>NC_080547.1:29752382-30952382 GCF_028640845.1 Ahaetulla prasina | reverse complement strand
GTAAATGTTGTACCTCGATGAAGGTATCTTTTCTTTTATGTACACTGAGAGCATATGCACCAAGACAAATTCCTTGTGTGTCCAATCACACTTGGCCAATAAAAATTCTATTCTATTCTATTATTGGTTATTGGAATCAATAGTGATGAGAGTTCAGGCGGCAGCAAAAGGCGACTGCAGCTGGATGACTATAGCCAACCCCTGCTCTACAGAGAACTTGGGTCTCTATGTTCCCAAAGGAATCTTCTTAAGTCTCCACCACCTAAAAACCGAAAAGGAACAGGGCAAATGGAGATTGTCAGGACTAAATTAAACGAGACAGCGGCCTGACTAATTGCAACTGGCTGGGAATTCTGGTAACTGTAGTCTCAACATCTGGAAGGGAGGCAGGCTCGTTACATCCCTCCATTGAAAGCTTTCCTGCAAAGCCGGGATTCGACGGGCGGGGAGAAAGAACCCGGAGGGAGTTCATTGGGCGGAAAGTCAAAACTCTGACCAATGGGAAGCGGATCCGAGACCTCCAGCCAATAGGAGCGCCCCGCTGGATTTTAGACTCCTAGCCGATAGAAATGAAGGTTCCAATTTCGATCTCTTGGACCGCCATATCGCCAGGTCTCACCCGGTCTCCGAGTCCCCTGTTCCCTGCTCAGTTGGCCCCGCAGCTTCCCCAGCCATCGGCTCCGGGACAGGCGGTGGGGTGGCCTCCCCTTCGCCTCCATCCTCAGGCACTGAGGCCCCGACTCCAGCGGACGCCATCTTGCATTAGAAAACACCTCTCGTGGGATTATTCGTGCGTAATCTCGCGAGAGCTATTCGCGCCGATTCTCCTACTCCTTTTTTAAAAGGGGCAGCGTCACTTTTCCCTTTTTTCCCTTAAAGGGGCAATGCCACTTTTTTGATGACTTGAAAGTAGCACCTGGAAAAGTAGCATTGGAAATGTTATATAGTTTCAGAAACTTTTAGCTCCCTTAATATCTTCTATTCTTAGTTTAAACCTAATGGGAGGACTTGGGTTCAGCTTATGCAGTAATAAAATGGATAGCTTTTAATTTCCTTAACTATCCTATCCTGATATAGCAGCATATTCATAACATTGCTATAGTATATTACTGCATTGTAGCATTATTATGTTGTTAAATATATTCTATTGTATTATATTCTATTGTATTACATTGTATTGTAATATATTATCTATGTTTCATATGATATACTAGCATATATTTAATTATTTATTTATTTATTATTTACATTTCTATACCGCCCTTCTCCGAAGACTCAGGGCGGTTTACAGCCAAGTTAAAAAGACATATACAAAAATTAAAACACTAAATATGACTAGCATTAATGGTGTTACCTAGTTTGGGTAATGAAATGTCTGCAAGAAAACAAGCAAGCTCAGAAAGCACCAAGGACCCCTCATGTCAACCCTGAGCTACAAATATTCTCCTTTATTGGTATCACATATAACAGGGCTTTATTTTTATTTCATCGTTTTATTTCTGACTTGAGCCAAAATAGTTTCGATCTGTTGCTTTACTATTATGTAATAATAATAATAATAATAATAATAATAATAATAATAATAATAATAATAATAATAATAATAATAATATAAGAAGAAGAGAAAGAGGAAAAAAATCACGAAATATCGCAACCTGGCCATAGAACCTACGCGATTATGGATGAAACATATAACAGTGATACCCATTGCCATTGGGGCACTTGGTACCATGTCCAAGTATTTTATAAAATACATCAAGAAATTGCAGCTTCCTGCAATAATACCAGTGGATCTGCAAAAAACTGTGCTACTTGGAACATCGTACATCTTAAGAAGGTACTTGGTTGATTTCTAGGATGTTGGCAGCAACCCGTATCAACCATTAGCACCAGTCAATGGTATCTGTGATGCATTTTTGAATGTTCAGTTGACTGAGTTTCATGTTTAATGAATAAAGGATATAACCGTACTAATAGCCTTTATTGTCATTGTACATCATGTATATAATGAAACTGGTTTAGCCTCTACTAGTGCAATCTATAACAGAAAATACAAGACAACATGAATAGTATAAAGAATAATCCTTATACAAGTAATTGGGTAAAACAAAACCAGTCATACGTTTCCATATGTAGGTGGAGTGATTCCACGTCTATCCCATGAATAGAAGCTGTTTTTAAACCTGTTTGTCCAGCTGGCTATGCTTCGATGTCTTCTGCCCATTGGTAAAAGTGAAAAGAGACACTGGCCAGGGTGTGAATCATCCCTAAATATCTTCCTTACTCTGCTGAAACAGCGAGACCTTGCGATGTCATCCAGTAGTGCTAGAGGACAACCAATGGTTTCTTGTGCAGAATCAATCACTCTCTGTAGTGCCTTCCTGTCCGTGGCTTTTAAACCAGTGTACCATACTGTTATACAGTATGTGAGGACACTTTCTATTGTGGACCGATAGAAAGAAGTCATCAGCCGTTGTTCCACCTGATTTTTCCACAGGACTCTAAGGAAATGAAGTCTCTGTTGAGCCTTACTGTTGAGCCAGGGACATGTTGTTTTTCTAGGTGAGATGTTGGCTAATGAATAGTCCCAAGAATTTAAAAGAGGAAACCCTCTTCACACAGCCCCCCCTCTTGATATACAGTGGGGCAGGTTCTTCTCTGCTTCCAGAAGTCCAACATAATCTCCTTTGTCTTGCTAGTATTTAGATGTAGGTTGTTTTTTGAACACCATGTGGATACCTTCTGGACTTCTTTTTTATTTTATTTTTATTTTTTTATTTTATTTATTTTTGTCACAACAATATACACAAGCATCACACAAAATGATTATATAGTATATAAACATATATATGAGGAAATATAAGGAAGTATCAGCATATATATATAAGAAAAAAAAACAATAGGACAGGAACGGTAGGCACATTTGTGCTCTTATGCACGCCCCTTATAGTCCTCTTAGGAATGGGGTGAGGTCAATAGTAGATAGTTTTTGGTTAAAGCTTTTGGGATTATGAGAAGAGACCACAGAGTCAGGTAATGTGTTCCAAGCACTGATGATTCTGTTACAGAAGTCATATTTTCTGCAATCTAGATTGAAGCAATTAACATTAAGTTTAAATCTATTGGTTGCTCTTGTATTATTGCAATTGAAGCTGAAGTAGTCTTTAAAGCGAAGTAGTAGTCTTCCCTGTATGCTGATTCATCCCCTCCAGTTATAAGTCCCAGCACCATTGTGTTGTCTGCAAACATTATTATGATGTTGGGTGGATTCGAGGATAGGCGTAGATATGTGTAGAGGTAGGGACTGAGTATCCAGCCCTGAGAGGAGCCTGCCCTGAGCTTCAGGGTGGAAAATGTTGACCTTTCAATGAGAATGCCTGGTAAGATTGTATTAAAGGCCAAGCTATAGTCTATAAAAAGCATTCTGACATAATTCCCAGATATCTCAAAGTGTCTCAGTGCACTAGGTAGAACAGTGGTGAGGGTGTCTTCTGTCGACCTGTTGCTTCTATAAGCAAACTGATGTTGATCGAAATTTGGTGGAAGACAGGACCTGAGGTGTTGTAGGACCAGTCTCTCTCTCAAAGCACTTCATCACTATAGACGTCAGTGCAATGGGTCTATAACAGTGGTGGGTTGCTACCAGTTCGCCCTGGATTGGGAGAACCGGTAGCAGTGGCGGCAGGAGATTCTGCCCACCCACTTGGATATCGCTGCGCATACGCAGAAGCATCACGTGAGCACCCACGCACCCACGAGTGAATCGGGAGCGACCAAAATTGAAACCCGCTACTGGTCTATAGTCATTCAGGCTGTTTATGGCTGCTTTATGGCTGCTTTCTTCGGAACTGGGATAATTGTGGCTGCTTTCAAGCATGTTGGGATTCTAGCCAATTGCAGGGAGTTGTTAAAGATCCTTGTCAGGACACCTGTTAATTGGCCACACCTGTCTTGGGTTATTATCTGCCAGATGCTTCTCTATTTTTTGTTTGTATTTCTGTTTAATGCTTCTCCTCAAGTTTGCCCTGGCCTCATTGTATTCATCTTTGTTTCCTGCCTTGAAGGTGGAGATTCGGGCTCTCAGAAGTGATTGTACCTCTGCTGACATCCAGGGTTTATGATTATTGTAAACTCTAATGCACTCATTCACTGTTACATTGTCTGTGCATGTTTTAATGTATGAGAATACAGCGTCAGGGAATTCTTGGAGCTCCAAATGTTCAAATATACTCCATTCGGTAGTCTCAAAACAGTCCTGCAGCTGGCAGAGTGCTCCCTCAGGCCAGATTTTAACAGTTTTCCTGACTGGCCATATTCTTTTCCTAAAGGGGATATAATTTGGGCACAATAGTAGCAAGAGCTGGTCAGACTTATCCAGATGGGAGAGGGGGATTGCTCTATATGCCTGTCTTAAGTTTGAGTACATATGGTCTAGAGTAGGGTTCTCCAACCTTGGACCCTTTAAGACTTGTGGACTTCAACTCCCAGAGTCCCTCAGCCAGCTTTGCTGAAGTTGAAGTCCACAAGTCTTAAAGGAACCAAAGTTGGAGACCCCTGGTCTAGAGATCTCTTATCCCTGGTGGTACTCTGCACATACTGCCCAAACTTAGGGAGAACAGACTTTAAACAGGCTTGATTAAAATTCCCAGCCACGACAAAAGCACCCTCATGGTAAGTTTGCTGCTGCCTCTCAATGCCGTCAAGTAGCAATAATAATGTATTACTGCTGAATCCATTCACTGCATTTCAGTCTCTCAATGTTTTTATTTGTCATTCTCTGTTTGTGGTGGGATTGTTTATGAGTTATATGCTGCACTGATGTGTGAAATGATATGGTGGAGAGAACAACACTATAAATAAAAAAATGTATTCATTTTGAGGAAAAGTTTATTTCCATAGTATCTTAATGCTGAAATTTATTAGGCCTGTGCTGCATTTCTAATTCACTCTTTGTGCTTTGGAGCAGCTTAAAACACATTGCGGGTCAGAACTATACTTCCCCCTATTGCAGCTTTCAAAGCAACATTTGGCCATCAGAAGGAATACATCACCTTAAAATCTTTGCAAAAATACATTCTATTTATTATACATATCTTATATGTTATAATATAAAATATTTAGCAATTTTAAATATCTCCTGCTCTACTTTTTTAAAAAGAAAACTTTACATATAAACCAGTGGTAGTCAACCTGGTCCCTACCGCCCACTAGTGGGCATTCCAGCTTTCATGGTGGGCGGTAGGAGTTTTGTCCGATACTGAAGCACTTTCCTTTTTTTTAATTTAATTGACTTTTTAAAAAAAATTCATAGCATTATTTAAAAATATTTTCATTAGGTTTTCATTGACAATTTAAATTTCTGAAAATATACTATTTGTATTGCCTGCGCATAAGTTTAGTTCACGGTACGTAAGTGAAACTAAATGGCGCTATAGTGCAACCGCAAACGAAAAAGCCTCGTCCCAGAATAGCTCACGCATTTCCCCCCACACCACCCAGCTATAACAGACAAGCAGAGCTGGTAGCTGGTATCCACCCCACAAACCCAATCTACGATGCACGAGAGGCATGCGCAGACAACAATACATGGTGCATTAGTGTGGAACCAGTGGGTGGTTAGAAATTTTTACTACTAACAGAGATACAAAAGTGGGTGGTAGGTATAAAAAGGTTGACTACTCCTGATATAAACCATAGTTGTTTTTCTTATCAAATATGCATTTTTACCTTAGGTTAAGAACACAAAAACTTATTTATAACCCTTTGCATATACAATGCACCATTTAGCATATTTATTAAAATTACAGATCAATTCTATTTGTATTTGGCAAAAAAATCCACCACTCTCACTCTCACATACAGTTAAGAAATGCAAAGGTATACATTTTATTTGTTTATTTTATTATTAGACCTCCATGCTGCCCATCTTGCCAAGATGACTCTAGGTGGCTTACAGTAGTGCGATTAAAATACCATATAAAACAATATGTTAAAACATTAAAAACAATAAATAAGAACCTTACATTTAAAAATTTAGATAAAATTTGATTAATCATGATAGAAAAGAAGGGGGGAAGTATGCATAGAGAGGAGCTGGGGTCTAAATAAATGTCTATAAATCAGAATATAACTATATGAGGAAAAGAAAAAGGGAGATGTGTTATTTCAAGCTACAGGAACATATGTTGTGGAATTATTTTGCAACGCAGCCTTCCTAAAAATCTTGCCCCTTAAGATAGTCCAAACATTGTACCAGAACTTATGGTACAATGTACCATAAGAATATAATAGATTATATACTTGCTCATATTCTTAAAAATATTATATTATTACATTACTAAGAACATGTGCTTTTTTTACAAAAACTATGTCAATTCTAGATTTTTAGAACTATATATTATCCACTGGTGCACTCTATCAGGATATAACATAGTGGTAAATTCTCTGTCTAAAAAATACATTTTACAAATACATTTTCTTTGAGCATCATTTCATTAAATTAATTTTCCCCTTAGTTATTCAACCTCAAAACTGGCTTCTAAAAATGTCTCCCTATCTTCTGGGTATTTCTTTTTAAAGAAAACTAAGCCAATTATTCATGTGTTAAGTTTCTCTTTGAAGTTACTGATAAATAATTCCCATTATTTTCAGCAGCTTTTGAATCTTGATAGTAAGACTTTTTGAAGTACAAGCTTGCTTTAAAAACTAAATGATCAAGATATGTTAATTGATTGTAAAACATGTTTTTTAGGCTTGAAGTGCTCAGAATGAAACATGAAATGCTTCTGAAACAAAACCTTCAAACAGATTATGTAATTTGAAGGGACTGACATATTTTATCTGTACGGATTAATTTAATTTGACATTTTCACTTTGAAGTTGCATATACATTGTATTCAAGGCAATTAATCCTTTTGGGAAGACTTCAAAAGAAAACTTGAATAATAGCAAACATGAAAATATAACACCTAGTTCTAAAACAAAGAAATTAAGAACTTTTGCCCATATATTTTTTAATAGTTTAGAAATATATACAGCTCAAATGAAGTAGCTAGGATTTAGCACTTCAGAGTATCTGCTATCGTAGGTTCATAGATCTTGGTAAAGAATGCTGTTGGATGACATCTGGAAAAACTAAAATTTTAGCCTGCTTCCATGTGGATTAAAATGATTTTTAGTTCATCAGATTTCCCAATTTTCTCCAAACTTGGTTAAATAATCAAACTTTCCAACTCTTTTTCAGCACTTAGGACAGCAGCCTCTTCTTTCTTGCAAAGCAACTCTGTATTTTGAACCCCAATTGCTTCTTTTGTATTTTGGAGAAAAAAAAAACTTCTGCCTTACAGTAACAGGGGGTATCAGTACTGGGCTAACCAGACTCTCCTTGGTCTGTTATTGGAAAACCTATCATGGAGCAAATAAAAATTGGAGCTTCATAAAAATAGTAACAATAGTGCAAATGTTTATAGACTCAGATCATTGAAAAAATAGTTTCAATTATTCACTTTTTCTTTATCCCTTTCTCCTTTTTTCTTCTTTATATTAGTTTGTGTTAGTTTTTATCTTTTTGTTTAAAAATATGTGTGTATATGTGTGGGTGAAATGTCTGGGTGTTCAAAACTATGGGCAATTTACTAAAAATAGTGTATGGTTTTGCCATTAGGTACCAGTTTACCTTTTGTCTGTTTCTTCAACTGAACATATTAAAATCCAATTTTATTTTTCATTAGCTGCTCAGGATTATAGGTACCTGTATGGGATTATACAGGATTATAGGTACCTTTATAAATTGAATAAATGTATAAACAAATCTTAAATAAATAAATAAATAAAAATAATTATAAATAAATATTTCTGTCAGTTAGCATTAGATGTTCATAATCTACTTGGCCACAACCCTATATATAAAACAGTGCTTCAATGTGTGGTTGGTAACAATTGTGGTCTAACGCCATGTAACAAAATCAGTACCTTGAAGTTTTATGATCATGGTAATTTAAGGAAGAATAGAATCCAAAGCATTTATAAAGAAATATGTGCTAAAATTATAAAACCACTTGATGGCAGTAAAAATATATTATAGAAAAGTTGAAATAAAAAAATCTGGGGAGGAAGGTCAGGACAAATATGGTTGAGATTCCCCAATCCCCATTTTTATTCTATTTGGTGAAATAAAAGGGCACATACACAAATAATAGTTGTATTGAGTGAGAGAAGAAAAAAGAGTGAGAGGAAGGAAGGAAGGAAGGAAGGAAGGAAGGAAGGAAGGAAGGAAGGAAGGAAGGAAGGAAGGGTGGGTGGGTTAAGGAGAAAAGAAGGAAGGAGGGAAGGGAAAGGGATAGAGGGAGGGAGGAAAGAAGGAAGGAAGAAAGAAAGAATGAGAAGGAAGGAAGTCACAGTGTCCACATTTCATGGGCATACATCAGGCTATTTGCAGAGTCTTTTTCATAGCAATGACTAATAAAATAATATCACTTTTAAATAAATGAGTAAATAAAATAATGGAAATGTGAAGTTGATAATATTTGAGTTAATTGAAGCAACCAAGAAAGAAAAAAGCAAAACAGCCTACCTCTATCTACAGCTTTTAAAAAATCAACTTTTCCTCACCATGCAGTCACAGTTTGTTGATTTTATTAGGATATCTATAAACTTTCCCCTTTAACAAGTTTTCAAGAGAGTAAGAAATGAATGGAATCTATCCAAATCACCTGGATGAATAATTTAAAAAAGAAAATCTAAGAAAATAGGAAATCTTAGAATGAACCTAGTTTAAAGCAAAACTGAAAAGCCAGATTTTTGGAAAATGCAGGCTGTTACACTTTTAGGAAAAATAAAATAGATTAATATGTGCACAAAGCACAGACACTCAGTTATAAGGCATCAGGTTAGCAACTCTTTTTATCATGAAATGATCTTTAAAATCAGTTTACATTGTTTTATTCAGTGAAGTCCATTCAGTTAAGAAAAAAAGAGCTGATGTGATTTATACTAGGAAAAAGGTGTGTGAGAAGAAGGAAGGAAGGAAGGAAGGAAGGAAGGAAGGAAGGAAGGAAGGAAGGAAGGAAGGAAGGAAGGAAGGAGGAAGGAAGGAAGGAAGGAAAACCCAAGTTCAAGTCCACTTAGAGCCATAGAAACTCACAGGATCATTTTAGCCATTCACACAGATCCAGATACTTTTGCAGGGAAAAATATGGGAACCTCCCGACTGAAAGCAACATATAAATTAAATTTTATATTATTAAATTGATTTATGGGTTTTTAAATTTTTTAGTAAATTTTAGTGGGAATATTTTTATCTATAAATAGCCAAATTAAATAGGTTTTTTAAGGGTTGTTTTTAGTTTTGTACTGTTGTTTTCTTTCTGTATTTTACTTGTGGCTGTACACCGCCCTGAGTCCTTCGGGAGAAGGGCGGTCTATAAATAAAAATATTATTATTATTATTATTATTATTATTATTATTATTATTATTATTATTATTATTATTATTATTATTATTATTATTATTATTATTATTATTAAGTAATGAAATAAATACAGGTAAATAAATCAACAAATACACAGTCTCAGACATGCATTCAGAGAAAGAACTCGGATGTTATGGGTTCATTCAGTTTGGTCTGAGCCCTCAATTTGGTCTGACACAATATTGTGTCACAATATTCCACAATATTGGCATTTAGAAAATGTGTCTGTGTGTGTTTTAAAGGTAGCATTTTCCAGATTCAATAGAGCAAAATGATTCTTCCAGTACTTCAAAGACCTGCAATTTAATTAGCAATATTCAACTGCATAACAGTCTGCTGTCTGCAGCTCCTCAGAAGCATAGGCATAAATGGCAAGATAAGCAAATATAATTTTTGTGCTTTAAAAAAACTCTTCGATGTTGCAATAAATTAGAAGGAGCCTTTGGAAGCAGAAGTGTGCAGCCACCTTCTCTGAAGGTGAGAAAAAGAAAAGTCTTGATTAATCTTAAAGGCTAATCATCACTTTTGTCAGATGAAAGGGAGACATCTGAGATAATAAATCGTTTAATCCCTAAACTATCAGAAAACTCTTTGTTGTTTTTACTACAAAAGTGCAACACAAAGGCTTCCTTAGAAATAAATATGTGAAGGTTAGGCTTTTAAGTTTGGCACCCTCCCGAAGTGAATGAATATAGACACGCACAAATGTGCATACCAAGAGTCCATACAGAACTAGATAACTACATACATTTGGAATACAAAATTGATAAAATGAAATGAACTCTCCCCCCTGGGCAGGATTTCGATCGTATCAACTTTCATCTTTCCTAAGATTAAAAGGCCGCACAAGCGGCTCAGTTCCCATTGATATCTGGGTTTTCCGATTCTGGCAACAAAAGATCAAAAAACCGAGAGGACCCACCCTGATAATCAGAAAGAAGCGGAGGAGGCGGGGCGGCTGAAGAGCACCCATCAGAGATCTGGCTCTTTTCAAGCATCTGTGAAAGAATCACATCGCTCGCATCCCGCTTGGGGTGATGTATGGGAAGGCGGAGGATAATTAATTGCTGGTTTTCGTCACCCCTTCCCCGTGGTGGTGCGGGGCGCGGTGGGGGGGGGGGCGCAGCTCAGGGTGGAGAATTGCATGAGAATAGGGAACGTGTGGAGGACGTCGAAATTCGGACAGTTTGTTGACATCAAAGGCTGGCAAGATTAGGCAGTCCAGGTATAAAAACTGCCCAGTTTCTCGGCGGGCTATTAAGAGAACGAAGGCTGGAGAGAGAAGGAGAAGAAGTTGCTCGGAGTTGCTCCGGAAAAGGACGGAAAAAGAGAGAGAAGCTTTGCAGAAGAGAAGATAGGAAAGGGAAAGGGAAAAGAAAGCGAAATTCTTCTGCTCCTGCGAAGCCCGCTCCGGAGATGTCTTCCAGATTCACGTCCATCCTGAAGCGGGCTTATTGGACTCTGGCGTTCCTCAACCTGTTGGTCAGCTTCCAACCTGCCGTTACCGGCTTCTCCCCGCAGCGAGCCGAAGAGCCCTCCGCCGCAGCCCCTGTCCGCCTCCAGCACCCCAGAGCCGCGTACCCGGTGTATATGCTGCACCTCTACCGTTCCCTGCTTGCCGGCAACCACCTGGGTCAGTCCACTGCCGAAGCCTCGGCTTTGAAAGAATCCGACTCCATCCTCAGCCTCGTGGCTCGAGGTAAGTTCCGCGGTTCTCTTGATCTAAATAATAATAATAATAATAATAATAATAATAATAATAATAATAATAATAATAATAATAATAATAATAATAATAATAATAATAATAATAATAATAATTCAATAACGTTCATTTGATTGAATAGTATGTGTAATGAATAAAGATAAATAATAATAATAATCTAAGAGGGATAACAGAACTGGGCTTGTATTTAGAAAGGGGTGATAGCGGTGACTGTGAGGTTCCAGACCCCCCCCCCCGTCCCCTATTCCTCGTTGTGGATTGCGGGCCCCACCTCAACTTTCCCCCCCCCTCCCCGCAGCCGTCTGCAGAGGAGGACCAATCCACATCCTTCACTCTTTTGACATCCTGCAGATATTCCTGGGTGGGAATGAGGTACCAAAGTGACAAACTCTGCACCTTTATGTATTGGGGAGGGCCAAAAGATGCAGGTGATTCATGAAGGATTCCCTGGAAGGTTGCAGGTAAAAGTTCCCCAGAGCCAAGGCGGGCATGAAGTGGGAGATACTAACCTGCTGGCAGGTAAAAGTGAAAGGAGCAGATCAGCAGGTTCCTTCACTGCTTTAAAAGGAAGGGAACACAATGGCTTGCAAAAGCACCCATTCCTTAGACAGCATGTGCAAATCCACTTTAGAAACATGACTGGGTTTCCACTTTTTACAGAGAGTGTCCTTGTCACGTTTTTCATAGGGTCCTACACTCATTCTTCAAAACATATATGCTCAAACCTAACCTTGGGTGCAGAAAGCAGAATGGCTGTCTTGAAGTAACTCCTTCCCCTGATAAGTTGGTTCACGCTACAATAGTTGGGTGTTTCTAGACCACTGATAACTGAACCCATGGGCTTCTATATATATTACAGAAGCCCAGAGGAATAGCATGAACAGGTTCCATGTGCATCATTCTCATATGGAAATTCACACACATATATATTCACAGCCCTGAACCACTCAGAATGT
The DNA here is from genome assembly GCF_028640845.1 of Ahaetulla prasina. Lineage (NCBI taxonomy): Eukaryota > Metazoa > Chordata > Lepidosauria > Squamata > Colubridae > Ahaetulla > Ahaetulla prasina. The sequence continues at coordinate 30,940,230 of NC_080547.1, read as the reverse complement.
GGTGGTATGAGCTGGTGGAATTCATTGCTTTCAAGATCAAAGCTTGCATCTTGATGAAAGAAGGGTGGTCTAGAAATACAAAATATAAATCAATCTTTTTGGGTTTCATGGTAATTAATGGAACAGCCATGGGTTGCTTTGATTATCCCTTCCCACTCTTTGTAACATCCTTGAAAAGCTGTAATAATGTATTAGGAGTTATTTAAAAAACTTTAAAATGGAAAAGGGATGCAGGGGAAATTCCATATTTTATAGCATCATAATGGACTTTGGAGAGGTGAACAGAGCAAATAAGAATGTGTGGTAGTTCACAAATCTGAGAGTGAGAGGCATGAGCATCCTGTCATATGGCATTAGTCGTCTGGTTTGGAGGCATGACTGCTTGAGAACAAGAAGGCAGTGCAGAGAGTGGTGAGGATGGCAGGAAAGATTGTTGGTAGTTCACTTCCTTCTATTCAGGATATAGCATGTAAGTGATGCCTGAGCAGAGTCCTTATATATTCCAAAGAAAGTATATATCAACGCATATACAAACATGCACATATGTATGTATAAAACATATGTATATGTGTATGTGTATACATACTTTCTTTTGAGAGCAGGCAACAGAATTTTGTTTTTAATGTGTGCTAGTATGTTAACAGTAAAAAATGACAATAAAGGTTATTTTATCTATCTATTCATTGCAATAACTGCCACTTCATCTATCTCAATGAACAGCAGAGAACTGATGCTGGTTGATTATTATTTTAGTAATGTTCTCCAGTTGGGGAGTCTCAAGATGTAATGACCAGCTCCATGCCATCCCTAGATACCTGATCCTTTTGATCTGATCTAACTCAGTTAATCCTGGGATTTCTTAACACACACACAGACCCAGGCCTCTAACTCTCAGATGTGTGAACTACCAACTTTCTCCCAGTGTTTCTTATTTGTTCTGTTCAGCTCTGCAAAGTCCATTATGATGCTATAAAACATTGAATTTTCCCTCCATCCCTTTTCCACTTTAAAATTTTTAAAACAAATCCTAATAAATGATTACAGCCTTTCAATGTTACAAGGAGTGGGAAGGGATGATCAAAGCAACCCAGGATGTGGAATCCAGATTTCATTGGCATTTAATAAGATCTGGTCTTTGAACATCCACAACCAATTAATTAATTAGTTAACCAATACTAGATATTAAGAATTAGCTGGAAGACACTGAGGTGTGAGCGGTAGTTTGCAGAGATATATGGAGCACTACTGGCAAGCTCAGGTTAATATCAGTTGCTTATAAAAGTTTTTTTCCCCAGAAGCTTTTCCTTCTTATAAATCTTAAGTACAGACTGTCTTAAGTACAGACTGCCAATATCTTTAGTTGTGAAACACAAGGAGAATAATTCACAAAGCAGTTTAAACACATTTTTTGCCTTTTATCTATTTCATAAAAGTTTACAACTTCATAAATAGGCTATTGCTGTTCTCCCCAAATTGCCAGTTTGGAGGAGCAGAGGCTGCTCTGTGTGTGTGTGTCTTTGGATCAGAGTGACTCCTGGTAACTTCCTGGACAAGTCCTTGCAATTTTCTTAGCAAGGCTTTTCAAAAATGGTTTGCCATTGTCTCCTTCCTAGGGTTGAAAAAGGGTGACTGGCTCAAGGTCACCCAGCTGGTTTTATGTCTAAGGTGAAACTAGAACTCACAGCCTCCTGATTTTTTGCCTGATGCCTGATGCCTGATGCCTTAGCCTTAGCCTTAAACTAACTCTCTACAAAGTCTTCAGTTGAAAGTTAATGGCTTGGCTACTAGGGCAACCTTTCCAGTATTGGACAGAGGCTGGAGGCATAATTTGCAGCCCATTCTCTTCCATGCCAACCAAAAGAGCTAATTAGCAAATTAAGAATGCATTGTTTTGTGCAATGGTTCTTAAATTCCTAAATAAGTGAGAATGCACACTAATGTCTTGATTGTTGTTGATGATCGTGGAATTCATATGCTTACCTTGGTATTTAAGTCTCATTCTTTTTTGGTGAGACAAAAGCATGGATTAACATACCTGATCTTTCTAACCTGACTGTAGTTTCGTTAAGAAGCAGGAGGTGGCAGAGAAGTATTCCACTTGGTTCCTTCAGTAACCTATTTGATCTTAGTGACTCAACTTAGATAAGGAAGATTCTGGGTCCTTGCTTAAGCATGATTTATGAATGAACTGCAATTAGCTTTCTCCCCCTTCTGTTCAATCGTGTGTGTTTTTTCAGGGATTGCCTGGACAGGCCCCTGTGGTTTTCTTGGCAAGGTTTTTCAGAAGGGGTTTGCCATTGCCTCCATCCTAGGGTTTAAGGAAAATGACTGCCCCAAGTTGGCTTTGTGGCTAAAGCAGAACTAGAATTTATAGTCTCTAGATTTCTAGCCTGATGTTTTAACCACTAGGCTAAAATGGCTTTCTAGGATCACAAAATAAACAGAGATTGGAACTGTGGGTTTGTGTAAATGTGTGAACAATCAAAAAGTATTTAGTTTAACATACTCCCCCTGTAAATCTTTTTTTTTTTTTTTTTTTATTCAAAAAGTTTTACAAAATTTTTTCCCCCCCTTTCCCCCCCTCCCCTCCTTCGCAACCCCCCTCCCCCCCCCGACTTCCCGGAACGAGCACAAGGTATAGTTAAAAGTAAAACAAAAATATGCTAAAAAGTTTACGTCCCAACTTAATTATACCCCTACAATCATCAATTCCTAACTTCCCCCAAAAGCAATCAAAATAATACATCATAATCATTCAAAACAGTCTGATAACTCTTAGTCTGATATCTACGTTGAATATAGTCAATCCATTTTTCCATTCCTTTAAGTATCTTTCTTGCGTATTGTCTTTCAAAAGGCTGATATCTTCGCCATCTCAGCCAAATTGGCAACTTTCAATATCCATTCTTGTATTGTTGGTACTTCTTTTTCTTCCAATATTGTCCTATTAGTAATCTTGCTGCAGTTATTAGATTTAAAATCAATTTAGTCTCAATTACTGTACAATCCGTAATAATTCCCAACAAGAAAAATTGCGGCAGGAACTTTATCTTCTTTTCAGAACATTTTGTAAAATCCACCAAATTTTTATCCAAAAGGCCTTTATGTCCTTACAAGTCCACCAAATGTGAAAATATGTAGCGTCATCACAATTACATCTCCAACATTTTGCTTGCATTTCTGGATACATACACGATAATTTTTTAGGATCTAGATGCCATCTATAAAACATTTTATAAAAATTTTCCTCAGATTCTGTGCCTGCGTGAATTTAACATTTCTAACCCAAATTTTTTCCCACGTTTCCAATAATATTGGCTCCTGAAAATTTTGTGCCCACTTTATCATACAGTCCTTTACCAAGTCCCTTTCAGAATCTATTTCAAGTAACACATTATACAATCTCTTTATATGCTCCTGAGTCTGATTTCTAATTTGCTTTACCAAATTTCCCTCGTTCTGTTCTATACCAATTTTTTGATCTCCCTTCCATCTAGCATGTAATTGCTCATATTGAAACCAAGTATAATTTTTCCCTTCCTCTCTTAATACTTGCAGAGATTTTAACTGCAAATTACCTCTTTCAGTATACAAAAGATCTTTATATGTAATCATTTCCTGCTTCTGTTCTATGTTTATATTTTCTACTGTATGTCTAGGACATGCCCATATAGGAACCTTATAATTTAGTTTATAAGAGTATTTTTTCCAAACACGCAGAAGGGCATTTCTTAGCACATGATTTTTAAAGGCCTTGTCCACCTTTTTGTCATAAATTAAATATGCATGCCATCCATATAACAAATCATAACCTTCTATATTCAAAATTCTGTCCTCTGTTAAATTAAACCAATCACTTATTGCAGAGAGAGCAGCTGCTTCATAATATAATTTAAAATTAGGCATTTTAAACCTCCCTTTCCGAGAATCTTGAATTATTTTCATTTTAACCCTAGCTTTTTTACCTTCCCATATAAATTTGTTAATTCCCTTCTGCCATTCCTCAAGATTCTTATCTTTCTTAATTATTGGTATCATCTGAAAGAGGAATAAAAATCTAGGTAAAACATTCATTTTAATAGCAGCAATTCTCCCCAGCAAAGATAATTGCAATTTTTTCCAAACAATCAACTCCTTCTGAACTTTTTGCCATAAAACCTCATAGTTATTCTTATACAATTTCACATTTGATGACGTAATATAAACCCCTAAATACTTAACCTTCTTTACAATTTCAAATCCTGTTACTTCCTCCAGTTTTTCTTTCTGTTGTCTGGCCATATTTTTTATTATCACTTTTGTCTTTTTCTGATTTACCTTAAACCCTGAGACATTCCCATATTGATCAATTATTTCCAACAAAGATTTACTAGAATTTATAGGGTTTGTTAAAGTAATCACCAAATCATCTGCAAAAGCTCTTAACTTATATTCATACTGTCTAACTCTAATTCCTCTATCTCCTTTACTTCGTATTTTATCCAATAATGGTTCTAGAGTTAAAATAAACAATAATGGTGATAAAGGACATCCCTGTCTTGTTCCTTTCGCAATCTTAAAAGGTTCTGTTAAGCTACCATTGATTATAATCTGTGCTGTTTGCTCTCCATAAATTGCCCTAATTATTCTTAAAAAACCATCTCCAAATTGCATCTTTTCTATTAATTTAAATAAAAAATCCCAATGCAATCGATCAAAAGCTTTCTCTGCATCGAGAAAAATAAATGCTGCTGGAATAAAATTTTTCTTTTCTAAGTACTCCAGTAAATTAACAATCTGCCTAACATTATTCCTCATCTGTCTCCCTTTTATAAATCCAGATTGATCATTATGAATTCTTCGCTGCAGAATCAACATTAATCTATTAGCTATTATTTTAACAAAATCTTATAATCATTATTTAAAAGTGAGATTGGCCTATAATTCCCAGGTTTAGAACAATCCTGTTCCTCTTTTGGTATCAATGAAATAAAGAGGTTCTCCATGAGAATTCCCCTCCTAGTTGTATCTGATTAAATAATTCCTTAAGTGGACCTAACATCTCATCCTGTAAATTCCTATAATAACTAACTGTAAGCCCATCCGTACCAGGAGTTTTCCCCATTTTTAATTGTTTAATTACCAAAATAATTTCTTCCGAGGTTATAGGCCGATTCAATTCATCCGTTTGTTCTAAAGTTAAATTTTTAACCTTATATTCCTTCAAATACTTATCAATATCCCTATTCAATATATTATCTTTAAGATATAAATTTGTATAATATTCTAAAAAAGCTTTTTTAATTTTATCCTGTTGATATCTCTCTTTACCTTTGTATTCTATTTTTTCTATAGTACGTTGTTTTTGTCTTTTCCTTAAAGTGTATGCTAACCACCTACCAGGTCTATTTGCGTTACAAAAGTATTATGTTTGGCATATTGTATATTTGTTGCCACCTGATCAGCCATTATCATATTAAATTGATTCTGTAGTAACTTTATTGCATCTTTAAGTTTTTGATCATGTGGGTTATGTATTAATAATTGTTGTTTCTTATAGATTTCCTCTTCTAAATACCTACGCTGTCTTTGTTGCTTATTTCTCTGTCTATTATTAAGATATATTAATACACCTCTCATAAAAGCTTTACTGCAGTCCCAAACCATTTCTATCGATGTTTCATTATTCAAATTATAATCAAAAAATTCTTTCATCTGCTTTTTACATTGATTTACATTATCCTGATATCTAAACAAATTTTCATTTAATCTCCAAGTTCTTCTACCCTCTTTTCCATATTGCAATTCCATCCAAACAGGACTATGATCAGACAAACATCTTGGAAATATCTTAGTTTTCTTCACCCTAAAAAGCAAATCATTAGAAATTAAAATAAAATCAATACGTGAGAAGGATTGATGCCTATCAGAGAAAAAAGTATAGTCTCTTTCCTCCAAATTCCAGTCTCCATACATCTCTTAACTCAAAATCTTCTATCATATCAAAAAGGATTTAGGCAGCTTTGCATGTGCAGGTATCTTCTTGGAAGAAATTCTCTTGTCCTTTCGTGTATCTATTACTCCATTCCAATCTCCCAATATAATACGATTTATAATCCCATAGATCAACTTATCATATAACATTCTATAAAATTTTTCTTGTTGCTGGTTGGGTGCATATATACCAAGCAAGAGAGTCCTTTTGTTTCTATTGTAAGTTCAATAGCAATATATCTTCCATAAATATCTGCCTCTATTAACTTGGCTGGTATATCTTTTCTCAAATAAACCACTATGCCATGTTTTTCTCCAAAGCTGAAGCAACAAAATGTTTACCTAACTTTGAGTTTATTAGGTACTTTTGATCTGATAATTTAATATGCGTTTCTTGTAAGCAAATAACATCATTTTAAATTGTTTCAAATAATGAAATATTTTCTTCTCTTCTGAGCTGAGTTCAAACCATTGACATTCCAAGTCAAGATTTTATTTGCCATTACTGGGCTGCTGAAGCCTTTGGGCAATCAACTGAAGATCGTCCTCCCGTATCTTCGGCCGTGCTCCTCCACCGCTTCTGTAGCAGAGTCCTGAACTTTACTTTGAGTTTGTTGCTCCTTTTCTTTACGCTTAAGGGCTCCCTCGTCAGTCTTTGTTCTTGTGGTTGTTCCTCTGATGGTAACATCACTGGAATCACCTCAGCTTCCACACCCATTTGAGTCTCTTGAATTCTTTTTCTATTATTTCTATTTCAAATTTCAGCACTGTAGAAAGAAAATCTTTGGCCTTAAGCACTGTGTCAATACGATATCTTCTTCCTGATAATACACTGTCAAGCCAACTGGAACCTCCCATCTAAATTGAATCTGGTATTTCTTAAGTTCTTGTGTAAAAATGTAAAGTCTTTTCTATCCCTTAACATCTTGGGAGGATCTCTTTCAAAACCTTCAACTCCTGTTCCCTATTTTCAAGTTTTTCTGAAAAGCAACTTGCAAAATTTGATTCCTCACTGTTCTTTTCAAAAATAAACCACATGTCTCTAGGAAGTTTCTTTTGCCTAGCAATCCAAGAATTAACTCTATAAATTTTGTCAATTTGATAAGCAACCTCTTGTGGATCAAGTTCAATAAATTCAGCCAGAGCTTCTGATAAAATTTTTAAATCTTCCCTTTGTCTTCATTCAAACCTCTAATTCTCAGAGCTCCTTCCATCATTCTATACTGCATCACCACCACTTGATCTTCATTTTATCCAATTTGATTTGCATTCCCCATTCTATTTTCTATTTGTTGATTTGACTGAACAATTTCTTGCACCTCCTCCTCCACCACCTCCAGTCTTTTGCCAAACCTTGAAAAGCCATTAAGATATCTTCTCTTATTTTTTATTATTCTCTTTATTTCTTCTCTTATTTTCTCATTATTATCCATAATCTCCTTAAACCTTTCTTCAGACACTTTCCTTGCTCTTTAATCAGATCTTCTAAAGCTGGTTCAGAACCCTTCTGCCCCAGTCTTAGGTGGTTTAGTAGCCATTTCAGTTTTAAAATTCACAAAATATAAGTCTAGAAACTTCTCTTTCCCTTTAAGTATAGGAGAGCTCAGTTCACTTCATTAAAATCCACACATAACATTTCTTATCTTCTTAGTTGCACAGACTGTTTAAAATTCCATTCGTCATTTTCACTCCCGTTCAGGCGCCATTTTAGAGTCAATTAGAACAAAGGAAAAAAAAATTCTCTTTTTTAGAAAGTAGAAGTCAGGAAATCAAAAATACTTGCAATCCAATAATCGTCCGCTTGCACTCATTCCGTCTGCTTAAAGAGATCCATAAAGATAAGACAATTAGCAGAGATGGACACCTTCTTCTTTTCCTGCTTTTGCAGACACGCACTGAAGTCGGAGATGGCAGAAATATTTATGGGACCCATCGACCCTTCGAAGCTCTGCTTAATTAAAACAAAGCCTCTGGGGAGGTCTACCAACATTCCTGCGACTCCCCCTGTAAATCTTGAGCTATAGTGATGAAGATTAAGTGATGAGAATATTGGAAGGATATGAAGCTTTGAGAATGAGTTTGATCTAGTGGTTAAGTCACCAGGCTATGCTCTTTCCATTGAACGTTAATTTGTAACTTTGTTTAGGAACTAAAATCTTTTAGGAAATGTAGCATGAATGGATTGGTGAATGTATGGGTCTTACAAACTGCAAACAGTCAGAAAAATTAATTCCCCAAGTTTGATCTAGGAGAGGAGATATTATATTGAGCAAATATAACAATGTCCCAATTATAAATTTGAACATGCTAACTGAACATTCTTCCAACACCACATTTTCCTCCATTTATTTTATTTTTCATTGAAATATCTTCCTACTACATGATATTTTTGGAATAGTTTTAGAATCTATGCATTAACTTTATTGTGTAATTGCTATCCTTCTGCTGTCTTCCAGCTTCATTCCAATTTGGGGACCATTGGGATTTCTCCTTTGACATGACTTCCATCTCTCGCAGCTATGATATCAAGCTGGCACAGCTCCGGGTTCATCTATTGACTTTCTCTCAATCTAGAAATATCACTGTGCATATTTATCATAGCCACAACTACACATGTTATAGGAATCAGACTTGCACAGATAGGATGTTTCTTGGTTCTTTTGTGAGTAGCCTCTCCCTCAACCATTCACCCTGGAAAGTCTTCAACATCACTAGCTTACTACATCTTTGGCTCCACCAAGGGATGCCATCAGGCATTGAGATTCCAGAGGTCCCGCAGCAAGACTGGGAAGAAGGGAATATATTTGAGGACAGTAGTAACTCAACAGCAGGTGCATTCCAGGATAAGCATGCCCATGATAATTCTAGAGAGGATGAGAAGCATTTTGTCCACAATGGGCCTGATAGAGCACTCTTGGTGATCTTCTCCAAAGATAAGGAACCCATGGAGCCTTCTCAGGGTTCAAGTCTCATTAAAACTGTAGAGATGTCCAAGCATGTTCTGTTTGATAACACAACCAAAGAAACTGGAGGACGTCGCCATCGTAGGAACAGGAAACAAAAACAAAGAATTAAACTGAACGCTCTCCAATCCTCCAAGTGGGCAGAAGAAGGCAGATCTCTATGCAAAAGAGTCGATATGATGGTGGATTTTGATAAGACTGGCTTTGGAAGCTGGATTGTGCATCCCAAGAAGTATAATGCCTATCGATGTGAGGGAGAATGTCCATCACCTGTTGATGAGACCTTCAAACCAACAAATCATGCTTATGTTCAGGTATGAAGGAGTGTGGGTGGGACTTGGTGGAGTGATACTTCCCAGTGCCTTGCAGAGAAACCTGGAAAAGCAAGGTTTTAAGAAGTAGTAGCAGAGTGGCCTTTGTCTAAAATTATGCACATGCTAGTTTATAATATAGACTCACATTTAGAAGTTCCACTTTACCTTTAGAAATAAGGGGGTCCATGTTGCTTTGTGTAGCAAATTTTAAGGATGCTTTGTTCAAACTTGTTCAAGGCAAAACACATTGAAAGTCTGCAATCCATCCCACTCAGTATAAATAAAATCAGAACAACCATTGACTGAACAAGTAAACTTTGCTGGAAAAAATAAAAGATCCTTTTCCTTACTGAATAAAAGTACAATTGTTGGTTTGATTGGCATATCTGTCTAAAAGTAGAATACTTTTGATGGCTGAGACTTCTGAATGTGTTGGTGATTCCTCATGTGAATCAGAGTCAAGCCAGGCATTATTGGTTCTCTCTGAACTTGTTTGTTTTCTTACAGATTTTTCATTACTCAAACTAGGTATCATCACCAGACTAGCACTGATGATGTTACCTAGTTTGGGTAATGAGATGTCTGCAAGAAAACAACCCAGCTCAGAGAGAAGCAAGGACCCCTTATGTCAAACCTGAATTATAAATATTCTTCTTTATTGAAATCAGGATCTGCCACTTCATAATAGTAAATTGTCTTGACCTCTCTAGGTCCATTCTTACAGGTGATGCTCATGATTTCCTCTTCTATTTCATAGAGCTTGCTGAAGGTATACCAACCTAACCGAGTGCCCTGCCCATCCTGTGCTCCAATCAGGTTAAGCCCACTGTCCATGCTGTATCATGAGAAGGGAAGAATAAGGGTCCGTCATCATGAAGACATGGTAATTGAAGAATGTGGTTGCAACTAATGCTTATGGACTATTGCTGGCTGTCAAATGGGAGCCTTCTGCAAGTAACTTCCCATTATTGCACATTTTATGGAGGAGGACCAAATATTTTTTGCTGGAGAAAGAAACATATTCCACAAGAAGCATATTCCTCAGCATACAGAGATCAAGTTGTTTTTCTAAAGTCTTGTCCATAGCATTCTTAGCAGATCAGGGGGTCAAGTAGGCACATGGGCTGGATAGTTTACCTCAGTCATTTCATAGGTAAGATAAATGTAACACTCACCCTGCAGGAGATCTCCACCAACAATTTCTATTTTTACAAGATAAACTAGATTCAAAGCCTGTTCAAATTAAATAAGGATGGTCAATGCAAATGTGTAAGACTTTATTAGCACAGTGAGAGTCTATTTTAGTGGAACCTTTCTAGGATCTTCTTATTACCTGGAATTTCTGCCAAAGAATGGAACTGTGACTCCTCAACCCACCCCAAACACATAGCATTTGTTCTACATCCCACCATGTCGGCCCATAAATAAGGGGGGGGGGTGCTGTTTTAGTGAAAGATTCCTATGCTTTAATGATTGTGATATCTTCATACTGATATTGTCCCGAACATCACTTGCTGGGGAATAAGTGTGGAAGAAGGTTATTGCTTTATGTTCTGTTTGGGGACTTTTTAAAATATTGAATGGGCTTTAAAACATCTGATGGGATAACTTTGTATGCTGAATCTCATGGACAACCGATTTGATCTAGCAGAAGTCATATAACTTTAACTTTAGGCAAGTGATCTTTTCAGAAAATTGGCATAAGTCAATGAATGGGGGGGGGGGATGTCCCCAAATTTTGCCTGTTTTACCTCTTTCAAACTGAAGAGGGAGAATATGTGCTTTTGAAATTTCCCTTAAAAGAAAAGAAAATTTCCATAACTTTTGGAGATGTAATATGGTGTTTTTGCACTTGATTAGTTACAAGGTTGCTTTGGGTGAATTGGGTGAATGTACTTTTTAATTTTTTTAAATAATTTCTCCAGAAATCTTTAGCTTTTATGTACTTTAATTAAACTGCAAGAAAATCCCTCAGCATTCATGTGGGAATTTTTAAATTTGGGAAGCAAGTGTGGCCAGAGGTTATAAATTAATGAAGCCACATGTCACAGGGAACAAGGATACTAGCAATGCCATCCTTTGACTTCTTCCTCAATCAAACCAACTGAAAGATCTGATCAAGAGAAATTCAGAAGAAATTCTCAATCACTATTTCAAGCAGCTAAAAAGGTATTTAGAGAAATGAGAGGCAGATATTGGTACAGCATTCATATGAGTTCATATATTTATTTTAACTTTTTACACTTCAAGGGCTACATTAAAAACTCTACTTGGTTTGAGAGGGAGTTTCCTGATAGCTAGAAACAATTAAGGATGTCCTAGATCAATCACATTTATGTGGACAGGGTTGCTGAATGAGCTATATTTAAATAATTTTGAATAACCAAGGGTATAGTTGGTGCTGTTAATAGAATTTGTAGTAATGAAACATCATTGATTGTATTGTTGACATCATTGCTCTAAAATAAATGCAAGGTAAAAAAATAAAAGCTGGCTGTTTTGTTTTGATAAGAACTTAATATTCATCATCACAGATGGGGATGTAGTCATCACAATGTATTTTAAGTAACTGGCGAAGGAATGGACCCCAACATTTTAAATAAATAAATAGATGAGTTCAAGGATTATAAAATGAAAACAACAACAATCAGAAAATGGTGAGCAAAGGATAATTTGGCAATACACATACATGGCTATGGACTCTAAAGGAAACATAGAGAGATTTTACACCTCTATTATTAATAGTTTTTCCAGTTTTCCCAGTTGCAATGTATGGCTGTGAAAGTTGGACCATAAGAAAGGCTGAGTGCCAAAGAATTGAGGCCTTTGAACTCTGGTGCTGGAGAAGACTCCTGCGAGTCCCTTGGACTGCAAGGCGAACAAGCAAGTCAGTCCTAGAGGAGATCAACCCTGACTGCTCTTTAGAAGGCCAGATCCTGAAGATGAAACTGAAATACTTTGGCCACCTAAGGAGAAGGAAGGGCTCCTTGGAGAAGAGCCTAATGCTGGGAAAGATTGAGGGCAAAAGAAGAATGGGACGACAGAGAACGAGGTGGCTGGATGGAGTCACTGAAGCAGTTGGTGTGAGCTTAAATCAGGGGTGGGATTCAAATAATTTAACAACCGGTTCTCTGCCCTAATGATTTCTTCCAACAACCATTTCATCAAACTGCTCAGAAAGGTAACAACCGGTTCTCCCAAAGTGGTGCGAACTGGATGAATCCCACCACTGGCTTAAATGGACTCCAGAGTATGGTAGAGGACAGGAAGGCCTGGAGGAACATTGTCCATGGGGTTGCAATGCGTTGGACACGACTTTGCAACTAACAAAAAAAATATTATTTTAAAAGAAAGTAGTAGACAATCCAATCTGATCATAAAAACTGGGATTTAAAAAGATTTTTTTTAAAACAAAATACATATATTTTGGCAGTGCAAGTGGGAGAAAAGAGGGACAAATGGTATTTGGACTGAACAAGAGAAACTTGACACCAAATGTTGCATTTTGAAGATTTCCTGTCTCTGTCCATCAGTCAGTCTTCAGTGCCCTCCTGTGAGATACTCCATTCCTTTCTCCAAAAGGTTATTTCCCAGTCTCTTCCCAACAATTATTTCACATTCCTTTTTGTTGGTTTTTTAAGAGTAGCACACGCACACGCATGCACGCACACACAAACATATTCTTCCCTTCTCCAAAAAATATCCCAACACGGTGTAAGAGTGTTCAATAATAATAGAAAATTGACTTTTGGTTTAAAAAAAGAAATGTGGAATTCTCAGTGAATGGAGAATTCTGAAAGCAGGCAACCCAACCCTTGAACTCTCAAACAATTCTGCAATTAGCTGCACTTTGCTGATTAGACTTATAATTAGAGAAATGGGGAGGCTGTTATTTATTTATTTAATTGAATTTATATTGCTGCCTGTCATGTTCCTTTTCTACTGTTTCCAGCAGCTCCAGCCAGCAATTGGTAGTATTGCAGCCACATTAGATATCTATTGAGAGTAAGACGTTCCTCACTCCTGCATTGTTTGGGGTTAGGACTGGGAAGTGCTGATTTTCAATCTCTCCATCCCTGGTCTTTGAAAAAGGACAAAATGATGGTGTTCTGCTGCATTATGTTCTCCAACAAAGAAGTACAGTAAAGCTCAATCAACCTTTGACCGTCTTCTGTAACATTTTGTTGAGAAAAGGAATTGTATTTATTTGCTTATTTATCACATTTATGAACTGCCTATCTCCCTCAGAGATGGACTCTGGGCAGTGTACAATAAATCTACAGAGCTTAGAGCAGGGGTGTCCAAACTTGGTCCCTTTAAGACTTGTGGACTTCAACTCCCAGAGTCCCTCAGCCAGCAAAGCTGGCTGAGGAACTCTGGGAGTTGAAGTCCACAAGTCTTAAAGGGACCAAGTTTGGACACCCCTGGCTTAGAGGCTTGCAGATTCTTTAGTGCTATTTTTCTTGACCTTAACAAAGATCTTATCCACCTGTGGATTTTAGAAGTCAATTTCCACTTGAATTTTCACAGAACATAAAGGGATGGATGGACAGTTTGTAGTCCCAGAAGTATATCAGATATTATTTTCAGCCCAACATCCATTGTTGTAGGGCTGGAACTAGAAGGGAGGGTATTAGGTATATCCCCCCATTAACTTCTGCTGGAAAGGTAGGATAAGAATTAACAAGCAAACCATAAAATAGCAATATGTTCTCACTCTTCTGAACAGACCTATGTACAGGATCTAGTATGGTAGACCTTGAGCTGCCTGCTGTCTCATGTCCACCACCCTGTTTAGAGATTTAATCTCTCCGAAACTACAGCAGAACTTTCTACAGTGACAACAGTAGGAACATCTTAATCGATTTTAAAAAGTATTTCCTGCCTTTCAAATTAGAAAAAAACCAACCAGGGATTTTTTAACGGAGAACTTAGAGCAAACGGTAGAAATCCATTCTAGACAATAGGACCTCTGGATCTTACTCTCGTTTATCAACAGCATGGTAAACAACTATCTACCCCAAGCCCTCCTTTGAAAGATGGAGAATATATTTCTCTTCCCTTTGGGACATGGCCTTTGATCACAAGTCTGGGCTCTTTTGTGTAATGGATGTTTGTTTAACCAAAAAAGATTCCCTCCCCCATCCCAGGAGAGTCTTCTTATCATCATGCAAGGTGACGATTCAGACACTGGGATCAAATCTGCATTATGAGGAGGAAAACGATCATTCATGCTTCTAAACTGCTAATTGTCCTGACAAGAAACAAGGTAAATTAAAGGTCACTTCACATTCCTATGGTTGGCCAAGGAAACTGAGAAGCAGCTCCCCTAAATATTTTCCATCAAAACTATGGGTTTCCTCTGCATTTTTGTCATACAATGTCTGGAATTTGGTTCTGTCTGGGAAAAAAACAAGATAAAGAAAGTGTTGCGTTATAATAGTGTCCATTTGTGGATAGAAATATCAAGCCTTGAGTTTGTGGAGGAAGACGATACGCAAAGATCTATAGGCATAGATCTGGAGAAAAATCAGGGTCCTCCAACTTCTTTAATAGTCCTCAAAAAGAAGTACATTGCATGTCCAGGTGACTAGCAACTATCAACTCACTCTAAATAGCATACACAAATGTTCACCAAGACATACATTACTGTACGTTTATCATCCATGTGAAACACTGAAGAAAGGATAAGTGAAAAAGTAGGACCAAGTGGCATCAAGAGGGATGAATTCAGTGGTGAAATTCATTTTTTTACTACAGGTTCTGTGGGCGTGGCTTGGTGGGCGTGGCTTGGTGGGCTTAGCAGGGAAAGGATATGGCAAAATCCCCATTCCCACCCCACTCTGGGGTCAGCCAGAGGTGGTATTTACTGGTTCTCTGAACTACTCAAAATTTCTGCTACCAGTTCGAGCAGAACCTGCAAGAACCTGCTGGATTTCACCCCTGGATGAACCAATAGAAACAGTCTCACTAAAACTTCACATATGAATCTGTTATGTTTGCCTCCTCCATTAGATGCCTCCTAATATGGTGTAAAACCATTCTTACTGGCCATGTTGGCTGGTGTGGAGAAGGCAGGCAAGAAATTGTGGCCCAGCCAAGCAGGAGAAGACTGTACCAGAAGGTCCATTTCAGCCCCTGTCCTAAATTCTTCCATTACGAAAGAGGATGACATCTCTAGCTGCTTTCTCTAACTAGGGATTTTTTAAATTTATATATATATCCCTGGTTATCTCTCTCTCTCTCTTTCTCTCTCTCCCTCATTATATGTATATACATATACCCTATGTACACACACACACGCACGCACACACACACACACACCTTTAGCAATATGTATGTAGGAATGTAGATTCTTACCACCCACCATTGTTTGCACCTTTAACACCTGTATTTTTATTGAAATGTTTCTGAATATGTCTCCAAACTCAACTTATGAGCCTTATCCATCCCTTCCCATCTGTATGCTTGTACCATCCCCATAAATTTGGCTAAATATCAACCAAAGTAAGGGAGAACAAAAGCTAAAGATGCTAAAGGCAATTCTTTCTTTCTTTCTTTCTATCTATCTATCTATCTATCTATCTATCTATCTATCTATCTATCTATCTATCTATCTATCATCTGTCTGTCTGTCTGTCTGTCTATCCATCCATTCCACCCACCCACCCACCCCTGGTTATATGTATATACATAGATACAAATATGCCTTTAGCATCTCTACCTTTCGTTGTGCCTTGGTTTGGTTTATATCACTGGTCTACAAGCAGAAAGCTTCAGAAATGAAAGTAGCTTAATTTTACCAGAATTGGGTCAGTAATAAAGGATAATTAAGTATTAATTGGCTCCAGTTTCCAAGATACAGCTTCAGGTCAAAATTGCATTAAAATAATTCAAAATTATGAGTGGGATGTGCGATTATGCCCCATAACTTTTCTGCAAATGTGATACAGCAATGAGAATAGTGCCACACCAATCATTATAAATTTATCTTTATTGATTCCAATAACATAAATTTTCATTCATTTATTGGTTTTTCATGTAACATTTTCATGCTTTTTGCTGAAAAACTGACAAGCTCTAACATCAGATTAAATGACAAGGTTCCATCTTTATTCAGTATCTAAATTGCGCTTTTTTTTTTCTCTTGTGAACTGCAATAGGATCATCCCTGGGGAGATTCCAGCAGAAATCAGCAAGCATGGATGGACTCCATTTCCCTTGGTATCTTTCTCCATGCCTGTGATATCCTGGTGGAATCTCTCCCTATGCTCATCATTCGCTGCCCCACAGTTCAAAAGGAAATAGTCTAAATGCGAGTGTAAGAAGTGAATTTTCAGTGACATGTTCGCACCAAGCGCTTTATAGGACCTAAGCAAATTTTCCATGTGTTTTTCATAGTCACCTGCCTTGCTGCCCTCAAAGTAAAGGTTAATTTTATACACTTCCATGTGGTATCATTTTCATTGTTCTACCCTACTTTGTCGAGGTGTTATGAGGCATCATGATCATTAGATACCTCTCTCCCTTGTAGGCAAATATAGTCTCCTGGGTATAAATCTTTATTGTGAAATATTTTGAAAACTTTAGCCAACCAGCACCTTTATCACCTGTTTTCTAATTCATCTAATCAAAATATGTAAAATTAACACATTTTATCTCGGAGTTTGATAATTTCCCAAAATTTGTAGTTCAATGTATTTAGCCAAGTTTATGGGGATGGCACAAACATATAGATGGGAAGGGAGACCCATAAATTGAGTTTGGAGACATATTCAGGAACATGTCAATTAAAATACAGGTGCAAAAGGTGGCAACAATGGTGGGTGGGAAGAATTTACATTCCTTTCCATGCATTAGAATAAAAAAGCATTGATTAGACCAGCTTTCATCCTCTGCGTTGCTGGAGAACGGACTACATTGATTTAATGTTTGTAAGAATATCATGTGGTAAATATTACGAATCCATAGAAATGACATTTCTCTGAAACTCACAGTGTGCTAATCTTGTATTCTCACATTCCAACCCCCTTCTGGGAGGAACATATTAATGTGCTTGTTGAAGATCACTTATTCAAAAAGAAGGATGAATGCTAATCAAGTAGTCCTTGATTCTTTGGTCATCCTCCTTTCTAAATAAAGGTGAGGCAATTTGGACAGGAAATGTGGAATACTGCTTCAGCACTTCCAAGGGCTTTTAAGCCAAGATTTTGCCTAATCT
Source organism: Ahaetulla prasina (assembly GCF_028640845.1). Lineage (NCBI taxonomy): Eukaryota > Metazoa > Chordata > Lepidosauria > Squamata > Colubridae > Ahaetulla > Ahaetulla prasina. The sequence goes on along the minus strand of NC_080547.1, from coordinate 30,922,759 downwards.
GCAATGTTTGTTTACCAGAATGGTTCTGATTTGGCTAATGGCTATTACTAATTTGGCCACATGGGAGCAGGAAGTAGAACCACCCTGTGACAAACAGGATACTCTAACAACTCCCTCAAGGCATGTGGGAGTTGTAAGGTAGCTGGTTCATTCTGTTCCTAATATCCTAACATAGGCATGTTCAGAGGATGGAGGAAAGGATCTGTCCTTAAATCTTTTGAGCAACTGGACTGTTAATCAATTAGAATGGAGTAGTGTGAGTCCAAATACACTCTTCTTTTTTTATGGCTGAACAGGGAAAGACAGTTGAGTCCTAATGGTGAGTTGCTTTGATCCAACATGGAATTTCCTAACTATAGACCAGATGGAACTTACAAGATCAGTGTGGTTTATTCTCTATTATAGACCATTGGTATTCATGAATAATCTTATAGTGCAGAGTCTGTGATATCTAATTCTATCTCTTAATGTTCTTTGACTATGTTTGAAATCTGGGTCACACTTAACTAAGTCAAGTAAAAGCCTAACAGAAATCATGTAATATGTTTTTATTAACCAAAGTTTTCATTTATGTATGTATTAATTCTATAAGATACAGAAATATAAATAGTAGGAAAGATAGGGGAGGGAAAAGGGAAGGGAAAAGTGTGGGGAAAAAGAAAAATGGTGTTGACCTCCCTTTAGTGCAGTAGAATAAAATAATAACATCAAACCTCAACTTAAGTTTGGTTAAGGTTTTTATGCATTGTACAGACTCTCCCCATTTTATTATAGTTCAATGTATTATATAAACCTGGGTTAGGGTTAAATCAGTAACCAGAGTAAATGTGTTGTATAAATATAGCCAGTGGGTAATATACAAACAAATAAATACATCTGTGCAAATATATTGACAGTATGTATTAATTTATCAACCCCTCATAATACATAATTAATATTGTACGGTGCATCCTTGAAGCTCCTTCTGAACATCTTGATGTGGTTTCTGGAGATTAATACTTGGTAGGAAGGGCAATCTTCTGAGCATAAGGATATGTATGCGATTTTGTGTGTGTATGTGTGTGGTATTTTTTTTTCCTAGTGGTGTGGAGATCATTGCCTTCCAATCCACATTTGCCCCGTGTAGATAAACAAAGTGTGTCTGGGTCTCATCCCGGAGGCTAGCCTCCAAGCCTAGAGGAATAGCATTGGCCTCATATGCAGACAAAGTTTCACCCTGCTGTGACCCTAGAGCAATTAAGGCAACTCATTTGCAAAAGCTGTTGCCCCAAATGATTCTCAGAGAGGAGTGAACCTAACTTTTCTCCTCCCACCTCATGTTAAGCGTCATCAACCAAGGGCAAAGACATATGTGATATGTGATTTAAAGAAGAAGGAAGGCTGTGATGCCACCCACCTTGCCAGCTCAGAAAAAAGGCTAACCCACACTAGTAGATCACAGTGATTGGAGGGGCCCATATGTTTCCTTTTATCTCCAAGGTGGTGGTGGTGTTAGTTGACACAGGCCAATTCCAGTTGGTTTCCATTGGGTACATTGTGTTTCTGAGCTGGGGGGGGGGGCTGTCAACCATATGATTTGAAGGACTATTGTTCAGGGGTTCAAGCTGATTTTTTGCAAGGTGAAAGTCCTGGAATTTATCCATAGCACCTCCAACTCAGTCCAGGATAGAATCTTATCTAGATAGTTGAGATGTTATGCTGATGGGGGAAAGTGATGGAAATATAGGCCCACATATCTGGAAGGAAGTAAATTGTGGAAAGCAGCACAGACAATAACAAACTAAATTGATCTACAGTTTGACTTGATCTAAGGATTGTCCTACATACTTAAACTATCAATGCTTATAAAACAATACTGAATTATTCTCACTGATCTTAATCTTGTGATTTTTCCTCAAATATATTTATTGGAAGATGGGAGCCTATACATCTACCACATTTCTTAACTCTCCCAGAATGGAGAAAGTATGATGGAACATTCCACCAATTGTGTTCTGAAGAACTGGAGTCCACAGAGATCTTTACTTCTCAAGAAGACTTGCCACCTTTCTTGATGATTGAATCACTGAACCTAGTCCTCTTTATCTAATAAGACGCAGAGCTGGTTAGTTCTTGAATGGGAGATGGAAAATCCCAGGACTGTAAAGTAAATCAGAAATCTAAAACTATCTGGAAGAAAGAAATAACAAGTCACATCTGTGTGATTACCAGGAAAACTACATGGACATGACATATATAGTTAGCAGGAGTAAAGCTCTACTCAAAGCTGATTCTCTTTTTTATTTTTAGGGGATTAAGCATTCATCACTTGCCAGATGGTGCTTTTCTGAACCAATTGAACATAAAATAAGTTATCCAGAGTTGTTCACCAAAAGAAAAAGAACTGGTATTGAGGACCCTTGAAGAAAGTTTTCTACTGATTTAACTATTAGGACACATAGCTCCTTCGTACCTTTGAAACTAATATGTTTTGCATAGAGATAAAATACTAGCCTGCTTGGTTGACTGGGTTCACACATCCCATTGGGTTAGCTTAAACTTGTTCTGTGTTTGAGTCAAGACTGACAGAGCTCTATTGTCATTGTGCCAACATTGACCACAAACCACAAACAAGGCAAGTCAATCCCATTGTTATGCTTAAGAAAAAGCAGGAATCCAGACAGTGGATCTTTCTATCTCCTTGATCTCTAGAACTAATGGCAAAAAATCTTCCAAATCAATAAAAAGGGAGCTAAATTTATGCCATGGGCAAAGGCCAGGCTAGATTTGGTGCAAAGTGTTCCCTGCTGCATGGAATACGCAGCACTGGAGCAAATGTTTGAAATGCTGATTTGATCTTTGCATCTGAATAGAGATGAGGACACTCCTTGTCGCTCAAAAGAAGGCTGCGCTAAGGAGAGGCTGCTAACTCTACAGGACCAGAGGACCCCTCTGCTTTCACATGCAATGGGGGAAGAAGTCTGCATCAAACAACAGAGAAAGGAATGTCTGTAAGGCTCAGCCAATCATTAAATGCTAGTTAGCATCTTTTCTCCCTTGAGGCATTTTCAACTCTGTTGTTTCTTTCAAATAGTGTAGCCCCACTCTCCTGAAAAATTTTGAAGCATCTAAAGAATCCAGTTCCTTTCACTGCTTGGATAAATATACATATGGTGATAGGGTGATAGAATGAATGAAATAAGATTGGTGAGGAATTCAGGGAAAACTGATTTTTTCTTCTTGTTTTCTGCACCCATGTTATCATCTCTCTCTCTCTCTCTCTCTCTCTCTCTCTCCCTCCCTCTTCCACCATCTGTCTGTCTGTATCTCTCTCTCTCTCTCTCTCTCTCTGTCTATCTATCTATCTATCTATCTATCTATCTATCTATCTATCTATCTATCTATCTATCTTCTTCTATCATCTAACTATTATCTATCACCTCTGAATATTAGTATTTCAACCCAGCAAAAAAAGTATGTCACAATCAAATAGTGAAGTATCCCAGAGCTCTTAAGATTTTAACATACCCATAAAATACATGCCCACATAAGTACACATCTGAGATTTTTTTCCTCTAAACTAGCAGACCTAATCTGAACTAAACACTTCCCTTTACATTAAATATTCTTCATTTCATCAATATATGTGTATATATTTTTGTTCTTGTTATTGCAATTTTTAAAAATGATTATTTTTTAAAAAAATCTAAACATTATAGTGGAGTAATGTCTGGATTAGAAGAACCATGTCTGCCAGCTTTTGAGGTTTCAGATGAGATACTACAAATGTAGGAGACAGGACAGGAAAGAAGAGCAGAGGCTAAAATGAGTTTACTGGTTCAGCCATAAAAAGTCAGAAAATTTTCTTGATATTTTTAATGAAATGAAATTATGAGATATTGCTAACCAATAGACAAAATGGCAGCTGACGATCATTCCAAAGAAATATCGTTGCATATATTTTAAAATCTGGTATATATTGTATATAATAGATTCCATGCCTAGTATTCAGGTTTCTATTAAAAAAAGAGGGATAACAATTTACACATTCGGTATAGGATAAAGATTATCCAAAGTCAGAATATGGAATAATCTGAGTCTCATATCTCACATTTTCAGTAGCCAAGAAGGTCCTTCCGATGACCACACCTTCAGATGGTTGGACCTTGCTGATGGAAATACAACCATTAAGACCAGGAAATTTCTCCATTGTGCTCTTCCTTGCAGTAGATACTGGTGTTTGCTGACACTTTCTTAGCATGGTCAAATTTGGCATGCAAATGTCGTAAGAAAGTAGAAGAATGAATGATATATGTGATTTTACTATATATTGGATCCTGTATTGCTGGATTTTATCATGAGTGTTTTTATTTATCTGGTCTCTGGTTTATGACTGTAATAAAATTCTGTTGATTGGTTGAATGATGATTATATGATGGAATTATTATTATATGATAGTAGGAAGCATTCTGATATGCATACAAAGCTGTGGGTTCTCTAAATCAGGCTCGGATACTTAAAATGTATCAACAGTTACTGCTAGAGTGGAAAAAACTGGGCATTTTATTTGCAGCAAAAATATATTTCCAACACAGCAAGTGTAGAGAATAGAATAGAATAGAATAGAATAGAATTTTATTGGCCAAGTGTGATTGGACACACAAGGAATTTGTCTTGGTGCATAGGCTCTCAGTGTACATAAAAGAAAAGATAACAAAATAGAGATGGTTAAAATAAGTTATATTGGCTAAGGGTTAGACATTTAAAATCCAGGGTAGGCAAACCATAAATATTAACCAAGTGTTATCTGCAGCAATATCTACAAATAGTTTGTCTGTTCTTTTGCCAGATGGCAATTGTAACAAGAAAAGACCATTTGTTCTACCTTCCAGCTTCTAAATTTGTTTTGACTGCTACAACCAGCAGGAACAAGTTAGAAGTTACACATTTACCCAACTTATACGGGTAAGGGAGTGGAGAGGAAGATTCTTATCTTCTAACCCAACTAAAATAGATGTTTGGAGTCCATACTCAGAAAAAAACGTATTTAGCAGCACAGTCTGTTTCATATCCCAACGCTACCTGGTTCATTCATAGCTATTCCCTATGGATGAGCTGGCAGATTTCAGATGGGCCAAGAATCTGTCCCAGAAGGCAGATTCATAGAATCTCAGCTAACAGAATAACAGAGATAGAAAGGACTTTGGAGGTCTTGAAGGAGGAGACCCTTTACCATTTCAGACAAATGGTTGTCTAATTACTTCTTAAAAACCACCAGTGTTCGAGCACCCACAATTTCTGAAGGCAGGTCTTTCCACTATTTAATTGTTCAGAATATGCCAGAATATTCAGATTCAAATCAGAATAGGGCAACTGAAATCTGTCACAAAAAATCGGATCTTTCTAATATATCCCAGTTTATTTTTAGTTCATCAGTTTATATGGTTCTCAATCACCAGTTTGAGTTTATTCCTTTACTTTTCACTCAACTCAGCAAACAGAAATTGAACAGTGCCTCTGAGCAGTGGGTGAATTGCACTTATAGGGACTAATAGGGTTTGTACCATCTCTGTCTCAGTTTTTCAATTTGTTGCACCCATAAACAGGATCCAGGATTGGAAACTGAATTTATTTATTTATTTTAAACATTTATATGGCTGATTATTTTTCAACCGTAAATCAAAAATTAGCCCTCAAATCAAAAATTAAAAGACATACAAAATCATTTTAAAACTATAAAACTCAACCAATTAAATCAAAACATTAACATTTATTTATTTAAAACATTTATATCTTTATAACTTATGGATAGCAATAGCAATAGCACCTAGACTTATATACCACTTCATAGTGCTTTTACAACCCTCATTTAAGCGGTTTACAGAGTCAGCATATTGCCTCCAACAATCTGAGTCCATAGCTCATGTATTTCCTAAACAGATAGAAATACATAAAGGAAGGCAGAAAAAAACCCCTCCCATTTCAATCAGTAGAGATTTTGCCTCCTAACCATGAATAGAAAGAGGTTAAGTGCTGATGGATGTATCTTTTAGCATCCTGCCTTAACAAAAATTTGCATTTTGCATAGGAGCAACCTCAAGAGGGCACTCATTTGTAAATGATTTCTTGAGCACTGCCTTCAGTCTGGCAGATATTCAGGTGTTAACATGCCAGAAGTTGTTCATTTGACCCTTCAGGCATTTGAAATTCAGGGCATCATGGATTGTTTTAACAAGGCAATACACAAAGAAAGGGAGTTTAGCCAAGAATTTTACACTGGAGGATTTTTGCCAAAGATCATTTATGAGATTACCCAGACTGCACCTCTCAGCAACACTCTTAAGTTTCATCACTCTTCTCAGAAACAGAGTTAAATTAATTTATAATTAGGAGTTAATTAAAAGGTGGGATGCAGAGATAGATGTACAGTATGTGTATGTTCATGTTTGCTTTTACGAGTATGGGAATATGGGCAGGAGATATGCGTATGGGCGGGAGGCAATTATAAGCAGTGAGGTAAGAAGAAAATAGAACCCAAAAAGCAAAGTGTGTAACAGTTAATGCTTATAGACACTCACATTTATAAATTTTGAAGAATCTAGCTTTGACATGTAGGCAGCTCCCTACATTCAAAATATCCTGTAAAGAAGGAAACCAAATGTTCAAATGAGCTTTGAATATATTGTAATGCATTGAACTTTTAAAGGTTTTCTTTCAATTTCTCACAAGATATCAAAAAAGGAAATAATATGGCCTTTTTTTTTAATACAAAAAGGTTGATGCATCTCTGATGTCAATGGACAATTTACAAGCACCATTCTCTCCTTTAGTTTTTGTATGGCCAAAAACATAACAAATTCCAGGCTCTTCCTTCCCAAAGAGGTGGGAAGAAAAAGGGATTCAGGAGGATCAACACTGAAAGCATGATAGTACAAAACAGCAGCAGTCTCTCTTCCATTTGCATCTCTGGTAATTCTGACGTAACAAAACAACTCCATAAGACCAGGTGAAGGATGATGATGATGATGATATTATCCATTTAGTCATGTCTGACTCTTGGTAATTCTATGGGCCAGGTCTCTCCACATCTTCTGACCTTGCATGGCTTGAGTTGTTCTAGGTTCTGGCTGGTGTCAGCTTTGGTGGTGTCCAGCCACTGTGACCTTTGATGTCCCGGTTTCCGTTCACCATTAACTCTTTGGAGCATAATTGCTTTTTGCAGTGAATTCCATTACATGACTTGGCCAAAGTGAGACATAGTTTCGTGATTTTGTAATACCTAAATCCCAGGCCCTGTTGGGGTTTTGCCCAAATGGCATGGAATTGGCTCAATATATTTTGGTGGCTAAGCAAATGAAGAATAAATAAAATGATGCACCTGCATACAGGAGCTAATAGGAAGTTGACTGGCAGTTGACTGACCCACTAATGAAGGAAATTCCATGGCAGCTGAAACCAGCAAGCTAGCTTAAAGGGACAAGAAATAACCCATGAAAACTAGTGATTTCTGTTTTCCGACATCTTGCTGCTGTTCCCACCAAGCATTTGCCATTAGAGGCAGCTGTCTCATTTTGTCTAAGAGCAGGGCTGGCTATGGCAAGGCATATGAAGGCTGGTGGAAAAACAAGTGACAAGATTCTAGGGCCACAGCTCTATTGCCATAAACACAATGAAACCCTGCCTTCAAATCCTTAGCACAAGTTTGCAAAATGGGATTTCTACTAACATTTACTTGAATAGGCACAGACTACATAGAATGCACTAAACTCCCCATTTAAACTTATTGCATAGTGAGATCAAACATGAATTGGGTAGAGCTGAATTATGCTGGAAAGCTAATCAAAAAGTGGGGTCACAGATTGTTTTAAATCTTTGTGTAATTACAACTAACCATTTTCCCTTGGACTGCTTAACACATGATGCTCTCACAAAACCAAATTGATTGAACTCTGGCTTAATACGCTGGATCAGCCAGGCTGTTGCCTCTCAGGTACATTTGTACATTGTTTTGATATAACAACTGGGTGTGACTTTGGTATTTGTTTTTCTTCCTGAATCCAGAAATCTAGCACTATAGCTAAGAGACAGCCCCCCACATTTTTACCCCAAGAAAAGATAGTGATGGATGGGAATCCATATTGTTAAGTCATCTTTCAAAAATTTTATAGACAATTAAAAGACCCTCAAGTTGAACTTGGGATGGCAAGGGTAGCAAGATATAGCCAGCACTAAAACTTACTGATCAGGTAGTTACTCTTTTTCTGGGTTCACATGATCCACAGTACTGTAAGCTAAGCACAGGGCAGGAATCGTACAATAGGCTAGCTTACAAAGGGACGGATTTGCTTGTGATTCAGTAGACCATGCAAGTGTAGCCCACTACACTTACATTACACTACACCACTACACTACACTACACCATAATGGCAGAAGCTCCTCTCCACAGGAGCATTGGCAATATAACATTGCAATGCTCTCTACATGGGGCTGCCCTTGAGGTGCACCCGGAGGCTGCAGCTAGTCCAGAATGCGGCTGCGCGAGTAGTAACGGGAGCCGCTCGTGGCTCCCACGTGACATCGCTGCTCCGTAGCTTGCACTGGCTTCCTGTGGTCTTTCGGGTGCGCTTCAAGATTTTGGTAGCTATCTTTAAAGCGCTCCATGGCTTAGGACCCGGGTACTTACGAGACCGCCTGCTGTTACCTTTTGCCTCCCACCGACCCGTACGCTCGCACAGAGAGGGTCTCCTCAGGGTGCCGTCCGCCAAACAGTGTCGGCTGGCGGCCCCCAGGAGTAGGGCCTTCTCTGTGGGGGCAGTGACGCTCTGGAACGAACTTCCCCCCGGTCTGCGTCAAGTGCCCGATCTTCGGACCTTCCGTCGTGAGCTCAAAACATATTTATTCATTAAAGCGGGACTGGCATAATTAGTGATGTATTTTAATTGGGTTTTTAATATTTTTTAACTTTTTAATTTAAAATTTAATAATCGGCCTTTAAAATTTGCTCTTTTTAATTGTTGTTTTAAACTGTATATATCTTTGTTTTTACTTTGGCTGTACACCGCCCTGAGTCCTTCGGGAGAAGGGCGGTATAAAAATTTAATAAAATAAAAATAATAAATAATAAATAATAACTATTTGATCTATTGGTTAAGGCACCAGGCTAGAAAAAAGGGACTCTAAGTTCTAGTCCTGCCTTAGGCATGAAAGGCACCTGGGTGACTCTGGGCCAATCACCAGGTGACTGAGTTCCCATTCTGCTTTAGACATGAACGCCAGCTGGGTAAATTTGGGCCAGTCACTCTCTCTCATCCCAACACAGCTCACAGAGTTGTTGTTGTGGGAAAAATAGAAAGAGGGAAAAGTATTATATATGCAAGATAGAATTTGGGTTGGTCACTGGGATTAGAGATTTACTCTTCTGAGCTTTCGGACTCTGGAATTCCCTGAAGATGGGCTCCAGCATGAGTCTGAGCCACGGTGGCGCAGTGGTTAGAGTGCAGTACTGTAGGCTACGTCTGCTGACTGCCAACTGCCTGCAATTTGGCAGTTCAAATCTCACCAGGCTCAAGGTTGACTCAGCCTTCCATCCTTCCGAGGTGGATAAAATGAGGACCCAAATTGTTGGCAATATGCTGAATATTTATTTATTTATTTATTTATTTTTGGCTGTACACCGCCCTGAGTCCTTCGGGAGAAGGGCGGTATAAAAATCGAATAAATAAATAAAAAATAAATAAATAAATAACAGTTCGATCCTGACCTGCTCAAGGTTGACTCAGCCTTCCATCCTTTCGAGGTGGGTAAAATGAGAACCCAGATTGTTGGGGGCAAGAGGCTGATTCTGCTTAGAGAGGGCTAATAAAGCACTGTGAAGTGGTATATAAGTCTAAGTGCTATTGCTATTATCCTAGGACTCATGTATTTGTCTTCATTGATGAATTATTATTGAGTTATTTATAAAAAAATAATAAAGGAGAGATATAAATGAATGAATAATTGAACCATCCAACCCCTTAGATTCTCCAACCTAAGCTCTTTCTAGAATTTAACTCCCAGAATTCTCAGAAATGGTTGTGCTGGCTGGGGAATTCTGGGAATTAAAGTCCACATATTCTGCAGATTAAATAGAATGCAGAATGCTCATCACTAACAACATACAACTGTCATGGACAACAGGAAGGCTTGTGGAAAGAAAGGACACCGATCGGCTTCATCCAACACTCATACACCAATTTTAACAGTTTATTTAATTTTCGGTACAGTGAAGAATGTGTACAGATCTACACCTAGCCCTGTAAAGAAAGAAAAACAAGGACTTGCAAGGCCGCCTGCTTGTCCACAGCAACATTTTCCCACCTTAAAGACATTTTTTTCTTAGATTTTTTTTTTTGAAAAAGAGAGCAAGAGAAGAATTTGCTTCCTCCAGCACATTCAGAATCGAAAAGAAAATGGGATTTTCTTTCAGGGGTGATATCAAACAATCTGCTGATATGGGTGAGTTGTTTTCATCAAATCATTAAATTCTTACAGAATCTGAGGAAAAACTGCAGTGCAAAGCAATTGAGCAAGCATCTCACTCTTTTCTCTCTTTTTTTGTCACCAGGTTCCTCCTGGTCCTGCTACATTTCTCCAACTGGGGTGCTGATGCTGTAATAAAATTTTGGCCACAAACAATCACTCTCAAGAAGGGGAGATTTACAGGTTATACGATTGATGGGGATAAGAGAACACCCACTTCTGTATTAATGAATGAAAGACAACTGAGACTGCATTAATTGTCTACATCCGACATGATTACTTAAGTGTCCCTGCGTCAGTCTCTGGCTTCAACTCAACGTTTATGGAACAAAGGCACTAAGATTTGAGGCACAGAAACAAAAAACAACCTTCCTTCTCTCTTTAGCATCCTTTCTCCCTGGAAGTTAAAGACCCAAAAAATCCACCAATGTTTTCAGTCTTTAGGTAGTAAGAAATGTCCTCTTTTTCCCAGCTTTATTATTATTATTATTTTAATACGATGAACCATATATCCTGAAAAGCTTTGCATAGCGTGGGCTATTCTATAAGCCTCTCTCATTTCCGGAAGCGTTATTGATATCTCATCTTCATCAGGAATAAAACGACTCCTCTGTCCTCAAGGGAGAGATTTCAGATATCTATGTCGAACTGGGCTTCTTCACCTGTGAAAGAAAGAAATGATTTAACCAAACTGTCTATGGAGATTCTCAGTCATCCAGGTCATGGTTGTCCCAAAGATGCTTTTTTCAAAAGGCAGCTGGACTTTGCTTTTCCTTGAAGACGTTTCGCTTCTCATCTAAAAGCTTCTTCAGTTCTGAAGAAGAATTGAAGAAGCTTCTTGGATGACATGCAAAATGTCTTCAAGGAAAAACAAAATCCAGCTGCCTTTTGAAAAAGCTCCTTTGGAATTGACAAAAATCTCAATTTCATGTGTATTCATTGGATGCCACATATTGTTGTGACCCAGGTTCCCGGACTTGGAATCCTGGAGGATGATTCAGAAAGTGAGGAAGAGGAACTGGCAAGACCTGCTTCCCCTGGGCCCTCTCCCTCCCTGGCACCCACCCAGGAGGAAGAGGAGGGGCTGGCAAGGCCTGATTCCCCCGGGCCTTTTTCTGATTTGGCAACGCCCCAAGAACAAACTTGGCTTGATGCAAGACTGTGCAGACGTGACCGGCGCGCGCAGCAGAGGCAGCGTTGGGACAGAGTCAAAGAATGATGAGTCACGGAGTGACACCCACAGGGGCTATAAAGCAGGAGGCGGAACTTCCTGGCTTTTTGTCTTGGACAAAGCAGTGAATTTGTGTGGGCAAACTGTTTCAATGGAGGGAAGAATATATTCGTAAGTAACTCTGGCCTTATCTATAATTTCCTTGTTATCTCCAGAGACTTGGCAGACGCGTGGCTAGACATGGCCAGAACATTTATGTATGTAAATAAACTAGAAAAGAAGGCCTTTGACTGACTCTTTGTTGGGAGTACTGGGGGAGGGAAACAGAACACATATGTTTGAAAGCATTACTTCTCAACGTTTTCCTTAACATAAAGAGGGATGAGAGTCTACTCATTCCAGTTTTAACTGTGGAAATTCATTACTACTTTATATATATATATGAGTGCGACTTTAGGAAAAAGAACATATACATAGTAATTGACAACTTATAATCCTTCAGCAGTCCAGTCTGGCAAAGGACAACAGAATTATTGCTTTGAAAGCTGGTGGTTCAGAGGCAGTAAAAGCCTATAATCTTTGCAAAATTTACTTCAGTGTTCCCAGCAGAAAACAAAATATGCCCCTTTTTAAAAAAATCTCTTTTGGTTACTAGTTTCAATAGTGGTTTTGCTGCAGTAAAGCAGTCAGCAAAGATACTGAGAATTGGGGAATTCCAAGAAACTTCACCCATCTCAACTTGGTTCATTTGCAATCACAATCTATAATCATAGGACAAAAAATACAGACCCTGAACAAACAAAAACAAAAGACACAGGCACACTCAACATTCTTGGGACTAAGTCACAATTCTGACATGAAAGCTATACTACTGTATTCTGAAACAAGCTGCGAGAGTTAAGCAGTTGAAAACTTTTTTTCTGCACTCCAGGTAGTCCTCGTCTTATGATCACAACAGAGCCCCAAATTTCTGTTAGTAGCAACAGCAGTAGCACTTAGACTTATATACCCTCTCTAAGCAGTACCCATGCCCTCGTTACATTCTGCCTGGACTACTGCAATGCTCTCTACATGGGGCTCCCCTTGAAAAGCACCCGGAAGCTCCAACTGGTCCAGAATGCGGCCGCGTGGGATATAGAGGGAGCACCTCGTGGCTCCCATGTGACACCTCTCCTGCGCCGTCTGCACTGGCTTCCGGTGGTCTTTCAGGTGCAATTCAAGGTGTTGGTTACCACCTTTAAAGCACTCCATGGCTTAGGACCAGGCTATTTACGGGACCGCCTACTGCCACCAATAGCCTCCCATCGACCTGTGCGCTCCCACAGGGAGGGCCTCCTCGGGGTACCATCAGTAAAACAATGTCGACTGGTGGCCCCCAGGGGGGAGGGCCTTCTCTGTGGGGCTCCTGCCCTCTGGAATGAGTTGCCTCCGGGGCTTCGTCAACTCCCTGACCTCCGGACCTTCCACCGCGAGCTGAAGACTCTTTTATTCCATCGAGCAGGGTTACCCTAAAAATGTAGTTTTAATGGGGTTTTAGTTTTATTGTTATTGTTAGTTTTTAGTATTTTGGCCATAAATTATATTAATTTTATATTGTTTTCAACTTGTATTATACTGTGTTTTTAAACTGGCTGTTAACCGCCCTGAGTCCTTTGGGAGAAGGGCGGTATACAAATTTGATTATAAATAAATAAATACAGAGTCAGCCTATTTGCCCCCAACAATCTGGGTCCTCATTTTACCGACCAGGAAGGATGAAAGGCTGAGTCAACCTTGAGCCTGGTGAGAATCAAATTCCTGGAGTGAGCAGTGACTTAGCCTGCAGTACTGCATTCTAACCATTGTGGCACTGTGGCCCTGGTTTTAAGTGAATTTTGCCCCGTTTTATGACCTTTCTAGGCACAATTAAGTGAATCCCTGTAGTTGTTAAGTTAGTAACACGGTTCTTAAGTAAATCTGGTTTCCCCATTGACTTCGCTTGTCAGAAAGTCACAAAAGGGGATTACATCGTCCCAGGATACTGCAACCTTCATAAATACGAAGTATCTGAATTTTGATCACATGACCATGGGCGTACTACAATGGTCATAAATGTAAAAAACAGCCATAAGTCTCTTTCTTTCAGTGCTGTTGTAATTTTGAATGGTCATTAAAGGAACTGTTGTAAGTCGAAGACTACCTGTATGTGATCATGTATAAAGATAGATATTAGTTGATAAGCTTATTAAACATTTATTTCACTGAAATTTATTATTACATAAATAATTTTCACAGAAGCTGTAAAGTGGGCATGGGAATGACAAAATTAATTAAGGCCCTTCTTTGTCCAGCATGCCCTGCCTCGCAGCTTCCAAGAAGATGTCCGTTGAATGTCCAAAGTTAGGGAAGGAAAACAAAGAACATTTCTGGTATTCAAACAGACGCAGACTTTCTGAACATGGATGAAATATAGTCAACCAGCTGCCAATAGGCTGCACTTCCTCTATAATGAACTAACGTCTTTTCCTAGCATCTAAATCAGGGATGAAATTCAGCCGGTTCTATCCAGCTCAGGTGAACCGGTAGCGGTGGCCTGTGGGAGGCTCCGCCCACCCACACGGATGTCATGACGTTGCTGTTTTGTGACACTTTGCACACGTGTAGACGGTGCGCGCGCACGAAGCAAGCACGTCCATGGTGTGCGCACATTTGCGAACCAGTAGGGAAGGTAAGTGAATTTCACCCCCATCTAAATCATTTAGTAGGAAATTCTACACCGGTGTGTCCAACTTGGGCAACTTTAAGACCTGTGGACTTCAACTCCCAGATAGTAACCGATGCAGAATTGTGTAAGGAATTTAAATGGGACTCCACAGGCTTTGTGCAGCTGGCAATAGTTATTCTAGGAAATCAGATAGATAAGAGTCCTAGGCTTGTGGATGTAGAGCCAGATTGGTCTAGTGCAGGGGTCTCTGACCTTGGCAACTTTAAGCCTGGCGGACTTCAACTCCCAGAATGCCCCAGCCAGCTTTGCTGGCTGGGGCTTTCTGGGAGTTGAAGTTCACCAGGCTTAAAGTTGCCAAGGTCGGAGACCTCTGGTCTAGTGGTTAAAGCACCTGGCTAGAAAGCAGGAGACTGTCTTTCACATAGTGGCAGCATCTCCTCTCCACAGGAGAACTGGCAGTATAACTATTTGATCTAGTGATGAAGGCACCAGGCTAGAAACCAAGGGACCCTGAGTTCTAGTCCTGCTTTAGCCATGAAAGCCAGCTGGCTAGTCACTCTCCCTCAGCCCAACCCACCTCACGGGGTTGTTGTTGTTGTTGGGAAAATAGGAGAAGGTCTGTCTGTCTATTGGATATGTTTGCCACCTTATTTATAAAAATAATAAAGGTGGGTTACAAATAAATACAAATAAATAAAATATTCACAATGCACATGAAATCTCATGCGGTCAGTAGACCCAGCACTCATGGTGAAGCATCTATGGGTTTTACGACAGATCAAACCTGACCAGACTATCTTGGTTTGGCACAGAGAAAAGCAATGCGTGTAACCCAACTCAGCAACCATGTATTGTGATTCGTACAGGTGACCACACACCTAAGCCTGGTTTCTCATCGTCAGCAGACATGAAGTTGATCTCTGTCTGGAGCTCATCCATACTTGGATTTGTCACACCTGGAATGTCTGGAAGATTGCAAGGTGGTGTTTTGGCAACTGGAGAATTTCGGCACGCCATTAAGAATTTGCGGTCATAAATAATGCGGGTACCTATAAGAGAAAGATAGCTACAATTTACTGCTGTTCTCAGAGGGTTAAAGAACCAAATATTGCTCAGAAAGAAATTCCAGTTAACCTACCATGTTATCTATACTGTACTTTTGTATATAATTTTTATTCAACTTTTAAACAAGAAGATACAAGCAAACGGAAATTAATGAAAAAAGAAAAGAAAAATTAATCAAGAAAAATTGCAAGGAAAGTTGTATAAAAATAGAAAAGGAAGGAAAATGTATACTATATATATAAGTGGCTTGAGATATTCTTCACAGCAGTTTTAAATAAAATATATTTTAACCTCTTTCTAAAGTTATATCATATTGCTCTTTTTTTATAATCTATCTTATCTAATCATCAAAACCATAAATAATAAGTTCATTTTTTTCAGTTTTATACGAAAAGTCTGTAAGAGGCTTCCAGTCACCAATGATTGTAGCTGACCAAAGAAGTCAATTTATTAATTTCAGGAAAAATTTTAAACTTCACCAACCATTCCTCCATTATGGGTAAATGTTAAATCTTTCCATATCTAAGTAGACTGAACTTTTAATATTCAACAGCTTCTTTCCTTCCACAATCAGGGTTGGATTTTGGCTTGTTTTCACAATATAGCTGAGTCTTTCTTCTTTGCTGTTTAAGAATAGAATCAGGCTACTTTACATAAAAAAGCAGAAACTCCTGAGGAAAGTAAGGGGTAATGCACAGAAGCCAATAAACCTGCAAAATAGATTGAGGTTAATCATAATCCATGGTCAGAAAACCATGGTTTTCCACAACAATGAAAGCTGGCCAGTAAACCCGTCTCTATGACACAGAGTCTGAAGCACTGATGGTTAATACTAACTGAGAAGTAAGTAGCATAATATAATTGCTTATGTGCAGGCATATCTGATTATCTGGACAGTTTTACAAGGAGAACTGCACATTAGCCTTGCTTTCCATTTTTGGGCAAGAACAACAGAAGGAAAACAAGGGATGATATGCAATCTTTGTAAGTTTGCAACGGTGGCGGCTGCATAAAACTTGTGAACAGATATGATTCTTCCGCTTATTTCAAGGTCTATTCTATCATTAAGAATTGCTGGTTCTTCTTTGTCTAGAAGAGTGTCCAAACTTGGCAACTTTAAGACTTGCGCCCTTCAATTCCCAGACTTCCGCAGGCAGTAGGTCTTAAAGTTGTCAAGGTTTCACACCCCATTCTTGAGCTACTTGCTATCCAGCCTCCAAGAAGAAAGAAAGGCAGAGATGGTCCCACAACATTAGAGTCTCAATTGCCTTTCCTGTTTTGTCACCTTTCCCAGATATTCTCCACCACAAGAAAGGTCTCATGGGAGGCTATTAGAACAGGAGAGAGAAAAAATCCCTTTATTGCAATAGATAGGTTTAGCGGTGACCACTAGAAGGAGCCTTGTACTTTTATTTTGCTTCTGAACAGTTGCAGTACATAAGACATTTGCAAGTCCTCTGGCTGGGCTGAGAAACTGACTCCTAGTTTTGAAATATATATTCTACATTAGGCAATCAAGTCCTGAATAGCCACCAATCCTAGATCTTCATCCACGCATTAAGAAAGCTACACGCTTTTTACATTTTTCAGCTGTAACTGAGCCTTTTGCCACTTCAATAGAACCAAGAAAAAAGAAAAATGTACAAGTCTTCCTTTAAAAAAAAGATTGTGCATTAACAGCAGAGGAATCCTTACAGATAATTTTGGCTATGTAGTCTTTTCGGTTTTGATATTTTTGTATGCTTGATTCAGCTTCACTGAACCTGAAAGTCTACGTCTCTCTCTGCCTGCTGACAACAGGATTCAAGAGCAAGATTATTTGTCATTATGATAGACTTTTTCAGATAAATATCCAGTAATATTATTGTTCCTACTGAGTTCCTAACAAGATTCTTTCTGCCTTTGCAACTTTCCTCCAGCAAGAATGTAATGACAGTGAATTAGAAGGAAAATTGTGTATATTTTCAGAATTTGTATTCAACATTGAGCTGGCCAGGCAGCTTCCAAATATAGCATTAAGTATAAATCTTTTAAAACTCAAGCCAAGAAAATCAGAACTTTTTTTTTAGGGTTTAACGTTAACTCAATAACCCCAAACTTCAACCTCAAAACCACAATGTGGGTACTTGCCTTATTTGTAAACTTTATTGTGGTCATTCACCAATTCAAACACACAGACATCACAAATTCTGAGATAGCAAGTAAAGACAGCAAGAAGACTTAATTCTAACACTGAAGAGGTCAAAGAGCAAAATGTAGCCACATTTAGAGAAATCAAGCCACACTGATCAGTCTAGAAGGAGATTTGATGAGATGGAGAGTTATTAGCGTTATATGGAGAGTAACTGGGCATCTGGGTAACAAGAACAATACCAAAGCATGGGTTTAAACTTCAGTAGTTGCCTTAGATTTAATTAATTCCAGTAATTAAAAAAAGGCAGGTGGAATTGTGGTCCCCACCAAGACTTTTGTGTGCACGTATTTTTGCTACTCAATTGGAATTTTAAGCTGACTAGATATTATTAAAAATATGGGGATAATCCTAACAATTGTTATCAAATTAATTCAGTTTGAATTAAATTTATATTTAAATGCAAAACAATGATATTTAGCTTTTGGCTAAAAACTAGATTCCCCGTTTGGAGCAATTAGAACTAAATTGTTTTCCAACCCTCTGAAGTTTGGTGCGTTTCCAGGAATGAGGTGGGTGGAGCAGGGAGGGATTCAACAGTTGGGAGTCCACAGCGCAGAGCTCCACCCGATACTAAACAGCAATGAATCAGGATCTGCAGACAAGCGGCTTTCGCTGCTTCTGACGCCTGCCAGCTGCTGGAACACCCGCAGAACAAAGACTGTTTTCCTAGAAAAGTTGTCACTGTACCAGTTATTGCAAGAACATTTCATAAGGGGTTCACTGGAGGTCTATATCCCTGAGTTTATATTCAGACACATGCTCAGGACTCCTGTTTGCTTAATGCCATAGCCCGGCAGGGTGAAAACAGAGGCTTTGAAATATTTTCAGTTGCTGAAGGGGAGACGGAGGTGTTCAGGCCTCTACCCTCTGATTGCCTGCTTCCTAAGAACAGGAAACAACTGGGTGTATGGATGGGATTTTATACATACATGAGGGGGTCCATGTTGCTCTCCGAGCTTGGTTGTTTTCTTGCATCATCAGTGATAGTCTAGGACAGTGATGGCTAACCTTTTTGCCATTGCGTGCCAGGAGGAAGGGGGCGAGGGTGTGTGTTGCATGTGTGTCCACATTTATAATTCTTTGCACCCTGCCCCGCCCCCTGGCATGCATGTGCGACACCCCCCCTCACGGCACACAATGGCCCAGAAGACTTGTTTTTTTGCTGTCCCCAGCCTCCAGAGTCTCTCTAGGAGTCTGGGGAGGGCGAAAACAGCCTCCCCCACCCTCCGGGTGGGGTCCCTCCAGAGGGACCGGAAGTTGGCAAATGGTCCATTTTCGGCCTCTAGAGGACCTCCAGGGGCTGTGGTGGGGAAGGCCATTTTCACCCTTCCCAGACTCCCAGAGAGGCTCTGGAGGCTGGGGACAGCAAAAAACGGCCCTTCCTTCCGGTCTCACCGGAAGTTGGCAAATGGGCCATTTCTGACCTCCGGAGGCCCTCCAGGGGTTGGGGAAGGTCGTTTTCACCCTCCCCAGACTCCTAGAAAGGCTCTGGAGCCAGGTGAAAGAGAAAAATGGGCTTTCCTGATCACATGCGCACCAGAGCTGAGCTCATCTGCCCACTGATATGGCTACGCATGCTACCTGTGGCACGCGTGCCATAGGTTTGCCATCCCGGGCCTAGGATAATGAAACATCTGCAAGAAAACAAGCAAGCTTGGAGAACACCAAGGATCCCTCATTTCAATTCCCAAGCTACAAATATTCTATGATACATATATATGAAACTTTGAAACAAGACAATAAAAACGAACAAAGCTAGTATAAAGTGATGAAGAAAAAAAATTGAAGAAAAAGCAAAACGTGCAAGAGGAAAAGCTGAAGAAAAATAGCAAAAATTAAAGAAGTCACTTCTAATATTCTTCGCAGCAGTTATAAGTACAAGCATATTTTAACCCCTCTCTCTGAAGTTATATCATGATTTTCTTCTTTCAATAATCGTGTCTAGTCATCAAAACCATAAATCACAAGTTCATTTTTGTAAGTTTATGCAAAGAGTCAGTAAGAGGCTTCCCCTCATTTTTATTTCTGTATCTAATGTTCTTAATATTTTCATAGTTATGATTTTAAATGTAAGCCACTCAAGTTACTTTGCTGGTTGGGATGGATACCATATAAATTCAATAAATAAATAAATAAGTCAATAAAATATTTTCTTCAAAGAAATCAATTTATTCATTTCCGTAAAATCTGTCAACGTCACCAATCATTCTTCCACAAGAGATTCCTTGCATTTTTTTTATCCTGGAAGAGCAGATCTCACTCATATGAAAAATACACATAGGAGGTCTAGGTGTGGATTGGACCTTTGAAACTAGATGCAGTTTGTTAACACCGCTCTCGAAATTTAGGCTTCTGGGTTCTAAGGATGTTCCTTGCTTACAAGGCAGCTTACTGAAGGTCTCCTGCAAGTTACACAAGGAAAGTTTTTAGCTCCAGGGTAATGTTCTAGGTTTCTAATGCAAGTTTTGGAAGGGGTTAGTTAGCATCTGTTTTTTCTTGAGGGTGACATGGAAGCAAAGAAGATATATATTGGACCTTCTGAAGGCAAAATAGCTACTTTTGTTTTGTTTTTGTTCAATGCAGACTATTCTTTTCTTCTTGTCTTCTTCTTTAATCTGCATAGAATATGTACCACAAAAATCAGTTGGTCTCATACACGAATGAGGCAATCAATTTGCATTGGGATGGTATGTTGGTCAGCATGCTTCTGAAAGCAAATGGACGTTTCTTGCTGGCATTCCAAATCAGATTCCCAATTTATTTTACCACCTCACACATTCTTATCTGGAAGGAGAAATAATGGTGAGAGTCGTGGTGGCAAAGTGGTTAGAATACAGTATCGCAGGCTAACTCACTGCTCATTGCCAGCAGTTTGATTCTGACAGGCTCAGCGTTGACTCAACCTTCCATCCTTCCAAGGTCAGTAAAATGAAAACCCAGTTTGTTGGGGCAAATATGATTAATTCTCTGTAAACCACTTAGAAAGGGCTGTAAAGCACTATGAAGCAGTATATAAGTCTAAATCCTATTGCTAATAACAACCTGGAATTTCCAGATGTATTGGCTTGCAATGCCCAAATCTTTTCGGAAAAACAGCATGCTGGTTAGATATTCTGGCAGTTGGAGCCAACCTAGCTTGGAGAAGACTGACCTGAGTCTTCATGAAAGGGAGGTCTCCCTGGACAAGAGCCCTTTATTAGTAAGTCAGAAAATGTCAGGCATGGAAAAACCAAGACTACATGTTAAATTCCATTCAAACTGATTTATTGCTCTGGCTTGTGCACAGGAATCTAGTGAACTAGTGAGTAGCACTATTTTGGTGCTAGATAATAGAATTCAAGAGAGGTTGGACTTAGTCAGTTTGTGGCTATATAATGATTCTAGGCTGATTCCTCTTTTCACTCTGTCCCCAGGCTCTGTCACTCCTCCGACAGAAAGGGAACAGTGTAATGGTATGCGGAAAAGACCTTGGGAGACAGGAGGAAGAGCTGCAGATTAAGTAACCTTCATCCAAGAGATTTCTCAAACCATAGAAAGAAAAAGGATGTGGAGGGCATTTGAGAAGTACTATTTCTACTTAATTGGAGAGTAAAAGGAGAGTTTTGCAAGGTTCTGTTCATGTGCCTTTACAATAAGGACAGAGTTTAACACTTCTAGCTGGGCTTCTTGTCTGGACTACCCTGAAAGTCCAAAAATCAATCTTACTTTCTTTAACTTAACTCTCCATTGCCCCCAAGCAGCCAATTGTTCCAAACACCATCACGCCTGGCTGTAATTTTTTTTCAGCTGTGGTTGCAATGGGCTTCACAAAAAACCAGGCCCATGAACTTTTCCGAGGCCACCACAGGCTGAATGTTTGTTGTGAGCCAGGTCCATGCCTCCATGCCATTAACATAAGTGTTGTGACACTGGTCATACTGGCCATGTTCCCAGGGGCAATCTGAGACTGTTCAAAACAAACCACAAATAGGACTATCAGCATGATCTTGTTGTGCAGAGCAAAGTGTTTCTTCTTCTGAGGGATCCTCCTTGGGGTCAAGGAGAGACAATTACAATAAATTAAGGCTGGAACTGAAAAAACTGTGGCTCACGAGACTTTAACCGCCCTATTCAAAACCACACTTCCCCATCAGAAATACGACCTCCCTTTCCCCAGGCTCAGCTTTAGAGCAGGAGGAAAACAATACATTTTAGTCCAGTTAGCAGTTTGCATTATGCAATCTCTTCCTGATGAAAGGGAAAGGTATGGGAAAATGTAAACAAATCACTATCTTTATTTAATTTTTAGGAGAACAAGAGACATGTGCAGCAAACTGGCTTTCTGCATTTGGCTAGGGAAAAAAAAAATAACCAATGTGCAACACAACACTTCTGGCATTAGATTTATGGTAATTGGTTATCTTTCCCCCTTCCCAGGTTTTCGGCTCACAAAATGACTTCATCCCTTCTCGGTTATCTCCTGTAACGTTTCCATAGAGCAGTGTGTCAGTCTTCATCTTTTCCCCCTTTGGGGTCTAGCTCAGCTTTATTTGTTAATCCTAAACTTTTTATTTCCATCTCACAGTGTTTTTTTGCTCTTTTGTCTACCACTGGTTCTCTCCACGTGGAAATGCACTTGCTCTGTCCATAGACCATTGTTTCTCAACTTTAACAGCTTGAAGATGTGTGGTTGGCTGGGGAATTCTGGGAGTTGAAGTCCACACATCCTCAAGCTACCAAGGTTGAAAAACTCTGCAATAGACTGCAAAAATACTTCAGCTGTTTGGCCAAGTGTGTTTTAAATGTATAGTTTAGACCCAGGATTATTTCTCTTCTTTGCTAGTTTGCTAGCACATTTGAAAGAAGCGAACATCAATTCTTTCATGATAATTACAGTCAGATTGTTTTCCACCACATTTTCTTTTTTTCACCTCTCAAAAGAGCGGAGAGGACCATGAGCAACCATTCAAAACCATCTGCAGACAGTCATTTTTCAGGTTTTATGGACATTCTTCTGCTCTACAGTCAGAGACAAAAAGCATCCAACACCCACTCACTCTCCCTACATTTTAAAAACCAGAAGTAGGACACCATAGCTGTATTATTTGCAAGAGAAGCTGTGTTAGATGTTGTAGCAACCATTAAAGGATTTGGATTCACCTAGACCAGGGGTCTGCAAACTTGGCTTTTTAAGACTTATGGACTTCACTGGGAGTTGAAGTCCACAAGTTTTAAAAGAGCCAAGTTTGCAGACTCCTGGTCTAGACCTGTCTCTACTTCAAAGCCAAACTTTTTTTAAAAAAAATCATTAAAAAAGAAAAAGTTCAGGCTATACAGTCAAATCACAGAATAAAACACTATTGCCAGAACAGTCTGATGTCTATTTTCTGCAATCCAAAACCACGTGCACAAATAACTTCTCAGAATGGCAGATGATGCAATGCACAATACGCTGAAGCACAGAAGAAGCAACCACAGTCTTTCCATAAGACTCTTCCAACACGAAAGTTTTCTCCTTGGTAAATAATTACTTTGTTCATCTTGGAACCTGTTCATAGCACATGATTCGCAACCTGCTAGAGTTCATCAAGGTGACACCAGAAATGATAACAGAGTTACCTTGTGAGCAGCCTGGATGGCAGCCCAAAACTATTATGCAATACAAAACAAGCAGAGCTGAACATGCTTCCTTCCAGCTCCAGAATTCTGCAGCTCAAGGATTTCTGCTGCAACTGTGCAAATCTCACATTGATCCTTGAGCTGTGTGCACAAATGTAGGGAACCAAAAATTCTCAGAGCATTTGTCTCTAAACCACATTATGCACCCCTTTAAGCCCACCTAAGATTGACTTCAAAGAACCCAAGAAATGCTGCAAACTTCCCTTATAAATCCTCGACTTACAAACACAATTGAACTCAACACAATTGAACCCAATGTGGATTTTGCCTTATTTTACAACCTTCCTTGCCACAGTTGTTAAGTGCTGTTGTTAAGTTAGTAACATGGTTGTAAGTGAGTCTGGTTTCCCCATTGACTTTGCTTGCCAGATGGTCGCAAAAGGTGATCAAACAACCCTAGGACATTGCAACCATCATACATTAAGAGCAGTGCTGGCACAGTGGTTAGAATGCAGTATTGCAGGCTAATTCTGCCAGCTGCCAGCAGTTTGGAGCTCAAGTCTCATGGGCTCAAGGTTGATTCAGCCTTCCATCCTTCTGAGTCCACTAAAAGGAGGACCCAAGATTGTTGGGGGCAATAGGCTGACTCTGTAAACTGCTTAGAGAGGGGATGGAAAGCCCTGTGAAATGGTATATAAATGCAACTGCTATTGCTAAATATGAGTCAGTTGCCAAGCATGTGAATTTTGATCACATGACCATGGGGATGCTGCAACAGTTGTAAGTGTGAAAAACAGTCATCAGTCACTTTTCTCAGTGCCGTTGTAACTTTGAACACTCACTAAATGAACTGAGGACTACCTGTAGATACGTTAGTTTGCTCTATCAAATTCCCCCTACTTATTTCAATGTTAGGTCATAGAAAACCAAAGCGCTGTAGGTTGTTCATGTGGCTTTTCCACGTTAGTCATAGATTTTTTTTCTTGATTTACTGAAAAGCAGCTGTAAACTCACCCTCCTCCACACAGCAACAATAGCTTTGAATGGCATCATTTCAGATTGCAACACCAGACAGGCTTTTCAACTGATTGAGAAAGCAGGCAAATGCATCCATTGATGCTTATCGGTCAAATAAAACAAATTCCTTATGTTTTTTCCTTCCTTCCTTCCTTCCTTTTTTGCTTGTTGCTGACAATGCCACAAAATTACTGGATGATTAAATAACAGAAGATACTCAAAGGGAAGAGCCCAGACCTTGAAACTCAAGGTCCCCTTTACTATGGAAATTGTATTTTCAATTTCAACAATCCTAAAGTTGTGTCTATGAGCGTTTTGCTTAGTGATAGAGAAAAAAAGATGGCTTCGATCACACTTTGGGTCAGGGGTCTCCAACCTTGGCAACTTGAAGCCTGGTGGACTTTAACTCCCAGAATTCCCCAGCCAGCAAAGCTGGGAGTTGAAGTCCGCCAGGCTTCAAGTTGCCAAGGTTGGAGACCCCTGCTTTGGGTGATGCCAGCAGAGAGGACAGGAAAGTTATCCTGTGCAAGTAGAGAAACTGGAAAAGTGGACAACAATTAAACAATGTTGTCTGTTGGGACTCTGGAAGTACATCTTCTCCGTAGCAGTACTTACTGTACTTGAATACTTCTCTGATTTGTACTTACTGCAATCCAAACCACGTGCAAAAATAACTTCTCAGAATGGCAGATGATGCAATACACAATATGTTGAAGCATGGAAGAAACAACCACAGGTTTTCTATAAGGCTATAGTCCACCCCAACCGCAGATCTGGATAGTCCTCACACTTCTGTTTAGAAGAGCCAGGAAGACCTGGCTCTGCACCCAGGACTTTCACCAGTGAGACCACTTTTCTCACACCTGCCATCTTTTATTTTTACCTTTTATAATTTCTTTGTTTGGGGGACACCCAGAGCCATTGAGAGTCGGGTAAGCATACAAATTTAATAAAACATTACCAACATTCCTCTTTTCTGATGCAAAGCAGAATTGCTCTTCAAAGTCATGCTTAAGTCTCAACACGGTACCTGCCACGATGTCTTAAATTATGCAGTTATGAATACTTTTAAGTTATTCTCTTTTTAGTGAACATGTTAACACACTAGACCTCAGCTAAGAAAAGTTGCACATTTTATTGCACAAAAATATGTAAGTTTAGAAGTCCACCCTTGTGATTTAAGTTGCATTTACTGATGCCCAGTTCCCATGACCTGCCATGTGCCTCTTCTCCAGCCCCCCAAAATACATTCCAGAATGGACTGCCTGTTAACGTTCCCTTAAATGCATCCAGATTTAAAAGGCACTCACTACTTTGCATCAGTAATTAGGACTTAAACTTTGAGATTGCAGGCATCAGCCTGTCTGTTTTCATGACAAACAGAAGCAGCAAAAGTTTTACCCATGTATCACACTGAGTCTGCAACTGACACATGGATGGTTTATAAATAAATATTTACAAATCTATGGCTTCAAGGGGGCTCAGTTTTAACAAATACATTTTAATTCAGACTTCGGTTGTTTTTAAGAAAGCAAATAAGCTACGGTACCCACTGTATTTTACTGCATTGGATACAAGTAGTCCTCGACTTACAACAGTTCGTTTAATGACCGTTCAAAGTTACAATGCCACTAATGACTGTTTTTTCACACTCAAGACCGTTGCAGCATCCCCATGGTCGCATCAAAATTCAGATGCCTGGCAACAGATTCGTACTTATGATGGTTGCAGTGTCCAGGTTGTGATCCCCTTTTGTGACCTTCTGACAAGCAAAGTCAATACGGAAACCAATTTCACTTAACTCTGTTACTAATTTACCAATGGCAGTGATTCACTTAACAACCGTGGCAAGAAAAGTCATAAAAGGGTACAAAATTCACTTAACAAATGTTTCACTGGCCACAGAAATTTTGGGCTCAGCTGTGGTCGTAAGTTGAGGACTACCCGTATTGCTATTTTGGAAGAGTTCCTACTTGTGCACTCCTAAATACACGTCAGGCAGAAAATATATCTTGTTCCGTCTGCCCGCCACCAAAAATGTTGCAATGTTACATTTATCTACTCTTACAGCCCACTTTTACACAATACATCTGGTCCAAATGCAGCTAAAAAGTACAGCTAGGCATGCCTGTAATCTGAAAAAAAGCAAGCTTATTCTGCAGAGTTTGTAGTTCAAGAGGTTTGTGTCAGGTTTCCTACACCAAAGCCTGGGACAAAAAACCTTTCTGTGCAACGCTTGTTTTTACAGCACATTCACAATTTATAGCACACTTTATGGAAAAGTGGTTTTTCTGTTGGATTAAAAAAATGGCCCTTAATGACCCATGGTTCATTTCTAGTCTCCTGTAAACGTTTCTAGGATTCAACTACTATTCCCCATTACCTTCAAAGCAGAGTATTTTCTTCCCTGGCCAATGTTTGTACTGTTAAGGTACTCAAGGGAGCCACTGAGAATTCTAAGTATTAATTAATCTGAACCTGGAAAGGCACCAAGTTGGAGATAAACATTTATTCTCTGAGCCAGGATCCTCATATCCATAAACATGTTTCAGACGGGATATTACTTCCCTAGCTGTTTTGAGCATTTTCTCAGGAAAGGCTGTTCCTAGCTGGAAAATCCCTACTGCATGCTTGATCCATGTCCACCCTGTTTCCTTTTAGACAAATAAGAATATTCCACTCCATTATATTTTATTGTGGCCTCTGAACTCATTTATGCATTGTCTTTCTACAGAAATTGAGAGATTTCATGACAAAGCAGGCTTAGGACCCATTTTAAAGAAATATGCCGCCTCTTAAGGATCCTAATTCCACTGTGTGTGTGTGTGTGTGTGTGTGTGTGTGTGTGTGTGTGTGTGTGCTCGAAGAATGCCAGCCTTTTCCATTAAGTATAGAAGTAGTCTGAAGCCAGTCTCAGATTTAGACCCATTCTGGTATTCCCTCTTGAGGTGAATCCCCCTTTCTCTTACCCACACAGGATTCAAGGGTTTATTGATAAAATGAAGAGTCTGAGTAAGTGCAGAAAAGCTGGCAAGACTGAGTGAGTCCAGCCTGGCTGCTGGTCCTGCTATGCAGGAGAGAACCTTCTGCCCGTCTTGGAAAGCAAGACTAGAAAGGAGTCAAAATGTTGGGCACCATTTCAGGGTAAGCCCTGGATTGCTCACTTCTCAGAAGAACAATTTGATTCTAGCCTGCAGGATTGAACCCATGCCCAGCAGCATTATATTTACCCACTTTCTTGTTCCCCTCTTCTAAGTATGCAACCCCTTTCCTTTTCACTTACTCCCCGCTGCCCTTCTTTCCATGGCAGAGGCATACTTTTGGCACTCCACTCTCTTTTCCTGCTCCCTTCCTTGCATGCTCAGAGGCACTCTTTAACACCTCTGCAATTGCACACCCAAAGGCACTCCTAACACCATCTCTCCTGCCTTCCCTGCGCTCCCTCCGTGCTCAGAGACCTCTGCATGCTCTTTGCATGCCCAGAGGCATTCCTAACACCCTCTCTCCTGCCTTCCCTGCGCTCCCTCCGTGCTCAGAGACGCCCTTTACACCGCTTCTTCTCCCTCCCGTGGCTCTGCCTCTGGAGCCTCTTCACCTCCTCTCCCCCCTCTGAGCGCGCACTCCTTGCATGCTCAGAGGCACGCCAACCTCTCCTTCCCTCCAGCGGCTCCGCTCACCGCCAGGCGTGGTTCCGAAGAGGGTGCCGCCAGGCGTGGTGCCGTAGTCGCCCGGAGGCAAGGCGACTCCCTCGGCCAAGTCGAGCAGCTTGTTAGGGCCGGGGATAGCCCTGCCCAGCGTGGGCTCCGGAGCGGGGTGGGGGCGACAACAGGCGGCGGACATGGCCGGGAAGAGACGCCGCTCGCAGCCGGGATCGCCTGGCGAGCCACAACCGCCTCTCCTCCAGCGCTGCAAAGCACCCGCCGCCCCGCCCCCTTGTTTTGCCGGCGCAAAGCTCCTTGGGAGGTGTAGTCTTCGAACCCGCCCCGGGCACGCCTCTGGCTGCGAAGCCCGGTTTGCCTTGCGGGACGCCCTCGCCTCCCTGGATGATCAACGGCCCCCTCTTGCTAAATAAGGTTCCCCCTAAAGCTCCCCCTTTTCTTTAAGATGGTAAGCCGCAGTCATAGAAAAGGAGATAGATAAGGATATTTAGTTACTAACTATAAACCATAGTTTATACATAGTTTATAGTTTATACATAGTTTATACAAGAACACAAATACATACAATTTAATGTTTGTAATCATTGCACGTTATTATTGTTATAAGAAAAAACACCACAAATAGCTGTTAAGTAATATTTTCCTTTTTTTCTATGTTTTTAATGTAGAAAAAGTTTAATAAAATATATATTTTTTTTAAAAAAAGATGGTAAGCCACAGTCAGAGTTTGGCCACGAACAAGCAAACCCAGCCCGTGGCTGGTACGAAGCCAGGCGCAGAGTTTTTGCAAGCTTGCAACTCCTTAATAAAAGGAGTTTGACTTCTGCTCAACCATTTGACTTGGCGCAAGGTGGGAAGCCCGAAAACCAGATATAAAAAAAACCCCCACTAATTAAAGAGAACCTGTACCACTTGGATTCTCTGAAGGACTCGCCTCAAGAAGGAACAAAACCCAGAAGCCATGGATAATTGTTCTAAAACCGTCTTGAAATTTGAATAAAACCAACTCCAGCTGAGGTTGGCTATTTAGTCAGGGAGTTGGTTGTGCTTTTATAATAACTAGCTTCCCGCAGGGCCCAATGTGATCATTTGGTTTCTTTAGCACATTTGTGTGAACTCAGCTTTTGTGGTCTATGGAGGAAAGTGTGGTTGAAGAAACCAGGATAGAGGCCAGCCTCTAATCCAGAACAGTTCAGTCAGGAGGAAAATCATGCCTGGGCTCTCAGACAAAACAGGCAGAACATGAGAGAAAGAAAGGCTAATTCTTGAAAGCATGCTGATATGTATTTTTAACCTTACAAAGTTAGGTGGCAACACTTAGCTGATCTGGAAAAACTAAACAGGGTGGACTTCTGTTTGGATTGGAGGGGAGACACAAGGAGATTCTAAGGCTGTGCATAAGATTAGGAAATGAGGAAAAAAAACCAGGAAGGAAATTATAAACTGGTTATCAAGAAAAGTGCCCAACCGGTTGTCAACAAAACTTATGGACCTCAGTTCTTAGAATTCTGGGAGTTGGAATCCACAAGTGTTAAAGTTGCCAAGGGCAACCTACCTACTCTGGGGGAGGCAGAAGTCTCCTTGTTTGAATAGCTGGTGCATCACCCTTGGTTTTGGGAAGTGATGGGTGAAACCAGAGAGCCTTGCTCCTTTTAATTCCCAGGGCAACTGTCAAAGTGGCTTTCAGCCGGTCCTCACATTTACAACCATTGCAGCATTCCACAGTTACGTGATTAAAATTCAGCTTGGCAACCAGCATATATTTAGAACACTTGAAGTGTCTCAAGCTCACAGGATCTCCATTTGCAACCTTCCCAACTGGCTTCTGACAAGCAGAGTCAATGGGAGAAGCAGAATTTGCTTAACGATTGCATGATTCACTTAAATGCAATTCCATGGCAAAAAAACATCCTAAAATTGGGTGTGATTCATTTAACAACCACTTTGCTTATTAATGGAAATTCTGATGTCAATTGTAGCCATAAGTCGAGGACAACCTGATGGGCTTGAGCTTCTGGAGGGGAGGCAGGGCATATGGTTAATCAGTCAATGCTCTTCTATATAAATCCTAATTTCTCATCATTTTTCAGAAACTGTAGAAGCAAAGAACTTTTTTTTTTAAAGTAAACTCACGGGGTTTCTCCGTTGTTTTCACTTAAGTCATGGGGGCTACACTTGATTTGTCACTTGTCTGTTAATGCTGCTCTCTTAATCCTTTTAATTTTATTTCCTCATAATAGACTTTATTGTTTTCAACTGCAAAAGTTAATGTACCATTTATTTCCTGTCCTGCGGCTTTGTTCCTTTAATCCCTTTCTGGGACACGCACACAAGGGCTTCTTTGAGGCATAAATCGAATGATCGTGGTTGTTATGATGATGTTCATTTTTAGACGATACAGATTGGACAGCCAGACATGTGGCCAGAGATTGTCCTCTCAATGCTGTTGTTGCATACTTGGATTTTCAGAAAATGCCTCATCGAATATTTGGAGAAAATTAGCTTTCATGGAATAAGGGGATCTTGGTAGTTGGTGAAAAAGAGGAAGCAAACAGTAGGAATCAATCAGCAAGTTTTTTTTAATGGTGTAAGAAGGGGAACTTCTCAAGGGCTTTAGAGCTTGTTCATAAACAAGCTTAACTTATTTACAAGTAATCCTCAATTTATAACAGTTTATTTAATGACTGTTCAGAGTTGCAACTTATGACCTTTTTTCACCCTTTTGACCATTGCAGCATCCCCGTGGTCATGTGATCAAAATTCAAATGCTTGGTAATTGATTCCATATTTAAGAGGTATGTAACCTGTTGAGTTGCAGTCTCCTGGGGTCATGTGATCACCTTTCGCGAACTTCGTACAAGCAAAGTCAACAGAGAAGCAACATTCACTTAATAGTCATGTTACTAACTTAACAACTGCAGTGATTCACTTAACTGTGGAAAGAAAGCTCATAAAATGGGGCAAAATTCACTTAACTAATGTTTCACTTAGCCACAGAACTTTTGAGTTCAATTGTGGTCATAAGTCGACGACTTACCTATATTTACTTCTGAGTTGCTCCAAATAAAATAAAAATGCCCACTGAGAAAGGGGGGGCAGGGAAGAGAAAGAAGAAATTTTGTCTAAAAATCCAAATCAGTATTGTCAATCAATAATCAAAAATGCAATGCCAAAGTCACATGTTCGCAAACTGCATTGTCAATCATAACATATCAGCAAGATGAAGTCACTTCTCTCCTTTGCTTTTTATTTTTTTAAAAAATTATCAACTGTTCTGTTCTATGTTATCGGATCCTGCAATTAACTGTACGAATTGTACAGCCAAACCATTCTTGGCTGAGAATGTTATTTACACTCCCTTGTATATGAACAGATAATAGGGTCATAGCATCTAGTTGGCTTCTGTTGGTCTTAATACCACAGGGTTATTCCAGTATTCTTAAATATACAATATCAGGTATGATATAGAAAGAAAAGGCACAGAATAATGCAATAATATAGAAATTAATAACCTGAGTATTTCAATTTATTGAGGCTAAAAAATAGTCTGACTTTCAATTAAAGAGAGTGATGTGTTAGAGGAACTGCAGCTTCAACTTTCAAAATAAATCCATGTTTTAGGAAATCTTGAGCCAAGGTCTCTTTTAGGGGACTGTTAGGTAAGAAAATGGATATGGCAAACAGTCTTTTATGTTCTGGAAAAAATTGGGCAATAGGAATACAGTAATGTGCATTCAAAAGTCAGAAGAGGTATTGTAGGAAATTAAATTTGATACAAAATTGGAATGAGGTCTGCAGGTTCTGTCTTAGCACCGTTGAAGAATGTGCCAAGGGATGAATCATAATATGTTTCACCATGATCTTTTCTTCTTCCCAGTTTCTGCAAATTCAATTTAATCTCCCAAGGAGACCTGTTAGTAGTTTGTAAAGTCAGTAACTTCTTTTCTTTGCTTATTGCTGCTCATTGACATGAAATATGAATTTACTCTTTGATTTTTATTATGGCCTAGCCTTGGTCATGGCTAATATTATTAACTCAGAGGTGGCCTTCTTGGGTGGCTTTTAGAAACAATTGAAATTATATGGTGTGAGATTTTACAGCTTCATCTTTTCTCCTCCTCTCCTCCATGGAGGTATGAAACAGAAGCCTTTAGTGTGGTGTGACCTTGCATTGCTGTGAACTGTTCACCTGTTGAGGTGACAGGGAAAGGCATGGAAGAATCACTCCTGCCATATGGTCTTTCTCATGTATTTCATTTAGACAACAGCAAGGAGAAGAAACTACAGTGTAAGGTTAAACTGCTAATTAGATACTCAACAGGTTGGGACACACTGTTCTGATGAAAAGCAATGGGCTTAATGCATTATGTTAAACCATGGTTTCTTTAACTGTCATATATTGGATAAATCAAAGTTGATTGAATTCACACATTATCTTAAACCATAAATGAATGTTTTTAAATTACACTGGAAGAGAGGGCATAACTTGAGGCAGAATCAAGCCACCATATAGCTTGGTGGACTCATAGAATGAATCAATGGAACTTCCAAACAGCTTTGAATCCCAATCCCATCTTTTTCTCCAACTTAACTATTGATCAAGGGGTTTAGGGGTGTCAGTAAAGGTTGAGGAACAGGATCAATGTTTGCAAGATGTGATGGGTGAGGAGCTTAAGATCCCTCACCCCCCAAGTGTGTTGATTTGGGAGATCCCCATCATAAATCTAGTGCTTCAAGCTCTAGTACATGCTGATGAAGGAGACTTATTGAAGCTAAGGGGTTTCCCATGCTTGAATATCGTGCTAAACCATTTTTAAATTATGTTTTATTGAATAATCTACAATTGGTATCCTATTCCATCAACTATGATTTAAAAAGTACAGTAGTTAGTTTATATCACATGCAAATCCATATAGTTACAGTATCACTTAATCTGAAATGTGAACCCAATTGCTGAGTTGATATTTGAATAAACATTCTTTGGGATTAAAGGTAAAGGTTCCCCTCACACATATGTGCTAGTCGTTCCAGACTCTAGGGGGCGGTGCTCATCTCGGTTTCAAAGCCGAAGAGCCAGCGCTGTCCGAAGACGTCTCCGTGGTCATGTGGCTGGCATGACTGAATGCCAAAGGTGCACGGAACGCTGTTACCTTCCCACCAAAGGTGGTCCCTATTTTTCTACTTGCATTTTTTTACATGCTTTCGAACTGCTAGGTTGGCAGAAGCTGGGACAAGTAATGGGAGCTCACCCCATTACGCGGCGCTAGGGATTCGAACTGCTGACCTGCTGACTTTTTGATCAAGAAGCTCAACATCTTAGCCACTGAGCCACCGCGTCTCATATTTGACCCTGGATCAAATCAGCATGCCCATTGTCCTCTCCTTCCCCTTCTCCTGTATTGCTTGACACCAAGAATCTTCATTCTCAACAGATGAACTGAATATGCAAATGGTCAAAAGTATTTTCTTTCAGCTTTGAATCTGGTGTGGTCTATACCATTTGTGTGTGCCCCACTGTGTCCTTGGCATTTTTGTGGCTGAAAAAAAGAATGGCCACAAGTCGGCATTTGTAACTCAAGAGAACTGTTATATCAGTGTGACTCAGCTAGCCTTAGACTGTCCTTTTCTTTCCTGCTGAGTCCTGATGGAGACACCATCGGGGTGAACTCTAAATGAAATGAAGAGGAAGATGAGCAAGTGGTACATAAAATCAAAAGAAAGCAATCAAAACCACTCTTAGCTACAATTGGAAAATGAATAACAGAATAACAGAGTTGGAAGGAGGTCTTCTAGTCCAACCCCCTGCTCAGGCAGGAAACCTTGTTCTATTTCAGACAAGTGGTTGTCCAATCTCTTCTCAAAAACTTCAAGAACTTCTGGAGGCAAGTTGTTCTACTGTTTAATTATAACTATCAAGAAATTTCTTCTTAGTTCTAGGTTGCTTCTCTCCTCGATTAGTTTCCATCCATTGCTTCTTGTCCTGCCCTCAGGTGCTTTGGAGAATAGCTTGACTCCCTCTTCTTTGTGGCAGCCCCTGAGATATTGGAATACTGCTATCATGTCATCCCTACTCCTTCTTTTCATCAAACGAGACATGGTTTCCAGCAACCATTCTTTATATGTTTTAGTCTCCAGCCCCCTTAATCATCTTTGTTGCTCTTTTCTACAGTTTTTATAAAGTCTCAACACTTTTTTTACATCGTGGTGACTAAAACTGAATGCAGGATTCCAAGTGTCACCTTATCAATGCTTTATAGAGTGGTATTAGTACCTCACTTGATCTTGATTGTATTCCTCTGTTAGTGCAGTTTAGGATTGTGTTGGCTTTTTTTGGCATCTGTAGCACACAACTGGCTCATATTTAAATTATTGTCCGCTAAGACTCCAAGATCCCTCTCACAGTTACTACTACTGAGTGAGGTACCACCTATACTCTACCTGTGCATTTTGTTTTTCTTGCCTAAATGTAGAACCTTACTTTTTTCACCATTGAATTTCATTTTGGTGAAAAAAGTAAGATTCTACATTTAGGCAAGAAAAACAAAATCCACAGGTATTGATACATTGATGATTATTCTTATATCCTTCCTGGGAATTTGTTAACTGAATTTATTGGAAATGGAAGTGCCACTACTTTTGACTGTACTCCAGTTGGTTAATTTATTTATTTGTATGTATCTGTTTTAATTTTTTTTTGCATTCACCAGTTCAGGATCTATATTGGAGAACATGTCAAAAATAGCTTTTCCTTGTCTAAGTTATCTGTAATCATGTGTTCTTTGCATATAGGGATAAGTAATCCCCCATGGATGATGGCTGAGTGACTGGATGTAATATGCAAACACAACCAATAATTTATAGCATTGATATATCAAGATTCCTTATGCACGGTCACTCACGCCCTCGTCACTTCCCGTCTGGACTACTGT
The DNA here is from genome assembly GCF_028640845.1 of Ahaetulla prasina. Taxonomy (NCBI): domain Eukaryota; kingdom Metazoa; phylum Chordata; class Lepidosauria; order Squamata; family Colubridae; genus Ahaetulla; species Ahaetulla prasina. The sequence continues at coordinate 30,887,925 of NC_080547.1, read as the reverse complement.
AACGCTCTCTACATGGGGCTCCCCTTGAAGAGCACCTGGAGGCTCCAGCTGGTCCAGAATGCGGCCGCGCGGGTGATAGAGGGAGCGACTCGAGGCTCCCATATAACACCTCTCCTGCGCAGGCTGCACTGGCTTCCAGTGATCTTCCGGGTGCAATTCAAGGTGTTGGTTACCACCTTTAAAGCGCTCCATGGCATAGGATCGGGTTATTTACGGGACCGTCTGCTGCCACCAATAGCCTCCCATAGACCTGTGCGCTCCCATAGGGAGGGCCTCCTCAGGGTGCCGTCAGTCAAACAATGTCGACTGGCGACCCCCAGGGGGAGGCCTTCTCTGTGGGGGCACCTGCCCTCTGGAATGAGCTGCCTCCAGGGTTACGACAACTCCCTGACCTCCGGACTTTCCGTCGCAAGCTGAAGACTTTCCTGTTTTCCCGTGCAGGGCTGGCTTAAAGTAATTTTAATTAGGGGTTATTAATGGTTTTATTATAGTTTTAAAGTTTTGTTTTCGGCCTTTAATTGAATCAGATTTTTAAAAGTGTTTTAATTTTTGTAACTATGTTTTTTATTTTGGCTGTAAATCGCCCTGAGTCCTTCGGGAGAAGGGCGGTATATAAATCTAATAAATAAATAAATAATAAATAAATTTATACCGGCAAAATCAGCAGTATGTAAACTTTTGGGGGCTGGGACCTTCCTTTTCAGTGGAGGTGGGAGTTTGAAAATCTCAGGGGCTGGCAAGGTTGGTTCAAGTGGATAAGATCTCATCTGTGTTTGCAGAACTGAGATTTAAACCTATTTCTTGTAGAGAGGTTTTTCTATGGTTTTGTATGCTGCCTGCACTCCTTGAATGGGGCTTCACTTGTTTCCATGGACCAGTTTCTGGCATGCTGCAGACCAGTGCTGGTCCATGAAACCGGGGGTTGGGGACCCCTGTTCTAATAGGCCATGCATTTCTGCTCCCATACCTGATAGGTTCAGGGCTCTCCTGATCTATGGTGACACTTCAGACTCTCGTCCTGTTTGGTGGCCTATTGGGTTGAACTTGGGAAGGATGAGTTCTGCTAATAGCACATTTCAAAGTACAAATAAAATATTCAAGTCATAACGCTGCTACAGTTCAATGTTAAACTACTAGTATGTGGATCAGATGTAATATCTGTACTCACTTGTAATTGTAAATAATTCTTAGGGTTGGACTTTTTTGCGTAGGAAGGATCTCTCTCTCTCCAATTCTTTCCAATGATTCAGATTGGTTTACAATTGTTAAAAATATTAAACTCAAGGAATAATGCAAAAACGCAAAAACAAAAGAACACAGACAGCAGAGAAAAGTAATCCAGATGGGACAAGGAAAAGGGAGAAAGAACAATCATTTTAACCTCTGCTCACCTAACCATCTCTCTAAAATTACAATTATCTCTATGATGAGAGATGGAAAAGAACACCAGAAAGCAAGTATTTTCAGACCTTCAGTCAAGTTGTAGCACTACTGTAGCCTGACATTAAACTAATAGTAGTATGGTAGTGTCAGATGCAATACCTGTGCTTACTTGGAACTATAAACAACTCAGAGGGGGTTATCATTTCTAATCTCCTTTTTCATAAAGATTGTGGATCAGATTTCGTTTTGCTTATAGTTATAATAGTTTTATCTTTTTATACCAAGATTTAGGATTGGTATCCTTCAGAAGCTGCAGCTGCTCCCCCATGTGGCAAGCCATCAAATTGCCGAAGGTGGCTTACACATAAAGTTTTTTCTATTAAAAAAAAATCTGCCAGAAACTTCTCTTTTTTCTTCTGTGTTAAGAATAATTCTGTCATTGTAACAATCTTACAGGGATGGTCAAATCTAAAACATAGTAGTCTTTGTGAGTCTTTCTGGCCAGTCAATCCCATGATTTAATCCTAGTTTGTAAATTCCATCTCATCAGAAGACGGCCCATCTATATTCCAGATAAACAGAAACGGAGGGTAGCAAGTTGGGGAAACTTATAGTAGATTATCTAGGGTGGAGTTAGTCAATAGCTTTAATCTTCTTGGTTAAGGTTAGAAGTGCATATTTTCATAGTATAGCAGTGCCTGTACTGTTAAATCAAGGATTGGAGCAGGGAGAGGGTGATAAGCAAGTCAATTAACATCAGGATTTCTGAATGTCTGTACATTTCAGGACCCTGGACAGAGGCCAAGAATTAAAGGGGCAGCAGTTATTGATTTGAACCTGGGTGTATTAACACCTTTTAATTTAGCCCAAGTTGAAGGTACCTCCTGTCCTGGTACGAAGAGCTCTGAAACAGTTGAATTTGTAAATCCCCCAAATCTTGATTCTCCATTTCAGAATGATATTATATCTCCCGATGGCATATATACTGAGAAGCTTCGAATTTGACGCAGTATTTGTGTAAAGTTTGGATGTGTTCCAAACAGATGGTTTCTTAGAAATATAAACTAGGGAATGTTAAAGATTTCTATTAGGAACAGATGTGGTGAAAGATTAAAGCAAAGAGAAGATGGCAAAGTGATTGAACAAATACATTTCACATTTTTTTTCTATATAAGATTTCATAAGCATGTAAGAATAGGCCTGCTGGATTGGGGCACTGTCTATTTTAGTTCAGAACATTGTATTTCGCAGTCTTCTTTAAGAAGATGCAGAGATGGGCTTCTGGGTGGCGCCATCTTTCTCGCTGGGTGCCAATTTATGGCACTCCGCATTGAATACCGTAAAAGCCGGATTTAACAACTGATCCCGGCTTCATTTCTCTCTCTGGTTGAAAGAGAGAGACAGAGCAAGGGGGAGGAATTGGGTAGATTCCCCTAGGGGCTTTGTTTTTGTAATACAAAGTCCTGAACGGTGAATCCCCTTATTTACCCCTCCCCCACCTCCAGTATTCTCTGCGCTCCTGAAAAAGCAGGAAAAGAGGAAGATGTCCACTTCTGCTAGCAATTGATTTTTTTTGTGGATACGAAAAGCAGGCGGAACGAATGTGAGGAGCAATTATTGGTTTGCAAGTATTTTTGATTTTCTGACTTCCTCCCCCCCTTCAGTTTCGTTTTAGAGAAACTGAAAGCAGAGCGATACATCAAAGGGAGCTTTGCTGTTGAATCGAAACTGAATGGAGATTTTATCTTATTGTGTTTGACTGTGGACTGTTGGATTATATTACGCTGTTTAAGTACTTTACAAGGATTCTCAGCAGGAATTTTGTTATGGAGGTTCTTTCAGAAGAATGGGTTCGGACGTTATACAGGACTACACAGAAAGAATGTATTTAATTATTCAAAAATACAAATTGATAAAAAATGGGGACGTTTTGGATGAGAGTTTGGAGCAAATTAACCAGTGCAATTATTCGGAAAATGGAATGGAGGATATACAAATAAAAGTGGATAAATATGAAGATTTGATCGTGAAGAAACAAGGTGATCTAAAGAAGTTTTCTTTAAATAGTTTGGATGAGCTGCCTGAATTTGTGCTACAGGAGATTGTCCCTCAAATGGAAAAGACTCACAAGCTTAATGTTTCCCAAGAGTTCTCTTTTTGGACTGATGGAATATACGGCAGTAATTTTTGGATTTCTGGACATAAGGAATTACTAGGAAATATTGTGATTGACTTTTTAAAAGGAGCAACGAAGGAAAGACAGAGATTAATGCACCAAAAAAAAAATGGCAAGAGACAATAGTATTATTTTTGAAACAAGGTTTTTTTAAAATATTAATAGACAAAAATATTTGTGTCCCCGAAAGAATTATATGGTTATATGGTTATAGAAGCTATAAGGGAGATATTCTCTGAACTGGATTGGATTTTTATGTTTTAGCTGGTTTTAAATATTTTAGGATTAATTTGTTCTACTGATTTATATATTTTATTATTGTTTATTGTTAATTTTTTGAAGGATTTGGTTATGTAAGGAGGAAGTCAGAGCTAGAGAGGGAGAATTGGTATAATAGTTTTGGGAAAAAAAATTTTTTTTTTAGCATATGTTTGTTTTATTTTTAACTATACCTTGTGTTTGTTCCGGGAAGCCAGGGGGGGAGGGGGAGGGGGTTTGTGAAGGGAAAGGGGTTGGGGGGAAAGGGGGAAAAAATTTTTTGTAAAACTTTTTGAATAAAAAAAAAAAAAAAAGAAGATGCAGAGATATGCAATCCTTACTGAATCTATTTTGCTGCTCAGGTAATTTTATTTATTTTTATCCTGCCTTTGTTTTTTTTATAAATAACCCAAGGTGGTGAACCCATCCAACAGCCCTGGGAGGTGAGTTGGGCTGAGAGAGAGTGACTGGCCCAAAGGCAGCCAGGTGGCTTTCATGTCTGAGGAGGGACTAGAACTCATAGACTAACGGTTTCTAGTTTGGTGCCTTAACCACTAGACCAATCTAGCTAGAGAATCCTCATGATTAACACTCTTAATATACCTGTTCATATCTGTGTCTTTGAATACAATTGTTAAATTTCCCCAGATAAGTCACAGTGATTCCCATTTTCTAACCAAGGAAGTAATGAAGAGATCTGCAATTATTTATATTGTGCAAAAATTGCATACAAATTGCAATATCAACAATTCAAAAATAAAAGCCTTGTGATAGAAAGAAAATTATTTACCTCATGACATTCTGAAACACCCCTCGTTTCTCAAAATAAAGAAGAGAAACTAAAATATAGAGCTGCATTATTTATTTGATAACATTGCTGTGTGTTTGTTGAAGATGGGAGATAATATTTGTAATCTGCTGACAGTTGATAAATTGGTGGGTCTTAATGGTAAAAAGAGAGAAAGTTATGCAAAAAATGATAGTGGATATAAATATATGGAAATATATATTAAAATATATGGAAAAGAGAAATAAAATGAGGAAATAGAACATGAAACACATGTGCACATAAATGGGTGTGCATTTCTTGACATCTTTAGCCACTTTCTCTGAATTTTGAACCTCCTGTAGCAACATCCGTGTTCTGTAATGGATTTATGTTTTCTTGCAATCTATAAGAAAGGGGACAGGGAATATAAGTACTTACTGGTCTACCTACCAGATGAATGGATTTATGGAAAGAGATCTGAAGTTTTCCATCCCTCTGAAACCATGAATGCAGTATTTGTTTGTATGTGTGTTTGAGTGAATGTCTAGAAGGCAACAAGACAGAGAAAATATGTTTTCTAGGTCTTAACTGTTTGTTTTGCTTCATCCATCAACAATCCATGAGATATTGCAATAACTTTAATGCTTCCTTTTCATCTCCCTCTCTAAGGAAATCTCCTTTCCTGAATTCCTGAATATGTTTGTTAACAAGTTAAACTCCAACATAGGTAGACTGAAGGTTGATGTGCGAATCTTTTCAGATGGACAAAGTTCAATAATAAAGTTCGAAAAAGTGAACAATCAGGGTTCAGCCACAGTTTTATCTTTGTTTCAAAAGGTAGAGGAAAATACAGTACAATCAGGAAGTCCTCAAGTCAGTCTAGCTGAGTGTTTTACAAATAAGGAGAGAGACAGAGGAGAAGGAGGAAGGAGGAGGAGGAAGAAGGAGGAGGAGGAGGAGGAAGGAGGAGGAAGAGGAGGAGGAGGAGAAGGAGGGATGAGGCAAAAAGTTGCAGCAATAAGGTTTGCATCAAAAGTAAGTATGGAGGAAAGCAATTCTGGCTTTTACCATGGAGTATCTCATTGATCTATATGACATCTTTGAAGGTAGATCTAAGCATTCATTATTCTTTTGCCAAATGCCAGTGGCTGACTTAAAAAAAATACTGGTAATGAGCTGCCAATCACCATTAAGTCAGACCAATTCTAGCATTTGAGACTGCTTTTAATTGCTAAAATGCATTTTTAAGACAGTAGTATTTGAACTACTCAATCATCAAAAAGTCTAATAAAAGTGAAATAAATGGCTTTTTACGGCCCACTGAAAACCAGCCTAGATGAGGCCAGCTGCATGCTTTATGGGAATAAGACCCCCAGATAGGTTTTTGCTGCTTCAGTTAAAAATCAGAAGCCTTTTTTCTTTCCCTGATGTTTCCTAGCCAATCAACAATTCAACTCCACTTTAAAAGAACAGATTTGTTTTAAAATTATCTGTTTGTTTTAAAAAGAGCATATTCTAGCCTTTACTCAATTACAGGTAGCCTTTGACTTATGGTCACAATTGAGCCCAAAATTTCCACTGCTAAGAGAGGCAGTTGTTGAGAAAGTTGTGTCTCATTTTACGATCTTTTTTGCCCTAGTTATTAAGCAGTTGTTAAATGACTGGCTTCCCCCATTGACTTTGCTTAGTTGGAAGCCATCTGGGAAGGTTACACATGGTGATCACATGGCCCTGGGACAGTGCAACTGTCATAAATACATGCCAGTTTCCAAGCACCTGAACTTTAATCAAGTAACCATGGGAATGCTGCAATGGTCAGTGTGAAAACTGGTCATAAGTGATTTTTTTCAATGCTGTTTTTTATAAATAACCCAAGGTGGTGAACCCATCCAACATCCCTGGGAGGTGAGTTGGGCTGAGAGAGAGTGACTGTCCCAAAGGCAGCCAGGTGGCTTTCATGTCTGAGGAGGGACTAGAACTCATAGACTAACGGTTTCTAGTTTGGTGCCTTAACCACTAGACCAATCTAGCTAGAGAATCCTCATGATTAACACTCTTAATATACCTGTTCATATCTGTGTCTTTGAATACAATTGTTAAATTTCCCCAGATAAGTCACAGTGATTCCCATTTTCTAACCAAGGAAGTAATGAAGAGATCTGCAATTATTTATATTGTGCAAAAATTGCATACAAATTGCAATATCAACAATTCAAAAATAAAAGCCTTGTGATAGAAAGAAAATTATTTACCTCATGACATTCTGAAACACCCCTCGTTTCTCAAAATAAAGAAGAGAAACTAAAATATAGAGCTGCATTATTTATTTGATAACATTGCTGTGTGTTTGTTGAAGATGGGAGATAATATTTGTAATCTGCTGACAGTTGATAAATTGGTGGGTCTTAATGGTAAAAAGAGAGAAAGTTATGCAAAAAATGATAGTGGATATAAATATATGGAAATATATATTAAAATATATGGAAAAGAGAAATAAAATGAGGAAATAGAACATGAAACTCATGTGCACATAAATGGGTGTGCATTTCTTGACATCTTTAGCCACTTTCTCTGAATTTTGAACCTCCTGTAGCAACATCCGTGTTCTGTAATGGATTTATGTTTTCTTGCAATCTATAAGAAAGGGGACAGGGAATATAAGTACTTACTGGTCTACCTACCAGATGAAGGGATTTATGGAAAGAGATCTGAAGTTTTCCATCCCTCTGAAACCATGAATGCAGTATTTGTTTGTATGTGTGTGTGAGTGAATGTCTAGAAGGCAACAAGACAGAGAAAATATGTTTTCTAGGTCTTAACTGTTTGTTTTGCTTCATCCATCAACAATCCATGAGATATTGCAATAACTTTAATGCTTCCTTTTCATCTCCCTCTCTAAGGAAATCTCCTTTCCTGAATTCCTGAATATGTTTGTTAACAAGTTAAACTCCAACATAGGTAGACTGAAGGTTGATGTGCGAATCTTTTCAGATGGACAAAGTTCAATAATAAAGTTCGAAAAAGTGAACAATCAGGGTTCAGCCACAGTTTTATCTTTGTTTCAAAAGGTAGAGGAAAATACAGTACAATCAGGAAGTCCTCAAGTCAGTCTAGCTGAGTGTTTTACAAATAAGGAGAGAGACAGAGGAGAAGGAGGAAGGAGGAGGAGGAAGAAGGAGGAGGAGGAGGAGGAAGGAGGAGGAAGAGGAAGAGGAGGAGAAGGAGGGATGAGGCAAAAAGTTGCAGCAATAAGGTTTGCATCAAAAGTAAGTATGGAGGAAAGCAATTCTGGCTTTTACCATGGAGTATCTCATTGATCTATATGACATCTTTGAAGGTAGATCTAAGCATTCATTATTCTTTTGCCAAATGCCAGTGGCTGACTTAAAAAAAATACTGGTAATGAGCTGCCAATCACCATTAAGTAAGACCAATTCTAGCATTTGAGACTGCTTTTAATTGCTAAAATGCATTTTTAAGACAGTAGTATTTGAACTACTCAATCATCAAAAAGTCTAATAAAAGTGAAATAAATGGCTTTTTACGGCCCACTGAAAACCAGCCTAGATGAGGCCAGCTGCATGCTTTATGGGAATAAGACCCCCAGATAGGTTGTTGTTGCTTCAGTTAAAAATCAGAAGCCTTTTTTCTTTCCCTGATGTTTCCTAGCCAATCAACAATTCAACTCCACTTTAAAAGAACAGATTTGTTTTAAAATTATCTGTTTGTTTTAAAAAGAGCATATTCTAGCCTTTACTCAATTACAGGTAGCCTTTGACTTATGGTCACAATTGAGCCCAAAATTTCCACTGCTAAGAGAGGCAGTTGTTGAGAAAGTTGTGTCTCATTTTACGATCTTTTTTGCCCTAGTTATTAAGCAGTTGTTAAATGACTGGCTTCCCCCATTGACTTTGCTTAGTTGGAAGCCATCTGGGAAGGTTACACATGGTGATCACATGGCCCTGGGACAGTGCAACTGTCATAAATACATGCCAGTTTCCAAGCACCTGAACTTTAATCAAGTAACCATGGGAATGCTGCAATGGTCAGTGTGAAAACTGGTCATAAGTGATTTTTTTCAATGCTGTTATAAATTAGCTAAATGAATGGTTGTAACTTGAAGTCTACTGGTAACCTATTTTCACTTACAATTTATTATTGGGGCAGTATTTGACCCAGTTCATCCTTACTAGGACTCCTCTCAGATACATACAGTAGCCATGGCTTATTCAATAGAGTTCAAGTTCAAGTTTATCAGGACTTATCCAGCTCCCAGTGCTCAATGATGTGGTAAAGAGTGGTGTGATTGTATTCTGAGACGTCCTTGAATAAAACTGATAAAATCTTTTAAACAGCCAGATATATTCATGCCTTTTTGATTTCTTCACTGACCCTATGGTGCATATTTATTTTGTAGGGAATTCACTTTGCAAGATGCAGAATTTGAAATATACAGATAAAGACATTCCATTGACACCACGGTCTCATCAATGCATGTTATTCTAGCAGTTCCATTTCTGTTGCAGCCTGCAGAAACCCTGCACCCTTCTCTGATCCAGGTGTTGGCCTGCAATACATGTATTCCACTTCCACTCAGTCACCTTGTTCAAGTTTCTTTGAAGGACGAGAAAATACTTTGCAACAGCTGCCTTTGCTTCCCATAGGAAGGCTGATTTTCTTTGAACTATTGTGAAAGCTTGCAATGGCTGAGATAGTCTACCTCCTTAGTAAAGATGCATGGTTTTTCCTAATTAGTAATTCAGGAAGGAAACCTATTTTTTTTTTAAAAAAAATCACATGACCCTAATTTATGAAACAGGAATATTATTACAAAACTTCCTCCTTCAGCTCTTCAATATGGAAAGAATACTAGGCCCTTTGTTTTCATTAGTTACTTATCTTAAGCCCAGTAGACAGAGTACTAATAGAATGCTGGTTATATAGTACCATTCTTTCTAGACTCCTAGGTGAATTTCCCTGTCTCTTTCAAGCAATTATTTAGTTGTTTTAAGCAAATCAAGCAATATATTTTTGGCATGCTGTTCAGGATTCTAATTTTATTAAGTAAAGAACAAGATATAGGCCTAAAGCACTGCTGTCACATCTAATCTTCCTCTCCTTTTAACGGCAATTAAGTGAGTTGTGCACAATTTTAGGATCTTTTTGCCATGGTTCATTAAATGAATCACGTGGTCATTAAGCAAATCCAGCTTCCCTTACTGACTTCGGTTGTTGAAAATCCTTGGGAAGGTCACAAATGGCAATTAAGTAATCTCAGGATGCTGCAACCATTGTAAATACATGCTGGTTGCCAAGTGCCCAAATTTTGATCATGTGTCTGCAGGGATGCTATGACCATCAAAAGTCCAAGGACTGGTTGTAAGTTATACAACAACATCATTGTAACTTTGAAAGGTCACTTAACAAATGGTTATAAGGGCTACCTGTATAGTCATCCCAGACTGTCTTTACATTTATAAAAATAAACTATTTTCTACTTCTTGAGCAGCAAGGAATTCCAGGAGAAATAATCTCCTAAACTGAGCTTACTTTGAAAGAAAAATCATTAAAAGTTTGTAGTGGTTACAGCTTTCCTCTCCATAGCCAGAATCACCATCATCCAGTTCTCCCATTGCATTCCAATCATTCCACAGTTAACAATCTATAGAGTAGAATTTTTCAACCTCAGCAGCCTGAAGAACTGTGGACTTCAACTTTCAGATACTAAACTGGCAGGAATAGCCAACACCCTAGATGATAGGTTCAAGATCCAGATAGATCTTGACAGCCCTGAACACTGGGTCCTATCTAACAAAATGAAATTCAATGTGGAGAAAAGGAAAGTCTTACACTTAGGCAAGAAAAACCAAAAGTACACATATAGACTGGGTGAAACCAGGCTTAATAGTAGTAACTGTGAGAGGAATCTTGGAGTCTTAGTGGACAACCAATTAAATATGAGCCAACAGTGTGCATCAGCAGCCAAAAAAGCCAATGCAATTCTAAATTGCGTTAACAGAGGAATACAATCAAGATCAAGTGAGGTACTAATACCACTCTATAAAGCCTTAGTACTTTGCACACCTACCGTGAAGTACTATATTCAGTTTTGGTCACCACATTATAAAAAAGATGTTGAGACTCTAGAAAAGGTGCAAAGAAGAGCAACCAAGATGATTAGGGGACTGGAGGTTAAAACATATGATGAACAGTTGCAGGAACTGGTCATGGCTAGTCTAGTGAAGAGAAGGACCAGGGGAGACATGATAGCAGTGTTCCAATATTTGAGGGGGTACCACAGAGAGGAAGGAGTCAAGCTATTTTCCAAAACACCTAAAGGCCAGACAAAGAATAACGGATGGAAACTAAAGGAAAGATTTAACCTGGAAATAAGGAGAAATTTTCTGACAGTGAGAGCAATCAACCCATGGAACAGATGTTGCCTTCGGAAGTTGTGGGAGCTTCATCACTGGAAGCTTTCAAGAAGAGACTGGACTGCCATCTGTCAAAAATGGCGTAGGATCTGCTTGGGCGGGCGGTTGGACTAGATGACCTACAAGATCCCTTCCAATTCTGTTAATCTGTATCTGTTAATCTGTATCAGAATTCAGTTCAGTAGTCTTAACAATTGGATAATGTGGACCAGAAACTTCAGATTTTGGATTCTAATCAGCCCCACCTCTAAACTGTCTCATGGGCTGTTCAGTGAACATTGTATGGAGTGTAGAAACTCTACTCCAAGAATTTCTTCAGTCTGGAGATTGTTATTATAGATGGTTAGTAGTCTAGAGGCTAAAACATATAATGAACAGTTGTGGGAACTGGGTATATCTAGACTAGTAAAGAGAAGGACTAGGGGTGACATGACAGCAGTCTTCCAATATTTGGGAGGCTGTCACAAAGAAAAGGGGGTCAACCTCAGGGCAAAACAATAAATAATGGGTGGAAAGTTATTTATTTATTTATTTATTTATTTATTTTGTCACAACAATATATGTAATTATCATACAGAAAGGTTATATAGTATATAAAGGTATAGAAGAAAAGAAAAACAATAGGACAGGAACGGTAGGCACGTTTGTGTGCTTATGCACGCCCCTTATGGTCCTCTTAGGAATGGGGTGAGGTCAATAGTAGAAAGTTTTTGGTTAAAGCTTTTAGGATTATGAGAAGAGACCACAGAGTCAGGTAAAGTATTCCAAGCACTGATGATTCTGTTACAGAAGTCATATTTTCTGCAATCTAGATTAAAGCGGTTGACATTAAGTTTAAATCTATTGGTTGCTCTTGTATTATTGCAATTAAAGCTGAAGTAGTCTTTAACAGGAAGGACATTACAATAGATGATTCTATGAGTTAAACTTAGGTCTTGTCGAAGGCGACGGAGTTCCAAGTTTTCTAAGCCAAGGATTTCAAGTCTAGTGGGATAAGGTATTTTGTTGTTTACAGAGGAATGGAGAACTCTTCTTGTAAAATATTTCTGGACACGTTCAATTGTATTGATGTCAGAGATATGGTGAGGGTTCCAAACAGGTGAGCTGTATTCTAGAATTGGTCTAGCAAATGTTTTATATGCTCTGGTTAGTAGTGTAGTGTTTTTGGAAAAGAAGCTACGCAAGATTAGGTTTACAACTCTTAGAGCTTTTTTTGCTATGTATTTGCAGTGGGCTTTGGCCACTTTTTATTAAAAAGAGATCCAACCTTGAATTAAGGAGAAATTTGCTGACAGTGAGAAAAATTAATCAGTGGAACAGTTGGGCTTCAGAGGTTGTGGATGCTCCATCACTGGAGGTTTTTAAGAAGAAATTGGACACTATCTGAAATAGTATAGTTTCCTGCTTGGGAAGGGGCTTGAATTCAAAGACCTCCAAGGTCCCTTCCAACTCTATTACTCTGTATTAGAGATGACAGGGCAAAATTCCACTGCTTCCCTATAATAATAATTCAGTATGGTCGATGAATTTTATTGTACTAAGATATGCAAATTCATTCATTTCCTGGTAGTTAATTGTGTCTGAGAGTTTACAGACTGTGCTTCTAAAAATGTTCAAGGTTGTTTGAGCAGAGATGACAATGGGACAAAAGTGAATGTCTGTTTATGTGCATATGGACAAGACTACCAGAATGCCATTTGGTATTGATTGATTCCATATCTTTTAAAATCTAATTATGACTTAAGGACAATGTAATGAAGTCACCTAATGAGGGCTGAAGCATAAGAAAATTGTTTTAATTATGCAGCACTAAAGGAAAACAAATAGAAACACTTAAAAGCTTACTAATCTGTCCTGCCTGATCTTATAAACAGATTTTATAACTAAACAGCATTTCCAAATTTTCATTTTAGCCAATAGGTGGTGGTGTTTGGCTGTTTATCTCAAGAGAAAAAAGCTTTAATATGCTCCACTAACAATTCCTTGTTAACAATTCCACACTGGTATGGCTTTATTTCTTCATTGACTATTTTGTTGTGAAACTGTTTACAGGAATTTATAGGGATGAAGAAAAGAAACGAACCATCGAAAGCAAATGTTTCATAAGGAACTATGAATAAAAAGTTTAAAAATCGTACAATAAGCTCAAAGGTGCTGTTTGTAAATAACTGAGACTATCAAATCAGCCTAAGACAAGTAAATGAAAATGACCCAGATAAAAGTGAATAAAAAGATACATGAAAATAACCAAATGTAAAACTCACCAAAAATGTTGTGATAAGAAATGAATGAGTTAAGTGCAGAAGACAAGATAAAGATAAAGGTTCCCCTGGCACATACATGCTAGTTGTTCCTAACTCTAGGGGGCGGTGCTCATCTCCGTTTCAAAGCTGAAGAGCCAGCACTGTCCGAAGACGTCTCCGTGGTCATGTGGCCGGCATGACTCGATGCCAAAGGCGCACGGAACGCTGTTATCTTCCCACCAAAGGTGGTCCCTATTTTTTCTACTTGCATTTTTACATGCTTTTGAACTGCTAGGTTGGCAGAAGCTGGGACTAGTAACAGGAGCTCACCCCATTACATGGCAGCACTAGGGATTTGAACCGCCGAACTGCCGACCTTTCGATCGACAAGCTCAGTTGTCTTAGCCCCTGAGCCACCTTTTGAAGACAAGATAGCCCACCATTAAAGAAACAGGAGATAATCCTCATAACTTTCTGCTGGAATGTATTACAAAAAAATTGGAGAAAGTGGCTGATCAGATTTACCCCTTAAATCAATCCCAAGGGACTCTTACAGTCTGCCAACATTCTTTATATGACCCCCCACCCACCCACCCCAAATTTTCCTAGAGAGAATGGTGCCCAAACAATTGATGGTTTGAGGTCTGGTGGGTATTTGAGGATGTGTTAGGGGTCAAATGAGGGTCTTAAGGCTTTCTTTGGGCACAGTGTCATTCTTTCAAACTTGTCTTCCAAATACAGTGCAGACCTTGAGATACCACACAAACCTTGGTAGCAAAATGTACGCAACCTTGCCCTGCTGGGTATAAAGAGGATCTGCAACACTGAATGCTCAAGAAAATGGCCCGGCAATATTAACAAGACTGAGAATTCTTCAAGAAAAAAAAGATTTCTAGCTATTTCAGTGAGGGAAAACTTATTCAGGGAAGATTTGCCTCAGACCAATTTACGTCTAATAGAATAACTTTGAGACTTTTTTATTAATGGACATAAGTAAAGCTGAGAATTTCTTTAGGAAAGGAGACTTGATAGGCTGTCCCGAGAAGAAAAAGACTCTATTCTATGAAGATAAGCTGGAGGGAGTGATTTAAATATGGTTTAATTCAGGGGTCTCCAACCTCGGCAACTTTAAGACTTGTGGACTTCAACTCCCAGAATTCCTCAGCCAGTTTTGCTGGCTGAGGAATTCTGGGAGTTGAAGTCCACAAGTCTTTAAGTTGCCAAGGTTAGAGACTCCTGGTTTAATTAATTAGGATCAGGGGTGAAATCCAGCAGGTTCTGGAGAACTGGTAGCAGAAATTAAGCAGTTTGGAAAACCAGCAATGGAAATTTTGAGTAGTTCAGAGAACCGGCAAATACCACCTCTGGCTGGCCCCAGAGTGGGATGGGAATGGAGATTTTGCAATATCCTTCCCCCAGGAGTGGGGAGGGAATGGGGATTTTGCAGTATCCTTCCCCTGCCATGCCCACCAAGCCACGCCCACTAAGCCACACCCATAGAACCGGAAGTAAAAAAAATGGATTTTACCACTGATTAGGATGGATTTTTTTTTAAAAAAAAGATATCTGTATTATTAGAAAGCTTTAAGTTTGTTTTGTATGTATAAAATTGAGTATGTATGCAGGTATGCCGGTTTTTTAAGTAATGCTGAACAACATTCTAAAGTTGGTAAAACATTATGGGCTAGATATGAAAATACGAGAATGAGTGATATATTATTCCCCACAACAAAGGAAACTGAGATGGTTAAAATGTTTCTTTTATCCAAATAAGAAATTATATTTAATTTTGCCTCTAGTTTGAAAATGCTTCCAGATTTTGTGTTTGCAATGAGAAAAAAAAAGACATGAAACTTTGATTCTGTTTTTGCAAATTAGACAGTCTTATGGCTTGTACATATTGTTGTGTAAAAAGTTTTTTTTTTAAAAAAGTTTTAGTTGTAATGTTGTTACCTTTGACTGTGCCAAAGAGAGTCAGAAATTGGTGCCTTTTTCTTTTTTCTTCCATTACATTATACCAGAGGTGGTATTCAGCAGGTTCTGACCAGTTCTCTGACTGGCCCCGCCCCCATCTATTCTCTGCCTCCCGAGTCACAGCTGATCAGGAGGAAATGGGGATTTTGCAGTATCCTTCCCATGCCATACCACGCCTGCCAAGCCAAGCCACGCCCACCAAGCCACACCATGCCTGCCAAGCCACGCCCACAGAACCGGTAGTAAAAAAAAATTAATCCCACTACTGCGACTATAAACACCACCCCCCTTTTCCCTTCCTCTCTTCTTACTTTTCCATGGGTTTTTTTCTTTTTTCTTTTATCTTATATTTCGATAAACTAGTAAAAAAAAAGTTGTTAACCGAAGAAGATGGCCCAGCAATTCCAATTTCTATCACTTATCATGAGAACAATATTGTCTTGTTAATCCAAAATGCACCACTAGCAAAGAAGGTGCACAATAAAGAATCTTGAATAAATAACAGTAATTGAAGAAATGGAAAATATTCTACTTTTCTGTTGTACCTTTCAGTCTGGGGACTGAAAAGGCCTGAAGAGACACCTTCAAATTCTACCTGCTATTCCTTTCTTCTTCCCTCCCTTCTTTCCTTTTGAGCTGTTTTTACATAAAGTCTTGTTGTTATTGAGTAAATGAAAGTCCAGTTATTATTGAGCACATGAAATGAGAATGCATAGATAAATATTCTAAACTAATAACACTTCTCTGTAATCTCCCACTCTTCTTCCACAGTCCAGGCAGATCCTGCCCAAAGTATCTTAGAAATTGCCACCATCCATCTGTTTTTAGACTCTTATCTCCAAGGATAAGAACTTTGGAAAGCTTCCAAGAGGATACTACCCCTACCACTCAATGAGAGTTGCTATGCCACAGGGACTCATTTGCCCAAGCTCCCAGATGGAGATCCAATTATCAGGGAGGACCTGGCAGAGGAAATGCATACATCCTGCAACAAAGAATAACTTTAGTATGGATCTCTTCACTTTGAGGAGCCTGAAAGTTATAGGCAGAGATTATCAGCACTTCCTTTCCACAGAATTGAAAGGAGTCAAGTTTCTTTGAAAGGACAAAATTCAAAGTCTGGCAAGAGGAAGAACTGGATCAAAGGATACCACAGGAAGACAGACAAGGATCAGTCAAATTCATTTAGAACCAATTTGCCCCACTGATTCCAAAATGTTTCAATACTCTGTTCAGAACTCTTGAAACCCGCTGAATTCTGAATGCTCTTGAAATCAAGATTTTAATACTTCAAATATGTAAACTTTGAATCCAACTTAATCATTGCATTTTTTGTTCTTGTTTGATTTTGTTTCGTTTACATATGAATTTGGGATATCGTTTGGGATTGTTCTACAAAAGAGGGCATGGTAAAGGGAGTGGAAACAATTATTTTATGTTTTCTGGGGAACAACCTAGCCATTTTGGAAGGGTTCAGCTTACCTTAGAGGCTCCTTTTTTGTATGGTGGCATTTATGATAGCCTTTAGTCTAAATTTGTACTTTAGAAACAATGGATTTTTTCTCAAGAAATACACAAAACAGAATTTTTATTTATTTATTTATTTATTTTTGTCACACAGTATATATAAACATAAGTATGAAATAATTATACAATATATAAGCATATATATGAGTAAGAGTTGTAATAACTATATTAATTGGATATAACGAAGGAAAACAATAGGACAGGAATGGTAGGCACGCATGTGCTCTTATGCACGCCCCTTACAAACCTCTTAGGAAAGGGTTGAGGTCAATGGTAGAGAGTTTTTGGTTGAAGCTTTTGAGATTTTGGGAAGAGACCACAGAGTCAGGTAGTGCATTCCAAGCATTAACAACTCTGTTACTGAAGATTGGAGCGGTTAACATTAAGCTTAAATCTATTGTGTGCTCATGTAATTGTTGCAATTGAAGCTTTAGTCTTTGACAGTAATTTAATAATTTAATTTAATTTAATAGTAACACCTATTAATCAGAAGACTGACTAAAGAGTAAGCTTCCCAACTTCAGCCAGAAGATGTTCTTACTTCCTCTGAATTTTCTGGAAGAGTGCGTACTTCCGAACAGAGCCATGAGCCGTAGTCTCTCTCATTTTCAGTTTGTTCACAATGCCTCCAGGATAAAGGTAGCCTTTGACTTACGACCACAACTGAGCCCAACATTTCTGTTGCTAAGCAAAGCAGTTGTTGAGTGAGTTTTGCCCCATGTTATGACCTTTTTGCCACAGTTTTTTAAGCAAATCACTACAGTTGTTAACGGAATCATGTGATCATTAAGCAAATCTAGTTTTCCCCATTCCCCCATTGGCTTGTTGGAAGCCATCTAGGAAGGTTACAAATGGTGATCACATGGCCCTGGATCAGTGCAACTGTCATAAATACATGCCAGTTGCCAAGTGCTTGAATTTTGATCACATGATCATGGAGATGCTGCAACGGACGTAAATATGAAAAGCAGTCATAACTCACTTTTTTCCAGTGCCATTGTAACTTCAAATGGTTCCTAAACAAATGGTTGTAAGTCAAGGACTACCTGTACACGTGGGGTTCAGAAGTAGCCTTGGACCTCATAATTATGCTTCTGACTAGTATTTGGCATAGTTCCTTTTTGTTAATTTAATGTAAAAATCTAATAAAAAAGACTATAAAAAATGGTGATGTTGTGTCTTGCCCGCTCTCACAGCAGCCGGGGCCTTCTTATCTGCTCCCAAACACGGAGGAATGTATGCCTCCCGGCCCCAGTCCTGGCTCCATGCCCAGACAAGCTGAAGAGGAGGGGGCACCTCCCGGTCCCAGCCCTGGCTCCATGCCCAAGCAGGCTGCAGAGGAGGGAGCACCCCCCGGCCCCAGCCCTGGCTCCATGCCCAGGCAAACGGAGCAGCTAGACCCCTCCCCCTCCTCCACAGCATGTGAGCCTGAGGAAAGTTTATTTCCAACAGCTGCTGATTGGAGTGACCCTCGCATCAGAAGACTGGATAGTCTTCTATCCAGAAGGAATACAACAGAAGGAAGGGAGGGGCAGGCCTTAATGAGTGCTGAGTCATGGAGACCCATGGCCTATATAAAGGATCTGCTTTCTGGCAGTCTCTGAGTCAGGCAAAGTCAAACTTATCTTGCTGAAGTCACTTTCTGGTCTCCTGCCTGCTCTGAGGACTTTGCTAGAACTTTGGGCAGAGCTGCAGAGGCAAGCCTGATTCGGATTTCCCTGACCCGGCCGTCAGCGGAGGAGTGGGACACGACAGATGAAGCCCTCATGGTTATGGAGCATTTAGTATGTTCTGTGAACTCAGCCATTCATGGTTCAGTCAACGAACCATAATGAAGGATCTAGGAACTAGAACATTGTGACCACATTAAGTCTTTGGTAGTTAAGAGTTATTTTTCTCCGCTTAATTTCTTTCAGACTGTTTTTGCCAAGCGGTACCTTAGAATGGAGAATATTTGGAATACTTTTTCCCATCTCTGCATTTCATAAGGCCCTGTGTGCAATGATTTATTTCCACTGTCACATCAATTCATGCCCCAGCATCCTGGGCCCATGTCTCCTGAACCAAGGGGGAGGGGAGGGATTAGAGATGGAACTGAACCAAACAGTTGGGTGTACCATTATTGTACCCGCCTGGCTCTGCTGTGAGCTAAACTAGGTGTTCAGAGAGGAAACTAGAGATAGATGCAAGGACAACAAACATCTGCCAGCCTCAGGTTTAATTCCTCACAGAGAAAATAAACCTGCACATGAATTCTACAGATAGTCAAATGGGGCTTTTCTATTTCTATTAATGATGCTTTTTGTTTTATTTTTTTCAATTCTTGGGGAAACTCCAGGTTATTTGGGTTTTTGATGTGAATTAAATGTTCTTCTCTTACAATTCTCCATTAAAATTCTCCAGTGAAAGAGAATCTGCCACTAAAACTGTTCCTGATAGTGGAATCATGTCTGGTTGAGTGATGTGGCAGACATTGCATTCCTCTGTGTCACTCAACTTTGTCATCTTGAAACTGTGTGGACTTCAACTTCTAGAATTCCTCAGACAGCCATTCTGGCTGGGGAATTCTGGGCGTTGAAATCTTCAAGTCGCCAAGGTTGAGAAACACTGCTTGAAAGTATCAACATGCTCTTCAATAAAGCAATGTCATTTTATGGCATCCAGGAGACATGCTGTCCTTGTTGCCATGTCTGCTTTTTGAAACAATATCTCCCCACCCCACGTAACCCCAGGGATCTACACACCTCAACCCTGCTTAGCTTCCAAAGCTAGCAGTCATGGCCCAGGTGCTATCACTGGTGGAGAAATGTATTAAGTAAAACATTTATTTATGCTTTTTGATTCAGTCTTTCTCAAGATGACCACCTAGACCAGGGGTCTGCAACCTTGGCAACTTTAAGCCTGGAGGACTTCAGTTCCCAGAATCCCCCAGCCAGCAAAGCTAGCTGGGGAATTCTGGGAGTTGAAGTCCTCCAGGCTTAAAGTTGCCAAGGTTGGAGACCCCTGACCTTGACTAGTTGCTGGAATTGTTTTGACAAGATCTTCAGAAGTGGTTTACCCCCTCTCCTAGGGCTGAGAGAGAGAAGGACTGGCCCAAGATCACCCAGCTGGCCTCTTGTTTCAGATGGGACAATAACTCTCAGTCTCCTAGCTCTGAGCCTGGTCTTTTAACCACTCCACCAAACCAGCTCTCCTTAACAATATTCCATTAAGAAAAGACCCTTTTCAGTTGGCTGTTGCCTGTCTTGTCCTAGAGCAGGGCTCTCCAACCTCGGCAACTTTAAGACTTGTGGACTTCAACTCCCAGAATTCCTCAGCCAGCTTTGCTTTGCTGGCTGAGGAACTCTGGGAGTTGAAGTCCACATGTCTTAAAATTGCTAAGGTTGGAGACCCCTGTCCTAGAGATATGCTCAGATCTGTTTTGGGACTTAAATGCAAAAAGATCAGGTTTCAAGGATAGAAGGACAAGAGAATTATATACCTGTGGATCTCCGTTTCATTACAGGCATCTCCTTTTTGCCTGTCTCACCCTTAATAATTTTTAAAAAGATTCAATTTCATTATAAATAAATGAGAAGCTATGTTTTACATATGACTAAACAAAGATTGGAAGGTCTAACACTATCTTCTTGCTTATAGGAGGTCAGTCCCTTAATGCAGGGGTCTCCAACTTTGGCAACTTTAAGCCTGGAGGATTTCAACTCCCAGAATTTCAACTCCCAGGATCCTCCGGGCTTAAAGTTCCCAAGGTTGGAGACCCCTGTGTTGTGTCTGCGCCCCCAAGCCGGCCCTCCTGCCAGAGAGTGACTTGGAAAGTGAGAGGGAAGGGCTGTCAGGACTTACCTCGGGAGCACCAGCTTCCCTGGCTCAGCTCCAGGAGGCAGAGGCAGGGCAGGTGGACGAGATAATGAGGCCTCCGTCCCCTGACTCTTCCCCCCCAGGCCACACCTCCAGACCCAGCTGATGGCAATCAGGCCTGGCTGGACCCTAGGTTTTGTAGGCAGGAGAGGCGGGAACAACAGAAGCAGGGGTGGGGCAGGCCTAGGAAGTGGTGAGTCATGGAGCCACATCTCACAGGATATAAAGTAGCAAGAGTTGCTGTGCCTCTTCGTAGCAGGCAAATTAACTGCTTAACCAAGAGCTGAAGTTTGTTCCTGGGTGACTCATCAGTGTCGAGGGAGATAACAGAGACACTTGGCAGACGTTCGCTATTTTGCTGTCAGAGCTGATAGTGCCGGCTAATTAAGCCATCGCTCAGACGGAGGCGAAGGGGGACAGAACACCCTGCCTTAATGGGTCAGAAAGCACCAAAACTGGTGGAGGTGTGTGCCTCTTCTGCGTGCACCTCTTCTGCGCATATGCAGATGGTAAAAAAACAGGATGTAATGATGTCCCGGTGGGTGGGCGGAGCCTCCCGCCGCTGGCGCTACTGGTTCGGCGAGCCAGATAGAACCGGGGGGGATTTCACCGCTGCTTATCAGTATGGTTATGTTCTACATCTGCAACATGCTCTCAACGTTTCCAATATGTTCATGGCCAAGTGCTTTGCTCACACCTGGTGCATTAAATTCAGACATCTTGAAAGCTAACCATCGGAGGTCAAGGTGCCCAACGTTTCTTAGAACTTGGCCTTCAGCGTGGGAATCCAAAAACGTCAGGGAATTGCAAAGCCGATGTCCAAATGGAGTCAGAGATGATGACACAAACTTGTAGCTTTGAATAAATAAATGTATTTTACAATTATATATACAGCAAACTAGATAGTCAGGCAAACAGGAGCGTCATGAGGTAAATCAACAAAGTAGGAACATTATGAGGTAAATTCCAGATCACAGAGGGCACACAAAGGAAAAAGGTGGGGAAAAAAAGACCACCCCACCCCACCCCGACAAGAGCCAGCACTCTGGTATCAATCTACTACAACTGTGTGTTCTGGCTCACTGCACAACCCCATCGCTCCAGCTACTAAATTTAAATATCTTAACAAAAACCTTCCTTGCATTCAATTCTCCTTCCTTATTGTTGCTTACAGATGTGCCTTGCAAGCTGCATATTTGTAGACTTAGCCTCAAAGTTCCCAGCTGCCCCATGTTCTTATCTGCTGTTTTTTTCCCATAGAACTGTGTTTATCTTCATCAGGATTAAAACAAGAACACATGCCAACTGGGAAGATTGGCTCAGGAGCCTGGCTATGTCTTTGCATGCCCTTGAAATATAAATGTTTTGGGGGACACTGCTAAAGATAGGCTGATTTCATTCTTTGACAAAGGCTGGCACTTCTTGAAACCAACTCTCTGTGTTACTGAAGAGGTAGGTAAACAAATGTAGAGGAGACAAATTGAAACAAAACCCCAATATATCAGCTACACATGCATCCTCACACACACACATTCCCATCCATATTACAAATGGTGTTCAAAGGAACATGGAAACTGCAGTGTCTTCATATCTCCATTATAGAAAGCCACATCATTAGGGAGAAACTGTAGTTCAGAGGTAGTCTAGCACGGGGGTTTCCAATCTTGGCAACTTTAAGACCTGTGGACTTCAACTCCACAATTCTGGGAGTTGAAGTCCAAAAGTCTTAAAGCTGCCAAGGTTGGAGACCCCTGGTCTAGCATATGCTTGGCGTGTAAAAAGTTGTAGATCCAAGCTTTAGCATCTCCAGGTGAAAGAGTTCTTTTAACAGGTAACAGGAAAGCCCTCTACAGATAGTTCTTGACTTACAGCAGGGCTGTCAAACTCCTGGCCTGCAGGCTGGATGCATCACATGCTGGCCACGCCCAGACCCAGTTTAGCGAAGAGGGAAAAAAAGTCATGATACATCACATGACGCCATCGTGACAACATGAGTTTGACACTCCTGATTTACAGCCATTCATTTTGTGATCATTTGAAGTCGTAATGCAGATAGATTTCACCATGGCTGGTGAGGAATTCTGGGAGTTGAAGTCCACAAGTCTTGCCAGGTTGTAAACCTCTGAATTATAGTATTATGTTTTTAATTTCTGCTGTTTAATTTGTTATTGTTGTTGTTAATAGTCTTGAGCACACATCTGAACAGAGAGATGGGGCAACAGTACAGTGTGTAAATCCTTCTGGATATTTAAATCAGATTCTTTCATATCCTCTTCAATACTGCATAACAAAAATGGGAATGGCAAGAAAGAGGAAAAGGTATGAAATACTAGCACAGCAATCTTGGGGTAAATAGGCACGCAAAACTCTGCTTGGAAGTAAAGAGTTTTCCCCAAGGGTGGGGTGGGGTGGGGGGGAGTGGGAGACAGAGCAGGGGGGAAATCTATTTATTTTTGCTACCGATTCTGTGGGCGTGGCTTGGTGGTCATGTGACCGGGTGGGTGTGGCCAACTTGTAAAATGTGATGAAACTCAATGTTCTTGCTTAGCAACCAAAATTTGGGGTACAATTGTGGTCATAAGTTAGCTTTCTTTCTTTCTTTCTTTCTTTCTTTCTTTCTTTCTTTCTTTCTTTCTTTCTTTCTTTCTTTCTTTTGTCCCTCTCTCTCTCCCTTCCTCTTTCTTCCTCTTTCTCTCTCTCTCTTTTTTTAATTTACATTTATATCCCGCCCTTCTCCGAAGACTCAGGGCGGCTTACACTATGTTAGCAATAGTCTTCATCCTATTTGTATATTTATATACAAAGTCAACTTATTGCCCCCAACAATCTGGGTCCTCATTTTACCTACCTTATAAAGGATGGAAGGCTGAGTCAACCTTGGGCCTGGTGGGACTTGAACCTGCAGTAATTGCAAGCAGCTGCTGTTAATAACAGACTGTCTTTCTCTCCTCTCTCTCTCTCTCTCTCACTCTCTTTCACACATGCAAACACACACACACACACACCTGGTCTGGGCACATAGACAGAGCCCTTCCCAGGGAGTTTTCCTGCCCGGACGCTCCTGGCAGCAGCAATGGTGGCAGCAGCAGCAGCAGCAGAAGAGCTTGCCTGGGCTCCAGAGGTGGGTTTCAGCGGGTTCTGACCAGTTCTTGAGAACCGGTAGTGGAAATTTTGAGTAGTTCAGAGAACCGGTAGTAAAAATTCTGACTGGCCCTGCCCCCATCTATTCTCTGCTTCCCAAGTCCCAACTGATTGGGAGGAAATGAAGATTTTGTAGTAACCTTCCCCTGGGTTGGGGAGGGAATGGGGATTTTACAGTATCCTTCTCTTGGAGTGGGGTGGGAATGGAGAGTTTACAGTATCTTATCCCTGCCACGCCCACCGAGCCATGCCACGCTCACCAAGCAACACCCACAGAACCGGTAGTAAAAAATTTTGAAACCCACTACTGCTGGGCTCCCCCACCATCCACAAACTGTGCTGCGACAGGGAGTTTTGCCACATGAACGATCCTGGCAGCAGTGGTGGCGGTGGCAGAGCTTGCTTGGGCTACCCTGCCATCCCAGAACTGCGTTGCGCTGGGGAGTTTTCCTGTGCGGCCGTGGGGCCGACGGTGGCAGCAGTGGCAGAGCACACCCTGCCCTTCAGAGACACGAAGGTGGGTGGCCCGGCCCAGAAGTGGCGCGTTCCCCATCATGGGCTGGATGCGGGGTGGGGAAGACAAGCAGGCGGCAGTCAGCCAAAGGCCCCACGGAAGCCAAGCACAAAAGCCAAGCGCGACACACCCAAAAGGTGAGTGAGCCTTGCCAGGTCCCCTGAGGCTGAGCACAGTGGGTCTCCCCTCCCCCGACTGCCAGCATTGGCTTACCTTCTAGATCCTCTCCCTGCAGCCCTGCCATGCTTTCCTCAGTTTCCTGCCTTCTGCGGGGCCTTCCGCTTTCCTACCTTCACACATAGCTGCGGGCTGCAAACTGGTTCTGGGGCATGACCAGCCAGCGATTGCTACCGGTTCTCCGAACCAGCCCCAATCTCCGCTACCTACTTGCCCGATCCAGTCCGATCCAGTAGCATTTCACCCCTGAGACAGAGCCAAGTCTACAATTCTCAAACAGAAATACATGACATTAATAGCCATATGATTCCAGTACCTTAATCAGTCTTCCCTCTTGGCAACAGCAGTAAGTGAGTAATAACTTCTTGGCAATTGTGAAAACAGCTGCTGCCATGGCATCAGCCACAAGAAAGTACTCTATGATGGAAGTACATTCTCAAGGAAATTTAGGGATTCTTGACATCTTAAGATTACAGCTTTTACTGAGAAGAACAGAGAAGAAAAGCATAAGATCTGATGGGGTTACCTCATAGCTGCATTGTTTTTTTGTGAAAAAAAGCTTTGCTTAGTCTTTGGATTCTGGGAATGAAGCATTTGCTTGCCCAAATAATGACAACTCTTGATAACACTAAGAGGTAGAAATACAAAAGTGGAAACTTATGCAAGACTTGCGGCTTTCTAAAGCCTGTGGAATTTTAGGATTGCATCCATTGCCACTTGTACTGCAGTAGAAGATCCTACTAAGAGAAGCTTGATGGTTTGTCTTTCCTAGGCTAAAGAACATTGCTTAAGACCTAAGACTTTACAACTGTGCATTGCCCATGAATCCAGGGACATGTGCAGGGCACTGCTGGAGAATGCAAAGATTCAATCAAAGGTGCAGGAAGAGGCACAAATCTGCATATCCTTTCAATATTCTAATGCCAACTCATAAGTGACATTGGTCATGTGGCCAGCATGACTCAATGCCAAAAGCGCACAGAACGCTGTTACTTTCCCACTAAAGGTGGTCCCTATTTTTCTACTTGCATTTTTTATGTGCTTTCGAACTGCTAGGTTGGCAGAAGCTAGGACAAGTAACGGGAGCTCACCCCCTTATACTAGGGATTCGAACTGCTGAACTGCCGACCTTTCGATTGACAAGCTCAGCGTCTTACCCACTAAGCCACCGCATCCGTTTTCGGTGTTTATACTTTTGAAGGTATTACTATGATTAATTTTCCATTCCGGTCAGAAGAAATCATTTTAAATTATTATTTCCAAGGAAGTGGAAACATACAACCAGAAGTCCTGTGGAATCTTACATACTTATATCATTATTATAAAAACTGTTTTTCTGAATAATAGTCCACGTTTGTCAGTGTTTCCAAATAGCCCAGACAGGAAACAAGAATGGTGACTTTAATGTTACATTTATTGTAAGATAACAGAAATAGAATTTTGCAACTCTGAAAACAACTCCCAGTATACAGGAGCCCATGGCTGCAGAGCAAAAAACAGTGGCAGTACAGCAGGGAGGAGAGCCAGCAGCAAGGGGCAGCATAGCCATCTAGAGCTTGAGATCAGCGCACAAAGCAACCAGGAAAGCGACGGTGGAGCTGACTGGCAGAGCAGATCAGA
The DNA here is from genome assembly GCF_028640845.1 of Ahaetulla prasina. NCBI lineage: Eukaryota > Metazoa > Chordata > Lepidosauria > Squamata > Colubridae > Ahaetulla > Ahaetulla prasina. The sequence goes on along the minus strand of NC_080547.1, from coordinate 30,861,851 downwards.
CAGTGGAGCAAACCAGATAGTAGAGCTGAGCTGACCAGAAAGCTGAACGGCAGGCCGAGAGAGCTGAACAGAGCAGAGACAAAGCTGAAAAGGCTTGAGCTGGCAGAGAAAACGGCAAGGGGCCAGAGCAGCGAACAACGGAAGTGAAGGCAACAAATTAAGCTTGAGTTCCCAATAGGCAGGGAGGGAAGACCCTGCTAGAGAATAAAAAATAAATGCAGGACAGAAAATAAAAGATAAATAAAGAGGCAAAAATAAGGACAAGAGTGGAACATTAGAAATCAAGGAAGAACAAGATCAGTCAAATAAGTAAGGCAAGTCTTAAATAAGATAGGGAAGAATTGGAGCTCAAAAAGTTTTAAAAATATAGGGAAGAAAAGGATAAATAAAACTAATATAACAGTAAGTAAGTTAAATAAATAACAAGGTAGAAAAGTGAGCACAAAAGACAGAAAAAGGATAGAAACCTCCCCCCAAAGAAACATATTTTTTAAAAGAACCAGCAAAAAGAAACACACTCATGGGATAGGTGACTGATACTATTGTGGTATGCAATATACATTCCATGTATGTGTTTATGCCCCACGAACACCAAAATTATACATGTAATTAATGTATATTATGTGAACTGCTAGAGGAAAAAGTAAGGGATCTAGAGGCAACTCTAGCCAAACTCCAACCTACGCAAGAAAGCTACACCCAAATCAAACCAAATAATGAACAAATAACTCCCAGAGGATTTAACCCTGCTGAAAAACCCTTGAGGAAGACCAATGGAGGTTATGTCCATAGAAGGAAACACAATAATCAAAGAAAGAAGAAGCATATATCTAACAAACTCCTACTGCCCAATCTAACCCAACCAGAAGCAGCCCCATTAAAACTGAGCAATCTCTCTCTCTCCTCAGATGAAAATACTCAGACCCACAACCTCCCTCTCCAAGAAAACATGCAGACCCCTAGAAAAGAGATAGCATCAAATATCCCTTTAAAAAGTCACATTAACAGACACCCTTGAGATAAACAGAAAAGCACTCAGACTGCACACCCCCCCCCAAAAAAAGAAAGGTGAGTGTTGGTGACAGGAGAGTCTATTCTCAAAGGAACAGAATCAACCCTAACCAGACTTACAATCTAGGGAGGTATGTTGTCTCCCTGGAGGAAAAATCAAAGATGTGGCTGAGAACCTAACCCAAAAAATTAGGCCCACAGATTGCTACCCTTTCCTCCTGCTTCACATTGGGACAAATGACACAACAAAGAACCTGAGTACAATATTGAGAGATTATAAGCAACTAGGTAACAAAGTTAAGAAGCTAGGAGCACAAGTAGTATTCTCATCAGTAGCCCCAATGAAAAGTCAACATCCATTGAGGGAAAAAGAGTTATAGAAATAAACCACTGGCTAAAGGGTTGGTATTGCCAAAACTTTGGTTTCCTGGACCATGGACTGCATTACCTAAAGAAGGACTCTTGGCAAGGGAATGGGCTGCACTTCATGAAAACAGGGAAAAATGTACTCAGAAAAAGACTTGCCCAACTCATCAGAAGGGCTTTAAACTGAAATTGAAGGGGGAGCATGACCAATCTTTAGAATACTCTTCAATACCTTCATAAATGACTCAGATGAGGGAATAGAAGGGGAACTCATCAAATTTGCAGATGACACTAAGCTGGCAGGAATAACCAACACCCCAGAAGACAAGCTCAGGATCCAAAAATATCTTGACAGACTTGAACAATGGGCCCTATTCAACAAAATGAATTTGAATGTGGAGAAAAGCAAAGTTTTACATTTAGGCAGGAAAAATCAAAGGCATAAGTACAGATTAGGCTAGATCTGGCTCAAAAACAGTAACTATAAGAGGGACCTTGGAGTTCTAGTAGATGATCACTTGAATATGAAGCCTGGAGACTAAAACATATGAAGAATGGCTGCAGGATTTGGGTTTGGCTAGTCTAAAGAAAAGAAGAATTAGGGGTAACATGATAGCAGTATTCCAGTATTTGAGGAGCTGCCACAAAGAAGAGGAGGTCAAATTATTCTCCAAAGCACCAGAGGGCAGGAGAAGAAACAATGGTTGAAAATTTATCGAAGAGAGAAGCAACCTGGAATTAAGGTGAAACTTCCTAACTTTGAGGACAGTTAACCAGTGGAACAGCTTGCCTCCAAAAATCATGGGCACTCCATCACTGGATGTTTTTAAGAAGAGACTCTAGACCAGGTGTCGGCAACCTTAAACACTCAAGGAGCCATTTGGACCCGTTTTGCACAGGAAAAAAACAACACAGGGAGCCACAAAACCCTTCCCATGCCTGACTATTTCTTGAGCAGCCACAAAATTAGCATATATAGTTGAATTAAACATTCTATTTTCTTCTGAAACTTTTCTTTTCTTGGATTTATCCATGGTTGGCCTACCAGGGGTTGAAAAGCCCAATAAATTGTGTGCCGGCAGGTGTCACACATTGGTGGTTGTGATACATATTTTGAGCGACAGGGAGCTGCAGCAGAGGGATGGAAGAGCCACATGCGGTTCCAGAGCTGTGGGTTGCTGACCCCTGCTCTAGACAGTCACTTATCTGAAATTGTATAGGTTCTCCTGCTTCGGCAGTGGGCTGGACTAGAGGAACTCCAAGGTCCCTTCCAGCTCATTCTATTCTAAGTAGAATCTGCAACTTTCCCCACCTCTTCTTTTCCCTTTCAAAGAACAAGGGAGAGTCAATGTTTCTCCATCCCATACCTGTTTTGGATTCGATTTTATTTTACCAGACTGTTGTCTAGACCAGGGGTCTCCACCCTTGGTCCCTTTAAGACTTGTGGACTTCAACTCCCAGAGTACCTCAGCCAGCTTTGCTTTGCTGGCTGAGGGACTCTGGGAGTTGAAGTCCACAAGTCTTAAAGGGACCAAGGGTGGAGACCCCTGGTCTAGAATGCAGCTCTTCCTTCTGTTTCCCGGGTTCATTCTCACAGTCCATTACAATGATCATCCTTAATCTTTCATCTTTGTGCATATAGTAATCTCACTGCATTAATCAGATATTGGAATAATCTTTCATGACTATTTCCTAACTGCAATCCATCATTCCTAAACAAAAACCTCTGCTTTCAATGAAATAATAATCCTTAAAAGCCTCTGAATCAAAGTGTGCATTTGAATCCATTTTTAAAGCTTTTTTAACATGTTCAGCAAGCATGATAAAATGTCCCTTCCTGATGTTTCCATTTCCAACGTACAGTTGGAATGTCTTTATACATTACAGATAATTTATCTGGCATCATGTAGAGAACAGAGGAACAATTTTTCATTGGATCCAATACTGTTTCCTAGGCGCCAGTCCTGGAAAAGATATTTGGTCCAGAAATCAGAATCAGTTATACAGGACATTGTAATTAGGCTGGGACCAAGGTGTAGCCCAGGAGTTGCTGTCTCCTAAACAGTCTAGCCCCGTGCCCTGCCCCAATAGGTCCCATCCCCTAATCTGCTATGCCCTATCCCTCCTTCTCCAGCAGGAAGACCTGGCAACCTTCATTCTCCAGAGTTGCATTGTTCCTTCATATCTCAAACCGGAGATCAACTCGCTAATACCCAATCTGTTTCCTTGCCAAGGTATTTCCTGCTGTTTTTCTACATATCCCCTTGATGTTTGCCAGGGGCAGCTGATGGCACTGCTGTGGAGGGACCTCTTGGCGTGAGAAGATGCTTCCCCTCCAAACCCCTTCAGTCCCAGGGTGGGATTGTCCTCTTCTGCGCAAAGAGACTCAGGGTGGACAGTGACAGGCAACAAGGGGAAGTTCCTGCTTGCCAATGTGAAATTATCTTCAGAACTTCCACCAATACTAACTGGGCTGTTAATGAAAAGCCAGCTTGCCCGAGACAGGAAAAAAATAAAGTAAGGAGTGGATAAACTTCCTTGCTTCCATAAACAGCAAGCAGAGATAGTGACAGGGAGGGAAGGGATTATATATCCTCTCTGTGATGTGGTTGGAATGCGATCCTTTGGGAACTAAACTGTTGCCCTATCTTCAAAGACAATGAATGGCCTCCACTGCCCTGTACTCATTTGGGTCCTGTCTGTGTTCCTTGATTGTGCAAGGAAAGCCTTGTGCAAGGGCTAGTAGCAAAGCGTGAACAATAAAAAGAGCCATTCTGGACATTGTCCTCATAACAACAGTCCTCTGAATGGGTATCTACTGAAGAGGACTGACCCAAATTCATTCAATAAATCTCATGATCCAGTGAGGACCTGAACATGAGTCCCCTTAATAGCAATACTTTGACCATTATCATTTATCTTAATCACTATATTCCACTTGGCTGTGCTTATTGCAATAGAATTCATTTGTTTATATAAAACAATTTAACCTATTGTACAAGTTAGAGTTTATTTGATGTCAGTTGAGCCTCAAGGGGCAGCAGTTCTCCTCTGGGCATGCAGATGCTGGTGTGTATGTGTTTGATCTGATTCACCTTCCATCTCAAATTAAATCCACAAAGCACAGTAATTATATTAGTAAAGCACAATGTAGAGCATAAAAAGTCAACCTGATAGTTTGGGGTACTACTGTAATTCTCATGATTCTTTGGACTGGCTTTATAGATGGAGATAATGGAGATAAGTCTCCATGGAGATAAGAATTTATGGTGTAGAGGATCTTTTTTAGTTGCCAGCTAAAAGAATAGTCTATGCCTTCTTTCCCGCCCTGTTTTTTCCCGATCAAGGTTGCTTTTTCCTGACCAAAGAGCCACGGTGGCACAGTGCTTAGAATGTAATATTGCAGACTAACTCTGCATTCCCACTGCCAGGAGTTCAAGGTTGACTCAGCTTCCATCCCTTCCAAAATCAGTAAAATCATGACCAGATTGTTGGGGGCAATATGCTGACTCTGTAAACTGCTTAGAGAGGGCTATAAGGCTCTATGGAGTGGTATGTAAGTCTAGGTGCTTTGGCTATTGCTAATGTCTTCACTGAATGGCAGCAAAAGAAGCAAAATCAGGCACTACGCTGCTCCATTTGATCTGTGTGCTTATTAAGGTTAAGGGAGGGTTAGTATATCATGTGAAAAGCTCAGACCGATCAAGACCAGCACATTCAGTTCCCACCATTTTCTCTCCAGATGTTTAAATATAAAAAGTGCAAGAGGCACTCTTGTGTGCCTTTATGCATCCCTTGACAGGGTTTGGCTTGATACTAATCTTTTGATATAGAAAAAATAATTTGGTTGTTAAGAATCACTTCAATTGTATTGAGTGGATTCCTTTATACTACTGCACTTGAGAAATACAAATAGTCCTGGATTTATGACCACAATTGGGATTTAAATTTAGGTCATTTAGGCTGCAACTGTTGTAAATACTAGCTAGTTGCTAGCTAGTTGCCAAGTGCCCAAATTGCAGTCATATGACCATGGGAGTGATATGATGGTCGTAACTTTGAGGACACAATGTTAATCTCTTTTCCCGAAGCCATTGTGACTTTGAACCATAATTAAATCAAATGTTATAAGCCAAGAACTCCTTGTACTGCACCTGTACAATGTTTAAACCACTGTTTTTCAATAATTTTTGATGTGCCCATAACCTTAATAGATTCTTGACACCGGCCTGTGACAAAGTCTTCTCTTAATCTGAGGAATATCAGATGGTACCGAGATGCTCCTTTGGGACTTGGCACAGAGTCGCCTTAGATGTTTCAGAGAGGGAATACAGATGTGCTCCTATGTCACAATGGGCTTACCCTTTAAATCTTGGCTATTGCATCTTAGCTCTAGCCCTAAGAAAGCTAACTGATGCCCATCAAGAATCTCCAGTAACTGGCAGGGCTTCTAGCCTAAGTCTGAAGCAGGTTTTCTTTTAATCTAGGAGAGACTGGGCTACATCAGGAGTAGTCAACCTTTTTATACCTATTGCCCATTTTGTATCTCTCTTAGTAGTGAGATTTTCTAACCGCCCACCGGTTCCACAGTAATGCGCCATGTATCGTCATCTGCACATGCCTCTCGCGCACCATGGATTGGGTTTGGGGGGGAGGCGCCGGCTACCAACTCTGCTTGTCTGTTACAGCTGGGTGGGGGGGGGGAGATGCGCGAGCTATTCTGGGACGAGACTCTTTTGTTTGCGGTCGCACTACAGCGCCATTTAGTTTCACTTACGTAATGTGAACTAAACTTATGCGCGGGCAATACAAATAGTATATTTTCAAAAATTTATATTGTCACAGGAAATTTTATGAAAACCTAATGAAAATGTTTTGAAATAATGCTATGAATTTTTTTCAAAAAGTTAATTAAATAAAAAAAAAGGAAAGTGCTTCAGTATCGGACAAAACCCCTACCGTCCACCATGAAAGCTGGAACGCCCACTAGTGGGCGGTAGTGACCAGGTTGATTACCACTGGGCTACGTGAAGGGAAAAATGCATCTCAGATGTGTTCACTGGGCTAGAATGGAATGGAATGGATCATGGATAAGAAGAGAACTGAGCTGTTGCGTCCCTTCTTTTTCTGCACAGGAAGAGAGAAAGGAGGAGAGGGAAAGTCCATTCTTGGCCAACTTCCAAATGCATCGTCTTCATTCAAATATTTGTCGGGGACAAGTTGATGTGGATGATATCCAAATATCCTGGAGGTCCTGGCAGCCTCTCTTCTAGCCTTTCAAAGAATAGAATGGCCTTCTCTTTGTGATGTCATCATGATGAGGCACTTCAAAACCTCTGCCATGTTTACATTCCTCTCTGCTTGCCAGCCATGATAACATTCAAGCTGGCCCATTCTGCTAGCCAGCCAGTGCTTGGCATACAGATTAACAAATGCCCAAATAAACAATAAGAACCTGCTCTTGGGAAGCTCCCACCCATGCAGTCAGCCTCCACCTGAGCTGCCAAAAAAATCTAAGGAAGTCAGACATCCTTACCAGAGATTGGATGTTCCAGCAGATGGCACCAGGACTTACACTTGGCAGAAATTTCTTGCCTTGCTAGATACATTCCATCTAGAAATAGAATGCAGAAATCTAGCTTGTCTTTATAGATGGAGTGCCAGAGGAAATAGAGGACAATAGCAAAATACTCACTGCTATATCTCAAACACATGAAAAACTTCCTGTGTTGAATTTCTGCCCATTAGTCTATTTGAGACACAAGTATCTTAGACATTCGAAAACTGTGTGGATGAAAGGTTGATTGTTCTATTTCATGACACCTCACTTTTCTGTTAGCTAGCTCAAACAGATGGTCAAGTCTTGTTCTCCAACACAGATATGTTTTTATGTCTCACAACACTTGTGTGAAGTGAGTTAAGATAAGGGAATGTAATTGGCATAAAATCATCCAGGGAGTTTCAGAGTTGAACAGAGTGACATCCAGTGTACATCCACAGACGTCAGCTCATGACATTAATGTCTCTACTTGCTATGTCTAAGAGTCCCAAATAGGGAGTGGACGAGTTAAAAATAATCCTGGCACGGGAAAGCCAATGGACAAGGAAAGTCTCCTACCGCCACTACCACTATTGCATAAACAATTATTTCAGCAAAAAGTAAACAACTGAAGTCCTGTTATTCTCCTTTTCCTCACTTTTAGGCTTTAAAATCAAAGAAAGAACTTCCCCCACCCTTCTCTGCCAGTTCTATAGTATGGGAGCAATTGTATTATTTTTCTGGCGTCCAGAATGTACTGGGACAAAGGAATGTAACCAGAAGGAACAATAGCTGTGCCCGTCTTCTTCTGTTCTTGGCTCCTAGCTGGAACAAGCAGGCATTCTTCAAGAGACAGCTGGAACAATCTTCTTCGACCTGGTGCTCTAAGGCATGCTGGAATTCAATTCTTATAATTTCTTCCATTAGTAACTTACCAGAGAGGAAGAAACTAGTTAAAACTCAGCCTTTCTCTTTTCCTTCCTTCCTTCCTTGTATTTTATCAATCGATTGATTGATTCTGTGGCATCAAGTTGCTTTCAACTCCTAGGGACTACATTGATAGATTTTCTCCATGATTATCCATCCCTACCCTGTTCTTTTAGATCTCCCAATGATGGTACTATGGCTGAGAGTAAACATTTGTTAAGATCCAACAAGCACAGCCAAATGCTGCTGCTTGCTGCCTCTTGTTTCATTAGTTCATCAGATGCAGTATTATTCATGGTTTTCCTTCTGGAATTGTCCATCTCATTGCTGATACTGTCTATGAGCCCCCCGTTCTGAGTTTAGTACTTTAAATGACATTTGAAAGAGGTAACCTTATACCAGCATTCCAGGGACATTCAGTATCCAATGGGTTAAAACTATGCACTCTTTGTTTTTTATCATTATTTTAATTTTAATGTGCTGATGGGGAAATTTGGCAGATCATTCCAAACAACTTCAAAGGGAGATACAGAGAGGCCAACATGGAAACTATTCCTATGGCCCAACACATAAAGTCGGAATAATTATCATCAGCGCTCGCTCCAGAAACATTAAAGTGGAAGCTCAACATCTGTGCCAAAATTCTAGATTTTGGTTGGCCTAAAGCCTGTTGACATCAGACCACATGGCATACCTAATCTCTCATCACCCATATAATTTATCAAACAGCCCAAGAGGATTTGTGGCTAAATTTGGAAATGGGTGTTTTGAAACAAGGAATCACAAATTGCTGTATTTTCTAAAGTCCAGAAGGCCTTGAGTTAAAGATGCTAAAGAAGCTTCTGTGCTGGCCTATTGTCGCCAACATTGAATTAAGCTCTACTTACCATTTGCAGTAGTGCTATACTGTATATTAAACAATTTCCCTACTCCTCTTCATTCAAGCACTAGATAAACCAGTCTAGAAAGAAAGTAAGAATCTTAAAGGGTAAAGGTTCCCCTCACACATACATGCTAGTCGTTGCCGACTCTAGGGGGCGGTAATCATCTCCGTTTCAAAGCCGAAGAGCCAGCGCTGTCCGAAGACGTCTCCATGGTCATGTGGCTGGCATGACTCAACGTCAAAGGCGCACGGAACGCTGTTACCTTCCCATCAAAGGTGGTCCCTATTTTTTCTACTTGCATTATTTACGTGCTTTCAAACTGCTAGGTTGGCAGAAGTGGGACAAGTAACGGGAGCTCACCCTGTTACACGGCAGCACTAGGGATTTGAACCGCCGAGCTGCCGACCTTTTGATTGAGAAGCTCAACGTCCTAGCCCCTGAGCCACCGCTAGGATTCAACATATTTATTTATTTATATTTATTTGGTAGTAGTCCACACTGCAACATAGCAGATGGTTCTAATGTATTTACTGATGCTCAGCTCTGAGGGTAACATTTACTTTTGGAATGGAGGGTCCTATCAAAAAAAAGAGGTTCCTGCAATATTTGGAATCTGACAAAGTTCACTCTGTGCTTGATGAAGCCAACCTTTTGTTTCATTGCATGATTCAGACAGATATTTAAGGACTGAACCTAAAAGTGATCCTGGGCAAGAATGAGAGATATGGAGCAATAGCCCAGAATGGGCTGCTTACATTCTGACTCATAATAGCTCCGGGATCACTTGTCACTCACTTGTCACTCTGGTGGTGTTGAACTTACTTTTGATTCCCAGCAGGAATATTTTCCATTGCTTGTTCTGGCTTATGGCAGATGTGACCAGTTTATTACTGTAAGTTCGAAGAAAGTTTCTTTTAAATCATCTCTCATATCACAGCAATACTGAACTTGATTGAAATTTGGCCAAGAGTTTAGTGGCACCATGCAAGCGGTAAGAGATTGCAAGCTAATGTGGTAGATTTGAGAGACTGCTGTGGTAGAATATTTAGGTTTCCAAATTTATATACTCATGTATGTATTTATTTACTTAAATCTATTATTCACTACATTGTAACATTCTGGGCAGCCACACCCTTATTTATTTTTGTGTTTGTTTATTATTATTTTTTTTTATTTATTACTTATTATTCAGTGTATGCCATTTGTACATTGAGAGCCAGGGAGTCTACAGTGTTACTACAGAGTAGTATGCAGTTTGGTTTGGTTGCTTTAGAAAACATAACAAGACAAAAGACAAAACATAAAGACAGTTGTAATACGAATATTTGTTTGCTTTATAAATATCTGTATTACAAATACAACAAAAACCATGCATAAAAAGTGCTTAAAAATTAAAAAGAAAATGCTTCATGAAAAGACATGTTTTTACAATAACCGATACTTAATAAAGTTTGGGTGGGAAAAGTAATGGAGGATATATATGGAGGATATATATGCAAGAGACCAACTTCTTCTATGCATGCGCAGGATGGCGGCGTTTTGAAAACCATGCTGACAGCGGGTCGGGCCTTTTCCCGGCCGGGAAGCCGCGGAAGTTGCTCCCGAGCTCCCCAGACCTACCGCCCCGTGGATTATCGTCCCGACAGCTGGAGGGAGACCTTTGGGGCTTGCTAGACCCCCGGCTGTCGGGAACGGGGCAGGAGCGTCGGGCGAAGGGCGGACGGCGGATGGCGGTGGCCATTTTTGCTGGGCGGGGCGCGGAACGGCGCCCGCTGAGAAGAGCCCGCCGAGAAGAGCTGAGTCGGACCGCGGCTCGCCCAGACCTACCACCCCATAGATCATCCTCCCGACAGCTGGAGGGAGACCTTTGGGTCTCGTTAGACCCCCGGCTGCCGGGAACGGGGTTGGAATGTCGGGCGAGCGGTGGACGGATGGCGGCGGCCATTTTGGCTGGGCGTGGCACGGAGTGGCGCCCGCTGAGAGGAGTTAGGCCGGTTTGCGGTTCGCTACCAGGCGGCCGCATGAGTCACCAGCGGCCAATTACCCGGCGCTTTTGGCAGCGTGCCTTGCATCGGCGGAAGCGTCTAGCGGCAAGGATACCATCTGCGGTTTTGACATCAACACCAATGACATCGTTGGCGGCCATTACCATCGGCGGCCATGATCATCTGCGACGAACGGCAGCGGCCATTTTGGAAGAGCGCGGATTGGCACGCACTAGAAATGGCTGGTTTGCTGCAGCCGGCCATCATGACATCGGCGGTGGGGAGCGGGCCGCTGATCTTTTTAGCGGCTCTGTTAGCAGCATTGATACCAACGACCCTTTCGATGGCAGATGGCGGGGTCCATTCTACGCCGGGGGGGGATGGCGCCCTCTGGAAAGAGTTGGACCGGACTGCGGTTTTACTGCTGGACTGTCTGTCATTACCGCGAGCGGCCGGATGGTTTGCCGCATTCTCTTTAGTGGCACGGCTACCGCCGGTTTGGACATGGACTGCTCGGGCAGGCGGAACTTTGACTTTAGTTGACGGGCGATACCATGGGCAGAATCCACCAGCCCAACTTCCATCCTTTATTCCATCAGACTGTTGCCGTACCGGCCTTTTGCCGTGGTTTGTAACTATTCGGGTTCTGCCTGTTGTCTGCCTGCTACCATCTATCGACCTGGGATTTCCCTTTTTTCCCCGCTGTCATTTACATCTTAATCGCATGAAATATACGTCTGCCGAACTTCTTCGACTGCGAGGTTCCCCCGCCTCGCAGGAATGGCCCTCTGGGTTATCGAGGGCCGGCCTTAACGAGGGGTCTTGGGACCCGGAGAGGTGGCATGCGAGGAAGAAGAATTTGTGGGGCTTTGTATATAGGTTTTTTAATAAGGGTTTTTTAAAGGGGGGGAGGGTAGTGTCGGGTGGGGGGAAGAACCCGTCGGGGAGGGCAGGTCTAGTCCCGGAAACTGTTCCCGGCGTTTATCCATTAGGTCCGAGGGAGGGGGGTGAGGGGTACGTTCCAGAGGTGGAAGTTGGTTCCATCTGTACGGTAAGTGGGAGGGGCAGATATGGCGGAAGCAAGGGGCCATATCGCTTTCTGGGAGCTCGTGCTCGCTGTTTAAAAGCGATCACGTGCTCCGGCCGCCCCGTCTTTTCCTGCCCCGGTAGGCCAGGATCCTCAGAGCCCGGCCTCCGTTGATGTTATAATGCCCGGTCCGTGGTTAATAAAGCCCCCCTGATTTGTGACCTTATTCAGGGGGAATCCACGGACTTTATGGGCATTACGGAGACCTGGTTGGGCGCAGAAGGGGGTGTGCCCCTAGTTGAACTGTGCCCTCCAGGTTTCCGAGCATTCCATCAACCGAGGGCCCAGGGTAGGGGTGGAGGGGTGGCGGTTGTTATGAAAGAGGGTCTGAGCCGAGAGAGACCACTGTTCCTCAGATAGCCGGCTGTAATCCTTCTTGTGAAGTGGGGCCATAAGAATCAGATGGGTCTGTTGATCGCTGCACCTGGCTCCTTGCTACGTGACTACAGCCCTGCCTGAGCTGCTGGAGGTGCTAGCCGGGGTGGCGGTGGAGATCCCCAGACTCTTGGTCATGGGTGACTTCAACTTGCCATCGGCCGGCTTGTCGTCGTCAGTGGTTCAGGAGTTCCAGGCTTCCATGACGGCCTTGGACCTGGTTCAAATAACTGATGGCCCTACCCACACGGGGGGATCCGCGCTGGACCTGATTTATATCTCTGGACAGTGGTTTAATGATCTGGTAGTAAGAGATTTAGTGACGTTACCGGTGTCATGGTCAGATCATTTTCTCCTCCGCCTAGACTTTCAGACCGCTACTCACCACCGCAGGGAGACGGAACCAATACGTTGGTTCCGCCCCAGGCGCCTGATGGACCCTGAGAGGTTCCAGACGGAGCTTGGGCCGTTTCCTGAGGATCTTGCCCACGGCACGACCGAAGAACTAGTTGCGGCCTGGGAACAGGCCGCGGCTGGGGCTTTGGACCGTGTCGTGCCTTTGCGGCCTCTGACCCGGCGCAGATCTCAATTAGCTCCTTGGTTCTCTGAGGAGCTGAGAGAGATGAAACGCCGGAGAAGACGCCTAGAGAGCGTTTGGAGGTCCAGCCGTTCGGTTGATCGGACACTAGTTAGGTCTTTTTCAAGGACCTACCTAGTGGCACTGAGGGTGGCGAGGCGCTCCTACGCTTCCTCCCTCATTGCGTCGGCAGATAACCGCCCGGCCGCCCTGTTTCGGGTAACCCGTTCCCTCCTTCACCAGGGGGAGCGGGATGACCCCTTACAGGGACGTGCCGAGGAGTTTAACGGTTATCTATACGATAAAATCGCTCAGCCCGGGATAGCTTGGACCAAGATTGCGATGATCCGGATGAGATGACTGAGGCGCCTTGTTGATACCGTTTGGGATGAGTGCGATGCTGTGACTCCGGAGGACAGGGACGGGCTGCTGGGGAGGCTGCATGCCACTACATGTTTACTGGACCCTTGCCCCTCCTGGCTGGTGCTGGCCACTCAGGAGGTGACACGAGGCTGGCTCCAGGGGATTATAAATGCTTTTTGATGGAGGATCTTCCCGCCGCCTTGAAAGAGGCGGTGGTGAGACCCTCCTCAAGAAGCCTTCCTGGACCCAGCTATTTTGGGTAATTACCGTCCAGTCTCCAACCTTCGCTTTATCGAAGGTTGTAGAGAGTGTGGTGGCGTGGCAGTTTCCTCAGTACCTGGAGGAAGCTGTCTATCTAGACCTGCTCCAGTCCGGCTTCCGGCCCGGCATAGCACGGAGACAGCTTTGGTCATGCAGGATGACCTCTGAGGCCAGGGACAGGGGTTGCTCCTCTGCCTTGGTCCTGTTAGATCTCTCATTGGCTTTTGATACCATCGACCATGGTATCTTGCTGCGCCGGTTGGAGGGGTTGGGAGTGGAGGCACCGCTTATCGGTGGTTCTCCTCCTACCTCTGACCGGTCGCAGACGGTGTTGACAGGAGGGCAGAGATCGACCGCGAGGCACCTCACTTGTGGGGTGCCGCAGGGTCGATTCTCTCGCCTCCTGTTCAACATCTATATGAAGCCGCTGGGCGAGGTCATCAGTGGCTTTGGGGTGAGCTATCATCTGTACGCTGATGATACTCAGCTGTACTTCTCCACCCCAGGCCACCCCAGCGAAGCTGTCAAGTGCTGTCCCGTTGTTTGGAGGCCGACGGGTCTGGATGGGGAGAAACAGACTCAGACTCAATCCATCCAAGACGGAGTGGCTGTGGATGCCGGCATCTGGTACAGTCAGCTGCAACCGCAGCTGACTGTTGGGGTGAGTCATTGGCCCCGACGGAAAGGGTGCGCAACTTGGGCATTCTCCTGGATGGACGGCTGTCGCTTGAAGACCATGTGGCGGCCGTCTCCAGGAGAGCTTTTACCAGGTCCGCCTGGTTCGCCAGTTGCGCCTTTCTGGACCGGGATGCCTTATGCACGGTCACTCATGCTCTCGTCACTTCGCCTGGATTATTGCAATGCTCTCTACATGGGGCTACCCTGAGGTGCACCGGAGACTTCAGCTAGTCCAGAATGCAGCTGCGCGGGTGATTGAGGGAGCACCACGTTGCTCCCGGTAACACCACTCCCGCGCAGTCTGCACTGGCTACCTGTGGTCTTCGGTGCGCTTCAAGGTTCTGGTTACCACCTTTAAAGCGCCCATGGCTTAGGGCCCGGTACTTACGGGACCGCCTGCTGTTACCTTATGCCTCCCATCGACCCGCACGCCTCACAGAGAGGGTCTTCTCAGGGTGCCGTCCGCCAAGCAATGCCGGCTGGCGGCCCCAGGAAGGGCCTTCTCTGTTGGAGCACCTACTCTCTGGAACGACCTTCCCCCCGGTTTGCGCCGAATATCTGACCTTCGGACCTTTCGTCGGGAATTAAAAACTCATTTATTCATTCAAGCGGGACTGGACTGATTTTTTAGATTTTTTAAATTTCTAAATTTTAAATTTTAAATTTTTAAATCTTCTGTAATTTTATATGGGGTATTTTAGGTTGGTCAATTTGACGGTTTTAATTCGGCCACTATTGAATAGGTATTTTAAATTGATTTTTAACTTTGTATACTTATTGCTTTTTATCTTGGCTGTACACCGCCCTGAGTCCTTCGGGAGAAGGGCGGTATAAAAGTTTAATTAATAAATAAATAAATAAAATAAACACGACTGTGGGACAAAAGCTAAAATTTTCAGAGAAGATCCAGTTTGATCTAGTGGTTAAGGCACCAGGCGAGAAATCAGGAGATTGTAGATTCTAGTCCTGCCTTAGGCATGAAAGCCAACTGGATGATTTTGGATCAATTCTTTCTTTCAGTGCAACCCATTTCACAGAGTTGTTTATCTTAAGAAATCCGATCGATCAATCAATCTTTAGTAACTAAACCATAGCACAAGAATGCTTTACATTTAAGGAAGGGAAAACATTATAGGCTCCCTTGGAAGGGGGAATGGTATGCAGAATAACAGGGACCTTGAACATCTTCTAGTCCAACCCTTGCTCAAACAGGAAACCCTATACTATTTTAGACAAATGGTTGTCTAATCTCTTATTTAAAACTTCCATTGTTAGAGCATCCACCACTTCTGGAGGCAAGTCATTTCACTGATTAATTCTTCTGTCAGGAAAGTTCTACTTTAGATTGTTTCTCTCCTTGATTAGTTTCCATCCATTACTTCTTGTCCATCAGGTTCTTTGGAGAATAGGTTGACTCTCTCTTCTTCTTTGTGGCAGCTCCTCAAACATTGGAACTATCATGTCACCCTAATCCTTCTTTTCATTAAACTAGACATACCCAATTCTTGCAACCGTTCTTCATATGTATATAATATGTATGCATACAATATGTAAGTATACAATATATACAGTAAAGGTAATGGTACATTAGGGGTAGCAATAATGCCAGTTGTCAATGAATGTCCATTATGAGAGGAGAAAGAGAAAACTCTGTCATTGCTAAAGTCTGTAGGTTGCTAACTCTGATAAAGAAATTTGTTTTACAAATTCTGGGATTCTTCTGAATTTGATATCAGTGAACCCAGGATTCTGAACTGAATTATCTACTCTAAAACACTTTTTGTGCATTTAATGCATCTTTGCATCAAAGATGCAGTTTTTTGGTTTTCACTTTGATGATATCAACTCAGAGGACACAGAAAATCTATTTTGAATTTAAACTTTGCTGTAGGAGAACATTGTCTATTAGCAAATATTAATTTCAAGAGATTTTAGGACCATAACAGAGAAAGAAGTGGTTATGTTCCCTCTCTCTGGTTGGCTTGATTATTTTTGTTTCAGTTAACTTGCATTTTTGAACAAGCAAAGACTTAATGTTTCATTTGATTGTAAGCCAAAAGCAGATAATATTTTTGAATCTCTCTCTCCCTCTCTCCCTCTCTCTCTCTCTCTCCTCCCACTCTGTATGTTTGTGCAAGTCTGTCTGTCTCTTAGAATGGCATGGAGGTTTAATTTTGTTTTATCTAAAATAAATAAGCATGTTAAGTCTATAAGAGGATTAACCCAGCTTTGATACTGTTTATTTAAAAAAATAATTTAAAAAACATTTGCCAAAATTCAGAAATCAGCTAATGAATTTCAGTAAAATGATGTTAGAGATTGAGAACTGCAAAGCTAGTGGACTTCTGTGGCCTTGACTTGCCCTGAGTAGGGGGGAAGAAAACCCAGTTAACTTGTGCTACCTTTGCACAAGGTGGTGCATTAAATGTCCTTGGAATAGATACATTTGCAGTGGAACTAGATGAATGCCAGTCAGAAATTAGATCTGAATCTGCAAAAGTCTAATTGTTCAGTCTGCCTTTCATCCTTATGGACTGCATGCTGAGTCTAACACTCAGCAACTATGGGTAACTATTTTTTTACAATTTACTTTAATCCTATGAAAACAATGGGAAAGTTGCAGGCAGGATTTGCAATTGGCCAAAATGACATCATCAGTAGAATTACTCCAATCTGAAAGGCAGGTGATAGTTTATATGCATCCATAACTAAAAATATCCAGTTCCTGGCCAGATGATCTTTAAACTCTGGACAATCCAATTTTGGAATTCTTCTATCAGGAGCAGGGGTGAAATGCTCTGGGTTTGGACCAGATCACCCAATCTGGTAGCAATTGCGGTGGGTGGTTCGGAGAACCGGTAGCAAAAATCCCTGCCCCCACCCCCCACATGCCCAGCTGAGTCACACAATCATCAGAGGTTGTTTTTTTTAAAAACTTTTAAAAATATTTTTTCTTCGGCTGAAAAAAATGCTTTTATGATTGCACGGCTCAGCTGGGATTGTCCGAACCTTTTAAAAGCATTTTTTCTCAACCTCTTTGGCCGAAGAGGTTGCAAAAAAAAATGCTTTTAAAAGGCTCCTCTGGCGATCCCAGCTGAGTTGCCTGATCATCAGAGGCTTTTAAAAGCATTTTTTACAACCTCTTCGGCCGAAGAGGTTGTAGAAAAAATGCTTTTAAAAGTAAGAGAAGAAAGAAAGTTGACCACACCCACCCAGTCCCATTACCCACCCCACCAAGCCACGCCCACAGAACTGGTAGTAACAAATTTTACATTTAATCCCTGATCAGGAGTACTTAACCCACTCAATTGTCATGTTATGTAAAGACAACAGGAGATGTAAGTGACCTAGACTTTTTTCAGGCTAACTATAATACTTCCCTAAGTGGAATGTTGGAGAGTGCTCCAAAATACAATATTAATTGGAATGTTGAAATGGACATCAAGAAGATACTAGTCCAGTGATGGCTAACATTTTTACTATCTTTTGCCAAAAACGGAGGTTGCGCAGGTGGGTCGTGCACGTGCGTGCCCACACCCATAATGCAATGCCTCTGCACACCTTGCCCCCCCCTTGCATGTGCGTGTGACCCTCACACGCTCCCCCATCCCCCGCACATGCGCACGCAACCCTCCCATGTTCATCCCGCCCCCACACATGCACACATGACCTCCCCCCCCCCGCGGCCGATTTTGGGCCTGGCAAGCTTCCCTGAAGTCTCCTGGGACCAAAAATAGGCCATGGGGGGGCGCCCTGCACCCCCTTTGGCCTGTTTTGGCATGGGGGGTGCACTGCTGCCCCCACATTCCCCCACCCCTTGCTCATGCACATGAGACCCCCCTCCCATCCCTCGCATGCATGCGAGACCCCTGTACATGCACACATGTATCCCGCATGTGCCCCGCCCCCATGATGGCCAGCAGGAGGTGTGAGTGCATCAGTGGTGGGTTTCAAAATTTTTTACTACCAGTTCTGTGGGTGTGGCTTGGTGGGTGTGGCATGCCTTGGTGGGTGTGGCTTCGTGGGTGCGGCAGAGGAAGGATACAGTAAAATCTACATTCCCACTCCACTAGGGGGGAAAGATACTGCAAAATCTCCATTTCCTCCCGATTAGCTGGGACTCGGGAGGCAGAGAATAGATGGGGGCAGGGCCAGTCAGAATTTTTACTACCGGTTCTCCGAACTACTCAAAATTTCCACTACCGGCTCTCCAGAACTGGTCAGAACCTGCTGAAACCCACCTCTGGAGTGAAGGCATGGTGGAGCTGAGCTGGGTGACGGCTTGTGTGCCCACAGAGAAGATTCCGTGTGCCATCTGGGGCAGGGATGCCATAGGTTCACTATCACAGTACTAGTCTATAGAAAGCCATTTCAGAACTGTATTGATACTTGATCATTCTGAAAAACCATGAATCTATCTTTCTTCTTTCATCCTTCATTTCATTCGCTGATGGATTCAAGCCCTTGTGCTTAAACTAGCATGTGATTGCTTATTTTTGGCTTGGACTGTTATACAAATTCAACTGTTGACCAGTCCAGGCGATTGCATCTGGACAAATCATTGCTTAGTCTGATGTGTGACGAGGCCACTCAGAGGTAAGTTCAATCTTTACAGAAGTTTTCATTTTATCTGAACATCTTCACAAACTTTGACAAGACTTTTCTTTAGTTTTAATGCGAACTAGGGTTGTGCTGTAAATGTCTCCTTCCTTTCCCCTTACCCCCGTAACGTTTTCTCAATAAGGTCATCTCTTCACAGTTTGCATTATCGAAGTTTCCCACGCTTCAGTAATATCTCAAGACCTTTTGAAGGAACACTTCCCATGGGGTTTTTCTAGGTCAGGAAGTGAGGGTAGCCAGGGAAGGTGCAGAGTGATGGAGAAATGTGGAACAGAAAAACAGCCACCCAAAATAGTGAAATGATCAACTCGTGAAAAAAACAACAACCCCAAAGGAAATTCTAAAAAATTCAAAACACGCTAAAGCTTTGGCTGATGCAATCCTGGCAATAAAACTCCAGGATGGGCTTCTTGTGCCAATTTTGTTTTTCCCCAGTTTATTCCTTTAAAACAGTGGTTCCCAACCAGTGTGCCGCGGCACTAAGGGGTGCCGTGAGATCTTTTGAGGGTGCCGGGAACTTTTGAGCTACGGAGATTTTAAATATCTATTTCCTTATAAGGGTGCCGGGAACTTTTGAAAGGCTTTCCAAGGGTGCCTCAAACAAGAAAAGGTTGTGCCTCAAACAAGAAAAGGTTGGGAACCACTGCTTTAAAAATTATAACCTGTTAGCCATTCTTGAAATATTTTCAATGATAACAACCTTGGCTAAAGTAATAAATAGAAGCTTGGAAAATGAGAACCTTCTATTTTATTAAAACATTTAAAGAGAAAGATAAAAATGAGTACAAACTTTTTATTAATAAAAAGAAAAAATAGAAAATACAAATAGGGAAAATAGTAGAATACATTATTAACAGATAATAGAATCTATTATAATTAAAAATAACCTAAGCTTAGGTGAGGGACGTGGTGGCTCAGGGGCTAGGACGTTGAGCTTGTTGATCGAAAGGTCGGCAGCTCGGCGGTTCGAATCCCTAGTGCTGCCGTGTAAAGGGTTGAGCTCCAGTTACTTGTCCCAGCTTCTGCAAATCTAGCAGTTTCGAAAGCACGTAAAAATGCAAATAGAAAAAACAGCGTTCCGTGCGCCTTTGGCGTTGAGTCATGCCGGCCACATGACCATGGAGACGTCTTCGGACAGCGTTGGCTCTTGGGCTTTGAAACGGAGATGAGCACCACCCGCTAGAGTCGGCAACAACTAGCATGTATGCGCGAGGGGAACCTTTACCTTTACCTTTAAGTTTAGGTGAAAGTTTAGGATTAGGTAATCTAATTGTATTATTAATATTAATAGTGTATTAAAGTATATTGTGAACTTAAACTTTTAAGGATTAGAAATTGTGGGGATTTTGAGATATATCCCCAGGATTGATTAATATTTGGCCTTATTAGTAGTCTTAGGCATTTGGGATATTGAAATTATGGTGGAATAATGAGTAATTTTCAAAATATTAAATATTAATAACTTAGTAGGGGATAACAAATACATGGTGCAAAGAAATGTTATTTATGTTTAAATGAATTAATGGAAAAAAGGATAAAGAATGATAAAGAGAGAATGGTACTGTTAAAGTTGGAAGATGTTGTAATACTTATTTGTATTATTACTGTTAGCATTGTTTAAAAAAGATTTAACCCAGTCAATACACTGTCTACAAAATATGTATGGTGTATTATATTAAAAAATTAAAAAAATATATTAAAAATGAGTATAAGCTAATATCAAGTATCTAGTCCCTACCCGTTCCTCGGGTGGCCATGATCCTCAGAGCCTGGATCTTCGGCTGATGTTATGTAATGCCCGGTCCGTGGTTAATAAGGCTCCCCTGATTTGCGACCTTATTCAGGGGGAGTCCGCGGACCTTATGGGCATTACGGAAACCTGGTTGGGCCCAGAGGGGGGGTCCCCCTTGTTGAGATGTGCCCTCCAGGTTTCCGAGCATTTCATCAGCCGAGGGTCCAAGGCAGGGGTGGGGGGGTGGCGGTTGTCATCAAGGAGGATCTAGAGCCGAGGGAGACCACTATTCCTCAGATTGCCGGTTGTGAATCCCTCTATGTGCGGTGGGGCTATAGGAATCAGTTGGGCTTGGTGATCGCGTACCTGGCTCCTTGCTGCATGACCACAGCCCTGCCTGAGCTGTTGGAGGTACTTGCTGCTGTGGCGGTTGAGACCCCCAGACTTATAGTCATGGGGGATTTCAACCTGCCATCAGCTGGCTCGTCATCGACGGCAGCTCGGGAGTTCTTGGCTTCCATGACGGCCTTGGACCTGATTCGAGTAAATGATGGCCCTACGCACACGGGGGGAGGCACACTGGATCTGCTTTATATCTCTGGACAATGGTTAAATGATCTGGTATTAGATGATTTAGTAACAGAACCAATGTCATGGTCGGATCATTTTTTCCTTCGCCTAGACTTCCGAACCGCCATTCATCGCCGCAGGGAGACGGAACCTATACGGTGGTTCCGTCCCAGGCGCCTGATGGACCCCGAGAGGTTCCTGATGGAGCTTGGGCCATTCCCTGAGGAACTGGCCCACGGCACGACTGAGGAACTGGTCGTGGCCTGGGAACAGGCCACGGCCGGGGCCTTGGACCGTGTCGCGCCTTTGCGGCCTCTGACCTGGCGTAGATCTCGACCGGCCCCTTGGTTCTCCGAGGGGCTGAGGGAGATGAAACGCCGGAGAAGACGCCTGGAGAGCACCTGGAGGTCCAGTCGCTCCGAAACTGATCGGACACTAGTTAGGTCCTATTCTAGGACCTACCTAGTGGCAATGAGAAGCGAGGCGTTCCTCGCCTCCACCCTCATTGCGTCGGCAGATAACCGCCCGGCCGCCCTGTTTGGTGACCGCTCTCTCCTACATCAGGAGGTGCGGGATGACCCTTTGCAGGGACGAGCCGAGGAGTTTAGCGGTTATCTATACGATAAAATCACTCAGCTGAGGGACGGTCTGGATCGAATTTGGGATGATCCAAGCGAGGGAGAGGAGGCACGTCTTGTTGAGTCCATTTGGGATGAGTTTGACCCTGTGGCTCCCGAGGACGTGGACAGGTTGTTGGGGAGGCTTCACGGCACGACATGTTTACTGGACCCGTGCCCTTCCTGGCTGGTACTGGCCACTCAGGAGGTGACACGAGGCTGGCTCCAGAGGATTATCAATGCTTCTTTGTTGGAAGGGGTTTTCCCTGCCGCCTTGAAAGAGGCGGTGGTGAGACCCCTCCTCAAGAAGCCCTCCCTGGACCCAGCTATTTTGGGTAATTATCGTCCAATCTCCAACCTTCGCTTTGTTGCGAAGGTTGTAGAGAGTGCCATGGCGCGACAGCTACCCCAATACCTGGATGAAGATGTCTATCTAGACCCGTTCCAGTCCGGCTTCCGACCCGGATACAGCACGGAGACAGCTTTGGTCGCATTGGTGGATGATCTCTGGAGGGCTCGGGACAGGGGTTATTCCTCTGCCCTGGTCCTATTAGACCTCTCAGCGGCGTTTGATACCATCGACCATGGTATCTTGCTGCGCCGGTTGGGGGGATTGGGAGTGGGAGGCACCGTATATCGGTGGTTCTCCTCCTATCTCTCCGACCGGTCGCAGACGGTGTTGACAGGGGGGCAGAGGTCGACCGCGAGGGGCCTCACTTGTGGGGTCCCTCAGGGGTCGATTCTCTCGCCCCTTCTGTTCAACATCTACATGAAGCCGTTGGGTGAGATCATCAGTGGTTTCGGGGTGAGATACCAGCAGTACGCTGATGACACCCAGCTGTACTTTTCCACCCCGGACCACCCCAATGAAGTTGTTGAAGTGCTGTCCCGGTGCTTGGAAGCCGTACGGGTCTGGATGGGGAGAAACAGGCTCAAGCTTAATCCCTCCAAGACGGAGTGGCTGTGGATGCCGGCACCCCGATTCAGTCAGCTGCAGCCGCGGCTGGCTGTTGGAGGCGAGTTATTGGCCCCAAAGGATAGGGTGCGCAACTTAGGTGTCCTCCTGGACGATCGGCTGTCGTTTGAAGATCATTTGACGGCCGTCTCAGGGGCCTTCCACCAGGTCCGCCTGGTCCGGCAGTTGCGCCCCTTCCTTGATCGGGATGCCTTATGCACGGTCACTCATGCGCTCGTTACCTCTCGCTTGGATTACTGTAATGCTCTCTACATGGGGCTCCCCTTGAAGTGCGCTCGGAGGCTTCAGTTAGTCCAGAATGCAGCTGCGCGGGTTATAGAGGGAGCTACATGTAGCTCCCATGTAACACCGATCCTGCGCAGGCTGCACTGGCTGCCTGTGGCTTTCCGAGTGCACTTTAAGGTGTTGGTTATGACCTTTAAAGCGCTCCATGGCTTAGGACCTGGGTACTTACGGGACCGCCTGCTGCTACCACACGCCTCCCACCGACCCGTACGCTCCCATAGAGAGGGACTTCTCAGGGTGCCGTCCGCCAAACAATGCCGGCTGGCGGCCCCCAGGGGAAGGGCCTTCTCTGTGAGGGCGCCCACACTCTGGAATGAGCTTCCCCCGGGTCTACGTCAAATACCTGACCTTCGGACATTTCGTCGCGAACTAAAAACACATCTCTTTATCCGCGCGGGGCTGGCTTAAATTAGTTTTAAGGGGAAATTTTATTAATTTTAAATGGGGTTTTTTAGTAAGGAAATTTTTAATCTCAGGCTAATTTAAATAAGTTTTTTAAATGGTATTTTAATCTGTATATTGTATTGTTTTATTTTTGCCTGTACACCGCCCTGAGTCCTTCGGGAGAAGGGCGGTATAAAAATCAAATAAATAAATAAAAAAGTAAGGAAAAAAAGAGGAAGAATTAGAAAAGTAAGTTTAAAATGCAGAAAAAAAGAAAAGAGATACTAAGAAGTGACTTGCAGTATTCTTCACAGCATTTATACGTACCATTATATTTTAAAGGACTTCTAGATCTTGCTGGGAAAGGGAAAGGGTTTCTCCATTTACCAAAATTAATAATAATGGATTTCTCCCATTTTTCTTTCCAAATAGGAAAAGAAAATGATTTGCACCTAGGAAGGAATGCAATCACCTTTGGCGACCTGACAAGCAAAGTCAAAGGGGAAGCCTGATTCACTTGGCAATGGTGTTACTAACTTAACAATTGCAATTAACAACTGTGGCAAGGAAAGTCGTAAAATGACTTTAACAATTCATTTAACAAATCTCTCACTTAACAACAGAAATGTTGGGTTCAATTGTGATCATAAGTTGGTCACTACCTGTACTACATTCATGCTCTAAGTAGGAGCTATGGTTTCTCCATGATATCCTCCAGATACATTGACCTGCAGACTTGACTTGACTTTCCTCCTTTCCTTTCCTTTCCATTCCATTCCAGCTGAAAATTGTGCAAGTTAAGGGTAATGGACCTGGAAGACTGACTATTGACTGCTCTAGAGATTAGACACCATGCAGAAAAAAGCTCAAAGAGGAGCCAGCAAAATTAAAAAGGTCTGTTTTGGAAGAAGTAGGCCACAGAAATATGCAAGACAGGAATGTGACTCCATTGTGTTGTTTTTGTTTTGTGCTGTCCTGGTGTCACACGTGTATTAACCAACAGAGCAATCAAAGAAGTGAGAAATTGTGCTTGGCAGAACCCCATCTAAAGCAAACAAGTCCAACTCACAGGGTGCAGCCATTCATCTCTGCCTTCCGCCCTGAGAGTGAGAAGAGCCATGGAGAATTGTATATTGCTATGTATTCTACAGATATATTATCTTTATGTAGCCTTACTGCCTTCCTTCCTTTCTTTTTTCTTCTTCTTTCTTCTCAGCCCTTCCTTCCTTGTCCTGCCTATCTCCCCTATATTCAACTTCTCTAATCTTTCTTCCCTCCCTCCTTCCCTTCTCTCTTTCTGATTGAAGTCCAGTGGAGAGGAGTCCAAGCACCCCACTATTAATCTGTATTCATTCTCAGTAAATACATTGCAAATAGAGTGATTAAATGCAATTACTCCTTGGATGTTACTAAAAACACTTTTTCCCTAGAGGAAAGCCATTTCAGCACCCCATTCTCTCCCATTTGGTTTCCATAGTACAATGCGACTTCTTTGGTCACAGAAAAAAAAATTCAAAGTCCATATCTTGAACCAGGAATCAATAGGTTCTCTTTGTAAGTCAAAATATTTGCTAAATTTTATAGGTCTGGATGGAAGTACTTCAACTATTTGTTATTGCCAATCCCTGTTTTGAGGGATACACAAAATAAAAAATCATTTTCAGATTTCTGGGAACTAAAGGAGAAAGGCAGCAGAAGCAGGGAATATACAGTATTTCTGAGAACATAAACTGAAGAAGAGAGACAGTTCAACACTGGTTTCCACAATTGTCCAAAGAAATGTTCGAAAAAAGAGGCAGGGGTTCCTGGTTCCATATAGCCTCGCAGGCGTCCATCACTTGCTTGAATCATATGATTGCATCTAGCTATATATTTGATCCAGTGGTGGGTTTCAATTTTTTTTACTACCGGTTCTGTGGGTGTGGCTTGGTGGACGTTGCATGGCTTGGTGGGCGGGGCTTGGTGGGCATGGCATGGTGGGCGTGACAGGGGAAAGATACTGTAAAATCTCCATTTCCTCCTGATCAGCTGGGACTTGGGAGGCAGAGAATAGATGGGGGCTGGGCCAGTCAGAATTTTTACTACCGGTTCTCAGAACTACTCAAAATTTCCGCTACCGGTTCTCCAAAACTGGTCAGAACCTGCTGAAACCCACCTCTGATTTGATCACTATCAAGGAATGACACCGCTCAGGTCATAAAACAACTCAAAGAAGTAGTGCAAGATGGGAAAATGTGCAGAAACCGGGCCCATAGAATCACCAAATGTCGGACGCATCTGAATGGGCAACATCATCATCATCATCATTATCATCATCATCATGCATTTGATTAAATTAGTATCTGTTTGCTGCACAAGTACCATTATGGATTTTCCAAAAAATATCCTTACAGTATTTCATTTCTCCTTCTTTTCCCTTTGATGCTTAAGCAAGGCGTCTTCCTTTTGTCAGCTGACTCTGTTCACAGACAGTATGGGAAAATATGTACAGCATTCCCAGTTTATTCACAATTATAAACAGAGACATTTCAGAGTTTTTGACTATCACCAAGGCCACCATTCTACGTTTCCTGCTTAACTTGCAAATAACTCCCATTGAACTCCATAAGGCTTATTTCCATGAAAAGTATCACAAAATCAAAGCGGACTTTTTGGTTTTTAAAATATCTTTACTTCCATAGCACTGCTGAGTATGGAATTCAGAGGCTTTAGAATGAGCCTGGATAAGAAAGAACAGAACATGCTGTCCCCATACAAAGAGAAGTACACATACACACACAAAAACAGTTTCTCAAGGGGAAAAATGCTCCATCATGGGAAAATCAGATACAATAAATGGATCATGTTTATATAAGAGCTTGGAAGGTATTGTGGTATTGGAATGGTAACTATTAGTAATACATCGAGATAGAAATATTCTGTTATTGTGCAGAAATCTGCCTTCCAGTTTCCCAAAGTTGATTCTTTTTTTCCTCCCATGAAAGACATTTATGTTTGTTCAGCTCATTTTCATGATAATTTTGAATTCAATGCCTTCAGATCATTTCTTAGAACTTATTTTACTGTTATTAAGAATTTAGAATATAATAATAACAGAGCTGGAAGGGACCTTGGAGATCTTCTAGTCCAATATGTTACCTCTGGCTCCCTTGTCCACCATTTTCATCTCTCCTCTGCCTGGTTATTCCTAATTTTTGATCAGGAAGGAAGGGAGGGAGGGAAATGTTGAAAAAGTTTAGACTACTATTCTGCTTTTGCAATAATGACATTGGAAATCTCTTGCAGATTTTGGAGGCCAAAAATATATTTTTAAAAAAAAATACAGATGAAGTTGAAAGTTGTTACAGCAAACTAGCCTTCATTAACAACAAAGTCAACTAATGAATAGCTAAATAGATGGACAGATAGATACTTGCCATCTTCTGTTTCTCTGTTCTTCATGTTTTCAATGCAATAGCTCTGGTGAAATAATGCCATTATAACACAGAAGCATTCCAAATAATTAGCAAAGCAGGGAGGGGAAAAATATGTTAAACAAGTTTATTGGGCTGCATATTTCTGACTGCCGATGTTCAACTTGTAAAAACCATCTGAATTTAAGCAAACAAGCTTTTGCCAGCTTTCAGCTTTAAAGAGAAACGTTATTGGTCTCACAAGGGAATGACAAATGTTTATAGGGAAAATCCCATCCGGGAAGAATGCATTGAATCTAGGCTCTGCTTAAGTGTTACTCTTATACTGTAGACCCATTAAATAAGTAATGGGTCTCAAACAATAATAACACTTGAAAACTTCACTATTAAGTCATTCTTTTGCCAGCAGTTTAGAAAGCCTGTCACTTCTGCTGATAATGCTTTCCCCTGATTTAAACCCATACGCTCTGCCATGCATTCAGAGGAGACTTTACAGAACAAATGCATAATACTGCAATGACAAGAGTCCATAAAGCTTTAGGTGAATGGCTATATATAGAAAACGTTTGATCACTAAAGAAAGCAGCGGACAGAAAATATATTTATTATGGTCAGAAGTTTCGTATGTCCATGTGCCTGTTTAAAACAACATCCTATCAAAGCAAAGCTAAGTGATAAGAGGTCTGTATACCCAAGGCAATGATGTGTTATAATGAGCAATAAAATATAACTTCAGAGTTGCAAAGTAAGTTATTTCATAATTCAAGCAAAATTCATTTTAGGATAACTCCGACTACATTAATGAATCAGGATAGGGTTATGTATGTCAGAAAAGCCCATATTATAGTTAATGCTGTACCAAGTTCTATGCGGCAATTTTTCAGGATTTTTGCCTCTCTATAAAAGGGGGTCTATTATTCTCGGGATACTTGAATGTTTCTGTCAAACTTCTCTTTATGGTACTTTCGAACTAATTTGATGGAGGAAAGGGAGGGTGCTACAACTGCTTTTCCCAATCTTTCCATCACTCCAAAGTCTCCCTGGTTACCTACATTTTTCCCATGGCAGGATGTTCTCCATGAAATCTACTTCAAGAGTTTAATTAAAGGGTAAGATGCCAGAGAAGCTACCAACTGTGGAGAGATGACCGTACAGAGAAAGTGATGACATTTCACACATTCCATGACTTTAATGAGAATTGGTAGAAAAACATGTAGGTGTTTGTTTGTTTGTCTTGCATTGCATTGGTTACAACCTTTGTGTTCAATTTCTCCAAACTAGAGAAACACAAAGGCTCCTAGTTTTAGTTATGGTGGAGAAAGACTGTAAGAGAAGTAATTTCAAAGTCTTTGTTTGACCAACAAGCAAGTTCCTCCTGTGAATGTAGACATGTATCTTATTCATTCATTCATTCATATATTTATTGCAAATATATTTTTTAGCCTTCAGCTGGGACGAGCTACTGCTGTCACAAAAACATTGGAGCCTCCTGATGCTCTGGCATTCTCCAAGAACATAACATTTGTTCTGTAAAGCTACCCTAAAGAGCCTGGAATGCTTATCCTGCAACAGAGCATGAATCCCTCAGAATAAGCCTCTGCCTTTTATTTTCATGTCCTTATTTGATGATTCCTTTTTCAACCCGTCTTGTCCAGGAGCACTTGCAAACTTGTAAAAAGGAGTTGAGTCATGTTACTTGTAGACATTTTTTCCAACTAATCTACATGTTTCCTGCCATGACTCTCATCATGCATGAAACAAAAGAGAAGAAGCATCAGCTTTGGCTCCACCATCAAAACATATTAATTTGCAAGAGCCAAAGAGTTCTTTATACAAATCAAGTTGTTGCTCAGTTGCTAAGTTGTTCTGAACTCTTTGTCACCCTATGGACACACTTTGGCACACCAGGGTCCTCTGTCCTCCACTGTCTCCCGCAGCCCTCTCAAACTCATGTTCGTTGCATCAGTGACACTATCTAACCATCTCATCCTCTCCTTTTGCCTTCAATCTTTCCCAGCATGAGGGTCTTTTCCAGGGAGTCCTCACTTATCATTTGGTGGCTGAAGTATTTGAGCTTCAGCTTCAGTATCTGTCCTTCCAAAGAACAGTCAGGGTTGATTTCCTTCAGGATAGGCAATCTTAGCAATTTCCTGAACTTACTTTCTGTCAAAACTGGTCTATAGTCAGCAGGCAGAAACCATACTAGACATTAATTTGAAGGTGTTACTGCTTCTCCACCAACCCCTCTAGAGCAAGTTGGCCCCCTCTAGTTTTGAGGGGACTAGAGCTCCCAGAATTTTTTGCTGGGAAAGTATGTTTGGCATTTCCATTCCTGACATATGAGTCCATGCCAGGTTGAGCATCAGCTTGAAAGTGTGGACCCAGCATGGAGGTGGTCCTCTGCCGTCCTAATCCCAGTTGAGACCAGATTCCTTGTTCCTCACCAAAAGAAAAAAAAAATGTGATGAGGGACAGTTGTGTGCATCTATGGAGGGGAGAAAAGGTTATGTCCTCTTCTTCTCAGCCGGATGTGACTACTGACTGACATGGGAAGCCTAAGCTTAACATCAGGTTTAAGGGGGAGGTTGGGGTGGTGGGGAGAAACCTGCAGCTGCCAAAAACTAAAGGACTTTTCTCCAGTTGTGTTCTAGAGACTGGAGACTAACCTGCATTCAACTGCTGCATTAGGACGTGACCGCAAGTTTGATTGTGTTACTTTGGGATTGCGCTTTAAAATTGATTTTCTCTCCCCAGGAGAAAAGTGGGGACAGGGCAAAGCTGTCACGAGGGTGTTTTCGCCCTCTACGGCTGTAGTGGACACAGTCACTCTCCCTATTGCCTGGGTTTTGCGCAGGGATTTGGGAGAGAAACAGCTTGCCAGCTCAACCAAGTCAGTTAAATCTGCAGTAGAGGCTCAACTCGTATAACATTTCTGCCTCTCAGCGTAGGGCGCAAACTCGGGATCAGTTAGTACGGCGCGACTATGCTTCGAGCATTGAATAAAGTCAGCCAGTGGCATAATTCAGTAGCCAGGGGAGGCATTGCCGGGCGACCCAAGAAAAGAATCCCCCCCCCTCCTTCCGTCTTCGTTGGTCACGGATAGGTGACCGCGGTGGAAGCTCGCTGCAGTTTTGGTGGAATCTTCCCACGCACTGAAACTTCCGATGTTATCTGAGGGTGGGGAGAGGGAAAGAGACCAAAAAAAAAGAAAAGAAAAAAGAAAGGGCAATTGATTTGGGGGGAGCAGAACGGGAGCGATTGCGCGGAATTAGAGGTGACATTTAGCCGGCCGGACGTTTCCCCTAGTGCGGTAACTTAAGCTGGGGAAACCGGTTGGCTTGAAGTCGGAAGTTCTGCGGGGATGACCTGTTTACACCCCAGCCCTTAATGCAACCGCATTTCCCGCTTTACGAGAACCATGAAGGGCAAACGGTAGCTGGTCCTGGTACGGAAACTCCCCCCCCCCTTCCCAGTCAATGCCATGCTCCCCAAACCCAACCCTAAATGTGTTGGGCTACCACGCCAAAAGAGAGCGGAGGAGAGACCGCGAGGGTGGCCAAGCTACAACCCTTCCACCTTCATCCCCAGCCCGCCTGGCCCTTGATGGGAGCCGTCACAGAAGGCCGGCCTAGCGATAAGTGGGCGCCGAAGGGAGCCAGAAGTATAAAACGAATTTTCAGGGCTCGGGAAGACGATTTTGCCGAGCGGCGGACCTCGATTGCAAAAAGGCTGTGTGAATGCTGCCGCTCTTCCTCCACCCGCTCCCGCCACCCCCGACCTTGGAAAGGTGTCAGGAAGCCTAGGAACCGAAGACGGTCGCCGGAGCGGGTTGAAGAAAGGGACGAGCACCGCCAATGTCGTTGCTTTGGACGGCGCGTGGGTTCAGATGGGCCGGGGAGGCTAAAGCGAGGTGTAACTTAATTCTGCCATTGGACCTTCCAGCTTTAATTGCTCAAAAGAGGCAGCCTCGACCTTTAATGCCAAGGGAAGGGGAGGGGGGGGGGAAGAAGAGTTCTGCGGATTGGGAGGGTCCGGACGAGACGGGTCAATGTTCGCCCAGGATGAACGAGGCTTTGCACGAAGCAAGTCAAAAAGCTCTTGCGAGGCTTTCCTGCTGCGGAAGGGAGGACAGAGGCCCGGGAGAACCAGAGACCAACGCCCGTGTCCCGCCTCTGGGTCCTGCGCCTTTAAGAACTCCTCCTCTGAGCAGTGCCCACCGAGGGGAGGGCGGTGCTGCCCCCTCCGAGGCGCCTTCAGTCTTCCCCCGAGCATGGGCTGGGCTGCGGAGCCTTAAGCGGCGGCCGGGGGTCCCGTGCGCCTGGAGAGCGCACTCCCGCCGCGATTCCCGCGGAGAGCTGCTTTGGCGGACTCCAGGCGTCCAGAGGGCGGCAAGCCAGGTTCGTTCCTCTCCCAGCCTGCCCTCTCTGCCATGGCTCCCCCGTGGCCCCCCAACGGGACGTGGCCGGGGGCGGCGGAGCAAGCGGGGTTGGGGGGCAACGGCACCAACTGCTCTGGGACGGAAACCAGCCTCGGCCGGCAGGGGGCCCTCGGAGCTGCCCTCAGCCTGGCCGTGCTGGTGACGGTGGCCGGCAACCTGCTGGTGGTGGTGGCCATTGCTAAGACCCCCCGCCTGCAGACCATGACGAACATCTTCATCACTTCTCTAGCCTGCGCTGACCTCATCATGGGGCTTTTGGTAGTGCCTCCAGGGGCCACCCTGGTTCTGAGCGGCCACTGGTTGTATGGCACGACCGTCTGTGAGCTGTGGACCTCGCTGGATGTGCTGTGTGTGACGGCCAGCATCGAGACCCTGTGTGCCATTGCTGTGGACAGATACTTGGCTATCACAGCCCCGCTGAAGTATGAGATGCTGATGACCAAGAGCCGAGCACGGGGAGTGGTCTGCCTGGTATGGGCTGTGGCTGCCTTCATCTCCTTCTTGCCCATCATGAACCACTGGTGGCGGGATGGGGCGGATGTGGAAGCCCTGCGCTGTTACAAGGATCCTCTGTGCTGTGACTTTGTCACCAACATGCCCTATGCCATCTTGTCTTCTATCATCTCTTTCTATGTGCCTCTGTTGGTCATGATTTTTGTCTACGCCCGGGTCTTTGCCATCGCTACCAGGCAACTTCATGTCATTGAAAAGGACAAGGGGAGGTTCCTTCAGGATGCATCCAAAGGCTTCCGGCGTAGGAGGCCCTCCCGTCTCCTGCTTGCCATCAAAGAGCACAAAGCCCTGAAGACTTTGGGCATCATCATTGGTGTCTTCACTCTCTGTTGGTTGCCCTTCTTTGTGGCCAACATCATCAAGGTCTTTGCAAGATCCTTCGTCCCTGACCCGCTTTTTCGCTTCTTCAACTGGCTGGGCTATGTCAACTCAGCTTTCAACCCCATCATCTACTGCCGCAGTCCTGACTTCAGGTGTGCCTTCAAAAAACTCTTGTGTTGCCCAAGGAGACCTGATTCCCAGCTTCATGCTTTCTCCAAGGACCTGCAGAGATGCCTCTGTGCCTTCAGCTCCGGGGAGAGCAAATCCATTGCTACAGTTTCCAGAGAGGAGGAAGAGGAGGAGGAAGAAGAGGAGGACTTGGCTACTGGTAGCACTAGCAGTGGCTCCAGTAACAGGACCGAGGAAACAAAGCATTTGTATCTGCCCAGCAATGGGCACAGTTGTACACAGCGTCTCCTGGGGGAAGCCCAGCTCCAAGGCACCCAGATCACTTTGTGTCCACAGCTGGAAGAGTAGGTGTTGGGAATGGTAGTGGGGATAGAAAGAGACCTGACTAGAGAGTGAATGGCATCTGGAGGGGGGGGCAAGAAGAGTCCAAAATTGTTTTCTGGAAGGGTCTACATTTCTTCTCCTCTAATGTGCTACAAAGAAACTGGAAGGGTTATGAAAATATTTCCTATCAGAATCCTTTACTTGTTTGCTTTGGAAGCAAAGTCATAACTATTTTCACTGAGTCTTGCTCTCTAATAAGTGTGTTCAGAAGAGGATTTGCAACTACCGTAGTAATGACCAATGACTCCTGTGGTAGCTATTTCAGTTACTGGACTGTTAACAGAGCTGGTTATAACTCAGGTGCAAAACATACCTTGTATGCTTGAGTCAGAATCAAGTGACAGGGAGTAGGACATCCTGAGGTTATCAGAACTGGGCTGCAGAATTCCAGATGCCTACTAGAAGCTCAAAAGAGATGCAGAAACCCCAACTCTTTGCTGCTATGCAGTCAGGTTTTTCTTTTATTTTTATAGCAGAGTTATGACAACATTAGGAAATCTTTCCTTTTTACCATTAGCAGCCAGTCAGTGCTGATGATGCTGGCTTAGGTAGATAATCTAACCCACTATATAGTTGCTTTCGTTACTGTGTCTCTGTTGCCGCTGCAAACTCTTATTTGATTTCCTTTTCAGAAATGGACTGATAGCTTTCAGACACTGAACAGGAGCTCATTTTTCAGTTTCTCCTTTTCCAGGTGACATATTGACGAGTTAAGAAGCTCATCTCCAGAAATGGCCATCCCTCTTTGTGGCTTCTGCAGGAAAAATATCCCAACAATTCCAAATCCAAATATCCTAGCCATAAAACATAGGGGCATCACATTGCTCTAGTCTAGCTTGAAGGTTGCTCCTGTCAGGCAGTATTTCTGATGTGTGGGGAATGTTAAATGAAGACACACTAGTCTTTTCTCATGTGTTGCATTGACATTTGTTTTTGATTTAAATGCTGGAGTTTGGCTTAACCTGCTAAGCACTATATCCAAGAGAAAGATCAATTTGGCTCCACTTGGGTGGTGATCATTTTGGTGGACCATGAGAGCAGAAGGGCAAGGGAGAATTGGGGGAACAACTGGAGTGGGTTGAGGGAGGCAGATGGCAGCAGACACGAAGGTTAGCATAAGGGAGAGTTGTGCCAGGCGCAAAGAATCAGAAGTTGCAATTCAGAAGATTTATTGCTCAAGCCTATACGTAAGAATCTAGTCACTAAACTAAAGCTCAGTACTAAATTGGCATCAGATAAAGGTCAATGGAATTCAAGAGGGCTTGGACTAGGAGTATTTGTGAGAATTTAATGACTCTAAGCTGATGAAGCACTTAACTCCGACCCCCAGCTCTGCCTTCTCTTCTCCTACAAGTTGGGGGAAGGCTAGAATGGGTTGGGGGAGGCAGGTGGCAGCAGACGTGAAGATTGTCATACCTCAGCCTTCTCCAGCTGTTACCCTCCAGATGTATGTAAAGTTCTTGTTGTTACTATTGGGCTGCATTGCCAGTGACCCTGTCCTTTAAAAACAACCCATTCATTTAACAGACTGAATCTTGAAAGGAAAACCTTATCAGAAGAGGAAGGGAGGAATATATTTTATTTGTCTTTATTTCATTACTAGCAGCTGTAAACCTCCTACCAAGTGACAAATATCAAGCTAGACGATAGGGTCAAGTCTTAGTAGACAATTCATACTCTGGACTCCCAACATCCCTTTTTCTTTCCAAGGGCAAAACCTCCAATAACCTGGGATATAGATGGCAGTGTGCCATCAACGTTTACCTTTCTCCCCCTTTACCTTTACCCCCTTCTAGGAAACACTCCCCCCACCCCGCTAATTTGGGTGAACAGGCTTCTCCAGAGACAGGGTCATACAGCTTGTGAAATTCTCAGCAACCTAGCAGCTTTGGAGGTAGCAGGTTGGGGAAGACTGATTCATAACAGAGTGTCCGAGAGGGATGTTTGGAACCTATATTTTTCTGGAAGGAAGAATAGCTTGCCACATCTTTGCCTTAGATGCAGATAACTAGTTGTGCTGTTCCTCCACCCCACTGTGGGGAGATGGAGAAGTGACCTACTACAGCTGTCAGTCTTGGCTGCTTTTCCATCTTCCTTCACTGCCAAACCAGATTGGGAAGAAGAAAATCCAAGTTTCCCTTGCAGCTTCTGTTCACAGCAAGCTACTATGATGTTTCTCAAAGGCAGCTGCTGCTTAGCTCAGCCTAGTAGCCAACAGACTCCTTGCATTTTGCTCCTTTTTCTGGATGGGCAAATGTTGGTCATTGATTGGAAAATAAAATGTGTGTCTGTCTGCTTTTATTTTATGTGCAGCAGAAGGTGGTGGCTGAAGTTGCCTTAAACTGTTGCACCCTGGGTGTTCTCATATTCAGTCTGCTAGCCAGCCATATGCCCTCTTTCAGGATACTCTAATCCTTTCTAGTTTCCCTTTGATTGTTCTGATCTGTCATCCCTAGCATTCAATTAGTATCCCACTGTCATTGCTTATCCCTTCACTTGCTTGATGAATTTACAGCCAAAGACCCAATACAACAGTCCAGAAGAATAAGCTGTTTACAGAAAGAGTAGTGATGAGACTCTAGCAACCCTCTATAAAAATAGAATAAAAATAAAGAGAAAGGATATAGAAGATAGGCACTCTTAACAGCAAACCTGGAATCTACTAACTGCAATTGCAATTGAGCAAAACTTTGCCTCAGTCCTGGAAATTTCGGTGAAGAAGTCAGCAAGTAGTTTCAAAATAGGCTGCACAGTGAAGTAAAATATGATTTACCTATTTCAGTTGTGGAGTTGGAATAAATGCAAATATGTCCTTCATGATGGATGTTTTGTATAAGCCTTATTATGGTATTAAGCCAGTCTCTCTACATAAAATACATAAAAGAGATATTATACCTCTCCTTGATCAGTACTGACGCTGCTATTAAGCATTCTCAACCCAGACTGCAATTTTTCAGAAGATATTCATTGACTTTACTATAACTTTAAAGATTTCTTTTCCCTTTTTCTGCAAAATTTGGTGCTCCACCGCTGAAATTAATTTATTTAAGTGCAGATTTTGGCTACTGTTTTGGCTACTTAAGGATCTACCTTTGTCTAAAAGATCTGGAAAGAATAGGACAACCAAAATGAAAAGGTCTGCACCAGAGGCAGCCTAATTCTTAATTAAATGGTTCAGAAGTCAAATATGTAACATTTCAGACTAATTCCTGGAGGCGTTCAGTTAGCTAAAACAAGGATAAAATGGATTTTCAAATGAGCCTTTAAAAAAAAATTGTTTGCATAATAAGAATTTTCACTGCCCATATTGACTAGATTTGCACATTACATTAAATTGTGGTTTACTGAACCATGATTTGTTGTGGCTGAATTCAGACATGCTAAACTAAAGTTAAAAGCTTATTGTGATCTTAACAAAGGGTGGCAGAGCCTTTTTGTCTGCAGAAGCTTCTATGTTTTTCTTCCTTGGCTTCTCCTTCTTAGAGACTAAAAGTAAAATCCGAAAAAGTAAAATAGATTGGGCTAGATGGAGGAGTGTGATCTGGTAAATGTTCGTTCCTATCTTCTTCAGCTACAGAATCCCATCATCCCCAGCCAGGAACGAACTGCCTGACTTAATGCAGTACAAATCTGCTCCATGTTCTGCATCTGAAGGCAGCTTTCTGACAACCCTTCATCCTCTTTCCTCCTCGCTCAGCAAAATTTGCCCTTTCAAGTGTTTTTCATATGGTTTGGGTTCCAGCAAGGATGTTTATAAAGGGAATTTAAGTGTGCACAAATTGTATCAGTTTTGCATTTCCTTCTTAAATGTACATCTCTGCTCTATTCAAGGTCGACGGTGGATTTTATTAAAAATTGTCCATTTCCCTAGTTCAAGTTTTATTAAAAGTATAATTGTGGTAAGATTAGTTATGTGTAGCATTTCATTTCATGCCACAATGGCCATCAAGTGACTATTTCTAGCAAATGTGACCGATCCAATAAACCATGGTTAACAAAACTCACATAGCATGCATGGTATGTGAATTCTATCTACAAAGTGGTGTCTTCTTCCAGCTCTCTCCATCTAGGCCAATCTTACATATTGTGTATCACTTCGTTGCAAGATTTCTTGAGGGTTCAGATGAAGGGCAGGTACTGAATTGAGATTTTGGACAAGCAACATTGATTCTCTACTAATTCTCAAAGTATTTTCTCTAGATTCAAAATCACCTACCTTTAGCAAATGTAACACATATGTTTTAAGACAAGTACCCTATTATACAGTACATTGTTTGGGTCAGACACCATACTATAGTATTAGCGCCCTATAAATGTCTGGTCTACAGTAGTTGAAAATAGCATTCCAAAGCCACTTAAAGGGCATTATCTGGAAATGCCCAGCACTGAATGGCAGGTATGCAAAGTTTGTCCCCTGCTCTTATGAGCTACAAGTGACACATATGTGAACCCCATGACACACATCATCCAGCATTTCCTACTGGTGTAATAAAAGGCTGGGATATTTTTCAGTTATCTCATTTTTTTCCTCCCTGAAGAAAAAGATTGGGACAGGAGATTGGAGAAGGTCATGAAGTCAACCATGATCAGGTTCTGCCAAAAAGAATTACCACCAAAGATAAAGCAGATGTCTCCATAAATGTAACAGTACTCAAGCAACAGCAGCAACAACAATAAAGGCATAGGAGGAAGTAAAAGATGGGAAAAAAGGAGGATGGGATGGTGGTCAGGATCAAACTGTTTGAAGAAAAGCACGTCAGGCAGATAATCTCTATATACTAAGGGATAAAACTAGTAATTCTCTGTGTGTTTTAGTGAGATAAATCTTCATTCATAAACATGCCAAGTTTAAAGTTCTTGGGTATATTTTGGTACCTAAAATTCTCGGCTGATCCCTGAGACCTGAAGCAGTTAAGCTTGACCTCAATTGTTCATATTCTGTAGCTTCCAGGTTAGACTTCTTTAATTTGTTAAATGCAGATGGATAACTGCTTAACATTGACCTTGGATTGCAATATATCTTTAAGACTGTAAAGTTAGACCAGACATTGTGATTGTATTATCATGGTGCTTCTCCAATTAGATTAGTTATTAAGAGTTTTGGATTGCCATAATGTGCATGTTTTGTCATCACTGGTCTGGTTTGGAAGCCTCTCCCACCAAAAAAACTATTGGGCTCATCTCAAAATTCTTTAACTCAAATTTATCTTTTTACAAATGAGCAGAAGTATCTTGCAAGCCCAAAGAAGAGAGTTGTGTATACTTTGAAAATGGTCTAGAAGAAAGTGATAAGACTTTGTAGGGGGATGTTGCTTCCTTGCTATTTGTTAAAGCAAGCACTCCTTTTTCCAGGCTTTTGCGGAACTGAAAAAAAAGAGATGCTGCTGGTTTAATGAATCTGCTCATTAAAACATCATGTCTTTAATTTAACTGCTGCCTCTTTAATTCAACTGCTGCCACTGCCTGAAATAATAGATTTTCCTGGCTTCTACGAAAAAGATGAATAATCAGAATGAATTATTCTAGTAGCCACTTTAATCATGCACATCAAACAAAACTGGAGCTAATCTTTCTCTCATTTTTTTCCAGAAATCCAGCTGATAACAGATGGGGAGGGAAAAGCAAAAATGAAACAACTGTAAAAAAGACAGGCAGACAGGGGAAAAAAATTGTCTTTTTTTTTGAAAGCTGGAGTTTGACAGATTTGAATGTCACTGTAAGCTTACATTCTTAGTGTGATGTTTGGTTACTCCATGAGAGTGTTGGAATACACAAAAAATTTCTTCACCTCATCCTTTCTGTAAAACACGGAGGCAGCATATATGCTGAAAATATCAAGACAGCTTTCTGTCTCCATGCTTACACCAAGAATGTTATCTCTAAAGTTTATCCGGGTAATCCTGCTTATGCTCCCAAGATCCAGCTGCCATATTTGGAATGTAGAAGGATAGCATCACTTTGGCCTGAAGTTCTCCTTTCTTATTACAATTCAGTTTCCCCCCACCTCCTTTCTAAATGGTCTGTGCCAGGTTCTTCCTGCCCTATTTAGGATAGAAAAAGAACCTCCTTATTGCTTGTGACTTTTTCTATTGTTTGAATAGTGCTGACTTTAAGCAACAGTTCAGAATCTTCCACTGGCAGAAAATGCGGACTTCTAGGTGTGGATGACCTCAAGAGTCTTGTTAAAGTGTTTCAACAAGCACAGGTCTCATATGGAGTCCATTGGTGTTTGGATCCCATTCAGGGGATAGTTTGCAATTCCATCCTCATTTGTCTTGAAGGAGGTGTTCCGGTCCCAGACAGTTTAAGGGTTTTTAAACAGTCTGAGATCTGAATATCTCAAGTATGAGCCAGTAGTGGCTCTACCAAAGCCATAGTTCCGGTCCTTGGAACACATGAGGACCACTCCCAGGAAGAAGCTTTCGGAAATATATACGGAAAGCTTTGCCCTCCATCTGCTGATGTTCTTATTAGCCCACCCATCTCGTTTCTAGTCAATGCATAGTTGGCATCTATGGGAGAGTCTTATTACGCACATAGAGACAGAGATGGGGCTACTTCGACCTTTCAGATGTTCTTGAACAACTCTCAGCATCCATCATCATTGGCCATGCTGGCTGGAGCTGCGACGAATCAAGATTTGGCATCATTTAGAGAGCCACAACTTTCTTCGCAAAGTGATAAATCCTGCTTGTGGTCAGTTCAGGAAAGCATCGGCATGATCTGAACCTTTGCTGGCCAATTGGAAATGGAAGAGAACAGGACGTGGAGGTGGAGATGTGCAGCCCACCTAGGACACAGTCAGCTGTGAGTGATTAATAAATAACCATTGATGCGTTGCAGGAAAAGAGGAGGACTCAGAGCCCATACAAGGAGTAAGGAGTTTCAGAGATCAGCAGCTGACTTGGACCATAAGTGCAAGGCTTTTAGAAAAGGATACTAAACTTGGTGTCTATTTACATTTGACCCCAGCACACTTTTCCTGTGACAGCACTAATTCCCTTGTCCCCATGACAGCACCCTTGCCTTTACCTTAGCTCATGAATCCTGAAGATATTATTGGCTCTCCTGATCTTAAAATAGAATCTTCCCCTTATTCCAGCTTCCTTGATGGACTCGGTCAATATTTAGCATTTGTTTTGCTTTATCACACTTTAGTTTGAAGATAAAGTAAGGGATAAAGTAACATGCTTGGGGAATGTTAGGCTAGATCAGAGGTGTCAAACTCAAGGTCTGGAGGCCAGATCTGGCCCATGGGATACCTAGATCTGGCCCACGGGGCCACCCTGGAAACAGTGAGGGACCGTCCCATGGTGCTTCTGCCAGTGAAAATGGGCTCCCGAGCTCTGTTTTTAGCTGTCATGGCCTCCTGCAACCCTCTGCCATTGGCGGAGGATTTTAGGAGGCTATGGCAGCCGAAAACGGAGCTTGGGAGCCTGTTTTTGCAAGCAAAGGGCTTGGGCCACCAGAGGCACCCCTGACAGGAGTGCTGTTGAGCTGGCCACACCCACTCTGGTCACACCCATCCCACCCACCCCCAGCTCAAACACAACCTTGATGTGTCCCTCAATGAAATTGAGTTTGACACACCTGGGCTAGATGGACCTGCTTCTCTGCTCGTTGGCCAGCTTTTCTCAGCAATGCCCCTCCCCCACATTTTGTTTCCTTCCATATTCAATTTTCTTTCTATCCTTTCTGCTTTTGATATCCACTTCTCTCTAGGCTTCCAGTAAGCGAGGAGAAGACAACACACCTCCCCTCTTTTAACTGTGAAGGAGGAAGGAGTCGTCTTGCACCTTTCCACACTACAGTGTCCACAAAAATAATGAGGATAATGTTTTTCCTCTTATTGTCAATTTCAGTCCATCACTTCTTGAAGTATAGATAGTCCTCATTCAATGACCACCATTGGAACTGACAATTTGGTCATTAAGGAAGCAGTCACCACAACAGTGCTTATGATCTTACTCCAGCTTTCCTCTGCTTTATGGACCTGGGAAGATCATAAATGTGAGAATTGGTTACAAAATTACTTTGTTTGTTTATTTTTGTTTATTTATTTGTCACAACAGTATATATAGGCATAAGCATGAAATAACTATAGGATATATAAGCATATATATAAGCATAAATATGTAATAACTATACGAATTGGATACAATTAAAGGGAACATTAGGACAGGAACGGTAGGCACGCTTGTGATCTTATGCACGCCCCTTACAGACCTCTTAGGAATGGGGTGAAGTCAATAGTAGACAGTTTCTAGTTAAAGCTTTGGGGATTTTGGAAAGAGACTACAGAGTCTGGTAGTGCATTCCAGGTATTAACAACTCTGTTACTGAAGTCATATTTTCTGCAATCAAGATTGGAGCAGTTCACATTAAGCTTAAATCTATTGTGTCCTCGTGTATTGTTGTGATTGAAGCTGAAGTAGTCAAGGTCTTTTTGGAGGGTAGCTGTATTGTTGGTAGTGTTAAATAGTTTAACATTATCAGCGAAGAGAACACAATTACTTATAATATGGTCACAGAGATCATTAATGTATAATATGAAGAGTGTTGGCCAAAGAACGCTGCCTTGGAGAACGCCGCTATTGACAGGAACAGGATTTGATAGGGCACTGCCTATTTTGACCCCTTGTTGACTGTTTGACAGGAACGCTGTTATCCAATTATGGAGGGGTCTGGAGATGCCATAGGATTTTAGTTTTAGAAGAAGTTTGTCATGTACCACTGAGGCAAAAGCTTTACAGAAGTCTATGTAAATTGCATCTATTGCTTTGCCCTGATCAAGATTTGTAGTCCATATGTTTTTGCAGTGAAGAAGTTGTAAATTACAGGATAAATTTTTTCTGAAACCAAATTGTTTGTTAGAGAGTAGGTTGTTAGTTTCTAGGTGGAGGGTAATGGATTGGTTGATGATTGATTCCATTACTTTGCAGGTGACGCAGCATAAAGAGATTGGTCTGTAATTTTCAACTAGGCTGGGGTCTCCTTTTTTGAAGACAGGGATGACTGTGGCTAGT
Source organism: Ahaetulla prasina (assembly GCF_028640845.1). NCBI lineage: Eukaryota > Metazoa > Chordata > Lepidosauria > Squamata > Colubridae > Ahaetulla > Ahaetulla prasina. The sequence goes on along the minus strand of NC_080547.1, from coordinate 30,820,390 downwards.
GACCAAAGTTTGGGAAGGGAGCTGGTCATGAAAGCTTTTTCAAAGATTATGCTTAGGGGTTCTGCTATAATACTTCTTTTTTAACAATATGCACATAAACCATCAGGTCCAATAGATAGAGATAGTTTCAGTTTGCGAAGGGCCTTTTCAACATTATCTTCTGTGAAAGCTATTTGTGTTAGATCGTTGTACTCATTGTTGGTACGACTGGGGAATGTTGGGTATGAGCCATTACTGTTAACAAAGACTGAGCCGAAGAATGTGTTAAAGAGGTTTGCTTTAACTGTTTCATCATTATATTCTTTACCGTTAGATCCTTTTAGGGGTGGGATAGATCTCGAGTCTTTAAGTTTGTTGTTTACAAAATTATAGAAAGCACGATTGGATTTTGTGCGCAGAAGGTCTTCTTTTTGTTTGATGTGGTAACTGGTGCATTCAATCTTTATTTGGTTGCATATATTTTTGTAGCTGTTTCTGAAGTTGGCTACATAGCCAGTTTTGTTTCTTCGCCAGAGGGATTTTTTTTGGATTGGAGCTTTTTTATTGATATGGGTAATTTGTTTTTTCTGCTTTTAGTGGTGGTTTGTGGTACGTATAGTTTAATGGCTCTATTGATTTCAAGTAGGAAAACTCTATAGTGGTCTTCAGTAGTGATACAGTTAGAGAATAGATTTTGCCAGTCAAGAGATGAGAAGTCTGTGTTTATAAGGTCATAGTTGGCTTTTTTGAAATTGTAGTTTGGAATACCTTTATTATGAAGATTATTGTAAGGGCGTATATTGAGACAAAAGTCTATCATGCTGTGGTCACTGTTGGAAAAGGGTTCTTTTATTTGTAGTACATAAATTGAGTTTACGTTGTTGCAAAAGATGAGGTCAAGGTAGTTGTTGAGTCTTGTATTGTTAGTTACTAGTTGATCAAGACCTAGATTTGTAACAGCATTGTACAGGGTAGTATGGATGGGTTCAGTTGTACATTTGTTTGTTATCCAGTTAATAAGAGGTAGATTGAGGTCACCCAGGAAGATGAGAGGATAAGGGCAAGAGGTAGCCCATGTTTACTTTTTCATCATCATCATAACTGCAAAAAGTAGAAGGCAGTCATTAAATGAGGTAAGAATCTCTTTGCCCAAGAACTCCTCAGTTTCAGTTTGCTGGTTCTACATGATTCACAGCTCCAAGCTAGTTTCAGTTATGACTGGGTCAGCCCCCTTTCTACCTGGGTCTGCTTCTTCCCTTTTTTAACATTATTTTAACTTGGGAAATGCCCAAGTAGTGTAGACAAAGAAGACAGGAAGAAGGTGGAAATGAGAATCCACCCATTTCTGCTGCCTTGGACCTTCTGGGCTGGTGACAATTGACAGGAGAGAGACAACTGGAAAGTCCGAAGGGGAAATCAATGCAGTAAATGATGCACCAGTCAACAGTGACTCAGAACAGATCCCACAGAATGACAAACCTTTGAGGTGATGCCACAGAATGACAATCCTTAGACTAGGAAGCCAAAGTTATGATTGCTAAAACAACTTTTATTACAAGATTACAGTAACAGAAATTTGTGGATCTGCGCATGCTCCTCCCCCTTCCTTTATTTTTCATGAAAGTAGGGAGGGTCAAGATTGAAATTCTTTCTCCACGTTACAGTTTTGATTTGGACTCACATTTCTTTCCTCTGATTGTGGTCCTGGATGTAGATCTTCCTCCTGTTCCTCAAGGTTATTGCTGCTTCCCATTGCACAGTGGCAGGATAGAGATGGGAATTTTTCCCGGATCATTATAAATGTGCCACCTTAAGAATGAATGGATAATACATCAACTCAGTGTTTGGGAGACACTTTCAGATGATTAGAAGCAAGACGAGTATCTAATCTACTTTTTTTTCCAAGGACAAGAGGGATCTTTCCAATTTGCCCTTCCTGATAGGTATCTAGTAGGGGGAAATTGACCATTTTGTTCATTGAGGATCCTATCACCATCAAAAAAGCCAAGAAGGGTGTCTCCTTCCAAAATGGCATCAGGGCTAGTCTTCAGATGCATAAGCATTCCTTTATGGGGTACCCTAAAATTTATCATGATCTGATGACGCACCTAAGCTAAATAAATTTTCTCAAGGAGCCAAATCTTTTCTCACATAAACCCAGAATCGTGAAATGCCCTTCCAAGAGGAATTACCATGCTTTGCCATTATTTGTCTTTCCAAAGGCAATCCTTCAAAATGTTCCTTCTCTTAGGAATTTTACTAATTGATTTACTAGGTCCCAACACTCGTGCTTGGCAAACCTGCCTGCCTAGATGGAAAAATAACCTGAGGAAAGGGGAAAGTAGAGAGGATTGCTTAATTACTTCCCTTTCTAGCATTTGTTTCATAAAAAGTTCTGTCCTCTCCAACTGCATGTCTCTGCTCAGAAAAATTACCCCATAATTTCTTTTTCTTTTTTAACAGTGGGAAGGGAGCCAAGAAGGAGCTTTTCCAACAAGAAAACATGCAGAAGAGAAAGGATTAAATCAGATTATTTAACAAGCACAGAAAAGTTACCGCTCTGATTGTCTCCCCAGCTTATAAGGAACTGACAGAAGAGAAATAAATTTGCTTCTTTTTAAATTTATTTGTTAGGCTATTTGTTTGCCACTCCTTTCCAGGGAGGGTTTTGAACAGTTTACATTCCTTTCTTTTAACAGGAACAAAGAGATGGTAAAGAGATGATAGAGAAAGCGATAGATAGATAGATAGATAGATAGATAGATAGATAGATAGATAGATAGATAGATAGATACCGACCAGAGACAAATGCAAACATAACACAGAATTGAGGCTCCCAATATATAACAGATGCCTTCCCAAAGCTTCCTTAAAAAGTCAGGTTCTGCTGCTGTCTTCCTAAAACCAAAAGAATTATTTTGCACAGCATTCTGGAGTCTGATATCTTCATCTCATGGCCTGCTTTCTGTGTTGGGTTTAGAAAAGAAGCAGAGGATTCACACATGTCTTTCACTCACTCCTCTGTATCTACTTCCTTGCCACTTCTGACTGTCTAGTGAGTAGACTTTTTTTAATTTTCTGAAAATAGCCAAGGCTCTTCTCTGTAGCCAGTTTTTTTGTTGTTGCTGCTGTTACTGCTGCTACCCTAAGGAGTTTTTAAGATGTCTTTATGATACGTTGAATGTTTTGCATTTCACTTTTTGTTTTGTTTTTCAGTTTTAGTTCAAATGTGTGTCTGTGCGCATGTGTGAATGCCTTCAAATCAGTGTTGACTCCTAGAGTTGCCTGGATTAGTCCCTGCAGTATCCTAGGTAATAATAATAATAATAATTTAATTTTTATACCGCCCTTCTCCCGAAGGACTCAGGGCGGTGAACAGGCAGATAAAATAATACAATACATTACAATAAAAACACTATTTAAAAAACTTATTCAATATAGCCTAAATTTAAAATACAATACAAAATATAAAATAAACCCCAATAAAATCCATGTTTAAAACCCTATTTAAGCCAGTCCTGCTCGGAAGAATAGATATGTCTTCAGCTCGCGGCGAAAGGTCCGGAGGTCAGGAAGTTGTCGAAGTCCTGGGGGAAGCTCATTCCAGAGGGTAGGTGCCCCCACTGAGAAGGGTCTCCCCCTGGGGGTCGCCAGTCTACACTGTTTGGCTGATGGCACCCTGAGAAGACCCTCTCTATGGGAGCGTACCGGCCAGTGGGAGGCATGTGGTAACAGAAGGCGGTCCCGAAGATATCCCGGTCCTATGCCATGGAGCGCTTTAAAGGTGGTAACCAGCACCTTGAAGTGCACTCGGAAAACCACAGGTAGCCAGTGCAGCCTGCGCAGGATCGGTGTTATATGGGAGCCACGAGTGGCTCCCTCTATCACCCGCGCGGCTGCATTCTGAACCAACTGAAGTCTCCGGGTGCACCTCAAGGGGAGCCCCAAGTAGAGAGCGTTACAGTAGTCCAGGCGAGAAGTGATGAGGGCATGAGTGACTGTGCATAAGGCGTCCCGGTCTAGAAAGGGGCGCAACTGGTGGACCAGGCGAACCTGGTAAAAAGCTCTCCTGGAGACGGTCGCCAAGTGATCTTCAAAAGACAACCGTCCATCCAGGAGAACCCCCAGATTGCGTACCCTCTCCATTGGGGCCAATGATTCGCCCCCAACAATCAGCCGCGGTTGCAGCTGACTGTACCCGGACGCCGGCACCCACAGCCACTCAGTCTTGGAGGGGTTGAGCTTGAGCCTGTTTCTTCCCATCCAGACCCGTACAGCCTCCAAACACCGAGACAACACTTCAACAGCTACATTGGGGTGGTCAGGGGTGGAAATGTACAGCTGGGTGTCATCCGCGTACAGTTGATAACTCACCCCAAAACCACTGATGACCTCGCCCAGCGGCTTCATGTAGATATTGAACAGGAGAGGCGAGAGAACCGACCCCTGTGGCACCCCACAAAGGAGGCGCCTCGAGGTCGACCTCTGCCTCCCTGCCAACACCGTCTGCGATCAGTCAGAGAGATAATATGAGAACCACCAAAACACGGTGCCTCCCACTCCCAATCCCCCCAACCGCCGCAGCAGGATACCATGGTCGATGGTATCAAAAGCCGCTGAGAGATCTAGGAGAACCAGAGCAGAGGAATAACCCCTATCCCGGGCCCTCCAGAGGTCATCCACCAATGCGACCAAAGCTGTCTCCGTGCTGTATCCGGGTCGGAAACCGGACTGGAATGGGTCTAGATAGACAGATTCATCCAGGCACTGGGGTAACTGGTGTGCCACCACACTCTCAACAACCTTCGCCACAAAGCGAAGGTTGGAGACTGGACGATAGTAACCCAAAACAGCTGGGTCCAGGGAGGGCTTCTTGAGGAGGGGCCTCACCACCGCCTCTTTCAAGGCGGTGGGAACAACACCCTCCCTCAAAGAAGTGTTGACAATCCCCTGGAGCCAGCCTCGTGTAACCTCCCGGGTAGCCAGCACCAACCAGGAGGGACACGGGTCCAATAAACATGTGGTGGCATTCAGCCGCCCCAGCAACCTGTCCATGTCCTCGGGAGCCACAGGATCAAACTCCTCCCAGATGGTCTCAGCAAGACTAGCCTCCGTCACCTCGCCCGAAACTACCCAATTTTGGTCCAAACCGTCCTGAAGCTGAGCAATTTTGTCAAACAGATACCTGCTGAAATCCTCAGCACAACCCTGTAAGGGGTCATCGCAACCCTCCTGATGAAGGAGGGAGCGAGTCACCCTAAACAGGGAGGCTGGGCGGTTCTCTGCTGACGCAATGAGGGTAGAGACATAGGCCCGCTTGGCCTCCCTCAATGCCACTAGATAGGTCTGAGTAAAAGACCTAACTAGTGTTCGGTCAGCTTCAGAACGGCTGGACCTCCACGCGCTCTCTAGGCGTCTTCTCCGGTGCTTCATCTCCCTCAGCTCCTCGGAAAACCAAGGAGCTGGTTGAGACCTATGCCGGGTCAGAAGCCGCAAGATTTTAGCAGCAATTACTTTCTTCCTACAGCTGAGAGAGAAGCAGAGGTGAGTTTCAGAGGGTTCTGACCAGTTCTGGAGAACCGGTAGCGGAAATTTTGAGTAGTTCAGAGAACCGGTAGTAAAAATTCTGACTAGCCCCAGCCCGATCTATTCTCTGCCTCCCGAGTCCCAGCTGAATGGGAGGAAATGGGAATTTTGCAGTAACTTTCCCCTGGAGTGGGATGAGAATGTAGACACTATCCTTCCCCTTCCATGCCCACTAAGCCATGCCACACCCACTAAGCCACACCCACAGAACCGGTAGTAAAAAAAATTGAAAGCCACCACTGGAGAGAAGGGCTGGTCCAAGATCACCCAGCTGGCTTCGTGCCTAAGGCAGAACTAGAACTCAGTCTCCTGGTTTCTAGGCTGATGCCTTAACCACCACCCAAACTGGCTCACTTTTTATTAATTTTAAATAATAATGTTTAACCGAACAACAGAATATAAATAAGAATAAGCAAATAAAGGCTGGAGAGAGATTGAGACTGGATTAACTGTTCTTTTTTCCCCTTTTGTAGCTTCAGGTGCAGATTTTGGAATAGAAAGTAACAGGCCCTTCCTGGATATTTAGTCTTTATTGCTCCTTAATGAATAAATAAAAGGCTCAGATTTCACTCATTGGATTCACCTAAGTATCCTGTTTTAAGAAGTAGCCTTCTCTTGTGTCTAGAAGTACAGTGTGCTTCCCCACTTTGTGGCGGAGGCTTCTGTTGACTTGTGTTGCTTTGGCATGACGCCTTTGGGGGCTGGATTTCTCCTTCCTTTGTTGGCTGCCCGATTCTATGTCTCCACAGGTATGTCAACATTTAGCCAGAATGAGTTGAAGTCAAGTGTGGGTCGCTTCTTCAATTGCTGTTTTTGGCTTGATTCACTCGCTTGTGAAAGGGAGAAAACAAGTCTCCACTTTGTTTCCGTCATCTACCAAGAAGCTCGGAAGAACCAGTTTTGCACAATTTCTGATTGATTCCTAACCTGTGTGCATGTTTGTCTTCATGAAACTTAAGCTTGGGATTGTTTATCACTGGGGAACTAAATTGGTGTGTTTGAGGCCCTTCAGCCCTTGATAAAATTGTTAGTCTATGGCAAATTCTTCCCACCCTACATACAAATTATTTCATTATTTCTCATTTCATTTCAGGACAACCAGATCTCTGTTGTGGTGGCCTCACTTCCTAATTTTTGGCTAAGCCTGTTTGGTTTCTTAGATGATACTCACTGATTTTACATTATTCTGAACATTTTTGGCTCTTCCGAAGGGGTGGGGGTAAAGCAGCAACTGGTAGTCACACTTCAGCTCTTTTCCGTGTTTCTAGTTGGGATCTACTGCAGATCTACTTTAGAAGAATTGAACAAGATAGATATCCCAGAGGTGGATCTATTGATGTAGGAGGGGCAGAAGTATTACGATATTTTGAATTCCCTCAATTTTTAGTGCTTACTGTTTATATTTATATGGCAAATCTATACAGCGTACTAAAAAGCAGAGACATCACCCTGCCAACAAAAGTGCCTATAGTCGAGGCTATGGTTTTCCCAGTTGCAATGTATGGCTGTGAAAGTTGGACCATAAGAAAGTCTGAGCGCCAAAGAATTGAGGCCTTTGAACTCTGGTACTGGAGAAGACTCCTGAGAGTCGAACAAACAAATCAGTCCTAGATCAACCCTGACTGCTCTTTAGAGGGCCAGATCCTGAAGATGAAACTGAAATACTTTGGCCACCTAATGAGAAGGAAGGACTCACTGGAGAAGAGCCTAATGCTGGGAAAGATTGAGGGCAAAAGAAGAAGGGGGGTCGCGATGGGTTGGACACGACTTCGCAACTAACAACGTTTATATTATGTCAATCCCATGCTAGTTACTATGCAGTTCTTAGACGTCTTCTTGTAGCCTATCCCTTCCCTCTCATGAGCATTCAGAGTTCCTGCCAGATTTTAAGATGGATCTATCACTGAAGTGTATAAGCCCTTTGTTAGTAGTCAACAGTAAACCACTACATGATTAGATGCTTGACAAGTATGAAATTGATTCAGATATTTCAAAATGCGCACTCTTTAATATCTCCCTGGAATAAAGCACAGCAAAATAGGATTGGCATCCTCAAACTATCTCAAAGGAGCTTTTTCCAAAAGGCAACTGGAATTCCTGGGGGGTTATTTTCTTTGAAAATGTTTCGCTTCTCATCCAAGAAGCTTCTTCAGTTCTGAAGAAGCTTCTTGGATGAGAGGCAAAATATTTCCAAAGGAAAGAAAACAAAGTCCAGTTGCCTTTTGGGAAAGCACCTTTGGGACAACCATGAGTGATTGAGAATCTCCATTGACATCCTCAAACGAGCTACAGGATTTAAGAGGGTTAAAAATGGTTGAGGACATTCTTGAAAGCAGTTGCATCTCTGGAGGAGGAGGAATTTAAATGATGCAGAGATGAGGAGCCATTTGTTCATTGCTGGTTCTAGTTAACGTGGTCAATATCAAGGTATGATGGGAGATTTAATTCAAGTGAGTAGCATTATTCCATGCAGATTTCCTTTTCTACTCCTACCTGGAGACGCTAGAGATTTAACCTGGATGATGAAATTGGAAACCTAAGAAAACCTAAGCAGCTTTCCTTCTTTTTCTACTTTGGTGGTAATAAAGAGGGGATTTTTTTCCAAGATTGCCTTTGATATGGCTTAACAAGAATCCAGAAGCATCACTCTTCTTGTAAGAAGATCAAACACATGCACAAAGCAGCGTTCTTGGACCAAAACTCTTCATATTATACATTAATGATCTCTGTGACCATATTACAAGTAATAGTGTTCTCTTTGCTGACGATGTCAAACTATTTAACACCACCAACAATACAACTACCCTTCAAAAAGACCTTGACTTTGTATCTGAATAGTCTAAAAGTTGGCAACTCCAAATCTCAACCAGCAAATGCTCAGTCTTACATATTGGAAAAAAGAACCTAAACACTAAGTACAAGCTTGATGGACATTACCTTACAGATGACCCCCATCCTGTTAAAGATCTTGGAGTTTTCATATCAAATGATCTAAGTGCCAAAGCCCACTGCAACTACATAGCAAAAAAGGCTCTAAGAGTTGTAAACCTAATCTTGAGTAGCTTCTTCTCCAAAAACACTACACTACTAACCAGAGCATATAAAACATTTGCTAGACCAATTCTTGAATACAGCTCGACTGTCTGGAACCCATACCACATTTCTGACATCAATACAATTGAACGTGTCCAGAAATATTTTACAAGAAGAGTTCTCCACTCCTCTGAATACAACAAAATACCTTATGCCACCAGACTTGAAATCCTGGGTTTAGAAAATTTAGAACTATGCCGCCTTCGACATGACCTGAGTTTAACTCATAGAATCATCTATTACAATGTCCTTCCTGTTGAAGACTACTTCAGCTTCAATTGCAACAATACACGAGCACACAATAGATTTAAGCTTAATGTTAACCGCTCCAATCTTGATTGCAGAAAATATGACTTCAGTAACAGAGTTGTTAATGCTTGGAATACACTACCTGACTCTGTGGTCTCTTCCCAAAATCCCCAAAGCTTCAACCAAAAACTGTCTACTATTGACCTCACCCCATTTCTAAGAGGTCTGTAAGGGGCGTGCATAAGAGCACAAGTGTGCCTACCGTTCCTGTCCTATTGTTTCCTTTCATTATATCCAATTAATATAGTTATTACATACTCATACTTATATATATGCTTATATATTGTATAGTTATTTCATGCTTATGCTTATATATACTGTGTGACAAAAGAAAGAAAGAAAGAAAGAAAGAATACTCAAATTGCTGATCACCATGGGAAGAAAAGAGAGAAGGAATGTTATTGCCACTTTTCTTTTTCTAGCAAAGCACCCCTATCTTCAGTACCCATATGTCTGGCAGAAATTCAACTCATGTAATGCATGTTGAAGTGTTTTTTTAAAAAAAATTGATCTCTCATCATTAGTAGTTGGATTTAGATCCTCACAAATGTCTGCAGATTCATGCCATTGGAACATTAGCTTGCCTGTTGTTAAGCGAACAGTACATTGCTGGCCAACCAACAATCCTACTTCATTGACAGTAGCTTGAAAGATCCTTTGTGCACTCAGAGCTTAGTTGCTTTTTTGCAAGAAAGCAACCAAGCTCAGGAAGCACCAAGGACCCCTCATTTCAACTACAAATATTCTCCTTTAAAGAATAATTTGCACACGCATGTTTCTAAGTGCAGAAGGTGCCAGATACATTCTTCGCCAAGTCCACTTAATGATTGGTTAATAATAGAGGAGAAAATCTCAGACACGGGGTGGTGGGGGGTGGTGTCTGCCACCAGTTGGAATCGACACTGGATGTCCAGTGTGACATTACCTACTTTTATTTTATTGTTCAGATCTGTTATTTTTTTAAAGGATAATGAGCCATGGTGATGCAGTGGTTAGAATGCAGTACTGCAAGCTACTTCTGCTGACTGCCTGCAATTTGGCAGATCGAATCTCACCAGGCTCAAGGTTGACTCAGCCTTCCATCCTTCCGAGATGGGTAAAATGAGGACCCAGATTGTTGACTCTGGCTCTCTAAACTACTTAGAGAGGGCTGTAAAGCACTATGAAGCGGGTGAATGAAGTGCTATTGCTAGTGCCATCTTGTTGCAAAGTAAAGTAAAGCATCATCCTCAAATATAACCTAAATTTCTAACAGGAAGTTCAGGAATGAGCTACAATGAATACCACTGAAGTACAGGTAGTCCTTGACTTATAACAGTTCATTTAGTGACCTTTCGAAGTTACATCATCAATGAAAAAAGTGATTTATGATCGTTTTCACACTTACAACGTTGTAGCATTCCGTGGTCATGTGATTTATATTTGGATGTTTGACAACTGATTCATATTTATGACGGTTGCAGTGTTCGAGTCATGTGATCCCCTTTGTGCTCTTCTGACAAGCAAAGTCAATAAGAAAACCACTTAACAACTGTGTTACTAATTTAACAGGTGCACTGATTTGCTTAAGAAATCTGGCAAGAAAAGTTGTAAAATGGGGCAAAATTCACCTAACAAATTTCTCACTTAGCAACACAAATTTTGGGCTCAGTTGTGGTTGTAAGGTGAGGACTACTTGCAGCAGTGGGATTCACTTACCTTCCCTACTGGTTTGCAAACGTGAGTCCATGCACCTGGTCTGCCGCATGCACACGGCCTTCTGCACATGCACAGTGTTCGCAGCTTACATCCGAGTGGATGTGCGGAGCCTCCTGCAGTTGCCACTACTGGTTCGCCCAATCCTGAGAGAACTGGTGTCCCTGGCGGAGTTTGCTTTAACAACTCTCAGCACACCTCTACTCAGATGACCCCGTTCTTTGCCAATGTGGGTACCATCAGCTCTTCCTCTGGCACCACGGACTCTCCTGTTCCCAGCGCAGACCTTCCTGACGGAATTGCATGCGGTCCAACAGTTGGTACGCCAGCAGCTGAATCGGGCAAAGGAGGATTACAAGCGGTCCGACCGCTCCCGGCAACGCCCGCTGGCAGTTGGAGACCGGGTGTGGCTCTCCACCAAACACCTCCCGTCCGACCGCCCGGTAAAGTTGGACCACCGATTCGCCGGCCCGTTCCTGTCGAGGCAGTCATCAACCCGGTAGCCTACCGAACCCTGCCACGATCCATGCGGATCCACCCGTTTTCACCGGTCCCTTCTGGTTCCTGAGGCCACCGAGTCCCCTTCGGTGCCCAACAGCACCCGTCACTGTCGCCGAGGACGGATCGGAGGAATCTGAAGTCCACAGCGTCTCGAGACTCCCGCTGGCTGAAGGGTCGTTTCCAATATTTGATCGCGTGGAAGGGATACGGGACTGATTTCTCCTGGGTAGATGCCTCCGCGTTCATGCCCCTGACCTGGTGCAGGCCTTCCATGAGCAGAACCCAGCCCGACCGCATCCCGATCGCCAGCCCGGGGAAGGGCCCTGCGGTGAGGATAGTGTTGTGACCCAGGTTCCTGGACCCGGACTCCTGGACTCGGATGATTCAGAAAGTGAGGGAGAAGACCTGGCCAGCCCTGCTTCTCTTGAGCCCTTTCCTCCCTGGCACCCACTCAAAGGGAGGAGGGGGCACAACCTGATTCCATGGAGCCTCCTTCTGATTTGTAGCGCCCAAGAACAGTTTTGAGCGATGCAAGGTCACGTGAGCGTGTCGCGTGCGCAGCAGCGGAAGAGTTGGGACAAAGCCAAGTCATAATTGTCATGCAGTGACATCTGCAGAGACTATAAATAGGAGGCGGGACTTCCTGGTTTTTGTCTTGGACATGAGCTAATGAATTGGCGCGAGCTAACTATTTCAATGGAGGAAAGAATATATTCGTGAGTAATTCTGGCCTTATCTATAATTTCCTCGTTATCTCCAGAAACTTGGCAGGCCCGTGGGTAGACGTGGCCAGGACATGTATCTATGTAAATAAAAGGGAAAAAAAAAAGGAAGGCCTCTGACGGACTCTTTGCTGGGAGTATTGGGGGAAGGGAAACAGAACAACTTTGTATCTGAATAGTCTAAAAGTTGGAACTCCAAATCTCAACCAGCAAATGCTCAGTCTTACATATTGGAAAAAAGAACCTAAACACTAAGTACAAGCTTGATGGACATTACCTTACTGATGACCCCCATCCTGTTAAAGACCTTGGAGTTTTCATATCAAATGATCTAAGTGCCAAAGCCCACTGCAACTACATAGCAAAAAAGGCTCTAAGAGTTGTAAACCTAATCTTGAGTAGCTTCTTCTCCAAAAACACTACACTACTAATCAGAGCATATAAAACATTTGCTAAACCAATTCTTGAATACAGCTCGCCTGTCTGGAACCCATACCACATTTCTGACATCAATACAATTGAACGTGTCCAGAAATATTTTACAAGAAAAGTTCTCCACTCCTCCAAATACAACAAAATACCTTATGCCACCAGACTTGAAATCCTGGGTTTAGAAAATTTAGAACTATGCCGCCTTCGACATGACCTGAGTTTAACTCATAGAATCATCTATTTCAATGTCCTTCCTGTTGAAGACTACTTCAGCTTCAATTGCAACAATACACGAGCACACAATAGATTTAAGCTTAATGTTAACCGCTCCAATCTTGATTGCAGAAAATATGACTTCAGTAACTGAGTTGTTAATGCCTGGAATGCACTACCTGACTCTGTGGTCTCTTCCCAAAATCCCAAAAGCTTCAACCAAAAACTGTCTACTATTGACCTCACCCCATTTCTAAGAGGTCTGTAAGGGGCGTTTATAAGAGCACAAGTGTGCCTACCGTTCCTGTCCTATTGTTTCTTTTCGTTATATCCAATTAATATAGTTATTACATACTCATACTTACATATATGTGCTTATATATTGTATAGTTATTTCATGCTTATGCTTATATATACTGTGTGACAAAATAAAGAAAGAAAGAAAGAAAGAATACTCAAATTGCTGATCACCATGGGAAGAAAAGAGAGAAGGAATGTTATTGCCACTTTTCTTTTTCTAGCAAAGCACCCTTGTCTTCAGTACCCATATGTCTGGCAGAAATTCAACTCATGTAATGCACGTTGAAGTGTTTTTTTTAAAAAAATTGATCTCTCATCATTAGTAGTTGGATTTAGATCCTCACAAATGTCTGCAGATTCATGCCATTGGAACATTAGCTTGCCTGTTGTTAAGCGAACAATACATTGCTGGCCAACCAACAATCCTACTTCATTGACAGTAGCTTGAAAGATCCTTTGTGCACTCAGAGCTTAGTTGCTTTTTTGCAAGAAAGCAACCAAGCTCAGGAAGCACCAAGGACCCCTCATTTCAACTACAAATATTCTCCTTTAAAGAATAATTTGCACACGCATGTTTCTAAGTGCAGAAGGTGCCAGATACATTCTTCGCCAAGTCCACTTAATGATTGGTTAATAATAGAGGAGAAAATCTCAGACACGGGGTGGTGGGGGGTGGTGTCTGCCACCAGTTGGAATCGACACTGGATGCCCAGTGTGACATTACCTACTTTTATTTTATTGTTCAGATCTGTTATTTTTTTAAAGGATAATGAGCCATGGTGATGCAGTGGTTAGAATGCAGTACTGCAAGCTACTTCTGCTGACTGCCTGCAATTTGGCAGATCGAATCTCACCAGGCTCAAGGTTGACTCAGCCTTCCATCCTTCCGAGATGGGTAAAATGAGGACCCAGATTGTTGACTCTGGCTCTCTAAACTACTTAGAGAGGGCTGTAAAGCACTATGAAGCGGGTGAATGAAGTGCTATTGCTAGTGCCATCTTGTTGCAAAGTAAAGTAAAGCATCATCCTCAAATATAACCTAAATTTCTAACAGGAAGTTCAGGAATGAGCTACAATGAATACCACTGAAGTACAGGTAGTCCTTGACTTATAACAGTTCATTTAGTGACCTTTCGAAGTTACATCATCAATGAAAAAAGTGATTTATGATCGTTTTTCACACTTACAACCGTTGTAGCATTCCCGTGGTCATGTGATTTATATTTGGATGTTTGACAACTGATTCATATTTATGACGGTTGCAGTGTTCCGGAGTCATGTGATCCCCTTTTGTGCTCTTCTGACAAGCAAAGTCAATAAGAAAACCACTTAACAACTGTGTTACTAATTTAACAGGTGCACTGATTTGCTTAAGAAATCTGGCAAGAAAAGTTGTAAAATGGGGCAAAATTCACCTAACAAATTTCTCACTTAGCAACACAAATTTTGGGCTCAGTTGTGGTTGTAAGGTGAGGACTACTTGCAGCAGTGGGATTCACTTACCTTCCCTACTGGTTTGCAAACGTGAGTCCATGCACCTGGTCTGCCGCATGCACACGGCCTTCTGCACATGCACAGTGTTCGCAGCTTACATCCGAGTGGATGCGCGGAGCCTCCTGCAGTTGCCACTACTGGTTCGCCCAATCCTGAGAGAACCGGCTGAGTTCCATCACCTGTATGGCTGTGAATTCTTACCTGAATCCATGAACGGTCAATCTGAGCCATGAAAGAATCATTTGTTTTGACTGGTAGTCCAGGGACCGTGAAGAAGTCTCTAATCTTCTAGACCAGACCAGTTTCCTGTATGGATTATCTACCTCAAAAGCCAGAACTTTGAAGCCAGCCAAAGTAGAGCTTCACATCCTTCCCCCCATTTCCTTCCTTCTGCATTTTTAAATTTTCATATATTTATACATCTGGGAAACAATTGCCCAGGATATTCTGTGTATATCTTAGGTAGCCCCCATTGTTTTCCCCCTGATTTAATAAGTGGCCATCATGATGATCCAATGGGTGAAAATCCATTGTTTCATTGTCTTCAGGCTGGATCATTGGCAATATTTTGCCTGTTGAAGACATTGGTCTCAACCAGTGGTCAAACTCTGAAAATAGAATTTCAGAAGTAGGTTTAAATTCTTGATTTATTGTAAGCCATTATTTGGATGGTATGAAGTTGCCTTGGTTGTTTAAACCTAGCAGACTGTGGTTAATGAGGTCTTAGCAAGTATAAAATCCAGACTTTGACTTGTTTTATTCATTGCACAAAACTTGTACAACTTTGACATCATTATGGCTGACTTCACACAATATGCTTGGTCATAAACTGTTGGTTATGGAGCACAATTCTTGGTCTCAGATAAAACACGAAGCCAAAACCAACTAAACCAGGTTATGGATTAAGCCATATGTTTTTTACAAAAATGCAGGTGCAGCCTTGCAAATGCTCCTGGTTTATTTATCCACCATGACTCTATCTCTAGGCAACATGGAACGTTAGGAATTGTAATCCAAAATGTCCAGAAGGCTTTTAATTAGAGCAAAGATGTTAAACTGGCGGCCTGTGGGCCGGATGTGTCACACACAGGCCACGCCCACCCCAGTTCCACAAAGGGGGGAAAACATCACGTGACGACAATGTGATGCAGTGAGTTTGACTCCCATGAATTAGAAAAAGCTATTGTAAAATAAGACCAAAATAGCTCGGATATCATTATGTTTATGAAAGTTGTAGAGACAAGCAATACAAATGGAGAACTACCAGCTATATTCCAGCTCCTTCACTTTTAATTACATGGAACTGGGGTGGGGAATAAGTTGAGGACTGTGGCAGTCTCCAAAAGTGGACAGAACCCGTCATATTTTTTTTCACCTGTTTTGTCTTTGTTTTTAAACGAGGCACTGAAAGCTGGTGGACTGAAGAAGCTTCTTGGATGAGAAGCGAAAAGTCTTCAAGGAAAAACCAAGAAAATCCAGTTGCCTTTTGAAAAAAACACCTTTGTGACAACCATGACCTGGATGACTGAGAATCTCCACAGACAAATGTATCGGGCTACATCCAGTGGTGAAATCCAATTTTTTTTCTACTAGTTCTTTGGGCGTGGCTTGGTGGGCATGGCAGGGGAAGGATACTGCAAAATCTCCATTCCCTCCCCACTCTGGGGACAGACAGAGGTGGCATTTGCCGGTTCTCTGAACTACTCAAAATTTCCGCTATCGGTTCTCCAGAACCTGTCAAAACCTGCTGGATTTTACCCCGGCTGCATCTTCAGACATTTGCAACCTTAATAACAAAACAAAAATCCTGCAGCGCTTTAATACCAAGTGTATTAGGGCAAAGACTTCTTGTAGCATCATTGTTGTGACCCAGGTTCCTGGACCTGGACTCCTGGACTCGGATGATTCAGAAAGTGAGGGAGAAGACCTGGCAAGCCCTTCTTCTCTTGGGCCCTCTCCCTCCCTGGCACCCACTCAAAGGGAGGAGGAGGGGCCGGCAAGGCCTGATTCTCTGGAGCCTTCTTCTGATTTGGCAACGCCCCAAGAACAGTTTTGGAGTGATGCAAGACTGCGCAGACATGACCGGCGCACCCAGCAGAAACAGCGTTGGGATAAGGCCAAGGAATGATGGACATCTGCAGAGACTATAAATAGGAGGCGGGACTTCCTGGTTTTTTGTCTTGGACAAAGCAATGAATTTGCGCGGGCAAACTGTATCAATGGAGGGAAGAATATATTCGTGAGTAATTCTGGCCTTATCTATAATTTCCTCGTTATCTCCAGAAACTTGGCAGGCCCGTGGGTAGACGTGGCTAGGACATATATCTATGTAAATAAAAGGAGAAAAGAAGGCCTCTGACTGACTCTTTGCTGGGAGTATTGGGGAAAGGGAAACAGAACAGTCATGGACAAAATGGGCAATGTAACAACATGGACTATCCATGACGTGCAGCCCTTCAAATGATTATACCCTTTTCTTAAGCGCTGATGAAATCTGACAAGCTAGATTTACTGCTGACATTCAGTTGGTTGCTCACATCTGACAAAACTAATTAATTTCTTGTCGGTGTTAAATTCTGGAATTGGAACCGCATTTTTCTATTTCAGCCTCATTTATAAGATGAGAACCAGTTTCTTTTAGTTTTCTCCCAAGCATAAAAACAAAGATTTGCTTTATTGGGTTTACTGTAATTGGAAAAGTTGCTCTAGCTTGAAGACTCAATTTACAAGTTGTCTCCTGCTGCCCCCTGCTGGACTGAGCTGTCATTCATGTTAGTAGAGGAAAGTGCCTAGACATATACTTAATATTCTACTATTAATACTAATTATTAGTAAAATTAGTAATCAGTAAAATTAGTATTACTATTAATACTACTATTAATTATTAATGTGCTATTAATACTACATATTAATATGCCATTATCCATGGCTCAGGACCAGGATATTTATGGGACCGCCTGCTGCCACCGGTGGCCTCCCATCGACCAGAGAGGGTCTCCTCAGGTTGCTGTCGGCCAGACAATGTCGGCTGGTGACCCCCAGGGGGAGGGCCTTCTCTGTGGGGGCCCCAGCCCTCTGGAATGAACTACCTCCAATGTTGCGCCAACTCTCTGACCTCCGAACCTTCCAGCATGAGCTGAAGACTCTTTTATTTCATCGAGCAGGATTAGCCTAATAGTTTTTAATAGTTTTAATCAGTTTTTAATGGGATTTAGCAAATTTTTACAATTTCGGCCAATTTAAAATTAGTTTTTTAAAATTGTTCTTAACTTTTGTATTGTTGTTTTTATTTGGCTGTAAACCGCCCTGAGTCCTTCAGGAGAAGGGCGGTATAAAAGTTGAAATAATAAATAAATAAATAAATAAATATTTTGACGTAGAAGGGGTATCATAGTTACCAGAAATAAAGTTTTTTGTGTGCTCCTTCTGCAAACCCAAGAACATGAAGAATGATGGAACATTTGCTTTTTACTAACCCCCGACTGTGCAGCTGCTGTTGAACTATAATTCTCAGCACCCCAGCCAGAATGAACTATATCAGGGGTCTCCAACCTTGGTCCCTTTAAGACTTGTGGACTTCAACTCCCAGAGTCCCTCAGCCAGCAAAGCTGGCTGAGGAACTCTGGGAGTTGAAGTCCACAAGTCTTAAAGGGACCAAGGTTGGAGACCCCTGAACTATACTGAGAGTTGTTGGGAATTGAAGTTCTTTAATAACCAGAGAGCCACTAGTGTTTTTTCCTCCTTTCCGTTCAATTGTGTTCAGTTTCTGGCAACTGCCTGAACAATTCCATATAGTTTTCTTAAAAGGTTTTTCAGAACTTTACCTTCTTCCTAGGGCTGAAAAAATTGGTTGGCACAAGGTTACTCAGGTGGCTTTGTGCCCAAAACTCAAGGACTCCCAGATTCTCGCTTGATTCTTTAACCACTACCACCAATCCCCAAAATCAATACATTCTTCAGAAGCACGGGACATTTGATGATGGTAGATGCTGCTGAACTACACTGCACAGACTCTTCCCCCATTAGTTATGCCGGTTGAAGCTTCTGCAAATTGCAATTTAATAGCACCTGGGATATCAGAGCTTTTCAACTCAACACACAGAAACCTGCCTGAAATAGCAAGCAAATGAGGCTCATCCTGAAAATAATACGGCCAAAGGCTGGAAGACAGAGATTAGCTTGTAAGCCAAGCAAATTTTAAGCAGACAGTTTCATTCATGCTACTGATTCTGTGTAAAAAGAGGACGTAAAGTTGCACAACTCTATGGAGGGGGAATTTAAAGCTACAGGCCTGTAACACCTGGGGTGTGGCTCCACAGACCGGATAAAAGGTGGAGCATAAAGGAGTTTTACATAAAACTTCCCAAGGTTTTAATGCTCTATTAATTCTGTAAGTAGCTTGCTATAGCTGATACTTTGCTAAGTATGTGGTTTTCTAAAATACTGGGTGTATGTTTGTTGTAGCTTGGTTTGTGTTATAGAAATTATTCTATGAGATAATAGTAAGAATATATTCAATGCACAGTTTGGTGAAGGATTATGATTATATTTGTGTTAGATTTGTTTAGCAATTCATGGGCTTTATATGTTAAGAGTGAGAGTATACATGCCATTATCATCCTAAACTTATGCTTGTTTAGGTTTACAAGTGTCTTATTTTTCTGGACTACCTATCCTGGACCTTAAATAACCTTCTGTAGTATTTTGCATAGTCTCAGCTGTGTTCATATGAATCCCTACCCATACTGAACATTTCCAATTAGTGTATGTATGTATGTACGTATGTATTTATTTATTTATTTATTTATTTTATTTGTCACAACAGTATATATAAGCATAAGCATGAAATAACTATACGATGCATAAGCATATATATATAAGCATAAGTATAAAATAACTATATGAATTGGATACAATCAAAGGGGACATTGGGACAGGAACGGTAGGCACGCTTGTGCTCTTATGCACGCCCCTTACGGACCTCTTAGGAATGGGGTGAAGTCAACAGTAGATAGTTTTTGGTTAAAGCTTTGGGGATTTTGGGAAGAGACCACAGAGTCAGGTAGTGCATTCCAGGCATTAACAACTCTGTTACTGAAGTCATATTTTCTGCAATCAAGATTGGAGCGGTTCACATTAAGCTTAAATCTGTTGTGTGCTCGTGTATTGTTGTGATTGAAGCTGAAGTAGTCTTCAGCAGGAAGGACATTGTAACAGATGATTCTATGAGTTAAAGTCAGGTCATGTCGAAGGCGATGGAGTTCTAAATTTTCTAAACCCAGGATTTCAAGTCTGGTGGACAAACCCAGTTTTTTCATAGTTCAGTGTGTGGCATGGATCTAGAAAAAGGAGTTGAATACACTAAACTTTTGTTTAGTTGTAGGTTTTCATGCAAAATAGAGAACATAGAGGGTTGTTTGCCCTTTTGCTGCAGTCTTCTTTAAAGAGGATTTTTTTCCTCCTCCCTTGAAAAGCGGTTTAGAAAACAATGTGCTGTGAAATCTGCTACTAAAAAAATAGGGTGAAAACTTTATTTCTGGTAACTATGATATCCCTTCATTGGTAGGTCAAAATATGGTAATGGCACATTGGTTATTAGTAGAATATTACAAAGTTACAACGGCACTGAAAGAGTGACATGACCATTTTTCACACTTATGACCATTGCAGCATCCCCAGGGTCACATGATTATATTTGGATGCTTGACAGCTGACTCACATTTATGACGGTTGCAGTGTCACGGAGTTATTTGATCCCCTTTTGTGACCTTCTGATAAGCAAAGTCAATGGAGAAATCAGATTCACTTAATGACAGTGTTACTCATTTAAGAACTGCAAGGATTCGCTTAACAAATGTGGTGAGAAAAGTCATAAAATGGGGCAAATTCACATAACAAATTTCTCACTTAACAACATACATTTTGGGCTCAGTCATGGTCATAAATTGAAGACTACTTGTAGTATGAATAGGTAACAAACCAATTCTTAAGTGAATGAACTGGATTGGTTCCGCACGAGTTTGTCTTCCAGAAAACCAAAGCTAAAACTGAAGATGGTCAGCATTTTGTCTGAATGCAGCTACTAATCAACTGTAAACAGTTGTGATACTTGCAATAGGCTTTTAAGATATACACTACTTTTAAGGTAGCAAATGCAAGTATTTAGTTTCTCCTCCTCTGGTGATGAGGTCCACTTATAAATTAACAAGCAAGTAAGCAAACATCTAGGTTCAAAGTGGTAGAGACAAAGACTGGATTCATACCAATATAATGTGGTTTGTTGATTCTGGCTTAGAAACCATTTGAATCCATTCACTGTGCTGGCAGAGAACAATTTCTGCTTTAATCCAATATGATGAATGCACCTGTGAATGGCTTATGTATGAACCAGGTTAAATGAACCATGGCTCATTGCCTACGGATGACTTTCCTTCACCCAAGCTTTCCAATTTCACAAAAGAAATGAAGCAACTGCATACTGGGTCTTTAATTGCCAGCTCTCAGCCAGTGCTGCAGATTTGCAATTACAACTTGACAGTTGCTGGCCAAGAATCATTGGGTAGCTATTAGGCAGTAACTGGGAGGGTCAGCTCTCAGTTTCACACCACCAAACCAAACCAAAAGTAAATTGCAAAAACACTTACCTGCTTTCCCTTGGTGGCATATCTCCTGCCAAGTCAATTCTGTTTAACAATCCCTTCACAGAGCCATGCAATCCACCTCCGGGGGAGGCTGGTGAGCCAGGCATTCTCTTTAGCAGCTGCAGAAACTATCCTAGGAAAGTCCACTTTTGAACAACATAAGCCGTTTGCAAATAGAAGTTGGCAATGGCATTAATGGACCACCAGGGGGCTCAGTGCCCTTTGTAAGTGGACTGAAATTTACATTTGATAATGGTTTGAGTGCAGTGTGTGAAGCCGATATGATAATGCAGTTATTATTCTGCAAGAAGAATAAGCAGCCCTGAAAATGGACTGAATCTGCATAATACATTGGAAATACGTGCTGTAGATATGCAAAGTGATGTTGCTCTGATGAGACCCTCTCTCTTCCCGATGGATGCCTCAGATGAGACTCAGTCTACCTCAATCAGCCTGCCCCTTTGGTGAGTAGGGCTTTTAAGCAAGCCTGGGACCTACTTTACATTTTACATTTTATTTTACATCAAAGCGTTTTGAAGAGGCACTTCAATCAAAGTCTTCAAAGCTCTGTACACGCTGTTATTTACCCAAAAGAGCTTGTGCAAAGGTTGATAACATTAATCAACCAGTTTCCCTCCAGATATGTTGGGACTTCCTTAAATTCTCCTGGCATTCTGGAGTTATCATATTCTGATATTTTCAGATCTTCTCCTTCTCCTCCTTGACATCTTATTCCGGATTTACCTAAGCAAGATGACCTCACTTTCCTCAAATTCATCTTCTTCTGCTGAAGGAAATCATGTGTCTGTCTTGTGGGGTAAGACATGTTGGGGGCTAGTAAAATGAACATCCTGTTATTATTAAAACTTGGAGCGTTTTAAAAACGAATCGAGATTGTTGGTAGCCAACTCATTAGATTAGACTGGTCAAATCCCTTCCTCACTAGTATCCATTTGGAGCATCTCAGATCATCTCAGATTACACTCAGTGGTGGGTTTCAAAAAATTTTACTACCAGTTTTGTGGGGTGTGGCTTGATGGGTGTGGCATGGCTTGGTGGGCGTGGCTTGGTGGGCATGGCAGGGGAAGGATATTGTAAAATCTCCATCCCCACCCCACTCCAGGGGAAGGTTACTGCAAAATCCCCATTTCCTCCCGATCAGCTGGGAATTGGGAGGCAGAGAATAGATGGGGGCGGGGCCAGTCAGAATTTTTACTACCGGTTCTCCAAACTACTCAAAATTTCCACTACTGGTTCTCCAGAACTGGTTAGAACCTGCTGAAACCCACCTCTGGTTACACTGTAGAAATGTTGATGGATGCAATTTCTCCTCTCTTTTTTTCTCCCCAAAGAGATAATGTAGATTGAATAATTTCATAATATGTCATATCTCCCTTTGGCAATTTACTGAAGTGTGAGAATTCTGAAAGACTGAAGAATGTTGGAGAGATTGTACAATTACTGGCCTCAGTCATCTGTTAACTAAGATGGGTGGCAAAATTTCCTCTCTCAAAAAGTATTTTTTTCCCCCCTCTTCATTTTTGGGATGGGGGAAGAGACAGGGAGAATCCATCAGATTGAGTAAAAAAATCTCAGGAAAACATGCAAAATACATTTGTAGCTTAGTCCAGGTAAATATATCTTGTAGTGAATGTTAACCTTTTCTATTTTTCTATTTTCTGTATGGTTTAATGATGTCTCTGAATAGGTTGTGAATTGAATCACACCACCCGGAGATGTGTAGTGAAAGAAGATGATGACTTATTAGAACACTTGGTATACTTGAGGACGGTAAGTTTCAGTAGGAGAGAATCTCTGTAGATCAGGGTTGAACTTGGTGCTGTCTGAGCTTGGGTGTTTGCCTGAAGCCATTTCATTACCTGACTAGGTAGTGTCATCAGTGCTAATCAGTGTGGGATCAAATAAACCCCCAAATGGCGTGAAGAACCCTCAAGAAGTGTGCTCAGATGCCTGCAAATGAATATGAGCCTTCCAACTCCCTCCCACTCCTGTCAAAACTATTATCTTCTAGCCCCACTCCATCTTGTCAAAAACTGTGAGGCTTTTCGCATGTCTATGGAGATTCTCAGTCATCCAGATCAGGGGTCTCCAACCTTGGCAACTTTAAGACTTGTGGACTTCAAAGCTGGCTGTGGAATTCTGGGAGTTGAAGTCCACAAGTCTTAAAGTTGCCAAGGCTGGAGGCCCCTGGTCCAGGTCATGGACTGATCCCAAAGGTGCTTTTTGAAAAGAACGGAAAAAGCTTCTTGGTGAGAAGAGAAAGAATTTCAAGGAAAAAATAAAAAGTTTTTGAAAAAGCACTTTTGGGACAGCTAGGACTTGGATGACTGAGAATCTACCCATTTAGTGACTGTGGGTTTTTCCCCTATTTATACAGGTAGTCCTCAACGTATGACCACAATTAAGTCTAAAGTTTATGTTGCTAAGTGAGAAATTTGTTAAGTGAGTTTTGCCCCATTTTACGACATTTCTCACTACAGTTGTTAAGTGAATCACTGCAGTTCTTAAATCAGTAATGCTGTTGTTAAATTGCTTGTCAGAAGGTCGCAAAAGGGATCACCTGACACTCCAACGGTCATAAATGTGAGTCAGTTGTCAAGCATCCGAATGTAAATCACATGAACATAGGGATGCTGCAATGGTCATAAGTGTGAAAAATGGTCATAAGTCATTTTTTTTCAGTGTCGTAACTTTGAACAGTCACTAAATGAACTGTTGTAAGTTGAGAACTACCTGTGTGCAGATAATAAAACAGCTACAAGCAAACAACTAAGCTTGGAGAGAATCAAGATTTCCAACAGCAACTTTCCAATATTGTTGCAACCTCTAAACATAATTCTTCACATTTTTCTGGAAAGTATTCCTTTTCATAAACTAATGATGGGGAATGCGTGTCCTTCTAGAGTTTCATAGATACCAATTCCTACCCTCCCCAGCCAACATAACCAAATGATGGGAGCTGGAGTCCAACGTTTGTGGGGACCCCCACAATGCCTTAAACAATGCTTCCGTTTTTGAAAACGCTCCCCGTTCTACATATTCTGAAGAATGGTAGACAGTGACGTTCAGGAAGGTTTGTGAAGGCTCCAGTGCATCCCCGTATGAAGATCTGTAAAAGCTGCTACGTAAATACTCAGAAAGGGCCGTTTTTTGTTTCTTACCATCAAGGTGTCCCTGGGGGAAGATGCTGATGATGAGACCCATGTGGTGGCTGTCGAGTCCAGAAACATGGCCAGTGTTCCCGAGCCAGTACCCATTGCATCCTTGAAAGCTTCTGTCTTGCCAATGGTAATTCACAGGGGAATGCATGGCAGGGGTTGGGGTGGGAGGTGTTATGCTATTTTAAATTTATATTAAATGACTTATGCTATTTTATTTTAATTTAATTTATATCTGTGCATCCTTCACAAATGATTCAGAAGTCTTCCTAACTAACAATTTGGAGAAGTAGTTTTCTAGGCACTCATACCTTAAAGTGCATCAGGGAGCTATCGACTAGGCAACATCCAATGAAAAGTTATTTGGACGTGTCATGTCAGCCGTATTTGGATAGCTTGAAGTGTAGTGTAGTGTAGTGTAGTGTGTAGTGTGTGCAGTGCAGAAGAATAGAACAGAGTAGAGTAGAGTAGAATAGGACTAGGACTAAGACTAGGACTAGGAGGAATGGCATGGTGTGGCATAGAATAGAATGGAATGGAATGGGAAGGAATAGAAAATAGAAAAGAAGAGAATGCAGTAGAACAGAACACTTTATTGACGAAGTGTGATTGGACACACAAGGAATTTGTCTCTGGTGCAGAAGCTTTCAGTGTACATACAAATAACAATGTAATATAATCAATGTACATATAAACATACAATATATTCATCAGCATCCTACATATATTGTGGGAGAATGATAAGAGCAGCATTCTGAAACACAGCATCTGTTTTTTATAACAGGTGTGTCTTGATGGCTTTGAATTGCTTCCCCCGGTTTCTTTTATCCTAAAATCAGGAATGGGTCCAGTATATCTCAACGGGCAGCACCTGATCTGTAAGTAGAAGTCATGTCTCTTAAGTGCATGTATGAGAAGAGACTGGGAAATAGTGAGTAGATAATTAGATCAAGAAATGTGACCTGGAGTAGAATGTAGAAATTAATTTGTCAAACCACCAGGAGATGTAGATGAATGAATCTGTATACCTAGACAACAACCAAGAAGTAATATATTTTCTTATTTCATGTAAAAATATACAAGGTATGGGGAGAATATATTTGTATCTTAAGAGAATATATGTAGCAGCAGCTAAAACACAGCTAATCCATGCAATTTTTGTTGTCAATAAATTATTGCTCAATGCAACATTGCCAACAGCTGCATACAACTTCCAGATACCAATGTAGGAATGGAATGGGAAAACTAGGTATGATTGACATAATTAATATATGAATCTATGATGGCTTTTTAAAACCATGCATATCCATCTTCCGCAACCTGATGCCTCTCAAGTGGAACAAACCCTTAATCCCATCATCACAAGAAAGTTATTATTGATGTTTTGGTCTAGTCACAAAATTGGGAAAAGATGATATGTATTTTGTGACGGGTTATTGATTGTAGTTGTGTTGTGACATTTGCTTTCTTTTTAAAAAAGAAATCAAAGGTTTATGGTGGGGGAGAGATAATCAATTGAAGCGATAGACAGGAGAAGGGATGTCTAATCCTTTCCAAAGTTTGGGATTTTTAAAATTTTTTAAAAAAAAGCTTCTTTGTAAGCTGCTTCTTCATCCTAACTGCAACAGACAAATATAGGCATGCTGAATTTATGAGTATGAAAAGAACGGTTAAACACCCTCTGTGTGGTCTAATTTGTTCAGCTAACTGAGTTTTTTTGGAGGCAAATCATTATTTAACTTACTTACTTTCTTGCAGGCATGTGTTGTTTTCCCCCCCTCTCTTCTGCAGGGAAGTTTAATGTTTTATTCTTTATCCAGTTTATGAACCATTTTTAAACTTCCTATTCAAAGCAGTCCATAGCTAAACCAATAATAAAAAAGATATTGAAACTTAATATCTTTTCGTGCTAAGGAAAGTGACCTTCACACTAAGATTTTGAGTTGTTAAATATTAACAGCTGTACAAACTGTAATATTTAAGAGGATCAAAAATTTTAACATTTTACAAGCAAATAAGACCCACACAAGAGTGCCTTATAAAATCATACTATATAGAAATCAATATCCTTTCTCGTCTTCAACTGGTTTCAATTTATATGTTAATTTTTCTAACTTTACTTAGATCTCCATTTTAGATATTTCCATAGATATTGTTCTTTTTGGCTAATAATAATATTAATAAACATATTAATTGCACCTTTTCACATTGGTATACAGTAGATAGAAGAATGCCAGGTATCTTTATACAATAAAGCAAAATATACTTTCATTTTTATCTTCAAATTTTAGTTTATTCAAAAAAGATTAAAATACAAAATGCCAAAATATTTTTTAAAAGAAAAAAAAAGAAAAAGTCACACAACAAAGAAAACAATTTAAAAAGTGCCTTAAAAAGAAAAAAAGACAAACACTCTTGCATTTTTATATATGAATTTACTTTATTTAATATTTATTACATTTTTAAAATATCTGGTCAACTGGAAATATTGTTAGGTAAAGACAGACCATGTATTAAAAATAGAATAAAAGGGACTAAAACAGTATTGAAGCTACTACCGTATTGAGAGATCTTGCTATGAGGAATGAAACCAAGAGTGGATTAGAAAGGCATCTCAAACAACCCTTTACATGTGAATACAAAATAAATAGTTTGAAATTCAAATTCATGAACCTTGATACTCCTACACAAGATTTACTCTTGGGCTTCAGTGTTTAAAGTCTGAGATTACTCCTATGAAGCAAAACCCAATGAAACCTATTGAGGCATAGCAAACCTGATTCAGTCAAAGTAATTTGGCCAATAACTACAAGCTTTGACTTGCCTCCAGAAGTTGTAGATGCTCCAACTCAGTTTTTAAGAAGAGAATGGACAACCATTTATTAGGGGCCTGGAGGCTAAAACATATGTAGAACAATTGCAGGAGTCTAGCTAAAGGAAGGGCTATGGGTGACATGATAGCAGTGTTCCAATATTTGAGGATCTGCCACAAAGAAGAGTAGTCATCCTATTTTCCAAAACACCAAAGGGCAAGACAAGAAACAATGGATGGCAACTAATCAAGGAGAGAAGCAACCTAGAACCAAGGAGAACTTTCCTAACAGTGAGAACAATTAACCAATGGAACAGCTTGCCTTGAGAAGTTGTGGGTTCTCCATCACTGGAGGCTTTTAAGAAGGGACTAGACAGCCATTTGTCTGGAATTGCATAGGGTCTCCTGCTTCAGCAGGGGATTGGACTAGAAGACCTCCAAGGTCCCTTCCAACTCAGTTATTCGGTTATTCTCTGCTTTCCTCCCAGCATTAAAAAAAAACCCCAGCTTCAGATGCCTTTGTGACATCACATGCTGCTCTGGCTTCCATTCTGCTGCTCCTCCCCATGGATTCATTTTAACTGTCACAGAACTCTTGTTGGTGCTGAGGACGGTGGCTGAGCTAACGGTGATCAAAGGAAGGTTTACCAGCTGCCTCTTTAAGTGCACCACTAGGCACACAGCTTTCAGACATCTCTTGCTGGTGGTCCAGAGCATTTTTGGGTGCTTAGGGAAAGGAGGGGATGCTCTTCAAAGGGGCCCAGTTGTGGTGGATGTTATGTTTAGTACTGTCTTGCAATTCTCTCCTGCAAGTGGAAGATGACTCCGACTACGAGCCGACAGATGAAGACATTCCAGATGATGCCGATATTGATGAGGACAGCTTTGATGAAGAAGAAATACCAAGTCCAGAGATGCCAGCTGTGAGTCAGATCAATTTTATGGATGAAGGGCTTCCATAGTCGGGATGGATGGATTGATAAAGTTCAGTTGTGCTAACTTTCTTACTTTTCCAGACTTTTCTACCATTTTTTTAAAAAAAATCTAAAACCTATCCACCTGTATGGTTCCCCGTCCAGAGTTATGTACGGGTACTCCTTGACTTACAACAGGTTGTTTAGTGAACATTCAAAGTTTCAATAGCACTGGAAAAAAATGACTTTAAGACTTTCCAGCATCCCCAAGATCAGATGTTTGGCAACTGGTTCATATTTATGACCATTGCTGTGTCCCAAGATCATGTGATCACTTTTTGTGACCTAACGAGTAAAGCCAATGGGAAAATCAGATTTATTTAACTCTGGGTTACTAACTTATCAACTGCAGTGATTCACTTAACAACTGAGGCAAGAAAGGTTGTAAAATGGGGCAAAACTCACTTAAGAAATGTCTCATTTAAAAAGAGAAATTTTGAGCTCAATCGTGGTCATAAGTCAAGGACTACTTGCATTTAAGATAAGTAGTTACGTATATATTTTCTAAATAAATAAATTCTATTCCTTTGATTATATTAATGTTTGCATCCTGATGCTTACTTGCTCTCCACTTACATAAAGAGCTCATTACCACAATCTCTTTAATTGGCCTTAGTGTGCTATTGAGTTCAAAGATAGTAAACTATAATAATGTCATTGTAAACAGCAAGATAGGGCATTTTCCATACTGATTACTAATCAGGAGACAGAAAAAGTACATGTAATTACCCATATGCTAGTTGAAAGGAAAGGACAGAAGTTTGTGTTTGTCCTAGACAATATGGTGACCACAGAACTCACAGGCTTCCCTGTTTCTTCTGGCTTCGGTTTGTTTGCTTGTTTTTGTTAAAAATATGTTTACAGTTAAAAATAATAAGTGAAGCTAGCTCGTTGAGAAATAATAAAGCAGTGTTCAGCATTCTCCTTATTTCCAAGAAGGTCTCTAGATGTTGTATAAGTTCCGTAGGCTTTTTCAAAAAATAAAAGATTAATTTTTTCTTAAGAAATAAAAAATTACATACTTATGATTATATTTATGCTTAGATATCGTATAGTTATTTCATGCTTATGCTTATATATACTGTTGTGACAAATAAATAAATAAATAAATACTGGTGGGTGGTTTTCAATAGCATTGCCAAAGTGTTCACCTGCTTAGGAAAAAACCAAGATTAATAGATCTGGTCCCACTGATTTAGCAGAATGCAACCTAGGGGAGATAGGGGCAATGTAATATAAACATGGATAAGCCATGTTCACCATAGCAATTGTTCTATGACCAAGGGAACAAATTCTCAAGACTAGTCCTTAAAATTCCAGATTTCCCTCTTGTAGAGCATGATTTTTCCTTGATGCCTTCTTTGAGATGGAAAAGGAAGGTTCTTCAGACCAGGGGTCTCCAGCCTTGGTCCCTTTAAGACTTGTGGACTTCAACTCTCAGAGTCTCTGGGATGCTGTGAGTTCTAGTCCTGATTTATTTATTTTTATTTTGCCTTTATTATTTTTATCAATAACTCAAGGCACCAAAGATGCCTAATTATCCATCTTCCTCCTATTTTCTCCACAACAACAATCCTGTGATGTGGGTTGGGTGAATGATCTTTGGATTTCTTCTCCATAGGAAGAGACATCGAATCAAATTTCCTAGCTGCAGCAAGTATTATCTGAAGGAGACCTGCCAGAGAATCGAGTTTGGATTGGTTCCTGTCAATGGATTATTCTAAAGAAGCCTGATTAAAAATGTATTGCAGTAAAAGCAATTGTTTGCTTGTGGGTCTACCATGGTCTCTTTTTTGGATGGGTGGTTGGGAAGGACTGATGCTAAAGATATCACCAGTGACTATTTTTTTGAGAGTGACTCAAGCCAATGTTATTTATCAAATGCAAGCAAGCATGCTATGGAACTGGGTAGCAGTTTTCACTGCCCACATTCATGAACATTGGTGGTCATGATCTAGGTTCTAGTGGGATAGAGGTCTAGGGCCCCACTTGGCAAAATGGGTAGGATACTCCTAATCACAGCAGGACATTCTCAAGATACCGATGATCAATCTAAATTACTTTAAATTACCTTCTGGATAAATTGAAGGGAAATGTTTGTAACTGAAATAAAAGGTGCCTTATGGTTTTTTTTAAAAAAATTCAGTCCTTGACTATATCCTTGTCAATTACCAATGCTGCCCCTATGTTATTGATCTGGAGAGATCCTAAGCGCAGATCTAATATTTGGATAGGCTATACTATGTGATATAAGTTAAATAAAGGGTTGCTACATTCTCAGGCATGGCTCCTATAACTCCGGTTGTCCAGGTCATGCAATTGGACAAGAACCGCACAGATTTTAGCATGGTACCTTTAATGCTAGCTAGAGGTCAATACACAATGTTGGAAACTGTCAGAGAAAACTTCCTGCCTGCCTGCCTCCCTCCTCACTTTTTGGAATGAGTGGAAATACAGATTTTTTGCCAATAGGACCAAAGTGCCATCTAAGAGAAAAGCTGTCAACTAATCTGTCTACTACCTCTTTGTTTGTCTAGTCTTCCTTCCATTTCTTCCCCAACATCTTCACCATTTCTCATCCCAAGCTAAGTTTACCCCAGGAATGCACAATCTGAGGTTCTATAGGTAATTAAAAATGGTAATTAAACATCTTTCATTTAGATCCAAAGGGAAATTTTTCCTTTTTATTGTTCCTGGTGGATTAAGAACACTGTTGAATTAAAAGTTATGTTTCCATGTAACCTACTAAATACTTCTAAAAGCATCTCTTTCCTTTCCAGTGATTGGCATTTAACTGGGTGCTGGCCACATGATCACGGAGGCACGAAACAATAATATCTTAGTTTAATTGTGAATAAATAACTAATTCCCAACTAACATTAAATATATCTGCAATAGCAGCAATATATTATGAACAGGAAACCGGTTTAGAAGATGAGAGTCCTGATAGACCAATCTAATGTAGTGTTCTATATTTTGATTGTGGTAGGGTGTCGAGCTTCATTTCTGCTTGCCAATGCTTTGGATAGGAATCACCTGAATTTGTACTATAAAACATCTATTAACAATTGTGGAAGTTTGTCTGTCATTGGCTAATTATAGGCCTCTTGTAAGCAGGGTGCTATGTCTTGGATTATTCCTCCTCCTCAAAATTTGGAGCCAGCAGCTTTGAGAATTTGCGCTTTTGTAATCCCAGTAGCTTCTCAATGTGTCAGTTTTGAAAAGATCACCAAAGGAGATGGAGCTTAAAGACATGTCTTCCAAAATATATGGGCTGGGTTCATACCAGTTGCTGTACCAAAAAACCAATTAAACCATGTTATGGTTGAACACAATTTGTGAACAAAGCCCAAATCTAAAGCTAGTGCAATGATATATGTAGAATTAGGAGTGTATACATGGTCTCTGGCATTGCCAGTCAACCAGATGAGCAAATGTTTGCAGGATAGCATGACTGATAACCATCTGATGCATTATCTTTTACTTAGTTCAGAATGTTGAAGGGCAAATATATTTGGTTTCCCAGGAAACGGTTGCCTTAGGAACTCTGCAAGCTGTACTAGAACTTGGTAGATCAGGTTTTCAACAGAACAGTAGTCTGTCTGAAAAATCATTTTTGTCTTAGCTAAACTGTGCTATGACAACTCTTTCTGTCTTCTTGGATGTTCCCTTGGCCACGGCAGTAGACTTTCCATTAGATGTCTACAGGGAAGATCCCTCACCCCAAAAAGTGTGCCTTGGCCATGCAGGTAAACTAATTCTTCCTCGGATATGAATACCCCTGTTCATATTGCATACCAATTTTGAAAGAAATCTCTATTAACAAACATGTATATGCTTCCCTATTAGATACCAAAGTAACTAAGGTTTGTGGTTTAGTGCACTGTCCAAATCTGAAGCAGCCCTATTTTGATTCTCTGGTGATTGGGAGAACAGGGGATCATAATTCTGCCTTAGGCACAAGGCCAGCTGAGTGTATCTTTGTGTGTGTGTGCACATGCACGGCTGCCAGCAGTTTGGGGAGGTGAGGAGTTTGTGCGGCATCGAATTGTCCCCATAATGAGTTAGCCAGTGCAACTTGTTCTGTCCTGACCAGGGGTGGGTTCCACTTACCTTTACTACCCGTTCATAATGGGAGCGCATGCATGCGCAGATCACCCATGCTGACATCATGGCGGGTGGGCGGAGCCTCCTGCCGGTTCTACTACCGGTTCTATAGAACTGACCGAACCGAGAGCAACCCACCACTGGTCCTGATCTGGCTGTCACAAGTCAGCCACACCCAGTGAGAGGCATTGAGCCGGTCATGCCCACCCAGCCATGCTCATCTAGTCATGGCCACCCAGTTACTGGCCCTTTGAGGGCAACCATAATGCTGATGCGGCCCTCAATGAAATTGAGCTTGACACCCCTGTTCTATGGAATTGTTCTGTCCCCCCTCCCACTTCACGGAGAAACGCAAGTTTCACAGTCCTTTTATTGACACAGACCTGATACTTGTTCTGTTTCCCTCTCCCCAATACTCCCAGCAAAGAGTCAGTCAGAGGCCTCCTTTTCTCCTTTTATTTACATAGATATATGTCCTGGCCACGTCTACCCACGGGCCTGCCAAGTTTCTGGAGATAACGAGGAAATTATAGATAAGGCCAGAATTACTCACAAATATATTCTTCCCTCCATTGATACAGTTTGCCCAAGAATTCATTGCTTTGTCCAAGACAAAAAACCAGGAAGTCCCGCCTCCTATTTATAGTCTCTGCAGATGTCACTGCATGACAATTATGACTTGGCTTTATCCCAACGCTGCTTCTGCTGCGCGCGCCGGTCACGTCTGCGCAGTCTTGCATCACTCCAAAACTGTTCTTGGGGCGTTGCCAAATCAGAAGAAGGCTCCAGAGAATCAGGCCTTGCCGGCCCCTCCTCCTCCCTTTGAGTGGGTGCCAGGGAGGGAAAGGGCTCAAGAGAAGCAGGGCTTGCCAGGTCTTCTCCCTCACTTTCTGAATCATCCGAGTCCAGGAGTCCGGGTCCAGGAACCTGGGTCACAACAATACTTCTGTAGAAAGTACAAGACTTGGCAGCGACCGTGCAGAGGCCTGCAAATTTCTGAAGTCTTTATCTCGGACAGAGATAAAAGCACTTGTGTCCAAGTCCCGTTGCCAAGCCTACAGGAAAGAAAGCCTTTAACTCCCGAGCGACCAAGCTGCAACACGCGCTGGGTATCCGCGTATTTTGTCCGTTACAAAGCCCAATGGCTGTTCCACCCGCTTTTATCCCCTGTGGAGTGTGGCTCCGTGACTCAGCACTCTCTGAGCCTGCCACACCTCTTCTTCTGCTGCGCACGCTTATCTCTTCGTCGCTGCCTCGGGTCGATCCAGGATTGATCCTCAGCAGCTGGAGCTTGGGGCGTTGCCAGGGAGGAGGAAGAGGGTCCTGGAGAGGGAGGCCTTGTCAGCTCCTCCTCCTCCTGGCCTGCAGCTGGAACCTGGGGTGGAGCCAGAGAGGAGGGTACTGGAGAGGGAGGCCTTATCAGCTCCTCTCCCTCACTCTCAGAGTCATCCTGCTACATGAGGACAGACTCGGGGGCCGGAGCCACAACAGGAATTCAAAAGGCTCAGGCAGTGATGCTTAGAATGAAAATAACAGCACATTGACTGCCACTGTTTTCATCCCTGAAGTATTGGTAGTTATGTCTCAGGCCAGCTTTATTGCTTTTCCCAGGATGCCACACTGATAATGCTGATGAGATCTGGATCCCACCAATTGTGCAAAAGATTCTGTTGCAAATCCCTCAAGATCCCACCTTGGATCATGAATACATCGGAGAATTGGGCATTGTGGAGTTCACCAAAACAGCCATGGAACTGGTTATTGGCAAGAACAATCAGGCTTTCTTAGACAACAGGGTATGGGGATTTTTATACGAGTATGGCTATATGCCTAGGCCAGGGGTCTCCAACCTTGGTCCCTTTAAGACTTGTGGACTTCAACTCCCAGAGTTCCTCAGCCAGCTTTGCTTTGCTGGCTTTGCTGGCTGAGGAACTCTGGGAGTTGAAGTCCACAAGTCTTAAAGGGACCAAGGTTGGAGACCCCTGGCCTAGGAGACAGAGATATGAAAGGAACAAATAGATATTTTTCCTTATTTTAAATTCAAAAGCTTGTATGGAGTCCCTGTTGAAAATAATAGTGCTGTAGCATCTTTTTCTTTTTAATTATGACAGCTTATTTTGTTGTCATGGCATGAGAAGAAGAAATATTTAAGGCCATTAGCAGCTTGAGAATAATCATGAAAAAAATTAAACAACTCTCTGTCCTGCGCTGTTGCTCTTGTCAAAGAAAACTGTGATTGGCCCAAATGTGAGAACTCTTCCTCCAATGAAAGGAAGAAAAAATGCTTCAATCTTGCAGTCATCAACACTAACCCAATGCCTGTTGGTCCAGAATCAATTTTTGCCTGTTGAAATAGGGTAGCTAAATAATTCTTCTGTCTTTCATACTTTCTGCCTGCATTCATCTTTGGTTCTAAGCAGTGACTTATTAAACAAACCATCATTAGTTGAGTTTGCATAATATGCTTTCTGGGGAATATCGGGATATAAAGTCCATACATCTTAAAATTGTTGAGGTTGAGAAACACCGGCTATGAAAATTAATCTTTTGAAATGTTGAGTTGACAATTCTACATGATTAGTTAATAAAAATAATTTCTTGCTTCTTTCTAAACAGGCAGGTGGTGTTCACACCATAGGTGGGACAGGTGCTATGTGGATTGGAGCTGAATTTTTGCACCGTTGGTACCAACCCAACCATTCAACTCCAGCAATTATCTATATTGCTGAACCACAACTGGGTAGCTAATATTTTTTCATACCTATGTTTTGGCCTAGTCCTACAATTAAAATGTAAAGCCATTAGAAATATTGTTGGGAAGGAAAATGAGACATGACAAGAACAAATCAAGAAGTTGGAAAATTATGTGGTTACCTCCATCTCCCATCTAGGGCTCAGAATATAGAAGAAACAACTTTAAGCATCTGATTAATGATGTATCTGTGTAGATCTACATATGAATGAAACTTGGGTTTATCAGGAGGGCTTCAAAAGACAACCCAATAACAATAAAATTCTTCCTGTAGTGATGTAGCAATTAAATCAGGCATGCACTGGTTTAGTATTTTAGAACATTGGGAGATTGAGAACACATCTGTCACCTGTCCAAAGCCTGGGAAACGAAACCAAACCATCCCCAATTTCATTAATGACAATAACAAAGCTGCTATTCACCCTTGATTCATTTAGCGAAATGTTTTCATCTTTCCTATGAAGTAAATCTCAATAGACTTAAATTGAGCTACCTGAATTGAATATTGGATTTTAGGCCTTCTGAAGATAAAACATGCACTCAATTTTTCAGGCACTCTTGGTTGCATATTCCAAGTTGCTGGCTTTGCAGATATTCGTTCTTACCATTACTGGGATCCCATCAAGCTGTTGGTTGACATAGACTTGCTTGTGACAGAACTGCAGGTACCAGAAAGCAACAATTTCTATGCTTACCTAGAGCAACATCCCTATAGCCATCTGACGTAGTGGTTAGAGCACTTGACTCAAAGGAAATGTGACATGTGCAAGGGATCAGGACCAGCTGTTAAGTTGCAGTTAAGAAGATTTATTGCTCACAAGACCCTAGTCAATTATTATTCAGCACTAAATTAGCAGTAAATAAAAGTCAGCTGAAGATGGGTTGGATTTAAACCATTTGTGGGAACATAATGACTCTAAGCTGATGACCCGCTTAATTCAGCCCCCAGCCTCTGACTGCTCTTCTCCTACAAATGTAGGAAAATAGCAATAGCACTTAGACTTATATACTGCTTTAGAACAGGGGTCTTCAACCTTGGCAACTTTAAGCCTGGCGGACTTCTGGGAGTTGAAGTCCGCCAGGCTTAAAGTTGCCAAGGTTGGAGACCGCTGCTTTAAAGTGCTTTACAGCCCACTTTAAGCGGTTTACAGAGTCAGCATATTGTCCCTAACAATTTGGGTCCTCATTTTACCCGCCTCAGAGGGATAGAAGGCTGAGTCAACCTTGAGCCTGGTGAGATTTGAACTGCCAAATTGCAGGCATCCGGCAGTCAGCAGAAGTACCCTGCAGTACCCTTCAACCGTAATCAAATTACAGATCCTTGTTTACCTCTGAAACTGAACGGCTATTGGATCCCTCTCACTTCAGCCACAGTAGGTTTAGATGTTACTTCCTCTATGAAAAAAAATGCATGCTACTGATTAATGTATTAATCCTCTACAAAAAAAGAAAATAATGACTTTCAGAGCATAGTCATGAATGTGGGAATTTGACCTTAAATTAAATTATTTGTCAATTTTGCCACTTCAACTGATAAGAGCTAAAAAAGATTAACTTCTTCTCCATTACATACTATCTTCCAACACTTTAATAGGATATACATGGATATTAGTTTAGGAGACTTTTCAGAAGAAAAAATGAATATGTCCCCTATCATGGATCTATAATTTTCCCCCATTCTTTTATGCATCATGTGTATACTGTTTTTACCATCTTAGAATCAACTGTGCTGTTTCCAAAACTGCTAATAAGTAATTATTAATGACCCATTGGTAGATCTCTCTTTTTTTGCCTCCAGCTGTGTCTTTTAAGCCTTTTGCCCTACTCCCAAAGTCCTTGCCCACCAAAAGTGATAACTATTGCATTGAATGTCCTTGCAGAATGCTCCAGAAGGCTCCATTATATTCCTGCATGCTCCTGAAGAAATTGGCTTGAAGCCCTCTGAATGGAGAAGAGTTGCATCAATGATGAAGGTAAGTGAGGACATCAGGAGAAGCATAACCAGACAGGTCACAATATGTAGAGAGCAGGGGTGAAATGATCCAATAGCAATAGCGGAAGGTAGTTCGGAGAACCAATAGTAAAAATCCCTCTCCCTCCCCAGGTCCAACTGAGCCGCGTGATCATCCGAGGTTGTTTTTTTTAACTTTTAAAAGCATTTTTTCTTTGGCCGAAAAAATGCTTTTAAAAGTAAAAAAATAAAGCCTCTGATGATTGTGCGGCTCCACTGGGATCGTCAGAACCCTTTAAAAGCATTTTTTCTACAACCTCTTTGGCCAAAGAATTTTTTTTTTTAAAAGGCTCCTCTGGCGATCCCAGCTGAGTTGCCTGATCATCAGAGGCTTTTAAAAGCATTTTTTTAACAACCTCTTTGGCCGAAGAGGTTGTAGAAAAAATGCTTTTAAAAGTTAAAAAAAAAGTTTTTTTTGACATTACCTTGGTGGGAGGGTCACATTACCCCCCCACCAAGCCACACCCACAGAACCAGTAGTAACAAATTTTACACTTCACCCCTGGTAGAGAGACACTCGACATGATATCTTTCAAAAGTGATGCATCCTCTGTTGACACCATGCCTGCATGGCATTAGAACCCTGCTCTTGACCCACAGTGAGTTAGCTTAGACTGAACTGCAAAACCTGTGAAGTTTAAGAACCCTTCCAATTTAATTCATCCTACATATTCTGAAACTAAAAGGTACCGTATGTGGCATGGCAACAGTGATGATTCTTTTCTATGATCGGCATTCAAATTATAATTGAATGATTTCTATAGAAAATATGAATGCACTGAGCCTGAGTCAGAACAATAGATACTACAGGTAGTTATAATTTATGACCACAATGGAGCCTGCCCATTAGGGTCATAAGTCATGATGGCTGTAAAATAATGAACACAGAAGTCATAAAGAGAACTCTGTGGTCATTAAATGATCATCATATACATTAAGTTAACCCATAGTTTGCTATGGGGCATTTTTTGCTGAAAACTGGAAGTAAATACTAGTTTTCAGCACAAATATCCTAAATCATGATCACATGACCGCAGGATGCTGTAAATACAGGCTAGTTGCTGAGTGCCCAAAATGCAGTCACATGTCCACATGAGTGAGTAGCTGTCAGAACTTCAGAACTGGGACTGAGTCATAAATACTTTTTGGGTGGTTCATCATAATTTTGAACGCTCTCTAAAGAATGGGCTATAAGTTGAAAACTACCTATACGCAAAACATCTTTCTTTCATTTCCAATTGTTTATTTTCCTTTGAATGGAGTCAGAGGGGACAGTTAAGTTGCCTCTGCGTCAAATCTCAGACATTATTCATGCATTGCTTTTAGACAATACACATACAAAAGAACTAGCCTGCAAGACTTGACATACATACTGGGGACTGTCAAAATGAATGTTAGATGTACCTTTTCCCCTCGGTCAGCTCACATAATTTCCATACTTGATATAAAAGCTATAATCACTGCTGTCTTGCTTGCAGAAGTTCTACAGTCTCAGTTAAGACCAATTTCTAAGCTAAACATAAGGCAGCATTAATGCCAAATTGTACTATTACATTCATTCACTATAACAAATGAACTATATTTATAAGATATCTGCTGTCTTTCCCTTCTTCTTTTCCATTGTTTCCCCAGAGAAGGCATCTTTTCCCCTTTTTTGATGTCGCAGCTCAAGGATTGGCTTCGGGAGACCTGGACAGAGATGCCTGGGCAGTGCGTTTCTTTGTAAACAAAGGTTTTGAGATGTTATGTGCTCAGTCCTTTTCTAAAAACTTTGGCTTATATGGTAAGTCTTTGCATTCTCAACCATCTTTGCCACACATTTGGGAACTGGGACCAATTAAATGCCATTTGTGAATCTCTGCAAAGTACTTTTGCAGTTGGCTTCAGGGCCATATGTAAATAATGCTTCTTCATTGTAAACCACGCAGAGAATGCTGTAAAGCACTTTGGAGTGGTATATATGCCACCAAATAAAGACTGAATGCACCAATTACCACATCAAACAAGAAGAAGTCCTTCTGTGCACAAAATCCAATCACACTTTCTATAATTTTGTAAACAACAAACTTAAAGACTCGAGATCCATCCCACCCCTAAAAGGATCTAACAGTAAAGAATGTAATGATGAAACAGTTAAAGCAAACCTCTTTAACACATTCTTCGGTTCAGTCTTTGTTAACAGTAATGGCTCATACCCAAAATTCCCCAGTCGTAGCAACAACAATTACAACGGATCTAACACAAATAGATTTCACAGAAGATAATGTTGAAAAGGCCCTTCGCAGACTGAAACCATCTCTATCTATTGGACCTGATGGTCTATGTGCATACTTCTTAAAAAAGCTTTCCACTGTTATAGCAAAACCCCTAAGCATAATCTTTGAAAAATCTTTCAGGACCAGCTCCCTTCCCAAACTATGGTCACTAGCCACGGTCATCCCCTGTCTTCAAAAAAGGAGACCCCAGCCTAGTTGAAAATTACAGACCAATTTCTTTATGCTGCGTCACCTGCAAAGTAATGGAATCAATCATCAACCAATCCATCACCCTCCACCTAGAAACAAACAACCTACTCTCTGATAAACAATTTGGTTTCAGAAAAAAATTATCCTGTAATTTACAACTTCTTCACTGCAAAAAACATATGGACTACAAATCCTGATCAGGGCAAAGCAATAGATGCAATTTACATAGACTTCTGTAAAGCTTTTGCCTCAGTGGTACATGACAAACTTCTCCTAAAACTAAAATCCTACAGCATCTCCGGACCCCTCCACAATTGGATAACAGTGTTCCTGTCAAACAGACAACAAGTGGTCAAAATAGGCAGTGCCCTATCAAATCCTGCTCCTGTCAATAGCGGTGTCCCCCAAGGCAGCGTTCTAGGACCAACACTCTTCATATTATACATTAACAACCTCTGTGATCATATTATAAGTAATTGTGTTCTCTTTGCCGGTAATGTTAAACTATTTAACACTACCAAAAATGCGGCTACCCTTCAAAAAGACCTTAACTTTGTATCGGAATGGTCAAAAAATTGGCAACTCCAAATCCAATCAGCAAATGTTCTGTCTTACAAATTGGAAAAAAGAATCTGAACACTAAATACAAGCTTGATGGACATTACCTTGTAGATGACCCTCACCCTGTCAAAGACCTTGAAGTTTTCATATCAAACAATCTAAATACCAAAGCCCACTGCAACTACAACCCCAAAAAGACTTTAAGAGTTGTAAACTTAATCTTGCGTAGCTTCTTCTCCAGAAAGATTACACTACTAACCAGAGCATACAAAACATTTGCTAGACCAATTCTCGAATACAGCTCACCTGTCTGGAACCCACACCTCATTTCAGACATTAATACAATTGAGCGTGTCCAGAAATATTTTACAAGAAGAATTCTCTACTCCTCTGATCACAACAAAATACCTTATGCCACCAGACTTGAAATCCTGGGTTTAGAAAATTTAGAACTACGCCGCCTTCAGCATGACCTGAGTATAACTCATAAAATCATCTGCTACAATGTCCTTCCTGTCGAAGACTACTTCAGCTTCAGTCGCAACAATACACGAGCACATAATAGATTTAAACTTAATGTGAACCACTCCAATCTTGATTGTAGAAAACATGATTTCAGTAACAGAGTTGTTAATGCTTGGAATAAACTACCTGACTCTGTGGTCTCTTCCCAAAATCCCCAAAGCTTTAACCAAAAACTATCTACTATTGACCTCACCCCATTCCTAAGAGGTCTGTAAGGGGCGTGCATAAGAGCACCAGCTTGCCTACCGTTCCTGTCCTAATGTTTCCTTTGATTGTATCAATTTGTATGGTTATTTCATGCTTATACTTATATATACTGTTGTGTTTGACAAATAAATAAATAAATATAAAATATAAAATATAAACCTAAATGCTATTACTATTGCTGTAGCACATGCACCAACTATCTTGTCTTGACCATACGAAGAAGTTGGATGCACTTCTGTTTCTTTCCACTAGAAGACTTTTAGTTTTGATTCTAGAAACGGTATATACCAATGAAACAGCCAGTCAAAATTTGTGTACTCTTCTTTGAAGTAGTAACCATCTGCAAGTCCATCATTATGTACCTCGGTGCATAGATATTTGCAACACGGAAAACTTATTGTTTTCTCAGTGGCTAAACATGTTTACCAGGCAAACAGTTGGATTGCATTTCCAAGTTTGTTCCCAACAGTGCACAGATATACAGTTGCACTAGTTTTCATCAAGATTACCTGCAAACCTATTTCTGTATTTGCTGTCAATTGTCTACACCATTTTCTGCATGACTGAATAGATTTGTCGTTATCATACACTTTAATCAGTACTTGTACAATCTCAGAGGTTCACTTTTACAGATCTTGATAGACCTCAAAATTACTATCTGACTAACAATAGTTCTCCAACATTTCAAGAAGAGTCATCAAGTTTTCATCATCTGCTCTCTTCATTTAAGGAAATGTAAAGATTGAATTTGAAGGCTTGAAGATTGAAAACAGGGCTCAACTGATAAGATGTGATCTTTTCTTTCAAAATAGCAATGGAAATAATTGAACATTGAAGCATAATTAATTTAAGTGCAGATGCATTCTAGTTCTTAAAATAATTGCTCTCTGAAAAGATGTCAAACAGTATGTATGTCCAAACACTAGAGGTCTCTGAATACAAGAAAAAAGAGGTAGCCACAGTCCATTTGGGGGGTTGATCTATTCCTTTTTTGATAATAATCCCAGACTTTTCTTTGCTACATTAATGCTCAGTGTCTATATTATTTATGGTTTGGATAGTTTTATCCAAAGATAAAGACAAGATAAAGACTGTGAGCTATTGATGCCATTCTGATATGTCATAAATTGGGCTCTGCAAAATTGCCTTGTGATGCCAAACAACTCATGTTACTTAACAGATTTGGAAAGCTTGTGGGCATGTCACAAACTAAAGTGTCGATGGCCCAGTTCTTAGACCAGAAATTATTGATTTTTTAAAATAGGACTTGTGGATCACTCCTAGTACTTCTCACACCAGTCTGAGTATAGGGTGACAAGCATATCCAAAGCATTGTTTTCAAAGAGCTATTAGAACCCAGGTCTTTTTGAACGTTGCCCAATCCTCTTATCACTATATCAATTTTCTCTTCAGTGGGCAACATAGCAAATGAAAAGGACTGAACAGTAATAAAGCCTTCATTATTCCCATTAAACTATTTTTATCTTTCAAGCTATTTGGCTCAATTCCTCCTTGTAACAGGAAAACAGAGGAGCTGTCTATTATAAAAAGAATGAGTCCTAAGCAAAGAGGCTGAATTAGAAAGGGAGCTGTCCAACGAAAGAATCCAACAAGGACTTAGATGCAAAGAGAGGTAGTCACAGCAACAGCCAGACAGCAATTAAATAATTTGAAGCTGTTCTTGTTGTCACATCATTTCCTAGAGATCAGGAAATCTCTGATGTGGACCACATATTCTTGCTCCTATCTCTTAAACAGGTTCTACTTCTGTTGTGTTGAGGATAAAGATTCGTGCCTATCAAAAAGCATTGGAGGAAACAAGGAACACAGAACATAGAATAATAACGTTGGAAGGGACCTTAGAGGTCTTCTAGTCCAACCCCCTGTTAAAGCAGGAGACCCAATACCATGTCAGTCAAATGGTTGTCCAGTCTCTTTTTGAAAACCCATAACTTCTGGAGAAGGTCTTACAACCAGAAATTCACCTGTCATCTCTAGTACCAATAGGTCTCCTGAAGTTATCTTTCTAGACATTGATTCGTCCTACCAAAGTCTGATGGATTTAATGTCAGATAGGCTAGATCA
The DNA here is from genome assembly GCF_028640845.1 of Ahaetulla prasina. Taxonomy (NCBI): domain Eukaryota; kingdom Metazoa; phylum Chordata; class Lepidosauria; order Squamata; family Colubridae; genus Ahaetulla; species Ahaetulla prasina. The sequence goes on along the minus strand of NC_080547.1, from coordinate 30,777,747 downwards.
CTTTCAGTCCTGAAATTAGACAGATCCTAGACTAATTCAAAAATCTTCCCTGAACATCAGTTCACATCTCTGGCAAGAGTAATCCACCTTTGCTTCTCTTGGCATTTGTGAGGTGAGGAAGAAAGAAACCAGTCCACCCATATCTCCTCCTGATCTGGATTCTGTTTCTGATTGGGACAATACATTATCCTCAAGGAAAGATAGACTCCTCTCCAATGCCCCATCGCTAAAATAAAGTTTACGGGGAACCTCTTCATTTAATAATTGGTGAAGTCTACAGAGAGTGAATCAGAATAAGTTTCTGTATTTGATGGAATGACAAGAATCCTAATATTAAGAGGTTTGGGGGGAGGACAGAATATTTAGAGACAGCTAGTTTCAAAGAAATACTGACTCAACTACAATACACTAAATACTGCAGTGTTGTGTCTCTTTGGCTATATCATGCAGATGAACGAGTGGGGAATCTCATTGTGGTGACAACAGACAATCAAACCCTGATCCGAATTCACTCACAGATAGCTCAGCTAATAGCCGTGACATGGTTTGGACCCACCAGCTTAGGAGCGCGGGTGATTACAATGGTACTGACCAGCCCTGCTCATTTCTATGAATGGTAAGAAGGAAGGCAAGTAACCAGATAGTCTGAATTTATATTAGCCATGAGATCAGCTCTCTGTATTACTATCTTGGGATTGTGATGCTCCATCTGCTATAGTAAAGTATCCAAGAATATTATTTAAGTTATAAAATATTTGCTTGGTATGAGGGTAGACAAAGAAAAAAGCCATTAAAGTCATTCTTCAGATGGAGATTCTGCCATAAAACAAGAATAAGGATTCTGGAAAACACCTGGTGAACGAGTACAGAAGTGTTAGAATAAGTTATTAGGATTGTCTGCTGGTTCCAGACAACTTAGTTTTCCCAACTAAATTGAGAATTCAATTCTCATAATTCCCAGCATTTCTAGCCTGAAATGTCAAACTGATGAGTAGAATGAAGCTTGTTTTTTTATTGGAAATAGAGGTGACAACATAGTTACCTTGAACGGTGCTTATTAAGCACAGCATGACTCTCTGGGTATTGACGTATTTGGAAATGGTTTCTAGGAATGATTTGTTTGTACTGCTTTTAACCAATTATTTGTTCAATGTCTTTTTACAGTGCATATTCTAGGAAGTTCTAAATTGCAGTACTGGTGGTCGGTCATCTTTCTATGCACACTTTAAAAGTACATAGTTACCTTTCCCAGTGTAGTGCCCTTTTGAATTATTGGACTACAGCTTCTAAAATTCCTGGCCAGTAATGTCACTAATGAAGGCAAATATACATGTCCTAGGATAATGCTGCAAAATCAAATCTAGGTCAGTCACCAGGACCAGAGGTTTACTCTTCCAAGCTTTCAGATTCATACTGGAGCTCATCTTCAAGAAACTTCTCTCTACTGTTGCTTTAGGCTATTTTGTGAGTCACATCTATGTGGTGCTTTCCTGTTGGTTGATTGGTATGATGATAGTTTGGCAGTTGGCTGTTGTTTCCTTGTGCTGCCAATCACCAGCATCAACATACCAATCAACCAATAGGAAAGCACCACATAAATACGACTCACAGAATACCCCAAAGGGCATATTCCAGTAGAGAGAAGTTACTTGAAGATGGGCTCCAACACGAGTGTGAAAGTTCAGAAGAGTAAACCTCTGGTCCTGGTGACCGACTCAGATTCAGTTTTGCAGTAATGTCACAATCCGCTATTTACCAAGGACATGGAGGATGTCCATGTCACAACACATTAGCATGGCATCGTGTTGGAGAAAGCTAATATGCCAGATCAACCAGTACCATTTTAGAACTGTTATTTTTGGCAAGAACAGACTCTTCCCAGCCTTGCTACATTAATTAAACGCTGTAATAAGAGATAAAACTTTCGGATCAGTTCTAAATAGACATAATTGGTTTGCAAACCGTGTTGTTTTTTTCCCTGAAATCCAACCTTCTTAGGAAACAAAGTCTTCAGACACTAGTAAAGAGGATTATGTTGATTAGGGAAAAGTTGAAAGAGAGGTTGCGGATTCTGGGAACACCAGGTTCCTGGGAGCATCTTACAAGACAGTCAGGAGTCCATAGCTTTATTGGATTGAATTGTAAGTATTCAATAAATAGTTGTTGAAAAATCCAGGATAAATCTTCCTAACCACTGACTTATGAAACCTCACCTGCTATAGGGCTCCTTTTTTCATTTCTGCATCAGAATATCGAAACTATGGAACTCCTTCATGATAAGCACAGTAGGAGTTAGTGATAAAAGTGTTGCACTTGGGAGACATTGGGTAAGTTTTGGCCATTCCCTATTTCTCAGTCCAAACTACCATGGAGGTTGGGCAAATTAATGTTGATCCAACCAAAATCTTGAATTCTGTACTGATCATTGGTTCAATACTTGAATTCAAGGACTGATGATAATTTGAAAATTTTGATTCTAAGCAATTTTTTTTTTGATTTGAAAAAAAAAATTGCACATTTGCAACATCCCTTCCAAATTATCAGATTGATTTGAAAAGAGACATCATGCAGTTTCATGCAACTTTTCAGTTTGATTAACAAGGTTGAGCTGATCTGAAAATTCCATCAACTCAACTTTGACTCATATTTCTAAACTGAAGCTCTGCATCAAAAAATTAATAACATTTATTTTTAAAATAAAATTTATTAACCAGGTATCAAAAAAAATCAAAAGACTTTTAGAAACAAATAGGGTTCCACATATTTTCATGTGCTCATGGTGTAATTACTCTCTCAGTTAATTAGCTCTATAATAGTTGATTGCACCCAGAGGGTGATGGGGAAAGACAAATACACCAAAGACCCCCCAAGTAAATGTATGCATTTAATTTATTCATATTACATTTTGGCTCCAAATCTGGCAGGCCTATATTGACCGAGGGATGGGCAACCTTTGAATAGCCAAGAATGGACTGAATGCAGAAAGCAAAACCACAGAGGACACACAAATCAGGCAAAAGACTAAGTTATGAATGTGGCTGTGGTCTGAATGCTCTCCTCTTTTATTGTTTTAATTGCTATTTTGGAATAGTCTTTCTATAAAGTATGTTATACCCATTGCAGGTTTTTCATTAGTTTTCTTGTGTCCCGTGCCGCCCCCCACCTGAATATAAGAATAAGGCTTGGGATGTGGGCTAAAGAAGTGCCCCCCAAGATAAAAATGCCTTCTCCTCCTCCATTAAATAATGGAAGGGAGGTTTCCTAGATGCCCCAAAGGTGGTTTTTTCAAGAGGCAATTGGAATTTCTTGTTTTTCTTTCAAGTTGGTTTCACTTCTCACCCAAGAAGCTTCTTCAGCTCTGACTGGATGCTGGGGAATGGAAGTATTTATATTCCTTGGGGATAACTGGTCATTTGCATCCTTTTAGAGAGTCGTTGAGGCTACTTGAAGGTTTATCTATATCCTTAGGGACAAGATTCAGCAGTCCATCTGCATTTAAAAGACAAAGGCCACTCTTTAGAACATAGCAAAGCCCACATTTTGGACAGAGAGGACCGCTGGTTTGAAACGAGGGGGTCAAAGAGGCCATCTATGTCAAAATTGAGCAGCCCTCTCTAAAAAGAGGGGGAGGGATACAACATTATCTATCTCCAGTCTATAACACAGTCCTTTCAACAGTTCCAAGAAGGCTCCACACCCATTGCATTACTCAGGTGACCCTGAGGACACAGATAAACCTCCAAGTGGCCTCAATGACGCTTTAAAAGAATCAAATGACTGGCTGCCTGCAAAGAATATACATCCTTCCATTTCCCACCATCCAGAGCTGAAGAAGCTTCTTGGATGAGAAGCAAAATGTCTTCAAAAAAACCAAAGAAGGTCCAGTTGCCTTTTGGAAAAAGCACCTTTGGGACAACCATGACTGGACAACTGAGAATTTCCATAGACAGATTTCATGGATGTTTTCCAGTCTTCCTGCATAAAATTCACAGCCATTTATACAAACCAGCTGCACACATAGTTCCTATTTAAGCTAAAATTTTCTTCTTAGCTGAAGATCCATCAAAGTGAAAAGCATTTATTTTTCTTTGCCAGCCTCCCAGGTGGAGTTCCTAGAGAAGCAGAAACATATTTACCTTCTTGCCAATGGGCAGATCAACATTTGCAGCATTAACTCCAAGAATTTGGACTATATAGCAGAAAGCATCCATGAAGCCATCTTGGTCACCACCTGTCAAAATCCCAACCAGCTCTGCATAAAGGCTGACCAAGAACCTGAGATGAGTTCTACAGATTTATCAAATTCTCCTTAAATTAAGAGTGTTCTAGTAAAACTGTATTTTAGAAACACTTGATCTGGTCAATGTATGTTTGTTTGTCAAAATTAATCATAATCATGATCTCCAGTTTCTAGATGTTGAGTCTATGTACTCAGTAATCATTAAAATGATCTCTAACATGAATCTTTGTGAAGTAGAGTGCTCCTTTGGAAAGACATCAAAAGCTACTTTTTCCAGTATATAACTGATGTTTACTCTTTGTCTAAAGCAGAGACATCACCCTGCCAACAAAAGTGCAAATAGTCAAGGCTATGGTTTTCCCAGTTGCAATGTATGGCTGTGAAGGTTGGACCATAAGAAAGGTTGAGCGCCAAAGAATTGAGGCCTTTGAACTCTGGTGTTGGAGAAGACTCCTGTGAGTCCCTTGGACTGCAAGGCGATCAAACCAGTCAGTCCTAGAGGAGATCAACCCTGATTGCTCTTTAGAAGCCCAGATCCTGAAGATGAAACTGAAATACTTTGGCCACCTAATGAGAAGGAAGGACTCACTGGAGAAGAGCCTAATGCTGGGAAAGATTGAGGGCAAAAGAAGAAGGGGACGACAGAGAATGTGTTGGCTGGATGGAGTCACTGAAGCAGTCGGCAGGAGCTTAAATAGACTCCAGAGGATGGTAGAAAACAGGAAGGCCTGGAGGAATGTTATCCATGGGGTCGTGATGGGTCAGACATGACTTCGCAACTAACAACAAACTGCTTTCTTCTCAGGCTCATATATATGGAATAAATGCTCCCTGACTGTACTTCTGGTAGGACATAGTTAGCAAGGTGCTAGACTTTGTCTGACTCTACAAAATATACATGTATGTATATATGTATGTATGTATGTACGTACGTATGTATGTATGTAGGTAGGTAGGTAGGTCTTGGCATATTCGGGTGGGTTGGTTGGCTGTGTGGTTGCATCTTAATTGGTAGGTGGGGTGGATGTTTGCAGATTAGTTGGCTGTTTAGTAGCATCCTGTGTGGTCCTAGTTGTGTACCCATTAGTCTTCTGTGTTGTAACGATTTTGGTAATGGGGTGAGTGGAAACATCCTGAGTTCTGGTAATGTGACCTCCTCAGACTTGTGTTGTAACATCCTGGGCTTTGGTGTTGTGATCTCTTGAGTTCTGTGATATAATGTCCTGAGCAGATGACTGTGATGCAACATCCCGGATTTTGGTTTGGCTTTGAGTTTGAGGTCTTGTCATGTGTTCATGGCGTATGTCAGTTTGCTTTGTGTGGGGATCGAAGGGGGGCGCAGCAGCCAGTGGTGCCAATTAGTCTGGCTTTTGGATGGTGATTGTATTTCATCTGTGGGATGGGTTTAGGTTTGAATCTGGTGAGGATGATTGGTGGTAGCATTGTGTGTTGTCCTGGGTCCGATGTAAATTTTCGTGGCTGGGACTCATTTCTTGACTAGGGCTAGTTTCCAGATGTCTGGTAGGCGGGAGGTATCATCACATTTGTTCATGTTGTGGGGGTGTTTCTCTATTTCGATGGCTTCCATAATTATTCTCTTGTTGTACTGTTCAGTATTGGAGATTAATTTGGTTCTGTCAAAATCAATTTCATGTCCTGTGGTTTTAAGGTGCTGGAAAAGGGAGGAAGTTTTTTCTTCTTTTCTGACTGCGTTCTTGTGTTCTGCAATGCGTGCATTTATTCTCCTATTAGTTTGTCCAATGTATGTGGCTAGGCAGATTTTGCATGGTATTTCATAGACTCCTTGGTTTTCTAGCTGGATCTTGTCTTTGGGGTTTCTTAAGATGTTGGCTATTTTTTGGTCTGTGTAGAAGGCTGTCCTGATGTTGTGTTTTTGGAGAATTTTGTTGATTTTATCTGTGGTGCCTTTGATGTATGGGAGGAGGACAATGCCGTTGTCTTGTTCTGTTTGGGCCCCTTTTGACAAGTTCTTGGGTGGTGTCTCCCTTTGGATTAAGTTGGTTGATTTTGAAGGAACCAAATTAATCTTTAAAACTGAACACTACAGCAAGAGAATAATTATGGAAGCCATCGAAACAGAGAAACACCCCCACAACATGAACAAACGTGATGATACCTCCTGCCTATCAGACATCTGGAAATTAGCTCTAGTCAACAAACGAGTCCCAGCCACGAAAATTGACACCAGACCTAGGACAACACACAACGCCACCACCAATCATCCTCACTAGATTCAAACCCAAACCCATCCCACAGACGAAATACAACCACCATCCAGAAGCCAGACTACATTGGCCCACCGGCTGCTGGGTCCCCCTCTGATCCCCACACAGAACAAACTGACACACGCCATGAACACATGACAAGACCTCAAACTCAGAGCCAAACCAAAACCCGGGATGCTGCATCATAGCCATCTGCTCAGGACATTATATCACAGAACTCAAGAGATCACAACACCAAAGCCCAGGATGTTACAACACAAGACTGAGGAGGTCACATTACCAGAACTCAGGACATTTCCACTCACCCCATTACCCAAGTCATTACAACACAGAAGACTAATAGGCACACAACTAGGACCACACGCACACAGGATGCTACTAAACAGCCGACTAATCTGCAAACATCCACTCCACTTACCAATCAAGATGCAAACACACAGCCAACCACCCGCTTACAGCAACAAAGCCAATATTCCACACCTCCCCACCAGTATTTATAGAGAGACGGCAGCTCCAACCATGCTTTGCTCGCACAAACACAAAGCCGTAAGCACCAGCCTGAAGGTGATGAGTGAGACCTCGTCGAAATGTCGCCAAGATACCCTCAACCTTACATGGGAAATAGTAGGTAGAAAACCTACTGCAGTAATCACTGCCCAGGATAGATACCTGTTCCCAGAAATACTAATACATACACAACCTCCAACACAAAGAAGGGCAAAATTTGGAATTGAGTAATCGTTACAGTCACATAAAAAAAATCTCTACTTTCTTCTAAAGGTTGGTTAAAGGAAGTTTCCATTGGAATTCAGATTGCCCCCATAAGCTTTCTGTCAGATATAGTATAATATATGTATACAAGAGAGATAGTGGGTTTAGGTTAGAGCAGGGTTCTCCAATCTGGTGCTTTCTAACTATTTGGGATTACAATTCCCAAAAATATCCAAAACATGCCTCAGTTTCCAGCTCTGAAGTTTTATCTTGACCCTTAGTCAGATTTGGAGTTGTGATTGGTTTGTGTTGTGATTGGTTTGTGTTTTTTTGTTTTTAGGACTTATATGAATCTGGTTGTGATGTGTGCTAGGATGGGTTAACTCAGTGGTTTCTATGGTAACTACACTGGGTTGTCTCTGATGCAGACACCCAGAAGGTTAATCAACAAAAAGGAAACAAACATCAGAGGACTGGAGATCACTAAATCAGGAAGCATGAGATGTCCAAGGAACCGCTCATGAAAGTGATGACAATAAATGAAAAGTATTAGAGGTTCAGCTGAAAAAAGGACAATATACATGTTTGAACAATCAGGCATGGATTAATAGCTGGTTGGATAGTTTATTTTTAGTTTTCAAGGAAAAGAGCTGACAAACCTTTATGGAACAAATTAGCTGTATTGTTCTAAGAAACATCCTTTTCTAAGCAGAGAGTACAGAACATTCTCAAGAGAGTAAAGCAATATGCATATTTTTGCCAAACAAGTAAAGAAAAATAGTTTGTTACACTTCTCCTTACTTATTTTAAGAGGGGGCTGGGAACCGGCAAACCAAAATGCAAAGAGACAAAGAAAAATATGTTCTGATATTCCCTGTTCAACCAAATGGGCATCAAAACTTGTCTTCATAAATCTAAAACATTGTCAGTCCTCTGGACAAGAAAAATAACTGGATGAACTAATTCTGCTTTATTGTAAGGCTACATTAACCGAATCTTGCAAGTTTGAAAGAACAAACTTCCATTAAGGTGGTCTTTCTAAATTCTTCTGATGGTTAAGCCATTAAGGGTTCCTGCCTCTCTTCTCAGATTGCATTTCTTCCCTTCCTCCCCCAGAGTCATACACAACTTCCATCACAAGGGGGTTATATACTTGTATGTGCTTTGTAAGTAACTACATAAATATCATAACTTTTTAACATTTTGTTTGTTTCAGAAATGCCTTACTTTCATTCTCACTATAAATTCAACTACAAGTTGTATACATTCATCCATCGTGGCTTATTTGGGAACTAACAATTTGACAAGCCAATACTTAGCACACAGGGACCCTGCCACTAAACATTGCAATGAACTTTTTGCTACTGGAGAACTGAAGAACTTCTTGGATGAGAAGTGAAATGTTTTCAAGGAAAAAAACAAGGAAGTCCAGTTGCCGTCTGGAAAAGCACCTTTGGGACTATTGGAGACTTGCGCAAAAAAACATCCTGGGAGAATGCAGTTGCAAACCACTTCCACAATTTTGTGATAGGTACAAAAATTGAGTGAGACTTGAAGGCATTTGGCACCATATCTTGGGCTCTTGGTGGAATGACATTGCAGTTTTGCTTCCAGATGCCTTTAGAAAAACGGGTTTGACCCTCTGAGAAAGCTGTAAATATGAAAGCAAGCAAGATGAAAATAATAAACCCAGAAATCTTCAGGACCTGATCTGGATGCTTTCCTAGTAGAAGCCTCCATAGTTGTCATCAGTTGTGTATCTGACAATTAATTTCCTTAATGTCATATCTTCTCTTTTCAGTAGCAGTAAAAAAGAGTTATTTTTTTGTAATCTTTCCTTTTGACTATTTGCCTCATTCTGAACATAGGCAGTATCAAAATGACAGCAAATTAGATAAGATGTCTAATTTGCATACTTTATTCATCCTTCATTGAATTGAAATGCAATTAGACATAATTTGCAATTATGCCTGGAGTTGATTTTTTTTTTTGGCTTGGTACAAAAATATAGCTTCCTCACAGCTCAACAGCAAAATTATATGGAAAACAGATGCTAAAACTTTATTACAATTGCCCTTGATAATAGCAAGCATATGCAGATCTTAGTGTCAGAAGAGAAAAATAAGGAAGAACAGGATTTTGCTCATTGTGGCTCCATTTTCTTTCCCCGTCCCCCTCCCTGATTAACACCATGGATGAAAAATATTCACCCAGATGTGATTGAAGGTGCAGCCTCTTAAAAATTTCCAAAAATGCAGCCTTTGAAAATGCATAGATTGTTTCAAACATTATTGCAAAGAGTGGTGCTCACAGGCTTAAATATGTATATTCCCAATGGCTAAATACATGATTGTGTTATGATTTCTTAAACAAACCACACTGGACTGCTTCACTTGCAAAGATAAGCCATAAAACAACACTGCAGAGAGAATACAGAATACAGAAGAATAGAAATTGGAAAGGATCTTGGAGGTCTTTTAGGCAACCCCCCTGCTCAAGTAGGAGACCAGACAAGTGGCTGTCCAGTCTCTTCTTAAAAGCCTCCAGTGATGGAGCACCCATTACCCCTGAAGGCAAACCATTCCACTGGTTAATTATTCTCAGGATGTTTCTCCTTAGTTCTAGTTTGCTTCTCTGCTTGATTAGTTTCCATCCATTTTTGGAAACTCTTCAAGGAGAGAAGCAACCTAGAATTAAGGAGAAACTTCTGAACTGAACTGAAACTTCTATTGAACGGAAACTGAGCAGACTTCAATAAGGTTTTGCATAATATGTGAAACCTATAACTTAGTTGGACCAGAAGCTTCAAGACTATTGACCAAGTAGGAACTTTTAGCCTATAAGATGATGGACAGACTGGAGGGAACATGTCTATGTCCTTAAGCAGAAAAGGAATGGCTGAAGCAGCAGAAGGAATAATGTAGAAACTTTTGTTACTCCCCTGTGACATCTGTCATCTTAGCTGGTTGCTCATTGTGTTTCGGTAGAGAGAAACTTGGTATGTCATGTGGAACAACTCTGGACTATGTTGACTCTGGGAGGAATAATCATTTTGCAGATAGATACACAAATAACAAAGAAATTAACTCTGGAAAACATGGCTTCAAGATCACCCTTGTATGGCATCCTCATTTTGCAGAATACGTCACAGTCCATTGAAAATAGGGCTAATTGCAAATCTAAAAGAGAAGAGCCTTTGTGTGTCCATTAAGGGATTCATTAATGCCATAACACATTTGCTAAGTAATGGCCATTGTGTTTACAATGAGATTAATTAAGCAAAGCTGCAGCTGGGTCACTGTATTCAAAAACACACACTAAATGCAGAAAGCTGTCTATCACCAGTCCTATTATTTGTATATCTAGTTCAGTTCCGTCTCTTCAAAATTATAAAAAAGGGTAAAGGCTTTTTTAAGCTCAACCTTAGTGTCACAATGGACACGTCTTCAAATTTTTCTTGATAGTAATATAGAAATGGGTTGGCATGCATGGAAAGCCAATACTCTAGTCTAATCCTGAAGCAGTAGTCTCATTGAGAGATTGGCATTCTCCCCATTCATCTAGTAGGAACAGCAGCAGCAGCAGTTAATCCAATGCAGATATCTTTCCATTCTGCTGTCCCCCAAGGGGCATTAGATTGTTTCAGGTGCTATTCACAAATGGAGGTTTTCTTTTATTTCCCGCAGTGCAGTCTTGACTTATTTGGTCTGATCAGCACTTTTATGACCCCTCTTGGCTGACAGGGAAATGTTGCTGCCATCAGACTTCCCTTACCTGGGGCATTCAAATATGAAGGTGTAGGTGCTCCATCACCCAATTTTTTAAAGAAGACATTGGACAGCCACCTGTCCAGAATGGCATAGCATCTCCTGTTCAAGCAGAGGGTTGGACTAGAAGATCTACAAAGTCCCTTCCAACTCTATTATTCTATGAAGTCTATGTGGGCTTTATCTCCCAGGTTTGCCCAAGTGCTTGCCCATAACTAAGAATTCTGGGGACCAAATTCCATACATTCAGAAAGTGGGCAACTTGGAGATGCTCCTGCAGATGCTGAGACACTGCCAGATCTAGGCAGAGTAGTGCCAGTATAAAACGAAGACTGTGAACAGAACACTGAAATGTCTGCATCAAATAAATGATATATCAAAGCCAACTTACAGCATTATCTATGCTGCATAAATAATACTGAATATTTATCAAATGAATTAAATGGAAAACAGAAAGAGTCTCTCCAGAATATTGAAGAGATCACTATCCAAATTAGCACCACCAAAAATGCAAATCAAATAAGCATTTGGAAAGCTTGTGACACCAGATGGGACTGCTATTTTTCAAATTAATTTGCATCTAGTTCCTCTTCCCAGTGTTTTCAAACCAGTCAATCCGAACATGCCTCCAAGTCACATTCCCTACAAAATGGAATTTAGTTTCGGTTAAATGCCTTAATACCCAGCTAGGTGGCAGCATCTACATCACTTTATCCAATCTCAAAAAGCTAAATAGAGTTTAGCGAAGTAGAGGTCCGATTAATATTTTTATTTTTATTTATTTTTTATTTATTTATTTTGTCACAACAGTATGTATAAGCATAAGCATGAAGTAACTATATAATATATAAGCATATATATGAGTATAAGTATGAAATAACTATATAAATTGGATATAATGAAAGGAAACCGTAGGACAGGAACGGTAGGCACGTTTGTGCTCTTATGCATGCCCCTTAAAGACCTCTTAGGAATGGGGTGAGGTCAACAGTAGACAGTTTTTGGTTAAAGCTTTGGGGATTTTGAGTAGATACCACAGAGTCTGGTAGTATGTTCCAAGCATTAATAACTCTGTTACTGAAGTCATATTTTCTGCAGTCAAGATTGAAGCAGTTAACATTAAGTTTAAATCTATTGTTTGCTCTTGCATTGTTGTGATTGAAGCTGAATTAATACTCCACAGGAAGGACATTGCAATAGATGATTCTATGAGTTAAACACAGGTCCTGTCGAAGGAGGCAGAGTTCTAAGTTTTCTAAACCCAAGATTTCAAGTCTGGTGGCATAAGGTATTTTGTTATATTCAGAGGAGTGGAGAACTCTTCTTGTAAAATATTTCTGGACATGTTCAATTGTATTGATGTCTGAAATGTGGTGAGGGTTCCAGACAGGCGAGCTGTATTCAAGTATTGGTCTAGCAAATGTTTTATAAGCTCTGGTTAGTAGTGTAGTGTTTCTGGAGAAGAAGCTACGTAAGATTAGGTTAACAACTCTTAATGCCTTTTTTGCGATGTAGTTGCAGTGGGCTTTGGCACTTAGGTCATTGGATATGAAGACTCCAAGGTCTTTGACTGGGTGGGGGTCATCTGTAAGGTAATGTCCGTCGAGTTTGTATTTAGTGTTTGGATTCTTTTTTCCAATGTGTAAGACAGAGCATTTGCTGGTTGAGATTTGGAGTTGCCAGGTTTTAGACCATTCTGACACAAAGTCAAGGTCTTTTTGAAGAGTAGCTGTATTATTGGTAGTGTTAAATAGTTTGACATTGTCAGCAAAGAGAACACAATTACTTTTAATATAGTCACAGAGATCATTAATGTATAATATGAAGAGTGTTGGTCCAAGAATGCTGCCTTGGGGAACGCCACTTTTGACAGGAACAGGATTTGATAGGGCACTGCCTATTTTAACCTCTCGTTGTCTGTTTGATAGGAACGCTGTTATCCAGTTGTGGAGGGGTCCAGAGATGCCGTTGGATTTTAGTTTCAGGAGAAGTTTGTCATGTACCACTGAGTCAAAAGCTTTACAGAAGTCTATGTATATTGCATCTATTGTTTTGCCTTGATCAAGATTTGTAGTCCATATGTTTTTGCAGTGGAGAAGTTGTAAGTTACATGATAACTTTTTTCTGAAACCAAATTGTTTATTAGAGAGTAGATTGTTTTTTTCTAGGTGGAGGGTAATTGATTGGTTTATGGTAGATTCCATAACTTTACAGGTGACACAGCATAGAGAGATAGGTCTGTAATTTTCAACTAAGCTGGGGTCTCCTTTTTTGAAGACAGGGATGACTGTGGCTAGTGACCAAAGTTTGGGAAGGGAATTGGTCGTAAAGGCTTTTTCAAAGATTATGCTTAGGGGTTCTGCTATATTAGTGGAAAGCTTTTTTAAGAAGTATGCACATAGTCCATCAGATCCTATAGATAGGGATGGTTTCAGTTTGCGAAGAGCTTTTTCAATATTTTCTTCAGTGAAATCTATATGTGTTAGGTTGTTTTTGGTGTGGTTGCGAAATTTCAGGTATGAGCCATTGCTGTTGACAAAGACTGAGACGAAGAATGTATTAAAGAGGTTTGCTTTAACTGTTTCATCATTACATTCTTTACTGTTAGATCCTTTTAGGGGTGGGATGGATCTCGAGTCTTTAAGTTTGTTATTCACAAAATTATAAAAAGCACGATTAGAATTAGTGCGCAGAAGGTCTTCTTCTTGCTTGGTGTGGCAATTTGTGCATTCAATTTTTATTTGGTTGCATATATCTCTGTAGCGGTTTTTGAAATTAGCTACATGCCCCTTTTTGTTTTTTCTCCAAAGGGATTTTTTTTTTGGATTGAAGCTTTTTTATTGGAAAATACTTGGAAACTTTTGGATATACACTGTCTCATTGTATGTGGACAAGCATTGCAGAATAACATCAGGCACCAGAGAAATCAGGAAATTTAGGCAGTTCAAAAGAGTATAAAGATTTATTGCAAGCTTAAACTCTCTACAAGAATCTAACCAACTGGAGGTTAAAGGAAATGAGTGGGAGATAAGAGAGGCATTCAAAGTAGGTTGGACTTAAATCTCTTGCAGGCCTACAGGGACTCATGGTTTATGAAGTCATCTCCTACAAACATAGTGTCTCTAGCCTACAGTTGCATCTAGTCAAACTCAGTTTATATAAGTGGCGTTCTTGGATGAGAGGATACAAGGATTTAGGCTAGACTAAATAGTAAAGCAGGGACAATTACACTGTATTCAATATATTTATATGTAAACAATAAAATATTTTTTTAAAAAACTAGATGAGGGATTTGGCAAAGCATTTTTCTTCTGTTGCCAAGAAAACTACATTAAGTCCCCCGCAATTGAGCTTGTAGGAGACATAGCTTAAACTTCTTAATGGAATACATCTGGTATTTTTGGCCTTTCTTCTTGATACTATCTTTCTGCCTTCTCTCTTTAAAAAATTCAAGTCTGCAACAAATGCTGGGAAAGTAATATCCCTTCTTTTGCTCCTTCAGAATTTTAGCCTTCCATTGAAGACCTGTATATTCCATATACAGGTCTGCCTTCCATTGAAGACCTGTATACTGCACGAATCAAGAAGAGGGCTGTGAAAATATTTACAGATCCCTCACATTCTGGACATAAACTGTTTCAACTCCTACCATCAAAATGATGCTATAGAGCATTGCACACCAGAACAACTAGACACAAGAACAGTTTTTCCCCGAAGGCCATCACTCTGCTAAACAAATAATTCCCTCAACACTGTCAAACTATTTACTAAATCTGCACTACTATTAATCTTCTCATTGTTCCCATCACCAATCTCTTTCCACTTATGACTGTATGCCTGTAACTTTCTATTGCTATCACTAAGGGTTAAATTGCAACCTATGACCATCATTTGTGTTGTAAATGTTGTACCTTTGATGAAGGTATTTTTTTTCTTTCTTTTTCTTTTCTTTTACGTACACTGAGAGCATATGCACCAAAACAAATTCCTTGTATGTCCAATCACACTTGGCCAATAAATTCTATTCTATTCTATTCTATTCTATTCTATTCTATTCTATTCTATTCTATTCTATTCTATTCTATTCTATTCTATTCTATTCTATTCTATTCTGAGTCAGTCCTTTTAACTTCTTCTCAGAGGAATGAAATTAAATAAAATCTATTTGTCTCTTTCTCACAAAACCACATTTTTTCTTCGGCTTCAAAGATATTCACAGACCCCATTGAACCTGGCAGGCAGGAGTTGAGGAGAGTTGTTGATGATGACATTTTTACTCCTCATCATCTGATGCCCACATACATTTCTATTCCATGTCCTGATGATTAAGATGGAATTTCACTGGAGTTAGAAGGCCTCTACATCAGCTTCTACTCTATCTTGCTCCCCCGCCCTTTATTTGTCTGTTTATTTATTTTCAATTGATGCATTTCTCCCAAAGGTGCTTTTTCAAAAGACAACTGGACTTTGTTCTTTTCTTGAAGACGTTTCACTTCTCATCCAAGAAGCTTCTTTTCCTTGAAGACGTTTTGTTTTTCATTGAAGAAGTTTCTTCAGTTCAGAACTGAAGAAGCTTCTTGGATGAGAAGTGAAACGTCTTCAAGGAAAAATCAAGGAAGTTCAGCTGCCTTTTGAAAAAGAACCTTTGGAGCAATGACTGATGTGGAAAGTAGAAAAGGATTTCCAGAGGGAAAAAATTGCAGACTACAGGAACCAGGAGCACTATTCAGGTGACTCTGAGGACATAGATAAACCTCCAAGTGCTTCAAGGACCCTCTAAAAGAGGGGTCTCCAACCTTGGCAACTTTAAGCCTGGCAGACTTCAATTCCCAGCAAAGCTGGCTGGGAAATTCTAGGAGTTGAAATCCTCCAGGCTTAAAGTTGCCAAGGTTGGAGACCCCTGCTCTAAAAGTCTGCAAATTACTAGCTGTCTGCAAGGAATATCAATCTTTGCATCCCCCACTATCCTGTCAGAGCTGAAGAAGCTTCTTGGATGAGAACAAAACGTCTTCAAAAGAAAATCATCAAGCTTGTACTTAGTGTTTAGGTTCTTTTTTCCAAATGCTCAGTTTTACATATTAGAGTACAAGCTTGATGGACGTTACCTTACAGATGACCCCCACCCTGTTCAAGACCTTGGAGTTTTCATATCAAATGATCTAAGTGCCAAAGCCCACTGCAACTACATCGCAAAAAAGGCTCTAAGAGTTGTAAACCTAATCTTGCATAGCTTCTTCTCCAAAAACACTACACTACTAACCAGAGCATATAAAACATTTGCTAGACCAATTCTTGAATACAGCTCACCTGTCTGGAACCCATACCACATTTCAGACATCAATACAATTGAACATGTCCAGAAATATTTTACAAGAACTTGGAACTCCGTCGCCTTCGACAAGACCTAAGTTTAACTCATAGAATCATCTATTGTAATGTCCTTCCTGTCAAAGACTACTTCAGCTTCAATTGCAATAATACAAGAGCAACCAATAGATTTAAACTTAATGTCAACCGCTTTAATCTAGATTTCAGAAAATATGACTTCTGTAACAGAATCATCAGTGCTTGGAATACTTTACCTGACTCTGTGGTCTTTTCTCATAATCCTAAAAGCTTTAACCAAAAACTTTCTACTATTGACCTCACCCCATTCCTAAGAGGACCATAAGGGGCATGCATAAGCGTACAAATGTGCCTACCGTTCCTGTCCTATTGTTTTTCTTTTCTTTTTCCTATATATATCTGCTTATACCTTTATATACTATATAACCTTTCTGTATGATAGTTACATATATTGTTGTGACAAAATAAATAAATAAAAATAAATAAAATAAATAAGAAGAGTTCTCCACTCCTCTGAATACAACAAAATACCTTATGCCACTAGACTTGAAATCCTGGGTTTAGAAAATTTAGAACTCTGCCTCCTTCGACATGACCTGAGTTTAACTCATAGAATCATCTATTACAATGTCCTTCCTGTCAAAGACTACTTCAGCTTCAATTGCAACAATACACGAGCACACAACAGATTTAAGCTTAATGTTAACCGCTTCAATCTTGATTGCAGAAAATATGACTTCAGTAACAGAGTTGCTAATGCTTGGAATAAACTACCTGGCTCTGTGGTCTCTTCTCAGAATCCCCAAAGCTTTAACCAAAAACTGTCTACTATTGACCTCACCCCATTCCTAAGAGGTCTGTAAGGCGTGCATAAGCGCACAAACGTGCCTACCGTTCCTGTCCTATTGTTTTTCTTTTCTTCTATACCTTTATATACTATATAACCTTTCTGTATGATAGTTACATATATTGTTGTGACAAAATAAATAAATAAAAATAAATAAAATAAATAAGAAGAGTTCTCCACTCCTCTGAATACAACAAAATACCTTATGCCACCAGACTTGAAATCCTGGGTTTAGAAAATTTAGAACTCCGCCTCCTTCGACATGACCTGAGTTTAACTCATAGAATCATCTATTACAATGTCCTTCCTGTCAAAGACTACTTCAGCTTCAATTGCAACAATACACGAGCACACAACAGATTTAAGCTTAATGTTAACAGCTTCAATCTTGATTGCAGAAAATATGACTTCAGTAACAGAGTTGCTAATTCTTGGAATAAACTACCTGGCTCTGTGGTCTCTTCTCAGAATCCCCAAAGCTTTAACCAAAAACTGTCTACTATTGACCTCACCCCATTCCTAAGAGGTCTGTAAGGGGCGTACATAAGAGCACAAACGTGCCTACCGTTCCTGTCCTATTGTTTCCTTTCATTATATCCAATTAATATAGTTATTACATACTCATACTTACATATATGCTTATATATTGTATAGTTATTACATGCTTATGCTTATATATACTGTGTGACAAAATAAAAAAAAACACCAAGGAAGTCCAGTTGCCTCCTGGAAAAAAAAGCACCTTTGGGACAACCATGACTGAGACTCTCCATAGACATGTTGCATTTCTCTTTCCCTCTTCAAGCAGTAAGAAATTCCTACTTACAGTTATATTAGGTATTCTAAGTATAGTTTTCTATTGAATGTACATGGAATATTCCCCAAAGCCAATCTGTCTTTGCAATTAATAAAGAGTAAAAGACTCCTGACTGAACTTCTGAAGTTCAAAAGATGGCTCCTTTTTCCTGGTTGAAGACAATCATTCCACAATCTTATTCTCTCCAGGGGTATTAATTTTGCCAAGACAGCCATCTCCAAGGCAACATATATAGAGGATCTTCTTTTGGGTCTTCCATTGTTAAAAAAAGGACACCAAGAACTTGTTTGCAGGTGATGGTTGAAGATAACTTCTAGGCATACATTTAGCCCAACTACTAGATGGAAGCACAGAGATATGATAAACCAGGGGTCTCCAACCTTGATCCCTTTAAGACTTGTGGACTCCAACTCCCAGAGTTCCTCAGCCAGCTTTGCTGGTTGAGGGACTCTGGGTGTTAAGTCCACAAGTCTTAAAGGGACCAAGGTTGGAGACCCCTGTGATAAACTCTTTGTTCCCATCTAGTGGTCATAATATGGAAAGTTTTTTTAAATAAAAAAATCCCCCAGTCTTCCTTGCCCTCATACTAATGCAACCTGCTAGCCTTGTTCCAAGACATCACTTTGATCCACCAGTTTTCCTATTTGTCACTGAGAGTGACTTCTGCATACAAGCTCTGGGCACCAGAACAGATCTGCTCCCCCCAATGTAGCCATGAGCTCTTTAAGTCATGACTAATGCTGGTATAAGGAGTTCCATCTGTGAAGCGCCCCTTTAACCCCAGCGAGCTCTCCTTATGGTTCCCCCTGCGGCTCTCAGCCATCTCCTAGATAAAATCCCATTAAGAGGTAAAAATTTGTTCTACTGTTTCACAGCAGGAAAGCCAGGATGTTAATAACTGAGCACAAATCATTATTGTCCCCAACAGCAGGTGGATAGAAAATCATTAAGATTTTGTGAATCTTTCTTCCTGGACATAGCATTCCATCAGAACTGAAAAGCATATTCAGTTTGCAAAATTTCATAAGCTCAAACAATCAGATTCTGGTAACCCTTCTTCTATTACAAAAAGGAAGAAACAAAGTCCAAGGCTATAAGTATGGTGGAGCAACTAAGTAACCCATTTTCTTCTGATTGCTTTCCATTTAAAATTAGCTTTACAATCTAGCTTTGTACCTTTTGAGAAAGGAAACAAATGAAAGGGGAAGGATCAAGCAATATTGAATCTGCCTTTTCTTATTATATAGACATTTCTGCACTGGAACTCACATGTTTGGAGGCAGCTTCAAGTTCAAAAGAAATACAGTTTGGAGGGGAAAACCCCCCCCACTTATTTGCAAATTGCATACATGTAGTCTTTGATTTATGACCATAATTGAGCTGGAACTACAATCGTGAGTCATCACATGACCAATCCAATTTTCTGATTTTTCTTTTGGTGTTGGTTTTTAAGCAAATGCTGCAGTCATTAATTAATACCACAGTCATTAAGCAAACCTATTGTCAGCAATGGGTGGTTTTTTGCCCCAAACCAAAGGTAAAAACATGACTGTTGGGACAAAAAATAATAATCTTAAATTATGGTCACGTGACTACAGGTGGGTTTCAGCAGGTTCTGACCAGTTCTGAAGAACCAGTAGTGGAAATTTTGAGTAGTTTGGAGAACCAGTAGTAAAAATTCTGACTGGCCCCTCCCCCATCTATTCTCTGCCTCCCAAGTCCCAGCTGATCAGGAAGAAATGGAGATTTTACAGTATCCTTCTCCTGCCATGCCCACAAAGCCACACCCACCAAGCCACGCCATGCCCACAAAGCCACACCCACAGAACCGGTAGTAAAAAAATTTGAAACCCACCACTCATGTGACCACAGGAACTGAAAATAGCTATAAATGCAGGGCGGTTCTTCAGCACCCAAAATGCAATCCTATGAGAGTTTGAAGTTGGAACTTTGAATCTGAACCATTTAAGTACCTTTTTTGGAGTGTCTCATAACTTCAAACATTTGCTAAGTGACTGGTTGTTCAATGAGGACAACTTGTATGCATCTGAGATAAAATAACTGCTGCTAAATAGCTATGGGGGTTACAAAACTATTTAGCCTTTTGTTTGTTTGATGCTGATAGCGTATCTAAAGCAACTTTCATAAAATAAGTTATGGTTGTAACTGAGAGGTCTAATAGATACTGTTCATGTCCCAAAAAAGCCCCAAATTCAATATGGCATCTCCAAATGAAGAATTTAGGTCCCAGCCAACTTTGACTGAACTTGAAAGAGCTAATCAGAATTAGACCTTGGTTAGTACTTTGGTGGGAGGATTACAAGGATAGGCTATTAGATGGACTCTGAAAAAAAAGAAACTAACAGTAAAACACTTCTGAGAAAGTAGCACCTCCATCTGCATGTAGTCACAGGAACCAATCTTTCCAAACTTGGGCACCCAGACAAATGTTTTGGACCACAATTTTCATCTTCTCCAAAATAGCTGAAGACAGAACAAGAAGCAATGGATGGAAACTAATCAAAGAACAAGCCTAGAAATAAGGCAAAATCTGAGCAATCTGAAGAAGCCACCATTTTGAAATTCAACTTTCAAATGGACAGTAAGTTGTGCCTTTCACTTCTTAATCACTTTCAAGGACTATTAATTTTTTCTAAGTCCAGTTAAAAGTTTAAAAAGGCTCTATTTAGACACAGCTTCCTATGCCTTTTTGAAGGCTTGCACTATTTTAGGGATTTGTGTGTGTGTGTGTTCAATAACAAGGAAGAAGGTCGCTAAGGCAAGCCTAATAAGGAAGTGTGGAGCAAAAAAAAAAAAGTTGACAGAGAAACATAAAGACTGAAGTCTGTGATTTTAGTTTATTATTGTAATAATTTGTAATTTGGTCTTCTTTGCTGTGGGTGGCTAAAATTTTCTGATCCTGATCAAAAGAGGAAGCCAAGATGATGGAGCAACATTTGCTAGACCAATTCTTGAATACAGCTCGCCTGTCTGGAACCTATACCATATTTCAGACATCAATACAATTGAACGTGTCCAGAAATATTTTACAAGAAGAGTACTCCACTCCTCCGAATACAACAAAATACCTTATGCCACCAGACTTGAAATCCTGGGTTTAGAAAATTTAGAACTACGCCACCTTCGGCATGACCTGAGTATAACTCATAAACTCATCTGTTACAATGTCCTTCCTGTTGAAGACTATTTCAGCTTCAATCACAACAATACAAGAGCAAACAATAGATTTAAACTTAATGTTAACTGCTCCAATCTTGATTGCAGAAAATATGACTTCAGTAACAGAGTTATTAATGCTTGGAACACACTACCAGACTCTGTGGTATCTACTCAAAATCCCCAAAGCTTTAACCAAAAACTGTCTACTGTTGACCTCACCCCATTCCTAAGAGGTCTTTAAGGGGCGTGCATAAGAGCACAAATGTGCCTACCGTTCCTGTCCTACTGTTTTCTTTCATTATATCCAATTTATATAGTTATTACATACTTATACTCATATATATGCTTATATATTATAATTATATAGTTACTTCATGCTTATGCTTATATATACTGTTGTGACGAATAAAATAAATAAAATAAAATAAAGTGTTAGAAATGTATTTGAAAGGTCTATAAATAAAACCCACCAATTTGTTGACCAGCTGTGTTCCAAGGATGATAAAAACTCCTTTCAATTTACTTTTGAGATACAAAAGTATCTGTGATGAATGTTACCAGACTACCAAGGCAACTTCACAAGTAGCTGAAAATGTAGAGGAGTTCATTGCAATTTTGGAAAAAACTGATATTAATTTTCACTATTATGGTTTAAATATAAACCTCTCAACACAACTGAAAGAAGAGCGGTGAGAAAAAACACAAATTTGGGACCTTTTCTTTAAGGATGTTAACAAGGTTGAGGATTCTGTGATAAAAAGGGGGGCTTATAACTACTTAATAAAACTTCCAGAGACGAAAAAGATTTTACTTCATGAAGATATGCTGGAAGAAGTGACTTAAACTCAGTGAGTTAACTGGAATTAGGATGGATTTTTCTTTATTTGATATTTGTAACTGAAACTGAAATATTTTTATTTGATATTTATAACAACTAATTTAAGTTGTATGTATGTGTGTGTATGCGTATATGTATATATGTGTGTATATATGTATGTATATGTTTATGTGTATATGTGTGTGTATATGTGTGTGTATTTATGCTTTATTTCTTAAAGTAGGCAAACGTTACTGAAAATGTATTTGAGAGTACCTGTATTAAGAGAAAGTTAGAGAAAATGATGTACCATTTTAAAGAAAAAATTTGTGACTTAAAAAAGATGTTTATAAAAGAAAAAAATTCTATAAGGGTTTGGAGGTATGGGTCTAAATTTAATATTGAAGTTTAAAGCTTGTGTGTTAAGAAGTAGAAGAAAAAGAGGCATTAGAAAGTTTTAACTTCAAAAAAGTGTTTAAAGAACATTTAGCTCGTCAAAAAAGGGTGAAAAAAAAGTGAGCTTTTTCAGTAGGGTCAATGAATTTGGAAGAATACAATGAATCTTGTTAATAAAAATGGTGACAGTTCACAAAGATTATTAGGTGCAAATAGAAATACATACTATTTCCGTACCAAGGAACATAAAGCAGGAATGGTTAAATTGATTATTTTATTCAAAAAGGAAAATATATTTTCATTTGGATATCACTTCTTGTGATTTTGTGCTTATGATAAAAAAAATGAAACTTTGACTTTGGTTTCGAATACAGACGGATCATCACTTGGAACACCACACCAGATATCACAGTTGTTGAAAACCGAAACATACAATTTATTGACATACGGGTACCAAGAGATGCCAAAGTTGAAGAAAAAGTACTGGAAAAAATCATAAAATATTGCAAACTACCCAGCTGGCCATCGAAACTACACGAATATGGATGAAACATGTAACAATGATATCCATTGTCATCAGGGCACTTGGTACCATGTCCAAGAATTTTATTAGATACATCAACAAATTGCAGCTTCCTGCAATAATGCCAGCGGAACAAAAAACTGCTACTTGGAACATCATATATTTTAAGAAGATACTTGGGTGATACCTAGGACTCTGGCAGCAACCCGTATCAACCATTAGCATCAGTCAATCATATTTGTGACACATTTTTAAATGTTCAGTTGATTGAGTTTCATGTTTAATGAATAAAAGAGATAATAATAAAGAATTAAGGAGAAATTTCCTGACAGTGAGAACAATCAATCAGGGGAATAGCTTGCCTTCAGAAGTTGTAGGCAAAGACAAGAAGAGATTGGACAGTCACCTGTCTGCCACAGTATAGGGTTTCCTGCTTGAGCAGGAGTTGGAACAAAAGAGCTTCAAGGTCCCTTTCAACTCTTTTATTCTGTTATCTTTCCTATGCTGCTAAGGATGGCTGAAAGCCAACAGACTTAACATCATCTAAAAAGAAAACTGTTTTGACTGTCCACACAATTCAATTCACACAGCTTCAATTGCAATAATACACAAGCACACAATAGATTTAAGCTTAATGTTAACCGCTCCAATCTTGATTGCAGAAAATATGACTTCAGTAACAGAGTTGTTAATGCTTGGAATAAACTACCTGACTCTGTGATCTCTTCCCAAAATCCCCAAAGCTTCAACCAAAAACTGTCTACTATTGACCTCACCGCATAAGAGCACAAGCGTGCCTACCGTTCCTGTCCTATTGTTTTCTTTCGTTATATCCAATTAATATAGTTATTACATACTCATACTTATATATATGCTTATATATTGTTATTACATGCTTATGCTTATATATACTGTGTGACAAATAAATAAATCAAATCACAATCCAGTGAACAGAGTAGGGAGCTTATGGCTTTCCAGATATTACTGAATTTCAACTCACAACAAAATGATAGTTGCATGTCAAAAAGTCAGGGATGCAGTTGTAATTCACTAACCTCAGATTCCCAACCTCTGCGACCATAGTTTCTGCACCAGGCAGAGCCAAAGTCAGTTTTATAGATGAATAAAACAATGATTTAATGTAGTCAGCTTCTGCTTCAGATGTTTTCCCTTTTCTACCTGCTGTTTCATCCCTCCCTTAGAAATGGCTATAGACTTAAATAAGAACTAGAACGCATCAGAAGTAAATCAAGAAGTCACAAACCATGCATCCCCATTTTTATGAAATGATATGAAATTATCCCCATGACATGAAATTACAGCTGTCCACAGTTTAATTGTAGAATTAAATGGTGGTTTACTATTCTAAAAGAAGGCCAACTTTTTTACTGTCCCACTTACTGTCCCACCAAGCCCAAACCAAACCAATCACATTAAGATTTGGTGAATTATCTGAACTGACTACTATATACTAAGTGGTTTCTTGTAGCACGTATGTGTGCTATTCCCACATTATGATGCAAGTCCTTTTTGTTACCATGAATATTCAACTGCTACTTGAAAAAGGTAGCATAGCCCATTGGGATGAAGAAGGAAGGATGCATTCTTAATAACAGATACCATGCTGAAGAACTTTGCAGGAAATCTAGGGGGGAGGGATTAACAAAAATGGGCCACTTCATTGAATTAAAAAAAAAAAGAATTATTCCCAATAAAGAGCATCTCTCAAGCACTTGGCATACATGAACAGTCTTGGGAAACATGTTGCATAAATTAAATTCACCAGCAGCCTTGACAGCTATTTCAACACATGAGAAAATTCAGAGTCTTCAGCCTTGGTCCACTGAGTACAAAGTCAAGGTTAAGAAAAACCAGAGTGATAAACACAAATTTCAACAGGTCTTCCAGTCTTGTTTTGCTTTCCTGCAGCCAAAGTCCACTAAAGTAATTATTGAGGAAAAGTAATGTATCATTATGGGATTCCACTGAGGTTCATGGTCCTCAGACCACTCAGATACCACACTTGTATCTATGTATCACTTACGATGAGCATTTGTTTAGAACAGAAGTACTACTTGTCTGGAAAAATCTGTCTGAAAACCAGATGGTAGCCTCACTAAAAGATGAAGAATAATCTAAACCTAATGAATACATATCTACTTCAGAATTAGAACTGAGAGGGATGCATTTGGCAGTTTTTAAAATTATTATTTGACTCTTGAAATACTGGAATTGATATTCTGTAATCATCTTCTAGTGGTGTTGTTCCCTTGGCCATTTCCAAAAGGGCAATTTCAACAACCTTTGTAGCAAAACATCTTGTGGCACATTAAAGAACAACTCCTCATTAACCTTTTGTGATTCACAACCTGCTTTATCAGATGTAGGGCGCAAGTCCTTAGAAAGAAAGAAAGATACACATGATGCACTTTTGTTAATGCTCATACTCAGTAATCGTACCTCTCTCTTTCTCTGTTTCTATTCACTCGTCTTTGTTCCCTGCTTTCTTTACAACAACACCTGCTTGCACATCAGGGCTCTGCCTTAAAGACTTCCATGGAAAGGATTGGTTCCATGCTTCTAAACATGACTAAATCCCAATTTAATCCCATTAGTTATGTTCACTTGTAATTCCATGCAACAGTCAGCTCCAATCCATCAGAGTTCATTTATACTAAATGTGTTTATTTTTCAGCTGCCACAAGGCTAGCTCTGCCCCATTGTTTCATTTACCACAATTGGGGGGGGGGGCAATCACCATGGCTAAATAAGCCATGCTCTACAAATCCCAAATGCTGTGTTGCCTTAACCAATGAAAAACAAGCATATTATGGCTTACTGAAGAGTTCAAAATTGTAATCCAATGTTTAACATTGTGCTGAAAAGGTGGATAGGGTGCATTGAAAAACAAAATAGGAAAACATTAACTGAAAAAATAGATGATCAAATTCATGCAACTAGACTCTGTTCAGACAATAAGGTAAATGCCAAACCTTGTCAGACAAAACACAACTTGTGAATATGTATAACTTTTGCATACAAGTAAATAGTATTATGGCTTAAGATGATGGTCAGGTTAATATGTTATATCTTTAGAGAATAGATGGGTGCCCACAATATGTAGCTTCACATGCTGCATACCTACTGTATGCATGTATTAAGCCATTCCTTTCAGGGCCAGCATCGTTAAGCAAGTGTCGAAAAGGATAAGAAATAGTGAGCCTAAAAATTAAAGAACTGAGATAGGAAAGGGGAAAAAAGCACGGCTGAAACAAGTTTACCCCAACATCATTCATTATCCTCCTTTACCACTTTCTCTCCTTCCAAACCATTCTTTCTTTTGTCATGTCCACACACTGCTTTATACATTCACTTTGGTTCTTCAAAACGTCTCATCTCTCTTTTCCAGGATCTCTTAAACTCCGTCCAATCTCAATTTCCTCAACCTTGGTGTCATTTCTTTTTCTTCTTTCATATACCTGTTTTGTCACTCAGTCTTCATTCTCCCTAGATGGTCAAACCATCTCAATGCATTTTCCCCCCAAACCCAAGAATGATCTAACAGATTAACAGAGTTAGAAGGGACCTAATAGGTTGTCTAGTCTGACCCCCTGCTCAAGCAGGAGACTCTATACCATTTCTGACAAATGGCAGTCCATTTGATCTCACTTGATCCCCAGATTTAAAATACACCAAGGACACGGGTACAATATTAGGACCGCAGAAATATTACCAACCAATAGATGGCAGTAAAGATTTGGTGTTTCCTCTCTGCCTTTCTGGCCCCCTCCTGGTTATCCAGAGTTTTGCACCTCAGATATGGTTGTCCTAAATAAGAATGGTGAGCAAAACCAGGCTAAACAAAAAAAAGAAAAATATTCTTTCATGCACAGAGAAAAAATAATTTATGAATAGGCTGCAGTTTGCACGGCCATAACTAATGAGTGATATGAACCAGATCTCTGTTATTTTTGTTGCAACAGGTTAATTCTGCTGGAAATAAGTTAAAACAAGAGTAGCCAGCAGAGGGTAGTAGCAAGCTAAAGCTATCCTAGAACTTCAGCTACTAAGCTGAAATGTACATTGTTGGAAAATAGTATCTCAGGATGCAACGTGCATGTTCTTGCTGTCTTCCTGATATGCATACCTTCTGTAACTTCCATCCTCTGCTCGTGGTATCCTCAGTTTGCTTCCCATCCTGAATTATTATACAGGTCAGTGAACATCTCATTGATATTTATATGTTGATCAGCTTGTTAGCCAAGTACTAAGTAAAAGGGAATCTGTCTCAAAGTGTGGTGAAGATTTTGAATCAGCTTTTGCAGGAGAATCTCTCTTCTTTTAGCATTTTGTAGACAAAAGAATAAATTTCTGGAACATGTTCCAGAAACTGCATTATTTCAAAAAAGAGAGAAGAAAAGGGGGAGAAGGACCATAAGCTAAAAGCAAGATTTTTGCTAGCATTCTGCTTTTTAAGCTATTGGAGCATTTTTAGGAGTTTTGCCTGGGCAGAAAGAAAATCTCAATTAAAACATATTGAGTAAAAGACTTACCTTTGAGTAAAAGAACTTCAGCTTTTATTGCAAGTATATTTACTTAGAATTTAATTTATTGAGCTCAGGGAATCTATCTTCTATGTATTCTTGGTAAGGATTAAGCTTCAAAAGTGCTAATTCTTAATAGCCACACCATTCCAGTCACTTTTATTTTTATAGGACTTATATTCAGGAAAGCATTCCATGTCATTTGTCAGGGAAAAAACATATTACCTTGCAGTGATAGCTCACATGTGTAATTAACATTTTTGTAGGTTCTTTCAATCACTTTCTTCCTGGAATTCTCTGCTAAGGTTGAAATCCTATTTTATAAAATAAGCCAAAACTTACAGATACATTTCATATATTCATATGACCCCATATGTGTTTTGAATGTTTTGAACGTTGCATGATTAAGTGATATCCGTTCCCCTTGCCTAGGTAAACAAAAGATTTCTAAACAACCCTAGAAAAGAGATGCGTATATCTACGCATATTGTATTGTATTGTTAGACAATTTTAGATGGTCAACTTCAGTGGACTTAAAATGGACTTTAAGATGACAATTTATTTTATTTCTTTAATGACTGACAAAGGGGATCATTCAATTCATTCTGTGGTGTGGATCTTTGGCTGCAGATCTCATGGTGACTAACCAACAAATTGTTCTGAATCTTAACTAACTCCCAGATTTCCCCAGCTACCATACTTGGAATTCTGGGAGTTGAAGTCCACACAGCTTAAAGTTGCCAAGATTGAAAAATTCTACTTTTTAAAATTGGAAAGTCATAAGAACATTTCTGTATGCAGAAGGAATAACATAACTGTAGTATATTGATCTACTTTAGATATAATGTTTAATTTAAATATCCTAAACCCTACATTTTGGAAAGAAACCTCCAGGAAAACATTCAAAGAGAAAAATACAATCTTCAATCTGAAATACTTAGCAAGCCTTAAGCACTCGCTGTCAGGCAAAATGAGATGTTCATAGGTTTTGTCATCATTATCTCTATATTTCCTAGAATCTGAGCAGATGGAGCATAAAGAAAGAAATGTAGTATAATTTTACTTTATTTTTCCATACCCAGCTCCTATGTCTAATTACATTTCTTTATGTGGATTTCAAATAGAAACAAATAGACTTGAACAGGAACAAAAAAGCTGATTTTAGGAAAAGGAACTGGATGGCTCTGCCAAAATTCCTCAGACAATTGTGCTTGGATGAAACAAAATTAACAATAATCAAAAGCAGAGCTGAGAACCAACCATTATAGAACACCTAGCATCTCCTTTAAATACTGTAATTGGATGTCCCTGCAAATAGAAGCTGGATTCATTCACCTCCTTTTCCTTCTTGCCCTCCCTAGCTGGTATCTTCCATATATGGAAGAGCACAATTTAACTTGTAGGGATTTTGCAGACAAATAGATCTAATTTTCCCAAAATGTTAAATGAGGTTGACTTGATTGATTTTGACCTAGCTTCCACATAAAGTCAGCAACTGATTCCACTAGCCAAGATTAAACAAACAACAGTCCAGGGTTTGAGTTTGGTCACTATCTGGATTTCTAATGCTTTAAAATGCTCATGAAACTCTAAAGCAGGGATGTCAAACTGGTGGCCCATGGACCAGATGTGTCATGCGCAGGCCATACTCACCCGAGCTCCATAAATGGGAAAAAATGTCACAAAACATCATGGGATGGCATCCGTGCTCTAAGGAGATCCTGGATCAGTAGCTCAGTGAGCTGCAGAATCTTTCTGAATCAGCTCCATCTGCTACAGAAATCCAGATGGATTTGTGACCGGGGTTAATAACAGCTCATGGTGGAGTACATTTTGTATTTCATAGCTAAAAATTGGCAACATTCTCCCTTTCCATATGTGTAGATATTGCACAGGCAAAAAAGGCTCTTAATTTTATGGTTCATTTATTAACAGCAAATATTGGAAAAGTTGGAGATAGTATCCTAAATTTTTATGTATTTTTTATTTGTTGAGAGAGAGAGAGTAAAGGAATCCCTGTGAATTTTACTCCGCTAGTCTTTGCCAACTATAGGGGGCAGTGTTCATCTCTGTTTCAAGGCCATTGAGCCTGTGCTGTTTGAAGACATTTTCATGGTCATGTGGCCAATGCTGTTACCTTCCCACCAAAGTGGTGCCTATTTATCTACTTGCATTTGCATGCTTTCAAACTGCTAGGTTGGCAGGAGTGTGGCGAGGACTGGAGCTCACCCCATTGTGTGGCACTTGGGTCTTGAACCTGGACCGCCAGCTTTCCAGCCAACAAACTCAGCATCTTAACAAATGAGCCACCATGCCACCCTTATTTATTTATATCCTGCCTTCATTATTTTTTACAAATGTCTCAAGACGGTGAACATATCCAACACACCTTCCTAACCTATTTTCCTTTCTCCTATTTTTAATAATAATAATAATAATAATAATAATAATAATAATAATAATAATAATAATAATAATAATAATAATAATCATAATCATAATCATAATCATAATCATAATCATAATCATAATAATTTAATTTGTATACTGCCCTTCTCCCGAAGGACTCAGAGCGGTTCACAGCCAAATAAAATTGACAATAAATAGGTACAATACAGTAAAACCAATGATAAAAAACTTATTAAATTTGGCCCATAATTAAAATAAAACCATAAAACCCCAGTTAAAATACAAATAATAAAACTAATCCTATGCCAGTCCAGCGCGGAAGAATAGATAAATCTTCAGCTCGTGGCAGAAGGTCCGGAGATCAGGAAGTTGACGAAGTCCTGGGGGAAGCTCATTCCAGAGGGTAGGGGCCCCCACAGAGAAGGCCCTCCCCTGGGGGCCGCCAGCCGACATTGTTTGGCTGACGGCACCCTGAGGAGGCCCTCTCTGTGGGAGCGCACAGGTCGGTGGGAGGCAAATGGTGGCAGAAGGCGATCCCATAAATACCCCGGTCCTAAGCCATGGAGCGCTTTAAAGGTGGTAACCAACACCTTGAAGTGCACCCGGAAGACCACAGGCAGCCAGTGCAGTCTGCGCAGGTTAGGTGTTATATGGGAGCCACGAGTGGCTCCCTCTATCACCCGCGCAGCCGCATTCTGGACCAACTGAAGCCTCCGGGTGCTCTTCAAGGGGAGCCCCATGTAGAGAGCATTGCAGTAGTCCAGGCGAGAAGTGACGAGGGCATGAGTGACCGTGCATAGGGAATCCCGGTCTAGAAAGGGGCGCAACTGGCGAATCAGGCGTACCTGATAAAAAGCTCTCCTGGAGACGGCCGTCAGATGATCCTCAAAGGACAGCCGCCCATCCAGGAGAATGCCCAAGTTGCGCACTCTCTCCATCGGGGCCAATAACTCGCCCCCAACAGTCAACCGTGGCTGCAGCTGGCTGTACCGGGATGCCGGCATCCACAGCCACTCCGTCTTGGAGGGGTTGAGTTTGAGCCTGTTTCTCCCCATCCAGACCCGCACGGCCTCCAAACACCGGGACAGCACTTTGACAGCTTCTTTGGGGTGGTCTGGGGTGGAAATGTACAGCTAAGTATCATCAGCGTACAGTTGGTAGCTCACCCCAAAACCACTGATGACCTCACCCAGCGGCTTCATGTAGATATTGAACAGGAGGGGCGAGAGAATCGACCCCTGCGGCACCCCACACATGAGGTGCCTCACAGCGATCTCTGCCCTCCTGCCAACACCATCTGCGACCGGTCGGAGAGATAGGAGGAGAACCACCGAAAAACGGTGCCTCCCACTCCCAAACTCCCCAGCCGACAGAGCAGGATACCATGGTTGATGGTATCAAAAGCTGCTGAGAGATCTAAAAGGACCAGGGCAGAGGAATAACCTCTGTCCCAAGCCCTCCAGAGGTCATCAACCAATGCGACCAAAGCTGTCTCTGTGCTATACCCAGGTCGAAAGCCGGACTGGAACGAGTCCAGATAGACCATTTCATCCAGGTACTGGGGTAACTGATGTGCCACCACACTCTCAACAACCTTCGCAATGAAGCGAAGGTTGGAGACGGGACGATAGTTTCCCAAAACAGCTGGGTCCAGGGAAGGCTTCTTGAGGAGGGGCCTCACCACTGCCTCTTTCAAGGCGGTAGGAACAACACCCTCCATCAAAGAAGCATTAATAATCCCCTGGAGCCAGCCTCGCGTAACCTCCTGTGTGGCCAGTACCAACCAGGAGGGACACGGGTCCAATAAACATGTGGTGGCATTCAGCCTTCCCAGCAACCTATCCACATCCTCAGGAACCACAGTATCAAACTCAGCCCAGATGTTCTCCACAAGACTTGTCTCTGCCATCTTGCCTGGATCTAGAAAACTTTTAGAAAAGCATTTTATTTATTTATTTATTGCTGAATATTTCATGCCATCATCATTTTGCCACACAGCTCTGTAAGCTTTGATCAGTGCATTTCGGAGCCCGGCATGTTGCTAACGTATTTTTCAGTTTGTGAGTCTTTAGGGAAAGCTGTTTACCAATTCTCTATCATTCTATGCCTCTCCCTCCCTTTTTTTTTCTTCTTCTCTTTAAATTGCTGTTTTCAGGCACCCGTGCAGCAAAATTCTTCCCATAAAAAAGTAAACAAGGAGGTTGTAATCTTGAGATGAAAGAGTAAAGTTACGGAGGAGCTACAGAAGCAACTCAGAGACAAATGGGGAAGGCATCAAAAGGCAGGGATGCCTAATGAGCTGAAAGGACTCAAACTCATGGCCTTTGAAAGCATTTCCTCTCAGTCCTACGGTGGCGGCTTCAAAAACAAGTCCTTCAAAAGATGGCCCATGAATATGGAAGTGCATCAGGACAGAAGGAACTTTCTGAAAAATAGATAACTGAACTGACTAAATCCAGTTTTTAATATATATCTTGTTTTTCCTATCTGATTGGTGTGAAACAATACTAAAGCTACTCCACCATCTAAGTTGAGCATGACTTTGGGTGGCTTTTAGGCAGTGGTAGGATTCAAATAATTTAACAACCGGTTCTCTGCCCTAATGATTTCTTCCAACAACCAGTTCACCAAATTGCTCAGTAAGTTAACAACCGGTTCTCCCGAAGTGGTGCGAATTGGCTGAATCCCACCACTGCTTTTAGGACACATCTGTATAATATTCTGGGCAACAGTGGAAAAGTGGACTGCTGTTACCTTCTTCTGGAATATTTTTCTTTCAACGTGTCAGTGTATCTACACACCATTCATGTCCGAAGCAGAACTAATCCTGCTTAGATTTTGATCCCCAAGAAGGTCAACTACTTGCTAAGACAATGTGAGATGGAGCTCAAAGCAAAAGTTGTCTATTCTACTTATGGTTAAATCCTTCTATTGGGGTTCACTCATGGAAGCCACCAGCCATTGGAATACTGGCTTCTTTAATGGCAGCAGCTCTGGGGTAGCATTAAGGAACGGCTCCAATTTCAGTTCCCAGTTTACTAGTGTGCAGCTGATCCAGTCTTTCAAACCTCTGATCATCCCCTGCTACACCTTGGTGGTGCTTGTTGGCATTTTTGGAAACTATCTTCTTCTGTATGTCATCTGCAAGATCAAGAAAATGCACAACGTCACCAACTTCTTCATTGGAAACCTGGCCTTCTCAGATATGTTGATGTGTGCAACCTGCATCCCCTTTACCCTGGCATATGCATTCAACCCCCAGGGGTGGATCTTTGGGAAGTCCCTGTGTTACTTTGTGTTCCTGATGCAGCCCATGACTGTCTATGTCTCTGTTTTCACACTTACTGCCATTGCTGTGGACAGGTAAATAAATGTTTCCTATTAATCAAGAGTCTAACGCAGTGTTTCTCAACCTTGGCAAGCTGGAAGATGTGTGGATGTCAATTCCTAAAATTTAGGAAGTTGAAGTTCACACCTCTTCAAGTTGCCAAAGTTGAGAAACTCTGGTCTAAAGAGAGATTTGGTTCATACACCTCTTGCTAAACCGTCATATTTGGCATGTTAATCAGAGAATTAGATTCAGTTGACCTGTGTGCATTTCCCTTATTTGGTTTTGGCCTAGTGTATTGTGCGAGTCTAAATATTGGAATTTATTTGGGAAACCATGTTTAGATAAATTATGCCTTAACACAATGTGTTAAGAGTTTGTGTTAAGATTTGTGTTAAGAGGAAGCCCTGCAGCTCAATGGTGAAACACATGGTTGACAGAAGAGAAGACCTCTTATTCCATCATTGACCCTCCCAAGTTGAAATGCAACTCATCTTAAGAGCATGTAGCTGGGATGTTTCCATTACCCTTAAGGATTGAAGCTCTCCAGGAAGTTGATCAAGAGTTCCTCACTCTTCCCAAATCCACTCATAAATTATGAGGATTGATCCTGGGACTCTCTGCCTGCCAAGCATGTACTTACCATTAGGTTTTGGTTCTTTCCTTAGGACAATATGATAGGTCAATGTTCTTTATTATGTTCTATGAATGTCCTACTATTTTCATTTCATTCCTGCTGGGAAGGAACTTATTATAGTTGGAGATTAAACTGG
This sequence comes from Ahaetulla prasina, assembly GCF_028640845.1. Taxonomy (NCBI): domain Eukaryota; kingdom Metazoa; phylum Chordata; class Lepidosauria; order Squamata; family Colubridae; genus Ahaetulla; species Ahaetulla prasina. The sequence continues at coordinate 30,743,803 of NC_080547.1, read as the reverse complement.
TTCTTCCTTCTTGTAGTTCCAGCAGAGATTTAAAAACAGAGCATTTACTGGTTGATCATCATTATCCTGTTGTTTGTTCTTTTCTAACTTGTGGCTAACTGCTTTGGTAAATAATTTAATTTTTACACCTTTTCTCCTCCATGGGTGGGCTGAGTGAGTGACTATGACCAGAGAATAAGATTTATTTGCTCTGCTTATCCTTTTCACAGCCTGGTCCAAGAAGGATCACAGAGACAGGTGGTTTCTCACTGCAGTGGGAATTGTTCCTGTCCTTCAATTAATAATGTGGTATCTTATTATTTGCCACAGTGGAAAAAAAATCTGTGCCATGGTCACCAAATGCAGCTGTTGCCTTTGGAAAGCCAGGCAAATGTAGAAACTGTTCGGAATTGGGAGTGGGTGATAGAACATTTCCATAGCAACATAGTCCTAGCAAAGGTTGAGGATGCAACTTGCACTTTCTGCCAATACATTGAACAACATATCTAAGAGGAGTTGGATACATTCCAAAAAGTAGATAAGATCAAGACAAAAAAATGGATGTTGACAGGACTAAATAAATAACTAAAATATAACATAATAATTGCATATCTGGAAGCCACAATTCTAGGGCAATCTTTGAAGCCTTCTGGAGAGTCTCTGTTTGGGGTTTTAGAGGGTTTGTGGTACCCTGGGCCAAGTTGCGAACAGTATTTATTGAAAACAATGGGCCAGATTGTATAAGAGATCTAATGATATCTATAGCCCCTCTAGTGAAAGAAAATAAGGTCCAGCTCCTCAACCTTTCCAGGCTAATGTGTTTGCAGTGTCCATAACAGGACAAAACTAGATTACATCTGATTCTTGGACAGGTATTCCCCTGGATTTAATCCCGGTGCCAATATGTGCACCAAATTCCACTCACGTTGGCCTTCGTAAATGGTACATGTGGTGGCTCAGTGAAACAGTAGATAAGAGAGAAAAGAAAAGGAACATCTTTCACATGGACCAAACAGCAAATCTGGGTGGGTGTATTGGGTAACCTTAGGCCAGGGATAATGAATGCCTCTCTACCGTACAAGATCAGAGTTGACTCAAAAAAAGCAATGCTAATTACAGGTGTCATATTGCTGGCATGTGGAAGCAATAGCAAGTTTCTGTCGTCCGAGGCCATACTTTATTTATCACAAACTGCAAAGACTCAGATGCTAATGCAATGAAGTCTCCAGAGGGGATGGGAAAGGAATTTCAGCCCTCCCTATGTTGAATACTTTAAAAAAAAACAGAAATAGGTTCATTAAGCATATCAAAGACCAATACAGGTAATCCTCGACTTACAACAGTTCATTTAGTGACCGTTTGAAGTTACAACAGCACTGAAAAAAGGGACTTATGACCATTTTTCACATTTATGACTGTTGCAGCATCCCTATGGTCATGTGATTTACATTCGGATGCTTGACAACTGACTCAAATTTATGACGATTGCAGTGTCCCAGAGTCAAGTGATCCCCTTTTGTGACCTTCTGGCCAGCAAAGTCAATAGGGAAACCAGATTCATTTAACCCAGAGGCAACTGGACTTTCTGGGTTTTTCTTTGAAGAACTTTCACTTCTTCAAGTGAAACATCTATCACTTCTATCTATCTAAAACCAGAAAACCTCTTAAAAAGCACTTTTGGGACAACCATGACCTGGATGACTGAGAACTATAGACAGATTCACTTAACAACCGTGTTACTAATTCAGCAACTGCAGTGATTCACTTAACAGATGTGGCAAAAAGGTCTTTGGCAGTTTCCTCCATCAGCAAAGGTGGTGGTACAATCTGGACGGCTTTAAAACTTCAAAGAAGCAGCTACTTTTTCACGGCTTAAGATAGACTTACACTATTTTTATTACCTTTTTAATCTCCTTTTCCTCCAGAGAACTCAAGACTGTAGAAGAACTGCCCACATGCTCCATTCCGTATTCATCAAAAGAATATCATTCCATAAACAGCTGTGGTCTGACAGCTCTTCATATGGAGAAGCTTTTTCAGTAGAGGCCCTACAGGGAATAAAGGGGAAAATGTTGCTATATTGGTCACTGCCCATAAAGAAACTCCTCCATAACCAAATGAATGTTTTCCCAGTAGTTATGGAGGATTATCTTTTGCAGTGTCCCCTCCATTCTCAAGGAGAGTTTTTCCATGGAGAACAGGTTCATAATTCAATATCAGAATGCAGACAGTGATCATTCTTGATTGATAGTTCCCATTCTCAAATTAGCTTTTGAGTGCAGCACGGCTTTGCAGGGATGAGGTGAACCAAACACAATTTATGAAAATAATACCACTTTGGAAAATATTGAATTGAAAATGAATACAACAATGGAGAGAGAATGGAAAGAGGAGCAGAGGGATAGATAGGAGGGGAGAAGAGAGGAAGGAGAGAGAGGAACAGAAGAAAGGGAAAAGGACAGGAAGAAAGGGAGGGGAAATAAGAGTAGGAGAGAAGGTTAGAAAGGGAGGAAGAAGGGAGGAGTGGGGGAAAGAAAGGGGAAGGAGAGGAGGGGAAGGAGAGGAGGAAAGAAGAAAGCAGAAGAGGATAGAAGAAGGGAGGGAAGGGAAAGAGAGGAGAAGGAGAAGAAGGATTGTTGCAAAATATGGAATGGTAGAAGAGCAACCCCGAGTATACTCAAATTTTTTAGGATGAAGAATGAACTAATATGAAAGTTAAAAGAGAATATGTATGATTAACAATGGATAAGAGACTGTACATTTAAGACATGTTTATGAGAAATCAATTTTTTTTTAAAAAAAAATAGAAAATAATTCTTTGTTGCTTTTGAAATGGTAGGGTACTTCAGTGAACATTCTGAATTTCTATTGATCATTTTTCAAAGCGGCAACTGATGATGTTGGTTAGTAGGATATACATAAAATTTGGCAAACCTGGATTTTTGGTGATGTGTTTCCTCTGATCAGTGACTACCTTGTAGAGAAGGAAGCAAACGTTCATTTAGCAAAGTCTCCCATGACGGAAACAGGCTTACATTAATCTGGGCTGAACAGATATGAGTGGTTTTTCCTTTATTTTGGTATTGCCCAAAGACAACCTCAAAATATATAATACCTGTTAAACTTTGCAGAGACCATTAAGCAGTTTAGAAACTGGCAATTGGCAGCAACTCTCATGCCAATATCAGCTTCTACCAACAGCTCAGCAGAGGGAAATAGTCTTTGCCTCAGAAAATCAAGCTTTAGAAAGATTTGGCATATATTTTTAAAGTCAGAGACAGAGAAGAGCTTTGGTTTATTGGCAGGCTTTGAGAGAGACCGAGAAGAACCTGCTGTGTGTGGTATTAATTGACCACTTGAAAAGAAAGAACAAGGCCCCTCTGATTCATTCTTCCCCAATATAGATTGTCCCCATTATTTTATTCTGTGATGAGGTTGCTGTTGGGATAATTGCAATGGCCAAGGATCGTTCAGGGATGTGTTTTACCTTAGGATATTCTTCTCTTATTTAATTAAACCCAACATTATAAAACGTAAATTAAATCAAAGCAGGGAGTAGGGAAGAAAAGAATGCTGGACTGAATCCACTTCAAGCACCCTGATGGTTTTGCCGGATTCTGTACTCCAGTCTGAAATTTCAATCTATTCAGAATAGAGTTGGAAGAGATCTTCAAGGTCTTCTAGTCCAATCCCCTGCTCAAGAAGGAGACCATTCCAGACAAGTGACTGTCCAGTCTGTTCTTAAAAACCTCCAGTGATGAAGCACCCACAACTTCTGAAGGCAAGCTGTTCCACTGGTTAATTATTCTCACTGTCAGGAAATTCCTCCTTAGTTCTAGGTTGGATCTTTCCTTGATTAGTTTCCATCCATTGCTTCTTGTTCTGCCTTCAGGTTGCTTTGGAGATAGGCTTACACGCTCCTCTTTGTGGCAGCCCCTCATTTACTGGAAGACTGCTATCATGTCCCCACTAGTCCTTCTTTTCTCTAGACTAGCCAAACCCAAATCCTGCAACTGTTCTTCATATGTTTTAGTCTTCAGGCCTGTAATCATCTTAGTTGGCCTTCTATGCACTTTTTACAAAGTCTCGACATCTTATTTGTAATGTGGTGACCAAAACTGCAGGCAGTATTCCAGGTGTATCCTTACTTAAAGCTTTATAAAGCAGTACTTTCTGCAACTGATGATTATAAGTAGTCCTTGATTTACAACCCTTCACTTAGCAACCGTTTGAAGTTACAACAGCACTGAAAAAATGACATAAGGCCTGTCCTCGCACTTATGACTATTGCATCATCCCCACAGTTATGTGAACAAAATTCGGTCACTTGGCAACTGGCATGTATTTAGGATGGTGGCAGTGTCCTGTGGTCACATGATTGCCATTTATGACCTCCCCAGCTGGCTACTGAAAGCAAAATCAGTCAGGGAAGCTGGATTTGCTTAACGACCATATGAGTTACTTAACCATGGCAAAAAAATTCATAAAATGGAGCATGACTGACTTAACAACCACCTTGCTTAGCCCCAATACTTGTATCTGGTTCCTTATTGTTTTATGCAGATCTTTATTAACTGACAGTACTACCAAAGCTAAGCAAGAAAATGCCTATGGTCTGGGCCAAGCAGCGAAGCAAATATCAGAAGACGAATTCAACTTTCCAAGAGAAAATGGTGCAGGTGACACCCGGGGTCAGCTAAGTGGTACAATTTTATACACACTTACACAGGAGTAATAGCCCAGGATACTTTTTATTTAGTGTGCAATCTCACTCTTCCTTTGAAGAGCACACATTAAATCAATAAATCAAAACAATAGAAGGGAATTTGGAAATTATATAGTCCACTCCTTCACAATGGCGTGTATGCAAGGCCAGACATAGCTAGTCACCATACCATCACCATACCATCAAAGATACTTGAATGACCATAGCTTAAAACCCTGGACTTTGATGGCTTTCCCAAATAAAGAGGCAGGTCTGAGAGGTATCAAGATAAGCATCTATTAGTCCCATATTATAACCAAGGATTTGCAAATGCAAGCTATTTTGATATATTCCTGATCCTGGTGGTATTATTGGGATGGGTAAATATCGTTCTAAAGCAGCAAATGCTACTTTTGAAATTAAGCCCAGAATACCAGCAGTAAAACTTTGAATAATAACGAAGGGTTACATTATGCTGAGCATAGAAAAAGCAAACACTAGGAAGTTATTTTTGTGATGTGAGAAGACATTTGTGTTAGACATGAACCTGAGGTAGGGGTGAGCATGCAGTTGTTAGCCATCAATCAATATTTGTATTCACCAAAGCTCTAAGTGTTAAGCTAGGAGTAACAGTGCATGCTGATAGGAAAGACAGTCATTTATCACAGGGATAGTACAACTAGGTGCACATCCAGTTAAAAGTAAAAAGGTGGTGGAGAAGAACAGTTGTTGTTCTTCTGGGTCTACCTGCCCTGTGGATTGAGTTTGCTGTTTTATTTATTACTGTACATATTAAGATTATTGCATCTTGAATATGCACCGGGCATCTAGGAAAGTTCCTAATATTATTATGTCTATGATACCAGTATTAATCCTAATGTTCATAATGATAACAACAGTGATAATGATGATGACCAGAAGAAATTACTTTTTATGCTGCATTTTCTTGCTTTAATTAATATTGTCCTTGAAATTTATCTTGGAGGTTGTCCTCTGTTTTAATTTTTCTATTGTTTTAATACTTTAACATAATTTTATTTTTTCTAAAAGATTTGACAGCACCTTACAGAGCTGTGGTTAGGGTCTGATTGAGAAGCAGAAAGAATCCCATAAAAGAGCAGAGAAAGAAGCAAGACGAGATGCTATGCTCATTTCTCTTGCTCCCTGCTGGATGGATGAAACCTAATCAAGGAAAGAACCAACCTAGGACTAAGGAGAATTTTCCTGACAGTTAGAACAATTAATCAGTGGAACAGCTTGCCTCCAGAAGCTGTGGGTGCTCCAACGCTGGAGGTTGGACAGCCATTTGTCTGGAATGGTTTCAGGGTTTCCTTCTTATGGGTTGGATTAGAACAGGAGTCTCCAACCTTGGTCCCTTTAAGACTTGTGGACTTCAAATCCCAGAGTCCCTCAGCCAGCAAAGCTTGCTGGATTAGAAGACCTACAAGGTCCCTTCTAAGTCTGTAATTCTGTAACTCTGTTATTCTGCTCTCCCAGATATTATACCACTCTGCATCTCCTGAAGAAACGTATCTCATTTACAACTTGTGTGTACGTCATTGGTGGGATTTGGCTGCTCTCATGTGCCCTGGTAGCTCCAGCTGTTGCTCACACCTACCATGTGGAGTTCCAGAAGGAAGGCTTTGCCATTTGCGAGGAGTTCTGGATAGGAGAAGAGAGGGAGCACCTGGCTTATGCTTACAGCACCTTGATCATCACCTACATCCTGCCTCTTTCAGCTGTCTCTCTCTCCTACATCTGCATCACCATCAAGCTGAAGAACCGTGTCGTTCCAGGTCATCCAACACAAAGCCAGGCAGAGTTTGACCGCTTGAGAAGAAGGAAGATCTTCCGCCTCCTGATATTGGTGGTGGCTGCTTTTGCTGTCTGCTGGCTCCCCATTCATGTCTTCAACATCATCCGCGACATCAACATTAACCTCATTAACAAAGAATACTTCCTTCTGTTGCAGTTGCTCTGCCACTGGTTTGCCATGAGCTCTTCCTGCTATAATCCTTTCCTTTATGCCTGGTTGCATGATCGCTTCCGAAGTGAGTTGAAAGAAATATTTACCTTCAGGAAGAAGATAATCCCTGCCAATAATTGTGTTGCAGTCAGTGTTATGCTTTAGTTATAGATTAAATTCCTGCATCAAGTAAGTAAGGCAAAGTTTGTTTTGAGTTGAGTTCAATTGCTCATGACTTCACAAAGATGTTCCTATAGTTTTCATATAGTAAAAGGCATATATGTACACGTAGGAATAGATTATTGTTCTGTGCTTCAGATATTTTGAATTACAAATCTAGTTACCCCAAACTAGAAATGGCTAATGTGGTCAGGTGTCGGGCTAACCCCAAGGATAATGAGGAACAATTCCATCAGAGTTCAGTTCTTTACTTGCTTAGAGTCACAGACAGAATCTTGACAGACGAAACCCTTACTATTCCCTTCCTAATGGATACACACGGAGAGATTCTAGAGCAGTGGTCCCCAACTTTGTGGCTTGACGTCCTGGCAGGGGGGAGAGAGCAGAACTGGGTCAAGCAAGCACTGGGCCAGTGCATACACATACACTTGCATGCAGCCCTTGCACAAGAGGCAGGTGGGTGTGCAAGCGCACAGCTTGACTTTTGCGAGTAATGACCTGGCATGCATATGCATGAGTGCCCACAGCCAGCCTGCCATTCATTCAAGTTGAGCTGCTCATGTTCTAGCCAGTCGCTTGCATGGCCCGACTAGGCTACAGTAGAGGGCCATGACCTGGGGTTTAGGGACCCCTGTTCAGGGGTGAAATGCTCCCAGTTCGGACAGGATTGCGCGATCCGGTAGTGATGGGGGCGGGTAGTTCAGAAAACCAGTACAAAAATCCCTGCCCACCCCCACCCCCAATCGCCCGATCCCCACTTGCCTACTTGCTGCTTCTTTCGGGCTCGCTCCTGCCTTGCTTTGCTTCGGCTGCTGCAATCAATTGCATCAGCTAGCAACTGAATCTGCCTGCCTGCAATCCATCTCGTCAGTGAGCAACTCAATCTGCCTGCCTTGTCCCTTGAATTGGGTAAGTAACTGGGGGGGGGGAGCTTTTAAAAAATAGTTAATTGGGTTTTTTTTTAAGGGTTTTATTTTTTTAGACATAGCAATTAACTTTAAATTGCTACGTCTAAATTTAAAAGGAAGTTTTAAATTTAACTGCTTTTATCTAAAAATATAAATAAAATAAAATAAAATAAAATATTTGTGCAGCTTTCTGAGATTTGGTGTGTTTCTATAGTGTTTCACTCTAACTACACAAACACACAAAATCTCACAAAGCTGTATGTGGCATTTTGTGTGTGTGTGTGTGTGAGTGAGTGAGTCAGTTGTGTTGTGGTGTGTGTGTGTGTGTAAAGTGTGAAAGTTAGTTTTTGAGCTTTTTGTGGCTATGTGAGGTTCCTGCTTGTTGCAGGAGCCATTTTGGGTGAAGTGCAGCTGCTTTTACATTGTGCATGAGTCAATTGTGTTGTGTTGTGTTGTGTTGTGTCTGTGTGTACCTCTTATTGTTTTGTATACTTTGTTTATTATTTTTATTATTTATTGTTATTGGCCACGCCCACCCAGTCATCTGACCACCAAGCCACGCCCACCAATTAAGCCACGCCCACAGAACCGGTAGGGAAAATTTTTAGATTTCACCCCTGCCCCTGTTCTAGGGAGTAGCTTTTCCAACTCTTTTCTTCTATCTCCTATCCAGCTTCAGGTTGTGCTGCCTCTTGTTTGATCCTTTTTTCCCCTTTTATTATTAAAAATATTTCAATAAAAATTAGATTTAAAACAATGAAGAAAATCAGATCAACTGATTTAAAATACCTTCTGAATTGACAAAAAGCAAAATGCCAAATTTAAATACTAGACAATGGATCACCATGAAACTTTTTAAAAGCAAATCTTTACAAAAAATTACATATAGCAAAGTGAGCTCATATGGGAGGGGAAACTTTTTCTGTCATGCATATTGTATTACCTAAAATTAATGAAAAAGAATGACTTTTCAAAAGCATCATTTCCTCATATTCACCCCTGCACATTTTAATAAGCAGATTCATTAATCAACCTAACCATCAATGAATAATATATCTACTTGGAAGCAAGTCCTGTCTTCAGTGGGATTTATCCGCAGACAAATCTGTCTAGAACATTTATAAAACTGTAATTATTCAGATTTTGCTGAATTGTACCTCGTGGCACTCATCCCCATTGCTCCATGCAGTAAGGGTGCTGTGCTCAGCTACACTTGGCATTTTAGCAAATCCCCTCTCCTATTGCAGAGCTACAGTACGAATGATGGCACACAGTTTCTAGTGCACAAACTGTAATATATCCTGAAACGTTTATTTATTTCATGATTGATTGCCCATCAAAAGCACTTTTCTGGGAATCAACCACTCATCCTACTTTAGTATCCCTCAATAAACCATGCACTTACTTTCCATCAATACCCAAACAGGAAGTTATTTATTAGAGCAACTCTAATTTTTATAGCCAGATAAAAATTCTTTTCCCTGCCTGTGCATTGATTAGCTTTTTTTAAAAAAGAAAAAATTACAATTTGTAACTGCTTTATTCCATCAATGGTTTTCAATGCTAAGCTGATTTTAGCTACTGGGTTGTGGGTTTTTATTATTATTATAAATACTGCCTCTGAAGTCTAATGTGAAAAAGACCTATAAATGTTCTCAATCAACTCGCACAATAAGAGTTAACATTATCCTGTCCTAGAAAGTACTTACTTTTTGCCCATCATGTTCGTTCCTGGTAGCATGGCAACTATTGGTTTCATCATGTCATAATATTACTCACAAAACATCTTTATTTGAGGACAGAAGAATCTCCCAGAGAGTACAATTCTTTCCTTCTGGAACCCAAGGTGACTATTTTAAGCAGTGGATTTTAAGTAAAATGAAAGGGCAATACAGAGTTATTGATTTTAATTCTGTTCATTGTTCCTTTATTTCCAGAGTCAGGCATCTGTCTTCCTTCACTGGTCCCCTTTTATTATAGATAGTCGTAATGTAGAAGAAGATGCTAACTTAGGCTATCTGTTTATAGCCTTAGGCTATCTTTTTATAATTCTCCAGGCACTAGCTGAACCATAAAATAACAAATTTCCAGAGAAAAACATTGCAAGACTAATAAACCAGCATCAAATATTTCCAACTGTCTAACACGCTAATTTGCCCTCCATTAAAAAAGTCTTTGAAAAGATTCCCCACTCCTAACCCACTTCAACAGCTTCTAATATAATCCTGGTACAAAACCATTTTTGCTTATTAAAGCCTTGTCAAGCACCTTTGCTTTTGTAGATGTTCTTCGCACTTTCTGCAAAGGAAGAATAATTTGATTTTCTCTCTGCTTTAGAACATCAGAACTATTCTTCTGAGGATCTAATTAGATTGCACCCTGTCTAAGCCTCACACTCTAGAAGCGATTACAACATAATGGGCTCCAGGCTTTGGTTTGTGTTTGTGTATACTTCCATTTCCATACAACACAAGTCAGGACGTATTAGACTAGTGTAGGTGCAAACATACTGTATGATACGGGGAACTAAGGTTAGGCATATAAAGAGAGGCCTTACACCAAATCAGATTATCAGGTGTCTATTATTTATCTACCTAGAATTGTGAGGGTTGACTGGCTGCAGGTCCTCTGGTTCTGATTTGGAGGCAGATTAGAAAAAAATACAGTCTGATCTTTTCTTAGCCCTTCACCTGCAAATGAATCACAAAAGTGAATATATAGCTTCTGCTTGTAATTATAGCTCCACAACGACTAAGAGGCTTTAAGAGTTGTAAACCTAATCTTATGTAGCTTCTTCTCCAGAAACACTACACTACTTACCAGAGCTTATAAAACATTTGCTAGACCAATTCTTGAATACAGCTCGCCTGTCTGGAACCCATACCACATTTCAGACATCAATACAATTGAACGTGTCCAGAAATATTTTACAAGAAGAGTTCTCCACTCCTCTGAATACAACAAAATACCTTATGCCACCAGACTTGAAATCCTGGGTTTAGAAAACTTAGAACTCCGCCACCTTTGACAGGACCTGTGTTTAACTCATAGAATCATCTATTGCAATGTCCTTCCTGTTAAAGACTACTTCAGCTTCAATCGCAACAATACAAGGGCAAACAATAGATTTAAACTTAATATTAACCGCTTCAATCTTGATTGCAGAAAATATGACTTCTGTAACAGAGTTGTTAATGCTTGGAACACACTACCTGATTCTGTGGTCTCTTCTCAAAATCCCCAAAGCTTTAACCAAAAACTGTCTACTATTGACCTCACCCCATTCCTAAGAGGTCCGTAAGGGGCATGCACAAGAGCACAAACGTGCCTACCATTCCTGTCCTATTGTTTTCTTTCATTATATCCAATTAATTTAGTTATTGCATGCTTATGCTTATATATATATATATATGTGTGTGTGTGTGTGTGTGTGTGTGTGTGTGTTATATAGTTACTTTCATGCTTATACTTATATATACTGTTGTGACAAAATAAATAAATAAATAAATAAATAAATAAATAAATAAATAAATAAAATAAACTACTGCGTTAGGTAGATTGGATTGGGAGAGAAGGAGGGGGACCAATCCAAAATCATCCAAGAAATTTGGACAGAATGAGGACTTGGATCTGGAGCTCCAAGATGCTAACACCCTAGAAAGAGCGTAGAGAAGAAAAATACCCACACAAGGCCTTTTATTCTCACTAATGCTTTTCTGAGAAACGCTTGCCTTTTTCAAGCATTCTCATTTAATGAAAAATAAATAACTTTCCCTTTTTAAGTAAAACAAAAACAAAATTAAGAAAAATTAAAATATACACTTAATAGAAACATAGAAAACTGATGACAGAAAAAGACCTATGGGTTCATTGACTGCCCTTTGAAGGGATTTTTCTTGCTGTTATTGTCTTTTTAATTAATTAATTATTTTAATTAATATTTCTATTTTAATACAATTAATTAAAATTTAATTATTAAATAAATTTAATTAGTCTGAGAATGCAATAGGAAACAAAATTTGGGAGAATTGGAATATAAATTTCAGCCTAACTAGATTATACTTTGCAATTGTGCCATAATAATATACACTGCTCAAAAAAATAAAGGGAACACAAAAATACTGTAAGACATCCTAGATCTGAAGGAATGACATATTCTTATAAAATACAGTACATTGTGTTGGGTAGGTGTTCCCTTTGTTTTTTTGAGCAGTATAGTTGTCTGACTTTGACTTAGCAAGTTATACGAATTCAGACATTCATTATTTGTACTGTACATCTGGTTTAGCCTAGTGCATAATCCTGCTAACTGTGGCTTGGTCAACCATGCATAGTGTAGCAAACCATAACAATTCATGACTTACTACGAAGCATGAACCCAGTTTGGATCAGATAGCAATGGAGCCAATTCAAACTCTATCATTTTCCCCTGTCAGTACTATATCTGTTGTGTTATTGAATTATCACATGCTTTGTCCTATGTGACCAAAACATCTCATGCCAAGAAGTATGATCAATGAATTATAAATGTGCCCGGTGAAAACTAATTACTTTGTGGTCTCTGATTATACCGGATAGATGAGCTTTAAAAAAGGACATGGCGTAAACAGCATAACCATAGAAGCACGGCTAATTGCTTGCTTTGCAACATGGCAATCTTCTCCTATAATCTACCTGTCCTGGGTTAAGTAATTATTTCACAGGTGATGCATATCCATGGTATTGCTCAGGGATGCTTAGACTTAAAAATATAAGCTTCCATTTGAATTCCTGAAATATGAACTTACCTTTAAAAAGTGCTTTGCATTTGAATATTTAATGTTTAAATGTGAATTTGAATAGATCAGGCACCCAACAAAATTCCTATTAGGAAACACGGTTTTATTTTTAATTTTCCAGCTACTGCCATTATAGTTGTAATTTACTACATTGGTCTAGAGCACAGGTTGTGACTGGTACACACATCACACTAAGCTTTGCTTAATCATGGCTCATGGAATAAACCAAGGTCACCTAGGTTAACACAAAATGCTAAACTAAAACTCAAATTATGAATTGGTATTATTTATTTATTTATTTATTTATTTATTTATTTATTTATTTTGTCGCACAGTATATATAAGCATAAGTATGAAATAACTATACAATATATAAGCATATATATGAGTATATAATAACTATATTAATTGGATATAACAAAAGGAAACAATAGGACAGGAACGGTAGGCACGTTTGTGCTCTTATGCACGCCCCTTACAGACCTCTTAGACAAATCTAGGAAGTTGCATGGCTAACAGTTGTCAACTAAATCTTCATCTCAGAGGTCCATTAGCTCTTTCCTAGAACATTCAAGAGCCATACCACACCAAAGAAATCGCATCAAAAGAAGGAGAGAAAACAATCTAACTCAGAAATGGATAATATTGTAAAGGGGCACAATCTGGAGTTGGTTCCAAAATAGAGCAAAGCATTCATAAGGACATTTATTTTGCAATGTCCTGAGTTTGCACCAAAGCTACAAACCATGGTTTATAAAATGAAATGGCTAGTTTTATGCAACACACAAAATTGAAAGCAAGCAAGCTAATTGTGGCTTAGTTTGATATCTGAAGTGAGAATGCGAATTACTCTGATTGAGTAGTTCTCTGAGTTCTCCAGAACAGAGAGAAGAAAGTCAGAAGCCTGCCTGCCTGCCTATTTTTATAGTACTTTTTTTCTCTTTCCCATCTTATTTGCTTTTCTTTCCAATTAAAAAAAATCTAATCAAGTAATCTTAAAACAGAGAGGGATCTCTCAGACATCTTAACTTAAGGCAGCACTGCAGGATCAGTCCCAGTGGTGGGATTCAGCCAGTTTGCACCACTTCGGGAGAACCGGTTGTTAACTTTCTGAGCAGTTTGGCGAACCGGTTGTTGGAAGAAATCATTAGGGCAGAGAACCGGTTGTTAAATTATTTGAATCCCACCACTGATCAATCCCTGCTATTTTTCGAGAAGCAGTAAGACAGCAGGTGAGCTTCAAGCACTAAAGAAGCAATAGCAGCATTTTCTAGTCCTTGAAATCTAGAGAGAGACACACACACACCTTTCTGATATGAAGAATTACAAAAGTTGTTAGTAAGTTAGGGAAGCTGATTCTGAGCAGAGGAAATGAAGATGAGAGGATCATAGGAGCAAGTGATTAGTAAGAAAATCATTCACAGCCCACAGGATAAGCTGGGAAATTATTTGAACAGTGATTTTTTCTGAGTCATGCAATGATGCTCCCAACAATAGGGAGTGATTGCCAAAGATGAGTGTCAATCAAGCTTATTATGAAGCCTAGAAATACTGTAAAGTGGTTTTGAGGAGGTTGGGTGGGCATTATCCCCAAAGGAGGTCATGAAGTGAGATGGTGCAATCTCTTTTTTTTGGTAGGACCCTCCATTCCAAAAGTAAATGTTACCCTCAGAGCTGAGCATCAGTAAATACATTAGAATCATCTGCTATGTTGCAGTGTGGACTACTACCGAATAAATATAAATAAATAAATATGTCGTATCCTAGCGGTGGCTCAGGGGCTAGGACGTTGAGCTTGTCGATCGAAAGGTCGGCAGCTCGGCGGTTCGAATCCCTAGTGCTGCCGTGTAACGGGGAGAGCTCCCGTTACTTGTCCCAGCTTCTGCCAACTTAGCAGTTCGAAAGCATGTAAAAATGCAAGTAGAAAAAATAGGGACCACCTTTGGTGGGAAGGTAACAGTGTTCCGTGCGCCTTTGGCATTGAGTCATGCCGGCCACATGACCACGGAGACGTCTTCGGACAGTGCTGGCTCTTCGGCTTTGAAACGGAGATGATTACCGCCCCCTAGAGTCGGAAACGACTAGCACATATGTGCGAGGGGAACCTTTACCTTTCTGTGGGAGAAGAAATTGGAATCTGCAATACTCAAGATCAACCAACTGACTTTGTATCTAAGTCGCGGCTAGAACTCACAGTCACCTGGTTTCCAACCCAGTGCCTTAACCACTGTACAAACTGGCTCTCCATAGGGCAGGGGAATTCTGGAAGTTGAAGTCCTCCAGGCTTAAAGTTACCAAGGCTGGAGACCCCTGCTGTAGGGAACGTGAAAAATTACACCCTATTGCAGGTTGCTTAAGAAATAAAAGAAGGCTGTAACTTTAGGTACAGGTCTGTGGCTGAGCAAAAATGCAGGAATGCAAATCCAAATACATATATTTTTTTACTTTCCCACTCCTAAAGCACATTCTTCAGCTGCTGCATTAAGTTGAATAAACAAGCACACACAAAATGGCTTAGTGTATGGAAGCATCTGGTCAACATGCATGGGAACATAAGAACACAATTTTCATTGAATTAGTAACCTTTAAAAGACTGGAAAATTATTTTGGCTGAAAAGTGTATGGAACAGCAAAGCTTTAAACCCCCCTAGAATTTGAAGGATAAATTAATAGGTCTGATTTTCAGGTACTTATAATATTAATATTTTTAAAAATATACTACCTTCATTTTTAGAGATGCTATTCTGGAAAGATATTGAATGTGGATAATTAAATGTGTATTTCTTTTTATGATTACACATGTTTGAATGCTCCCAAATTTTGTTTTGTTCCTTATTATTTCTGACTTTAGCTTCCTTTCCATGCCAAATCCATCTAAAGCTGGTGTTTATTTCTTATTCTGAAAATACGGACATACCTACAGCCTAAGGAGAGCTCAGCCGGATTTGAGCAGGATCCATTTGCTTCAATGATTACTACTTTAACCAGCCTTTACCCTTAGTTCTTCTTCCATATGTGAAGGATTTGATGTCTGTTTTTCAATAGTTGTGTTGAAGAGATTTCAACAAGCATGGCTCCCATTAAGGTTTGGAGAGTTCTGGAAATAAATATATGCCAAGGAACTCCCCCTCCCTTTAAAAACCAGGTTATAAACAAACCACCTCTACTGCTTCTTTCCTTTTCAGGTTTTTAATTAACTTTCTGCCAGGCAACCTGTAATGAGTGACATAATTCAGACTTTTCATGGTTTGTACAACTCTTATATAGGCAAAGCCATGGAGGGATATAGTACAGGAAATACTCAATTTACAACTATTCATTTAGTGGCGGTTTGAAGTCACAATGGCACTGAAAAAAGTGACTCATGACTGTATTTCATACAATTGTTGCAACATTCCCATGGTCACATGATCAAAATTTAGACACTTAGCAGCTGGAATGTATTTATGATGGTTGCAGTGTCCCAAGATCAAGTGATCACATTCTGATAAGCAAAGTCAATGGGGAAGCCATATTCCCTTACTAACTTAACAATGGTAGTGATTCACTTAAGAATTGTGGCAAGAAAGGTCATAAAATGGGGCAAAACTCACTAAACAATGGTCTTGTTTAACAGAAATGTGGGGGTAAATTGTGGTCATAAGTCCAGGACTACTTGTTTTTAAAAGGTTTAATAGAAGGAAACCAGGAGCTGCCAGGGTGAAAAAATGCTTAAGAGCACTGACTCAAATATCCAGCTATACCTGATGATACAGGTTAAGAGTTTAATGGGAAAATAGAAATTAACAAGAATATAAAAATACTGTATTGGTCCACCCAAACGTTATTCATTTATCCACTCAACTCAGTTTTCCTTTTATACCAGCACTGTGTGGAAATTTGCTTTGCAATTTGTTGAGAGTTTTCTTCCTGTGAAAAGTCTATAATGATGTTGATGAGTCATCTCACCAGATTCTTTAGAAGTCACCAGGTAAAACTAGATTTAATTGCATATTACTAAAGTATTTCCGGGACTTTTCAGCTATGGCTGTGTTTTTCTTTCAGATCAATAACAAACTTGTATCTTAACTTCCCAGCTAGTATGCTCTTTTAGCTTCTGCATGTTGCTCACGTGTTCTCACGTGGGCGACATGCTCCACTTGTAAATAAGAATCAGTTAGTAAACTAGTCCCACTTCCTTGTTTCCAAATGTTAAAAACAAGATAAAAACTAATCTTACTATTTGCCTGTTGTACATGTTTAAGAACACACACATTCTCCTCATAGCTGAAGCACCTCAAATATATTCTGTAAATTTGTGATTTGCCAGGAAATTATTGCAGGGAGGATCTGTTTAGAATGGAACTGATGCAGACTTGTGTGTAGTACAATAAGTAAAGTCTCCATTGACCCAAACTTGGTCCTTGGTCCTGTGCAAAATTGACTTATCTCTTTCTTCCAGTACATTTTTTCCAGATTCCAAAATTTGGATTTTCCAAAGGTCTCCCTTTATGAGAGAAGGGGAGGGAGGAGGGGAGCTTGAAGCAACAGTTTTCCAGGAAAGAGGAAGCACATTCAAAAAAGGGGGTAAGAGCCAAGAGGCGGCACAGCACAGAGCTGGATAGGAGACAGAGGAAAAGAATAAGGATAGTCACCCAGGAGAAGAAGGAGGATTGTTGTACTATGGGCATGGGGTGGGAAAGCATTAGGAGCACATTTTACCCAGCCGAAGCAGAAGAAAAATGGTGTCCACTGGGATATGTAAAGGCACTATGGATAGTGCATTAACATCTTGGTCTTAGGTTATTGACCTAATGGATCAATGGTAAAATTATCTGCATTGGGGCTGGAACTGCAGCCAAACTGGAGCAAAGCAGCAAAGACCAGTTGCTTGTAAAGTCTTAAAAAGAACAATTTTAAATGAGGTAGGGGTGTTGGGCTGGGGATGGAGGACATCATCATCATCTGTTCCTGCCCTCAGGACAGACTGAGTGACTGAGGTTTTTCCCTCACTGTTGCAATCTTGTCTTGAGTTCTTTTGCCCAGGAGAAGAGACCATTTACCTACAAGTTACATCTTTGTAAGAAAAGAGAACCTGGCCCATAATTCCCTTAGGATAGACAGAAAGCAGTCAAATCACACTTTACTAACCCATGCATAAATGAATAAGTTTGCTCTCTTAAATCAAAGAGAACCGCACCCTTTAATGTTATTGTGTAAACACCGAAACTCTCTAGCACACTTTTCACCTGCTTGGCTGTTCTTTCCATCAGTTCCTCTTCAAAGAACAGGACCTCCTGCTTTGAAATGAGCAGGTACATAATAGAAGGCAGGGAGAAGCTATCGATACTGGCATTTGCCTGTATTTGTCTTTTCTTTCTGAAAAAAGCTGAGAGATTTAGCAAAATACAGGCAATTGAGGGGTAGAAGGATTTAGCAAGTGCATAGCAAATCCCTTTACCTCACCAAACCAAGATAATTTAAGTTCTGGAATGGAAGCTTAAATAAAGCAACATAAAATATTATCACAATGCTGGCACAGTGACAGAGCACAGAGTTCATATTTACATCTCTTGGGTTGTTGAATAAGCTATGGTTTGATTAACCACAGTTTACTGAATCACCCCAAATTGACTGGATTTTCCTGTTTATATAAGCTAAGGTTTCAGTGCTATGTGTCCAGCTTCATTTCTGTGGCCTGCAAAGCCACAATTGCAGGAAATTGCTCTTAAGAATTAACAAAACAACAGCTTGATGGAGGGTTATATATATATAAAAAAATCAAAGCAGATAAGAATTCCTGCAATCACTTTGGAGCCAAGCCAGGCATAGTTTGAAAGGATTGAGAACAAGGATTCTGAATTGCATTGAAACTAATAGAAAGACAACCCAGGGTCATGTTGGTGACTACCTATCTACCAATAGCAGGGCACTGCATTCTGGACCAAGGGAAGCTTTCAAAGCATCTTCAAAGCCAAGCCCATGTGGAGCACATTGCAGTAGATTGATGAGTGGTGATGAAGGCATGAATTACAGCTTGGCTCCTGGAGTTGTGGGTGCTCCATCACCTGCGGTTTTCAAGAAAAGATTGGACAACTATTGTCTAGGATGGTGTAAGGTCTCCTAGGCAGGGGATGCAGGGGGTTGTAAGGCAGGGGGTTGGACTAGAAGACATGCAAGATCCTTCCAGCCCTATGATTTTAGGTCCTCTTGCTTCAGTTGGGACCACAACTGGTGCACCAAACTAAGTTGGGAAAAGGTCCCAATGGCTACAGCCTCCATCGCCCATCTGACCATTGCTGGGAATCTTCTGATTTCAAAGTCTTTAATGTGCTTCCTCAAGTATACCCTACCCCGAAACAACAATGGAGGCTTCAAAGAACAAATACCAGCTTGCATCTTCTTAACTTGTTTCATCCCATCACAGCCTCCAGACATTGGGTTACTGCATGTCCTTTACTTCGCAGAGTTATACCACAATATTTACTTTCATGCAAATATACATTCTTTTGCATGCTTCAATTGCAGAAATGAAAAACATACTGGGCTTCAATGGTCAGTTGGAGAGTTTTAGTCCCTAATTTAGATTCCCTCAGGTCAGCAAAATTTTCAAATTTAATATACATCAGTAACATATTACATCCACTGTAATCATAGGTTAGGGATCATAAAGACTAAGATCTTCTCAGTTCTTCCTGGGTAATTTTTTTTTAAAATTTGCATTTATATCCCGCCCTTCTCCGAAGACTCAGGGCGGCTTACACTATGTTAGCAATAGTCTTCATCCTATTTGTATATTTATATACAAAGTCAACTTATTGCCCCCAACAATCTGGGTCCTCATTTTACCTACCTTATAAACGATGGAAGGCTGAGTCAACCCTGGGCCTGGTGGGACTAGAACCTGCAGTAATTGCAAGCAGTTGTGTTAATAACAGACTGTCTTACCAGTCTGAGCCACAGAGGCCCTTAATTTACCCTTAATTGCACAGGAATAGCTTATCAGAAAGTCCTTTTTACCGCTTATCAAAAAGTTCTTATTTAAATGTCCCTGTTGGGATTGGGTAATGAGTTCATGTGTCTTCAAAGGAAAAAAAACAGGTTTATCTATTTTGGGGTAATTTACCCAGGTTTGGGAAGCACTAAATTAACTTCTTAGATAGGCTTCTAAATGTCGCAATGCAGGGTGGAGTCTGTATGCGTTAAGTCATTTCTAAAAAAGGAAATGCAAGACATTCAGGCTCGAATGCATTCAGATTGCCTACGGTGGAAAACTACACCCTTCTGAGGTGAAACTATTTTTATCTAACTGGTAGCTTGTGGACAGGGCCATGTTTACTCACCCTCAGGAAGAAATGAACTCTGCACATACTCTAAGACTAATTGGCTCATTAGTTTCAGAAAGAACTACCAGTGTTTTTTCTCCCTTTTCCTATTGTGAGTCTTCACTAACATAGAAATGAACAGTAAATCAGCAGAAATTCTTTCTCCGTATAAAGAAGCTATTCAAGAAACTTCAGTGTCAGAATTTTTGCTAGCTCTTTGAGCTACTTCAAAAACTCAGTCAGGAAATGGCAAGCTAAAAAAAGCCAATCTCTTTTCAGATCTCATTGTTGTCCATATTTTGCTCCCCAAGCATGTAGCCACAGCTATTTAGGCATTATTTGATACGTTTGTCCCAATTTCTGGGCCTGTTGTCAGCATCCCAACATGGCACATTTACAATTTATGCTAAGTCATCATGTGATTTATCTATTTGGTAAGTTGAATGCAGTGTATATTTCATATACTGCACTTATAAAACTAGTCTGTGCCCCAGAATAAAAAAAAATACCCATCAATAGTATCCAACAACCAATTACAGATGGGAATCCAAGGTTAAATATATAGTTTTATGTTTAATAAGCTATAGACATGCCAATTTTTTAAAATAAAAAGCAACGGAAAGCCATCAATTTGATAGAATCTGCTATACGTACAATGACCATTCATTACTGTAGGAATTTAGCACCCACCCCCCTCCTAGAAGAATGAAATATTTTAGAAAATATTTAAAAGGCAGAATATATTTCCCTAGATGAGAAATGGAGAAACATGTTTTAAAGACAAAGCAGCTCCCTGCAACTTCCTGCCACCCCCCACCTTTGTTAATGGGCCATCATCTGCATCATAATAGAACCCATTTAGCAACTGAAACTCACCACATGGCAAGGCTCAGGCAAGCTTGAGGGACAACCTACAATGTTAGCTAAGACCCCTAGACCACCTGGGAGTCTGACAACCAATCAGGGTACTCTTCCTGTGCCCCAGGAAATTCAAAGCTCAGAGAAAGCATAAAGCCAGGGAGCACACAGGATCTCAGCCCTTTTCTGTTCAGGATCTCAAGCCATGTGATCCTGACCACCATTAAACCATCTTTCCAAGCAGCCTCCATGTTTCCAGTGTCTTTGTCCCCACTTGGAACTGAACCCAGATGGATATTTCTTCCAACAATTGGCACCCCAGATGGGACTCCAAGCTAACCTAACCAATGGACCTGGCCCAGGTAAGCCTCCCTTGCTAGCAGCAGACCCATTGAGTCTGTGGGTAAGTTTTCCTGGACCTTGGCCATTTGGAACTAGGTTTTAAAGGGGTTTTGAGTGTTGAGCTCAAAGGCTGCTTGGAAAGAAGGTGAGTACCTCTAAATTTTAATTTTAAAGCATGGAAAAGCATGGGAAATATGTGTATGCCTGCATGTGTGTGAATGAGAGAGCCCTTCTCCCAATCACAGCTGGATCTTGCTTCCTCTGTGCATTTCCTAACCGCAGAAAGACCAAAAGTCTGGAGAGCATGGGGGTTTTGCCAGAGCACAGGACCTTCTGTTAGGGAAGGAGGAAGTGTGTGTGTGGGATTCCACCTGAGGAAACAGTCTGATTCCACCTCTTTGAGCAACCTCTAGCCGCACCTCTGCCTACTGCTAGCTCCACCAAGCCGTGACCAGTAGGCTAGAGAAAGCAAGGGGGGGAAGCCAAACGTGGAACTTTGTGTTTATCAGGAACGGGAGCCGAGTAAAAGGAAAGTGAGTGTGAAGGGGACAATTAAAAAGAGTAGAGTTTACTAGTGTATTTTAGAGAAAGCAAAGCAGTAGATTTATGTTTCCAAAACCCACTCTTTTTGTTGTTTAACTTTTACTGTATAAACGGTACCATTTCAGGCACAGGATTTGCATTCTTGTGCAAAATAGAATAGCACTGTTATCAGCACTGTTAGTAATGAAACATCTGCAAGAAAACCCCCAAGCTCAGAGAGCACCAAGGACCCCACAAATGTCCTTTAGCTTTTTTATATAAACTGATTTGCTGGATTTTAGATATTTTTATTAGAACAGTTGTCCTTGCTTTAGAATTTCCCTTTTTAAAGCAAGGGTATAAACATAAAAGCAATTTTTTAATCATTATAAACCTGAAAAGATTTGTCCCTTTTCAGTCGAGTCCTTTATTTTTTTCCCCAGAAGCCTTTATTTGCACCGCAGCTATGTGCAAATAAAAACTGATGGCCTTCCGCATATTTTGCACTATCCCCGCCGTCATCCTTGCCAGGAGTAATGGAAATTGCTCCAAGCCAAACCACAGAGGAGGAACCGGTCTACCACTCCCTCCTGGGTAAACAAACCCCAGTCCCTGCGCTGGAAGCCACGCCCCTTTCCCCTGACAGATCTCGCGGGATCCGGCTCGGCTCTGGAGAGCGGTCGAAGCTCCCCTCCAGCGTTTTCCATTCGGAAGGGGGCGGGGCGTAGAGCTCTCGCGAGATTAGGAACCGGCTGCTTGGCGTCTCCGCGGTGCCGGTTGCTCAGTCTGGCCGCGCGAGAAGGGCGGAACTGCCGCCGCTCTTACGAATGCGCTGCTGAGGCGGACGGAGCCACCGCTATGTCGCTGCCGGGCTCCCCGAGCTCTCCGGCCCCGCGCTGGGCCCCGACGCACGTCCAAGTGACGGTCCTCCAGGCGCGGGGGCTGCGCTCCAAAGCCAAAGGCGGCGGCGGCGGCGGGGGCAGCGATGCCTACGCCGTCATGGCGCTGGGCAAGGAGAAGTTCGCCACCTCGGTGGCCGAGCGCTGCCTCGGCTCGCCCGTGTGGCGGGAGGAAGCCACCTTCGAGCTGCCCTCGGTGCCCCGACGAGGCCTGGGCGTGGCCGGCGGGCCTGGGCCGAACGCCGTGCTGCAGCTGAGCGTCCTCCACCGCGCGCTGCTCGGCCTCGACAAGTTCTTGGGCCGCGCCGAGATCAGCCTGGGCGAGCTGCAGAGCGAAGGCGGCCGCCGCACCACCCGGTGAGCGGGCCGGGGGAGCCTCCAGGTTCAGGGGGAGTCTACCTGCGCGGGGAGGAAGAAAGCGGGGCGGCTGATGAGCCCCTCAGGGCCAAAACCTCTTTTTTTTTTTTAACTAAGATTGTTATTGTATTCCCTTGGCTTCCCTAAGAAAAAGCAGAGAAATGCGAAATTATATATTTTAACCCCTTTCCTTCCACACACACACCCGTTTAAACATCTGAAGATCTAATTGTCTGGATACCTAATTGTCAAGTATCTAGAGGTCTAATATTACACTTCTAGGTCTCTAATATCTGGAGAGCTGATTGTCTAAATAATTGCACATTAGACGTGTGCAATGAGATGACGGATTTCTTAGTCAAATCGAGCCTCCACCTTCAGGGGCAGTCTGTATGTGCGCACCTGAAATGAGGGGAA
This sequence comes from Ahaetulla prasina, assembly GCF_028640845.1. Taxonomy (NCBI): domain Eukaryota; kingdom Metazoa; phylum Chordata; class Lepidosauria; order Squamata; family Colubridae; genus Ahaetulla; species Ahaetulla prasina. The sequence continues at coordinate 30,720,588 of NC_080547.1, read as the reverse complement.
TGTGGCTGAAATTGGCATGAAGCAGCCTAAGGGGAAAGGAGGGAATTTCTTGCAGTAGCACCTGTTTGTATGTTTTGTTGTAATATTGTGAGAATCCACCCATTTGGGTTATTTCATGATAAGGTGTATTGTGTGAGCCCCCCAAAAGTTTATAATGGGAATCCAGATAACGTTCCTTTGTTAGGAAAATAAAATGTTATTTTAAAGGCCAGGCTCATATTTAACGAAGAAGTTTTGGATATGTCAACTCTGGAAATTTTTAGTTTAGTTTTGTTCTTTCCCTTTAAACACTCATTTTAATTAAATGGAGGGGTGGAATAGTTCTGCTGGATAAAATTAGAGGCTAGCTAGCACATTTTAGTTTGTGCTTTTAATACAGACTGTCCTGACTTTTAATTAAAAGGGAAGCCTGTTTTTCAAAAAAATCAACATCCCGGTTTCAAGTACTGTTTTTATTTTTTATTTATTAAAAAAAAAATATGTGGCCACCCATCTCTCATGGTGACTCCATTCAACTTATAGAAATAAACCCCAATGTACAAAACCCAAAAATACTGCCAAGAAATGCCCAAAGAAGGTACAAAATGATCAATTCTTGTTTTTCACTCAGCAGCTAATATGCTGCTTCTGTTTAATAGCTGTTAATCTGCTAATAGTTAAAGATAAACCTACCCTGTATAAATGCAGTTATGTTCTTTTTACATTTTTCAAAGAAAATATTTATTACTTTTTTTCAGTAAAATTGGTTTTTGATACTGCAAACAAAAGCTGCCCTTTAAGAATCTAATAGAGTTCAATGAAATAAGTGTCTTATAGAGCCAAGGATGAATTTGCTTGTTTATGAAAAAAAAAACTAAACGGAGAATGATGTTTACAATTCTAAATTTGGGGACGGTGGTGGAATAAAAGAAGCTTCATTTTTAAATTCCAACTTGAACTGAAAAAGAATTGTAAACCAGCAGAAAATATAGTAATATAGAATATTGGTATAAAAATTAAGTTAGGAAACACATTGATGGATGAGCATGAGTAGACTCCAGTAATTTGATGAAATATCAATGAACTTCAAATGTTTGGAGATTCACTTTTTTTTCAAACTCAGTATTAATTCAAAGAGTGTACTTTTAATAGATCGAACTACTAGTAATGTAAGACTGGGGGGGGGAATGGGTAGATAATCCAAATGAATTGTATTAAGGTACCAATAATTAGGAGTTATTGAAAAAGAATGAAGATTTCAATTTCAGTCCAAAATGTAGTCCTATTTAATAAAAGATTGGGTTAGACATTTATCTTTGGAGGAAAATACTGGAATCTGAAATTCTACAGTTAATGAAAGGTTTCAGTAGGTGTGTCCTTTTGATCAAGATGAGAATATTTTCAAATGTTTATATGGCAATTTGTAAACTCATGTTGGGTGTGTTCCTTTTATAAAATGGTACATCATAAGATCGGGGCAGGTAAAGTATCTATATTCAGTAGCTGCTAGGAATGAGTCAGAGTTTTCTGTAACTCTTTACAGCCATGTACTGATTGTTTGCATTTTAACAGCCCCACAAAATGAGTTGAACAGATATAATAGGTTGAAGCATAGTAAATGATACTGTATTATAGTGTAAATTACATTTGTTTTTTGTTTTTTAAAAATATTCTGTTTACTGGTGTTTATCTGATGATATTCAGATGTTTTTTTTAATCACAAGGTAAATAGAGCAACAGGTATATATGTAAACTCCCTTTTCCAACTTCTCCCTGAACTAGCAACATTCAAATTCTTACGTTACAAAATCAAGTAGGCTGATTTCTTGATATATTTCCTTTTTTAAAAAAATTATTTCCTCCCATAAGTAGTTTTTCATACATTAAAAATCATTGTATATTCTTTGTGGTGAGAATGAATGTGCTTTGAAACATACCTATTTTAAAATAACAAATGAATTCTTGAATAGCTTCAATAGCAGAACAAGAAATTTTAACAGACTAGCTATGAGTCTGGAGGGGACGCGGTGGCTCAGGGGCTAGGACGTTGAGCTTGTCGATCGAAAGGTTGGCAGCTCGGCGGTTCGAATCCCTGGTGCTGCTGTGTAACGGGGTGAGCTCCCGTTACTTGTCCCAGCTTCTGCCAACCTAGCGTAAAAATGCAAGTAGAAAAAATAGGGACCACCTTTGGTGGGAAGGTAACAGCATTCCGTGCGCCTTTGGCTTAACGCCAAAGGTCATGCCGGCCACATGACCACGGAGACGTCTTCGGACAGCGCTGGCTCTTCGGCTTTGAAACGGAGATGAGCACCGCCCCTAGAGTTGACAATGACTAACACGTATGTGCGAGGGGAATCTTTACTTTTACCTATGAGTCTGGAAGTACTCTGCATTACCCCACAGAGGACATTTAAAAATAAACACAAATAGCATCCTTTACAACATTTAAACAATTATAAAAACATATGTAAAAATTAGGGGAAGTATTATAAACATGACTTTTAACAATAAAGATACAAGCTATCCATTTTACTACCACTTCCAGCTTGAAGTCTGCACAAAGAACTATTAAATTTATATACCACCCCAAAGCATCTTCTTTGCTCCTACAGAGTAACAAGTAGCAAAAGACTGTTATACCTCATGTAACAATGCACAATTTGTTCCCTATTATGTCAGGATTCCTGCTGCAGGATTCCTGCTGCAAAATAGCTGCATATAGTAAAAAGCATGATTTAAAAGTAAAAGATTAAATATTTAAGACTATTAATTGGTTGTAATTCTATGGCCTTTTCAAAAAGGTCTCAGACTGTTAAATATGCCAAAAAAAATTCTTTTGACCTTGAAGAGAAGATTCTAATCTTGGGAGGGAAAACTTAGTCCTTTTTTCTGCCATCCTTCCAGTCTGAAAAAACAACTAGATATAAATGAAATTATGTTCCAGTAATAATAGTTGAGCACCATATTCAATTGAATAAAACTATTCATTTACTATCACCATTGAATAAAACCATCCATTTAAAGTAAAAATAATATACATGCATAGTAGATAATGTATCACTGTTTTTTCTTGGAGTACAGAAAATGATACTTTAGAACAAAATACCATGATCCTTTCCTTTGGTCAGCAATGTTTTTAGACTGAGCTCATATTTCAGTGTTAGGAATGTAAATTACAATATATTATGATAACATTATTTTCTTAAAATCATATCAGGTATAGTTGATAAGTGGTAGCTCTCTTGTAAAGACTGAACTATAACAAGTCCAGCAGGCTTTCCAAGTTTACACTGACAAGTCTCGAATTCTTTGTACAACCATGATAAGCATCCAGAGAATGTTTGAAGGAAAGGCCCTGTTCATAACTTTCTTATTACAATCAGCAGCACACTGCAGCTAAGCCATTGGATTGGTTTTATAAAAGAAAACCAGAGCTGTTTGATCTCCTTATTTTTTCTGATTTAATCACCTTTACATCTGCAATTGATTGACTATAATGGCATCATATATTTTAAATCTATTGGTATCTTTTCATTTGAAAATTGTATCTTTTACAGCAATAGCCTTGTGGGTGGTTTTTGATATAAAAGTAATACTTTTCCTATCGGATGGCAAATACACAACCATGTTGCAGGTAACAGACATGGTATTGAACAGAATATCCCACTTAGCATCATATCACTTAGATGAGATGACCTAGTTGAAGAGCAGTTGCTCAATCTCACCTGATTGAGGGAGGTAGGAAAGAATGTGGAAAGTGAATTGCTTTTTATCTGGTGCTTTTTCTCATTCTGTTCCTCTGTTTCGTTCTTTTCCCAGGCTTGGTATGTAAACTTTTTATGCATGCAAATTTCTTATAAAATGGAAATTCTTAAAATTAAAGGAGAAATTGCATGAATACTGGTAGTCCTTGACTTACAACCATTAGTTTAACAACCAAAGTTACCATGACACTCGAAAAAGTGACTTACAACACCTCTTCCCACTTACGACTGTCGCAGCCATGGTCATGTGATCAAAATTTGGGCTCATGGTGCTGGTATTATTTACAGCAATGTGGCAACATAGGGTCACGTGATTGCCACTTGTGACCTTCCCAGTCAGTTTTTGACAAGCAAAATCAATGGGGGAAGCCAGATTTGTTCGATGGTTGAATGATTCATTTAACAATTGCAGTGATTTGCTTAACAACAGTGGCAAAAAAAAGCTCATAAAATTGGGTGCAACTCACTTAACCACCTTGCTTGGCAATGGAAATTTTGTTCCCAATTGTGGTCGTAAGTCGAGGACTACCTGTAAATAGATTCCTCTTTCTGCTTCCGAAATCTTTTTCTGGTAATAACTTTCTTCTTTTCTTTCTTTCTAGTCATGCTATCTCCTATGCTGTATCCAGTTCCATTCAAGACTATACTACAGTACTTGTCTTGGTTCATGTTGTACCTGTGAGGGAACGAAAAGGTTAGAGAAACAAGGTGGTTTGCATCTTAGGCTCCAGTAGAGAAGCAGTTTGTTCTTTGCCATATATTTCCTTATGCATATCAGTGGCATTTCAGTAGTTATCATTATATTAAAATCTTACCGAGAGTTTGGGAAACAGCCAGATCTTTACTGTGTTTTTATATTGTAGCAATTTAAAATTACAAAACTGTTGCATAATAAGAAACCCACCAACAGAATAGGGGGATCTAAAAAAAATGTTTCAAGATCCTATTAAAAGCAAAACTTTTCCCCAGTTATATTCTTGTATCTTAAGAGTGAAAGCACTCACTTCTCTTAGCAGCAGATAAATCTACATCTTCAGTTTAGATAAGACTCATCCTGTTTAAGTGCCTCAATTCTCCTTTCTAACCAGCTATATTTAAAAAATCTGGATGCATTATACTTCGATCAGAAGGTTTAAAATTCTTACAGAAACATGTTCCTCTTTTGCTAAACAGTTTGAAAATTTCCTTAAATGGGAATGATAGAACTAATTATTGTTTATGGACATATATATAAATGGATAAATAACTGAATTATTTATTTAATAACTTAAATTCACAGTAAATTATTATTATTTACATCTTTTTTCAAGACTTTCTTTTCCTAATATCTATCTAGATTTGATAGTTCAGACCTACCCTTTCTAGCTATGTAAGTATAGAGACCCTTTTTTCTGATATTGGTACATTAATTTTAAAATAAAAGAGCTATCTATAATTGTAACTATTTTGATGCAGCACATTTGAGGAATAAATAATTTAAGTGATTTCTTTTTCTCTTTTTTTACATTATCCTTTGCTGGATCAATATCACTAGGCTCCATCACTTCATTGTCATAGAGATTTGATTCTTCTTTTATTTGGGCTAAAACTCTGCAAGAAGTATTTTGGAATTAATGTCTTCCATGTTCCTAATTCCTGATTTTACTTTCCATGTATACAGATGGTACAAGCTTCACTCCAAACCAGGGAAGAAGGAAAAAGAACGGGGCGAGATTGAGGTGGATATTCAGTTCATGAGGAGCAACATGACAGCCAGTATGTTTGATCTGTCCATGAAGGATAAGCCTCGGACTCCCTTTAGCAAACTGAAAAACAAATTAAAAGGGAAAAGGGGCAATGGATTGTCAGACACGGCTTCAGCAATTATTCCTAGCATTACTCACTCACCAGCTGACAGTGAAGAAGAATCAAATGACAAGGAGAAGAAAAAATCAAAGTTCAAGACACTGTTCTCTAAACCTGGTTTGCATAAAAGCAATATTTCCCAGTCCATGTCTGTGCTACCCACACTCCAGCCTGTTTCAGAAAGAGTTCGACTTCGACCCAGTGACTTTCAGTCACAGTGGAGTGATGATGAAGATGATGACACTTTGACAACAGTCTCTGAGAGTGAGTAGCCTCTTCATTAAGAGAAGCATTTCATGAACTTCTTCGGACTGTGTCTAACTTTAAGATATCATACATTTTCTTTTTTTGATCAAAATCGAGTTCTCCCTATTTTTGAGAGAATGAAATTGTCCTGATGAGCTGTAGTATATGTCATTGGTTAAGTCCACTTTAAATAATTCCCAATCATAAATATATTGTTGCTAAATATCCTTAATTTGTATAGATAAGTATTTTCAGAAATTAGTAAGGGCCGTAATAGCTCAGGCTGTTAGAAGCCTGTTATTAGAACACAGCAGCCTGCAATTACTGCAGGTTCAAGCCCGGCCTGAGGTTGACTCAGCTTTCCATCCTTTATAAGGTAGGTAAAATGAGGACCCAGATTGTTGGGGGGGCAATAAGTTGACTTTGTAAATATACAAATAGAATGAGACTATTGCCTTATACACTGTAAGCCGCCCTGAGTCTTCGGAGAAGGGCGGGATATAAATGTAAATTAAAAAAAAATGTACTTAACCGAATTCTGATAGCAATGTTACTTTTTCTTTTCAGAGCCCTCTGCAAACAGAACCAGCAATAACGTACTTGGTCCCCCTTCTGTCATGACCCACAAGAGAACTGGTAGTGGAGACTCCAAGCAATTAAACCAAATAATTGCTGGCAGTGCCAAGAAGGATATGCATTCTTTATTTGGCCTCAGATCCAAAAATGACCCAGTTTCGAGGTCCAATCTGTGTATCAATGGTAGCCATGTTTACATGGAACAAAATGAATCTAAGAGTGACCTTGTTTCAAAAGAAGGTACTCCATCTTCTCCTCAGACATCCCAGCGAAAACGTCTCTTTTTGTCGCAGGAAAACCTGTCTTTTGAACGCGACAAGGAGCTTGAAAACTCGGCAAGGTTGCCCCTTGATAAATTGCCATCTGGGTCGTTGGAATCCTTTAAAGCCATGACTCTGCCATCGTATAAATTGCTTGCTGGTGGAGATTTAGTAGAAAATAACACTCCATTTGTTTCAGACACTCCAAAAGAAACCAAGGAGATCAAAAAACAGGAGAACAAGAAGTCTGGCTTGCTGTCTCTTGTGACAGGGAAAAAAGAAACAAAAACCAGTGAGGAGATGGGGAACACTGAAAGTTCTCTGAAGGCAAAGGAAGTGAAGCGTAATGAAAAAGAATCGGCCAGAAAAGAGACAAACCCTTTTGAGCTCCCTGTGGATGGCAAAAGGGGCCATGGCCCACCTAAGAGTAATGTCATAGATGTTGTCGTTGCAAAGACATCAACAAACCCTTTCAGTGAAAACATTGTGGAAGGAGAGAAACCAGAAAAGAATGCCGCTTCTGTGAAACCTTCTCAGACGAAACCTGTCAAACCCAGGTTAGTAAGAGAAATGTTTAAATTTCTGCTAATATCATCACCATCAACTTATTTTGTCTGGGCTGCCCAATTACGAAAACTGGGCAGCTTATAACATTGGAATACACAGTGAACAATTAAAAACATAATGCTAAAACATAACAGCCCCCCAAAAAAGCAGCCATAACAAACATACAAGAGCTCCACAGACTCGCCAGTTAAGAGTTATATGCTGCCCAGAGTCTCTTTGAAGAGTGAGATGGGCAGCATATAAATTGTATAAATAAAAGAAATAACTTCAGGTTTTATAACTGAGCCAAATCTTAAGAGCTTTCCATAACCTCAGGAAAGAGGGTGCCATAAGTATCTCGGATGGGATAGGATCGAAGATGCTGTTCCAAAGGTCACAGATAACTTAGCATATAATGCATTTAGTAAGATTGATCTTTTACCTGGGGCAGGTATAAATTTCAGGGTGTATCTGATCTGGGTATTTAGCAGCCAGATCATTTTGCAGGTGACATGCATGGCTCTGTCTTCTTGAAAAAGGAGAGTAACATATGACCTTGGCAGGCTACTTTGGTTTTTTTTAGGAGAAAAAGTAAAATAGTAGTTATTCTTGCCTTCAGGGTAGAAATGTTCCTCATAGAGGCTCTACAGCTGGAACATGAAGAGAATTGGAGGAATTATTTGAGAAGAAAACTGGGCTACATATGCTGCATAAGCTGATTATATTTGTAAAGTGGTCCACATGTTTCCAAACTAAATGTTTAATCAAAATTCGTCAATATAGATACTGAGGACTATTGATTGTGACTCAGGTTCATTGTTTTATATTGGCAATATATATATTATGTGCTAACTATGTCTTGTAACTTTGACTTTGTACTTAACTATATTTTAGAGACGGATAAACCTTGCATTTGTAAGGAAAGTGTGCCTATCAAACATAGTGCTGTGCTTTCTAACTTTTGTGTCTTTTGCTACTTTATATATTTGAAGGCTTTGCTGCTCATGAAGTCTATTTAATCTGCTGAGATTAACAAAGTAATATCTTACATCTTTTCTTTCCTAAGATTTTATTGCTCTTCCATTTACTCTATTAAAAAAGAATCACAACATAAAAGAGTATGCTTGGGTGCTTCACTAAAGCCCTGTGTCCCTCCTTATTACTAACATACAGCAACTTTTCTAAACTTTTTATCTAAAGTATGTCTGCTTGTCTCAGGTTGCATCTGCAACTGACATGCAGGTTTTATTTTGTCCCTTCTTACAGACTGGGCGTGTCTTCAGAGGATGAAACCAAAGCCACCTCTTTTCCTCCTGTTCCTGTTCCTCTTCCTCCTACTTGCTATCCTTCAGATAATGAAAATAATCCTTTTACTTCTAAATTTGATGCAGAACAGAAAACTCGGGAAGTCGGTAGGTTTGATAGCTCAAAGAATATTTCTGTTAATAATCCGTTCACTACAAAATGGATGCAGGATTCTAGAGACCTGGAATGCTCTGCCGTTTCTACCTGCCTTCCTTCAACTTCTGGCCACGAAAATAATCCCTTCACTCCTAAATGCGGACAAGAATCTCAGGAGATGGAAACCTCTTCCTTATATTCTCTACAATCTACAGCTTCCATTACTGAAACTCATACTATTCCTTCTCAGCTTTCTAACATTAATGATCCCTCTGTAATCAAAGTAGGACAGGAATCTGAAAGAATTAGAAGTCCTCCCACATCTATAAATTCTGTTTCTTTAACCGGAAACATAGATAATTCCAAGTACACTGATGAAAACTTAACTAATCAAACAGATACTATATCAAACTTCTCTGGCTCTCTATCTGAGAGTCTTCCACCACAGTCTTCTGACCTAGTTAGAGTGAACCAAAAATCCTCATATGACAAAGTGCATATAGTACAGCCTTTTAAAGAAAAGAATGGGATGAAAAAGTCGGTAGCCTTTGCACTCGATGAATCGAAAGAGGATGTAATAAGTAATCATAATGACCGTGCAGATGAAGATTCATTTGAGGTAAATAAAAATAAAGAAGCACTAAATTCATTTGAAAAGAATAGCCTCCAAGTAATTGAATTAAACATAGAAAATAGCTGTAGCTCTAAGCCTGATGAAGACAACATAATTTCTGTTCATACTAGTGGGAACCCCTTAGAGAAGGAAGTTGAATCTGGCTTATCTAAAAAGGAGCCACTGGAACCAATTGCAAGAGTCCTCATTCCTCTGCAAAGCAAAATGTCAGTTCCTGAACCGAGTGACAAAACACACACTGTGCCACCAAAACCAGCACCAAGAAATGGTTTGAAAGTGAAAAAATGTGTACCTCTAACTGATGAACCAAAAGGAGAAGATGTATCAAGCCATGCATCTGTTCTCAAAAAGGTTTCTTCAGACAGTTCAACCTTTAGTGAAAAGCCAAGCCATATTTGCTCACTAACTTCAGAAATGGCTGTCCTTCCTCATAGATATGATAATGGTAATACAGATCCATCTCAAAGTATTAAGGATGACTCTAACCACATAATGAGAACATCACTTGGGATTTCAGGTCCTGGAGAGATGAATGTAAAGCCCATTACTCTTCCTGTTATTCCAGAAGTAGCTTCAGATGATGAGCAATTAGGTGATTATCAGCAGAATCCTGAAAGTATGACATTAAGTGAAGATTTGTCAAGAAATGAAGATGGCTTTATGAACTTGTGGGCTTCTGCTGAGAGGACAGATCTGACATCAACTAAGAAAGCTATTGGAGAGACTGTATCAGGTCTCATGCAAATGAGTAATTTTGGCAATTCAGCCAACATATTGTTCAAGGAACCAACCAACAATGTACATAAAAACCCAAATCATAACCTAACAGGCATAGAAAAGGAGTGTGGAGAACATTCTAACAAAGATAGGCAGGATGATTGTCCCGAGTCTTCTGCTAAGCCTGTTTCTCTTTACCCTCTGTCTGATTCTTCTCAGTCTTGCTCTGTTAGTTCTTTCCAGTCTGATTCTCACGGCTTTAATAAAGCAGAATCTCCAAAAAAAGCTACAGCAGAAGAATTGGATGCCAAAGTGGAAAGCTCTGGCAGGAAGAAGCTGCTTCAGGCATGGGTTTCACCCTCTGAAACACATCTTAATCCTGGTGGAAATTCTGCCAGACTCAGGTGAGAAGACAAGATGGGAGATGGGAGATCCAATATAAAAAGCATTAGCTGCTGTTGCATCCTTGATATCTCTCTTCTTGGTGGGAAGGTGGAAAAGCCAACTTTATTTGTAACTTTAATAAATGGAATGGGGAAACAATAAGTCATGGGGATATACTCAGTACATCCTGGTTTACTTCTATTATTTTGTCATGTATCTCTAATTTGTTATGAAAATAAAATAGTAAAAGTAAAAATCCCCTACTTTGGCATAAATTCCTTGGAGAAAGGGCAGAACATAAATGTATTAAGTAAACCTTTAGTCTTTTTTTGAGCATGTTATTTAATACACACTGTCAACTTGTAGTTCCACCATGTGGAGATGCCAGCCGTACAAAAGTTTGGAAAAAAGTGACCTTGTAGGATTCATGTGTGCAGTGCTCTGTTACATCCAGAGTAAATCTGTATGTTGTTCACTGTAAATGTTATGTCTTTTAGACTTCATCCTGTGAAGCCAATGAATGCTACAACTAACCAACCATCTGCAAAAACCTTGAGCATAAATACTAAGATGCTGGATAATCAAACTGAAATCAATATGAAGGTACTTAAGGCATTTTTTAAATGTATGGGCAATCTCTGGTTCTGTAATTGCTGTTAATTCTCACCATAGAGTAAAAGAAAATTGAATATTAGAATATGTTAAAGCACAGTGTAATATTCTATTCAATTTTTATTATTACAGTCCTAGACCAGAGACCAGAACAAATAAAAACACTCAATAAATATACAATTAAAAATTCTAGAATAAACAGCAATAGCACTTAGACTTATATACTGCTTCACAGTGCTTTACAGCCCTCTCTAAGCGATTTACAGAGTCAGCCTATTGCCCCCAACAATCTGAGTCTTCATTTTACCCACCTCGAAAGGATGGAAGGCTGAGTCAACCTTGAGCCTGGTGAGATTTGAACTGCCAAATTGTAATCAGCCGGCAGTCAGCAGAAGTAGCCTGCAATACTGCCCTCTAACCACTGTGCCACTAACAGATAAAAATCTATGATAAAATCCAGTCTGTCAATTATACATGGTCTAATATTTTGTAGCTGTGGTTAATGTGTACTCCTTGTACTCTGTTTTTAACTACTTTTTTGTGAAGATAGTAGTTGAAGGATAGTATAATCAATTTTAAAATATGCCTGACTGGAGAATGTATGAATTGCATATGCTGAAAATTTATGAAGTTTGTAAGAGTTTGATTTTATACAGAAATTAGACCTTGGTTTTCGTAACTGAGACAGTTGTAATAGATGGTTTACATGTGATATATTAAGAAGATTGCCTTGATTTTTGCTGGTTTGAGCAACAGCAACCAGAGGTGGGCTTAGAAAGACTTAAAATCTTCACCTCCATTAATGTACTTGGTAATGTTGCATTTTTACATTTTTGTGATTTTTTTAAAAAGTGGTTGCTTTTAAGCATTACTGAAGCATGTTTGAAGTGCATGCTCGATCCCTGAAGCTAAAAGCTGCTTTCTGATTTTTGAATCTATTCATGACAACTCTTTCTACTGTGAAATGACTTTTCCCCCCTCTTTTTTCCCTACAGAAATATGACCGTTCAGATCCTGCCTATGCTTATGCTCAGTTAACTCATGATGAACTGATCCAATTGGTCTTGAAACAAAAAGATATTCTTGCCAAGCGAGATGTCCAGGTACGAGAACTGGAAGACTATATAGATAACTTACTTGTTAGAGTCATGGAAGCAACCCCCAACATTCTTCGAATTGAAGTCCACCCCAAAAAGAAAGCTGGAAAGATGTAAAATGACACCTCAACCTGTATGAAGACCTTTCTTAGTCAAACTTAAGGAGTAGAGAATGTGAAATGAAATAACTGTTGCTTTATCAAAACAAAGGTTATTTATTTCTGTGGGTAAAATTGGTTTTCTTGTCTTAGAGACTGGCTAGCTATAAACCAAAATGACAATCTCTTTAGATACTCTTCTAATACAAAGCACATATTTTGCTTCTCTGTTTATGATTAAAAGTATGAGCTTATGAAACTTCAAGAGAGCTATGTGAATCAGCTTTCTACTGTGAATAATACTGTACTTGGAGCATTTATACAGAATTTTATGTAAAGCTGAAAAACATTTGCCAGACTTTTCAAATTTCTATGGGTAATCCTAAATTTTTGTGCAATATATACAATCTTATCCTAAGCAATCTCATGCTAATTCACTGAAAACACTGGAATATCATCAAGTCCCTCATTTTAATTAGCTGGAAAATGAAAATATTACTGGAAAACTGGATGCCTTTGAAATCGTGACTTTCACAGGTTCTTATCAGTTGGGGCTTATGCTGTGGATGTTTACAGTGGATTGTGTACTGAGCTACTTGCATTATTCATTTGGGAACCATAGGTAAAAAAATTACATAGTAACAGCTAGTGAACAAACATTGCTTGCTTGTGTTTTCTACATTGAAATAGCAAGTGAATATGCAAAACTTCAGTTCAGCACTGAGTTTTATAATCTCTAATTATGACTGGTTTGGGGTCCGTTGTATTTGATTTGGACTGGAACAAACTGGCTAAGAGCACTAGAGCTATTGCTCAGTTGTACGTGATGATTTCTAAATAGAGATTAAAGCAGGGATAAGTAACCTTGGGTTTTAAAAAACAAAACTCCAGAAGAAGTACTAGGTTGTTATTCCTCTATGACTTTAGAAATGTGGATATAACTGGAATGTTCCCAGACTTTTAACAGTTTGAAAGTACATATTCACATGATTCTTAATTGGCCATGAATATTGACTGAGCTTGCTTTTTAGTCACCTCTTCTTTGTTCAGAAATTGATTTTTCTTCCTTCCCTTTTACTCAATAAAGTTGCCAGAATGTCTACCTATTTGCAAATACTCACACAAAAATTCCTCTAACAAGTTTCTTTTCAGAAAATCGTAAGAAAATTGGTGTACTTAAGTCCTTTTAGAATAACAATCTACTTAGGCTAGTACAATTACTTTTGTCAGGAAGGTCAGATAGTTTTGGGGTTCCAGAAGTCTCTTTCTTGAGTTCTTCCAGATTCTGTATTTTTCAGAGATATAATTGCTTGTGATGATTATTATGGGTGAAAATAATAGATAAAATTGTAGACTTTCAGAATCCGTAACCGATGAGCAAGCAGTTAGAAATCTTTTAGGTAATTTTTGTTAAGGTGAAGAAAAGGCATTCTTTCTCATAAGATGCCATGGCAAACGTATCTGCAATTCTTGAATACTTTCCCCCCTTTTCTATGCAGTGAAACTTTGGGTTAAATTTTGCTCCTTTTCAGGAATTGCTGAGCATAGTCTCCATGTATAAACTCTTGTAATTCCAAGCATTTATTTGCTAAGTACAGAGCTGTATATGCAATATTGTCAAGTTTTCCTTTCTTCTTAAGAATATCGTATGTTTGAAATGAACAAACCTGAATATCTGATAAGTTGCTCAAATCTGAGCATATTCATTGATACTTAAATTCCATTTTATTTGATCAAGAAAACTAAACAGGGTAGTATTGATGTGAGAGAATCTGATGAAGAGAGTCAACAGCAGCAATTTTTTACATTGAAGCATTTATTTTGGAAATCTGGAAGCTTTGTTTGGGCTGTGTTTCTGATATAAAGGTTTTGAATTGTCAGGCTTTTCCACAGTTAACTTCTCTTTCCCAAGAGGTAGAGAAATGTAGCCTGATCTATTTGTTGCAGTAATTAATGGAATACATACGAGATCTACATTATCTTTCCATAATAAATAGCCTATATTGTTTCTGATAAAGACTAAGGGGAAACATTCACATTTTAAACAGACAGTTCATGCAAGGTTTAAAATAGATAAAACTTCCTTTTTCCTGTGAAAATAATAGTATGTGATAAATTGGGAAGAATAAATATAGAACTTTTAAATCTTGCAAACTTTTAAAATGGAAAGTTAAAGAGGTTTTTAATTCTAAAGCAGGACAATGGATACATGGGTGAGATGTGCCTTGAAAGAAAGAATACATACTCCAGATCTAGTAATATTTTATTCTGGATGTAGTGGGAAAACCACATTTTCTATGCGTATTTTAAAACTTACTCTGAACTGGGCATCTTCCTTTTTATGATTTACAACAAATCCATTGTGTTAGAGATTATTTAATCTATCTTTAAATTCTGTTTTAGAAGGTAGAAACTGTAGAGATTAGCAAGGTACTTTGCAGAATTACACAAATCTATGCATGTTTGTTCTAGCCACTCAAATCTACTACTGATTCAAAATTGTTAGCAATCACAGCTAGCTGATTAAATGCAGGTACCTGCAGCAATCCAAATATTGTTTAGAGACATTGAAGAATTAACTTAATCATTTGCTATAGCTGTTCATTATCTTCCTATGCACTTTAATGAAAGATCTGTTTGGCACTGAACAGTTCTTCAGTCCTCTTATTATACTTAGTCACCACACTGGATTATAATATAAGTTTGTCAGCTACATTTACTAACCAGTGTACTCTATAATTTGGCAATCACCAAAGAGCAAAATAGCTTAAGTGGCTACGGTACTCATGTTTTGAGAAGTAGTAGTTTATATGACTTGTCAATGCATTCATAACCTAATTACATATTTTAAGGTTTGGTATGAAATGAGTAATATATTTGAATGTCAGATTCTAAGAGAGGTGTAGATCATACTCTGTTGTTGCCATAAACTGAGTGTGAAATTTATTGAATAGATATGTCTGCCTCTTCCTATGCAGTATAGTTCTAATTCTGAGGAACTATAAAAAGTTTCTTTTTGCCTCATTTGTTTGGTAGAGTTAGAAGAAGCATTTTGGATTTTTCCACAGAAAAAAACAGTGTTCTGGCATATTGAAGGCAGTATGATATTGTGAAATTGCTGGTACTGAAATGTGTAACAATACATATTTTATACGTAGAAGAAAAAAATTTGGAGGGTGTTTTAAAGTCTGGCTATTTCCCTCTGCTGGTTGTAGCATAATGCAATATGCTTTTATGAAAAGGCATGCAGGAATTTGTATTGTGGGTCTGATTCCAGAATATCAAATAGCTGCTTTAACACCATGTTCCCTAGGAATAAATTTCTGAAATAAACTGGAATTATATTCTAAACATGCCTGCTAATAAAATGGCAGGTATCAAAGCAAACAAAAAAGAAACAAAACAAAATTTTGAGTAGATTGAGAAAATCCAAATTTAGAATCCTTAAACAGTGAATTTTAATATAAGTTCTAGTAAGATAGCATAGTTATTGGTCATTGTTGTTGAAAATTATGGGAATTGCAATCTCAGAAGCGTGCTAAATTTTCCAACTTGAAACAGGCTGTCTGCAGTTCCAATAATTGGAAAGGTCCATTTTGTGTTTAGAATGTTCCATAATAACCTTTTGTACAAGGTTGATCTCAACACACACAAAGAACACTAAATTGGGATAGTTTTAAGTCATAAATGTATGTATTTAATGGGGCAGTTTCACATATTGTGTAACATACAATGAAGGAGTTACATCTGGGCCCAGTTGTTGCCAACTTTGTCTTCTCGCCTTATATATCACTCAATATATAATGTAGAAATAACAGTGCCTTAAAATCAGTATTTTACTGAACGATTTAAACATAATCAGTTCATGTAAATTCTTAAGTTTTAATAAAATGGTTATGCAATGAATAGTTTGTGTCCCTCTGTATATTTAACATAGAAGGATTTAAATGTATGTTTATGCTTTGTTACAATTGGTACATTGCCTGATGGTTTTTATACAAAAACCTTCAGCCTTACGAAACGTTAAAATAAAGTTATTTAAAGTTAAACAAATGTGTGTCCTTCATTATATATTTTATGCACCGATAGACCCAAGAATGAATAAGCACATTGACTGTTTAGTGAATATCTGCTTAGAAAGCATGTATCCAATCCATTGTTTAAACATAATTTTCTTAATGTGAATAGAATAGAATTCTTCATGATTCTTTATGAGTGTTTATGAAGGCAGTTCTATGAATGTGATAAAGATTAGCAAATGAGGGAAGCAGAACATCTGTGAAAGTAAATAGAATACTTAACTAATGGGTCATCACTAAGTAGGGAATAAAATGTACTGTGTCTTTCATTTTGAATGCATTTTTTAATATAATAAAAGTTTGTGGGAAGTTAGAATTTTGATGATTGGGGCATAAATCTACTGTACTTTTATATGCTGATGTTTCCAGATGTGCAAATGCTGAACAATGTCCTTAAATGTCTTTTTTTGCAGTTTCTAAATTTTTCCCTGCCTGAAAGGGAATGATGTGAACACACACACACACACATTCCTCAAAACAGGAATGAAGTTTTAGGTTGTGGTGATAGATTTTAATAGGATGTAAATTCAGCCTAATCCTGTATTTCATACCAATATTTTAACAACCAATGACATCTCTTATTCACACTACAAACCTAATATAGAAATTGTAGAAAATAAGATTATGGATGTGGATGATCAAAATCATCCTGATTTTATGATACTGAGAACATTTCTTTTTCTAATTTCCTCTGTTTTTACATATTTGGTGAGACTGAAACTTCAGGCTATTTTACATGCGTATTTCACTTTCTATTATTTCAATAATCTATTGCTAATGGAACAGTTGGATTTGAAAAAAGTAAAAGGTTTTAGGATTTTTTTAAATGATTTTTTTTACAATTTGACAACATGACTAGTTCTAAATGAGAGTATGAAAAGTAGTTCCAATTTTAAAAAAAATCCTGCAGTTAAAAATGACAACATCCTGATAAATGTGCTTTTTAAAATAATAATAATAATCCTGCATTGCCATATCAAAACTTGGTCCTTTGCTGGTTCTGCTAAATAGGCTGGAATAGGCTGAGCCCAATTTGGAAAATAATTGTTATGCTAAGTCACTGCACGGGAAGGAAGTGGATTATCTGAGCAAACAGTATTCCTTGAATTACAGGGGAAATATTTGTTTTAGTACTATGACAGTATTTAATAAACATTTCACATGATAGTTTGCTTTTCCAAAGATAGCAACATTGTTGCTTCATTTTTACAACTTTTAAAATATCTGGCTGAACTGTTGTCTACATTCCAAAGGTTAACATACACATTTTAAAATGAACTAAGCATTTATTGTGGATTTCATGGAGTTGAGTGCATTAAGACATAAAATAATACTTTAGTTATTGCTTGCATACTACTTCTGGCCCTTTGCTTCTACAGTTTTGTCCCTATTATCGTAAGACTTGGAAAAAACAAATCTATGCTTTGCTCAAATCAGATTTATTTAGCGTTAACGGTCAGTGTAATCAGAAGTTGGTGTGTTAATCTTTCATACATTTCTGGACTACAGTGCACCATTAACCAGTTTGTTGTGCTATAGAGGTTAAGGCCAGAGGATAGAAACCAGAAGTGAGTTCTTCTCTCATCACAGGAATAAAGCTAGCTGGGTGACCATAAGTCAGTCACATGCACCCAGCGCTAGGTAATAAACACAAAAAATATCAGTAAGAAAACTGCCGGATTAGTTGGTGCACGGCCAAGAGTCAACATTGACTCAAAGACAACAAAACAACCCCCCCCACATACACATACTTAAGTTATACTATGCATTTTAAAGTTTGTACTTTGCATATGAAAATTCAGCTTTTGATCATTTTGTTTCCTAAATGGGATTCTATGATCCCCTTTTCTGTGAGATTAATGACTGTGGATTGGAAACTCAAATGTTATCTTCTGGCAATGCCATAAGGAATATCAAATAAATGCCTGGGGCTTCTGGGTAACATATAAACAGAATATCCCAAATTCCATTTCAGTTGTCAAGTGATTAATAGATAATTGCTTATAATTCTAAGGCTTAAGATAATCTGAAAAATAAAAAGTCCCAGTAAAAATGCAATAGCAAACCACTTACCATTTTAATGGTAAAACATGCAATTCTCAGCACCTACATTTAGTTCAAGGATGTATCTACTTAAGGAGCAGTTTCTCCATAAGGAATTTTTGGATTTGTTTTGCTGAACGATTAGTTACAGCTATCCAGTTCTTGTAATGCATTACAATATCAAGAATACATATATTTTACCAAAGCACAGTCCTGAGGTGCTAAATATCTAGCCAGTTTTTTCAGCCAACAGCAATACAATTGACACGACTGCAATTTTCCTAGCACTTTCTGCTCTTTACAGGGAATTTAATTGACATAAGAAATCTTCTTAGGGTAACTGCAGCAGACCTTGAAACTAACTATGCCTAATACATGTATAATCCAGAACATTTAACTGCATGGCTGTGTTAGCACAATTGGTTAATGCAACAGTAACTTAACCTGGTTTAACAAATTAACCCAGTTTTCTGGTTTACTTTGCTATATTGAACAAGTATAATTCAGTTCAGTTGGCAGTAGTTCTAATTACAATGCATTGAGCTAGAGACTAGTCAACCATATTTAGTCAAGGTTAATCTTGAATTCAGGTTTAAATTTTTGTTTACATTGAATATGGCAAAAATCAAGTTAGCCCAGAGGTTCCCAATCTTTTTCGCCCGCGGCTCCCCCGGAAATCCGACCTGCAACTGCGCATGCGCACCAGACGCGCCCGCGGCTCCCCCGGAAATCCGACCTGCAACTGCGCATGCGCACCAGACGCCCCAGAAATGGCGCATCAGCGCCGGACCCAGCGGGCGCAGATATTCCGCGGCGCCCCCATGACAATAGCGCGGCTCCCTGGGGAGCCGCGGCTCACAGTTTGGGAATCACTGAGTTAGCCTCTTTTATCCAATGAAATATTTTGTTCTCAGAAGAAAACATTTATGAAGTAATGAGGAAGGTGCTGTTGGAAGAAATATCCATCTGGGTTCAGTTCCAAGTGGGGACAAAGACACTGGAAACATGGAGGCTGCTTGGAAAGATGGTTTAATGGTGGTCAGGATCACATGGCTTGAGTTCCTGAACAGAAAAGCGCAAGATCCTGTGTGCTCCCTGGTTTTATGCTTTTTCTGAGCTTTGAACTTTCTGGGGCACAGGAAGAGTATCCTGATTGGTTGTCAGACTCCCAGGGGGTGGGGGTCTTAGCTAGCCTTGCTGGCTGATGTAACCTTCCCAGGTGCCATGTGGTGAAATGGGTAGAGGCTAATCCTATCATGTCCTGAGGGCCATGTCTTAATCCCATCACCCTGGAGCTGAAGGTGTTCTGTGTTGTAGATAAGATGTCTTTTGTCTTTCTGGGGCTATTAACAAAGGTGGGGGCCGCTTTCCAAGAGCATGTTTCTCCTTTTCTCATCCAGGAAGGTATAATATTCTGCTTTTTTAAATATTTCCTAGAATATTTCATTCTTCTAGGAGGGGGGTGGGTGCTAAATTCCTACAGTGCTACTGATTTATAAAGATGACATAGTATTGATTATTGTTATAAAAAATATCCAATTACTTATGAATTAAGTTTCGGACGCCCAACTGCATAATATCTCAGCTCTTGGTATAGAACCGGTCCCAACGTAAAAAAAAAAAAAGTCGAACCTCTGAAAAGGAAGTTAAACTGCTTAATAATAATAATAATAATAATAATAATAATAATAATAATAATAATATGATGATGATGATGATGATGATGATGATGATGATGATGCGCTCCTGCCCACCAGGCCTCTTTCACTTCGAACAAAAGACGTAGCAGGTCTCCAGAGTTTTCCTCGAAATTGTCTCTAGAAAGAGAAAATAAGCAAAAAAACTCACCCGGAACTCTTTTCCTTCATTCTTTGTTTCTCTTCGGAAACATTGAACGGTGATGAATTCGTTGCGGACTGGATACTGTAGTAGACCGGAAAGTGCATGTGTTCCAGAGAAAAGTCCCCCTAGCGGGTCTGTTTCCGGTTTGAGCTGAATTAAATAAAATGGAGTGAAGCTGTTTCTTTTCGGCATACAGCTGCATACAGCTGCGGGAGGATAGCCCTCCTCGTCCTCTGACTCGCAATAAGGTACGCGATTGCCCTACAGCAGCTGCTATAGGTCAATCTTCCCCGACCAGCTGCGCTCGATGTGAGGACTCTCAACTCTCTTAATCCGCAGCGTTCCCGGGACCAGATGAGTTATGAAGGGGGGGGGGATATCGCACTATGTGGGTCTTAGAACAAGCGTCTTGGTGGGCTCTGCCTTAATTAAAAACCATAGATTAGTATGCACAATGAGGACCTGGCGTCTCAAGATCCCTAGGCAGCCTCAGCAACCTCTCTTTGTGGCTGTGGTGGTTTTTGTTTCGATTGCAAAAGGTTTTAGGCCACTTAGGTCCTCTGACTCAGGGTCTCCAACCTTGGTCCCTTTAAGACTTGTGGACTTCAACTCCCAGAGTTCCTCAGCCAGCTTTGCTGGCTGAGGGACTCTGGGAGTTGAAGTCCACAAGTCTTAAAGGGACCAAGGTTGGAGACCCCTGCTCTGACTCTGTGGCCTGGGTTTCCTCTTTGCCTGCCACTGGCAATAAAATCTCATAATCAAAACGTTTTTAAATTTCTAAGGAGAAATTTTCTGTCAATTAGAACAATTAGTCAGTGGAATGTCTTGTCTCCAGAAATTGTGAACGCTCCAACCCTGAAGTTTTTAAAGAAGAGGTTGGGCGACCATTTGTTTGAAATGGTGTAGGTTTTCCTTCCAGAGCAGGGGGTTGGACTGGAAGGCCTCCAAGGTCCCTTCCAACTCTGTTATTCTGTTTTACCAGACACAGAAATTGGAGAGTAGACATTTTTAATACGAGATTGGACAGCCCTTTGTCCGGAATGGTAGTCTCCTGCTTGTGCAGGTGTCTGGACTGGAAGATGTTCAAGGTCCTTTCCATCCCGATTATTCGGAATTCTAGTGATGTTATGCCTATATATTATGAATGCATTAGAAGATATCCTTGCTGGGATTAGATTGATGCTACCTACCTATGTGCATGTGCTTGATTGATGCACAAAACTCATGAATGATGCAGCTTGCTGAGAAGCATACAATGCATTACAAGAATTAAAAAGTTAACAGAATGATTGAGCACTGATATTAATATGTTTGCTAAAATAACAACTGATTGTATTTTGAAGTATGCCCATCAAATTGGTCAAACTTACTTTTTCCTAACTAATAAGTTAATTTCTTAAGATTACTTCAAATATATAAATTAGACAGGTAGATGGAGGCAGATTTATGGGGATGGAATATGGGAAAAGTTATGTAGCAAACATGGTAATCAAATTCCAATATTTTTTTCAATTGTCAGTTTAAAGTAATTCTGTTGTCAGGCTACTAAAATGTCCGCTCAAAAGAAGTGTCCAGATTGCGGCTCTCTGGAAATTGTGGAGGATTCTCACTACACTCAGAACCAGTTGGTGTGTGCAGATTGTGGCTTTATTCTAACTGAAGGACTTCTCACCACTACGTACGCTGATGAAGAACATTTACAAGGTGAATCAAAGAATAACAATGGAACTAAAAACTCCTGGGATCATAAAGTATACTTTGGATACCTGTGATCTACATAGATGAAAACATCCCTTGTGGCCTTTTATATAAACTTCACATTTAAGCATTGAACATTAAAAATGTATGAGTTTTAAAAAGTTGTTTGGGGAAATGTGATGTTCTTTTTGTCATTTTTTCCCTTCTAATTTATTTTTTGTCTTTCTAGAAGTGACATATTCACGAAGTACTGGTCAAAGTGAACAGCTGAGCCGCTGCTTACAGCGAGGTAAATGTTTAATATTACCAGTTAGCACCTTTTGGTGCATTATGGAAATTACTGTACTTCCCATTTGTGAACGAGTAGTTCCTCTCTAAAAGCAAAGCCATTCTGCATTTTAAATTACCTGTATCCTTTGTTAATGGCAGGATATTTTCCCATTTCATATTTTTGGACGAGCTCATTAAATCCCTAGTAGCTATTCTTGAGCTGGTACCAGGTACCAAATTATACAGTTATAAAATTGTCTATATAAAAAAGTGAAACTCATTACTGCAGCAGTGCTAATATACAGGTAGTCAATTAATGACCACAGTTGAGGCCAGAATTTCTGTTGCTAAGTGAAAAATTAGTTAAGTGAGTTATTCCCCATTTTAACAACTTTTCTTGCCGCATTAGTTAAGTAAATCACTGCAGTTGTTAAATTAGTAATATAGTTAAGTGAACCCGGCTTCCCCATTAATTTTACTTGGCAGAACGTTACAAAAGATGATCACATGACCTTGGGACACTGCAACCATCCTAAATATAAACCACTTATCAAGCGTCTGAATGTAAATCATATGACCATGAGGATGCTGCAATGGTCATAAGTATGAAAAATGGTCATAAGTCATTTTATTCAGTGCCATTGTAACTTCAGTCACTGAACGAATTGTTGTAAGTCGAAGACTACCTGTATGCACCCACCCACAATACCTACAAGTACTACATAAAGGGTAACCCTTATGTTTGTAGTGGAGCCCAGAAGTATGGTTGTAATTCATTGCAGCCATAAGTGAAGGCACGAACAGGCTTGATTTTTTTTTTAAAAAAATTGTAGTAGTCATTAAGTAAATGTGGCAGTTGTTAAACAAACGTGATAATTGGCCACCCCAATGAAGCTATCGAAGTGCTGTCCCGGTGTTTGGAAGCCGTACGGGTCTGGATGGGGAGAAACAGGCTCAAGCTCAATCCCTCCAAGACGGAGTGGCTGTGGATGCCGGCATCCCGGTACAGTCAGCTGAGTCCGCGGCTGACTGTCGGGAGCGAGTCATTGGCCCCGATGGAGAGGGTGCGCAATTTGGGCGTTCTCCTGGATGCACGGCTGTCTTTTGAAGATCATTTGACGGCCGTCTCCAGGAGAGCTTTCCACCAGGTTCGCCTGGTGCGCCAGTTGCGCCCCTTTCTAGACCGAGATGCCTTGTGCACAGTCACTCACGCCCTTGTGACGTCTCGTCTGGACTACTGCAATGCACTCTACATGGGGCTCCCCTTGAAGGGCATCCGGAGGCTGCAGTTGGTCCAGAATGCAGCTGCGCGGGTGATAGAGGGAGCCCCTCGTGGCTCCCGAGTGACACCTATCCTGCGCAGGCTGCACTGGCTACCTGTGGCCTTCCGGGTGCGCTTCAAGGTGTTGGTGAACGTCTTTAAAGTGCTCCATGGCATAGGGCCGGGTTACTTACGGGACCGCCTGCTGCTACCGAATACCTCTCACCGACCAGGCGCCTCACAGAGAGGGACTCTCAGGGTGCCGTCGGCGCGACAGTGTCGTCTGGCGACACCCAGGGGAAGGGCCTTCTCTGTGGGGGCTCCCGCCCTCTGGAACGAACTCCCCCCAGGACTTCGTCAACTTCCGGACCTCCGAACCTTTCGCCGCGAGCTCAAAACTTACTTATTTATCTGCGCTGGACTGGGTTAGTTTTTTAAGTTATGGGTTTTTAATGGGTTTTATCTCCAAATTTTAATTGTGGCCAATTTAAATAAGTTTTTTACTAGTATTTTAATTGTATTTATAATGTATTGTGCATTTTTTACTTGGCTGTGAACCGCCCTGAGTCCTTCGGGAGAAGGGCGGTATACAAATTTAAATAATAAATAAATAATAAATAAATAATAATCATTAAGTGAATCAATTTTCTCCAATGGGCATTTTTTTGCCAGAAACCAGAACACTGGGAAATGGCAAAAAATGTTGCTAATCATGATCATGTGATGATGGGATGCTGCAAACAGTGAGCCAATTGCCAAGTGTCCAAAATGTGATCAAGTCATCATGTGAGTGTATATCATAACTTAGAAATGGGTCATAAGTACTTTTTGTGCGGCTCATTGCAACTTTGAACAGTCATGAAGTGACCAGTTTTATATTGAGGATTATCTATACAATACACCCACAGAATAAAAAGCTACAGATAAATATTGAGGGGCGATCCAGTGATTTTTTTTTACACACGTTACATAAAAATTATTAACTAGTTTGTCTAATGTGCCTTATATTTTTTATAGTATGTATGTAAAATCCAGTTGATCAAGTAAAGCTGTCTTGGTTTTTATTTTATATGAAGAACAGACATTATCTTAAAACAAAAATATTTAAAATACAATATGGCTGTATGTGTATATATACCCATTCTGCTTTGCAAATACCTTGAGTTTCTCCTTATATTGATTCTGCTGTCTGTCTCCAACCCCAATATATTGCTCCATTCCAGAAGATTGCTAAAAGCAAATATTTGTAAATTCTATTATTCAAAATGGGAATTGAAAAAAAAATCTTGCTGTCTTTCTTAAAACCTCACATGCAGTAATGCCATTAGAAGAAGAATAGTGATATTTGTCCAGTACAGATTTTCTGAAGCAAGAAGTTGGTGTCAAATAGTTCTTCAAAGACTACAGCCCCAGCCAGTATTGCCAGAAATATCTGGAGGGCCTTGGTATGGACAATTTTCTTAATTATCTGCATTGCCTTCCACAGGAATCAGACGTGTTCAGGATCTCTGCAAAGTTCTCCGACTTCCTTCTCTGTTTGAAGATACAGCTGTGTCTTATTACCAGAGGGCAATCAAATGTCCCTGCTTTGCTTTGGTCAGCTTAGAGAAGAAGGAGATAATTATAGGTTGCTGTGTTTTTGTGACCTGTAGACAGCACAACTGGCCCTTGACAATGGGCACTGTCTGCTTGCTCCTTTATGCAGACAAGGAACTGTTTGCCAGAACTTACCTGCGGTTCTTGAAGGAATTGACACTAGATGTACCAACTCTGAGCTTGATTGATCTTGTGAAAACACACCTCAACAGGTAAGATGGTTTTTTTAATGCTCTTTTCTCATAAATGTCTGAACCATTAGTGTGCAGTTGTTGAAGATTTATGGATGGAATTAATTCTTATTATTTAAGCTTCAGTATATTGGTTCAAAGAAAGTTCTATAGATTGGAAGTGCAGTGTAGCTGCTTTGCTGAAACTAGATAGAGCTGAGTGTGATTGATGCTTGCTCAGAAATATTTCTAGTGAACTTGGAGGTTTTCTCATACTTTGGAGGTGGAGGTCCACTTTCGGAGTATTTAGATGTTCTTGTCAGAACTGCCTTAGCTTGAACCTCTCAGTAAGAATGATCCTTAACTTCATTTATTGAGAAAGGCATAGTTTACTAGAAGTCAAATCGATTACAGTAGTTATTTAGAGGTTCAAACTGAGGCAGGTCTGACAGTTCTCCTAAACTGGGGTATCAAACTTGATTTCATCGAGGGCCGCATCAGGGTTGGGTTTGACCTGAGGGGGCTGGAGGGGGGGGGCTGGCCAACTCGACATCACTTATGTCGGGGATGCCCGTGGTGGCCCGAGTGCTCTGCCAACAAACTGGCTCCCAAGCTCCGTTTTCGGCTGTGATGGCTTCCTGCAACCCTCTGCCAGCAAAAATGGAGCTTTCACTGCCAGGGGCACTGTGGGCCAGTCCTTCGCTGTTTCCAGGGCAGCCCCATGGGCCAGATCTAAGCACCCCGCTGGCCAGATTCAGCCCACGGGCCTTGAGTTTGACACCTCTGTCCTAAACCAATCTGCTTTCTGAAAATGTGTTACATGTGGCTGGTTTTGTTAGTCCTAATATAAGATTCAAATGTAGATTTCATAAAGTTACTAATAGTTAATCTTCTGACAAACTTCAGCTTTTAATCGTCTGGTGAATTTCTGAATGCAATCTCATACCTGTCTGATTTGGGTGAATTTTTATTATGTTTGGGTGGGAAATAGAAAGAAGAAAGCTGTTATTAAGGAGTCTTCAGAGGCATGCATATTTATTATTTTATTATTTAGATTTTTATACCGCCCTTCTCCCGAAGGACTCAGGGCGGTGTACAGCCAGATTAAAAAAACAGTACAATATACAAATTAAAACAAAAGTTAAAATAACATATTCTATAAATGGCCGAAAATTTAAAACCGTCAAATTTGACCCATAAAATTCATAAAAATACCCCAATTAAAATTATTAAAATTCAAAAAGTTTAAAAAATTAAGCCAGTCCCGCTTGGATGAACAAGTGCGTTTTCAATTCACAGCGAAAGGTCCGAAGGTCAGATAATTGACGCAAACCAGGGGGAAGTTCGTTCCAGAGGATAGGTGCTCCAACAGAGAAGGCCCTTCCCCTGGGGGCCACCAGCTGACATTGCTTGGCGGACGGCACCCTGAGAAGACCCTCTCTGTGTGAGCGTATGGGTTGGTGGGAGGCATAAGGTAACAGCAGGCGGTCCCATAAGTACCCGGGCCCTAAGCCATGGAGCTCTTTAAAGGTGGTAACCAACACCTTGAAGCGCACCCGAAAGACCACAGGTAGCCAGTCCAGACTGCGCAGGAGCGGTGTTACACGGGAGCAACGTGTGGCTCCCTCAATCACCCGCGCAGCTGCATTCTGAACTAACTGAAGCCTCCGAGTGCACTTCAGGGGTAGCCCCATGTAGAGAGCATTGCAATAATCCAGACGAGAAGTGACAAGAGCGTGAGTGACTGTGCATAAGGCATCCCGGTCAAAGAAGGGGCGCAACTGGCGAACCAGGCGGACCTGGTAAAAAGCTCTCCTGGAGACGGCCGCCAAATGGTCTTCAAACGACAGCCGTCCATCCAGGAGAACACCCAAGTTGCGCACCCTTTCTGTTGGGGCCAATGACTCGCCCCCAAGTCAGCTGCGGTTGCAGCTGACTGTACCGGGGTGCCAGCATCCACAGCCACTCTGTCTTGGAGGGATTGAGCTTGAGTCTGTTTCTCCCCATCCAGACCCGTACGGCTTCCAGGCACCGGGATAGCACTTCGACAGCTTCGTTGGGGTGGCCTGGGGTGGAAAAGTACAGCTGTGTGTCATCAGCGTACAGCTGGTAACTCACCCCAAAGCCACTGATGACCTCGCCCAACGGCTTCATATAGATGTTGAACAGGAGAGGCGAGAGAATCGACCCCTGAGGCACCCCAAAAGTAAGGCGCCTCGCGGTCGACCTCTGCCCTCCTGTCAACACCGTCTGCGACCAGTCAGAGAGATAGGAGGAGAACCACCGATAAACGGTGCCTCCCACTCCCAAACCCTCCAACCGGTGCAGCAGAATACCATGGTCGATGGTATCAAAAGCCGCTGAGAGATCTAACAGGACCAGGGCAGAGGAACAACCCCTATCCCTGGCCCTCCAGAGGTCATCCACCAACGCGACCAAAGCTGTCTCCGTACTATATCCGGACCAGAAGCCAGACTGGAACGGGTCTAGATAGACAGCTTCGTCCAGGTACCGGGGAAGCTGCCATGCCACCACACTCTCTACAACCTTCGCCACAAAGCGAAGGTTGGAGACTGGAGGATAATTTCCCAAAATAGCTGGGTCCAGGGAAGGCTTCTTGAGGAGGGGTCTCACCACCGCCTCTTTCAAGGCGGCGGGGAAAACCCCTTCCAACAATGAAGCATTTATAATTCCCTGGAGCCAGCCCCGTGTCACCTCCTGAATGGCCAGCACCAGCCAGGAGGGACACGGGTCCAGTAAACATGTAGTGGCATGTAACCTCCCCAGTAACCTGTCCATGTCCTCGAGAGCCACAGAATCAAACTCATCCCAAACAACATTGACAAGATGCGTCTCCATCATCTCACCTGGATCATCGCAATTTTGGTCCAAACTATTTATTTATTTATTTAATCACATTTATATACCGCCCTATCTCCCGAAGGACTCAGGGCGGTTCACAGGCAATTAAAAACATATAAATACAAGTTAAAATAACAATTAAAAAACTTATTCTACAAAGCCAATTATTAAAAACAGTATAAATAATAAAACCCATTTAAAACCAATAAATTTAAAATCTAATCCAGTCCTGCGCAGATGAATAAGTGTGTTTTAAGCTCGCGACGGAAGGTTCAGAGGTCCGGAAGTTGACAAAGTCCTGGGGGGAGTTCGTTCCAGAGGGTGGGAGCCCCCACAGAGAAGGCCCTTCCCCTGGGTGTCGCCAGACGACACTGCCTCGCTGACGGCACCCTGAGGAGTCCCTCTCTGTGAGAGCGCACGGGTCGGTGAGAGGTATTCGGTAGCAGTAGGCGGTCCCGTAAGTAACCGGTTTAGCTCTGCCTGGTAAGGCCTGTTATTAAGAACACAAAGCCTGCAATTACTGCAGGTTCGAGCCCGGCCCAAGGTTGACTCAGCCTTCCATCCTTTATAAGGTAGGTAAAATGAGGACCCAGATTGTTGGGGGGGCAATAAGTTGACTTTGTAAATATATACAAATAGAATGAGACTATTGCCCTATACATTGTAAGCCGCCCTGAGTCTTCGGAGAAGGGCGGGGTATAAATGTAAACAAAACAAAACAAAACAAACCCGGCCCTATGCCATGGAGCGCTTTAAAGGTGGTTACCAGAACCTTGAAGCGCGCCCGGAAGGCCACAGGTAGCCAGTGCAGTCTGGCTACCCCGGAGCTGAGCGATTTTATCGTATAGATAACCACTAAACTCCTCGGCACGTCCCTGCAAGGGGTCATCCCGCCCCTCCTGATGTAGGAGAGAGCGGGTCACCCGAAACAGGGCGGCCGGGCGGTAGGAACATTTCGCCTCCCTCAGTGCCACTAGGTAGGTCTTCGAGAAAGACCTAACTAGTGTCCGATCAGCCTCGGAACGGCTGGACCTCCAGGTACTCTCTAGGCGTCTTCTCCGGCATTTCATCTCTCTCTCAGAGAACCAAGGAGCCAATTGAGATCTGCGCTGGGTCAGAGGCCGCAAAGGCACGACACGTTCCAAAGCCCCAGCCGCGGCCTGTTCCCAGGCCGCAACTAGTTCTTCGGTCGTGCCGTGGGCAAGATCCTCAGGGAACGGCCCAAGCTCCATCAGGAACCTCTAGGGGTCCATCAGGCGCCTGGGACGGAACCAACGCATTGGTTCCGTCTCCCTGCGGTGTTGAGCGACGGTCTAAAAGTGTAGGCGGAGGAGAAAATGATCTGACCATGACACAGGTTCCGTCACTAAATCTCCTAATACCAGATCATTAAACCACTGTCCAGAGATATAAATCAAGTCCAATGTGGACCCCCCAATGTGTGTAGGGCCATCAGTTACTTGAATCAGGTCCAAGGCCGTCATGGAAGCCTGGAACTCCTGGACCACCGTTGATGACAAGCCGGCCGATGGCAAGTTGAAATCCCCCATGACCAAAAGTCTTGGAATCTCAACCGCCACTCCGGCAAGCACCTCCAGTAGCTCAGGCAGGGCTGTAGTCACGCAGCAAGGAGCCAGGTACGCGATCAACAGACCCATCTGATTCCTATGGCCCCACTTCACAAGGAGGGATTCACAACCGGCTATCTGAGGCACAGTGGACTCTCTCGGCTCCAGACCTTCCCTCATCACAACCGCCACCCCTCCACCCCTACCCTGGGCCCTCGATTGATGGAATGCTCGGAATCCTGGAGGGCACAGTTCGACCAGGGGTACACCCCCTTCTGTGCCCAACCAGGTCTCCGTAATACCTATAAAGTCCGCGGACTCCCCCTGAATAAGATCGCAGATCAGGGGGGCCTTATTGACCACGGACCGGGCATTGCACAACATCAACCGGAGGCCCAAGCTCTGAGGATCTTGACCTTCCGGGGAACGGGTAAGGACTAAGGGGCTGGAGCACGTGATCGTTTTTAAACAGCGAGCACGTGCTCCCAAAAAATGATACGGCCCCTTGCTTCCGCTATATCTGCCCCTCCCACTTACCGTACAGATGGAACGGCCCTCAACACCTGGAACATACCCCTCCCCCTCCCCCCGCCCTCGGACCGAATGAAAAAACGCCGTGAACAAACCCCGGGACTGGACATTCCCTCCCCGATGGGTTTTCCCCCCACCCATCTCTTCCCTCCCTCCCCTTTAAAAGACCTTTTTTAAAAAACCTATTTACAAATCCCCAGAGGTTCTTCTTCATCGCATGCCACCTCTCCGGGTCCCCAAGACCCCTCGTTAAGGCAGGCCCTCGATAACCCGGAGGGCCGTTCCTGCGAGGCGGGGGAAACCTCGCAATCGAAGAAGTTCAGCAGGCGAGTATTTCATGCAAAGATTATAAATAACAGCAGGAAAAAAAAGGGCATCCCTGGACAGTAGATGATATCACGGCCTACGGACAGAGCCAGGACAGTCACGAACCAAGGCCAATGACGGCTGGTAAGGGGCATAATAAAGATGGAAATTCGGCTGATTGACGCCGCCTAAGATAATGCAGCAAAAGTTTCGCCCGCCAATGCCATCCATGACTAACTCCGAAGCCGTCCATAATTGATGCCGCCAGTGCCGAAAGCAGAAAAAGGGTTTCTAGCCACCGATGTCACACGATGTCATACGCATATGAGCTCAGGATGTATATTTGAAGTGAACATTTTGTTTTGAATTGACTTTTCTGGATGGACTGTGTGTTATTTTCTGAGCAGGAAGCATGGAATGGTGAGATTTAGACAGCGTATTTATTTAGAAAGCATATTTATTGCTTTCTAAACAATGATCCAAAGAATTAAAATAGTAAAGCAACTCCATCAGTGATCAAAATAATACTTAAAATGGGAATGACATTCTTGGAATAACATGCCTCCAGAAGTTGTGAATGCTCCAACATTGGAAGTTTTTAAGAAGAGATTGGACCACTATGTGTCTGAAATAGGGTTTCTTGCCTGAGAAGGAGTTTGGACTAGAAGAGCTCCAAGTTCCCTTCCAACTCTGTTATTCTATTCTATGCTATGCTATGCTATGCTATTTTGTTATTCTGTCCTGTCCTGTCCTGTCCTGTCCTGTCCTGTCCTGTTCTAGTTCTAGTTCTAGTTTTTGTACTTGTTCTTGTTCTTGTTCTTGTTCTGTTCTGTTCTGTTCTGTTCTGTTCTATTCTATTCTTACTTTAAAAACACCCCTACCTGTAAGGAAGGAACAAATACCATAAAATTGCTGATGACAGAGCATTAGCAGGCAAACCCTTGATTTATTTAATCAGATGTTTTTAAAAATAATTTCCTCAGATTATATAAATTGAAATATTGCAGGTAATATTTCCAAAACTATAAAATTAAAGCAAAAACATGAGCTGTATTGATAGGCTTTTCCATATCCCCAATGTATTTTGTTCCTTTCAGCTTTAAGCTTTTCCAGGAATCGTCCAGCATCCCACCCAAATTTCTGGAAGATAAGGAGAAGCTGTTGGCAAGGACAATCCAGATAGTGGAGCTTGCCAGCGAGACATGGCTGGTGACTGGTCGACACCCCATCCCCATTGTGATGGCAGCAGCCTTCTTGGCATGGCAGTCTTTGCGACCTGTTGATCGCCTCGCTTGCACCCTTACAAAGTTCTGTAAGCTTGCTGGCATGGACATGCCCGGACCAGCCCCACAAAGACTGAAGGAATTGCATAATATCTTCCTTCAGATGACCACTCAACTAGGTTGGTTGCGAGGGCTCAAAGTGGACCGGAGGACTGTGTCGAAATACGTTGGAGACTTGCTGCAACATCGCCGTGTGCTTTTGCGGGCGGCTTTCCGTAAGGTGGATACCACAGAAGACCATGAGCCTGAGAACTTCGCAGCACCACCAGACCATCAGCCTATAAAACCAACCGTTGCTTTGACAGAAGAGGCTTCTGTTGCTGGGAAGAAGCGGATGCCTTTGCTTCCACCTTGTATCCTGTACCCAGCAAAGAAGCCTCGAACCAGCAATCCAGACCCTGAAGGCCCAGCCATCACAGGGAACGAGCCCATTTTAGACAGTGAGATTGAACAATACATCCGGACTCCAGAAGAAACGGAACTGTTTAGCAAAATGCAAGTTCGCCTATATTAGTGAAGGTATTTAGTGAGTATTAAAAGCCTGCAGTCAGTGGTGACAGGGATTGGGTTTCTTACATTTATAGTCCACAGTCCCAGACGTATGTCTGTCCTGAGATTAGATGAAGTCCTTGTGTTCAGGAACGAACAACCTTGTATCTTAATAGTCTTCTGCAGCCTGTTGCTTTGTATGCATTAGTTGGGGTTTTCTGGATTCACAGTCCAACAAATATAGAAGGTTATAATAAAGATTGGGGAAAGCAGCGATAGAATATGAGCTTTATTTTTCTTTGCTAGATGTTGGTATAAACATAATTAATAATTTTCTTAAAAGGCTGCTCTTTGGCCTAGATGTCTGTTGGTGAGCACACTAATGTGCTTCTGCTACATTTTTAGTCCTGAACATCAGAAAAAAAAATGGATTTAATCTTACTAAATTAAAGTTTAATGATCTGCATCAGATACACTCCTGGTTTATTTTGCTTGTTATGTTTTGAATTGGATTGTCCTTCTTTCCAGTTCAAACAATGCATGTTATTTCAGAACTTTCTCATGTGAGTCTGGTAACACTGAAGGTAACATTCATTTAGCATTCAATGGGTTAAGTGAACTTAGGCTCTCTAGTCATTGACTGAGGTTGAAAATGTCATAAGTAGTGTAGAACAGGGCATATTGTGATCCACATACCTGTTTATCTGTAAGTGGGGGGGGGGCGGCAAGAGGAATAAGTATGATTGTGCATGTCATGATGTCATCATGCAAATAAGCTAATTATTCCCATATAAATGGGAAATCAGCATATCCGTTTAAATCTTATGAATGAAACTCCACTCTTCAGCTTCTGTTTTTTCCCCTTGTTATTTGGCTAGTATCTATAACCTTTTGTGTTTGACATCAGATATATTTTACGCGGGAGAAAACCCGAATAACCAAAGACATATATATGGGAGCAAAAGCACGAAGCTGAAGCCTGAAGATGACGAATGAGACTTCGTTGAAACGTCGCCAAGACACTTCCGATTTTACGCGGGAGAAAACCCGAATAACCAAAGACCTACATACAAACACCCGCGAAAACCTCAGAAAACATATATGTATATATGTATATATGTATATGTATATATGTATATGTATATATGTATATGTATATATATATATATATATACATACATACATACATATAAAAGCTTCAATAGAAAGATTTGACATGAATTGGCCCAGTTGGGATGATAACCACCTTTTGAATGGGTGCACAAGTTTTTCCAGCCCTCATGAATAGATGGGAGAAAACCATTCATTAAGAGTGTGCAGGAGATTTGCCTCCTATCCCCAGAGTCTGAGATGACCAGTGTAGTTGCTTGAATGGCTCTTCACATCCCACAGATCTTTTAAGTGTTGGGTAAGTGAGTCCCATTGCTTAGAATCAGTATACAAGTTTGAAATATTAAAAGTGTGTACGTTGGGATGGCAAAGCACGGGTGGAACATAAAAGCAATTCCTAGCTCATTGGATATTGCAGTTCTTTTAATATATTAAACAAGAAACATCTGCTAAAAACAGTTCATTTGTATAAAATGCAAACACAACAAAAATGTATTAAATGCTTTCTTTGGCACGGCTGTCTCTCAAAGAGCTCTAGTTTTGATATGTCATTTGCTCAAAATGTAAACCAACAAAAGAAAGGGTAGTTATACAAAGTTTTCCCCAATAATAATATTTCATTCTAGCAAGCATATATAACAAGTTCAGCATTGCCAATATCATGTGGGTTGTAATATTGCCATATAAAATAGTTAAGGCTCTATTAAACATCATATATATGAAAACCAAGGTGGTTGGGAGAAATGACCTTTTTTCAAATAAGGAGGATTAAGTGCTTTTATGGTTTTTCATGGCTATTGCTTTCCAGAAGTCTTAAGAAATTTCAAGGTTGGCCTAAGACTGCTTGGCTTGTGAAACCACACAGTCTCTGCGGTTCTGTGGAGGTAGGTTTTGTGGAGTAGGTTTTCTCTTTTCTGGCAAGGAGGGCTGTGAAAACCTGACTCTTCTGCCCTCTATACAGAGTGAAGAGTTTCTCTATCGTTTTAAACAGGCACGGTATACATAAGGTTAAATGAGTTAATTAAGCATTATGGAGCAGTAAAAATAAAATCAACACACACACACATGGACAAAGAAGAGATTTGTGGTATTTTTTGCATAGAACGACTGATGGAAATTTTTCCATCTTGGATGAAAATGCTGTTACAAGCGCTGCCCTTTGGGTATTCAGCAGTGAATACCACTGTTGATAACTTATGTCAATCCTGGAAATAATACTAAGACAATACTGCGACTGTTGCAAGGAAGGTTTCTGAGAATTGCAAGAATCTTGGCCAAAGATTTTCCATTGGAATAGAAAAACTCCAAGGAATATTGGGTGCTGTGACCTTGGTCTTGCTGGACTCTCTCCTTCAAGTAAGGAATTTTGCATTTCTCCAATATTCTGTTCTAAACAGCAGCCTCCTACAGATGTAATCTTAGTTCATAAATCCAACGCAAAACTTAATTACATCTGTCTCTGTAAACAAAACAAGGCAATGATCCTAAAGAACTAAGGGATTTAAGCCAAGACCTTCCCTCAGACCTAGCAAAAAATTGTAGCCCATTACCTTGCTACATCCTTCATAAACATGGGTGCGGTATTTATAAGATCCCAGCCTTTTGCTTTTGATTGTCCACAAAATGTTCCTTGTTGTTTTGTTGGCTAGTACATGAGATAATTGCACAATGTACTCTGAAGGGTTGATTTTAAAGGAGCAACATGCATTTCTCTCCCCTTTTTACCCCAGTTGGGTTACATGCATTCTTCCAAATACTTGGAAGTTCAGCTGTTCATCAACAATCTTTTTGTTGTTGTTCCTTTCAATTCCAATGAACTGATGTTATCGTTTTGACATGAATAAAAAAAGCCTCCGCTGAGTGCATTGTATAAACAAATATGATATGCCCCATTTCATAGGCCAAACTCTATTTATGAGGTTCATGCTATCAAGAACAAGTATCTGTACTTTAGAACTATTTTTTTTTTAAAAGGCGCCATGTGGGAAGCTTTGCTTGATTGTCATTGCTTGATTGTCATATTCACACACCATACTTAACCTCATAATTGAAGTAACAGATTTTCTAGATTTTGCAATACATTAGTAATAAGAAAATAATCTAACCGAATCAATGTTAATGTAGTATGCATCCTAGTATGCATCTTGTTATATTTGGAGAATTAAAAAAGATACAGAAGGAGGGAGCAAATGATATTTTTGTTGTTACTAAGATTTGTTTAAGACCCAATAGACTGGGGAAAGAAAAATTAATTTGGCCTTTCCTGGCCTAGTACCCTCTAGAAACACTGAGATTCAACTAAAGCAGCGGTTCTCAACCTGTGGGTCGCGACCCCGTTGGGGGTCGAATGACGATTTGCCAGGGGTCGCCTAAGACCATCGGAAATATGGGAAGTATACTTGCGAGTCGAAGAATCGCGCTCCAATGGTTGACTCCACAAGCCAGCTGCAGGCTCTTCAAATCGC
Source organism: Ahaetulla prasina (assembly GCF_028640845.1). Lineage (NCBI taxonomy): Eukaryota > Metazoa > Chordata > Lepidosauria > Squamata > Colubridae > Ahaetulla > Ahaetulla prasina. The sequence goes on along the minus strand of NC_080547.1, from coordinate 30,684,856 downwards.
TAGCCGAATTCGGCTTCAGGCGTGATGAATTAAAAAAGAGAGAAATCTTTGCTCTGATGTCTCCCTCTCAAGCCAGCTGCAATCACTCCCAATCGCTAGCCTAATCTGGCTTCAGGCGCGATAAACTTAATAGGGGAGGAGTCTCCGCTTTAATGCCTCCGTCCTATATTAAAGGAGTTGCAGCATGTATTAAAGGGGTCGCAGCACTATAAAGGTTGAGAACCACTGAACTAAAGGAATCTCAAAGCAAAATCATCTTTCTATGGAGTTTTATTTTAAGCCAGAAATGAAAGAGGATACCACAGCTTTCGTGGAAGAAGGGATTTTTTACTCTGCACTGTTATCACTTAGTATGTTCACCAGTTCCTCCAGAGAAAAGGGTACAGGGTCTCCCTTAATTTACAACCTCAATTGGGACCAGAATTTCTATTGCTAAGGCAGTCACCAAGTGGATCATGCCTGATTTTATGAGCTTTGTTGCCCTGATCATTAAGCAAATCATTGCAGCTAAATGAACCACACAGTTGTTAAGAGAATCCAACTTCTCTCATTGACTTTGTTTGTCAGAACCTGGCTGGGAAGGTTACAAATGGCAATCATACGACTCTGGGATCCCAAAGGTCCTTTTTCAAGAGGCAACTGGACTTTCTGGTATTTCTTTGGAGACATTTTGCTTCTCATCCAAGAAGCTTCTTCAGAACTGACAAAACATCTTCAAAGAAAACCAAAGAAAGTTTAGTTGCCTCTTGAAAAAGCACCTTTGGGACAACCATGACCCGAAAGACTGAGGATATCCATAGACATGACCCTGCGATGCTACAACCATCATAAATATATCTCAGTGTTCAAGCCCATTTTGTCCATATGACCATGGGGATGTTGAGGGTTGTGAGGGTGAAGATTGGTCATAATTTACTTTTTTCCACTGCTTCTTGTAACTTTGAATGGTTGCTAAATGAATGGTGTAAGTTGAGGACTACAGTATGTCCCTTTTGAATTAGGTTTTCCTCTGTCTCTTATTTTCTACAAAAAAAAAAAGATGCTATCATAATTCCCCTTAAGCCAAGGTAGGAATCCCTCAACCTTTGAAATGCTAGAAGTATGACAACTTCACAAAATATCTGTCAGGCCCATTTGTGAATTATCAGAAGGACTGCTGTGGTGGTTGGGCCAGTTTGAAACTCCCATTTACCAGAAAGAAAATGAGCAAGGATGCTTTTTACTACCCTATTAATATTAGTTATTAACTTATCTTTTGTTCTGAAAACATGGTCACATTTTCAAAAGCAAAGCACTGTCGTTGTCTTCTTCTATGAGGACCCTGCCTGGCTAACAGAGGCACTTCTGGACATAAAGAACATGACAGAAGCTGGCAGCTTTTCCCACAGCTTACCAACTTTATGTTTAAAGTATTGCTTTGATTTTAAAAAGCAGAATAGGAAATCTTGAAGTTATTGAATAGGAATAGGAAATCTTGAAGGGCCGGATAGCTCAAGCTGGTAATAGCCTGTTATTAAGAACAACGAAGCCTGCAATTATTGCAGGTTCGAGCCCGGCCCAAGGTTGACTCAGCCTTCCATCCTTTATAAGGTAGGTAAAATGAGGACCCAGATTGTTGGGGGGGCAATAAGTTGACTTTGTAAAAAATATACAAATAGAATGAGACTATTGCCTTATACACTGTAAGCCGCCCTGAGTCTTCGGAGAAGGGCGGGGTATAAATGTAAACAAAAAAAAAAAAAAAAAAAAAATTGAGGAACATGTCTATAGGCACGTCAGTGCTATGAATCCCGTGTTGAGGTTCCTGAAGCAAATAGGAGATTCCTAGAAGAAAATAATCTCATTTGTGGCATCTTCTGATCTTTCCTCAACTGGTAACATTACAGACGCAGTGCTACATACTTGGAACTGTCATCAATCCAACAAGGAAATTCTGGGTGTGTGTTGGGGGGGAGGGGAGTTTTCTCTTCAATTGAATTTTTTATATCTACAGGAGGGATTTATTCTTGGTATGTAAGCAGTGTCCCTATACTATTGGGTGCAGAGTAATTAAAATGCCAGCAAACGGAATAATAAGCTTAATTCTTTCCAATATTTTTGGAAACTGCCTTTGAGAAAGAATCACAATACCTTCATTTAGCTCATTTTTGACACAACAGATTCAATCTGGGGATTGCTGCACAATTCTGTGAAACGGTTACTGTATTGCAAAGATGCCTTGTTTTTTTTTTAACGTTATGTCACATATACATAAAGATAAAGGGAATGTCCCCAAGGTGCTTAAAAACAATATTTCGTAGCTTCCCAAATCCTTAAAGGATTAATGTCATTCAAGCCTCTAAGGCTTTTTTCTGGGCAATTTTAACTCTATTCTAAACTTCTTTTTCTTATTCTTTTTTTCCTGTTTGCTGATGCACATGCTTTCCTTCAAATAGTGAGGGGTTATGGGCTTTCTTTAAAAAAATATGGTTAACTAAACATAATCAGTTTTAATAAAATGATTGATATGCATATGGGAAAAAAACTATTTCTGAAACAAGATGCACACTGCTTTACTTTGAGATAGAGGAAAATCTCTCTTATAGGAGAGGGAATTTATGTGTTAAGATACAGAGCTGTCCTCTGCAATTTTTATAACTGCCCATAATAAATTTGTTGCCATTTTTAATCTATTACGATAATTAAAACATCCCACTCTTGTAAGCGCTGCGCTTTGCTTATCCCCAGATAAGAACAATAAAATTGTGTTCCATTTTTTTCAATGAATCAAACTTACTAGTTAAACAGTGCAGCAGCTTCATGTATTTCAGAGGCTTCTATGTGGCATGTTAGCTGCGTCATGCCTTTAATGAGGCTTCATGGGGCACATTTTCCACACAGCTGTTAAACAGGCCTCAAGGCTTACTTCCAACTTTGAATGTGGGGAGTGACTCGACTTGGAATCACAGAAAAGGATAGAGCTGTCTGAATTTTGGTTCAGTCTGTTCCCCGCCTAACATTCAAAGTTGGAAGTAAGCCTTCAGGCCTGTTTAGCAGCTGTCTGGCAAATGTGCACCAAGAGCCTTAGCAATGGGAACCCAAACTAGTAATCTATTCCAATTCAGTTCCACAGCAGGTAACTTGAAAGGTGGACTTGTTGATAGCTTTTGCTTGAAAGTGCTATTAAAAAGATTTTATACAAAACATGTCAAGCTCAGAATAGCTGTTCTGAACCTTACCTGAAATAATTTGCTTTAGAAGTATTTCAACCCTGAAACTTCTCTTTTGAATGGAAAACTCTTCTAGAGCAGCATTCTGGTAAAATCTGAACAAGCCACTCCAAAATTGACAATTGTTCTGAGCTCTTGATGTTTTGCATGCCTCTACTGTTAAGCATCTTTGGGCAATGATGCCCAACCAATCATATTCTCTCTGACTCCCTTCCTTAAGAAAGACTAAAGAAGACTAAGAATTGTCACCTAAGCATGCACATTTGGACAATTAATAGTGCACCTCTTTCTGTCTTGTGGCTTTTTCCTTGACAACTCTACAATCATTCATTAAATTTATCAAAATCAAAACTAGATACGTGCATAGCTTTGAATGACTGGGAAGAGCTTCTCTTGTCTCACACAAGATGAGTTATTTTGCATAAAGCATGTAGAGACTTTCCAATGGATAACAAATTTGCCTATACATATGTACACAGCGTATTAAAAGTTTTAGCTTATAGATCACTGTCTTCCTCAGGATGGTGTACAGAAATATCAAGGATATAAAGGGACATGAAGGAGGGAGACCATACAATCACAAGAACAGATGATTGTCTCTTGCTTTGCAACTTTGGCACCTTGGCTGATTGTGACTTTCTGCCCATTCTCTGGAGGAAAATGTTCCCTGGCACGAAGAACAGCAACTTCACCTGATACATAAGTGAAATGTGCTGTGATTCCCATGACAGGACAGAACAGTCTCCCTACCCCATCTGCTCAGGAGGATCGGTGGGGAGCATGGTTCTTGCCTACCCATCTCATTATCTAAGCCTATGTAGTGCATTAGAATGTTCTCTTCACTGAGTCTGGTAGGCTGTGGCTACAAGGGTAACCTGCAGCTTCCTACCTGAGTTGGTGTTGCTCTAGGATCCCAGCTGCAGAGGTCTTTGACCCTTCCCTACACTGTTGTCTCACTCTTCCAGAGACCTGTTTTCATGCTGCTTGCATTGTCAGCACCACTGAGATTAATGTCATACTTGCTGCCCTTCAGGACCCCATTCTGGTTTGCTGCATTGAGTGGGAAGGAGCGCCTCTTAGTCTCTCTTTCTACAGAGGGATTGGCCTGATGCTTAAGGTTGTCTCTGCTGGCGCTTCTCCTCTGGCCTCGGCCAAAATCTGCAGACTGGGGGCCACCACTGCCATCACTCAAGTCCGATTGCGTCAGGGTGGATTCCAGAGTCACAACTTTCCCTTGGTTCTGATTGTTCAAAGGGCTATTCCGGCTGCTTTGGTAACTCTCTGAATGACTGTTCTGAAGGCTCCCACTCTCACTAGTAGGATGCTCTGAGGAAGGTCCCCGCATTGCCTTCAGGCGCTGATGCTTCCCTTCTCGATAGAGTTTAGTTCTGCTTTTATGGTGCCTGGTGCGCCCATGGAGATTGTTCGTATACCTGGTTGAGGGGGTACTCTTACTGTTGGAAGGCTCTGCTTCCTCATAGCAGGCAGTTGTTACAGGATTACTATCTGGCTGGGCAAGGGCCACTTGCAAATTGTTGAGTTTGCAGGGCCCTGGGGTTGAAATTGTGCTGGTAGGGGAAGATGAAGACTTAATGGACTGAGCTACTTCTGGGTTGCAGCCAATGAAGACCTGTGAGCCATCTTCAGCACCCGTTCCAGTATGCCCATAAGCCTGCATTGGTAAAGCATTCCTGTAAGATGGGCAACAGGTAAACCATAAACTCTGTATGTCTCTGCGCCGGGCACAGTGGTAGATAAAGATGAAAAATCCTAAGGCTCCAGCAGTGACTCCGTAGAGGCAACTGAAGACAACCTTCAGGAGGAACCAACGCTGAGATACTGCCATTGCTCCAAATGTCCATAAGGTGAGGTATAGGAAATGTGTGATGACAAGGGCCCAGAGTTGTACCCCTAGAGAATACACACCATCAACATCAGCAGCATGGGGGCTGGAATTCAGGGTGACTGAAAGCGACCCTGAATCGGTTAACAGGTTGCTACTGCCTCCAAAGCGCTGCCTTGTTTCCAAGGGTTTGGGTATTTCTTTGGGATCCTTAGCTCGGCACTGCAGACTGATTCCGGCACATAGGAAGTAAATCCAGGTGATGAGCAGAATGAAAGCTGCAGGCACATAGAATGCTCCAATGCTTGGTCGGCAAGCCAGCCAGCAGCTGGGTGGAGAAAGAAAAGGTTGGCCAAATTATGAATAGCTAACAAAGCAGCAACAACTTTGCTCCTGTTCTTCATGACAAATATACAATCTCAGGTCTAGTACAACTCACTGCGGGACAAGAGTTACACTAATATCGAAGAAATGTTGAGATAGAATCGTTAAAGAAAGATGCCAAGAAGGGACAAAATGAAAAGTGAAAGACAAAAATTAAAACAATGTTTTAATTATTTTAAATTATTCAATTGAATTGTTGAATTGTCCTGTGGCAAGCTGGCCATGGCAAGTTGGCCACAACAAATTGACTGTAGTGAGTTGGCTGTGGCAAGTTGTCCCATTCCATACAATCTCTTGTCTACCTCGACTTTAAGGCAGCTAAAGGGAGACTCTGGAAACTACAGATATGCAGGAGAGGAGACATCTACTGGTGACTCATAGCCAAAAATACTTAAACCAAATGTCTCTATTCAGATAACCTATAGAATAGAATGCTTGTTAGCGCACTCCTTGTCCTTTCTGAAATGTGGTAAGATGGTGCCTGAAGAATAAGATTAGACAGGATTTATCGGGCAAGGAAAGGGGGATTTAGGAGGAATATCTTTAATCCCCAAGAGACGATCTTCAAACACTTGAAAACAACACTGGGGATTTCCCCCCCAGTTTTTGGGATCCATTCATGCAACTGAATACATATGTGCAAGTAGATAAAGTGGACCAGCTGTAAGGTGGATGGACTCAATTGTGGTGGTCATGGGTACAGTGATGGAAGATCAGAAGCACTAGGTTGGGGATAGATCATCCTGTAGATCATCTATCTTTATGGCTGTTAATGCCATAAAGTCAATGCCTCATAATGATGACTCATAATCAATGTTCAAGTAGGATCACAATCATGATATCTTAGGATCAAATTGCATGTTGCAAATACTTACTACGAGTCCTGATCTCCATAATTGTCAATATGAACTGCCGCTGTAATCCCACAGATGATCAAGGGGATCCCTCCAGCAATCAGGTAGAATCTGGAAAGAAAACCAGAAAATACCATGCAGAATTCATCCTATGAATTAGAACGAGTCAGGTATCTATTGGCGTACAAAAACTAAATCCTTCCAGCAATCAGGTAGAATCTGGAAAGAAAACCAGAAAATACCATGCAGAATTCATCCTATAAATTAGAACGAGTCAGGTATCTATTGGCGTACAAAAACTAAATCCTAAACTGGATGCAATAATCATAGATTAGTCTCATACAGCATATTGATCTTGAATTCAAACAATTGTTGTTTCTACATAACCTTCCTTGCATTTTGTATGTATGTTCAATTGGCTCTATTCTCTGTGTTCTTGGTATGAGTTGAGTATGGAAACCATCATAGAAAATTTTGGCAATTTTATCATTTGTTCATATCATTTTTTCATATAAATGCTAATTTTCTCATTTCCTGCCCAGGATCTCAGAATGATTTATAAGGTTTTGAAGTGGGGTGGGAGAGAAATTGATGTCCCAACAGCGTTGCAACCTGATGCAAGGAATCAAACAATGATTAAGTTCCCACCACAAACCAGGTCACTATCTACTATACCCAGTTAAATGGGTATATAAATAACTATTATCCTACAAAAGAAATCTTAATTAAATAGGACTTCTTTTGTAGGTTAATCATGGCAACCCTCATCCACACCCTGCAACCTTCAGGTGCTTTTTAACAAGTCCTATAATTCCTACTTCCTTAGTACCGTAGCATTGGACGAGGAGCAGGCTGAGTTGGTTCCCCTTCCTGCTGTTGGGGTGCCTTCCAGGTGGATGTCTTGTAGATCACTCGTGCCATCACTGCCATCCACAGAAGAGTAGACAAGGAAGAATAATGGAGAATGATGCCAACCTGGAGAAGGGAGGGGATGTGAAGGACAGACATAGTGGAAGTCAGTAAGAGTTGCTATAACTTCCAGGACTTCATTTGTGGGATTATCTATCCCATATAAGTCTGAGGAGATATATTTTTCAAAGGTGGGCAAATTCTAAAAAACCCTTTTAGATGCGTTTTAGTTGTTCCTTAAACTAGGACCATCTGCTTGAGTGGTATGGGAATCTCAAAAAACTTAAGAGGGTCATCAGTTTCCCAATTTTGCCTCAATGGTAAAGTAGCTAAGGACTTGTGTGTGTGCAGTCACATGGATTTGCCTTTAAACTAGTGTCCTCGGCTACCTAGAAATGTATCTTTTGTAAATTTGGGCAGGTTACTCAAGAAGGTGATTCTTTTAAGAGTGAAACAGTTTGATAATGGAGATGGTGGTTTTCAGGGTGGAACATCTGTTCATTTATTCCTTACCAGGCAAATAGGTGGCAACATGTTTCCTGCATTTAGAGGTACCGTAGGTGGAAAGACAATCAAAATGGCCTTACAGTAATGTCCCAAAGGGGGATTTTCCCAAAAGGCAACTGGACTGTGTCTTTTTTTTCCTTTGAAAATGTTTTCAAGAAGTGTCTTGGATGAGAAGCAAAACATTTTCAAAGAAAAACCAAGAAAGTCCAGTTGCCTTGTGGAAAAAGCACCAACTGGGACAATTATGATCTGGATAATTGAGAATCTCTATAGATGTAACACCTTACAATAATATATTTACTGATAAATGGGATGCTGAAGTATACCTATCAGTTCTTGGAATTCCAGGGGACATGTGTGATGTGATGCAATTTTGATGTGTTGGGAATTTCTGTCTATCCCATGTGGAAGCTGACAGATTTGGAAAAGGGAAGAAAGGGCTGGACTAGTTCGACATCGCAAAGGGAACACTGGTGTGATCTTGAAGCCATTTTAGCAACTTCTCAGTGTTCCTTGTGCATGAAGAAAACCTCTCAGTGATGTGTCAACTGACACAACCTACAAGCTCGAATTAATCAGATCCTACCCTCATACTTACAGCTTGGCAGATGGCTATGTAGTTGGTGAGAGTGATGCCACCTGCAAACACAGCAGATGTCATGGCGATGTGAAAACAAAGATTTAGCAGCATATGCCAGCACTTCTGTGCAATATGAATAGTGCTGAAAAAGAAAACGAGGATAAGAAAGTTAAGAGATCAAACAATAAAGCTTTGCAGGCAAGGACCCTATATTCAAGTAAATGTATCTTTGTTTAAAAGATAAGCTGGTGATGAGAAAAAGCCCTGGGGTTTTTTTTTTCCTGGTGGGGTGGTGCTGCTGTTATTTAAAGCATACAGAATTGGGCTAGAGAAAAACCTGGGACGTGGCTTCTTCTGGTAGCAAGGTATTGTAAGTACCTGCTCAGCAGTGGGGAGGAGAATTTCAGGAAGCTACAAACTTCAACTCTAAAAGTGATTCACCTGTGATTGATGATGTAGATAATGATGGTGGTAAACAGGCACAAGAGGAGGAGAGCCGTGCAGCTGTAAATTACAGGATGTAGTACCTCAGCGGGACTTGGCGAGTCATGCAGGAAGTTGCTCAGTTCCTGTATTTGAGAATACGTTTCATTAGGGCATAATATGGGAGGACGACAGATATTAAGGCAGCTTCTATAAAAGTCATGCCATGTGCAGTTGAAAAGAGTCATGTGTCCAATGCACTGTAGCCATTCATTCTGTCTCAGTTGAGTGTGCCTCATATGGTTGTTATTAGGGGGAAACTGAGAGAATTGTGTCTTAACCAATTTGAGATACTGAAAAAAACTTGTTAGTGACTATGGGGGATGGTGCTCATCTCTGTTTCAAGGCCATTGAGCCAGCATTGTCCAAAGACATTTTCCCGGTCATATGACCGGCATGATGTCACAAACACTTTTACCTTCCCACAGAAGTGGTACCTATTTATCTACTTGCATTTGTGTGCTTTCGAACTGCTAGGTTGGCAGGACCCCTAGATGAGGACGGGAGCTCACCCCGTCATGTGGAGTTCAGGTCTGGAACCTGGGCTGTTGGCATTCTAGCCAACAAGCCCAGCATCTTAAACATTGAGTCACTGCGCTGCCCTTGAGATACTGAAAGACAAGTAAAATATAACTCTAGTAAATACTATTACTATAACTGCATATTAACAGTAATATATACTAAGGCTTTATAAGTATCTGTGGAGTAGGAAGGTTAAACAGGAATAGGTAACTTGGCATATTCCAAATAATTTGGACTACATTTCTTTTTAGCTCTATCCACTTCAACAAGTAGCAAAAGAAACTGGGAGCTTTGGACTAGAACATCTAGAGGTTATCTATCCTAGGTTGGGAGCCAAAGAATCTGCATACCATTAGGCATTTACAGTGTGCGAAAAAATGCAGGCAAAATCTTTAAGAATTGCATATAAATGGGAAAATGGTGTTTCCTGCTTTGTTGAAAGAGAATTTGGCAGAAATTTATGTGACATAACCAGGGGTGAAACAGAAATGTAATAGATCAAAGTACCATACACTGTCTCTGGCCTACCATCAGCACAGCAGTGTTGCTGAGATGTCGGCAGCTCACAGTGGTGAAGTTGGGTTCCTGAAGGATCAGCTGGCAACCTTCTGCTCTCCAGCCACCATAACCACCCAGAATGTCAAAGTCCCAGAAAGCGGCTGTGCGATCTGTGCCCTGGTCCAAATGCCGCAACGATACGATGACTGGCTCGGTGAGATTGCTTACGCCACAGCCATCTGAGGGAGGCAGAACCAGGGGTTCATCAAAGTAGTTCATGGAAGTGCTCAGAACTCAAATTAACTTCAGGAGGTGCTTGTTTGCTCAGATAGGGTTTGCCTAACTGGGGCAGGAGATCATCTGCCTTTTTTTCAGGATCAGGACTCTCTCCTCACACTCTAAGAGTTGCTTAAATAAATTCCACAGAGCTCAGCAAGGGAAAGGAAATAAACTGAGTCTCCTAATTAAAAACAACAACAATATAAAGCACCAGCCCTTAGCATCCACTTTAATTCCAAGGATATCACACATAAGCCTTCGGGTATTTTAGAAAAGTAAAAAATGATGATGCTTCATTGGGAAGCGTGTTTAGACAGTAAGTGAGAATATATCCACCCTGCTACCCCCTTTTGATGATCCCAAAGGTGCTTTTCCAAAAGACAACTGGATTTTCTTGTTTCTTTCCTTGAAAACGTTTTGCTTCTCATCCAGGGAGCTTTTTCAGTTCTGAAGAATGAAATGTTGTCAAGGAAAAAAACAAGAGAATAGAATAGAATGGAGTGGAATGGAATAGAATAGAAACTTTATTGTCTCTTTAAACATACCCTAATCAGCTTACATCAAAATGATTTTTTTCCCATTCAGCTCTCAAAAGATAACCATTATGCATATACCCACATACACACACACATATATGACACAGAGAAACATCAAAGTCTAGTTTGAATGTATACATATGCATAACAAAACAAAAAAAGAATCCTGCAAATTTACAAGACGGATGGGATAAGAAACAAAGCTGTTACAGAATCTAGTAGTCTTGCTAGAAATACTTCGAAACCTCCTCCCGGAGGGGAGCAACAGAAACAGACCATGAAGTGGGTGTGTGGGGTCTGTAACAATGCTTTGAGCTCTAAGCACAGAGCGCTTATAATTATTGCCTTTTGGAAAAGCACCTTTGGGACAACCATGACATGGATGATTGAGAATCTCCATAGACATTCACCTTCTAGTAGACAAGAATTCCCAGACTGGCCCCACTAACTCTGCCAGCTGCTTTGTTCCCTGGCCATCCATCCCACAGCAGCTGTCTTATAAACATCTCCATGCCATGGTCCCAAGTTTCCCAATGAAGCTGCCAGCCACACAGTTTCTTCCTGCAGTGAGTTAATGTCCTTCTCTGCCACAGCAACCGGGGTCTCTTACGTGTGCCTGCATAGATCACTGGGGTGGCCACGCTGCGTCGCTTGCCATCATCAGCGAGATGTGAAGAATTTCCAGTGCTGCAAAAGAGTTTTCCATTGCGGAACACCAGGAACTGAAGCTTACACCTGATGGGCACGGGCTGGTGGGGAACTGGTGGGGAGAAGAGGCCCAGAGGCAGCTGAATGGAGGCCAGAGCAATGCTGTTCTGAGAAGAGGAACAAAGAAAGCTAAAGATGGGGCTGGCCAAGCCAAACCCTTGTGGCCCTTCCCATAGTTAACCTTCCTCCCAGCTCCATCCCAAAAGGGCTGGATACACAAACAGTCAAAGTACTAACACACCCAGGCAAAATGAACAACAGAATAACAGAGTTGAAAGGGACCTTGGAGGTCTTCTAGTCCAACCCCCTGCACAAGCAGGAGACCTTATACCATTCTGGAAAAAGGGCTGTCCAATCTCTTCTTAAAATCCTCCAGTGATGGAGCACCCACCACTTCTGGAGGCAAGCCATTCCACCAGTTTATTGTTCTCTCTGTTAGAAAATTTCTTCTTAGTTCTAGGTTGCTTCTCTCCTTGGTTACATTCCAACGACTGTTTCTTGTCTTGCCTTCTGGTGCTTTGGAGAATAGGTTGACTCCCTCTTCTTTCATGGACAAGGAATGATTCAAAAACAGGATAGGGCCATTCTTCTTGTTTGGTTAGGAAATACAACTTTTGATAGCTGTCCTTGCAACATTAATGACATCTCAATCCATCAATATATCTCAATCTTTGGTTAATAGAAGAATATTCTTTATTGGCCAGTTGTGATTGGACACACATGGAATTTGTCTTCTTGTGTGTCCAAGCACATCTGGCCAATAAAGAAGAACCTCCTCCTCCATCATGACTGAGATATGTCGATGAGTTTTTCAGATATGACGATAATGTTTTCCAGGCTGCTCTGATTCTTATGCCTTATGTTCTGATATGAGAAACCTAGCAATATAGAGATGCTTGCCTACATGGAAAAGCAATATGGAAATGAAATTACTGTCAATTCTCCTGCTATTTCCTCAATTTAAACCCCACATCACCAATTGCTATGCCAGAGATAAGGAGTACCTTCTCCTGATGCTATTACACTCATCCACCAGAAACCTTTCTTCCCCATCCCATCTCACCTTGACGTGGAAACCGGCCAAGGAGATGTTTGGCCGGCCTGTAGCACAACGGAACTTCAACTGCTGGTCTGCCAAGGATTCAGAATACCGTTCCTGTTGTGGAGAACGGTTACCAAGGTTCTCACGCTTCTGAAAAGCCAGGCAGCTCATGCCCAGATAACTTTCTGGCATGATAAGGTAGGCTTCAAAGGCGATGTTCCTGGAGTTCTGCATAAACAAAGCTTTGTGAAACCAAGCAACTTTTCTAGATCCAGGCCATCATATGTGCCATATCAGCCATTCATTTTTTGTCCTAATCTGAAGTCTCTAGCTCTTTAAAACCTATTGCTATCCAAGTTCCTGGACAGATGGCCTTTCCCATGGCAATTTTGTGGGATGTTTTCCACATATTTGCTGCCCTGAATATGGGCTTTTCTGATAGAAGCAGCCACATAAAATTCTCTCCCTCTTTAAAATCTCCTAATAGGGTTTACATTGTAGTTGTGCTCCTCTGAGGTACTATGGAAAGTTTAAAGCAATAGGAACTGGACAAGTTGGGAGAGGAGACAATCATCATCAAGGAAGACATGCCAGGATACTTGAGTCTCAACAGCTGTCCAAGAATATCATCGGGCCCTTGTATATCTCAGTCTCAGCCAATTCAAAATCTTCCCACAGTGTAAAAATTCTCCTATTTCACCAGTGTTGTTGTTTTTTTTTTTCATTCTGGTTTCCTAGTTCCTTGCCCCTCCCCCTAAATCATATATCTGTAATTTGCATTTTTGACACCTAATCTTCAAATTTAGCCTTTTATTCTGCCATCCCTCCCACCTCACCCACTAGGAGAGCTTGGATCCCTACCACAGCCATATGCTGAGAGTTGGTGCTGACAGCATAAGTCGCAATCTTCTCCAAGGAGTGCACTATGCTGGTACAAGCTCTGTCTTCAATCTGGGCCATCCACAGAACATGGTCATCTACCAGCATCATGTTACTTGCCATCTCCACAATGACGTTGGTCAGCTGGGCGAAAGCAAACAATTTGGGATATAAGAAATCATTGAACATTTCACTCCAGATCAAAGATGCGCTTGTTAGGTCCTCTGGTTAGGAAAATTAGATTCTAAGATCAGATGGTGGCCATAGACTGCCCATCTCTAGTTTAGACTTTCTATATGTTGAGCATATTTAGCAACAAGTGGAATGTAGACCCCTTGTTTCTTTCCTCACCATCATGAATGTGGGGAAATGAACACATGGGAAATCAGGTCCAAATGTAATGCGCTTACCTGTTTGATCTGGTCTACGTAACCAGTGAACTTTTCAATCATCTGAGACACATAGATGACATCCATCATATCTGAGAAATTGGCAGCTTCAGCTGTGTAGACTCGCAACTGGTGAGCTAAGGTTAGTGCATTTGAGGCATTGATAGGCATCTGTCAGCAGATAAATGGGAATAAATGTCAAAGCAGTCTAAGCCTCCTTTCCCCATCCCCAATGCATCCAACAATGCTTAAATTACAAAATCGGGCGATAGCTGGCTTAAAGCCTGTTTAGCAGCAGTGTTAGGTTTTCTGACAGATCTCCAATCTCAATGTGATGGAATAGAAAAGAAAATAGCCACCACTTTTAAGAGAAGTACTGAGATCTGCCAATGCACCCCATCCTGTGCAAGATGTAGTCAGAGTGAAGTGACAATGATGAGCAGGCCAGGCCAGTCAATTGTGGTCAGCTATAACTTGGAGGTCTGCAAGAAAGGGGCTCGTGCATCCTGTGATGTTATGTGGACCACACAATTATAGATGGATGGACAAATGGGAGACATGGCATCTGTTGTAATCATTCTTAGTTAAAAAGGACTGCATGGTGGATAATTGAGAAGGAGACATACCAAAAATAATACAATGTGAAAAATTGGATTTTACAAAACGGAATGCTTTATGAAATGCTGCATATAAAAATGAAATTCAAGGATATACACAAAATAGATAGATTAAAATAGATTAAGAGATATCAGATTGCCTTTGAATGATTAGGATGTATTTATTTTTGATTTGTATGGGGGAAGTTAGGATTTGAGAAGGGGAGGATTATAATTTGTGTTAGAGAAAATTTAGCGTATGATTGTTTTTTCTTTTGAACTATACCTTGTGTTTGTTCTGGGAAGTCGGGGGAGGGAGGAGGGTGGTTTTGGGGGAGGGGAGGGATGGAGTGGGGGTGCAGGGGAAAAAAGGGGGGTGAAAATTTTTGCAAAAACTTTTTCAATAAAAAAAATGAAATTCAAGGGTTAATTGTATAAAATGCAGTATATTAGAGAAGGCTATACAACAAAGACTAGTAAAGTACGGCCTTAATAAGGAAATGGAAAATATGTAGAGAGGTTGTAACTTAATAGTACTGCTAAACATGTAAAAAAAATCATGGGAAGGAAGGAGTAAGTGGGTGAATGCAGTGCTAACATGGACCACGTGGTTCTCTAAATCTAGGTATGTTAAGGATAAATTCTCATTATACATGGCAAGGAGTGAAAAGGGCTCTCCACATGCTTCAAAACATTCACTTTATCATTTTGTTTTGTATTACTTGAGCCGCTCCAGAAAACAGTCTCCTTCTTGGAATGAACCAGCAATTCTTGGACATTGCTTGTGATCATTTCTTGCTGCAACACCTGAGTCGGTCTGCCCAGCGGCTACAAAATACTCAAGGACAACCAGAGGAACAAGGCCTTATCGTCCTACTAACCAGCACAAAGGTGTAGAGTACACGGGTGATATCATTGGTGTACAAGCAGTGTGAATAGTCCTCTTCTTCCCAATGGCCTGTGCGGTCACAGTGTCTCCATGCTTGCTTCTCATGGCCAGAGCCTGCATTCCCAGAAGTGAAGGGATACTGGAGGCAGGATTGATAAGCAGTGATGCCAGCCAAGGTCCGTGGCCACCTAGCACCAAAGAGGAGAAGACCCATGAAAGCACGTTTATATCCCATCTAATCAAATGCTGATGTTAGATAGATCCCAGAAAAATGGCTTATGGAATCAACCAAGGGAAAATGAAGGAATTATGGAGGATGGCATAAGAGGGCTGGAAAGTAGGGGATAAGGTGTGGGAGGGTTCAAGACTGGAAATGTTCCACCATGGGGGCAGGGAGGAAAGGCTCAATTCCTTCAGCTCAGGTCTGAGAACATAGGAAAATGTCAAATGCCAGTTATTTTATTTGTCTCCTGGAATGCTCTCCTTGGCTCAGCAGCTTCAACATCTGGATCACAGAATTTTGAGACTACTTCCCTCCCATGCCAGCAGCAACAGCTGGATGAACTGAGCCAACGCAAATGGAGATCAGAGATCCTCCCACACCTTAGATACCACCTGTCAAAGCAAGTTTCTTCTCTTGTCCCTGTTCACAGTTCAAGCAAGTAGGGAAAGGAAGACCTTAGTACAATGATTCTCAACCTTTTGTTCACCACAGACCGCCTTTAAATGTCTTTTATGGCTGCAGACCACTAACACTTAAGTCAAGATTTAAATCATAATATTTCTTCAAGCTTTCCCAAACTCCCTGTAATGATATTGCTCCCTCCAAGGGTTGGGATACAAGTTGAGAATCCTGCCTTAGCACTAATGTGCAAATCAAGTGAAAAGCAGATTGCTAGTTCTCTCCATCTATCCTCCAAGAATAATATTTCCTCCAGAGCAGGGGTCTCCAACCTTGGTCCCTTTAAGACTTGTGGACTTCAACTCCCAGAGTCCCTCAGCCAGCAAAGCTGGCTGAGGGACTCTGGGAGTTGAAGTCCACAAGTCTTAAAAGGGACCAAGGTTGGAGACTCCTGCTCCAGAGCCCCCCTCAAAAAAAAAGAGCACTTGAATACATTGGTCAGCAGCTCATGTATCTTATGGTGTAACTGAAGAATAAGCTAGCACAAATCAAGCACATAATTCCTTAGCTGTTTGAAAAATCAACAGTGTGTGTGTGGGGGGGTGGGGGTGGTATTGGAGCTGTGCTGCTGATTGATGTAGCAAGGGGGAGGGGGTATTTCTCCCATAATATGTTTGTAATGAGCACCAAGACCCTTAAGGAGCATCTCTCCCATTTTCCAATGGGGCAAGGAGATTTGGAGTTGGGGAGAGAACATTTTCATCTGGAAGCTTAGAACAGGGAGCTGTGATTTTAGTTTTACAAAATAGGTTCCTCCAAAGCCATGAGTAGTTGCACGGCAGAAGGATACCAAGTCTAACAAGAGCAGCTCAACATATTTAGCCTTCTCGATGGGACATTTTGGCATGCAGTGGTTCAATTAAAACTCTTGTAGTCTTGATTCTCTCCCACCCCCCCAGGGAAAAAACCAGTGGTGGGGTTCAAAATTTTTTACAACCGGTTCTGTGGGTGTGGCATGGCTTGGTAGGCATGGCAGGGGATGAATACTGTAAAATCTCCATTCCCACCCCACTCCACGGGAAGGTTACTGCAAAATCCCCATTTCCTCCCCATCAGCTGGGACTCAGGAGGCAGAGAATAGATGGGGCCAGTCAGAGGTGGTATTTTTCTCCGAATTACTCAAAATTTCCATTACTGGTTCTCCAGAACTGGTCAGAACCTGCTGAATACCACCTCTGAAAAAAACCCTCTGGAATTGCAAAAAGGGAAGGGAAGGGAACCTGAATATGCCATTCCTCCACCAGCACCTCCCTTTCTGTAGTAAAATAAAATGCAATAAAATAAAAGCCAGAAGATAATTCCTAATCATCTCTTTATTCATCTGGCATTCAATCAGGTTCCCGTCAGGGATTTCCTGCAAAGGAGGAATCTTGCAAAACAGCTCTTATGCACAACAGGCCAGGCCTTTGGTCCCCATTGGGATACCCGACTGGGCCACAGATGGGGAAGATCTTCCAACCCTCGGCTGGTCTTCTGCTGCGGCTGCTTTTCCTACGTCTAATCCCAGGCTCTATCCTGCTCATGCAGGCTACGGATGGAAGGAAGGGGAGGGAGTTAGAAGACAGGCCCGCTGTTAATTTAAGCCACATTGACTGCACAGTAATTTATATTCCATCAAGACCCCGCCAAGGTTACAGCCGACTCCATGAGCCTTTTTTCTCGTGCCAGAAAAATTCCAACACCTCCTGTTTCTGGAGCCTGTCTGCACTGCCAGAGCGGGCCTCTCAGATGGCCTCCCTTGCAACAGATGCTTAATCATTCCCAGGCCTCAATTGCCAGCAATCCCAAATCCCTCGCTGACTTTGCCTTCCCCGGGAGGGGCAGGGGAGCTTTGCAGTAGGATTCAGACAGTTCATCTGCAGCTGCTCCTCCAACCCAACCTTTGTCCAGTAGGGCTGAAAAGGCAGCAGGAGCTCAAAGGGAGCAGCTTCACCTTCCCGTCTTCTCAATTAAAGAGTGTTGGGGTATCTCCTACAATTGCAAGAAATGCTTTGCTCCTTTTGGGGTTGGCTTCCTGGGGAAAGCCAACAGGCTCTTCGAGGAAGATGCTAGTGAAGGGGTGCTCCTTCTGATTCTGGTTTTTCCCTGCAATTCTATTGCCAAGGCACAAGAGGGCAGAGATGGGCAAAAGAGAAGGGGATCCACTGAGTTTATGCAAGCAATTTTTGCTAGAAGAAAGGAGCATAAGTAGGCTTGTATAAATTGAGGTTGCTCTGCTTTCTTGACGTGCTTCAACTCATGCAGCGATGCTGTTCGACTTCTGCTTTGCCAGTTGAAAACACTTTATGATCATGCTTTGAAGAAGTGCCTCTTTGAACCCATTGCCCCTTTCAAATATTTGCACAGTCCCAGACATAACTCCTCGTACGTGACAGAGTGGAGGGGAAAAGTGTACGGACATCCTTGTTTTCAGCGAAGTCCTCCATGTGTGTAATTCACACTACAAACCCACAAGCCAAAACTCGTAATATTTGTATGGCTCTTCATTCCATCTTCTCCTCATTGATCATTTTTCCATGGCTGCAACTAATTAGGAAAATTTGGGTTTGCCAGACTCAAGTGTACTGGCTGTTCCTCAAATATTCAACTTCAATTTTTTATTTCTTGGCCGCAGCTCACACTTTTGTTTCTCAAGCCTTGAATCTTTCCCTCGTTTATCTGTTATGTAAGTTATCATTTATTGCAAATGTCCAGCCTACTTTTCTTCAAAAATTGATTCTCCAGCAACTAAAGACATAAAAAGACCAGGACAGAACTAAATCATTCCCTGTTAAGACAATTTCGTCCCATATTAGCCCATGCAAAATGAGTAGAATTCTAGAATACGAATCCAACCACTGTCTGGGGAACCTATCGTAACTAACAGCTTCTGCCGCACTTTGGCCCCTACCTGAAGTCTCCACGGTTGTTGGTAACCCGCTCAGGTGGGCAGTACGAGGCTGAGGTCTCCAGCACAACAATCTCCACCTTTTTGCTAACGTTGCCCTGGGCAGTGGAGATGGTGCATTCCCATTCACCATTAGCTGAGACATGAATGTTCGACAGGATGAGCTCACTGCAAACAGAGAATGCTTTTAGACGAGAACATGGGCTGATGATCAATTGAGCTTTTGAACTATGGACTAGCCCAGGGGTCTGCAAACTTGGCTCTTTTAAGACTTGTGGACTTCAACTCCCAGAGTTCCTCAACCAGCTTTGCTGGCTGAGGAACTCTGGGAGTTGAAGTCCACAAGTCTTAAAAGAGCCAAGTTTGCAGACCCCTGGACTAGCCCAACCCATATTTCCTCTCCTTACATCACATTCTTTACACACAGAATTAGCAATATATAGTTGCTGGGGAACTGAAGCAGGAACTTTGGAAGAGGTGTGGACATGCCCACTGCATCTCTCAGTGCCTCCTGAAGTACTGCCTTTTCCTAGGTTTACATGGAGCCACATAATCCCAGGAATATACGCATTTGATTTTGATTTGGTGCCTACCAACAGATCATACTGCATGGCTAATTAAAATGCCTACTTTCCTGAGGCTGCATGACTACCATGGTTGTGCAGGAGAAAGCATGGTTATTTTAAGGAGGTGAAGAGACCTGTGGTGAGCATGCATCCATCTTTGCCAAAACATTTATATTCTTGATCCAAACAGCTGCACATCCTAATAGAAAAGTTTTCAGAGCTCAATACAGAACAGATTTATTAGCAGTATTCAAGTAATGTTATTATAATGTCACACAGGTCACCCAAATCTACAGGTATTTCTTTTGTAATGTCCTATGGATGTCTTTAAAAATGTATACAGTATTTATTGGGTGGTTGGAAATGACCAGAGAAAATTCCAGAGTGAAGCAAAGGACAGAAATCTACTAAGTTACTCTCCAGTTATTAGATTTATTTACTGCCTTCTGGATGAGTAGGATAAACAGAAATATATAAATTCAAACTTAAAAGTATAATGTATTCAAATATCTGCAAATGCCTGAAGGAATAAGCATATATATTCAAGACTCTGAAAAGATAGCAACGTTGTCACTGGGCAAGTCAATTTGGGTGGGAATTCCAGAAAATGGAGCCACCACTAAGAAGGCAGTCACCAATCTGCCTTCTTGGAGTAGCTTCTGCTTGGAATCAAGTCAAACCCAAGTACAAAAATGAGCTAAATCTCCGAGTCCATCCCTGTACTCTGAAGTGACTGCTTATGTGTGAATCAATAGGACATCCTACTGGTATGGGTGAACATCAATTCACCCAATGACCATGTTAGTGGAAATCAGCCTGCCTAATGGCCATGCTATGCTAGACCAAAGATTGGAAATAACGAGGGAAGAACTTTTCCCTCTTTGACCGACCCAGTTCACCTCTTAGTACCTTGTGATTAAAGTGCAGTCATGAACGAGGCTGTCCTCTAAGATGATGCCGCTTGGTTCGTCTTCTTGCACCAGTGCACGGTTGTGGTACCAGAGGATGTGTGTGCTGTTGTCCAGATAGGTGGCTGTACATTGGAAAGGGAGTCGGTCTCCTTGGAAGACAACTTGCCTCAGGGAGGGAATTAGCTGATGGGTGTGCAACTCTGGGGACCCTTCTGTGGGTAAAAGAGAGAGAGAGAGAGAGAGAGACCTCACTTAGGCTTTAGGGAAACGAGAGAAGAAAGCCCAAATCAGTCGTGTCTCACAGAAAGTGGGCCTGACCAAAGGCCCACTTGGTCAGCAGTCAAAGCCAGTTATGCTCAACCCTTCAAAGAAAAGAAAGAAATACATCCAGGAGGACATGCCCAGAATACTTGTCTATATGTCTATTTGGATTTTTTTCCTTAGATTTTTTAAAATCCTGCCTTTATTATTCTATTATCTATTATTCTATCTGTAAATGTTCATATAGGTACTGCATTTAAAATAAAAAAGAAAGGTTGCTAAATTCGGAATGTAAAAGGTTAAAAAGGTAAATGACTCCCTGCAGATTTTACTCCACTAGTCAGTTTTACTCAACTATGGCAGTGTTCATCTTTATTTCAAGGCCTCTGAGCCAGCGCTGTCCAAAGACATTTCTATGGTTATGTGGTCAGCATGACATCATGGAGTGCTGTTACCTGTTATCAAAGTGGTACCTATTTATCTACTTGCATTTGCAGGCTTCCAAACTGCTAGCTTGGCAGGAGCTGGGGCGAGGACAGACATTTACCCTGTCATTTGGCGCTCAGGCCTCAAAACTGGGCTGCCAACTTCTCAACCAGCAAGCCCAGAGTCTTAACCACTGAGCTATCATGCCACCAAATTCTGCATGAAGTCAACATGAAACAGTATGCTGAATAACAAAATTTGTATAGACTGGCCAAGGATCACATGTTTCCAGAGCCGCCTGTCTGCTTTGCTGCTATACTAGCATTACTTCACATCTGCCAAACCTTTTGCAAGACATCTCAGGATTGTACTTTACAGCACTGTTCATTTGAGTAAGATTCTGCTGCTTCTAAGAGTTGCCAGCAAGGAAAAACTTCTTTCCATCACCGGTGGTGAAGGAAATCCAGCTACTCGGGCTATGCTGTGGGAAAGAAGAGCCATACTGAGGACTCCATCAGCTGAGAGAAGATGACATCAGGAATTTTCCCCTGCAAGCATCCCAGAGGAATCATGTTGCTTTGCTTGACATGGGAGCTGGGGGGGAGGTTTTTGATAAGCCGTTCTGAAGTCCTCTTGGGAATGCAAAACGAAGGAGACACGCTTTACATATTGAGCTGTGATATTTCAGTAATCAAACCTGGAACCCTGAAAGGATTTTCAATTGCAGAGGTTTGCAGCTGACCAACACCACCATCCCTTCATGGTGATAATCCATGCTAAGGAGTAACAGAATTCCAACCACTGCGTGGTGGCGCAGTGGTTAGAAAACAATATTGCATGCTAACTCTGCTCACATTGCCAGGAGTTTGATTCCTTCGATCCTGACCAGCTCAAGATTGACTCAGCCTTCAATCCTTTCTAGGTCGGTAAAATGAGGACCAAGATTGTTGGGGGCAATGTGCTGACTGTGTAAACCGCTTAGAGCAGGGGTCTCCAACCTTGGTTCCTTTAAGACTTGTGGACTTCAACTCCCAGAGTCCCTCAGCCAGCAAAGTTGAAGTCCACAAGTCTTAAAGGGACCAAGGTTGGAAACCTCTGGCTTAGAGAGTGTTGTAAGGTACTATGGGGATGGTATATAAGTCTAAGTGCTATTTCTACCTGTTGAATGAAGGATGGAATAGAAGCAGGGAGGTATCCCAGAAGGAGAAAGGAGCACTGGACTACAGAACAAATCTCCTTTGCACACCAAGCAAACTCACTCACTCAGGAGGGTGCCTCACCACAGCGCAGTTGGCTCTCTCTGATGTTTCGTAGTAGCTTCCCATGCAAGTTGGCAGGATAGACACACACCGTCTTATCAGATACCTGGACAGAATGGCTTTTGGACCAGGCTAGGACCCAGCGCAAATGGCAGTCACAGGTCAGGTATTCAGTGGCAAAGTCACTGGAGAACAAGAGAAATGTAAATTGAAGAGGAAGTGAAGAAGACTTACACAGGAAAGAGATACCTGTCTCTCCTCGATAACAAAAACATCTCTAGAAAGCTCCAGCATCTTGAGGTAGCACAGTGAACATGGAGGAACCTTGTCCACAGCTGGGTGATGGCTTGGTCTATTCTGTCCAGAAGGCTTCAGAGGGGAGGACAATGTGACTGAGCATGGCTTTCCATGCAGAAAGACCCAGATGTCCCACCAACCCCGACATTAATCACTTAAAAAAATTAATTGCTTTCTCTCTGCTTTTTCCTTTTCCTTTGACCAACAAAACACAAAATACTTACAGAACTTTCAGAGACAGCAACTCATCAAAGACTCCACTCTGGAGGGTGGCGAAGATATTTCCTGATATGTTTCTGTCAAAGAGATGATAACAAAATAAGATAAAACTTTACATGATTAGACCAAAAAGCCTACCTAAGATGAGATTCATCGTGGCAAGAAAGCTGCTTCAGGGAAGTCTTTGAATGGTAGGAATCTTATTCTCTTTGCAATTGGTACTTAGAGAGAAACACCCTTTCTCTGAACATCAGTGCTCCATAGAGCTCTCACAGCAAATGATGATACAGTTTTATAATAATTAAAGTCAGTTTCCCTCACTTCATCTTTTGGCTATAGTTTCCATAAATTTATTGTGAGCAAAGAAATGCAGTAGGGGGTTCAATTTATTTTTGGGGGCCAAGAGCATAAGCCATGGCAGAAGACCATAAAGCATAACTAAGTCTGGGTGCTATTTCTGTTTCTGATTGAAACCCTAACCTAACCCTCTCCTACAAAATCTATCAGGAGCTTGCAAGAAGAGCAACATCATCCCAAGACCATCTACTTTAGAGATGAGAGTTTCTATCTGAGCCTCCCTAAGTTGCTCATTTCCATGACAGCTGGATATAATACAAAACAGAATTACTGCAAATAATGCCTGAGCTTTCTGGTTTTCTTATTCCCTTCCTATCACTTGTCTCTTCTGTACCATTTCTTCCCTAAGGGACTTCTGCCTTTTATTTTTCTGTAAGTTCTTCCAGGAACTCTTCACAGAAAGTATCAGGGTATAAATGCTAAAATTTCTACAAAATAAACAAGAGATTTGCGGGATCAGACCAAAGAGCTATCTATCCAGGACTTTCCTGTCCTCTTCCAATTGTCAACCAGAAAGTTAAGGGAAGTCCAGGACAGATGTGGGAACAATAATCCTCTTTCTACTGATCTTCCCAACAACCTAGTGATTTTATCTTAAGCGTGTACCATCACTATGGTTAATAGCTGTAGATAGCTAAGTTTAAGAATTCGTCTAAATAACATCAATAAGCCAAAAGTATTCAATGTGGTTTTTTTTTATTGAAAGACCTAGCAGGTTTGCTGCTATGGGGTTGCTGCTATGGGTGGTTGGGTTTATAAATCTATAGATCCCAATCGGAAGTATTTCTTATAAATCCCTCAGCCTTCCCTTTCAAATTTCAGGATTCCCTGACAAAATAAGTTGAAAAGGAATAATGAAAGAAAAGCAAAACCATCATGCTTGGCATCTATGCTCAGCAGTATTCTCCAACCAGAACAGTTTTCACTTATGTGGACTTCAGCTATTAGAGCTGTCAATCCTGACCTTGCCAAGTGGAAATTATGGAAGGTGATATTCACACCTTTGGAGAGAACCCAGATTTTGGAAGACGGATTTGAGAAATAAGGGGTTCCTGTCAACAGCACATGTACAGAGGCTCAAAGTGAGACCATACCTTCACCATTGCCACTGAATACTCACAGACGGATAAGGTTGGACAGTCCCTGCAAGAGGCCAATGTTGAAGCAGCCAATGCGGTTGTTGGAGAGATCCCTGCAGAACAATGAGAAAAAAATGGGAGCCATAGACAGACCATGAACAGCCATTTCATTAAGAGTATACGAGGTTTCTCTTCATGGGGCATCCCAATGTTGACACAGCATTGTCTAAATTTGCCGGAACATCTTGTACACCTTGAATGTATACTGGTAAAGATAAAGGTTTTCCCTGTCCAATTGTGTCCAACTCTATGGAACGGTGCTCATCTCCATTTCTTAGCCAAGGAAATCAACATTGTCTAAAGATGCTTCTGCGGTCATGTGGCCAGCATGACTATGCACCAAGGCACACAGAATGCTCTTACCTTCCTACTGAAGTGGTACCTATTTGTCTACTTACATTTGCATGCTTTTGAACTGCTGAGCACCTTTTAATGTCAGCATCTACTTCTTGGTTAATCTCAAAAAACTATGCAGAATCAGTATTTGTTTGGGAGATTTATTAGAAGTGTTGAGATTGTAGAGCAGAGTGAAAAGCAACAACAAAAATCCCCCTAAAAACAATGGCCAATCATTTTAGTACTGTTGGCAAAACAACTGCATGGACACATCCATGAAATCACCATAAGCTTTTTTTTTTTTAAACTGAGCACTTGAATGAGTGCAACTGGCTTAGAGGACTGGTGAAGAATTAAAGGATAGATTTGTCTTTTCCAGGCATACTTTGCAATTACTTTTGGAAAAATAAACACCCAGCTCAGAAGATGGTGACCACATGCATCTTTGTTGAAATTATCAGGAAACTGACACTTAGAGTAAACAGTCAGACATTATGAGTTATGGACAGGTTACACATTACTTAAAACTTTTTGAAATGGCTCTGGGCTTGAAAGTTAAGCAATTGGGGGGGGGCGGATATGGGAGTCACATGTAAATATTAAAGGTAGCTTGCAGAATAAAGAATCAAGAGCAGGAAATTAGCTGGAATATGTTCCGGAGAATTTGAAACTATTACTTACAAGCGTTTCAGGCTCTGAAGACCCAGAAAAGCTCCAGGCTGAATGATGCTAATCAAATTGTTCTTTAAGTCTCTGGGAAATAAGGAAAAAAGAAACATAAAATGTTGCACTGAAGAGTGAGTGAATTTTGTTCTTGATGGATCCTTGAGGATAAGGGTTGAAACTTTCTTAAGGCAACTACTCTATTTTCTTTATACCAATCAATATTTATTCAGTTAATGTTCGCCAAAATTTAAAAGAACAAAACCTGAGCAAAGCAAATAAATACAATAATACACTAAAAACTAGCAAAATTAATCACATAGCATAACATTTGCTCCTCTGTTACTATGTTAATACAGTTGTTACCAGGATACTAAATCTAAAACATTAATAGGTATAAATAAAAATAAAAGCTATATATCCCCTAACAATTGATTCATTAAAATGCGTCAAACCAAAATATTTAAAACAAAGATAATTGTGCCTTTAGATAATCATAACTTTCCTTGCATTTTTTAATATATGGATAAGCATATAAAATTCTCAACTTTTCCTTTTCTATTCCTCACTCATTTACTTCCTTCTTCCTATTTATTTACACATATGCTTTTGAGAAAACTTTATCACGTGTAAACATACATAATTAACTTTTAAAACAAGACCACAAATGGAATATTTAAAAAAATATTCATAATCCTGAGTGGCATCTTACTATACAACATTAAAAGCCTTGTTGAAACAGCTACCATGTGCAGTAGAATTCAACTACTTTCAAATTATTCCAAATTTCCTTGCAACAGCCATGTGTGGGTTGTTTCTCAGGTTTTCACTGATTTATTGACTTTATTTAGTATAATAATGGATGTTTAAAACCCCACCCTTTTTTCCCAGGGAAGCAGGAATCAATTTAACTCTTTGGGAGTCTAAATGTTCCACTTTCTGGTGTTTGACACACTTCAGCCATTAATAAAA
Source organism: Ahaetulla prasina (assembly GCF_028640845.1). Taxonomy (NCBI): domain Eukaryota; kingdom Metazoa; phylum Chordata; class Lepidosauria; order Squamata; family Colubridae; genus Ahaetulla; species Ahaetulla prasina. Next base: position 30,658,774 of record NC_080547.1, on the reverse strand, counting down.
CATCTTAAAGACACTTACTTGAAATGAAGACTTCACCCCACCCATGTCAAATTATCTATTTAAAATTAGAGACTTGCCTGTGATTTGTTAAGAAATTGATAAAGGAGGCATGTTTTTTCCCCCCAGTTCTTATTTTCAAGATGGAGAAAGGAGAAGAGAAGAGACATTACCTTACAGATGACCCCCACCCTGTTAAAGACCTTGGAGTTTTCATATCAAATGATCTAAGTGCCAAAGCCCACTGCAACTACATAGCAAAAAAAGCTCTAAGAGTTGTAAACCTAATCTTGCGTAGCTTCTTTTCCAAAAACACTACACTACTAACCAGAGCATATAAAACATTTGCTAGACCATTTCTAGAATACAGCTCGCCTGTCTGGAACCCTCACCACATTTCTGACATCAATGCAATTGAACGTGTCCAGAAATATTTTACAAGAAGAGTTCTTCACTCCTCTGAAAACAACAAAATACCTTATCCCACCAGACTTGAAATCCTAGGCTTAGAAAACTTAGAACTCTGTCGCCTTCGACAAGACCTAAGTTTAACTCATAGAATCATCTATTGTAATGTCCTTCCTGTTAAAGACTACTTCAGCTTTAATTGCAATAATACAAGAGCAACCAATAGATTTAAACTTAATGTTAACCGCTTTAATCTAGATTGCAGAAAATATGACTTCTGTAACAGAATCATCAGTGCTTGGAATACTTTACCTGACTCTGTGGTCTCTTCCCATAATCCCAAAAGCTTTAACCAAAAACTTTTTACTATGACCTCACCCCATTCCTAAGAGGACCATAAGGGGCGTGCATAAGCGCACAAACGTGCCTACCATTCCTGTCCTATTGTTTTTCTTTTTTCTTCTTATATATATATATAAGCCTTATATATATATAAACCTCGGAAAACATATATATATATGCTTATATCTCCTTATATTTCTTCATATATATGTTTATATACTATATAATCTTTTTGTGTGATGCTTATGTATATTGTTGTGACAAAATAAATAAATTAAAATAAATAAAATAAAAGTCCTGGATTTTATTCAGACTAAATCAAGTTTCCCCAAATGGATTCGTTCCAGAAGGGTTTCACAACTGTAACTGACTTATTTGGGTGAGGCACAAAACAATGAGGACCTTTTTAGAAAATTGAAAATCTTTTACGGACTTTTTGCTGAACATGAAGTGATGATTCATGGATCTGATGATTAAAAAAGGACTAAATAAAGGGCGGAAGGGATTTTTATACTATTAAGAAAGAAGGCTGGACATAAGTTGCAAAAGAAATTTGAAGTCACTTATTTTTCTGACCTTTGTTCTATTAATTATTTTTCCACTTTTTTCTTCTCATTATTATTCTTTCTTCTCTTTTCGTTCTTTTATTGCTTGAAGAATATCCTTCATAAAAATTATGCTTTGAACAAAAGAAAAAATAATTCTTTTCTTGCCCACTTCTGATAACATCACAGGAAGATGAACGGTTGCCCAAGAATACAGGGTACTTACTTATCTTTTGGATAAGTCCAACTAATCCCTTGGATGTTCTTCCTCAGTGAACAAACTTCCTCATTGCTTGAAACACAGTGATGGATTCCCATCTTCTGAAGATAAGTTTCTCTTAGTAGTTGTCCCATAGAGTCCAAAGGCCCCTCTAACACTATGCTCACTTCAAAGAAGGATTTATAGATGTAAGAAAGTTTGTTATTGTTCTGTAATTCATTAAGGATCACCATCAGAACTCCTCCTTCCCTTGTAATTGTAACTTCTTCCTACTCTCAGCTTATGCTAGGCACTAAGAAAACAGCAGTGCATACTCACACAAACAAGCCCACCCATACTTCATGATTTCTTGCCAAACAGAGTAGGACAGCAACAAAATCCTCTGTTCCACAGAAAAAGAAAGCAGCTTTTCCCATCTACTAGCTTTGTGTGCTGCCTGTAAATCTTCCTAAACACTTCATACTTTCCTGGTATCGAGCAGGCTAAAATGAAGCTCAACTTTGAAAGAGATCACACTTAGAATACTGCATCCAGTTTTGGTCACCATATTATTAAAAAAATGTAGAGACTCTGGAAAGAGTGCAGGAAAGAGCAACAAAGATGATTAGGGAGCTGGAAGCTAAAACATGAAACACAGTTGCAGGAACTGGGTATGTCTAGTTTAATGAAAAGAAGGACTGGAGTGACATGATAGCAATATTTCAGTATTTGAGGGGCTGCCACAAAGATGAGGAGGTCAACTTGTTTCCCAAAGCACCTGAAGAAACAATGGATGGAAACTTATCAAGGAGAGATCCAACCAAGAACTAAGAAGCAATTTCCTGACATGAGAATAAGTAACCGGTGGAAGGACTTGCCTTCAGATGTCATGGGTGCTCTATCACTCAAAGCTTTGAAGAAGAGACTGGACAGCCACCTGTCTGAAATGTTGTAGGGTCTCCTGCTTGAGCAGGAGGTTGGACTAGAAGACCTCCAAGGTCCCTTTAACTGTTATTCTGTTATATTCAGGAGAGATAAAATTTAACATTTTTCCAGAGGCCCCTTTTAAGATCAGGGAATATACCAATTTGAAATTTAGGCTATTTTCATACCCTGTGATGCCACAGAGCTTATGTGCAGTTTGCAGTGGTAAACTGATTTATCACTTCGCTCCCCTGCTAAAGGAAATAGTATGAAGCCAATTTTGCTGTGCTTCCTTGGAAATAGGCAGCAATTTCTTCCCATTAGTGGGAACTGCACTTTCCTTCGGTATCCATGGTATTGTGATGCACCCATCTCTGATCCTCTCCAGCTGCTTTCAAGTAAAGCTTTCTCTCTCACCCTCACCATCCAATGGCTGGGTGTCCTTATTTCATTGTTGTGGAAAGCAAAGATGACAAAGGAAGATTTATTTATTTTGCATATGGCATAAAGTACCTGGATAACAATAGTAAAAGGTAAAGGTAAAGGTTCCCCTTGCACATACGTGCTAGTCATTGCCGACTCTAGGGGGCGGTGCTCATCTCCGTTTCAATGCCGAAGAGCCAGCGCTGTACGAAGACGTCTCCGTGGTCATGTGGCCGGCATGACTCAACACCAAAGGCGCACGGAACGCTGTTACCTTCCCACCAAGGTGGTCTCTATTTTTTCTACTTCCATTTTTACGTGCTTTCAAAACTGCTAGGTTGGCAGAAGCTGGGACAAGTAATGGGAGCTCACCCCGTTACACGGCAGCACGACCTTTCGATCGACAAGCTCAACGTCCTAGGTAGTCAAATTTGTAAGGTATGAGAAATTCAAGAAGTTGTATATATAAGCTGTAGGTTACATTTTTAAATATGTTGGTTCATGAGAATAGAATAAATGTTCTATATATTGATATCTAGATTGTTTATCCAGTTAAGTGCAGTATTTGTTAGTTGGAGAAAATCTGCTTTTCCTCCTGTATAAACTCTCAAATAGCAGCTAGTCATTATATGATCCAGTGTTTGGCAAGGAGCAGCACAGTCACATTTGGGGGGAGGAGGAGGAGGAGGAAGCTACCCATTCAGTCATGTCCAAAACTTGGTGATTCTCTGGGCCAGGTCTCTCCATATCTTCTGATCTTGTACTACTTCTTTGGCGTCAGCTTTGATGGTGTCCAGCCACCGTGTTCTTTGAAGTCCTGGTTTCCTTCAGGGGAGGATACTCTGCCCTATTTACATAGAGAGTCTTGACAGATGCCATGCAAGATACGAATCCTAGCCAGAATTTTCCAGCATCGGCAGGTGGCATCAATACCTGCTAATTTTTGTGTTGGGTCAGGTATATTTTTCCCAGGCAAAAGAAGAATAAGGATGGAGTAGATCAGAGCTAGATGGGGATGGGGTGCTCTTGCACTAGAAACATACTGACCTGTGTGGGACCATCTGGAACAAAGCTACTGAAATGAATATTAGGAGTAAGGCTGAAGGTTTTCTGGAATGGCCAGAGTTAACATATGGAAATCACTTCCACAGGATCTAGGGCTCATCAGCAACTTGGAAGGCTTGAAAAAGCATACAAACAAATGCTCAGTATATGACATTATTTATTGCTCTCTTCTTGGCTGAGAGATTCCAGAAAATCCCATGCCATGAATGCCTTTGTCACTGTAAATCAGGAACCATTACTTTCAACCTTATCAACAAGATCTGTAAAACAAATTTATTACATCTTCCTTAACCCTTGCCCAGGCCATCCTGTTCTTTGTCTCCATTATCTTTTAGCTGATCTGAACGATAGGAAAGTCATCAAGCTCTGTTTAATAGTCAGCAAGATCTGGCAAGACCTCACTAGGAACAGCTTTGGTTTGATTCAACATGCTCAATAACAACTGCTGTTAATTCTCTTATTTATCTCTTATGATTGATGATGATCTCTTCACTGAAGCCTTAGTACTAATACAGGTAGCCCTTGACTTACAACCACAATTGAGCTCAATATTTCTGTTGCTAAGTGAAATATCAGTTAAGTGAATTTTGCCCCATTTTATGACCTTTCTTGCCAGTCATTAAGTGACTCACTAAAGTTGTTAAATTAGTAGCAGGGTTGTTAAGTGAATCTGGTTTCCCCATTGACTTTGCTTGTAAGAAAGTCGCAAAAAGTGACCACATGACCCCAGGACACTGAAGCCATCATAATTGTGAGTCAGTTGCCAAGCATCTGAATTTTGATTATTTTATGACCTTTCCTACCACAGTCCATGGGATGCTGCCATGGTCATAGTGTGAAAAATGTACATAAGTCATTTTTTTCAGTGCAGTTGTAACTTTGAACATCACTGAATGAACTGCTGTAACCATTCAATATTTGAAGGAGTTTAGTTGAACTTATACTAGTTCATATTGCAGGCTTTTTTTTAATTTACATTTATATCCCGCCCTTCTCCGAAGACTCAGGGCGGCTTACATTGTGTAAGGCAATAGTCTCATTCTATTTGTATATTTATATACAAAGTCAACTTATTGCCCCCCCCAACAATCTGGGTCCTCATTTTACCTACCTTATAAAGGATGGAAGGCTGAGTCAACCTTGGGCCTGGTGGGACTAGAACCTGCAGTAATTGCAAGCAGCTGTGTTTAATAACAGGCTTCTTACAGCCTGAGCCACACCGCGGCCCTTTTGTTTGTTTTATTCATCTTATCTTTTAAGCTTATTTTTATTTATTCCTATGTTTTATGTGAAAGGATAGCCAGGGACCAAATATACAGTATACTAGTAGTAGTAGTAGTACTAATATCATCCAGTATTAATTATTAATCATGACAGCAATATATTGCTTAGTATTAAAAGCTGAATGCGCCCAGGAACTGATAAAGAGAGTTTTTGAGAGTTGGGTGGCATTGATATTGAACAATAATTTAATAATACTTTTTATTACGGTCACAGTATAGGATTACAAATAAGAAGCATTAAAATAATAAGAATACTGTAAAGACAAGATATTACAATTAGTGGGAAGTCAAAGTCTGCCTAATTTTGCAGGCAGCTTAACAAAATTTAGTTACATTTAAAGAAATTACATCGTATTGATCTGATAGTAGCAATTTTAAGCAGGAAAGTTTAACAAATAATTATTGTTCATTGCACAGTCAGCCAGATAGACTGGATTTGTCATTTTTGTCAATTTACTGAGCCCTTCCCAAGGACTTGGAATAGGCAGATGTGACTATTTGATGGTGTTAAATAGCAAATAATAGTTTGCTACAGTTATTATTATTGGAGAAGAAGAAAAAATATGTCAAATAAACAAATCTGCCATGTTTGTCTTTCCATGTGAATGCAGACTTGGAGATGTTGAGGAATCTTATATGAAGAAAGATATTAAGCAGATCTTCCAAGTTTTTGGAAACGTTGACTCAATTTTTACATATAAAACAAAGAAGCCTAAATATTCATGTTCTTCCTGCAGATTCCAATAAAACTAAAAAAGCACGATGTCATATAAACAGTATAAGAGGGGATTTCAGAGATTTTGGAAAACCTTCAAATTTATCTCTTAAAAATCTTTAGAAATCAAAATTTGGAGGAGGGGTGTAGATGGGGCGCATATACTGAAATAGGAACGCCTATGCACAGTAGCTACACTGTGTAGAAAAAGGAGAATGAAAGAGAAACAGTACTCAATGGAGTAGAGTTTTTGCCTTGAGTATGTTGCTTGCTCATGCCAGCAAGTCCATAAAATGCTGCAGAGTTTTGCTCTAGTATAAGGCCGCTGACCGAATCCTTGCATCCATATTCCTTATGGAAATGATCCATATACTGTATTCCACAAAATACAGTGAGAGACCTAAGCCCTTTTTCTCATGAAGACCATGTTTAATCAGCCTTTTTCCTCCCTCTCCTGTGCTCCAAGCTCTGGTTGGTTCTTACCCTGCCAATTTTGCAGTTCTGAAATGTGCTGGTGATAAGATTGGGTTTTTCCGAGTCTTGCGGACATGAAGTTATTGCCATTCTCTCCTTTTTCATTTGCTCTGTTTGCCACCCGCCCCGTTCTTTCCCCACCATCGTTCTCTGCAGGCTCTTGAGAAAGAAGGGATGAGTGCAGACCACACTGCCTGCAGCTGTTCCTCTAAATCATAAAATTGAACAGAACAAAAGCAACTAGCAAACCCACCCTCTTAATCCCAAGGAGACAGCTGGACGTGGGAATGAGGAGTTTCAAACATTACAAAAACACTTCTTCAAATGCTTCCTGAAATGTACACATGCACAACACACCAGCCACCAACATGTGTACACAGAGGGACCTCTTCCTGAGAACAGAGGCACCTTTCAAAATTTTGCAAAGAGGAATAGGTATCCTTGCAACTGTCTAGTTTCAAACAAGGAAAGAATTGGGTGCAGGTTTCCAATTGGTGTCGCTGAGGACCTGGTTGCTCTTTGTCAGTCATACTGTTTTACAGCCTACTCTATTTACCTCTCATGAGACAGAATGGACAGGGGAAGTGAGCACACCTCCACTTCTCCTGTTATCCAGGTTTCCAAATGACAACCGGACTTTCTAGGTTTTTTTCCTTGAACATGTTTCTCTTCTCATCCAAGAAGGTTCTTCAGTTCTTCAGTTCAGTCAAAACTAAAGAAACTTCTTGGATGAGAAGCAAAATGTTTTCAAGGAAAAACCAAGAAAGTCCAGTTGCCTTTTGAAAAGCACCTTTGGGACTTCACTTCTCCTACAGATTTCAGTTTCCAGGTCCACAAACAAGAGATTAAAAAAAAAAAAAACCAGCAGAGCAAATCTAGTCACAATACCTCCCATAGCAATTTAGAGGCCGAGAACAACAATTCCCAGCAGTAAGGCCAATGGTGAGAGACCCTGGGCATTGTAGTAGTGTAGTAGTGCTGGGACATCTGGAGTGTCTCCTCTAAGATTAGAGGGGCACATTAAGAATCTCTGCTCAGTCAGAAAACTGGACGAGTGACTTCCACTCAGCCTGGATTTCTTCATCAGCCTGGATTTCTTCATTGGATCTTTGCAAAGACAAAATTGGGAGTCAGAGGAGGAGGGTAGAAGGAGACCATGTGTTCTGTCTTTCGAATGAGGGATGGAATAAAAATGCTTCAAAAAATCAGATTAGTTTCCGTTTTGGCACACGTTCTTTCCAGCCCTGACTAGGAGCCATATATGGTCTGTCTTTAAATGAGATTTGATTTCAGAGAACTCATAAACAAAGAGAAATGGAAAGAAGAGCAGGCTTCCTTTGCTCGCAAGGACAGAGGCATTTTGGAGCTTGAATGGCTGGCGCCCTTGACCTGAGGAGGCAGCTGTCCAACTGTGGGGAGGAGATAAGTTCTCTCTCTCTCTCTCTCTCTCTCTCTCTCATACACAGAGAGAGAGAGAGAGAGAGAAAGAGAGAGAGAGAGGAAATGGCAAGAAATAAAAGCAGTTGGCTTTAAGCATTCCTTATGTTCTGGAGCCAGTGCTTGTGATAGATCACGGATGTGTGTAGGAACCTAGTAAAGTCCATCTTCTAAGTCAAATTCTTGGTCCATCTAGCCTGATTTTGCTGGAATTAATTGACAGCAGCCCTCTAAGCTTTCAAGCGCAAATTATTTGGAAAAGCTGAGATCTGAATCTGGGACCTTCTGTCTATAGAGAAGATATGCCACTCCTAAACTATAACCCTTTCTTGTCATTGTTCATTTGTTTTGCCCCAGTTTCTGAGATCTAATGCAGCTTGCAAGATGTACAGTATAAGAGGACAGTCAAAAGGCTGGTTCTTCTCTTGTCTGTGTGTAAAGTTGTCCTCTGGCTTGAAAAAGGAGAGCTACCAGCCAACAGAAAAATATAAGACCTTGAAGAACCTTTGGTTCTTGTTTCTTTTTGCCTGGTTCATTGCAATATATCAGTTTCATCTATACAATTTAGCTGAACCAAAAGCTTTAAGCAAATCTACTTGGCTAGGATGGAATTTAACAATGTCTGTATCTAGGTAGATTAATCTCCACAAATATAGGCTTTTTCAAGAGAGGTAGACTTCCACACAAGGAGAGTTCCAAGGTTGTGTCTCTGATAAAAGCATATTGGATGAGTGCCTTTTCTATAGCAAGTAGGAATCCTGGCTTCTCCCAACAAAAGCTGGAATTCCAGCAGCTGCCTAACTATGCTAAGCATTGCTCCATCTACACAATAACATCTCAATGGAGATGTCAAACTCACTATTATGAGTTGAACTGTAGATCACAGTATTTGTGCTCTGTGCGCTAACAGGAGAAGGGCATAGCAGAGCCACCAGAAATGAATAACTGGTTTAAATCCATGGGGCAAAGTTCTTTCTTCATCTGAAGTTAACTTTTAAGCATGTGATAAATCGGAATGAAGGGCCCTTGTCAATGCAACTACAAAAGGCTTCTGTCTGGTGCCCAGTTTGGAGGAAGCTCAAAGATTTATCAACTCCCTTTTAGAAAATATCATGGCAGAGCTGCAGACATAGGAGGCTGCTATGGAATAGCTGGAGACAAGGGATACCATAGTCATAGAGGAGATGCAAAGGACCTTCCACACAGGGCTTGCAAGGGAGGAGGAGGAGGAGGAGATGCAATATTTAGTACAATTGCTCATATTGTTCATATAGTCCAAATGGAAAAATCAGCACATAGGATACACATATCAATAGGATTCAGGGATCCTCCAACTTTGCAGAAATTCCAGTCAAATTGTTGGGAAAAATAATCTAAGAGTTTTTAAATTTCCCAAACAGTCCAAAGTTAACAAGTGCACAAGACAGAATGGCAATGAAATTTGGGTGAATATCAGATGAAATGGCAACATCTGCTAGAACCTCAAAAATCATCACTTACCTGTGATGTTTTGATTGATTTATTCTCTTTTCCTAAACTTTTTGGTTTTACTTTCCCCTTTAATTATAACTATTATAATTATGCTGACTGGTACGCTCAGTTATGCGGTGGTTGGTTTAATCAGAATTATAATAATAATTATCTGGCTTTACAGATAATACTATGGTGGTAGATACCATGGTTAGATGCATGTATGTCATGCTAAGCTAAAACCAACTCAATTATATTTAGGCCTACGTGGAGTCCAACTTTAAGTTCGTCATGGGAACCAGTCTAATACCCATATCCAAATGGATAAATTCTAATTATGTCAAATATGATACTGTCCTAAGGTTGCTGGCTTGAAGAAAACCACCACAACCTTAGGACAATATCATATTTGACAGGTCTAAGGACACTGGCAATCAAATGGCAGCCAGCTAGCCAGAAAAAAGCCATTCTTGCTTAGAGATGGTTGATGGGTGACGATTTCATCCAAACGAAAATGGAGTGGAGGTGAGAGTCAGCAAATCTATGCATCAACAAGCAGCAAAGCAAAAAGGAACAGTTTTTTTCCAAGGTCTGGCTGCTAAATTTATGGCATGCATCTGGAAAGAGCAGCTGGGGATGGAATTCGTGAATTCATCAGGCAGAGGAAGGAAATGTCTCTACATTTCACAGGAAGGCAAATGAAGAAAGATCTGAATGTGTCTGAGTGTGCATGCACAAACAGAAATGGTTTATTTTTCTGGTGACGGGACAGGGGCAAATGGCTCAGGCCCACCTGTGCTTTGAATAAGTTATTCATCTCTTTCAAGAGGCGGCTGCTAGGAAGGGAAAAAGACTTTCTCTTGGTCTTAGAGATGCTGAAGACGTGTTCCTAAAGCATTTCTCACAATGAGAGCCCTCATACATAGCCTTGACCTCTGACTCCCTCTACTCCAGGCCCCAAAACACTTCATCACCTGAATGAGAAAACTGCCTAGCCCTGGTATTAGATTATCCCAGTTGGCCTTTTTAAGCAACTCAAAAGCTACTTTTCTGACAACTCAAAGCCTTTAATTTTTGAAGCCTCTTAAGTTTTATGCAGAAATATCCAAGGGTAGGACCCTTTTATTTTTCTACCATATTTTCCTGCACTTGGTTTTTATAATTTTTATTAAAGAAGCTTCCAACAGAATGAAAACAATGCAAATGTTGAACAGAAGAGAAAAAGAATAGAAAAAAGTAAGAAAGTGAAAAAGAAATAGAAGAAGAAAAAAAGAGAAACATAATAAATGGCTTCCAATCTTCTTACCAGCAGTTATAAGTGCATTTATATTTTTAACATATCTTAATTTCCTATTTTCTATAATTTCCTCTTTCTAATTGTTAAATCCACAAATCACTAGTTCATTTTTTTTTGCAGCAAGGTGTGTGTGCACACAAATAGGGAGACACACACACATTTCTGTACTTTCTCTTTCTGCTCCTGCCTATATTTTCCTTACTTTTTGAGTAAGGAAGGACACCAGAATCAGAAGACCGTATTGATCCTTTAAAAAATGATGAATATTATCTGCAAAATTTGCAACTTTGTTTAATTACTGTTTACGAAACTGTTTAAGGAGGCAAGCTCGTTACTTAAGAAAGCTGAAGGCTAAATGAAGAGTTTAGCTATTCCAAAGCCAAGATTTTGTTTTAGATGTGACATTAAACTGTTGCTAAGGTTCCTTCTCCACTCTTTCCTGAGCTATCTTAATTGATCTTATGAAGATAAGTGCATTAAAGAGAAGAGAAGCAGATGCCAAGAGATCTTACTTCTTCTAAAATCTCATCTCTGCTTTGGCTTTGTGCTGCCTGTTTGTTCCAATGATCAGATCAGTTATTTTCATCTATAACAAAAAGACAATGTTGATGTGTCTTTTCCATTCTTAGCAAAACTTGGATTGCATGAATGTCGGAAATAGGTAGAACCCTTAATGAAATCCAACAGACCGACTTTTGCCTCTCACCATCCTGAGCTTAGGAACAGCATCGCAACAAAAAGGAAGAGGTTGTGTCTTTCTGTAATTTTGGCTCTGCATCCTGCCTTATCCCTCTTCATTTCCTTCCATTTCTACCAAACAGCTGCTACATTTCAGACACACAGCATTGTGAAAGCAGTGATTTGTGGATGATCTAGAAAAACAAGCAAACCCCCTCAAAATACAAACATTTATTTCTCAGTATTTGGCAGGGCTAAGCTAGATTTTTTTACAAAAAATCACTGAACTTAAAAAATATTCAAGTTGCACATAAACTCTCTCTACCTGAAACTATTGTATGTGACCTGTCCACCAATACCACACTAAGATTCATACTATGCTACAGAGCCCCTGACTACGACATCGCTCATGCAAATATGTTAACCTCACTACTAACATGGGCTACCTCTTGCCCATATCCTCTCATCTTTCTGGGAGACCTAAATCTACCTTCTATAAACTGGAAAACAAATGAATGTACAACCGAACCAATCCATACTACTCTTTACAACGCAGTCACAAACCTTGGCCTTGAACAACTAGTAACTAACAATACTAGACTCATGAACTGCCTCGACCTTATTTTTTGCAATAACGCAAACTCAATTTATGGACTACAAGTAAAAGAACCCTTTTCCAACAGTGACCGCTGGATGATAGACTTTTATCTAAACATACGTCCTCCCATAAATTGTCTCAACAATAGTACCCCAAACTACAATTTTCAAAAAGCCAACTATGACCTTATAAACAATGATCTCTCATTTCTTGACTGGCAAAATCTATTCTCAACCTGTATCACTACAGAGGACCACTATAAAGTATTTCTACTTGAAATCAATAAAATCATCAAACTATATGTACCACAAATCATCACCAAAATCAAAAGGAAAAGCAAATTTCCCATATCAATAAAAAAGCTGCAATCCAAAAAAAAATCCCTCTGGAAAAAAACCAAAAAGGGTTATGTAGCAAACTTCAAAAACCGCTACAAAAATATTTGCAACCAAATAAAAACAGAATGTAACACTTACCACACTAAACAAGAAGAAGACCTTCTACGCACCAATTCCAGTCATGCTTTCTATAATTTTGTAAACAATAAACTTAAAGAAACAAGATCCATTCCACCACTAAAAGAACCTAACGGTAAAGAATGTACTGACGAAACAGTTAAAGCAAACCTCTTTAACACATTCTTCGACTCAGTCTTTGTAAACAGTGATGGCTCATATCCAACATTCCTTAATCGTACCAAAAATGTTAACAGCGACTTAACACATATAGATTCCACAGAAGATAACAACGACCTAACACATATAGACTTCACTGAAGATAATGTTGAAAAAGCCCTTCGCAACTTAAAACCATCATTATCTATCAGACCAGACGGACTATGTGCATACTTTTAAAAAACTTTCAATTAATATAGCTGAACCCCTAAGCATAATTTTTAATAAAGCCTTCAAAACTTGTTCCCTTCCAAAACTCTGGTCTCTAGCCACAGTCATCCCTATCTTCAAAAAAGGAGACCTAAGCCTTGTTGAAAATTACAGACCTATCTCTCTATGTTGTGTCTCATGCAAAGTAATGGAATCCATCATTAACCAATCCATTACACTCCATCTTGAAACAAACAACCTTCTATCTAATAAACAATTTGGTTTCAGAAAAAAATTGTCTTGAAACCTACAACTACTCCACTGCAAAAATATATGAACTACCAACCTTGATCAAGGAAAAGCAATAGATGCAATCTACATAGTTCACAACTGGATAAATGCCTTTCTGTCAAACAGACAACAAGTGGTCAAAATTGGCAACACTATATCGAATCCTGTTCCTGTCAAAAGTGGCGTTCCCCAAGGTAGTGTTCTTGGACCAACACTCTTCATACTATACATAAATGATCTCTGTGATTTAATCTCAAGTTATTGTGTTCTCTTTGCTGATGATGTCAAACTATTTAATACCACTAATAATACTTCTACCCTTCAAGAAGACCTCGACTTAATTTCTGATTGGTCTAAAACTTGGCAACTCCAAATCTCAACCAGCAAATGCTCAGTCTTACATATTGGAAAAAAGAACCCCAACATCAAGTACAAACTGGATGGACATTACCTAACTGACGACCCCCACCCTGTCAAAGACCTTGGAGTTCTCATATCTAATGACCTTAATGCCAAAGCCCACTGCAACTACATAGCAAAAAAGGCCCTAAGAGTTGTAAACCTAATTTTACGCAGCTTCTTTTCAAAAAACTCTACACTACTAACTAGAGCATACAAAACATTTGCCAGACCTATTCTTGAATACAGCTCATCCGTCTGGAACCCATACCACATCTCTGACATAAACACAATAGAACGAGTCCAGAAATATTTTACTAGAAGAGTTCTTCACTCCTCCGAAAACAACAAAATACCTTATACCGACAGACTTGAAATCCTGGGATTAGAAAATTTACAACTCCGTCGACTTCGACATGACCTGTGTTTAACACACAAAATCATCTATTGCAATATCCTTCCTATAAAAGACTACTTCAGCTTCAATCGCAATATTACAAGAGCAAAAAATAGATTCAAGCTAAATGTCAATCGCTTCAAACTTGATTGCAGAAAATATGACTTCTGTAACAGGGTTGCTAATGCTTGGAACTCATTACCTGACTCCATAGTCTCTACTATAATCCCAAAATCTTCAACCAAAAACTGTCTACTATTGACCTCACCCCATTCCTGAGAAGACTATAAGGGGTGTGCATAAGAGCACAAATGTGCCTACCATTCCTGTCCTATTGTTCCCTTCATTATATCCAATTAATATAGTTGATACATAATTTTAATTATATATATATATATATTCTTCAAGATATACTGCTTTATCTATGACATTTGTTTGTGTATACTGTTGTGACAAAAAATAAATAAAAAAATAAAAATAAAAGAATAGCAGACCTGTTCAACTTGAACTGTTGGCACTCAATGGTAAATAATTATGGAAAGGTTAGGTTTAAATGGAGCAAGTTTACTGTACAAAACCAGAGATCAAATGATCTGAGTATCATCTGAGTGGTGCAGAAAAAGAGAGACTACGCTTTCACATCCTTCTTCCATTAGCATGAAGTCCAAATTGGGAAAAACATTTTTGTTATTACATTTTGTAATAGCTGAAATATAATTCTGCATTTTGCCACCCCATTAGTTTATTCTTCCATGCAAAAATGACAGTGGAAAAAATATTCTGGTTTTTGTTTTTGAAGTATCCATATTCTGAATTCTGGCTGATTCAGGACAAAATAGGACTACTGCACAACAGAAATGTTTGTGTCCCACTCTTTGCTGCAATACATGGGGACAACAATGAATTTAAGATAGCATTTCCTCAGCCAAACTTTGCAGCATATTCAAGATGAAACACATGTAACCACAAAATGATGGATATTAGTTGGAAAAATAAACACAAAGCCTAGAAAATGGGAACAAAGAGCCAGGGTGGCACAGTGGTTAGAATGCAGTACTGCAGGCTAATTCTGCTGACTGCCAGCAGTTCAATTCTCACTGGCTTAAGGTTGACTCAGCTTTTGTCCTTCCAAATGAGGACCCAAATTATTGGGGACAATATGCTGACTCTATAAACTGCTTAGAGAGGGCTGTAAAGCACTATGGAGTGATATATACTGTAAGTCTAAGTTCAACTGGACTAGGGTTTTAAATTTTAAATGACTAAATTTTAGATTTTGATTTTAAATTGGGTTTTATTATTTATATGTTTATTTTAAATATTTGGCCTTTATAATAAGTTTTTTAGATGAATGTTTTATTTTGTATATTTATGTGTTTTACATGGCTGTACCGTCTGTTTTATTCTTGCCTGTACACCGCCCTGAGTCCTTAGGGAGATAGGGCGGTATAAAAATACGAATAAATAAATAAATAAATAAATAAATAAATAAATAAATAAATTGCTATTTATTTATTTATTTATTTATTTATTTGATTTCTATACCGCCCTTCTCCCGAAGGACTCAGGGCGGTGTACAGGCAAGAATAAAACAGACGGTACAATATACAAATTTAAAATGCAGTTAAAAACTTATTTTAAATTGGCCTGAGAAGTAAAATATATAATAAGCTAAAACCCCATTTAAAATTAATTTCTAAGAATTTAAAAATTTGTTAAAATCAATTTAAGCCAGCCCGCGAATAAAAGATGTGTCTTCAGTTCGCGACGGAATGTCCGAAGGTCAGGTATTTGGCGTAAACCCGGGGGAAGTTCGTTCCAGAGGGTGGGAGCCCCCACAGAGAAGGACCTTCCCCTGGGGGCCGCCAGCCGACATTGCTTGGCGGACGGCACCGAGAAGTCCCTCTCTGTGAGAGCGTACGGGTTGGTGGGAGGCATGTGCTAACAGCAGGCGGTCCCGTAAGTACCCAGGCCCTAAGCCATGGAGCGCTTTAAAGGTAGTAACCAACACCTTAAAGTGCACTTGAAAGGCCACAGGTAGCCAGTGCAGTCTGCGCAGGAGCGGTGTTATATGGGAGCTACGCGGAGCTCCTTCTATCACCCGCGCAGCTGCGTTCTGGACTAACTGAAGCCTCCGAGTGCACTTCAAGGGGAGCCCCATGTAGAGAGCATTACAATAATCCAAGCGAGAGGTAACGAGCGCATGAGTGACCGTGCACAAGGCATCCCGATCAAGGAAGGCGAACTGCCGAACCAGGCGAACCTGGTGGAAGGCCCCTGGAGCGGCCGTCAAATGATCTTCAAACGACAGCCGCTCATCCAGGAGGACACCTAAGTTGCGCACCCTATCCTTTGGGGCCAATAACCGCCTCCAACAGTCAGTCGCGGCTGCAGCTGACTGAATCGTGCCGGCATCCACAGCCACTCCGTCTTGGAGGGATTAAGCTTGAGCCTGTTTCTCCCCATCCAGACCCGTACGGCTTCCACACACCGGGACAGCACTTCAACAGCTTCATTGGGGTGGCCTGGGGTGGAGAAGTACAGCTGGGTGTCATCAGCGTACAGCTGGTATCTCACCCCAAAGCCACTGATGATCTCACCCAACGGCTTCATATAGATGTTGAACAGAAGGGGCGAGAGAATCGACCCCTGCGGCACCCCACAAGTGAGGTCCCTCGCGGTCGACCTCTGCCCCCCTGTCAACACCGTCTGCGACCGGTCAGAGAGATAGGAGGAGAACCACCGATACACGGTGCCATTGCTATTGCTATCCATTTTAGAAGAGCTTGCAAGCTATGGGTACTATATTATTTTGTTGTAGTGTCTTCCACACCCTCTATCATTGATAGTTCAAACAGCAGAAAGAGCAGGGTTAACAATAAGCAAGTTATCCTTGCTCTGTTTTACTGATCTAAATCAGTAAAATGAATATTAGAGGAAGCAGTCCAAGAACTGAACCCAAGAGTTCATGACTCAAGGCTTAGTGAGATGTGTTGAGAAGTTGCTGCTAATGTCTTCTGTAGCCCAAAATAGAAAGATGCTGTTTCTGAAGTTTGAAGTTGTTGTGTTATGTATCAGACACAATGTGATTCACATCTGTAAAGACACATCTGTACATTCAGAGTGCAAGCATATGTGATGCTAATGTAAGAGCTTAGTAGTTTTTCTCTGGTTCATCAAGCAAAGCTTACATATCTGATATAAATGGAGCTGAAGTCTGAGAGCAAAAAGGACCTTTTGCAGACTCTATCACTTTCTCATATCCTCTTTTTCCCTTTGCTCATAACCTTTTAGAGAAAGGACCCATAAATGGATTACGTGCTTTTAAAATGAAGCCCAAACCAACGTGCAGGCTACATGTTACTCACCATTGCTTTATGCATTCATTGGTTGCCTCAAACTAGATATTTGGAAGTTCAACTCCTATCTACCCTAACAAACCTAGGCAATGGTGAGACACTATTGTCCAAAATATCTGAACAGCACAAGTTGAGATGGTGTAGGGTTTCCTGCCTGGGCAGGGGGTTGGGCTAGAAGGCCTCCAAGGTCCCTTCCAACTCTGTTGTTGTTATTATTAAGTTGCCTTCCTTAAAGATTTAGGTATGGTGATGACTTCTCTAAAGCAGCCATCTGCCATGTTTCATTTCAAATTGTTGGAGATTCTAGATGCTCTTCAAAGACAGAGACAATTTCTATAATCTGATATGAATGCTACTGAAGAATGGAAGAAAATGACCAGATCAAGGTCTCCTAGAAAAGATGCAGTTTGTGTGTTGGTCTAAGAAGAAAAAGTGATAAATTTGACTGGGAAGTTCACAAGAAGACCAACAGCTGTCATTCATTCTTGTGCTCTGACAGCAGGTGACTAAAGGATATTGTCTCTGATACGGGTAACAATATGTATTTATCAGAGTTATTCCTGTCCTCCATGAACTTGTCCAGTTCTTTTTACAACTATCTAAGTTAGTGTCAATCACATCTGATAATTGTGAGTCATATGTTCTTGTGTGAAAATGGGTACTTAAAGTTGTGTGTGTGTGTGTGTGTGTGTGTGTGTGTGTGTGTGAGAGAGAGAGAGAGAGACTCTACATTTTACATATGATGCATTATCATACATTTCTTTATCCTATTCCCCTGACTGTGGAAGAAGAGAAGGCTGAGCTGGAAGATGGTGTTAAATGTGTTACATGTTTGGAGTCATTGTGCTGCCACAACAAACCCAAGTCCAGTCTCCCATGAATTCCTTTGACCCTTATCTAGCACCAACTTAGCTTTTAGTTGATTAGATTCTTGTACAGAGATAGCAATAATAAACTCTTCTATGCTTTAAACTCAACAAATGTCTCTGGTTATTTGCACCTGACAGACTTTCCTCTTTCCTAAGAGAAAAAAAGGCTCCAACACCATCTTCTTTCCTTGTACAGAGGATTATTGAGTCCTTTTTGTATACTAATTTTTTCATGGGTGATACAAGTTTCTTTTTTCTTTACTCTAGTGACTAGAACTGCACAAAGAAAAAGAGGAAGGCAATGCATCTGAAACCTCATTGATGGATGTAAATTAAGAGCTGCTGGTTTGAAAAAAGAGAAATGAATTCCTAAGCTTAGGATAATTTATGGAATCATAAGGCTCACCCAGCATTTGGGGACAGAGTCAGGATCCTTCCTCTGAGACTCTGGGTCAGGTTTACGAGGGTTTGGGAAGGATCTCCATGGGAAATCCACATAAGAAAAGTATGTCTAAGAAAAGAGCTCTAGTAATTGGCCTATCATGTAGCCCATTGAAATATGTCACTTAAAAGAATGACTGTGGTTAACCAGCTATTCTTTTCTCCAGGGATCTCTAAACCTGGCAACTTTAAGACTTATGGACTTCAACTTCCAGAATTCCTCAGCCAGCCATGCTTGGGAATTCTGGCAGTTGAAGTCCACAAGTCTTAAAGTTGCCAAGTTTAGAGATCCCTGCTTTATTCCATTGCCTGGTTAAGTTAATGATCAACTCTCCTGAATTTTAGGATAGACTCTTCTTGATTACAAACATGAAAGCTTTTTCCAAACAGGGGAGGGGGCTGCTAGGGCTTAGATGAAAGGAGCTCCCTTCTCCCTTCTCCAAGCATCCTGCTGCAAGGGAAAATGTTTGCAGCACATGTTCTGGGGAGATCTAGTAACAAGTAGCATATACCATCTAGGCCAGGAACCAAACCACAAAACCCACATAACTCCCTTGCCCAGAACAAAGACTGTCCTGTTTTCCATAGCTCAAAAATAATTTCCTTTGGAACTGGGAGGCCCACCACCCCACCCACCTTGTTTTCTGATGAGGTTAGATGGTGGACTTCTTTCTCCTCGCTTAAAGGCCCTCTTTGTCTCCTGGAGTGGGGGTGGAGACCATTAGTTCATCCCATTATCAGGGCTATGGTTGTCGCTGAGGAATCCCTTTTTAACAGCAGGTGTTTTTTGCCAGCGCTTGCTTGGAACAAAAAGTATCTAACTATGGCTGGTTTCACACAGCTGCTAACATTTAGCCACCCTGATAGTATTTTATAAATTGAGACTTCATGTTTCATGAGAGACAAGTAAGAAGTTCTAAGATAGAACATTCTGGGCCCAATCAGCAGTTCTGAGTTCAGACTATTCCTTGACAAGGTCTCCTCCTGTCTCTTTTTCATAGTGATAAAGGCATACTAAATGGGAACAGGGATTTTTTAAGAACAGTCACCATTCCAGATGAAAAAATGAGTATCTCTGGTAAACAGAAATGTTTACACACCGTACACACTGCGTTTATTTCCTAATAAGGATGAGCTACAAGTGAAAAGGCTTGCTTATAACATGGGATTTAGCTGAAGATGGAGAGGGCCTAGGGAGGGTGCAAACTTAATTTTTAAGCCACACTTGTTCTTAGGAAGTCTTTAAAAGTAGCCCTTCAAACAAAGATAGAAGGTTCCACTGTTCCTCCTCGTAGATTGTACCTTCAGAAAATGCCTCATGATTTTGATTCCATTTGTTATCTAGACTTTATATGAAACGTGGATTGGTCCTTCAGCAGAACCTGATATTGTAAGTAAAAAATAAGCTGAAAGTCAACACTGATATTATTTCAAAAACAGTTTGTAAAATAATAACAACAACAATTAAAAAATCATTTGTTTATAGCTTCATATAACCGCATATAAACACAGTAATAATGGCCAGGTATAGAGGGTGGTGCTGAAGGAACAGCTCCTTGTCACCTGGACAAACTGGATAGGTATACAAGCCAAAAAGTAAGGTAAATTCAAAAACTACATGTGTGTGTGTGTGCGTGCAGGCACACACATTTGAGAAAAGAACTCAATATCTAACTGATGATTAACAATCAAAATAGAAATAATCCATGGCTTTCAGGCCCAACTCTTCTTGATTACAAAGAGAGAAGAACACAACTCTTAGAACAGATTCATGAGTTGAAACTAAAAAACACTAAATCTCTCTTAATAAAGCACAGTCCCCATTTTCCCCATACTTTATATGCTCTGTCCAAAGATGCACACCATATTACAACTCTGTGTTATGATTTGATTTCAACAACATGGCAAGGCAATGGCTTCTTTCCCACTTTTCAATCACACACACTACACTACCACATTTTAGTCTAGACAACATGTTTGTGCAAACTAGTCACTGAGTACAACAGATATTATAAGAAGCAACAACCCAAAAGGGCGTTCATAGTAAAACCCTGAAAATTCTCCATAATTCCAACCATATCCAGGCAGGTTGAGAAAATTCTCAAGCTGAGACGGTAGATGTCCTTCAGATATCTTGAACTCCAAAGTTCATCTTCACCATTACTGATTATGCAGAAAAAGATGAGGAGAATTAATGGGAGAATTGGTAAGAAAAAATGAAAAAAATATTTTCTGCATGCCACTATTCTCATCTGCACACAACTGAGGCAGAGTCTCACCCATATTCTGCTTAACACATTGCACAAGTCTGTTTATTTATTTATTTTTTGGCTCATTTTATTCTGCAAATTCAATGCTGGCACCTATAGGTTAAAATTTATGCTTCAGCATGCCATATAAACCAGGTTATAAAATGAACCATGAATAAAGAAACCCTGATAGAACAACGTGCAACAGTTTCCTAGTTAGTGATACAAAGAAAGAAGGCACAAGTGGCTAGCAATGGGCATTTATTTAATTTTGACTTTATTAGTTTAGAAACCACCTGACTGCAAATGACTCCAGGAAACTTACACTTAGAAAGCAGGAACAATAACAATAAAGAGACCTTCAGCATCCAGAAAGGCAATTCTGTATGATTGACATCCTACAGGGGCTCATCACCACCCTCCTTGAAAGTCTGGGAGAACAGGTAGGTTTCCACTAAGTTTCTGAACTTCATCAGAGTGGGAGTCTCTGGGTCTCTGAATAGATGCTGTTCCAGAAGGCAGATGTTATGACAGAGAAAGCACGATGCTTCTTCATAACTCTTCCAGCCCAAACCATTGTTGTTAGTTGCGAAGTCGTGTCCGACCCATCGCGACCCCACAGACAACATTCCTCCAGGCCTTCCTGTCCTCTACCATCCTCTGGAGTCCATTTAAACTCCCGCCGACTGCTTCAGTGACTCCATCCAGCCATCTCGTTCTCTGTTGTCCCATTCTTCTTTTGCCCTCCATCTTTCCCAGCATTAGGCTCTTCTCCAGTGAGTCCTTCCTTCTCATTAGGTGGCCAAAGTATTTGAGTTTCATCTTCAGGATCTGGCCTTCTAAAGAGCAGTCAGGGTTGATCTCCTCTAGGACTGACTTGTTTGTTCGCCTTGCAGTCCAAGGGACTCGCAGGAGTCTTCTCCAGCACCAGAGTTCAAAGGCCTCAATTCTTTGGCGCTCAGCCTTTCTTATTTATTTTTTTTAAATTTGAATTTATATCCCGCCCTTCTCCGAAGACTCAGGGCGGCTTACATTGTGTAAGGCAATAGTCTCATCCTATTTGTATA
Organism: Ahaetulla prasina; assembly: GCF_028640845.1. Lineage (NCBI taxonomy): Eukaryota > Metazoa > Chordata > Lepidosauria > Squamata > Colubridae > Ahaetulla > Ahaetulla prasina. Next base: position 30,637,023 of record NC_080547.1, on the reverse strand, counting down.
TTTATATACAAAGTCAACTTATTGCCCCCCCAACAATCTGGGTCCTCATTTTACCTACCTTATAAAGGATGGAAGGCTGAGTCAACCTTGAGCCTGGTGGGACTCGAGCCTGCAGTAATTGTAATTGCAGGCAGCTGTGTGTTAATAACAGGCTGCATTAGCCTGGTGAGCCACTTCCCAGCCACTTATGGTCCAGCCTTCACAGCCATACATTGCAACTGGGAAAACCATAGCCTTGACTATATGCACTTTTGTTGGCAGGGTGATGTCTCTGCTTTTTAGTACTTTTTAATACTTTTTAATATGGTTTTTAGCCCAAACCATAGAGCTATATATTTACACTTCTTATTCTCATCTACCTATTTTTCTTAAAATCTGCTCCTGATCTGGACCAAGATTCAAACATGGGACCCCAACATATGAAGCCATTTTTCCTTATAAACAATTCTTTAACAGAATAACAGAGTTGCAAGGGACCATTGGAGATCTTCTAGTCCAACCCCCTGCTCAAGCAGGAGATCCTATATCATTCCAGAAAGTGACTGTCCAGTCTCTTCTTAAAAGCCTCCAATGATGGAGCACCCAAAAATTCTGAAGGCAAGCTGTTCCACTGGTTAATTCTTCTCACTCTTAGGAAATTCCTCTGTAGTTCTAAGTTGGTTCTCTCCTTGATTAGCTTCCATCTTTTGTTTCTTGTCATGCCTTCAGATGCTTTGGAAAATAGGTTGACCCTACTCTTCCTTGTGGCAGCCCCTCAAATATTAGAACACTGCTATCATGTCACCCTAGTCTGTCTTTTCACTAGACTAGACATACCCAACTCCTGCAACTGTTCTTCATATGTTTTAGCCTCCAGCCTGCTAATTCTATAACTATCCAGACATCAATCATCGTTAAGTCTAGAGGTAACTCCAGCTATATCCCTCCAGTGCTGGGCAAAATAAATGCAGTCTTTAGCTCTACCTATACTTTGATGAGCCCATTTCTCCTATGGGCCCTCTGGAATGAGACAAGCTTGAACCTTCCCATAAGGGGTTAATACATTTTCCAATATTCCCTCTCAAGGAAAACCTATTGGCAATGAGCTCCTGCAGTGGGCTTACATTCAACAAAGAGTGCAATTTGGACAGAAACCAAAGATTTCCATTGTCTGAACATAAACAGCTTATGATAATATAAACTCCCACTGCCTTGATCCCAAGGGAGATCAATGTCTGTGGGATTTTAACTCTAACATTCCACCAGCCTAAATAAGGGAAACCGAAGTCGCAGAACCAATGGGGCACATTCTGTTCAACTCCATCCTTGTGGGAATTATAGGACTACAGGAACGGAAGTGAGGACTTACTAACAACTGTCATTCCTTGATCAGCTGAAGAAGAATGCAAGAAAGTGCCATCTCCACACTGGCATATTCTGTTGATTTCTCTCATGCATCAGCCCTCCAGACCAAACCCTCTTGAGATACAAGATTAAAAATCTGGAATATCCACGATAGACATCCGAAACCACAATTCATTCACTTCTGACATTATGTGTTACTTGAGAACTACGAAGGTCCCATGGACCAAATGATTGGTTTCACACAGCATGCTAGAGTGGGCTAACAATGGGTTAATTTGCAGTTCAGCACATGAGGAGAAACAAGCTCTTTTCTTCGCATACAGTGAATCATAGCAATATTTTAATTCCCGATATTTCTTTGGGCATTAAACAAAACTGTATCTTTTCAACTTTGGTCTCCTAACGATAGTCCTTAGGACAAGAACGTTAAAGTCAAGCTTTGCTAAAGAAGACAACCAAGTTGCCCCCGTGGATAAGACTTACTTTGAAAAAAATGAAGCAGGAGAATAATGAAGGTGTGAGTAAACAACTACCCCATTTTTAAATACAGATAATCCTTGCTTAATGACCAATGGTTTAGTGATCGTTTGAAGATACATCAGACTTCACAAAAAGTACTTACAGCCTCATTCTGGAGATCTGATGGTGGCATGTATCCTCTTGTTCATATGACTGCATTTTGGGCACTTGGCAACATGCCCACCTTTACAGCCAGTTATAGCATTCCACTTAGGGCCACTTTTCAGCAAAAAACACCCATGCATTGACTTGCTTAATGATTGAAGCATTCAGTTAACAACTGCTGCAAAAAGGTCATAAAATTGAGTCAGTCACATGGGTGCCTAGACTTAAAATCATAATGACTTATGACAGAGATTCTGGCTCTTTTAAGTCAATATTTGGGTCAAAGGAGGGGAGGGGGAAATAGGTCATATTATAGGCCAACCAACCAAACAGAGGAAGTAGATGAAATTTCTGCTAGTCAGCTAACTAAGGTATGTAGAAAGCACATCACAATAGTAATGGGAGTTTTTAACTGACATCAACTGGGAGTCAAACTCTGCACCAAGTGGAAGATCCAACAGGTTCCTAACAAACCTAGCAGACAACTTTGTTTGCCAAAAAATAGAGAAGGGAACAAGGGAATCAGCCATATTGCACTTAATTCTCACTAACAGAGATGAAATGATAGAAGGTTTTGAAACTACAGGAACCTTGGGGGCAAGTGATCATGCAATATTGGAATTCAACATTATGCAAAACACAAATAATAGAACAAAGTCAAACTAGAATCGTGGACTTTAAGAGAGCTAATTTCAATGAACTTAGAGAGAGCTTGGGAAGGATTCCATGGATGAGAATCCTCAAAGGGAAAACAACTCAAGAAGCTTGGGAAATTTTGAAAAGTGAGATTATAAAAGCCCAGTCTAGCACAATACCAATGAAGAAGAAAAATAATAGCTCTCAAAAGAAACCAGCATGGCTGCTTGAAGAACTCTCTGAAAGCTGCCAAAAAGCCAACACTGTTCTGGGCTGCATAAACAGAGGGATAGAATCAACATCACGTGAAGTGTTAATACCACTTTATAATGCCTTGGTAAGGCCACACTTGGAATACTGTATTCAGTTTTGGTTGCCACGATGTAAAAAAGATGTTGAGACTCTAGAAAGAGTGCAGAGAAGAGCAACAAAGATGATTAGGGAACTGGAGGCTAAAACATATGAAGAACAGTTGCAGAAACTGGGTATGTCTAGTTTAATGAAAAGAAGAACTAGGGGAGACATGATAGCAGTGTTCCAATATCTCAGGGGCTGCCACAAAGAAGAGGGAGTCAAGCTATTCTCCAAAGCACCTGAGGGCACGACAAAAGCAATGGGTGGAAACTAATCAAGCAGAAAACCAACTTAGAACCAAGGAGAAATTTCCTGAAAGTTAGAACAATTAATCAGTGGAACAACTTGCCTGCAGAAGTTGTGAATGCTCCAACACTGGAAATGTTTAAGAAGATGTTGGATAATCATTTGTCTGAAGTGGTGTAGGGTTTCCTGCCTGGGCAGGGGTTGGACTAGAAGACTTCCAAGGTCCCTTCCAACTCTATTGTAAGTCAAGGATTATCTGTACAGCACATTTGTCTGCAACTTGTACAGGGCCAAAGAAAGTGTAGACTGTACATTATTAATTCTTACCATGTCAACTAGAACAGAGGTCTCCAAACTTGGCATCTTTAAGACTTGTAGACTTCAACTCCCAGATTTCTCCAACCAACATGGCTGGCTGGTGAATCCTGGGAAATGAACTCCACAAGTCTTAAAATTACCAAGTTTGGAGACCCCTGAAGTAGAGTTGTGTAGAGGAAGAAATTCCTGCCCTTATTTCCTACCAGTTATTCTTCAGTTTGAATTTCCTTTTTAAATGTCTTGCATAGTGAACATTGCGGTGAAGTTCTCTGGGATGGAATCCTTGTACCAATTTAATGACCAAGTGATTAAAATATACAGTGAGAATACTTTACCGTCCCCTCTTCTTCCTCTAGTGGTTTGCAACTGCACCTCTTTGGGGGTGGGGGGTGTTTTTTTTAATTTAATTGTTGAAATGGTAGAAAAATGCTTATGAAAATAATACCAAATGGTTGTCATATACTCTGCTGCCTTTACTGATCAACAATACTGAGAAAACTACCAGGAGAAACTGTAGAAGTTGTAACTTCAAATTCCCCAGGAATAAGTAGAAAAACAGAAGCTTCTTTCAAATGGGATGAAAACTTTTGAAAAACTGTATGTTGTAATTTGGCACCACATTAAGATGATCTACAGCTTGTGAAAATACAAGGAACAGATTGCCCAGAAAATGTATATGTACATATGATCCTTCCATATGTAGACAGATGATTCTGATCTTCCTTATCCATTCATTTTTCCAAGATCATCATCTGCACAGGAAAGCATTTCATAGGGCAATATAAATGATTTAAACTGATGTTTTCCTGAGTTTTGATTCCCCCCCCCCCAGGGTAGTGAAGCTAACTATTTCCTCTCTGCTTACACTGTGCCTCTGTCTTCACGTCTGTTTATATGATATTTTCATTCATAAGCAAAAGCCAATGAAAGTGGGGGGAGGGCAGGGGAGGGGAGGGAGTGATAGGGCTCTGGCATTTAGTTTACTTAGCATAAGTTTACTTAACATAAGTTACATTTGGAAATAAATGCACCCCAGATGCATAAATGACCCCGCCCACCACCAAATTATAATGCATCATGAACCAAATTAACAAGCAATTATAATTCTAAAAGCCAGAATACTAAAAATGCACGTAAGCATTTTTACGTGCTTCACTGAAGCATCCCTCAGAAATAGTAAATAAACTGCTGGAATGCTAAATGTACATTCAATCTATAAACAAAAGGAAAATGCTTACAACTTTTTTTTTTTACTGCTAAGAAATGTTCAGGAATGAATGAATTCTCTGTGGTGCCTCTGCTCAATTAACCAAGCTTTTCCTTTTGATTTTTTCCTTTTTTTTTTGAAAAAGAATACCCAAGAATTCTTTGGGAGACCAAAATGCTTCACCACCAGCTTCTTTAGGTTCCTATATTAAATCCAGATAGTGAAAGGCTAGCTAGGAACAAGGCATTTTAAAATTTATTTTCCGCTGGTAGTTATCAGAGGTTTTGTGTGGACAAAATGGACTGTTGACAATGTTAAGTGCTCTCCAACTGCAAGAGGGCTCCGATGTTTGCAGTGTGATGCCACAGCTAATAACCACCAATTAGCTCCTCATCAACACCATTTCTTCATGAAACATTTATCTATGACTGGTGTACAGATAGTCCTCAAATTTAAAACATTTCATTTAGTGACCATTCTAAGTTACAATGGCACTGAAAAAAGTGACTATGACTCTTTTTCACACTTATGACCCTTGGAGTCATTTATGACAGTTGCAGTGACCTGGAGTCATTTGATCCCCTTTTATGACCTTCTGACAAGCAAAGTCAATGAGGAAGCCAGATTCATTTAACAATCATGCTACTAACTGAGCAACTGCAGTGATTCACCTAACAACACACAAAGAGGTCACCAGAGTTGACAGCCAGAATTAACTAGAAGTGTTTTTTCACCTGCTGCTGCTTTGGTGGTCATAGACTCTCTTCACCCATATCTTGTCATAGAGATACTACACTTGATCTTAGCCAAAAGGCCGAGCAGTAACCAACTAACCATCTGCATTACTAGATGGATTACTAGATGTGTTTATAAAGGGACTCCAGCCTCTACAGTCTTCTGCCTTTTTTTTGTATGGAAAACCTGCTCTCTTAATTCAGGGCAGTTTGTCTGGAGAAGAGATAAAGGGAGTTCAACCTAGACATTTTTCTTCCCAACAAAATACCAAGGACAGATTAACAAACATGGCTTCATGCCTGTTCTCCTGTTTCCCATAGCAGAAAGTTAATGATGACTTTCACCCGGCCAGAGCTGCCAGCCTGTTTACAGAGGGTGAGATCCATTTAGCAGGAAAGCAACTTTGGTTTCAAATTCTGTGCAAGCTTGACTTCAACTCCTTCCCTGCCCACAGGAAAGGAATGATTCAGTATTCACTTGCCTGTGTCACTGGCTCTCCCTTCCTCTCTCCAATTTCCACCTAAGGGGCCTAAAACAACACAATGAGTCACTGTTATATGAATGCACATCTCTGTAATTAATTGTACTCATTTATTGTACCCAGATATAAATTAGAGTAGACTTCCATGTGTAAAAGAGGCATAGCATGGATTATTCCATACTGTACATCTCTATCTGAAAATATGGCAAATGATGCCTAGATAGTAGAACTGTGTCAGTGGAAGCACAAGCCCGAAACTCTGAACTGGAAATCATAATTGGAAATCTGTCCACAATTCTTATTCTACTGATTCATTCCAAATTAGGTCCCCTGTTCCTCCTCCTCAATCCTAAAATGGCCAATTAATTAAATTAATTAAATTAAATTAAATTAAATTTATTTTATTAATTAAAATAAAAATAAGTTATGGGAATCATAGAGATATACAGATTTCAAAAACCTGCCTATCCATTTTTTAGGCAATAAGAGCCAACTCATTTCTAGTCACATATACTTTAATTGTTATTGAGTTTATCTATACCCACAGCTGGTTACCATCAGCCAACACATATTTACAAGTTCAGCGTGAGAGTTCACAGCTGTCACTTTCCATCAAAATTAACCCTGTAAATTACTCAGAAGGCCTTTGCAAATTTCTTAAACTCTATTTCCTTCCCAGGCAAAAAGAGGAGGTTAAAATGACCTTTGATCCTAGTTTTGTTGGACATTGTGAGCAAAGATACCCATCAGATACATTATGGTTCTTTTAGTTGCATCAAAAGAAAACATAAAGGAATACATTTCTCTGCTAATCAAGGAAAGCACGATGGAATATAAACTGTATTGATTCTGGGCAAGTATTATAAAAGTTAAAGCTAATCGTAATGACCATTTTCTGAAAAATTTAGAGCTCTACTGGAAATACCTTCAGCTGTTTGTTAATCATTCTTCAATTAGAAGGAAATATGGATTTCAAACTCCTTCACACAAGAGAAGAAAACTATACTGGAATTCTAATTGGTAGATTATAGCAGGGGTCTCCAACCTTGGCAACTTTAAGACTTGTGGACTTCAACTCCCAGAATTCCTCAGCCAGCAAAGCTGGCTGAGGTATTCTGGGAGTTGAAGTCCACAAGTCTTAAAGTTGCCAAGGTTGGAGATCCCTGGATTATAGGATTCAGATATATTCCTTATTTCAGTGGTTCTTAACCTTTTCCTCACCACAGACCCCCTCTAAATTTTGCGGCCACAGACTTTGGCCACCAACTACCAAGCCGTGATTCAAGGTTTAAAGCATTAAACTGCACCATCTCTCTGCTGATCCCGTGATGACATCACCGCCCCCAGGGGTCTGCGCTGCGGACCACAGGTTGAGAATTGCCTTAGTTAGTGAAAAATGTGAGTGAGTCTCTCCAGCAATGTGCTATTTTCCTGGATTTCCACTTTTCAGGTAAATCCCAGAGGAAGACAATAACAGGAAGTTCTTCCCATGATCCCAACCTCCTCCCATCAGCAAATATGGGAAACCGTATGAGTGACAAAACCAACCACACTAGCACATCCTGCATTTTTGCAATAATAAACTCCAGAACACCAACCAAACAAATGTGAAAATAATATCCAAAGCTCCCCAGTAAATGAGATACAAAAACAGAACCCACCTTTTTTTTTTGCAAGGGATTTTTTTTTTCAGGAATTAACAAGAATATGAAGAAAACAAACAGCCGTTTCTAAAGATGTTTGATCTGATTAACCTGCAGTACTCATTTTTTTCTTCAGTAAGGTTTAAGTCAGGAGTAGAATGCCAGAGCAATTGCACTTTGCTCTAGTCCAGATTTTTGTGTTCAATTTCTTAGTGACTACAGGTAGTCCTCAACTTATGACTCTTTTTCACACTTATGACCATTGTAGCATCCCCAGGATCACATGATCAAAATTCAGGTGCTTGGCAACAGATTCATATTTATGATAGCTGCCGTGTTCCCGATCAGCTTTTGCAACCCTCTGACAAGCAAAGTCAATGGGGAAGTTAGATTCACTTAGCAACCATGTTACTAACTTAACTGCAGTGATTCACTTAACAACTGGGGCAAGAAAGGTCGTAAAATGGGGTAAAATTCACTTAACAAATGTCTTGCTAAGCAACAAAAGTTTTGGACTCAATTATGGTCATAAGTTGAGGACTACCTGTATTTGTTCACAGACGTATTTTTTAAAAGTTTAACTCTTGCCTTCTTTGGAAGAAGACTGAATAGTTTCTGTGATTCTAAACTCTGCTCCATGTTTGGAAGACCATACCCCTTTCAAATCTCACTCTTAAAAAAATTAAACAAGCACTAAGAGTAAAAACAGATGACCACTAACAACCTCCCAACCCCTTATAGAAAGCAGCCTCTAACTATAGGTTTGAAAAGGGAAGGGTCCATAGACTTCAGCCATGCATTAAAGCTGAACGTGATTATGCTTTTACAGCCTCTCAGAAACTGGGAAAGGATCTCTGCTTAAGAAAAATGTTTGCTTATTTAGCAATTGGTGGGGGAAATTCAGTATTGAATGTCTCAGTATCCCCAATAAGAATCTGGGTTACAAAACACATGCATTTATAATCAAAGGATTGGATCCAAGCTTAGAGCAACCCTGTGCAACCAAGGTGGTTTAAAACAGTTCCAACTAATTTTTGTATTCTGTTTTAAGTGTGCATTAGCAGATGGATAGACTCAAGATCACACAAAGTACTAATACAGCTTTATAAAGCCTTAGTAAGACAACACCTAGAACACTGCATCCAGTTTTGGTCACCACATTATAGAAAAGATGTTGAGACTTTGGAAAGAGTGCAGGGAAGATTATTAGGGGACCAAAGGCTAAAACATATGCAAAATGGTTGCAGGAATTGGGCATGTCTAATCTAGTGAAAAGAAAGACTAGGGGAGATATGATAGCAACCTGAGGGGCTGCAACAAAGAAGAGGAGGTCAATCTATTTTCCAAAACACCGGAAGGCAAGACAAGAAACAATGGATGGAAACTAATCAAGGAGAGAAGCAACATTTCTAAAGCAAAATTTTGCTTCTATTTTTTTAAAAATTATCTTTATTCAACCTTTTTTAGTTTTAAAATCACATTTCCACTTTTACAGCATTCAGTTATCGGTATCAGTTCTAATTACATATTTTCCATTTACAGCCTATTGTACTATACATTATGTAATTTTTGTATTTATACCTCTAAATACATAAAACCTTTTGCTATGTTATACAATTGTTCACCTTTACTATATCTTTTGTAAATTCTTTATATATTAAATATACTTATATATAGTTAAATAATCCCTTTAACATCCTTTATCATATTCATAAATATATACGGTTTTCAACATGATTTCTATATCTATTCTATGCATTAATTTTACATCTAGTTTCTAGCCATTTATACCACATGTTCCAGATCTTATAATACTCTGTTTCCTCTCTATCTTTTAACTTCATGGTTAATCTATCCATTTCTGCACAATTGAGCACCTTTTTTATTATCATTGCATTTAATGGCATGTTTTCCTGATGTGGAGTATGATGTATTGAGTCTTTTTACTTATATTTCCTTTTATGATACCCAATAAGATTTTGTTTTATCTCAGTTTTTTATTCTGTAATTTCTTCTAACCATTTTTTAATTTTCATCTAATATTTTTTAGCTTTCGGGCATGTCTACCACATGTGATGGAATGTCCCTTGTTCATGGCTACATCTCCAACAATTTGCCGGTTTATTGGGGAACATTTTCGCCAGCCTTGCCGGAAGTAGATGCCAACGATAAAACATTTTGTACATGTTTTCCTTATAAACTGCCAGCATCGTTAATTTATAATTTTTTCCCCATAATTTTTCCCAATATTCCAATTTGATATTATATCCAATATTTTTGGCCCAGATTATCATCGTCTCTTTCAATGTTTTCTCCTCCATTTTGAATCTTAAAAAAACAGTTGTAAGTTTTGATTATCATTTTTTCTTCTGTCCCTAATAACATTTTGTCCAATTCTTGTTGTTCTCTTTGGAAGTCAATTTTTTTTATTATACCTTGTCTGAATTTGTAAATATGGCCAGCAATCTATTTCTATTCCTTGAGATTTTAAGTCTTGGTTAGATTTAAGTTTTCCTTGCCCATCCAATAACTCTTTGTATGTCATTACTTTATTCCAGGCTAATACATTGGGGCAAATCATTGCTTCCATGGTTGATAGCCACCTCGGGCTAAAGAGAAGCAAAATTTCTAAGGAGAAATTTCCTAACAGTGAGAACAATTAACCAATGGAACAGCTTGGCTTCAAAAGTTATGGGTGCTCCATCACTGGAGGCTTTTAAGAAGAGATTGGATAGCTACTTGTCTGGAATGGTATATAGAGTTTCCTCCTTGAGCAGGGGGTTGGACTAGAAGTCCTCCAAGGTCCCTTACAATTCTGTTATTCTATTATAGTGTTAAATACATCTGACTACATCTTTTTAAGAGGTCAGAGACACACAAAGTTAAACTTATAGCCTTCCTTTTATTTCCTTCCAGTGTTCTTTATCCATTGAAGTCCAGGAAATCCAGGAAACAGGACTATGTGGGGAAACCCCAAATACTAAAATAATTGTTGGGATGAGGTTTTCACCGGTTGCCTTTTCAAGTATGAACAGTAAAATCACTCAAAAAATTAGCAGTTTGCTTCTATTATCAAATTTCCTTTCCATTGGAACAAGAGTGTAAAACAAAGCAAATTCCTAGGACAATTTCAAAAGTTTTTCTAATTATAAGATTCACCATATTTTTTGATATTGCTATAGCTATGCATGAACCATAAAAACTAAACTGGGGGAAAAGCCTCAGCTCAGGGCTATTAGGGCAATGAATGAAGTTCCTTCACAGAAACATAGGACCCACGTTCACCAAGCAAAAAGGGGATTTGGTCTGGAAAGCTGACTTGAAGACCTACAGCAATTATTGGGAAAACAAGCGAGTTAATGTTTCGAAAGATGTAATTAGCAAACAGGAAATGCCATTCACTTTGCAATGAAACAGAAATTGTTCTGGCTGAAGTGATCCCAGACATGGGTGTGGGATAATGCAACTTAAAACCAAATTTCACTGTTAAACAAACAGTGATTTGCATGTATGAAACTGTGTGTGTCTGGTTATCTGGTTGATTACTCCAAGAGCAGGAAAAAGAGAGAACTCTCTACATTTCAAAAAGCATGTTGGAATTAACCTTCCAGGAGCAAATGCCACACCGTGCCCCAAATACCTCAACTTATGGCTACAATGAGGGCCAGAATTTCAGTTCTTAAGCAATGCGGTTGTTAAGTGAATCATGCTTGATTTTATGACCTTTTTTGTCATGGTTGTTAAGTAAATCATGCAGTCATTCAATGAATCTGGTTTCCCCCATTGATTTTGCTTGCTGGAAGCTGTCTGGGAAGGACTAAAATGGCAATCATGTGACCCTAGGATGATACAACCATCATAAATACATGCTGGTTGCCAAGCGCCAAATTTTGTTCATGTCACCATGGGTTGTAAGTGTGAGAACTGGTCGCATATTTTTTCAGTGCCTTTGTGACTTTGAACAGCAGCTAAATGAATGGTGGTAAGTCAAGGACTACCTGGCCAGAGTATCTAATAGACGAATTCCACATTGATGATGATGACGACATCACAAGGAGATGTCCCATTGTAGGAGTTCCATCACAAGCTCCTTTTTTCCACTGGGACTTCGTTGAATCAGGGAAAAGCAGGGAAATTATATACCTGCACAAAGAGAGAGCATTCACACACAACATTTGACCAGCTTACACCTATGTAAATGTACAAAAGCCATGCTACACCAAAAGAATTTCACCAAGACTCTCTTCTTGAAATAAAATGTTAAGGGACAATCTTGGTAGGAAAAAATGCACAACTGAAGAGTTTTCATTTGCCACTCTTTGTTTGCAACTATTCTAGCTGACTCCAAACTTTGCCCATTTTTTTAAGAAAGGGAAAGGCAACCAGTATACACAGGAGGCCAATGACATTCTACATTTTTGCTCCACAGAGGAGCAATTCTTCCATATCCCAAATGTTAAGTGCCTTCAGGCTATGGCAAACGACTGAGTTGACTGAGCCGAGAAACAAGGGACCACACGATGCCAAACTTCCACTTCATTCCAGCCTGAAGGACTTGTTGACTTTGGCATTTTCTCTGTGTATTTTAATTCTGTTCTCCTCCATCACAGCAGATGGCCAAACACCATGGGATGTTTGCTCTGAAAAGCCCTAAGGGGTAGAAGGGAGCAGCTTGCCATGATGGACTCACTAGTTTCCCAAAATGAACATCTCCCTTCTCTCACACACACATTAGTCTCTATGGTGGTCTACTAAAAATATATTATGCCTCCTTTGAGCCAAATTGATTGAGCTCCAAAAAAAACGAATACAAAGCTCTGAACCCACCAGCAGAATCATTGACAGATTTTTTATGGCAGAGAGATCTAACTTTGTGATTCTCACTTGTTCTATTAAGCTATTCTCAAATCTATATAGGTGGCTATATTAAGTCTGCTTAACACATAAATAAACATCTCAAGCTAGTTTAATGTATTCTGCACTATCAAGCCAAATCTGGGCCTCTAATAATTGTGATTTGTGTTGTCAAGGGTGGGAGGAGAGGACAGGATTTCCTACAGCTTTCAAGCAAAAGACTAAAGGGAAGACCTTGGAGATCAGTATATATAAATATATTGTGGGAACATCAAACAAGTCCTGAGTACCAAAGACATCCAGAATAATGCTACAGGCTATACAATTGATGCTAATTTTAGACCCTTGGGCTTCTAGACAGGATGTAATAGAACAGGTGTGCCACAGCTGGAGAACTCAAAAAACCCACCAACCCATTTTTATAAACTGGCCTGCAGATCTTGTCCTAATTGTACCACTGAATATAACTGTATATCAATTTTTTTGATTTTATGTGCCTTCATTTATTTTATGATTTTATGTGCTTTTGCCTCTTCATTTTGTCTTTGGCAGGAGATGCAACCTTCTCTGCAAACCATTGGGAGAAGGGGAAGATTGAAAGGGAGGGGTAGGAATGTGATTCAGTGTTCTAAACTAAGCCAAAAAATATCTGACAACCTGGGAATATTTGCTCTAGAAAATTGTTCTAATCTATGCCAATATTACATGGTTCACAGCAAAACTATAATGAAGCTGGACAGAGGGTCCTATGTAAGGCCAAGCTTGAGTGTTTCCATTTTTAAAAAAAGCATGTATGTGTCATTTGGAGTTATATGAAATGTCTAGTTTTTCATCTCAGATTACAAATGAATCTGTGGATGCCAGAAATGGATCGCATAAATGTTACATCCTAATACTCTAGGAATGTGACCCACAGGGCCAAGTAGAAGGGGGTGTTCCATGTCTTAGATGTTTTCCTTTGGAACAAAGCCTGGTCAATTATTGTGCATGTGTTGGTTGATCATATGAAATCATTATATATCTAAAGTGCAAAGCATCCATAAATCAATCGATCAATTAGAATAGAGCTGAAAGGGACCTTGGAGGTCTTCTAGTCCAGGGCCCTGTTCAAGCAGGAGACCCTATACCACCTCAGACAAGTGGATGTCTAGTCTCTTCTTAAAAATCTCCAGTGATGAAGGACCCACAACTTCTGAAGGCAAGCAGTTGCACTGATTGATTGTTCTCACTATTAAGAAGTTTCTCATTATTTCCAGGTTGCTTCATTAGTTTCCAAAGTGTTTAGTTTCCAAGTGACGAAAAACATCAACATATTTTCAATATTTGACATGCCCATTCAGATTAAATGAAGATACTTTAAACTGTCATTTATAAAATGCCTTTGAACGGGAGGACAATAACTTTGTGACCTACTAAATGCCAAACTAAACACAAGCTTTTTCAGCTTTATTTTAGGGAATGGACATGATCCAGAATGGATATTACTGGGGGGGGGGGGAACCCATTTAGACATATATGTAATTCATGTGTATTGTATGTTGTAGAAGAAGACAAACTCCAATGAGCTTTTCTGGAAGTATTGGATTCAACACATTGTCACTGGTTTGAATCTAGAGCCAACTGGCAATTCCGGGATTTTATCCATAAAAGATCATAGAACAAAATATTTTCTACTTTCAAAGTAGGTTATGGGTCATCCTTGACTTACAACAGTTCGTTTAGTGACCATTATTGTACTTTTCCACCCCGGGCCACCCCAATGAAGCTGTTGAAGTGCTGTCCCGGTGTTTGGAAGCCGTACGGGTCTGGATGGGGAGAAACAGGCTCAAGCTTAATCCCTCCAAGACGGAGTGGCTGTGGATGCCGGCACCTGATTCAGTCAGCTGCAGCCGCGGCTGACTGTTGGAGGCGAGTTATTGGCCCCAAAGGATAGGGTGCGCAACCTAGGTGTCCTCCTGGATGAACGGCTGTCGTTTGAAGATCATTTGACGGCCATCTCCAGGAGGGCCTTCCACCAGGTTCGCCTGGTTCGGCAGTTGCGCCCCTTCCTTGATCGGGATGCCTTGTGCACAGTCACTCATGCGCTCGTTACCTGTCGCTTGGATTATTGTAATGCTCTCTACATGGGGCTCCCCTTGAGGTGCACTCGGAGGCTTCAGTTAGTCCAGAATGCAGCTGCACGGGTGATAGAGGGAGCTACGCGTAGCTCCCACGTAACACCGCTCCTGCGCAGACTGCACTGGCTACCTGTGGCCTTTCGAGTGCACTTTAAGGTTTTGGTTACTACCTTCAAAGCGCTCCATGGCTTAGGGCCTGGGTACTTACGGGACCGCCTGCTGTTACCTCATGCCTCCCACCGACCCGTACGCTCTCACAGAGAGGGACTTCTCAAGGTGCCGTCCGCCAAGCAATGTCGGCTGGCGGCCCCCAGGAAGGTCCTTCTGTGGGGCTCCCACCTCTGGAACGAGCTTCCCCGGTTTACGCCAAATACCTGACTACCTTCCCTCCTTCACCAGGGGGAGCGGGATGACCCGTTACAGGGACGTGCTGAGGAGTTTAACAGTTATCTATACGATAAAATCATTCAGCTTAGGGACGGTCTGGACCATAATTGCGGCGATTCAGATGGGGCGTCTGAGGGTGGTCTTGGTGACATTGTTTGGGATGAGTTTGACCCTGTGGCTCCCGAGGACATGGACAGGTTGTTGGGTAGGTTGAATGCCACCACGTGTTTACTGGACCCGTGCCCCTCCTGGTTGGTGCTGGCCACTCAGGAGGTGACACGAGGCTGGCTCCAGGCGATTACGAGTGCTTCTTTGTTGGAGGGAGTCTTTCCGGCCGCCTTGACAGAGGCAGTGGTGAGGCCCCTCCTCAAGAAGCCTTCCTGACCCGCTGTTTTAGGTAATTATCGTCTCCAACCCGCCGAAGGTTGTAGAGAGTATGGTGGCATATCAGTTTCCCCTACACCTGGATGAAACTGTCTATCTAGACCCGTTCCAGTCCGGTTTCCGGCCCGGTTACAGCACTGAGACGGCTTTGGTCGCGTTGGTGGATGATCTCTGGAGGGCCAGGGATAGGGGTTGTTCCTCTGCCCTGGTCCTATTAGACCTCTCAGCGGCTTTTGATACCATCGACCATGGTATCCTGCTGCGCCGGTTGGAGGGATTGGGAGTGGGAGGCACCGTTTATCGGTGGTTCTCCTCCTATCTCTCCGACCGGTCGCAGACGGTGTTGACAGGGGGGCAGAGGTCGGCCCCGAGGCGCCTCACTTGTGGGGTGCCGCAGGGGTCGATTCTCTCGCCCCTTCTGTTCAACATCTATATGAAGCCGCTGGGTGAGATCATCAGTGGCTTCAGTGTGAGGTACCAGCTGTACGCTGATGACACCCAGCTGTACTTTTCCACACCGGGCCACCCCAACGAAGCTATCGAAGTGCTGTCCCGGTGTTTGGAAGCCGTACGGGTCTGGATGGGGAGAAACAGGCTCAAGCTCAATCCCTCCAAGACAGAGTGGCTGTGGATGCCGGCATCCTGGTACAGTCAGCTGAGTCCACGGCTGACTGTTGGGGGCGAGTCATTGGCCCCGATGGAGAGGGTGCGCAACTTGGGTGTCCTCCTGGATGGACGGCTGTCCTTCAAAGACCATTTGACGGCCATCTCCAGGAGAGCTTTTTACCAGGTTTGCCTGGTGCGCCAGTTGCGCCCCTTTCTAGACCGGGATGCCTTATGCACGGTCACTCATGCCCTCGTGACATCTCGTCTGGATTACTGCAATGCTCTCTACATGGGGCTCCCCTTGAGGGGCATCCAGAGGCTTCAGTTAGTTCAGAATGCAGCTGTGCGGGTGATAGAGGGAGCCCCTCGTGGCTCCCGTGTGACACCTATCCTGCGCAGACTGCACTGGCTACCTGTGGCCTTCCGGGTGCGCTTCAAGGTTTTGGTAACCATCTTTAAAGTGCTCCATGGCATAGGGCCGGGCTACTTACGGGACTGCCTACTGCTACCGAATACCTCTCACCGACCCGTACGCTCTCACAGAGAGGGACTTCTCAAGGTGCCGTCCGCCAAGCAATGTCGGCTGGCGGCCCCCAGGGGATAACTGCCCAGCCGCCCTGTTTCGGGTGACTCGTTCCCTCCTTCACCAGGGGGAGCGGGATGACCCGTTACAGGGACGTGCTGAGGAGTTTAACAGTTATCTATACGATAAAATCATTCAGCTTAGGGACGGTCTGGACCATAATTGCGGCGATTCAGATGGGGCGTCTGAGGGTGGTCTTGGTGACATTGTTTGGGATGAGTTTGACCCTGTGGCTCCCGAGGACATGGACAGGTTGTTGGATAGGTTGAATGCCACCACGTGTTTACTGGACCCGTGCCCCTCCTGGTTGGTGCTGGCCACTCAGGAGGTGACACGAGGCTGGCTCCAGGCGATTACGAGTGCTTCTTTGTTGGAGGGAGTCTTTCCGGCTGCCTTGAAAGAGGCGGTGGTGAGGCCCCTCCTCAAGAAGCCTTCCCTGGACCCGGCTGTTTTAGGTAATTATCGTCCGGTCTCAACCTTGCCCAGCGAAGGTTGTAGAAATATGGTGGCATATCAGTTTCCCTTACACCTGGATGAAACTGTCTATCTAGACCCGTTCCAGTCCGGTTTCCGGCCCGGTTACAGCACTGAGGCGGCTTTGGTCGCGTTGGTGGATGATCTCTGGAGGGCCAGGGATAGGGGTTATTCCTCTGCCCTGGTCCTATTAGACCTCTCAGCGGCTTTTGATACCATCGACCATGGTATCCTGCTGCCGGTTGGAGGGATTGGGAGTGGGAGGCACCGCTTATCGGTGGTTCTCCTCCTATCTCTCCGACCGGTCGCAGACGGTGTTGACAGGGGGCAGAGGTCGGCCCCGAGGCGCCTCACTTGTGGGTGCCGCAGGGTCGATTCTCTCGCCCTTCTGTTCAACATCTACATGAAGCCGCTGGGTGAGATCATCAGTGGCTTCGGTGTGAGGTACCAGCTGTACGCTGATGACACCCAGCTGTACTTTTCCACACCGGGCCACCCCAACGAAGCTATCGAAGTGCTGTCCCGGTGTTTGGAAGCCGTACGGGTCTGGATGGGGAGAAACAGGCTCAAGCTCAATCCCTCCAAGACAGAGTGGCTGTGGATGCCGGCATCCCGGTACAGTCAGCTGAGTCCACGGCTGACTGTCGGGGGCGAGTCATTGGCCCCGATGGAGAGGGTGCGCAACTTGGGCGTCCTCCTGGATGAACGGCTGTCTTTTGAAGATCATTTGACGGCCGTCTCCAGGAGAGCTTTCTACCAGGTTCGCCTGGTGCGCCAGTTGCGCCCCTTTCTAGACCGGGATGCCTTATGCACGGTCACTCACGCCCTCGTGACATCTCGTCTGGATTACTGCAATGCGCTCTACATGGGGCTCCCCCGAGGGGCATCCGGAGGCTTCAGTTAGTTCAGAATGCAGCTGCGCGGGTGATAGAGGGAGCCCCTCGCGGCTCCCGTGTGACACCTATCCTGCGCAGACTGCACTGGCTACCTGTGGCCTTCCGGGTGCGCTTCAAGGTTTTGGTAACCATCTTTAAAGCGCTCCATGGCATAGGGCCGGGCTACTTACGGGACCGCCTACTGCTACCGAATACCTCTCACCGACCCGTGCGCTCTCACAGAGAGGGACTCCTCAGGGTGCCGTCAGCTAGGCAGTGCCGTCTGGCGACACCCAGGGGAAGGGCCTTCTCTGTGGGGGCTCCCACCCTCTGGAACGAACTCCCCCCAGGACTTCGTCAACTTTCGGACCTCCGAACCTTCCGTCGCGAGCTTAAAACACATTTATTCATCTGCGCAGGACTGGATTAGATTTTAAATTTATACTGGTTTTAAGGAGTTTTATTATTTATATTGCTTTTTAATAATTCGGCCATGTAGAATAAGTTTTTTAACTGTTATTTTAGTCTGTATTTATATGTACTTTTTATTTGCCTGTGAACCGCCCTGAGTCCCTAGGGAGATAGGGCGGTATATAAATGTGATAAATAAATAAATAAATAAAATAAACATAACTGAAGCGATTCATTTAACAACTGTGGCAAAAAGGTGCTAAAATGGGGCAAAATTCACTTAACAAATGTTTCACTTAGCAATAGAAATGTGGGGCTCAGCTGTGGTTATAAGTTGAAGGCTACCTGTAAGTGACATCCCAATATTTAAAGGATGTTAAGCGAAAAGCTGGGGGGTCTCATCAGCATCAGGTCTTTCTTTTAAAAAAATCTACCCTATGCTTTAGTCCAAGAGGTCAACCAGGACCTGAAAAATGCTACCATTTTTCTAAGCTTCCTTCTCTCAGATGATTCCCTGGGAGATGAGAACTCAGTTTGGAGAAAGGTCACACATCATAAACAATGCTCATTGCTCCAAGACAAGGTGTGACCGAGACAGCACAATGCAAGGCTGGTAAACAGAAACTCCCTCCTCTGTCTGGGTCAGAGGTTCAAGCCCCAGCTTAGGTTCCTGGTGCAAGAGATGGAATTCCCATCCCCTGGCTGCTTGTTAAGGCCAGGCAGAGCGGGTTAACGGGGTGCAGCTCTGTCAAAAGTGTCTGGGATACAAAGCCATCATCTCAATTGGCAGTAATTGACCCTCCTTGCTGTTGCCGCAGACACCAGGCTGAGCAGTAAATGAATAAGCTCCAGGAAAGCAGGCTTTTCCTCTTAACCCTGAAGTGGGATGCTCTAGTATGTGTTTTTTTTAAAGAACAAGTTTTGAACTGAAAAGGCTTCTTGGATGAGAAAAGAAATGTCTTCAAGGAAAAACAAAGTCCAGTTGCCTTTTGAAAAAGCACTTTTGGGACAACCTTGGCCTGGATGACTGAGAATCTCCATAGACAAGTAATGATCTTTGTTGTCAAGAGAATGCCTGGGCAGGGGGTTGGACTAGAAGGCCTCCAAGGTCCCTTCCAACTCTGTTGTTATGTTATGTTATGTGGTTTCCATTTCTGTAATAATATACTGCACAGATAGTACAAGAACACTTGCAAGCAAACATACCTTGTTCTTCCTTTTCATCAACAGGAAGATGGAAAAAATCTGCTGCAAATGCCTTCATACCTTTCAATAATAGCAAGAGTTTGGCCAGGGAAGGAAGGATAATACACAAGCAAACAAGTTTTCTGCCCAGGTTTCAGTGATACATTCCTTGTCTGTCCTCTCACCATGATCAAGTCATTCATTCATTCATTCATTCATTGATCCATTCATCAAATTTATACGGCCACCCACCTGATACAAAGTGACTCTGGGTGGCATACAATAAAACCAATAATGAAAACAATACACAAAGGTCACTTAAAACAAACATAAATTTAAAAATAAGGTTTTTTTAAAGTTATGAATGAGACAAGGTAGAACATCAGCTCTTCAACTTCAGAAGGAGCCCAGTGCCTTCTGATGTTCTACTTCCTGGTTCCTGGAAAAAAGACTAAAAGTAGGGACCAGCTTGATATTCATGAAGCCTGAAGAAGGCCTGATTTTTACTTCCTTCCATATATCCATCTGCCCATCACAACCTGGACCCTTTTCCTAACTTCCTGTCTGTCCACCTCTTTCTTAACTGCTTTGGGAAATCAGACAGGTGATTATCTAAAGAGGTGGCGTAAGGCTGTTTAGTCTACAGTCTGAATCAGGGAGGCAGAAGTTGTGGGTCTGTACCAGGCTGTTGCCATTAATGTGGTAAAATGGGAAAATTACTAAATATACATAGAGAGTTTATATTAACTGCTTTTAATTGTAGGGTTCTTAAAAATATATAGAATTAAATTCAACTGTGGGTTTCTCCTGGTTTTTCCCATTTCTATTTCCGGGTCCCCTCCCCCCTTTCTAAATTTACTTAAATGTACCACTGGTCACAAAATGCCTAAAGACATATATTCTTTTTGGGATGGTTAAGAAATATTGCAGGGCGGGGGTGGGGGAATGATACATCCATCGACTTAGTATTATTTATACCATTCTGTATAATGTTAATTACCCTGAAAGGGAAGAGTAAGATTGAGTGTATGCTTTCATCTTGGGATATCTCTTCAGTTTGTGCATTAATCATTCTCTCCAAACTTTCCCCTCTGCAGCTGTAGCACACATACACATACACACACACACCAGAAGCAATTACTAATTGTGGCTCCTGCCATTCTGCCCTCTACCACACCCCAGAACTTTACCATCATCCTATCCAAGCCACAAGCCAGGGTGGGGATGGGTAGCGTAAGAGGTAATAGCAATACCCTTTGACTGACAGCTCTGGTCTCCCAGCATAATTTGAACATTCCAGAGGTGACCATGAGGTTAATGCCATCTGGAGCAGACTGGGATGGAGTGGGCTGTTTGTTCAGAACTCCCTAACCAATGAAACTTTAAAGAGATGTTGTGTGCCCAGGGGTCCAATCCAATTAGATACAGTTTTTTAGCCTGGAAGAAGAAGAATTACAATAATAACAAGAAGACGCCATTGGAGAAGGGGATGCAAAGGTCAAGTTCAAGCATTGCTTAAGCAAATACAAAACTTGGCGGGAGCCACATCAAAACTGGGGTGGGGGCTTCTCTTCCATTAGCAACATCAGGGAAGTTGATAGAGAGTTCCAAATTGCTAAGACTTTCCCTTGGAAGCCCAGGAAAAGTCAGAAACTCTAACAACTACCCTCCTCTGGAGCAGCTTCCCTGTTGGGCAAGCTGTAATCCCTTGCCATTAATGAGCACTTTGTTCCAGTCTCAAGGGATGCAAATAACCCTGAACTATGAAGAAGAAAAACAAAAGGAGGAGAAGGAGATGGAAGGAACATTAAATAAACTCTCATAGTTTTAGTAGGGAAAAGAGGTCCCTGCCCTTAGGGGTATCCCATGTAGACTGCAAACCAGGAACTTCACTGCAATTGTATCAAGCAATTTCTTCTTTCCATCTGGATTTTTCCCCTTGTCTTTTTGTTCATGTGATAAACATACTGAATCTTGAGTGTATGTGTGTCTGTGTGTGTGTGTGAGAGAGAGAGAGAGAGACAGAGACAGAGACAGACAATCATAAGTTGTTTTGTGCCTCTCCTCTGGGCAAGTTCATGCTTTCGTCTTGTTTCTCAATGCCCCGAGTTTGGACTTCAACTCTTACTGACACTTATTCACATGACCCTACTATTAGATGTAGAAATGTCTGTATTCCCTACTCCTTTTTTAAATCAATGGGCTATGATCTGCTTATGGAAGCCATCCTCTCATTTGCAATCATATGCACATCCATGCAAAGTTCCCAAAAGCAAGCAAACCTGACTAGAATTGCAATTATGGTGCTGTATGATTCAGTGCAAAGAGACTGTTCCTGCTTTAGTTCATACACGGCAGCAAAATTCTTAGCTGTGAAAATAGCTTGCTTGTTATTCGTAAGGAAATGCCCTAACAAGTATGCTGTTGGGAAACTGATCTAAACAACCTTGATGTTCATGTCATCAATTATATGGAAAGATATAGGAAGGGGTATGACTCCTGTAAAGTTTGTTGCTGTTGGCTCACACCCATTCAGAATCATAAAATGTACACACACATAAAGCAAAGTGAGTTTGCTTAGTAGCATTCATTATATTTATTTTTAATTTTCCTATATATCTTTCATTGGTTTCTTTCCTAGTCATGTCACTTTTGCATATGTTCATTTCTAAACTTCATTTATTTCTTATGTCCACATTAAGCTGCAATTCAGACAAAACATTAAAATAAAAGCTTTCTTCAGAGTTCAGCTGTCACTTTAAATAGACTAATAGATATTCTTCACTCCTCCGAAACCAATAAAATACCTTATTCCACCAGACTTGATATCCTGGGTCTAGAAAACTTGGAACTTCGTCGCCTTCGACAGGACCTGGGTTTAGCTTATAAAATCATCCGTTGTAATGTCCTTCCTGCCAATGACTACTTCAGTTTCAACTATAACAACACAAGAGCTACCAACAGATTTAAACTTAACATCAACCGCACCAGTTTAGATTGCAGAAAACACGATTTCTGTAACAGAATTATCTATGCTTGGAATGCATTACCTGACTTTGTGGTCTCATCTCATAACCCCAAAAGTTTTATTAAAAATCTATCCACTGTTGACCTCACCACATTTCTAAGAGGACTCTAAGGGGCGTGCATAAGAGCACAAATGTGCCTACCGTTCCTGTCCTATTGTTTCTTCCCCTATATATATTTATGCTTATACTACCTTTTTTCTCCCCATATATATATGTTTATACGTTATATAATCTTTTGTGTTATGCTTGTTATCCTTGTGTATATTGTTATGACAAAATTAAATAAATAAAATAAAAATAAAATAAAAATAAAAACTGTCACAAAGTGTATTATTCAATATTTTAAATCTAAAGTTGCATGTTTTAAACCTTGACTTCTAGTCAAGAAATAAACATCATATACGTGCAGAGAAGTGAAAATCCAAAAAGAATAATCATGCTCCAAACAATTCATTTCTCCAGTCAGAGTCAGATCTAGTCAGTCTGTGCCTAATCTGATTTTTCATACATCCCTTTTCCAATATGAATGAATATTCCTCCAGCACATGTAACCCTAAACCCAGAAAAAGCTGCACTTTCAAGCCTCATTAAGCAGTATAATAAGCCACAGTCATACATTTGCCAGTGGGGAAACTCAGCCTAAACTCATCATCTCTGAACAAAAACCCTTTGGTGTGAGTTCTCCTTTCTCACCCATCCCAAACATACCTATATAAAGATTAAACCCACATTTGGAGGACAAGGACAAGGAGACATAAATCTCTTCCTACGAAAGGCCTGAACCATAGAGATGCCCTTCAAGTTCAGATAAGAAAGTTGACTTTGTTGGTCTGAGAAAGTTGTTTTTCATGGCCACTTCCTCTTAAAACTATTGGTCTAGTTCATTTGGAATGTTTCTGGGCCTCTCAAGAGCAAAACAGAAGTTGATACAATCAGGAACTGAACTTCCTTCTCTTCTCCTTTTTGGAGGGGAGGGAGGACCTAAAGAGAACTGCTATAGGAGAAGGAGAGCGACAGTAAGCTTCATATGCAGCTGTAACAGTAAAATTGCAGGAGATGGCCTTTTTCGGGTTGAGCAAGTAGAATGAACAGCGTTAGATGATTCTAATTGATATTGTGGGCCATCAAAATTTGCATATATATATATTTAAAAATTGAGTAGCACAGTGGCATAGATGTGAAGACCGTTGCTTCCTACTTGGAAAGTTGAGAGTTCAATCTAAGGCAGCAGCAGATGTTTCTCTATCAGGGCACAGGGAGAAAATATCTGTTGTGAGCTCTGCATAAGTGTGAGGAAGGGCATCCGGCCAGTAAATGCTCAGCTCCATTCAGTTGCCCTGACCTCACTCCAAATAAATTAAAGTGTGTGTGTGTGTCTGTGTGTGCATGTACTGTTGTATGGGTGTGAGTGTGTAAACTATATACATTATAGACAGCAGTCTTCTTCAATGTTTCGGTCAAAATTGCAGTCCGAATCTTTGCACCTATATTCAACGTGAATATTAGGCAATATCACACACAACTTGTAAGGTCCTTTCCCATTTTCAAAATAACCATTATATAAACCTTAGAAAATGAATAAGGAAAGGCCCCTCTTAAAAAATTGCTTATATCTGCTTTTCCTTCAGGAAATTTGTTTCAAACAATAATCCAAGCTTTTTTTATGTTATTGTTTTTTAAACTGCAATCTGACCTGGGGGATTTTCTAGAGTTCACTGTGGCAAATCTCTCATGTAACATTAGAGGTGCTGCTAAATCCTTTGACTAAATGGATGATTCACTAAAGCTGAGAATAGCTTCCAGGAGAAGTAATTTAGATAAGGGATTTAACTTGGGACAGCTGGGAAAAGCAGCCTTTTGAAAGATCATCTGTGGTCTAGGAGTGTCTTATATAGGATCTGCTGTTAGATCCATAAATACCAAAGATGCTTGAAATCTCTATCTGCTGGGGTTAAATTATCCATCTTCTGATCATCTTCATTCTTTTTCTCTGTACATGTATCTGCTCCATCTTTCTTAAAATGCGGTGTCCAAAATACTCAAAATAACATAGGACCAATGCAGAATATAGTGGAACAATGACTACCCAAGATCTAAATTTCTTCTAATGATGCTTATAATTATTTTTACTGATTAATTATGCTACAATTACTTTTTCTAAAAGGTTCAATAAAGCAAGAGGCAGAAAACGCTTCTGATTCTAATGTGTTTAACTGGCCAAAGTTGAAAGACACCATGCAACCTACATGCAGTGGTCAATAAGGCACAACAAACACAAATAAAGACCAGCAGATCCACCAGTAAGCAAGTTCTACAATCAACACAGATAATGAATATTTGCAATCTGTCTTCTAGTTCCTATGGTCATGCAGGACTTCCACACATAGATACATCGGCACAGGTGTATATGCATACATATGTTCACAACCACTCCAAGTTCACTTTCACTATAGTTTAGCCACTAATTCCTGAGATCATGACTAGTAGTCTATAAGTTTTTTTTTTAAAAAAAGAAGCAAAAATTAGTACTTACAACTTTTCAAGAGCATGGAGTTCAAAAAAAGTGCCGTTCTTCAGGGCTGTTATTTTGTTATTGCTCAAAATCCTGGAGAAAGAGAGAAAGGTGTTATGTAGTTTCTGTTGACCATACATGCAGGTCTTAAAGAGGCAGGAGAGGGGTCTGGTCGTCACTGATTGAGTCGTTGGTTCCAAAATAGATAAACTAGCTAAACATTCTCACAGAATCCCAAATCCTCTTTTTTGTAGCCTGCAGAACCTTTTTAAGCACAATTTCCCCAAATCAGCCCTGCAGCCTCCAATCAAATTCCAAAACAGGTTGTGTTCACAGTTTAGGGGTAGCCTAAATTGCATCCTTATTTCAGAAAAAAAGGGGAGCCTGGTATGTAATTATTATTGCTTTGTCACATAGTCAGCCAGATGTTCAGATGGGATTTGGCATTTTTAATCCACCTATCGAGCGCTTCCTAAGGACCTGGGATAGGCAGATGTTGATGTTTGATGTTAGAGATATTGTTGCAGAATGTAAGCTGTTCCAAGTAAAGCTGCCTTTTGCAATTGACTGACGGTAAATTGTCAATGCCGATGGTGTTCAAGTTGTTTTGGGATTGTATCTAAGGTGTCTATTACTATTAATATTCCCTTTGCTTTCTTTTGCCATAGTTGTTCTATTTCTATTTGCAGATAATTGTATTTTATAATTATTATTATTATATGTATGACATGCCCCCCTGACTTTGCATAATGGCTCCAATTGCTACCCTTCCCCGCCTTTCCACATGTTAATGGTAACTTCAAATGTTGCTCATTTCTGCATTAGTCAGCACCGTGTGTTTTTGGGTGGTTGTAGATGGTTTAACGGAAAGACAGCAGAGACTAACACAAACTGATGAAGTCATGATTAGCTATCTGTTCTTTGCAAGCACAATTTGCATAATGTTTCTCAGACATTATGGGGTTTGCTTTCACATCAGCTCCACAGATAATAGTAACATTTACAAACGGGAACCGAGGCCAGGTGTCAATACTTTTCCCATGGCTGAAGGAAACGGAGGAGAAAAGCTTTATCTAAACTGTACCAGCTGGTTAATGGAATTTTTTAATACATATATCTCATCTCTCCCTTCATCTGAATTCATTATTTTACTCTGTGCCACTACTGGCTGGGAATGTCTGTGGTGTGGCTGAGTGACACGGTTAGATTTTCATCACTGCTATCCTTACCAGAATGAAATAAGCTTGCAAAGCCTAGCAAAATGGAAATAACTAAGGCATAATTTAATAAATGGAATAATAAACATTGCAAAACAAGCAGATGTAAACTAAAGAGTACACAACTGGAAAGATAAACAAACCAACACCAAAGAAACAAAATTAGAAGGAAAAGAAACCTATCAGCATATGAACGGGTTGTGTGTGTAAGCACAAATGTACAAACACACACACATTTGTGCACAAACACATCCAATTTCTTATATGTGCATAGGCATCTTAAGGAAAAGTAAAAACCTTTTAGATATTCACATTCAATATTTCTGTCTGGAATATGCAGAGAAAAGTCATTTGTCAAGAAAAACATCTCAGTGTTTGATTAATTCAGAAGATATCTGCATAGTTAGTTCTGCACAAATAATATATAATTTTAAAGCATTTTTTTCATTCTGATCCAATCATAAGCAAGAGTCCAGAGGGAATAATCAGTAGTTCTAGGCAGCATAAGTGTGTGTTTTCAAAGGCTGGCTGCCCAGTCCAGTAACAGCTTGGAAACCCACTGAAATATTAACAAAAATAGATTTTCTCCAACAGGACCAAAGTCTCAGAATCAAATCAGTTGTAAGGTGCATCTTTTCTCCATACATTTGTCTATTCCTCTCCCAAAGTTGTAGAGAATGCTGTCTATGCATCTCCCTTGTGTGATGCTCATTTTCAGCGTGTACAAGCCAAAGTTGGCAGCCTCTGGATTAGGATCTCCCACACAACGGCCTGCAAAGCCCACTATTCAGCCCCATTTGCCAAGAGACTTGGTCCATCCATTCCCATTGGGCTTCCTCATTGTATGGGAGTCCGGTTCAAGTACCCCCTAGGTCAGGTTTTTGACCAGCACTAGGAAGCTTGCTCTCAAAGTAAACAGTTGGGAAGATCACAAAAACAGCCCTCTTTTGACCTCCACTCAAAGCAAGCAGAAAACTTGCCAACTGAAAGGAGCCAGGAAAAAAAGAAAAGAAAAGGAGCACCCATCAATTCTTACAGCTCTCATTAAAAAGCTTTTCTAATGAGCAATTAGCCCTGGCAAGCATGCCTTGTGCTAAGAGGGCCACCAAACAGCTGCAGAGCTTTTGATAGCCTGACCTCAGCATCCACTTCAGATTCTTCTTTTCATGGAAACTTTAAGTGAATGGGCCTTGTAGCAGCCATGTTTCCCAAACAACTGCTGTTAACAATTGCACAAAAATCTTTCACTTTTCTTAAGATTTTCTTCCCTGTGCAAAAATAGAAACTGCATTCTACTTTCCTGCCCTTTCTTCCAAATGCTCTTTCACGTTTTTCCTTGGGTTGTTTCTGAATTGACTTCCTGACTTGACAATGATAAAGTCAGAATGACATTTGAAAGTACTTGTCAAGGAGGCTGTGATGAATTGTGCAGGAAGTTTATTTCTCTCAGGTCCACATTTTTCCATCAGTGCCTATCTGTCCAACTGTATACTATTATGGTTTTTAAGCGCTTCTAATTGTTTAAATTAGTTTCATATAGAATAGGGTGAGCAACTACCATGTTTCCCCAAAATAAGACCCTGTCTTATATTTTTCTGAACCCTGAAATAAGCGCTTGGCCTTCTTTTCGGGGGACATCTTATTATTTTGGGGTGTGTGGAGCAAGATGGGCTCCTCTTGCCATCTTACCTGATTTCCATCTCTGTCTCCCTAACCCTAATCAGAGGAAATGGTGCTTAAATATTTTCCGGGAGGGCTTATTTGGGGGGAGGCTTATTTTTGGGGAGGGTTTATTTTAGCGCTCAAAAGCCTGATTGGGCTTATTATCCGGGGAGGTCTTATTTTTGGGAAAACAGGGTATGACTGGCTCAGGAAATCTGGGAGTTGAAATCCACAGGTTGTAAATGGGCCTATAGTTGCCCACCCCGATATAGAAGCATCATTCTAGGCTGTGAGATGCTTTTGAGAGTTTCTTTTTTTTAAATGCATTTAATTTTGTTTTCAAATTTGTTGTAGCCTGCCTGTAAAGGTTTTGCTTGAAATGCAGCAGAAAACAATTTAAATGTGAACTATACATGAGATACGAGATCTCTGTATGCATAGGGATACATGTGCATTCAGATGCACATATACTAGTAATCCTTGACTTACAGCCATAACTGAGTCCAAAATTTCTGTGAGACCTTTGTTAAGTGATTTTTGTCCCATTTTATGACCTTTCTTAACAACGACAGTTGTTAAGTGAATCTTGCTTCCCCATTGACTTTGTTTGTCAGAAGGTTGTAAAAGGTGATCTCATGACCCTGGGACACTGCAACCACCATAAATATGAGTCAGTTGCCAAGCGTATGAGTTTTGATCACGTGACCATGGGGATCCTGCAATGGTCGTAAGTGTGAAAAAATGGTCATAAACACTTTTTTCATTGTCATTGTAACTTCAAACAGTCACTAAATGAATTGTTGTAAGTTGGGGACTACCTGTATGTATACAGCAATCATCATTATCAGCCCAAATCCAACTACTGCAGGACAAAGACTTCTTCAGCTGCTTTCCAACAGCTTTGACATGTTGCAAACTGTTTCTTCCAATTAACACCTTTGAACTGAGTTATACCATCAGTCCAATGTTTGGTAATCAATCAAAGACTGTTGTTATCCAGCCTTCATCTCTTCATTCTGCACGAGTTGGCCGCTGCCTAGCCATTTCCATGAGACATTTCACTTCCTTATGTGACATATTTCTATCTGTTGATGGGGCCATATATTTCTGTTCGTGTCATGACAAGCATGTGCTGTTCCATAGTTCATGTAATTTTCAGCTTCTTTACTACTTTTTTGTTTTTAGAGTTCTGGTTTTACAACCATGTGTCAGCACAGATAGCACTGTATACATTGATTAAAAACTGAATACTTTAAACAGGTGAATCTGCTGCTTTTTGATAACAGCATGAAACCATTCAAAAGTTCACCCATCTAGTTTAACTCAGCTCAGCTGAATTTCTTCTATGATAGGTCCATGCCATCTTTTAACCAAAGTAGATCTAGATGTTGTATCTCTTTGGTTCATGGTTTTGCAAGGCAACTCTTTATTGTGTTTTTTTCCTAACACATCTTTATCTTAGCTGGGAATTTCAAGAGAAGAAGCATGCACATCTGGAGTCTTCTTCACCATTTGAAGAAAAGTGAACCAAGAAGTACAAACCCCAACATTAATTCTGTATCCCTTGGAGTTCAATAATCCTTTTTTGACTTCCATCTGGAAAGAACAGGGACCAGGTTGTTTTCATGGTTTGTTTATTGTTTCTACCTTCTCCCCAAAATGTTCTCTTTTTTTCCCACACTTCTTTCTCTACATACATCTCATCACTGTTTTCTACCACTTAAACATTGAGGTGGGAGGTCACAGTCATACCATATGTTAAGCAAATGATGGAAAGCCCCAGAAATTCAAAATATTATGCAGTTACAGAATTCATTATTTATTTATGAACTTGTTTTCTAACCTGCCTTTCATTTAGGAGCTTAGATGATCTAAAGAATGCCCCAAAAATTCTGTGAGGTAGATTGCACTGGAAGGCTATGAACAGGCCCAAAGTTGGCTAATGAACTCCAATGGCTAAAGTATGGGGAGGGATAAAAACCTGGTCTCTCTACCCTTAGTCCAACATCTTAACTAGTACAGCATTTGATACGTCTATTCACATTCCATATAAAATTTGCAACTGCTATATTATGAAACAATACTATTTTTCTTTTCATTTAAAGACTTTATGTTCTGTTTTTCAGCTAAAAGTCACTCAGTTGAAATAAACAACTAATCGAGGGAAGAATGAGTAATATTTGCTTTGGTCCCAGATATTGAAGATGTCAACTTGAAAAACATCTTCTGAGTGTCCCAAGACCTCAATGAATAATTGTTGTGTTGTAGGTCAAGAAAAATTAAGTATCTGGCACAGTCCTTAGAACTTGTCACTAAAGGCAAATTGGATCATCCATTATGGAGTGTGGTAACATAAAGTTAAGCTCAACTTTAGATATCCCATATTTGATGGCTTCTTGGGCTGCATATAGCCAAATACAACTTCACAGCTTAAAGGGTGGTCCTGGGGCAGTTGACAGAAGAAGGCATCCTGTTTGGCAAGTTCCCTGGAATTTCCTGCCTGAACAATAGGAAAGTTGAGCCTCCACTTTTTCCTATTTGTTTTGTTAATAATTTCCTCTGGCCCTGAACCTTGTGTCTTAAAGATTTCCATGTGTGTCACACTAAGGGTGCCATACCTGATTAAAAGCAAGCATTCTATCATTGGGTCATTCTAAACTGGAGCAAGAAACAAGGCCAATCCATTGAAGCTGACCAGTCTTAGTCTTCCTTTAATCTTTTTTCCTTGATCTGAACTGAAAGTTAAGGAAGAAAGCCCAAATTTATATTGAAGTAATAACTTTATCAGACTTTATGAATGCTAACAAAAATAGCATGGAAGCTTTCAGGCTTCCAAGAAATCTCTATGCAAGAGCTTATCAAAAAATGCCAACCTTTTAAGTTCAAGGCAAGAGGGCCCTGCTTCCACTGTGCTAGTAAACAGCAACTCCACCTTTTGGGGAAAAGATGAGCCACATTCTAAAGCCCAGAACTTTGTCCAAAGACATGGAAGCGGGGGTGAAGGTTCCTAAGGAGGAACAGAGGATTTACTTCATGTTTAGATACTGGGGATCATCCAAGTTCCTGCCATAAAAACCAGACTACCTCCCTAAAAAGGGAAGAAGCCAGTTAGCCAAGATGTAATCTTGTAATTCTGTCTGATCTGTCGCCAGGGTCAGGAAAAAGAATCTGCCTCTCAATAGTTTGGAAAGAAAATTCTGGACCTTCTTGCCTCTTTGCTAAACCAGCACCAGTTCAGGCTCAGATTGTTCCCGTCTTTCCTTGCCAAGGATGTTGTTTGAAGAAATGATCCAGACTAATTTTTCATCCATCCACTGATTCAGTGAAGCAAGAAATGCAATTTTCAGAGACACTGAGAATGGACTGGATATCTCTTGAATCAAGATATTCTCCAAATATCCATATGCATATCCATATTCTCACATGAACGCTATTACCAGATTAGAGAAAGCTGAATTGGGGGTGGCCAACCCTTGACCATTGTTATGATTAATTGTGATTTCTGGCCTGATACAGGGAGAACATGAGTGTGGGAGGAGGGAGAAAAAGAAGAGAAAGAAAAGGAAGGATGGGTGTGTGGACAGAAATGACCAACCTTCAACCTGGTAAAGAGCAGAAATACTTTGAGGAACAAAAGGAAGGGGCATAACCAAGACAATGGTCAGAGAAAAGAAATCTGAATCTGAGTCAGAAATGTAACTTGAGAAAGTGTCCCAGACTTGACCTTCTCTAGTTCTCACAAAAATAAAAGGAAGGAGGGGGAAATTATATTCAGATTTGAAAGAATTTGTTAGAATAACCTCATATGGGAATAGAATAGAATAGAATAGAATAGAATAGAATAGAATAGAATAGAATAGAATAGAATAGAATAGAATAGAATAGAATAGAATTTTTTATTGGCCAAGTGTGATTGGACACACAAGGAATTTGTCTTGGTGCGTATGCTCTCAGCGTACATAAAAGAAAAGATACGTTCATCAAGAATCATAAGGTACAACACTTAATGATAGTCATAGGGTACAAATAAGCAATCAGGAAGCAATATTAATATATATCGTAAGGACACAAGCAACAAAGTTACAGTCATACAGTCATAAGTAGAAGGAGATGGGTGCTGGGAACAATGAGAAGTTTAATAGTAATGCAGACTTAGTAAATAGTTTGACAATGTTGAGGGAATTATTTATTTAGCAGAGTGATGGCATTTGGGAAAAAACTGTTCGTGTGTCTAGTTGTTCTGGTGTGCAGTGCTCTATAGCGTTGTTTTGAGGGTAGGAGTTGAAACAGTTTATGTCCAGGATGTGAGGGGTCTGTAAATATTTTCTATTAACACAAATAGTATTTACTTGTATACCTTTGAATTCCAAGTCTGGTCTACTTTGAAGAGCTGATAATCTTATTCAATATGCGGGAATGTAGCCATTGTCCCAAAGGAAAAAAAAAATCCTTGCTCCAGGTTTAGAAAATTAATTGCTTGTGTTGATAAATAAATCAAAAATTGACTTAATAATTAATTGATGAATCAGTCAATTAAGTCAGCAACACACAGGCCTTACTTGCATAATATCCTCCCTCCAGAATTCAGATTGGCACAGTGTTTTAATTCCCCCTTTCAAAGAGAATGATGTGTTTATTTAATGGTGCTTTCTTTGGTTTAACTTAAACATACATTGGAACTTAGACCATTTTAGAGACATTGTCCTAACAGCTCTTTTTACTTGTTTTTTATTTTTCAAACTACCAATTATCTTGACCGCATTCATTGTTCTTTGCAACAGAGTCCTTTAAAACAGGGAAGCCTTTTTTATTGACATTTCATTAAGCTTGAATAGCTTTGAGGGGTTTATGATTAAGCAACGGAATTAGGACATAGAATCAAATATTGTCAATAGGCAAAATGAAAGACCAAGGAGAGGGTTGGATAGAATTGCCCTCAAGCTTCCAATTTATATGGCAGCTTTCCTTGGTCTTCTGTTATGACTCTGTGTCCCATTATCCAGATAGCTTAAGAGATCCTTGCAGCTGGCAGCATTTACTTTGGCAAGAAACAAACATTCCCAGGCAACAAATTATAAGGCCAATGAGTCAAGTAGGGTTAGAAGTGGAGATAACTGGGAGATAAACCAACAAGGGAGATATTCATGGAGGTCAAAGAAACAGGTTTAAAAGGGCCTGTATAAAATCATGTTTGGCATCTTGGTGTCTCTCTCCAGGATCTGTTTGGAGGCTTGAACCTGTCTGACAAAACTCTTGTATACATAGAAAAGGAGAAGAGGGTTTATATTCATTTGTTTAA
This sequence comes from Ahaetulla prasina, assembly GCF_028640845.1. Classification (NCBI taxonomy): domain Eukaryota; kingdom Metazoa; phylum Chordata; class Lepidosauria; order Squamata; family Colubridae; genus Ahaetulla; species Ahaetulla prasina. The sequence goes on along the minus strand of NC_080547.1, from coordinate 30,603,840 downwards.
AAGGGAAATCATGTTAATGTTAAAAAAAAGCATGGACTCAAACAGCCACAAGGAGAACTATCTACCACCCAGCCTAAACAATTAAGGAACCTCAACCCCATTTCCAAAGATCTAGATGCATCAGATGCATTTTCAGTTGGCACTCCAAGCTGAGCAAGAAAGGAGGGGAAAAGGAGAATGCAAACATTGAATTTGGGTCACAAAATGTCTACATAGCAAAATCCTGCCTGTCTTTTTACATCTTACATCGATGTACATTACCTTACAGATGACCCCCACCCTGTTAAAGACCTTGGAGTTTTCATATCCAATGATCTAAGTGCCAAAGCCCACTGCAACTACATCGCAAAAAAGGCTTTAAGAGTTGTAAACCTAATCTTACGTAGCTTCTTCTCCAGAAACATTACCAGAGCTTATAAAACATTTGCTAGAGCAATACTTGAATATAGCGTGCCTGTCTGGAACCCATACCACCTTTCAGACATCAATACAATTGAACGTGTCCAGAAATATTTTACAAGAAGAGTTCTCCACTCCTCTGAATATAACAAAATACCTTATGCCACCAGACTTGAAATCTTGAATTTAGAAAACTTAGAACTCCGCTGCCTTCGACAGGACCTGTGTTTAACTCATAGAATCATCTATTGCAATGTCCTTCCTGTTGAAGACTACTTCAGCTTCAATCATAACAATACAAGAGCAAACAATAGATTTAAACTCAATGTTAATCGTTTCAATCTTGATTGCAGAAAATACGATTTCTGTAATAGAGTTATTAGTGCTTGGAACACACTACCTGACTCAGTGGTCTCTTCTCAAAATCCCCAAAGCTTTAACCAAAAACTCTCTACTATTGACCTCACCCCATTCCTAAGAGGTCTGTAAGGGGCGTGCATAAGAGCACAAACATGCCTACCGTTCCCTGTCCTATTGTTCCTCTTCATTATATCCAATTAATATAGTTATTACATACTTATGCTCATATATATGCTTATATATTATATAGTTATTTTCATGCTTATGCTTATATATACTGTTGTGACAAATAAAAAAAAAATCTTAGCAAAAGAGGATACAGCTCTGCACTTCTTTCCCAGATAGTTCATGGGTTCCTCCACCTATCCTCTGGTGGTGTAGGCAGGACAATGAAGAGGACACAAAGGACAAAGGGAAAGAAACGTTCCTGTTTCTATTCTTTTTTATTGCTTCAAAAATATGTGAGTTTCATCTACTGACCATGGGATCATCTGCCCTACAAGTAAAGAAATAAAGTTTGAACGACTTCCGGGTGGCTCCACCTCTTCGCTGAGCCCTGAACATCGTAAAGCCAGGAAAAGCCGGCTTTAATCTTTTTCCCTGGATGAAAGGGGAAGATAAGAGCAGCAGGAATGTTGGTAGACCTCCCCAGAGGCTTTGTTTTAATTAAGCAGAGCTTCGAAGGGTCGACGGGTCCCATAAATATTCCTGCCATAAGCTCCGACTTCAGTGCGCTTCTGCAAAAGCAGGAAAAGAAGAAAGTGTCCATCTCTGCTAATTGTCTTATCTTTATGGATCTCTTTAAGCAGACGGAATGAGTGCCAGCGGACAGTTATTGGATTGCAAGTATTTTTGATTTCCTGACTTCTACCTTCTAAAAAAGAGAAAAAAATTTTTCCTTTGTTTTAATTGACTCTTAAAGATGGCGCCTGAACGGGAGTGAAAGTGACGAATGGAATTTCAAACAGTCTGTGCAACTAAGAAGATAAGAAATGTTATGTGTGGATTTTAATGAAGTGAACTGAGCTCTCCTATACTTAAAGGGGAAAAGAGAAGTTTCTAGACTTATATTTTGTGAATTTTAAAACTGAAATGGCTACTAAACCACCTAAGACTGGGGGCAGAAGGGGTTCTGAACCAGCTTTAGAAGATCTGATTAAAGAGCAAGGGAAAGTGTTTGAAGAAAGGTTTAAGGAGATTATGGATAATAATGAGAAAATAAGAGAAGAAATAAAAGAGAATAATAAAAAATAAGAGAAGATATCTTGATGGCTTTTCAAGGTTTGGCAAAAGACTGGAGGAGGTGGAGGAGGAGGTGCAAGAAATTGTTCAGTCAAATCAACAAATAGAAAATAGAATGGGGAATGCAAATCAAATTGGATAAAATGAAGATCAAGTGGTGGTGATGCAGTATAGAATGATGGAAGGAGCTCTGAGAATTAGAGGTTTGAATGAGGAGAAAGGGAAGATTTAAAAAATTTTATCAGAAGCTCTGGCTGAATTTATTGAACTTGATCCACAAGAGGTTGCTTATCAAATTGACAAAATTTATAGAGTTAATTCTTGGATTGCTAGGCAAAAGAAACTTCCTAGAGACATTGTGGTTTATTTTTTGAAAAGAACAGTGAGGAATCAAATTTTGCAAGTTGCTTTTCAGAAAAACTTGAAAATAGGGGAACAGGAGTTGAAGATTTTGAAAGAGATTCCTCCCAAGATGTTAAGGGATAGAAAGGACTTTACAGTTTTCACACAAGAACTTAAGAAATACCAGATTCAATTTAGATGGGAGGTTCCAGTTGGCTTGACAGTGTATTATCAAGGAAGGAGATATCGTATTGACACAGTGCTTAAGGCCAAAGATTTTCTTTCTACAGTGCTGAAATTTGAAATAGAAATAATAGAAAAAAGAATTCAAGAGACTCAAATGGGTGTGGAAGCTGAGGTGATTCCAGTGATGTTACCATCAGAGGAACAACCACAAGAACAAAGACTGACGAGGGGAGCCCTTAAGCGTAAAGAAAAGGAGCAACAAACTCAAAGTAAAGTTCAGGATTCTGCTACAGAAGCGGTGGGAGGAGCACGGCCGAAGATACGGGAGGACGATCTTCAGTTGATTGCTCAAAGGCTTCAGCAGCCCAGTAATGGCAAATAAAATCTTGACTTGGAATGTCAATGGTTTGAACTCAGCTCAGAAGAGAAGAAAAATATTTCATTATTTGAAACAATTTAAAATGATGTTATTTGCTTACAAGAAAGCATATTAAATTATCAGATCAAAAGTACCTAATAAACTCAAAGTTAGGTAAACATTTTGTTGCTTCAGCTTTGGAGAAAAAACATGGCATAGTGGTTTATTTGAGAAAAGATATACCAGCCAAGTTAATAGAGGCAGATATTCACGGAAGATATATTGCTATTGAACTTACAATAGAAACAAAAAGGACTCTCTTGCTTGGTATATATGCACCCAATCAGCAACAAGAAAAATTTTATAGAATGTTATATGATAAGTTGAATCTATGGGATTATAAATCGTGCATTATATTGGGAGATTGGAATGGAGTAATAGATACGAAAGGACAAGAGAATTTCTTCCAAGAAGATACCTGCACATGCAAAGCTGCCTAAATCCTTTTTGATATGATAGAAGATTTTGAGTTAAGAGATGTATGGAGACTGCGAATTTGGAGGAAAGAGACTATACTTTTTCCTGATAGGCATCAATCCTTCTCACGTATTGATTTTATTTTAATTTCTAATGATTTGCTTTTTAGGGTGAAGAAAACTAAGATATTTCCAAGATGTTTGTCTGATCATAGTCCTGTTTGGATGGAATTGCAATATGGAAAAGAGGGTAGAAGAACTTGGAGATTAAATGAAAATTTGTTTAGATATCAGGATAATGTAAATCAATGTAAAAAGCAGATGAAAGAATTTTTTGATTATAATTTGAATAATGAAACATCGATAGAAATGGTTTGGGACTGCAGTAAAGCTTTTATGAGAGGTGTATTAATATATCTTAATAATAGACAGAGAAATAAGCAACAAAGACAGCGAGGTATTTAGAAGAGGAAATTTATAAGAAACAACAATTATTAATACATAACCACATGATCAAAAACTTAAAGATGCAATAAAGTTACTACAGAATCAATTTAATATGATAATGGCTGATCAGGTGGCAACAAATATACAATATGCCAAACATAATACTTTTGTAATGCAAATAGACCTGGTAGGTGGTTAGCATACACTTTAAGGAAAAGACAAAACAACGTACTATAGAAAAATAGAATATAAAGGTAAAGAGAGATATCAACAGGATAAAATTAAAAAAGCTCTTTTAGAATATTATACAAATTTATATCTTAAAGATAATATATTGAATAGGGAAATTGATAATTATTTGAAGGAATATAAGGTTAAAAATTTAACTTTAGAACAAACGGATGAACTGAATTGGCCTATAACCTCGGAAGAAATTATTTTGGTAATTAAACAATTAAAATGGGAAAACTCCTGGTACGGATGGGCTCACAGTTAGTTATTATAGGAATTTACAGGATGAGATGTTAGGTCCACTTAAGGAATTATTTAATCAGATACAACTAGGAGGGGAATTCTCATGGAGAACCTCTTTATTTCATTGATACCAAAAGAGGAACAGGATTGTTCTAAACCTGGGAATTATAGGCCAATCTCACTTTTAAATAATGATTATAAGATTTTGTTAAAATAATAGCTAATAGATTAATGTTGATTCTGCAGCGAAGAATTCATAATGATCAATCTGGATTTATAAAAGGGAGACAGATGAGGAATAATGTTAGGCAGATTGTTAATTTACTGGAGTACTTAGAAAAGAAAAATTTTATTCCAGCAGCATTTATTTTTCTCGATGCAGAGAAAGCTTTTGATCGATTGCATTGGGATTTTTTATTTAAATTAATAGAAAAGATGCAATTTGGAGATGGTTTTTAAGAATAATTAGGCAATTTATGGAGAGCAAACAGCACAGATTATAATCAATGGTAGCTTAACAGAACCTTTTAAGATTGCGAAAGGAACAAGACAGGGATGTCCTTTATCACCATTATTGTTTATTTTAACTCTAGAACCATTATTGGATAAAATACGAGAAGTAAAGGAGATAGAGGAATTAGAGTTAGACAGTATGAATATAAGTTAAGAGCTTTTGCAGATGATTTGGTGATTACTTTAACAAACCCTATAAATTCTAGTAAATCTTTGTTGGAAATAATTGATCAATATGGGAATGTCTCAGGGTTTAAGGTAAATCAGAAAAGACAAAAGTGATAATAAAAATATGGCCAGACAACAGAAAGAAAAACTAGAGGAAGTAACAGGATTTGAAATTGTAAAGAAGGTTAAGTACTTAGGGGTTTATATTACGTCAAATGTGAAATTGTATAAGAATAACTATGAGGTTTTATGGCAAAAGTTCAGAAGGAGTTGATTGTTTGGAAAAATTGCAATTATCTTTGCTGGGGAGAATTGCTGCTATTAAAATGAATGTTTTACCTAGATTTTTATTCCTCTTTCAGATGATACCAATAATTAAGAAAGATAAGAATCTTGAGGAATGGCAGAAGGGAATTAACAAATTTATATGGGAAGGTAAAAAGCTAGGGTTAAAATGAAAATAATTCAAGATTCTCGGAAAGGGAGGTTTAAAATGCCTAATTTTAAATTATATTATGAAGCAGCTGCTCTCTCTGCAATAAGTGATTGGTTTAATTTAACAGAGGACAGAATTTTGAATATAGAAGGTTATGATTTGTTATATGGATGGCATGCATATTTAATTTATGACAAAAAGTGGATAAGGCCTTTAAAAATCATGTGCTAAGAAATGCCCTTCATGTGTTTGGAAAAATTGCAATTATCTTTGTTGGAAATAATTGATCAATATGGGAATGTCTCAGGGTTTAAGGTAAATCAGAAAAGACAAAAAGTGATAATAAAAATATGGCCAGACAACAGAAAGAAAAACTAGAGGAAGTAACAGGATTTGAAATTGTAAAGAAGGTTAAGTACTTAGGGGTTTATATTACGTCAAATGTGAAATTGTATAAGAATAACTATGAGGTTTTATGGCAAAAGTTCAGAAGGAGTTGATTGTTTGGAAAAATTGCAATTATCTTTGTTGGAAATAATTGATCAATATGGGAATGTCTCAGGGTTTAAGGTAAATCAGAAAAGACAAAAAGTGATAATAAAAATATGGCCAGACAACAGAAAGAAAAACTAGAGGAAGTAACAGGATTTGAAATTGTAAAGAAGGTTAAGTACTTAGGGGTTTATATTACGTCAAATGTGAAATTGTATAAGAATAACTATGAGGTTTTATGGCAAAAGTTCAGAAGGAGTTGATTGTTTGGAAAAATTGCAATTATCTTTGTTGGGAGAATTGCTGCTATTAAAATGAATGTTTTACCTAGATTTTTATTCCTCTTCAGATGATACCAATAATTAAGAAAGATAAGAATCTTGAGGAATGGCAGAAGGAATTAACAAATTTATATGGGAAGGTAAAAAGCTAGGGTTAAAATGAAAATAATTCAAGATTCTCGGAAAGGGAGGTTTAAAATGCCTAATTTTAAATTATATTATGAAGCAGCTGCTCTCTCTGCAATAAGTGATTGGTTTAATTTAACAGAGGACAGAATTTTGAATATAGAAGGTTATGATTTGTTATATGGATGGCATGCATATTTAATTTATGACAAAAAGTGGATAAGGCCTTTAAAAATCATGTGCTAAGAAATGCCCTTCTGCGTGTTTGGAAAAATTGCAATTATCTTTGTTGGGAGAATTGCTGCTATTAAAATGAATGTTTTACCTAGATTTTTATTCCTCTTCAGATGATACCAATAATTAAGAAAGATAAGAATCTTGAGGAATGGCAGAAGGAATTAACAAATTTATATGGGAAGGTAAAAAGCTAGGGTTAAAATGAAAATAATTCAAGATTCTCGGAAAGGGAGGTTTAAAATGCCTAATTTTAAATTATATTATGAAGCAGCTGCTCTCTCTGCAATAAGTGATTGGTTTAATTTAACAGAGGACAGAATTTTGAATATAGAAGGTTATGATTTGCTATATGGATGGCATGCATATTTAATTTATGACAAAAAGTGGATAAGGCCTTTAAAAATCATGTGCTAAGAAATGCCCTTCTGCGTGTTTGGAAAAATTGCAATTATCTTTGTTGGGAGAATTGCTGCTATTAAAATGAATGTTTTACCTAGATTTTTATTCCTCTTCAGATGATACCAATAATTAAGAAAGATAAGAATCTTGAGGAATGGCAGAAGGAATTAACAAATTTATATGGGAAGGTAAAAAGCTAGGGTTAAAATGAAAATAATTCAAGATTCTCGGAAAGGGAGGAAAACATTTTGTAAAACTTTTGAATAAAAAAAAAAAAAAAAAATCTTAGCAAAAGAGGATACAGCTCTGCACTTCTTTCCCAGATAGTTCATGGGTTCCTCCACCTATCCTCTGGTGGTGTAGGCAGGACAATGAAGAGGACACAAAGGACAAAGGGAAAGAAACGTTCCTGTTTCTATTCTTTTTTTATTGCTTCAAAAATATGTGAGTTTCTTCTACTGACCATGGGATCATCTGCCCTACAATTAAAGAAATAAAGTTTTTCTCCAATCTAAGGACCCAAACTCTTCAACTGGAGACATGTTGTTTTCCTTGTTGGCAGTTTTGTATCCTGACTTTTTATGAGGGATTCTTGAGTTCCATAATGGATGAGGCTCCATCCAAGATATGACCGGATGAAGCAATACTTTCTTTTGAAGGCAGAAAGGCAGGTCAATTAAATGATAATTCCAGAAAATTGTATTTGGGTTTTTTTTACACATTTCCCATTGACTTCAATGGACAGATATAAAGGGATTGACCTAGCATCCAGTGAAGAGGGAAGTAGCTTTCAAATAAATAGTGTGTCCTCCAAACTTTATTAGTTCTTAAAAGGCAACCGTAGGTGCAGCCCATTGCCCCCAAAATAAGTTTATGTGTCCATGTGTGTGTGCGTATGTCCATCCCTCCCACACAGAAATATCTCTCTTTTGTAGAGGATTTGTAGGATCATAGTTCAATGATAAAATATAAACTTTGCATTAAAAGGACCAAAGTTTGAGACCGGAAGCGTCACGGCGAGACTGGCTGGAAAAATAGCGGGCTCCGATGAGAAAATCCAGCCAGACAAACTGTTGTGGGGGGTCTTCGGACCTGACTCAAGAAGAACAGGCAAGTTCCTCGAAAGGTCGGAAACAGCTCTTTGGACTGGCAGTGGGGGTGGCAGTCATTATAAAATGACCGCTCTGAAGCTGGGGCAACTTGATTAAGTTGCTGTGCAGGAGCAGTGTTTGAACGGGTGATTGGCCAACTCACAGGTAAAAGAAAATTTTGAATTGGATTAAAAGGTGTCCTGGAGCTGAAATGAGGAGTTAATTGGCATTTGAGAAATTCTATGGAGGGAGAAGAACAAAGAGGAGGCTAAAATACTAAAGCCCAAGAAAGTTTTTGTACCTATAATTGGATTTGGAGAAACTAAAAATAATAAAAGGATTTTTTATGTGGATTTATAATATTTTTGACAGTTTTGACATTTAGTTGGTTTGAGAATATTGTGGATTTGAGAGAGACATCTACTGGCTGAAAGAGAGTACTGCAATATTTTTTGGAAGAAAGAAGAGAAAATACAGCTATGACCTTGACTACTAAAAGATAATTTGGAAACTGTGAGAACTTTTAAGGAGTATCTGTCTTTCTACATTGCTTGGTTTTGATTCTCAACAGCTGTGGAAGATAACAAAGCTTCAACTTGGAGTGGACTGGATAAATATTTGAACTGGACATTAGAATTTGAAAATAAAAAGAGACTATTTGGATTTTAAGTTCCAATTAAATGTGACATAATTTAAAAGTCTTAACAATCTGTTAATTTGGCAATATAGAGTCCTAGATGTGTGAGGAATTAATTGAGATGTTTAAAAATATGCGTGAATCTCTAAAAGATAACAAAAAGTCCGAAACTTTGTTGGAATACACAGAGCAGGAAATAGGAGAAGAGAGCATAAATGAGGAGCGAGAAAATAATATTGGAAGAAAAGGAACTGTAAGCAAAAAGCAGCTAGATGATTTCACTGGGATTTACAGTGGCAAAAAAAAATGGACAGGAGGAACATCCCCCAAAAAAGAATCAATCAAAGGGTAAAGAGGGAAATAGTGGGAAGAGGTTAGGAAAAAGCTTGGGGAGAATTACTCGCATAATATATTTAAAAGTGAGAAAAAGGATTCAGAAGAAAAGATATAATAAATATAAAAAGAAAAAAAGAAGAAGAAGTTAAGAGAATGGGATAAAAGGAGAAAACTATCAAGAAATGGAATTTTGGAGAGACCAAGTGAAAATGGTTAAAGAAGGGAAGATTAGTGGAAAGGAGGAAGGGAAATAAGGTAAATATTTGTAGATTTAAAGGAACTGTATTAATATTATTAATTGTGGAGGGTCCACTAAGTTAAAGGGTTTTCATGTAAGATCTGAATATGATGGTGTATATTATTTATAGTAAAACAGAATAGTAGATAAAAAGTGTGAAATGGCAATCTGATTTAATTTTGAAGACAATTTAAATTAAGAGACAAAGTTGAAATGTTAAAGAGTGGGATGGAGATTTTGAGAAATATATTCTGTAATGGAGAAATAAGAGAACTGATGTTATTGTAGAGATTAGGAATTAAGGGCGGATAGTGATACTGTTTATGTATTATGTATTAAGAAGAAATTCAGATAAGACAAAGAAGTATGGAAAAAGGATATTATGGCTGAAATTGGAAACATGTAAAATGGACTTGGGGAAAAAAAAGAACAATATAGCAGAAGTTGAAATAACAAGATATGGTGAAAAATGATTAATTCATGATAAAGAAATATATAAAAGAGATGAATATGGTAAAAATGGGAAGACTGGAATAGATTAAAAAGATTAATATATATAATATATTAATATATATAAAATGGGTCCTGGTCAACACTCTGTTCATAAAATAGGTATGATGAAAGAAAAATTGTAATAAAACTTGTTTTTTTTTTAAAAAGGACCAAGGTTCAATCCTTGGCATAAACCTTAGAAAAATTCCCATCCAAAACCCTGGAGACTTTGCAGCTAATGACGACAGCTCTTGACTACAAAGATCAATAATCAATGTCATATAATTTCCTCTAGCAGGAATGAGATCTGATTGTGAAAAAAACATTATGGATGAGGAATTAATGGTCCCAGAAATGATGCTGAAGGATCACCGGGAACAATTACAAATAAAAGACTATAAATCTTGTCTTTCCAGGCATGGCTTAATCAGAACTTGGTGCTTGGCAGTAGACTTCTCCAAGTAAACCTGGAGAAGTTTATTATAGGTCAGAAAGAAGCCATATATCCACAGATGAGTTCCTTATAGTATGGTGAAATCATAATCTATATAGAAGTCTGTGCTCCAGGAATTAATTTCTGGGCTCCCCCCCCCACCTCCATCTCCTCTTAACGAGTTAGGAGACATCTGATCTATGTTGACATAATGGTGTTTTCTGGCCTCAGACCTGCTGATATTTGACTCACCAGCTTCATTTCACATATATTACATAGGATTATTTGCAGCCGCGATCAAATGGACCCTATAGTGCGTGCATAGTTGGATAGATATACATATGGAACATCAAGCATAAAAATTAGATTGAAACAGCTACAATGCCATAAAAACCATAAAGCTATTAAAGGAAAAGATCCCTCATCAATTCAATCTAAAGATCTGGCAAAGGAGAGGAACCTACTGTATATAGCTATGTTTTTTTTCCTTCCTAACATTTTTCCACGGAAGTGCAGAGTCCACTTTTTTCAGAACAACTGACTGTTGATCCAGTGGTTGCAACAAGAATTCACCAACCAGATTGTTGCCGGAGCTTGAAATCATGAGCCATGAGACAATGACTGGCCCAAAATCATCCAGCCAGCTTTTATGCCAAAGGCAGGTCTTAAACTCATGGTCTCCTGGATTCTAGCTTGGTGTCTTAACCGCTAGACCAAACTGGCTCTACTTCTATACTACTATGAATTAAAACAAAATAATGCCAGGAGACCCAAATCACAGGATGCTCCAATCCTATCGCTATGACTTTTAGCTAACATATTACACCTTCTTCAACTATTGGGCTTCTGGTTTACAATAGTGTCCATTTCTAATACACAGTTCAATATTTGGGGAGTTCTTAAGAGAACCAGTCTGGGGAAACTGAATTGAATTGTTTTAAATGCTGGTGGGATTTAATTTAATTTAAATACTGGAGGTAGCTCACCACCAGATTGGAAGAACATAAGTGAACAGTCAGATGAAGAGACCCAACTCATTGATAGCCTCACATTGCAATGAACAAGGACACATTCAATTTCACAGCAACTAAGATTGTTGGACATGCATGTACAAAGATAACCAGGGCAATGATTGAAGCCTGGGAAACAGTTAGCACGACTGCTGGTTTACCTCCAGCTTATCAAGTACTTAGAAGCTGAGGGCTTGGCAGCACAAGGAAATAACAGCCAATCGCCAGCCATCAACACACTAGTCAATCAATAGGAAGGCATCACATAAACACAATGCATAGAACAGCCCAAAGCACATATTCCAGTAGTGAGAAGTTCCCTAAGATAGTTTCCAGCATGAACCGAAAGCTCAGAAAAGTAAAACTCTGTTCCTGGTGATCGACCCAGATTCGATCTTAAATACTGGGTGTTTCATTCTCCATCCTTTCCAAATATATACTAGCAGGGAAATCTTTTTCTGCACCGTTGGCTTGGAGCTGTCTGCCTAAATATCAAACTCTTGGCCCTCATTCAGTCATCACCTAAGCAGTTTTATTCAGATTTTTCATATGAGCTAAAGCTGAATCTTCCCAGAGGACCCCTCTCCATACCTTGTCATTACCAATTACTCATTAGGTCAAAAATAAGCAACAGAAGGAAGCAATGTAGAGGCACCAGAAAGGGAAAAATACTGTATATTCTTGCAGATAAGCGGAGCCATGGATAAAGTGATCCTCAAAATTATTATGTTTTAATTTTCACAATTGGCTTATGGTGGTGCATTTTTCATGGTAAGTAAATCTGGCTTCCACCTTGCCCTAAGGTTGCAAAAGGGGATCCCATGACCCCATGGCAGTGCAACCGTCAAAATGTGGGTTCAGTTGTCAAGCATCCAAATAAAAATCATGTAACTGTGCGATGCTACAATGGTCATAAACGTGAAAAATGGTCATAAGTCACTTTTTTCAGTGTCGTTGCAACTTTGAATAATCGCTAAATGAACTCTTGTAAGTGGGGGACTATCTGTATATTCATGAATCGGCCATCCTGCAGATAAGCTGACCTCAATTTCTTGGGTACATTTTTGAACCTAAAATTCTTAGCTTACCTACAAATATATATGGCAAGAAATTTCAGGTGTTCAGGTATTGTTTTTTTTCCCAATCCGCTGCCATTTTAGGATGACAATGAAAACTGTAATTGATGCAGCTTTATTTATTGTGCTAGAAAGAATGTTGGCCATCTTTCAATCAGGCCAAAATGTTAGTAATCTTGCCCAGCATATCTCAGGAGATACATTAGACTCCAGACGGGAGTCCCAGGTACTTTATTATTGCAACCACAACTTCTTTCAGTTCAGCTTCTCCATGTTCTGTTATTGGAAGTAAAAAAAAGAATAGAATAGAATAGAATTTTTATTGGCCAAGTGTGGTTGGACACACAAGGAATTTGTCTTGGTGCATATGCTCTCAGTGTACATAAAAGAAAAGATACGTTCATCAAGGTACAACATTTACAACACAATTGATGGTCAATATATCAATATAAATCATAAGGATTGCCAGCAACAAGTTATAGTCATACAGCCATAAGTGGAAGGAGATGGGTGATGGGAACTATGAAACGATTAATAGTAGTGCAGATTCAGTAAATAGTTTGACAGTGTTGATGGAATTATTTATTTAGCAGAGTGATGGCCTTCGGGAAAAAACTGTTCTTGTGTCTAGTTGTTCTGGTGTGCTGTGCTCTATAGCGTCGTTTTGAGGGTAGTAGTTGAAACAGTTTATGTCCAGGATGCGAGGGGTCTGTAAATATTTTCATGGCCCTCTTCTTGATTCGTGCAGTATACAGGTCCTCAATGGAAGGCAGTAAGTAAGTAAGTAAGTAAGAAATTGTGATCCCAAAGGTCTATTTCAGTCACACAGCCCTCTTGTGATCCAAGGTTCTCTCTCTCTTTCCATCACTGAGGGCAGTCCATGTTTTCAAAATAGCTCATCTTGGTTTGGGATAGGAGACTGTTTGGGCTTTGGTAGAAACTGATGCCCGTAGATTCTGGGGTGTACAGATTAAGCTAACTAATAATAACTTGTCCAGAATGCCTGGCCCCACATTATGATGGAAAACCTCACTAGGATTCTTGCCCAAGAAGTGGTTAAAAATGAAATCTTTGCCTCGGTCAGCTTGTTTCACCCTGCTCAGCCCTCCTCCTCAGGACAACCACATTACTAACCATCTAGATAGATGCTTAGCATTTCCAAATTGTATTTGCTGCTGCAAAAAGAACATAAAGAGGGCTTTGGTCCAGAAGAGCCACAAGCTGATTCTGAGAGATGCTTCAAGCTCTTGAAACATCAACGGCCATCAGAGATGCTCAGAATCTGTTGTATGCCAGAGGACAGATATGATCAAAAAGCAAGAAAGAAGCAATTTCCTATCAGATACTTCAGGATTGGTATTAACCATCCTCTTATGGTGACCTCTGGGAAACACAAACAGTAATGTATGAATTCAGAAGGAAAGAAGAAAAGCCCCAGAAGATTCTAAAGGTGAGAAGTGTCATCAAGTGACTGCTCAGCCAAATCAAGGATCAGTGGGATTCTTCTGGTAAATGTCCACATGGAGGTTTTCATTCATCCAGATCACGGCTGTCCCGAGGGCACTTTTATTTTAAAGGCAACTGGACCTGCTAATATCTCTTTAAGACATTTTGCTTCTTGTTCAAGAAGCTTCTTCAGTTCTAACTAACTTAATTTCCCCACCAGTTAGTTAGAACTGAAGAAGCTTCCTGGATGAGAAACAAAACATCTTAAAGAAAAACCAGCAAGTCCAGTTGCTTTTAAAACAGATGCACCTTTGGGACATTCTCCTAGCAGTAGATTAGAAGAGCAGCCCCAAACCTTTTGGGCACTAGGAACCGATTCCGTGGAGAGAGGTTTTTCCGTGGATCACATGCTGCCTGCATTCCATGGATGGGGCTTCACCTGTTTGCGCAGCCCGGTTTCTGGCATGCCACGGACCAATGTGAATCCACGGACCGAGGGTTGGAAATTCCTAGATTAGAAAGTAGAACAATAGTTTGGAAAGGACCTTGGAGGTGTTCTAGTCCAGGTGTTGTGACTCGTCCTCCCTCCTCTCCGGAGCCAGGCCCCTCCCATCTCCAACCAGGCCTTTTATCAGACTCTGAGTCTGATAATGAAGATGAATGGCCTGTCATGACTCCAGCCCCCAGCCCTGGCCCCATGCCCGGAGAGGATTCAAGGAGTGAAAGGACAAGCCCAATAAACCTCACTCATACAGCGTGTGTTCCTTTGGCTCAGCCTTCAGAGCAGGAAGCCAGCCAGGTGGTGGAATTACCCGGGCCTACTCCCTCTGACCCCTCCCTTTCCCAGACACTGACAGCAGATCCAGCTGAAGACAATTTAGAGTGGGTGGACCCTTGCTTCCGGAGATATGAGAGGTGATGCCAGCAGAAGGAAGGGTGGGGCAGGCCTGGATAAATGCTGAGTCATGGAGCCACACCCCACAGCCTATATAAAGGACTTGCTTTTGGATTCCAACCTTGAGTCAAGCAAAGTCTTCTCTAGTTTGCTGATATCGGACCCTATCGCTGAAGTCACAACTTGGACTCCTGCCTGCCCTAATAAACCTTGAAGGCACTTGGCAAGCAGCAGAGGCTTCGTTGCCAAGTTTGTTACGGACTTCCTTGACTCATTGATCGGAGTGGGGGTGGGACACAACACCAGGGATCTCCAACGTGGCAACTTTAAGCCTGGTGGACTTTGACTCCAAGGATTCCCCAGCCAGCTTTTGGCTAGAGAATTCTGGGAGTCGAAGTCAACCTGGCTTAAAGTTGCCAAGGTTGGAGATCCCTGTTCTAGTCTAAAGCCCTGCTCAAGCAGGAGACCATATACCATTCCAAACAAACGGCTGTCCAACTCCTTCTTGAAAACCTCCAGTGATGGAACACCAGTGGTAGTATTCAGCCAGTTCTATTGGGTTCAGGCGAACCGGTAGCGGCAGCTGTGGGAGGCTCTGCCCTCATGCCCAGATGTCATCACGTCCCGTTTTTGATGCTCTGCGCATGCAGAAGGTTCTGCAAATGCGCAGAGGTGTTGCCCGCGTGCACTCACATAGGTGAACTGGTAGCGAAGGTAAGTCAATACCACCCCTGTGGAGCACCCACAACTTTGGCAGGTAACCCTTAAATTCAATTTGATCAGAGCCACTAAAGGATCCTGATGTAGCATTGCTGCCCACCTTGAGCCAATCTTTTGCAAGCAACACAATCTTCACACTGAGTCACCTCCCATTTCCAGCAGCTTGAAGCTAATGCCACTTAATTGCTAGGCACAAAATCTCATATGGCTCTGCTACAAGAGTTCTAGGAATGACCACCAGCCTATCGCGCAGCCGAGCTCATTTGCTAGGGAATGTTCCTTCTTTCTTTAATCTCAAACGTGGAGCTGAAAGGAAAACATACGATTATTTTCTCAAGCGTGCTGGAATCCACTTGAATAAATAACAGTTCCAGAAATGGGGCTGCTAAAATAATAAACTTCCTCGGAGCTGACCCCAAAAAGCAATGGGGGTGGAGGGAATGCCTTCTCTCCGTCAGAAAGCAGGATGGAGAAGTGCAGGAAACCTCCACCCCCATCTCTAAAGTTGATTTCTACCAACTTTCCACCCCTGATGGCAGAACATGGAGCTGAAAGCAGAAAAAAATGAAGGGTGGGGGCAAGCTCCACCTCCAGCAGAATATGAAGCTGAAAGCAGAAGGAGGAGGAGGAGGGGAAAAAGGGAGAGAAGCTTCTTTTACAACAAAATATGGATTTAAAAGCAGAAGAAAAAGAGTGGGGGCTTCTTTTGCAGCAGAATATGGAGATGAATGAAAAAAGAGGAAAAAGAGAGGGAGGCGCTTCTCTTTTTCAGCTCTTTCTGTTGTTGTTGCTAAATCTGCAATAATTAAAAGCACACGTTTAGAGGCTACAGATAGAGTTCGGCATGAGAAGAGGAGACTGGCCGATCCTGCCATCAACCTATTTGGGATCATTTTGGATGTGGTAGCAAGAAAAATATTTTGACCTTTAAAAAATTTTTTTTAATTGCATATAAAATAATGACAGCAAAAGAAGAAAAACCAGAGAAAAAAGACACAGAAATGCATACATAATAAAAATGAATACATGTCGAAATGTTTTTAAAAATGAATGGAAAAGTGCAACAAAATAAAAGCAAGTTAGGATATGTTATTGCAATAAACAGTTACAATTCTAACCATTTTAAAAAGTTTTATTTGATGGGATCTCTTGAAATTCACAGCCTAACACCTTTAGGGTGCAGATCTGAATGAAGAAGATATTCTTGGTAGAAGCTTTGGACCCTTGGAAAATACACTTTATTTATTTAGCGCTTTGTGCTAAATGAGGTTCTTTATGCAACTAGCCTAGAACTAGCCTAGAACTTCCTTTGATGGATAATATGCTTCACAGTCACAGTCTGAAATATTTACCATCATATCTTATTTATATTTTTTAAAGGAAGATGTCACATATTGGATTGAAAGCCTTCTGCATGCAAAGCATCCTTCCATCCAAAGAAAAATATCCAGGTACATTTGCTTTAAGACAAGCTGACAGAAAGAAGGAACTGGAGTTATTTTGTCTCTACTGAGATTAAACAAAATTTCTGTATGAAGATGCATTTGTAGGAAGCCATATTGCCCAGCTGAGTGTTTGCTTGAGGAGAAGTACAGGTAGTCCTCAAGTTACGAATGGAATTGAACCTGCCCATTCCATTTCTAACCCGAGGATTTGTGGGAGTGAATCTTGTACTTTGAATGGGATCACTCCCTCCTTTCACCCACACATTTGCTAATCGAATGTGAGGCTCGTGAAGCGCACATAAGGTATTTCATGGTGGGGAAGGCCATAGGGGGGCCTAGTGATGGAACAGGCCACTTGCTTAAGACCAACCAACGCCTCCCTGACCAACTGAAAAACCTCATGCTCCCCACAATTGCTGCCCTCCACCCTCACCCTGAGGTGCCTGGTCACTCACCATGTGAAGATCTAGCAAGCAGCATCCACTCCAGCCTCTCAGCCACGTGTCTCCCTCTGCAGTTCTGTTCGGGCCTCTGCAGGCCTCACCTGGCATATTGCAGGCTGAAATGGAGCTTCCGAAGGATGGATCTGCCCCTCCGATGCTCTGTTCGGGCCTTGCAACATGCAACTCAGCATGTTGCAGGCTGAAATGAAGCTCCATGCAGAGACCCGAATGGAATGTCGGAAGGGCGGATCCACCCCTTGGAAGGTCCATTTTGGTCGGCAACGTTCAAGACGATGTTGCAGAGCCTCTGTGGTTGTTCATAACAGCAAACAACTGCCATGGTGCAACAAGTGTCAACCCTGAAGTGAACCTGGCTGAGGCCATCTTTATGGCTTCAGGGTTACCACAAGACAGGGAGGGGGGGAAAATAGATAGCTGGGGTTTTGTAGTCAAAACAGAAAGTTTTCCTGTGGGGACCAAAGGCATTTCAACAGGTGGCTGGAAAGAGGAGAAGTAGAGTAACCAAGCAACTGAGTAGAGTAACCAGTACCTCTCTTGGACAATGTGACTAATGACTTGAAGGAAAGGGGGAACTTTCATTTTTTTATTAGGTGAAAACCACAGGAACTTTCAGAGTTGGTTTTCACCAGTTGTGACAGTATGATGTATCCAATAAATTGTTCTTTGAGGAATCTACCTGCCTCAGAGTTCTGCTTTCAATGGGTGCATTACTTTGAACATTGACAGTAAGATTCACAGTTTTGGGACTTGTTCGTAAATTTGAACGTTCATTAAGGGAAAGCTTGTAACCCAGATTACCTGTATAATCTATTGACCAAATCCATTTTACACTCAATAAAGATAATGTGCCGCCTCCTATCCCATTGACCTTTTCTCCTTTTTTGACTTTCACTTTCAGCAGATCACAAAGGTTGGCCAAAATGCTGGCGAATTCATATTGGGCAAATCCTGTTTCTGATGCAAGCTGGAAGAACTACAGTAGTTCTCAACCTATGACCACAGTTGAGCCCAAAATTTCTGTTGTTAACTGTTAACTTTGTTAAGTGAGTTTTGCCCCATTTTACAACCTTTCTTGCCACCATTAAGTGAATCACTGCAGGCATTAAATTAGTAACCCAGCTGTTAAGTGAATCTGGCTTCTCCATTGACTTTGTTTGTCAGAAGGTCACAAAAGGGGATCACGTGACCCCGGGACGCTGCAGCCATCCGAAAAATGAATCAGTTGCCAAGGATCTGGATTTTGATCATGTGACCGTGAGGAATGCTGCAAATTTGTCAGTGTGACAAATGGTCATAAATCACCTTTTTCAGTGCCTCTATAACATCACTAAATGAATTGTTGTAAGTCAAGGAGAGAGAGGGAGATTATTGCAATAATAATAGCGTGTTCCTCCTCTGGGCATGCTGAACTACAATTTCCAAAATTCACAAGTTTTAGAGATGACTAAAATATCACAGGCATCAGGGTAAGGAGGGTTGTTCCATAAACTGGAGGTTGCCGATCTATAGAAAAATTTTTATGGATCTATGTCTATGGAGGTTTGAAGCCTTTGTGGCAAATTCAAATGTTCTGGTTCTTCAAAATATTTCTGTGTGGTCTTAGGGACATTATATAGAAGCACAAATAATGTGCTTGGAAACATTTCCGTTGCATGTTTTTTTAAAAAATGTGGAGAAGTATCAAATGTTAGAAATGCAACAAATTTGTCATGTAAAGTTAATGAAAATGTAACAAACAGACACAATATTCATTAAATTAGACAGTTAAAATGAATACAAAACCCATTCTCTCCTTCCTTCCTTCTTTCCTCCTTCCCTCCCTCCCTTCCTTTCTCCCCCTCCCCGAGACAATAATTGCAGAAAACACATGCAATCATCCATAAAACTTTCCAAGCAGGCTAAAATTTATTCTACTATAATTCAGTATTGTTTTTAGTAAAGTCTAAACAAAGACATTGGAACTGCAAATGGTGAATCCACCAAAATTACCATGTTACTATGGTTTTTTTCTTTGTAATCGAAACACCATTGAAATATAGAATACCAATTTTCTCATGCCAAGTATTCCAATAAAGAGTATTTCTAGGAAAGCTTGAAAACTGTTTGAAAGCAACATTAAAATCACAGCATATGTCCTTAAAGTTGTTTACGTGTGTGTGTGTGTATCACACTGGTTATTTTTAATGGACAGTTTATAAAATGTTATAGGGCATATAAAATCAACACAATGTATATATTTCCATTTACTTTTACTGAATTCTAGTTAGCAAACTTGCTACACCAGATCTCATTTGTGGAGCAATGAGTTCAAGATTGATTTGAGGAAATAATACATAACTCAACTGTATTATGTTTCTGATACTTTTAAGCATATCAACTGAAACAGAATCAGAAAGGTTATAATAGCCAAATAGAAAGAAAGATTGTGCATTCTTAAATTTATCCAATGTGAAAAGCACAGGGCTCATCCAGCATGCAAAAGCATATTCTTAGTATTTGTGGACTCCTTCTGCCACTAAATCTTAATCCACAGTTGACTAACCACAATAGCTAGATTCGTCCAATACACTAACCCCAACCCAATCACATTATTAATTATTAATTCTTTAAGGAGTCTTGCCCACTATTCACATGAAACAAACTAATGTTTTATGTACTGTAATCAAGGCATTGCAAATGTTGATTTTATTTTTCTCTTTCTTCTCAAAACATTCAGAGAAAGAGTTTGCAGAGTTTCATCATGGACTAACCACAGCTTGTTATGCTAGCCAAAACCAAAACAATTGCTGCTACAATGTTTTCTGGAAACAAGCCAGCTCCCAAATCATAGTTTACAATGGATTCACTAATCCAGGGTTTGGCAAATCCTCCAGATGCTTTGGACTACAGCCCCAAAGTTACTTAAAAGTTATTCAGGTTGCTTACACCCCCTAGCTTGAACCATGCATGAAAGGCACAAAGTCACTTTCAGAGCTGGTTCCCACAACATACCAAAGAAGGGAGAAAAGTCCCTTATCTTTCTTGTACCTAAAATTACATCATAACAATGACAACAACAACTATAATAATTCCTGCCCCTGCTATAATCCAACACTTTCTTCCCTATTTGCACACCTAGATTTTCTTTCACCGGGATGCTGGGGCAGGGGAAACATACAAAATTATTATTATAAATCTACCCAATGGTAGATTTGCCACTAGGCAAATCAAATCCAAACAGTTCAAATACAGTATGTGTAAAGATTTATTGTATAAGCATAAGCTCTCTGCAAGAATCTGAACTACTAACGGTCAAGGGAAATTAATGAGGGTTAAGAATACAAGTTATTCAAGGTGGGCTGGACTTAGATCTCTTGTGGGCGCAAAAAGACTCATGACTGATGACATGTTTGACCCTTCCTCAGGCTCAGCCTGGTTATCTCCTACACCCAAGCACCTTTGGATAATATCCACACTATTTTGGGTACTGAGAACAGCAGGGGAAGAAAGTGGTGCCCTCAAAGCAACATGATGGTCCCATGTCATCATAACTCCTTCCTGGTTTCCCCACTCAACATCCTTTTGAATGGGATATTCTGAATGTCAATCTCCAATGGTACATCTGATTTAATCAGGAGGCAGGATGCTTGCTACAGCTGCCAAAGCAATCCAGGAGCCCCAGGGAATCAAGATAGGGTTAGGCTAGGATTCATGAGGGTTAAGCTTCCCCAGTGTGCATCATAGAACGCTCTGACCACTAGTCTAGGCAAGAAATCAGGAGTCTGGGGCTACAAGATCAATGGTGAATTCCATAACTGAGTAGAGCATTGATGCAGTGATGGGAAAAGGTGTTGCTCTTGAGGCTTGATGCAACAGGATGCTGAGTCAGCTACTATCAAAACTTGCTGTCTGGAGCAATTTGACCTCCAAGCAGAGGTGGGTTTCAGCAGGTTCTGACCAGTTCTGGAGAACCGGTAGCGGAAACTTTGAGTAGTTCGGATAACCAGTAGTAAAAATTCTGACTGGCCCTGCCCCCATCTATTCTCTGCCTCCCAAGTCCCAGCTGATTGGGAGGAAATGGGGATTTTGTAGTAACCTTTCCCAGGGAGTGGGGTGGGAATGGAGATTTTACAGTATCTTTCCCCTGCCATGCCCACCAAGCCACACCCACCATGCCATGCCACGCACACCAAGCCACACCCACAGAATCGGTAGTAAAAAAAGTTGAAACCCACCACTGCCTCCAAGAGCATCCAGTCTTTCTTCAGATGGTTCGAAGAAGAATAGTAGTAAATAATCAAGACTCAAGTCAGCAAGAACTGTTGGAATGGGAGATACAGTCAGCAAAATGGAGAGGAGACACTCCCAAGGACCACCAAAACAACCATAGAACAGCAGTGAGCATCAAATGCCTGCCCAATAGAAACTCTTTAACAATTATTTGTTTTTATTACATTTTTATCCTGCCCTTATTGCTTTATAAGTAACTAGCTAATGATGATTACCTGGCATTGCCCAGGTATTTATTTATCCCAATCTTGTATTGGACAGGAAAAGGAATGAATTATATCTTTAGTGTCGAATCAATCAATTTTATTCACAGGGTTTTAAAAGTATAAGCACAGTATACAAATTATAAAGTAAAATATTATTCAAAATAAGAATAATATTAATTAAGGACAAAACTTGATTATAAACAACATTTTTGTTTCACCTCCAGGAGCAAGAATAAATAAATTCTGTGGTGAGCAAACAAAATAAAATTATATGTGGGAGAAACATGGTGATCTCAAATCCACTCCACAGTATTTAATAGACTGACTCTGTGACTTATTGATTGTGATTGAGAATGCAAGTCTCAATTTTTTTTCAAAATTTTTTCAATTTCTTTTCCAGAGAGTAAGTCATCTGTCTACCACGTTTGGTTGAAATTGCTTGAGCTGGAACACATACACCAAGGAGTGTTAGGAGTGTGTAGCCCCTACATAATTTTTTTCCAGAGAGTAAGTCATCTTTGTACCAAGTTTGGTTGATTGCTTGAACTGTTCTAGAGCTATGCTGGAACACACTCACCCCCACCCCCACACCCCCACACACCCACCCTGAGGGGTGTTAGGGGTGTGTTACCCCACAGTATTTTTTTTCCAGAAAGTAAGTTTGAAGTTTGAAGAAAGTAAGTCCAGAAAGCAAGTTTGGTTGAAATTGCTTGAGCCGTTCCAGAGTTATGGTGGATCATATATACATACATACATACATACATACATACATACATACATACATCCTTTTTATATATATAGGAGGAGGAGGAGGAGGAGGAGGAGGAGGAGGAGGAGGAGGAGGAGGAGAAGAAGAGGAAGAGGAAGAAGAAGAAGAAACAACTGATGATTCAAGGCACAAATATACTCCTTCCTCCTCCTATTTTCCCTGCAACAACCCTGGGAAGTGGGTCAGGCTGAGAGAGAGTGACTGGCCCAAAGTCACCCAGCTGGCTTTCATGGCTAAGGTGGAACTAGAATACACAGTCTCCTGGTTTCTAGTCAAGCACCTTAGCTATGAGACCAAACTGGCTATATTCTGATGAGAGTCAATTACTCAATCAAAAGTTAGGTGGGGAACTGTTGTGGTCTGCCAGCACTCTGAGGAGCTGGCAGGGGAGTCTGACAGTGATGAGGCTGAGGAAGAACATGGGCAAGTCCTGGAGGCTGGGGAAGGCCAGGATGAGGGCTCTGTGTCGGAGGCAGAGATGGGGCCAGGGCCATCGGGAAGTGATGTGCGGACTCTGGAGCCTCTAGAGCAGTGATGAAATGTAAAATTTGTTACTACCAGTTCTGTGGGCGTGGCTTAGTGGGGAGGGTAATGTGACTGGGTGGGCGTGGCCAACTTTTTTTGTTTTTTCCTTTTAAAAATCATTTTTTCTACAACCTCTTTGGCCGAATAGGTTGTAGAAAAAATGCTTTTAAAAGGCTCTGTAGATCCCAGCTGAGTTGCCTGATCGTCAGAGGCTTTTCTTTTCTTTTAAAAGCATTTTTTTTGCCTTTAAAAGAAAAAAAAAGTCTCTGACGATCAGACAACTCAGCTGGGATCATTAGAGGAGCCTTTTAAAAGCATTTTTTCTATGACCTCTTTGGTTGAAGAGGTTGTAAAAATGCTTTTAAAAGCCTCTGACGATCCCAGCTGAGGCTTTTTTTAACTTTTAAAAGCTTTTTTTGGCTAAAGAAAAAATGTGCTTAAAAGTAAAAAAAACACGCGGCTGATGATCACGCAGCTCAGCTGGGCGGGGTGGGAGGCAGAGATTTTTGCTGCCGGTTCTCCAAACCACCTGCCACCATCACTACCGGATTAGGTGATCTAGTCCGAACCGGGAGCATTTCACCCCTGCTCCAGAGGCTGACAATAGAGAGGCAGAGGAACAGGAGGAGCCTGTTCCTAGTGCATGCATGAGGAGAGCTGCCAGAAGGCAAGAGTACCTAGAGCAAAGAAGATGACTTGGGAGTAGGGCCAAGAGATGATTGGCCCCTCCCATAAGGCTTAAAAGACCAGCAGCAGCTCTTGGGCTCTTTGTCAGAAAACGATGTTGATAGACTTATTTCTTGTCTTGCTGCATTTATTTCTTGTTGGCTTCTTCTGCTACTGAACTTTTGCCAAGAAAAGCCTTTGGCAGTTTGCCTACTTAAACCAAGGTTGGTGATAAGACTGAAGAATTATGTTATGAAGAATTTGTTTTGAATTAGTTTGGACTACGCTGAGAATGAGTTTAATTCTCAGCTGTTCTAATAAAGTCTGTTTGTTTTCGAACTGATTGCGTCTAATAATACCTATTTGGGCCTGGGTCACAACAGGAACAGAAGAATAATCAGGCTTGTAGGGGAATAAACAATGAGAATAAAAATTGAAAACACGTCAAGGAGAGACTAGGCAGAAGGAAAAAAAATTTGAGCAGGAAAATAAATTGTAGCAAAGAAGTCAGACAAATTGGAACAGAAGTCATACACTGCAATTTTATATATGCCTTTTTTTCCAACCTCTACATTTGTACCCCTCAGAAAATATGTGATTTTCTGAACCATTGTGTTACAGACACAAATCAGGCCAGCTCACAATTTCCACATCTGGAAAAGGTTTGAGCCCCTTCATGAGAGGGAACATGGCTGGTTCTGACCTTAGACAGCTATCTGTCTCTTGTTAGGAATATAGTACTTTTTCCATCAAGCTATTAGCACAGAGGTCAGCCAGGAAAGGAGGGGATTAGAATCTTGTTAATGAATGCCAAGATAGATCCTGCCAATTCAGCACAATTGGAGCAATAGGCAACAGACATTGCTCGCTACCTGTATGCTGTCGAGGTTAAAATGCTGGTTTATGAACAAGGTGTCCTAGAATTTAAATTAGGACACTTTGTTCATAGGTCAGCATTTTAACCTCGACAGCATAGAGGTAGCTAGCTTTGGTTAATCTTTCTCACAGCCTAAGCTACATCATAGGGTTCTTTGATAGATAAAGTTAGAGGGAAGCGTCTTATTGAGCATTTCATGGAATATGCAGCAAGAAATAGTTGCTAGGAGCCATGGTGGTGCAGTAGTTAGAGTGCAGTATTAGCAATAGCAACAGCACTTAAACTTATATACCACTTCACAGTGCTATACAGCCCTCTCTAAATGGTTTAGAATCAGCATATTGCCCCAAACAATCTGGGTCCACATTTTGCCAACCTTGGAAGGATGGAAGTCTGAGTCAACCCTGAGCTGGTAAGAATCAAACTGCTGAACTGCGGGCAGTCAGCAGAATTAGCCTGCAATACTGCATTCTAACCACTGCACCACTATGGTACTGTAACTCTGCCTACAGCCTGGAGTTCAATCCTGACCAGATCAAGGTTGACCCAGCCTTCCATTCTTCTGAGGTTGGCAAAATGAGGACCCAGGTTGTTGGGGGCAAAATGCTGGCTCTGTAAATTGCTTAAAGAGGGCTGTAAAGCACTATGAAGTGGTATATACCTTAAGTCTAAATGCTATTGCTATTTCTAGATATAAAAACCAGCGTACCAACTTTTTGAACAGCACTAGAAAAAGGCTGCTGAGTGACTGAGAAATGCTTGAATCAGCATTCTTAGCTTTTTTCCAATAATAAAACTCAGAGCCTAAATAAATTCTTTAGGAAATCAGTGTTAGATATTGACAGCTTGCATAGTTTTCTATCTGGTCCGAAAGAATACTCAAACATGATTGGCTGAACCCTCTGGCACCTCCCTTTATAAGGGCAAGCTGTCAGAGAGGCTAGCTGCTGGATTGTACATAGTTGCTGAATAAAGAGCTGTTGTCTGAAGCCTGTCTCCAGTCTCCTCATTCTTCCAATTTAACAATCATCTCACCTTGTACTCAAGAATAGGTGTAATGTATCTTTAAATATTTTGGCGGGAAACAAGCACGTTGCTGATTGGTTGAAGCCGCCGGTTAGACTGTATATAAGGAGAGGTTTTTCCCCAGCCTGGCTGCTGGGTTCACCATATATTAAAGAGCTGTTGTCACTACCCTGGTCTCCAGCCTCGTTACTTCCGAACTTAACACTGGCGGCGAAGGTGGGATCTCGAGGCTAAGAGCACCAGGAGCAGGCTGAGCATGCGAAGAACCGAACCCAGCAAACTCAGGGCAGAAAGCGGAGATGGCCAGCTACACTCCGCCGCGCCGTTTGACCCATCCAGGGAGAAATGGGGAGCGTACATGACCCGTTTAGAGCTTCCTCGAGGCAACGAACTGCAAGGAGTTCAGACAACCGCAAAGGGCATATTTTCCTGAGCCACTGCGGTCCGAGGTCATCGACATCGCGGAAGCCCTGGCAGAGCCAACGCCGGTACAATCGGTATCGTGGCAAACTCTGCAAAATCTATTGAAGAACCATTTCGCCAACACCGTCCAAATACGTACGGCGTTTTGAATTTGGAGAGCGCAGACAGCAAGAGGCGAATCCATCAGCGATTACATGGCCGCCCTGAGAAAAGCCTCCAAGATTGTGGGTACCGAGACTTGGATGAGGAGCTGTTAGAGCAACTCATCCGTGGGGTCAGAGACATTCGTTTGCGGGCGGCTGCTATCAAAAAGCAATCTAACGCTGGCAAAGCGCTCTGGGCGAAGCCAGAGCTCATGAGATGTCCACCCAAGCGGCGGAAACCTACAAAAGCCACTCACGCCAATGGCGCGAAATCAACCCCGGTCCACAACGAAGAAATCCAGACCGAATCAGACGGCGAGGATGAGGAAGGAGTTTGCCTCACCGAGAGAAGGGGCAAAGAAGACCGGGATGAATGCGGAAGTTGCGGAGGGCAACACCAGCATCAACGATGCAAGTTCAAGGACGCTACATGTCGGCGGTGCGAGAAGAAGGGGCACCTGGCTCAAGTCTGTCGAGCACCCCAACCTTCCCGCCGAAAATTCAAACCAACCAATCAGAGCGCGGGATCGGCAAGGCGACCCGCGATTGGTCAAAACAAAAAGGGCGCGAATTCAAATCGAACGACCGTGATAATAGGCCGTGCAGCAACCCGCGTCGAGAAGAAAATCTTCACAAAACCGAAAATCGAAGGAGTGCCGTGCCGACTAGAAGTGGACACAGGGTCAGCGATCACAATCATGTCCTGGGACACTTTTGCGAAAGCTTTGCCGAGAATCGCCAAACGCAAACTGCAAACACAGCGGCTACGAGTTCACGACTACCAAGGGAATCGCATCCCTGTTCGAGGGACCACCTCCGTCCGCGTCGAGTACGGACCACACAAGAAGACCCTGCCCATCACGATAGTCGAGGGGACCCTGCCAAGTTTGTTGGGACTGGACTGGTTCCGTGCATTGGGCATGGGAGTGACTGGCATCTACAGAAGTGACCTTAGCCTAAAAGACACACTCATGGTCGAATTCGAAGATGTGTTCAAGGACTGCCTGGGCAAGTACAAGGGGACCCCTATTTCCTTCAATTTAGACCCCCAGGTAGCCCCCATACGGTTAAAAGCAAGGAGGGTCCCTTTTGCCCTTAAACCCAAGATCGACAGGGAGATAGACAAGCTCATCAGTCAGGGGATACTGGTGCCAGTCGATCATGCAAAGTGGGAGACGCCAATCGTCACCCCAGTGAAACCAGATGGGTCAGTTAGAATCTGCGCTGATTACAAGGCAACGTTAAACAAAGCCTTGCAAAAAAGCGCCTACCCGGTCCCCGTGGTGCAACACTTGCTGCACTCGCTGGGGCAAGGGCACGTTTTTGCCAAATTAGATTTGGCCCAAGCCTATCAACAACTGCCCGTAGACGCCAACACAGCCGAAGCCCAGACAATTGTGACTCACAGAGGTGCTTTCAAGTGTACCCGGTTACAGTTTGGGGTGAGTGTGGCTCCTGGTCTATTTCAAAATTTAATGGAGCGACTTCTGCAAGGGCTCCCGGGGGTAGTCCCCTATTTTGATGATGTATTGGTATCAGCCGAAAATTTAGAAGAATTGGGGGAACGTTTGAGAAAAGTTCTGGGCATTTTCCGGTCAGCCGGTCTAAAGGTTAAAGTGAACAAATGCCAAATAGGGGTAGAATCCGTAGAGTTCTTGGGCTACAGAATAGACAAGGAAGGAATCCACCCCACTGAGAGCAAGGTCAAGGCAATAAGAAAGGCTCCAGCGCCCAAAAACAAAACAGAGCTACAGGCATTCCTGGGTCTAGTGAACTTTTACGCGGTCTTTTTGAAAAATAAGGCAACCGTTGCCGAGCCGCTACATAAGTTACTGGGAAAGAATACTGCTTGGTCTTGGGGAAAGACGGAAGCTAAGGCTTTCGAAGCAGTAAAAACCTACTCGGCGATAGCTTACTAATTCAGTATCATAGCACAATGCCATTGGTATTAGTTTGCGATGCTTCCCTTACGGGTGGGGGCTGTGCTCAGCCACAGGCTTCCAAATGGCACAGAAGCCCCAATAGCCTTCTACTCCAGAACGATGTCCTCGACAGAGAGGAACTATAGTCAGTTGATAAGGAAGCTCTAGCTATAGTGTCAGGGGTAAAAAGTTTCACGAATATGTTTTGGTAGAGACTTTGAAATTGTTACAGACCATAGACCACTGTTAGGGTTACTGGCTGGCGATCACCAACGCCTGTGGCACTTTCGCCCGATTGACCCGATGGACTATCTTTAGCCGCCTACTCCTACAAACTGCGGCATCGCCAGGAAAAGAGTTGGGGCATGCGGACGCATTAAGCAGATGCCCACTACCAGGGCGATCGAGACCCCACTCCGGGACGCCCATACTGTTAATTGACTCTCTGGACTCTGGCCCAGTCACGTCTAAGGAGGTGGCTCGGGCATCATACCGGGACATTATTTTGAGAACTGTACTTGGTTGGGTACAAGAGGGTGGCCGCTGCGCCCGGGCGGCGTTTTAAAGAGTTTGTAAAGCGTGGGGAACTTTCGGCTCAAGGGGTGCCTGCTATGGGGGATCGAGTGGTGATCCCAGAGAAATTGAGGAAAAGGGTGTTGGATCTCCACGAGGTCACCCAGGGATCGTAAGGATGAAGGGTCTAGCGAGAAGCTATGTGTGGTGGCCCTTAATGGACTCGGAAATTGCTGAAAGGGTAGGGAAATGCCAGGCCTGCCAAGAGTCCAGACCGCTACCCCCAACGGCCCCGGTTCGGGAATGGGAGAGACCCCAAGGGCCCTGGTCGAGAATCCACATTGATTTTGCCGGCCCCTTCCACGGCCAAACCTTCCTGGTAGTAGTCGATGCCTACTCCAAATGGCTGGAAATCATTCTCATGAGATCCATGACAGCCGAGGCCGTGATCTCAGTTCTCAGGCACCTATTTGTAACCCATGGGTTGCCCGACACACTAGTTTCCGATAACGGCCCGCAATTCACGGCAACCCAGTTTGAGGAATACTTGGCAGAAGAGGGCATCCGACATGCCCTCTCGGCGCCTTTCCACCCTGCGACGAATGGCCTTGCAGAGCGTTTCGTCCGGAGCGCAAAAGAGGCATTGTCCAGAATCAAGCCAGGCGACTGGCAAACAAAAATCGATGTTTTCCTGGCGTCCAACACAGAACCCCTGTGTCACAACCGCAGAAGCCCAGCAGAATTAGCCTGCAATACTGCATTCTAACCACTGCACCACTATGGTACTGTAACTCTGCCTACAGCCTGGAGTTCAATCCTGACCAGATCAAGGTTGACCCATCCTTCCATCCTTCTGAGGTTGGCAAAATGAGGACCCAGGTTGTTGGGGGCAAAATGCTGGCTCTGTAAATTGCTTAAAGAGGGCTGTAAAGCACTATGAAGTGGTATATACCTTAAGTCTAAATGCTATTGCTATTTCTAGATATAAAAACCAGCGTACCAACTTTTTGAACAGCACTAGAAAAAGGCTGCTGAGTGACTGAGAAATGCTTGAATCAGCATTCTTAGCTTTTTTCCAATAATAAAACTCAGAGCCTAAATAAATTCTTTAGGAAATCAGTGTTAGATATTGACAGCTTGCATAGTTTTCTATCTGGTCCGAAAGAATACTCAAACATGATTGGCTGAGCCCTCTGGCACCTCCCTTTATAAGGGCAAGCTGTCAGAGAGGCTAGCTGCTGGATTGTACATAGTTGCTGAATAAAGAGCTGTTGTCTGAAGCCTGTCTCCAGTCTCCTCATTCTTCCAATTTAACAATCATCTCACCTTGTACTCAAGAATAGGCATCAAAATCTAGCCTGAATGATGATTAGGATCACTATATTACTATATGGATTGCAGAAACACAGGTGCAGATTTGCTCTCAAAGAACACACTAAAATCTTGCAAACACAAGCATGGAACCAGCAATGCTGCAGAAGGAAGAGAGCCACTGGCCTCGCACTGTACAAATTCATGCTCAGTTTTGAGCAGCAACCAAAGATCTTATCCCTCCCTCCCTCTCTCCCTTCCCTTTTCTTTCTTTGTTCCCTTTCCCCCCCACCTCTCCCCTTTCCTTTCTCTCTCTCTCTCTCTCTCTCTCTCTCTTTCTTTCTTACTTACTTTCTCTCCCTTTCCTTTCCTCCTCCCCTTCTCCTTTCTTTTCCTTTTCATTCCTCTTCCTTTTTCCGTACTTTCATCTTCTTTCAGCATGCCATTTTTGGATTGAAACTGCTGTCTGTACAAATACAAAATGATGTCCAAGCCAGACTACAAGATAAAAATCATATACTAAGGACAATAAAAGCTAATTTACGCACCTTGAAATACCTTGATGTAATGAATGCAAGCCCAAGTATAATTTTTTTTAAATTTGAATTTATATCCCGCCCTTCTCCAAAGACTCAGGGCGGCTTACAATGTGTTAAGCAATAGTCTTCATCCATTTGTATAATGGATTGGAAATAAGCTTCTGTGATCTGTCAGCTTCCCAAAAACTATTTCAAACTTTTGAAGGTTATTAACCTAAACAGGGGTGGGCACTGGAGAACCTGCAGGCTTTGAATCCCTTTTCAGGGGCATCCAAAGCCCTTTTATTATAAATACCAAAAATCTGATACACCCTTTGCTTTCAAGCTGATGTCGAAAATACACCAAGACTGTTACATAAAACTTGAAGTAGGCTTACAACAAGGGATACCTCATTCCATCACCACCCTAAACACCCAAGGAAAAATATAAATCCTAATCCCACACTTTTTGTGGGCTTGTTTTTGTCCAAAATGTTAATGGCAACTCCTGACCTATAGGGATGGTGAAGGAATTTAATCTGTGCAAATTCCAATACAAGCTGATTTGACTTGTATTTCCTGAACTAAAACACTGACCCAAACCTGGTTATCTGATGACTTTTAAAATTCCTGAACATTCTGCTCATGTTCTAACACAGCTTGAGTTTAATGGGGCTTACTTCTTTCTGATATGGAAAAGAATTTTGTGCAGTGCCAAAAACATCTCTTGCATTTTCCCCGGCTGTTCTCCTTTGATTGAAAGAAAAGGAAGGGTGTGTATGTATTTTTCAGAAGAAAAATAGAGGATGGGTCTTCATGCCCTTATTTAATTATTACCATAGATAAAAGGAAATAGGGGAATTGCCTGTGTTTCATAATAGCACTTCTCCGTCCAGTCTCCCTGACTTCCAATACTTCCATTAAACCCCAAAGCAATAGCACAGCTTTTCAGGTGCAGAAATGTGAACAGCCAGGGAAGCTTGAGGCTGGTTGTAAGATCATCTTTTGCCACTTTGCAATAGAGCTGGCCCCAAGTCATCCTGAACAGAAATTGAAAAGTCATTATCTACCATCCTGCAAATGAGACAAAAAACAAAAAACAAAGGGCAGAAAACATGAAAAATTACAAGGCAAATTCTGGAGTAGGGATGCAGCCTCAGAGCTAAACAGCTTTTTCCTTCCTGAAAAGGTGACATGATAGTAGTGTTCCAATATTTTTTTTTAATTTGAATTTATATCCCACCCTTCTCCGAAGACTCAGGGCGGCTTACAATGTGTTAAGCAATAGTCTTCATCCATTTGTATATTATATACAAAGTCAACTTAATTGCCCCCAACAATCTAGGTCCTCATTTTACCTACCTTATAAAGGATGGAAGACTGAGTCAACCTTGGGCCTGGTGGGACTTGAACTTGCAGTAATTGCAAGCAGCTGTGTTAATAACAGACAGACTTAGTCCGTTGAGCCACCAGAGGCCCAATTTGCAGGGCTGCCACAAAGAAGAGGGGGCCAACCTATTTTCCAAAGCACCAGAAGGCAAGACAAGAAACAATGAATGGAAACTAATCAAGGAGAGAAGCAACTTGGAATTAAGGAGAAACTTCCTAACAGTGAGAAGAATTAACCAGTGGAATGGCTTTGCCTTCAAGAATTGTGGATGCTTCATCACTGGAGGTTTTTAAGAAGAGATCAGACAGCCACTTGTCTGGAATGGTATGGGGTCTCCTGCTTGAGCAGGGGGTTGGATTAGAAGACCTCCAAAGTCCCTTTCAGTTCTGTTATTCATCTGCAGAAATGCTCCTTGACTGAGCTAAACTTTCCCAACAGTTTGGGGAAGGCCTTTCTGCAGGAAAGATACAATAGAAGAAAAAAAAAGGATCAGACAGTAACAAAGAACCATAAGCAGAGCTGAACTTGACCATCTGAAGGTGGGGGGGCGCACTGTGCTTTCTAACTATGCTCCAGGCCATGCAACCATGCGCAGAAACAATGTCAAGGGTTGAGCTGCAACCCTATTCTTAAGCAAGCTTTACATCACATCTGGCACGGAGAGCCTTTTTTTTGTTTCAGGAAGAGACTTCTGGATATCCTGTTGAGCCGAGATCCAATTTTACAGACTCTGTGATAACATTCCACTATATAACTTGGAGCCTTGTTTGAATCCTGCAGCCTCATTAGCGAGCTGCGAAAGTCAGGAATGTCTCCCCCCACTTTCCAAGTTTTGCTCCTGAATGTATTAACTTTCCATGCATCAAGCTGAGTTTGCTGTCTGGTGCCAGAAGTCAGCTGCAATATTTCCCTTGAAGGTTACAAATGCACTGAAAATAAGCACACAAGGGGACTTGCTGGCATAAGCTCTCTTTCCTCCATTAAAAGAAAATTGGCACAAAGGTTAGAGTTTTATGAAAAGAGGCTTGCCCGCCCCTCCTTGGCCTACCCAATTTTTGCAAAAAGCAGCAAGAATCGTGTTCTTTGGACATGGATTATACACAATCCTCAGATTTCAAAAAGGGAGGGAGCCAACTCATAAAAGCATAATCTTTAAACACAGTCCAAAGGCTTCAGCACATCTCTGGCATTCACAGCCACATTCTCCGGGGCAGTGCAATGATCCACCATTAAACATTTAAAATGCAATGATTGACCTCTCCTCTCACCCCACCCCAAGGTGGTTAGGCTGGCATTGAAACTGTAATAATACAGGTTGTCTTCAAATTACAATAGTGCCCCCAAAAACCCATTTCTGAGCAAGACAGTTGTTAAGTGAATTTTGCCAGATTTTATGATCTCTCTTGCTGCAGTTGTTAAGTGAATCAGTGTAGTTTTTAAGTTAATATCAAGTTTATTACAGTTAAAGACCAGAGATCAGAACAACAACAGCAACAACAACAAAAAACACTCAAGGAATATCCAGTTTAAAATTCTAGAATAAAATAAATAACACATAAAATCTATATTAAAATCAGGATTTGGCATCCAATTTGTCAGTTATACATGGCCTAACTATTCTATAATATCTATATTATTATTCTAGAATTTTAAACTGGATATTTCTTAAGTGTTTTTATTTGTTCTGATCTCTGGTCTTTGACTGTAATAAACTTGATCTAAGATTTAAGTTAGTTAAATGAATGTTAAATGAATCTGGTTTCCCCATTGACTATGGTTGTCAGAAGGTTGCAAAAGGGGATCACATGACCCTGGGACACTGCAACTGTCGTAAGTACATGCCAGTTGCCAAGCATCCAAATTTTGATCATGTGGCCGTGGAGATGCTGTAATGGTCATAAGTGTGAAAAACAGCCATAAGTCATTTTTTTCAGTGCCATTGTAATTTTGAACAGTCACTAAATGAATGAAGGCTATCTGTAGTATTGTAGTAGCAAACAAGAAGAGTGTTTGGGGAGCCAAACAAGACCATTCAAAAATGGGGGAGTTTAACATCCAGTCTTTGGATCGCCACCTCCGTTATTTTCAGAATGTTTATTATTTATCAAAATTGGGTCATCCAAAGAGTTAACAGCACATAGTGAGAGTTAGCCTTTCAACCAAAAAATGTGGATGTGGGAAAAAAAAATAAGGAAAAGGCCCAGGGTGGGTGGGCAGAGAGAGACACATTTCCTTTAATTGGAAGAAGTGCTATAAAATTATTAAGATGTCACATTATGACTGGAGAGTTTCAAATTAACTCTCAGCCACATCAGATGGCTGAAATAACTCTCAATCTCTCTCAAAATTTTGTGTTGAGCTTTATCTAATAGTGCAGAGACTGTTGAATGAGCTAGGATTAGCAGACTACATACATATCTTGTATCCTGCATTTATGAAAATTTATCCATGCATCAGTATTTATTTCTTTAATTTATTTCTGGACTACATGCTATGAGAGTTGGCCCATTCCAGTCAGTAACTCCTTCAAATTATAGTCAACTCAAAAATAAAAACTCTACACATTGTTTTAAAGATAAACAATAGAAACACCATAAAATGGTAAAAAGCATCCAAGCATTCAAGCCCATGTGTAATCAAAGAATTATTCAGGATATGGGTCATTATCACTAAAACTTGCCAGCAAAATCAAATTGTTTTTATGGGCAGAAGGCTAACTTACGTAAAAAAAAGTGTTTTTAAACTTTTCTCAAAACATTCCAGAAAAGAACAGACAACAAAGTTGGAACTGGACCCAAACTTCAACAAAGCACATATGGAACTGTGTCAGAATACCTCTGAATACATTGCAGAGTCCTGTGTTCCTGAGCAGAGGGCCCTGCATGCCATCTTAGATTAAGATATGGCCTTCTAGATGTTGAGCTCCAACTTCCAACAATCAGAGACAGCACAATCAACAGGGAGAAATGAAGAGTTGGAGCTGAATAACATCTGGAGAGCCACATTTTGCCAACTCTGGATTAAGTGAAAAAGCATCCAGGATGCCAACCTTATTTTTTTTCACAGACCAACCATCAAATGCAATGAAGAAGGGATCAACTTATCTTCCAAAGCACTAAAAGGCAAGACAATCAACAATGGATGGAAACTAATCAAAGAGAGAAGCAATTCCGGAATTAAGGATAAACTTCCCAACAACAAGGACAATTAACCAGTGGAAGGACTTGCCTTCAGAAGTTGTGGGTGCTTCATCACTGGAGGTTTTTAAGACAAGACTGGACAGCCACCTGTCTGAAATGGCACAGGGTCTCCTGCTTGAGCAGGGGATTGGACTAGAAGACTTCAAAGATTTCCTCCAGCTCTATTCTGATTGGTGGACCAGCCCCTTCAAATTGCATTTTATTTTCCTTCTACTCTATTAATTAGTTCATTGAGGACAAAATCTAATATAGTTAAACACACAATGAGAAATAAGCGCTTTCAACTCTGCTAGAGTACTAAGAAAATATATTTAACATTGTATCATCAATTGCTCTAATATTCATAGTATTATATATCACTTCTGTATATCTGTAATTCTCATAGTGAACTGAAAAGATATTTAACATTTTACCATTTCCCTAGCCAGCTTTGTTTTTCCTAAATTCTTTCATGCAAAGCAGGGCTACAATGTTTCCAGTTCTATTAAGCCAATTCATTCATGACAAGTAATCATTGTAACCTTTCCCAGGCTAGAAACTGTTTCACTCAGCCCAGATGTCTCCCCTCCAGACCTCAGACCCCCACAGCCACCCACAACCCTCCCCCCAACTTTGCAACGTGCAGCTAGCTCTCCAGAGCCGTTTGGCACATGCGTAGAGTAACCATCTGCCAAACGTTCATTTGCTGTACTGGGAAAATATCTCTGTGAAACACATTCATAATGGCATCAGTGTCTTTGATTAGAGAAAGAAAAAACAATATCGACATTTATGACTGAGTGGAAACCCCTTGTAGACTTTTTGTATAAAACAGAAAGAAAATGAACTTATGATTTGTGATTCTGATGAGTAGGGAAAAAAGGTTGGATTATAGAAAAGAGTGATCTTTCTTTTGTAGTCACAAAGTAAGAGATAGTTTTATGATTGTATTTATATTTGCTTCAAAGAAATTAGACACTTCTATTTCTTTTTATATTTTCCTGCACTTCTGCTTTTCTTCTTTCTTTTCGCACTGTTTTTCCTTTTCCTTAACTTACGCTGAGTTTTATGATCTAGAACAAACTTTCAGTAAAAATGTAAAAGATTGTGGCATTACTGCTATTGACTTCCACAGATGTACAAAATAGCCCAAGTGGGCAGATTTTAGACGCTTGCGCAGAATTGAGGGGCAGCAGCCAACCGTTGAAGGGAATGGAAAATGAAAGTATGCAAATCGGGACTAATTACGTTAACTCCTCAAATATACAAGGGGTGCCTTCGCTTATTTCGACTTCTTCAGTTACAGGTTCCCTCTCTCACCTAAATCCTGAAGCAGATAGGGTGGGGGACAGATGTCTAGAATTCACAGAACCGGATTCCCCCTCCCCTGCAACACTGCAAGGCTGGCCTGCTGCATTTTAATACGAAGACACGTGTACAGCTATCTGTAGGACCGCCTCCCCCAATTCAAACTCCTTAATGTCTGCGCTTAAGACAATGCTTGACACGCGGGATAAAATGGCATCGAATTCATAAATACTCGAATCCATTTCTAAACTGAGGGAGCCTCCAGCTATTTTGGACTACAACTCCCATGAGCTTGCAGTGGTTTCCTAGGAAAGAGAGGGGGCTTTCTTCGCACCCGAGCGGATTACTTAAGGGATCGATTCTCTCAATTTATTAATCCCTAAAACTAAATGATCAAAATCAAGACCCCCTCAGACTCACATAACGTATCAGTCACGCAAAGCTCATTAGGACCCAGGTTTACAGGACTAGCCAGTGGCTGATTTCCATAGCCAGGAGGATGCGGCCCCTGAGTTAACGTGCCGGGCAAATCTAGCGTTTCTGTAGGCTGCATCCTGCGTCTCTAGCAACTGATCCACTGAGCTAGGAATGGTCTCAGGATACCTCGGTCCCACTTCGCTGCCCTTATTACGATGGTCACCAGCAGCGGGCATTGATCTGATTCCTGTGCGCTGTCCGTCGGCGCGGGTCTGGTGGCTCTGCTGAAACCCGCTCCCTCCCCATCCCTTCGAGCCCCGGGGTTTACAGAACAGGAAAGCCACCCTCCCCCATAAACCTCTGAGCATACGCAGAGCGCGCAATCCGCCTCGGCAGCTGCAAAGAGCTGGGGTTGGCTCAGCTAGCGCGGGTAGCCTCTGAGCGCGCGCAGAGTGCCAGGAGCGGCGGGATCGGGCGCCACCAGCCCTCCTCTCCCCTTCCCAAGCTTCGGCCCGCTACTCACAGGGTGACGGTGTCGTTGGGCAGCAAGCGCGGCGCCGGCGGCTCCCGCAGCTCTTCGCCGCTGCAGCTGACCCGCTTCCTGGCCGGGGCCAGCCCCTTCGGCCTCTCGCCCACGCACTTGCAGCCCCGCAGCTGGAGGGGGCAACTGCGCGCCCCGCCCGCGCCCCCCAGTGCCGCCAGCAGGAGCAGGGCGCCCGTCCAGAGCATCCTCGACGGCGGAGGCTGCCAGCCCATCCTCAGCCCATCCTCGCCCGCTCGCACCGCAGCCTTCAGCGTCCGGAGCGCCCCGGGGACCTCAGCAGCTCCGGCAGGCGCTCCGAGGTGTGTCCGCCCGGCCCCGCAGCCTCTTTCCCCGGCCGTCACGCTCGGCCCGAAGGCAGTCCCAGCCGAGCCGCTTCGCCTACCCGGAGCTTGTCTGTCCCCGCCGGGGCTGCGCCTTGCATGGCCGGGGAGGACCGCTGCGCGGCTGGGCGAGGATGTCCGGCGGCCGGGCTGCTAGGCGAGGGTTGGATCCCACGGCTGGGGCTGCCGTAAGACGGGTCCCTCCCCTCGATTCGCCCGCCTGGCGGGCCGGTCCTCGGCCACGGCGGGGCCCTAGCGCCTCCCTCTCGGCTCTGGCTCTCGGCCGCCGTCGCCGAACTGGAGCCGCGGAGGGCGAGCGGGCTTGGATGGGACCCAGGGCTTTGGGGGGTTAACGGCAGAGTCCCGGAGTTCCCTGCCTCGGCTCCCCCGGCTGCATCCACGGGACTTTTGTCCAGCTGTTGAGGCTTCGCTCCCGTCGTTGCTGAACTCCGCTTGTCATTTGCGATCTGGCCTTGAGCGCAGCTCCGGCAAGATAAATTGAAAGCAGCTTTCGGGACGGCTGAGCAAACATTCCCCCTGGGAGATGCCCTCCGGAAGAGTTGACCCGACTGGCATGTCTTCTCCTTCGGATTTTGCTTGTTTTACACGAGCTGCTGCGGGTTGTGGGCCAGGCTCTGTTGTATATTTTGGTTGCCTGATGAATTTGTCGCTTCCAGTTGGTGTGGGAAGAATAGCAATAGCACTTAGATTTATATAGCGCTTGATCTCTCTCTCTAAGTGGTTTATAGAGTCAACATATTGTCCCCAACAACCTGGGTCCTCATTTTACTGACCTCAGAAGGATGGAAGGCTGAGTCAACTTTGACCCATTGAGAATCAATCATCCAAGAAAGGGGCATGGAAGGCTGGTCCCTCCATGTCCTTAACTTTCCCAGAATAGCTGCCCTGTCCCGCCCCATTTCAATCCTCTAAGTTTTATGCACTTTTGTGACCATCAAGAATCAATTTGGGGACCTAAAGCCTTGCAGGAACTCCGAATGCTAATTTCACCTCTTTGAAACACACAAAATCCCAAATCTCTCTCCACAAGAGGACCAGGTCCTGCCCACCTTTTGGAGCACTGCCATTGACATGCCACATAAAATTGATGTGGGAAAAATTGTATGTTTCTGATCTAAGCCAGGATGGTCAGTGCTGGCTGGTGAACCTCTCCAAGTATTAAGTGTGATTCTTTCCCTGTCTCTGTGTGTGGTGATGCCCAGGATTGAATGCTAGATGTTGAGTCTGTCAATCTTACTTGATGCACAAGAGATGTTCACTATCTCTGGGATGATCAGTTGCATCTGCCTGGTAGACCTTTACAAAGTTGACAACTTTTAAGATGTGTGGACCTCAGGGGTGAAATCTAAAAATTTTCCCTACCAGTTCTGTGGGCGTGGCTTAATTGATGGGCATGGCTTGGTGGTCAGATGGCTGGGTGGGCGTGGCCAATAACAATAAATAATAAAAATAATAAACAAAGTATAAAAAACAATAAGAGGTACCAAAAACCAACTTTCACACTTTACACAAACACAACACAACACAACTGACTTGCACACAATGCAAAAACAGCTGCACTTCACACTTCACACAGCCACAAAAAGCTCAAAAACCAACTTTCACACTTTACACACACACAACTGACACACATACACACACATACACACACAAAAATACCACATACAGCTTTCTGAGATTTTGTGTTTGTGTAGTTAGAGTGAAACACTACAGAAACACACCAAATCTCAGAAAGCTGCATAAATATTTTATTTTATTATTTTATTTTATTTTATTGTGGACTTCAATTCCCAGAGTTCCTCAGCCAGAAAAGCCAGACAGCATTAATCACTCAGTGATGAAATAGATTAGCTAAGTTTAGTTCTGTTTGGGGCTTTCCGGCTGGGAAAAAAGCCATGAGGTCAATCAGTAATCAGGTAAGAGCCTTAGACTCTCTTAAAAGGAGGTTTTCTACATGTTTTCTACAGAAAACATGTTTTTAAGGCTCTGCTGATGAGGAACTCA
This sequence comes from Ahaetulla prasina, assembly GCF_028640845.1. Classification (NCBI taxonomy): domain Eukaryota; kingdom Metazoa; phylum Chordata; class Lepidosauria; order Squamata; family Colubridae; genus Ahaetulla; species Ahaetulla prasina. The sequence continues at coordinate 30,564,270 of NC_080547.1, read as the reverse complement.
GGTGAGATCCCCAGAGTAGCCTTTAATTTTTTTTTAAGTTTAAAGGCTCTGCCGATCTCAGCTGAGGGGCAGCATCCTCAAAGGCTTTTTTTTACTTTTAAAGGCATGTTTCGGCTGAAGAAAAACCTGCTTTTAAAAGTAAAAAAAAACCAACCCTCTGCTGATGGTGGGGCTCAGCAGAGGTGGGGGGGCGGGGCCAGGGATTTTTGCTACCGATCCTCCGAACCAGCAGCTGCCATCGCTACCGGATTGCACGAGCCAGTCCGAACTGGGAGCATTTTACCCCTGGTGGACCTCAACTCTTAGAATTCCCCAGCTAGCATACTTTACACTGCCTTCTATCAACCCGACTTTGATTATTAACCCTTCAAAACCTACTTCTTATCAGGTGTTCACACAGACCTCTTTAAATTTGTATTCAAACTTCAAACTCTTTTAAACAAAGCCCTTTTGCAGGGTTTTCACCCCACTGAATCAGACATGTGAAAGATTATTTTGAAAAAGCCATTTATGGATTACCGAGGATGGGAGAAAATGCAAGAGTTAAAGAGAAATTAAATATATGATGGTGCAAGCTGTGGTGACAGGCAGCAGCCATTCTAAACTTAATTGGATAGGCAGATATTGAATTAAGGAGTTGATTAATACCCATACTTCGATAAGTAAGTGTAAGTTTAATTCGGGTGATGTAGTGTAAACCCTTTTTATAAATCCTACCTTTTGCTTTCTCTTCTTACTGGTGCAATTTTTGCTATGTTGACCCTTCACCCCCAGACCAGTGATCTTCTCCAGTTCATTCAAATGATATATGACTAGAATTGTAAGTGACAACAATGGAGCCTAAAAATTGTACATATTGAAGAGTTCTGATGGATTACAATCCACTTGACTCAGAAGTATGACAATCTGGGTCAGTGGTCAAACTCAGTGATAAAAACTAGACGTCTGCATTCCACAAACTGTTCGAAACACAATCTAACCAAAAGTTTATACATCTGTGCCTTTTCCTGTTTAAATGACTTCACAAGGAAGTATTTTTATGTGGTTTGTATCCTGCCTTTATTATTTTTACTAATGACTCAAGGTGGTGATACCAAACACATCTTCCTTCTCTTATTTTCCCTACAACATCCCTGTCAGGTGGATTGGGCTGAGTGAGTGACCCAAAGTCACCCAGCTGGCTTTCATGGCTAAGGCAGGGCTCAAACTCACAATTTCCTACTTTGTAGCCTGATACTTTAAAATACTAGACCAAACTAATCTTGCAAGCCAACAAGGCTGGCCTTTCCTGGCTCCGGATTCTAGATGTTGGTTTGGCCAGGCTGTCTCCCAAATGTCCACCCCATCCCGAACCCTCCAGACTCTACTCAGCTGCACTGTTTCCTCTAAGCCTCAAAACAAGTCAGCGCCACAGATCCAAACTAGATGGAAATATGAAATCTGAAACCCACATCTCAGTTCAAACACAACTTCCCATTGGGACCAAGAGGCATATAGACCAGATTGCTTTCAACTCCTTCCAAATCCTCTCACGTCCGTCCCAGGGAAACACAATTCCAGGCCTTTGGAAATATTCTTTGATGAAGGCAAACAGAAAGGTGACTTAACCTGATGCTGTAATAACATCTGTCAACCTAATTACCAAGAGGACTTGCATTTCTCAAAGCAAAGCAGGTCAGAAACCATGCTGAGTGTATTCATATACCAAGTTCCGTTCCCAGAAAAGGGGGCAACAAGGACTGTGCTATTCCAAGAAGGGGCATTAGTGATGTGAATTGGACTACTTTGCCAATTCGCATCATTCGCATTCGTATCATCTTTCCAGATATAGGTAGTCTTCGACTAACAACAGTTCATTTAGTGTCTGTTCAAAGTTACAAATTGCCCTGAAAAAAGTGATTTATGACAGTTTTTCAAGCTTATGACAGTTGCAGTGTCCTGGGGTCCTGTGATCAGCTTTTGCAACCTTCTGAACAAGCAAAGTCAATGGGGAAGCCAGATTCACATACTCAGCTGCACATTTCCACCCCGAACCACCCCAACGAAGCCATTGAGGTGATGGGCCGGTGTCTTGAGGCCATGCGGGTCTGGATGGGGAGGAACAGGCTCCGACTCAACCCTTACAAGACAGAGTGGCTGTGGGTTCCGTCGTCCCAGTACAGTCAGCTTACACCATCATTGACTGTGGGGGAGGAAGTGTTGACCCCCAGGGAAGGAGTGCGCAACTTAGGCGTTCTCCTGGACGATCAGCTGTCCTTAGAGGAACATTTGACAGCCGTCGCCAGGGGAGCATTTTATCAGGTTCACCTGATTCGCCAGTTGCACCCTTTCTTTGACCGGGACGCCTTATGCACGGTCACTCACGCCCTCGTCACTTTCCGCCTGGACTATTGCAATGCTCTCTACATGGGGCTCCCCTTGAAGAGCACCAGGAGGCCCCAGCTAGTCCAGAATGCGGCCACGTGGGTGATAGAGGGAGCACTGTGTTGCTCCCATATAACACTTATCCTGCGTGGCCTACACTGGCTGCTGGTAGCCTTCCGGGTGCAATTCAAGGTTTTGGTCACCATCTTTAAAGCGCTCCATGGCTTAGGACCGGGATATCTACGAGACCGCCATCTGCCGCCGATTGCCTCCCAACGACCTATGCGCTCCCACAGAGCAGGCCTCCTCAGGGTGCCGTCGACCAAACAATGTAGGTTGGCAATCCCAGGGGGAGGGCCTTCTCTGTGGCAGCACCGGCCCTGTGGAACGAGCTTCCTCCGGGGTTACGACAACTCCCCGACCTCCGGACCTTCAGACGTGAACTGAAGACTTTATTATTTCAGTGCTGGACTAGCCTAAGAATAAAATATTTTAGTTAAATTTTAATGGGTTTTTAATCGGTCTTTACCGTTTTAGTGATTTGGCTATTATAATATTTAGTTTTAATTGGGTTTTATATTGGTTATTTATTATATTGTTTTATTTTAATATGCCTGTGAACCGCCCTGAGTCCTACGGGAGATGGTGCGGTATAAAAGTATGATTAATAAATAATAAATAAATAAATAAAGTTACTAACTTAACAAATGCACTGATTCACTTAACAATGGTGGCAAGAAAAGTCGTAAAATTGGGGAAAACACTTAACAAATATTTCACTTAGCAACATAAATTTTGGGCTCAATTGTGATCATAACTCAAGGACTATCCTTTGCAGGAGGAACTTCTTGTCATAAGGTTTCTCTCTGCCATTAAAACATAAACCCTGAGAGAAAAGGAGCTTGCAATTCTAACCAAAATACGCTGATGGAAAGAATAGATTTGGAATGTAAAAAAAGAAAAAAATGAAAGGGGAGGGAAGGTAAGGTACAAATATGAATGGCAACAGCTGTCCTGTCCCTGGGTGATGAATGGGGCCAGACCGATTTTGCCCTTGCTCTGATTCTCTAGAAGGTAGAAAGTGCAGCCTCACAGTGGCCTCTTGGCATTTTATCATCTGCCTGAGGGGACAAGAGTGCCCCCATACCAGATTTCCTATTTGTTTTGGGAGGAGGAGTATTCTGTTATGTGAGCCTCTACTTACTAGTAGTTGGAAGCAGCACTGCCCAAGCATAGGTTTTGACCGCCCCTGAGTCCTACGGAGATGGTGCGGTATAAAAGTATGATTAATAAATAATAAATAAATAAATAAAGTTACTAACTTAACAAATGCACTGATTCACTTAACAATGGTGGCAAGAAAAGTCGTAAAATTGGGGAAAACACTTAACAAATATTTCACTTAGCAACATAAATTTTGGGCTCAATTGTGATCATAACTCAAGGACTATCCTTTGCAGGAGGAACTTCTTGTCATAAGGTTTCTCTCTGCCATTAAAACATAAACCCTGAGAGAAAAGGAGCTTGCAATTCTAACCAAAATACGCTGATGGAAAGAATAGATTTGGAATGTAAAAAAAGAAAAAAATGAAAGGGGAGGGAAGGTAAGGTACAAATATGAATGGCAACAGCTGTCCTGTCCCTGGGTGATGAATGGGGCCAGACCGATTTTGCCCTTGCTCTGATTCTCTAGAAGGTAGAAAGTGCAGCCTCACAGTGGCCTCTTGGCATTTATCATCTGCCTGAGGGGACAAGAGTGCCCCCCATACCAGATTTCCTATTTGTTTTGGGAGGGGAGGAGTATTCTGTTATGTGAGCCTCTACTTACTAGTAGTTGGAAGCAGCACTGCCCAAGCATAGGTTTTGACCGCCCCTGAGAGAATTACAGCCCAAATCCTTCTAACTTACCGCCAATAAAAACAGCTTCAGCGTTGCTTTCCTAGAGGAAATCTAATAGCTACTGAATAAACAGTTTCTCCATTTCGGTGCCTAAGGCAGACAAAGTACTTTCTTGAAACCTGAAGAAACTAAACTCCCAAGGAATTTTTCTCGGTATAATCCAGCAACTGGAATAATCACCTTTTTTTGTTTCCTGGATGTGGTCAAAAGCAGAGAGGGTGAGACTATCTATATATTCCTCTCTCTCCTCAAAACATTATTTTTTTCTTCTCCCTTCCTTTTCTTTCTCAAAAGCAGGGGGTGAGACTCTATAATCCTCTTTGAAACAATTGCTATTTATTTTTATTATTAATTTCAAAAGTACAGACTCTATATATTCCCCTTTCCTTGAAACAATTGTGTTTCTTATTTATTTATTTACTTACTTACTTATCCCTCTGTTGATACAACCTAGGACTGCATTAGCTTTTTTGGCCTTTTTAGTAGAGGTCTTGTTTTGGTAATTCAAGGACGACCCATCTGAGGCCTTCCAGATATTTTGAACTACCATACAAATCCCACCATCCTATTCCGGGTGGAACTGATAGGAGCTGAAGTTCAGAGGGCAAAATATAGCCTAGCTCTAATGTAATAGTTATGGTGTCCAGCTAACACTCATGACCTGGGTTCAAATTCCTACTTTACTATGATCTTCACTGGAGTCTAATCAATCCATCACTCTAGCTCACTGGGTTGTTTTAAAAATATAGCAGGAGATGGGATCTCTACAGAATTATTACTTCTAATTCACTAGCCTGTTGCTCTCAATATATCAAAGAAATGCATCACTCTACAGCTTCAAGAAGAATGTTGCTTTGAAAATCCAATATTTCTAGTCATAATACAGCTAGCAGGTACTTTGGAGGTCTTCTAGTCCAACCCCCTGTTCACACAGATCTTGTACCATTTCAGACAAGTGGTTGTCCAATTTCTTCTTAAAAACCTCCAGTGATGAAGCACTCACAACTTCTGAAGGCAAGCCCTTCCACAGGCCAGTTGTTCTATTGGAAGTTTCTCCTCAATTCCAGGTTGCTTGTCTCCTTGATTAGTTTCCATCTGTTGTTTCTTGTCCTGCTCTCTGGTGTTTTGGAAAATAAGATGCCCCCCCACTTCTTTGTGGCAGCCCCTCCAATACTGGGATACTGCTATCATGTCACCGCTTGTCCTTTTTATAGATTAGCCATACCCAGTTCCTGTAACAGTATTTTGTATATTTTAATATCCAGGTCTTTAGTCATTTTAGTTGCTGTTCCCTGCACTTTTTCCAAAGCCTCAACATCTTTTTTGTAATGTGGTGACCAGAACTGCATGCAGGTGTGGTTTTACCAAGGTTTTATAAAGTGGAACTAATACTTCATGTGATTTTGATTCTTTGCCTGTGTTTATAAGATATTTGAAGAATACCTTCATGGATTTTAGCTTTGTAGTTATTTCACTCCATTTAGGTCAGCTGTAATAAAGCAAATTCCCTAATATATCAGTTTGGGATGTTAAAAGTATTTATCACTGATAAAACAATTTATTCTTATGAAATGGATATGTGCTCCATACATAGTGAACAACAAACACTTAAAAAAACCCCCTGAAATTCGATTTTCTGGCATTCTTCCACTTTCTGAAGCAGAGTTGACAATAATAAACTCTGCATTCTTGCTCTTTGAGAATGAACCAATGATGCCACCTACAGTCTCATTCTAGTTTCCCAGGATTTCCATACATATGCACACAAGAAACCCCAGCCCCCAATAATACAAGTGTACACATGTTCTCCTTTGAAATTTGGAGAAGATGGGACAATATCGCCTCTCAATCTACAGTTCCTATCTAAGGATGATTGCTTTGTGGAAGAAACCGCAAACAATGAAAGAACTCTGAACCCAACTGCGTGATTCCTTGAGAGATAGAGGCAGTCCTTGACTTAAGCAATTCCTTTAGCAACTGTTTGAAATTAAAACAGCCCTGAAAAAAGTAGAGTAGAATAATAGAATAACAGAATTGGAGGGGATCTTGAAGGTCTTCTAGTTCAACCCCATGCTCAGATAGGAAATGCTATATCATTTCAGAAAAGTGCTTGTCCAATCTCTTCTTAAAAACTTCCAGTGTTGGAGTATTCACAATTTCCTTAGTTCTAGGTTGCTTCTCTCCATTATTAGTTTCCACCCATTGCTTTTTGTCCTGCCTTTAGATGTTTTGGAGAATAGCTTTTTTTGTTTTTGTTTACATTTATACCCCGCCCTTCTCCGAAGACTCAGGGCGGCTTACAATGTATAGCTTGACCTCTTCTTTGTGGCAACTGCTGAAATATTGGAACATTGCTATCATGTCACCACTAATTCTTCTTTTCATTAAACTAGCCATGCCCAGTTCATGCAAATGTTCATCATATGTTTTAACCTCCAGTCCCCTAATCATTTTGGTTGCTCTTTTCTGCACTCTGTCTAGAGTCTCAACATCTTTTTTAAGTGACTTACCACTGGTCCTCACACTTACAACAGTCTCTATAGTCATGTAATCAAAATTTGGGGGCTTGGCAAATAATATTTATGATGGCTGAAGTATCCCGGAATCATTTGATCATCATTTGCAATCTTCCCAGCCAGCTTCCAAAAAGCAAAGTCAATGCGGTATGCCAGGTTCACATAACAGCCACATGATTTACTTAACAACTGCAGTGATTTGGTTAATGGTAGCCAAAAAAAAAAAAAAAGGTAATAAAACAGTGTGCCAGTCATTTAACCACTTCCTTGCTTAACAATGGAAACTCTGAGCCCAGTTGTGGTCATAAGACCAAGTAGTACAGGTAGTCCTCCAGTTACGCATGTAATGGAGCCTGCCCATTCCATTCGTAACCTGAGGATTTGTGAGAGTGAATCTTGTACCTTGAACGAAATCACTCCCTTCTTTTGCCCATGCATTCACTAATTGAATGTGAGGCTCATAAAGTGCCCAAAGTCTTTCAGGGTGGGGAAGGCCATGGGGGGCCTAGTGATGGAACTGGCCACCTGCCTAAGACCACTCAGGGCCTCACTGACCCGCTGAAATACCTCATGCTCCCCACAATCGTTTTCCTCCCAACCAACCTGTTGCGCCAGGTCATTTACCTTGTGAAGACCTAGCAAACTATCTCCTCTTCAGCCTCTCAGTCACATGCACCCCTTCAATGCTCCATTTAGGCCTCCACAGGCTTTGCCTGCCATGTTGCTGGCCGAAATGGAGCTTCTGAAGGGTGGATCCACCCCCTGGAAGCTCCATTTCGGTCTGCAATGGGCTGGGGGAGGCCCGCAGTGGCGGATCTGCCCCTTGGAAGCTCTATTTTGGCCGGCAACATTCAGGACAAATGTTGCAGACCCTCTGCGGTTGTTCATAAGGGTGAACAACTGCTGTGGTGCTGCAAAATTCGTAGTTTTGGAACTTATTTGCAAACTCCAGGGGGTGCTTATCGAGTAACTTTGAACCTTTGCTAAGGGAATGCTTGTAACCGGGGGGATTACTTGTATTTCGCTCTGAACTAAAAACCTGTAGGGCAGATGGATGCAGTATTTGTGGGCTTCTGAGCTGCACAAAGCTTTGTTAAGTGAACCTGGTTTCCCCATTGATTTTGCTCGTCAGAAGGCCGCAAAGGGAGATCACAGGATCCAGGACACTGCAACCGAGTCAGTTGTCAAGCACCCGAATGTAAATCACATGACCACAGGGATGCTGCAATGGTCCTAAGTGTAAAAAATGGTTTTGTCACTTTTTTCAGTGCCGTTGTAACTTTGAATGGTCATTAAATGAACTGTTGTAAGTTGAAGACTACCTGTATATGTGGTGAGGCCAGGACCACTTTTGGGGATGGACAGTGAGGTTAAGGAGAAAATGTAAGGTTTAAGGCACCCTATTGCCCCTCTGCTATTTCTCACTGAACATGTTTAGGGACCAGCTCAGTCTTAGGGGTATGACCTCAAGGGTCTATGAAAAGGATGCTTGCAATCCATTTTTTGCACTTGTCTTAAGAGCAGCAGGCACCTGAAGATCCATTACTGACTTTGCATTCTTGAAAAGTGCCATCTGCTTGCCCACCTTCTCCATGTCAACCTAGCTTGGTCCCTAGAGTGACAGACACTCCTCCCTTAGTCCAGTAATATACTTTCTTAACAACTACACTCTTCTCACCAGATACCAAAACAGAAGTCCTGGATGTGGCAATAAAAGTCCAACAAGATGCATATAGCTCTCTGCTCAAACATCCACACCACCACAGGACAGAAAAAAATATATCTTTAATAGCTTAGTAAGCAGCATAGTATCTCGATTCACAACTAGTTTTATTCTTAAGACAAAGAAAGGACTGTGGAGCTCAGGGACTGGGATAGGTCAGTTTAGACCGCATTTAGCATTGCACCTGCGCTGTAAAAGATTGGCTAGCAGGATGTTCTGTACCTTGCAGTTATATATTAGAACCAGACAACCCTGTTGGGTCACCATTTCAGAAATATTTCCTTACTTAAACACAGAAGTAGCATGACCATGAGCAGACAAAATAGCAGAAGGAGCGGGAGTGATATCCGATTTCCTGCTGGCTTCCCCACTGACTTTCCTTGTAGGAAGCTTGCAGGATCCTGGATTTTGGATGCATTCTGTAAGGTAGCCTGTTTGAGGTACATCGATTCAAAATCTGTTGTCCTATGAATGCAACGTTTTGCCCATTTGAAGTTTACAAACAATCAGACGTGACAGCGTTAGTAGCATATAGATGGAGTCAAAGATGTGAGCAAGCAAGTGACTCCCAAATTTAGAAATAAAGGGAACTGGCTTTTACCTTGGTAAGGAATCTCATCTGGTAAGTCCAATGCATTCTACGATTGCTACTGGGTGTTGGAAACGCCACGTAGAATTCAGACCCATAATCTGCTACCCTTTTATTTGGGGGTGCTGGGATTAAATCTGGAGCTTTCTACGAGTCAAGCATGTGTTTTATATCGCAATGGACTCAAAGATACACCGTTAAATTATTCCAGAGATGCACAGAGCTAGAAGCATTTTGCTAGAGGGAAAAAAGGAGTTTTTAAAAAAAAAAATTAACACATATTTCTGCCAAGATCACTTATAGCATGAGGCCAGGCTTTCAAGTAGATTGTCAATATGTGAGTTACAAAACAGATTCCACGGTAAACATTTTCATCAACTGGGGTTTGCAGAAGGAAGGATGACTATTCCAATGGATCTTTAGCAATGCATTCTGTTTCAATAAGGTTTTAGTCAAGGTATACTTTTTAAAGGATGGGGGAAAATATATACAGTGGGAGAAATAACCCATCATCATTTACTAACACCCCAGACATCAAACCTGGAAAGACAGAGCTTTGCATTAAAATGCAGAAATTCCAAAGTTTGCCCTGGAAAACCATTATTTGCATATGTGCACTTCCAATCTTGCAATTTCATCTGTCTCATCTGTGCACATGAACGCACAGGCGAGCAAATCATGGCTGGCTGCAAGATCTTGCTTGGCCTTCGGTTAGGCAGACACTGAAAGCTGCTTTATTCTGCAGCTGCACTGCCTTTCCTATGGAATGATGATAGCGAGGGGGAGAGGTTTCGCACCCAGCCACCCCTCGATTTGCCACGTGAGGTAGGTCAGTCCCATTTCTCATATAGGGATCAGGCACAGCACGGTTAAGAGATCACCCTGCACGTTGGCGGCAGAGCCAGCAGGTTTCTTGGCTTTTACAAGCAGAGCCATCCTGCTTCCTATCAGAATCGTTCCAAAATTTACTTGATTCAAATAAAGGAAAGAAACCCCAAGACTACATTATAGAGCAAATGGTACAGCAGAGCTAGTCGGCAGTGGTAAGTCACGAGAACAATTTCAGCTGCAGTCTCTTCCAAATCTCAGATCCAGGGGTAGGTTTGATATTCATTGGGATCCCTATTTATCCTTCCCCTGTGGACTACTTAGCAAACCACCCAATCTGAGCAGGTTTTCTGAAATGCCACAAAAAGATTAAAGATAGCAAAGATTCTGATTCTGATGAAGCACAAAAGTTGATCCATAAAAGCTTTGGGAGCGGAAGGGTGGAGAATAACCTTTCCCTAAGGCAACCTTGCTTCAAGGGGAAGCAAACAAGAAACATGCCTCTGATTAGAAACGCATCATGGCCCCTCCTGGAAATGGTGTTCTGCCCAGATCAAGTCTAGTTTAAGTCAAATGGTTATCCAGTGTAGCTATTTAAAGTCACTGCAGTTAAAGTACTGAAGTCAATCACAGGTGCTGCTGTTTTTTTCTATAAATGCAACCTCAATGGATATACAAGAATAAAGGTACAGCTGCTGAAGTCCCTGTCACACCCTGTCACACCTGCCAATTACCTGCTAGTGCTCCACTGCAATCAGTACAAAGGAAGAGTCAAGTGCCTGGGTATCCAAGCAGATTCTCTCCAACAGAGGGAATCCGTTAGGCCTCTGCTATTAGTTCTCCTTCAGAGTCAAATTCTCCAATCTGTCTTTGACCTCCTTCTGGGTTTTGTCACTAGCAGGTTTGTTGGGGTAGCTGCGCTCTCCGAAGATGGTGCTTCCAATTCTGACATTGGTAGATCCCACTTCAATCTGTTCAGAGTTAAAGGTGAGAGAAAGAACCACTGTTAGGAGTGTGACATGAACTGAAGGAACCTCCTTCGTCCTTAGCTAGGAATCTGGAGCAAGAATGGGAGATCCCCAATCTTGGCAACTGAGAATTCTGGGTTCTGAAGCATACCCATCATTGGCTAGTGTGGATAAACACTGGTTTTAGGCAACTGGTGGAATGGAATTGAGACTGCCTGCCTCACAGGCCCACTGATCAAATGGCAATAGAAAACATCTATTCCAATCAAAATGAATGAATCAAAACTCAATACAAGCTGATTTATAGGAGCACATTTGGTGCATCTGGCCAGTACTATCTACTCTAGCAGTTACCTATTATAATCTCAGAATTTAAGGACTTCTAGCTAGTCTTTCTAATAGGAGATGCCTATTAATCTTCTTAATATGGAACTGTGCTGTCTTTGAACTATAGCTCCCTGTAGTCTATTCTGATGGACAAACCATAGTGGAATCCGCCATAATTTTATGTTCTGTGATAAATTACATGCTTTGCATCCCATCAAAAAAAAATCCAAGTTCAGATGGTAAGAGTTCTGAATGAAAGGTTCCAGTGGATGATGCTTAGCTTTTATTTGAATAAATCCAAAGAAAAAGAACTTGCCTACTTTCTAGATCAACTGGTCCACTGTTTAACAGTTCCTTGGATTATAATGGAATAGATGGACCATTCCACTTAGCTGGAAATAAGTCCATTCATTTACAACTTGACAATTCAGGAGGGTATTAGATTAGGAAAGATTATCTAGAGCCCTTGGTAGCTTCCTTCAGTGGGAAAGATGACAATGTCAAAAGGTTTCTGATAATCTGTGGCAAAATGACAAACAGACTTACTGCATGTTGAAAGTCTGTAGACATCCCCATGCTCAGCTCAACCTTTTCAATTGGGATATTGAGCTTTTCACACAGTTCTTGACGCAGAGATATTAACAACTGGAGAGAGATGTTAGGGGAAGGGGAGAAGAACATAGCTCAATCTTTTCCTTAAAAGCCAAGATTTGCCTACCATTATTATCTCTCAAAATTTCACCCACCTGGAAGTCAGGATTGGGACCCTTACTGAGATCATGCCCAAAGCTTCCAATTGTCATCAAACCAACAAATTCCAGATTGGGACACTTCTGAAGGATGTGTTCTACCGTTGTGATTAGTTCCCCTGGCGGAAGCCCGTGTTTACCTATAAAAGAGAATATATCAATGCATTTTCTGTAGATGGAGTTGTCTGCAGGAAGATGCACTCCCCCAGCAAGAGGCATTCACAATTATGGCAAGAGAGACTCTTTACTAATGACACACTATTCCTCCATACTCATGGAGAATGACCTTGGAGTCATTTGCTGGCAATTTAACTACCCCAGCACAACTGGTGTGGTATTTGTAAAGGGAAGCCCATAAGTAACCTGTTGGGGGTGTAGGTTTTCCAAGTGATATCAAATCCAAACATGCACACCTGTAGGCCCATGACTTTTACATATATCCTACCAAACTCTGCAAAGTATAGATGTCACTTCTCTCCAGCCAGTGAATGTGTACATCAGAAGTTCTCAAAAATGAGCTTCTTGACTTTATAGTAAAGCAGGCAAACCAGCCAAAACCTTATTATGACTCAGTCATGTTCGTGTGTAGAAGAACAACACCTGGTCTACTTACTCATTTCTCCACTGGTGTTTACTTGCACCATGATCTTTAGCTTTTCAGAAGAGTTCTTTTTTTGCCAAGTACTATTCACCTTATCTGCCAGTTTAACGGAATCCACTGTTTCCAGCATAAATAGGTTTGGCACCACTAAAACAAATAAAAAAGGGTCTTAGCAAATATTACATTTGTGACGTACACTAGACCAATGTTCCTCAAACATGGCAACGTTAAGACCTGTGGACTAAAACTTCCAAAATTCCACAGCCAGCCATGCAGGCCCTGCTGAGAAATCAGCTATGCAGACTCTGTTGAGAAACATATCTTTTTATTCCTAAATTCAATAGTAAGTGGTTAATAAGTTACGAAAGTGGAAGAGGGTTTGTTCCCACTGATACTTAAAATACATTGAATTAGACTAATGTAGTTCAGTGAATTGGCTGTATGTTTGTTCTATATTCTATGCATTTTCCCACTACCTCTGTTTTCTTGCATCAATTCTAGAAGTTCCTTGGATACACCTGTCATATTAGTCATTTATTAAGCACCATTTACATAAATGGTACAAAATAATTAAATACAATAAGGCATAGATTCCTAAGATTGGAAGATTTGCACAGAAGAGAGAGTGGACTGTTCCTTGCCCAATACAATCTGATCACAAACATTTCCTATGCTTTATTTCATCCCTCCATTCAACTAACTAATGCACAAACAGTCACTTGATAGTGAGATGGGTGGTACATACATTTAATAAAATAAATACACACATCATAATCTGAAATACCAAAGCAAACTGAACAGATCACATCAGGCCTTTCTTGCTATAGTAAGTTTTTTCCCTACTGTCTCTTAAATCAGTACTAAAAGCAAATATAATTACCGATTAGCTTGTTGACATTACTCTTCTGCAGATGGCCAATAAAATGCCATTTAATCTCCGGACAAGAAGAAAGAATCTAAGATCGAGACAACAAGGAATGTGATACTCTGGCTTGAAACATATAATGGCATTATTTTATATTTATCCATCAAAACTGCTATATAAAGATACAAGATTAAAAGTCACAAAAAATTCCAATTTTCACACAAAGGCAAAAATATCAGCCAAAATCTTATGTGTGTGTGTGTGTATTGTTGTTGCTGTGTGTTCATGTTTAACTTTACTTAATTATTATTGTTAATAACCTCAACCAGATTCCAGAACAACCCAGATGAGAAAATTGTTTCAAATTACTAGGGCTCTCAAGGACAAAGAACCACCTTATTCAAGTTCTATGTCTTTTATTTAGACCTAGAGTAAGTTCAAAATTTCAATAGGGAGGAATTTTCTGCAGAACAAATGAGTAGTTAATTTATTCCAACAATGGTATGTTCTACATTGATCAGAATACAGACCACTTGATATTTTTATCTAAGAAATACACATACCACTACTTACTCTGGAATCTGATGCCTTTTCTAATAATTCTTGGACCTATGGAAAATAAAAACATCCAATTAAGGTTTCACAGTTTACTTTCATTTATTTCATGCAGACTGTCATAACTGACAATACAAAAAGAGCATTAGGAAAAGTAAGTTACAGGAAAGAGAAGAAACTTCTGCCCAAACTATGCATGGTGTCACCATCTGCTCATTTGTCCTGAATAAACAGTACCATCTTTGTACATGTACATCCAATAGAAATGTGGTGCTCTATTCTATTTGCTTAAATAAATGTATTAGGGTTATAAAAACAAATTAACTTCGCATATGTATCAACACTACTACATAATGGTAGGTAAATCATAAAATGAAAGATAACAAATACATTTCGCATATGTATCAACTCTCTCTGTTGGGAAGTACTCAAATCAATTTTAACTGCTTTTACCACCTCAACCTTTTTCAGAGAAGGTTGCATTCTGCTGGAAGATACAATGAATGAGCATATATATACTTCGAGCAGCTGAAAAATAAGAAGCTTATTTTTCATAAATAAATAAATAAGAAGCTTATTTATTGTAAGGGGCGTGCATAAGAGCACAAAAGTGCCTACCGTTCCTGTCCTATTGTTCTCATTATATCAAATTAATATAGTTGATGCATATTTTTTTACTTATATATATATATATATATATTTGTTTTCTGAGGTTTTCACGGGTGTTTGTATGTAGGTCTTTGGTTGTTCGGGTTTTCTCCCGTGTAAAATTGGAAATGTCTTGGCAACGTTTCGACGAAGTCTCATTCGTCATCTTCAGGCTTCAGCTTCGTGCTTCTGGGAGCAATGCCTGAAGATGACGAATGAGACTTCGTCGAAACGTTGCCAAGACATTTCCAATTTTACATGGGAGAAAACCCGAACAACCAAAGACCTACATATATATATATATTCTTCGAGATATGTTGTTTTATCTATGACAATTGTTTATGTATACTGTTGTGACAAAAAGAAATTAAAAAAAAAAGCTGTAACCTTACTTGAACCAACTCAGGGATCTTATGTTAGCATCTTTAATTTTCTTTGCTTCAGGAATGATTAGCCTGATTTAACTTTAGCTGGCAGGTTCCAAAGTCAAAATAAAATTTTCCTTGTTACCTTTTGGGATGAGGCTTCATGTTATCTGAAGCAGAACATCTAGATTCAGTCAGTTTTGTTCCATATATGAATATACCGTATTTTTTGGATTATAAGGTGAACTGGAGTATAAGACACACCAAAATTTTGAAGAGGTAAGCAAGAAAAAAAAGTTTTTGCCCTCCCTGGCCCCTAGGAAGTTTGGGTTTGGGAGGCCTGCAGAGAGATCCTGGGGGCCGGGGAGGACAAAAACGCGAAATGTGGAGGGTTTGGGACGCCAAAAGCAGGCCCATTTTTCACAAATATGGGGGCATTTTTGCTCTCCCCAGCCCATAGGAACACTCTGCAGGCCTCCCAAAGCCTATGCACCCTGTTTTTGTGAAAAATGGGCTTGTTTTTTGCAAAAACAGGTTGCGTGTGGCGGGGCTTCGGGAGGCCAAAAATGGCAGTATTTGGTGTATGAATTCTCAAATTTCCTCTTTCCACTATGTATTCAAAATGGACAGTGATGTCTATAGATAGATGGAGGAATAGACTAGAATAGAATTCTTTATTGGCCAAGTGTGATTGGATACACAAGGAATTTGTCTTTGATGCATAAGCTTTCAGTGTACATAACGAAAAATAAAATCCATTCATCAAGAATCGTAAGATGCAACACTAAGTGATAGTCATAGGTTACTAATAAGCTACTCACTTTTGTTGCCACCAGCTTAGACATTAATGGCTGTGTGTTGCGTTATTTTGAGGGGACAGCACATTTACACTGTTATACAAGCAGTGTACTCACTACTTTACATTGTAGCCAAGTGTCATTTCTTCAGTGTTGTCACATGAAAAGATATACTTAAATATTTACAAAATGTGAGTGGGTGTACTCACTTCTGTGATATACTGCATGTATATAGCATGTGTTGTATGTGTGTATGGGTAGATGTACTTTCTTTTGGGAGCAGGCAATTTCATTCTTAATGTGTGCCAGTGTGCACACATATCACAGTAAAAAATGACAATAAAGGTTATCTTATTTTACCTCATCCCATCCTATCTTATCAATTAGACTGGGCGCCAGGAGGCTCGTGCCTCGTTCCTTCCTGTCTTTCAACCTTAGATTAAGCTAGGTACTCACATAGTTTTCTCCAAAGCTGCGCTGTCCATGATTGTAAGCCTCAATGACCATTTCTGCTGGTTTGGTTTTACTGACAGCCACTAAACGAGGTGGTATGGTAGGTAAGGTCTGCATTTGCAAAGAATAAAAAAGAAGATGAGCAAGTCTATACAGGCTTTTTGATAAGCAGAATGTGGAAAGCAATCACTAAAGACCCATCAACTTATCAGGTAACAGCAAACAAAAGGAGGGCAACCTGGTTCCCTTTCACATTTTGAATCACTCCTACAAGCTTTGTTCATTGGCAATGTTGTCCATGGATTGGGTCAGACACAATCCAAAAGACACGGAGAGGATCAAATTGCATATTCCTGGAATAAGGCAATTTATTTATTTATTTATTGGATTTATATAGCTACCCATCTCTGGGTGTATAATAAGTCACCAGTTAGTTTAAACAGTAGTTAATCACAAATAGTACAAATAAAATTAATACATGGGTGAAGAGACCAAAGCCCATCTTACGGGCTCCCCTATCTCTAGGATTTCCCAAGCCCACTGGATAAAAACAAGTTAAGGATTTCCTATATTCAGTTTATCTAACCATAGTGATGAATAACACTATGTAAAAATACTATGCAAAACACAATGAAAAAATAACGATTTTATAGCACCTTAAAGAATGCATTAAAATCAAATGGACATTCTCACAGACAAAAGGATTCTGCATCTTTAGATGCCTCACCCCTTTCACTTGGAATTTATTATTGGAGAGTTAAATTTGGGATTAAAAATTCAGGAGAAGCCTGGGATCCCCTTTTCCTACTAACAAATTGAACTAAAAGGCAAACGCTTTTGAGAGCCGCTGCTCACTTCATCAGATGCATAGAACAGCTAGGCTGATATTAGATTTAAATCGAAATGAATGAGGGGAAAGGCAGCAGAAGGCAAGTTTCTCCCCATGACTTGATTTAACTCTGACATCAGCCTAGCCATTCTCCACACAGCTAATCATTTCATAATAATACGTATGTCAACATATTTTTATATCATGTCTTTTAAGCATTGTTTTATTGTAAACCATGCAGTTAATGATAACGCATACATACTTTAACCATTTTCGTACTGTGCATTTTATACGTTCTATTTTGTGATAAGCATGCAGCTAAGAATAACACATATTAGTTGTTGGTTTTTTGTTTTTTTTTAAATTAAGATTGTGCCTTTTATCTATTGTATTCCAAGCCGCCTGGCGCCCCGCAAAAGTCAGAAGAGGGGGATATAAATCGGATAAATGAATATATTTGCATGCCGTCCTTTTCTCCACACGCCCGGGCGGGGATAAAAGCAGTTGCGGCTACAAAAACAACAACAACAACCCCTTTTGAATCATATTTGTGGGTGGGAAAAGGATTTCCTCCCACACAGGATTTGGATTTGAAGCAGTTGGAAGATTCCGCCTTTCGCCGCCCGAGGAGCTCCAGAGGCGCGAGGACTACGCCTCCCAGCCAGGGCGGCCTCTGAAGATTATGGGAGTTGTAGTCCCCAAGCCTTGGAAGGCGCCCGTCGACGGTGTGCGGGGAAGAGCCCAAAGCACCCAATGCGAAGTCCGAGCGCAGGGCCGATTCAGCGATGCCCATCCAGACCCAGGCGAGTGTGGGCCCGGCGGGTCCTGCCCTCCACCCCAGTCCCGAGAAAGCACCTGGGACCTCCGGGCCGCCGCCTGCTGCACTTGCTCCCGGACCGCCCGGAGCATCTGCGGCAGGCCTTCCCCGGCAGCCATGCCGGCTCTCCACATTCCTCGCCGGGCCTCCTTTTCCTCTGCGCGCGGCCCCGCCGGGATCCCGAGTGCACCAGCTTCCGCCACACACGCGGGAGCCAATCGCCGCTCGAGGTTGCGCTCAGCTGGCCAGCGGGATTGGGAGAAGAGGCCGGAAGGAGGCGGGGCTGAAGCAGCTGACCAGCCCTCGTCTTCGGCCATTTTGGAAAGGTCGGGAGGGGCGAAGAAACCGGGAGAAGTGGAAGCTACAGCACGCATGCGCGCCACAAGTGGGTTGCGCCAAGACTTGAGACGCTGTGCCACGCTTATGAGCCCGAGGGCGAGAGGTTGGAGAACATGCGTGCATAAGCGCACAAACGTGCCTACCATTCCTGTCCTATGGCTTTCTTTCATTATATCCAATTAATATAGTTGTTACACACTTATGCTCATATGTATGCTTATATATTATATAGTTATTTTCATGCTTATGCTTATATATACTGTTGTGACAAAATAAAAAAATAAATAAAAAAAATGGAAGAGCTCTGTACCTAGCTGGGTTGTAATGTAACCTGCAGTTAAGGCTGCAGGTCACAGTCCTGGTCCTGCTGTCAAATCCCTACTGCAACACAGGGTTGCAGTCCATCTTCACCTTCCTTAAAGATTGCCCAAGTGACGGATGGCAGGTGTGCTTTTCTCTGGGATACATAAAGCTCCCTACTCAACTTCCCCGTTGCAAATGCAAAGTCAGGTTACCTGCTGAGGAGTTTGCTAATTTTCAGTATTTCTAGAAACCTTTGGTTTCCCTCTGCTTCCACTGATCCTGCTTTTCCCCCTCTGCTCTGTTTTTACTTTGGCTCCATTTCTGGATGGCTCATCACTTGAGCTCCAAGAATGATCTGTGCCAGTTGACACAAATTGAGTGGCTTGTGGATGCTACTTCCGCTACCCATCTTCCCCACTGATCAGCTGAAGCTGTCCTTGGAATCCAATGTATCTGAAAATGCAAGATTTTGGAAAGAGGGAAGGGCGAGAGAGGGATAGGATGGATATCATTAAGAATTCCATCCAAATCTTCCATATTTATAGAGCCACTAGACTGATTGGCATAACTTGCTCAGCTCTAATGCTTTTGACTTCTGTGGCCAAAAGCATTACATTACATAAACCACAGCATCACACAATGTGAAGTCAACTGCCACCACCGTCGCCCAACCTTGTTCCCCCAATATGGATCACTTTTCCCATTCTTTTTCTCCAGGACATCTTGCTTTTTTTCTCCAGGACATTCATAAAGAGTTATAATACAGCAGGGAAACGTATGT
The DNA here is from genome assembly GCF_028640845.1 of Ahaetulla prasina. NCBI lineage: Eukaryota > Metazoa > Chordata > Lepidosauria > Squamata > Colubridae > Ahaetulla > Ahaetulla prasina. The sequence goes on along the minus strand of NC_080547.1, from coordinate 30,544,954 downwards.
TTCAACTTTATAAAGGCTTCAATTATTTATGTCTGAAGTTTAAAAAGATAAAAGATCTCTGATAATCAAGTTCTAATGATCCCCAGAGGAATACTTGGCAGCCTAGCTCCATAAAATGTCTCAATTTAAAATAAGATTTTTTTGTGTGTGTTTCTTGTTTTAGGAAATGTTTCCAAGATATTATCCAATTCTTAGATTCTTCAAATACTTTTGTGCCCCCCTCCCGCCAATATTATTTCAGAGCCCAGCATATATGCAGTAACTCCTTACTTTTCACTCTGAAAAGAGATCCCCTGAATACACACATTACGGTGTACTTATTCTAAAAGCAAAGAACATTTTTATTGAGTCATTACAATAAATATCAAAATGTACTGGTAGTTTAATACACAATTTTCTAAGGAAACAATCCAACAGATTAGAAACACAGCAGCATGGCGGAACGGCAGATGTCCCAAAAGACAGCAACATTCATTGATTGCCTCCTATAGAGAGCCCATTTGAAGCATACAAGTCCTTTTTCACATCCTTGCATACAGAAAATAAGTGTTACTTTGTTCAATGATAATACAAAAGAAAATAGAAAAAGTGGTTGCTCAGAAACCCAAACAGTGAGCAGTTGAGAAAGGCTCATTTTAAAAAAGCAGCTCTCTTGCACGCACATTCTCTTTCACACATACACAAAAATCAATATTTTTAGTACCTAATGGGCTGGACAGAATTGAATTATCAGGAAAAATCACCCACATCTTAATTATGAAATGCTGTTTTTAAAAAAAAATTGAAAAGAATTTAAATTTCATTTAGTTAATCCATATATTTAAAAAATCCTAAAGCTTTATTCTAAACCATGTTTTTACATCAGTGTTATATAAAAAGTCACATAATATACTTTGGCTTTGCTGGAATTTAGTATTTGCTAGTTTAAAAAAGCTTGAGCAAAAGAGAAAGAAATCCTCATCTTTTATACATGAAGAAAAAAAAATCAAATGTCACTGCTCCCATAAATCTTATGTGAATGCTTATTAACTTTATTTTTATACTCCAGTGCACGCATAATTGTTTCTTGCAAACTGTAGTAGGAAGAAAGTTCAAAAAATAGCAGCTTTTTTCTATTGCAAGATTGGACATAACTCAGGCAATGAAATTCAACTGTACAATTCAGAAATTAAGACAAATGGTTACAGATCCATTTTAGTACCTAAGCTATTTTATCATACCATTTCTGAACTATTTGTTTCAAACTTTCTATATTTTCAATTGACAAGGAAAAATCTGTGATGTCTACATAAAAACAAGCTTAAATAAACAAGAACATGGCTGAACCCAGAAGTGCAGAGTTAAATATCAACATGATTTTGACTACAGTATTTTTTGATACGAACAGAATCTAGATAAATTTTGGCTAGTAACAACCTGCTGCCAATTAATTGTTCTATAGCAGCTGCTGCTGAAAGCTCAGGTGTAATGGAGGATGGACACTGGGCAGCATGTGATAGAAGAGAAGAACAACTATGAAGGGAAATACATTTTTAATATACCCCCTCCAGCCCAGTTAATTTCTATGTGGTATACACCTTCTGTGACTTCCAGATGTGTTGGATCTCTTATTTCCTAACACTGGACAATATCAGAATGAGGAAAACTGATCTTGTACTGCACATTTTACTGTCAAAACTTTGGCTTGGGCTCATTAAGGTCCCGGTATTTTTGATTAGATTTGATATAGCTTCAGCTTGGGTTCACCCTTAAAAAACAATTCCTTTCTTGTTTCGTCTTAGTGAGAAATGGGCTTCTTTGAAGAATAGAGGAATACATTACAAAGCCACATGTTAAAGGACTTAATGCTTTATGGCTTGCATTTATCAGCCATGGAAGAATGCCAAGTTACTTTATAAAGCCTTATAAAGTAACTTGGCATTCTTCCATGGCTTATAAATGCATTATAATATAATGCATTATAATATAAGATATGAGACAATCTTTAAACCAGAATAGCAAAAAACAAAAACACCATATACTCCTGATGTTACTACAATTCTAGGGATTTCAACAAGCAGCACCAGTTCAGAACAATGCACTGTGTGAAAACCAATAGCACATTTAAGGGGCTTCTCTCCATGAATTTGGGGGTAATGATGTCATAACTCTCACAAGCCTTTATTCGTACACAACAAGTCATACAAAGAGAAGTATGCTTGATGCTTCTGCTCCACTTTCCCGACAGCCTATATTGTGTTGTACATAAGCACTGTTTAATTCAACTGCAAGTCAAGGCCAAATTCTAACACAGAAAGGGAAACCAGTACATCAACTGTATCCTTGTCAATTGAAGGGTGAGGGGTCACGTGACCGAATGCTCCTATATTAAAAATGTATTACCCAAAAAGTTAATATCTCAAGAATACCAACCAATCAATACACTTGCAGGGTATTTTTATATGGCCAATTGTGTGACCTCTTTAGTGCTGGCAACTTGAAGTATAATACAACCCAAATATAAGTCTTATCGCCTCCATAAAAACTCATATAATAGCAAAGGCTATTTGTAAGACAAAACAGTTTCCTATGGATTCATAACTAAGGGTATTTTAGCATGCTCATGCTAGCTACTAATTTTTTTTTTCAATTTTAGTGAAACAGACAGATGTTCTCCATACAGCTTCCTTCACTTCAGAGGAACTCTGGATGTTCATTACATTAGTTCAGCTTTAGACAATGAAGACACGTGGAAGAAAGCAACTGCAAGGGGAGGAATAGGCTAAGGCATCCAACCTTGGCAATGTTAAGACTGGTGGACTTCAACTCCCAGAAACCCCAGCCAGCATGGTCTTAATGTTACCAAGGTTGGACCCCCTGGGCTAAGGAAAAGCTCATTTGTAATTTAAGGCACATGTGGCAAAGCGCCTGAGATTCCCTTTATTTAGTTTGCAGGCCACGGATTCCGAATAGTAGCCCCCATTTTATAAAGAGGCTCACCTCAATCCCTCTTGCATGTTGAGAAAAAGAAATGTTAATGTGGAAACACCCCTCTCCCAAAGTCACACTTCAAGAGCGAGGATTGTAATCAGACTGACAGAAATCTCCCGTGAAGTTTAAAACCCAGCATACCATAACGTCACCTTCTCAGTTAGGTGATGGAGCAAAATTGAACAAGAGGGATTTTTCACTAGCATATTTGGAGGAAGGTGCAGGACATCTCACTTGAGGACAACTGAACATTGACCAGGTTGTTTGAAAAAAATCAGAAAAGGAAAGAGAACAAGAAGCAAACAGGAAGTTTTTCTATTTGGTCTTTGTCCAGCATAGGCAAAGCATACTTTAAAAAGGACCTAGGAAAGCTTGCATTCTCAATACATGGAACAGACGCAAAAGATGATTTAGCAAGAGGGCTGATTCAGGCCTTGCGGCTACTGGGCACTGATCTTATAGTGGGAGGCACTGATTAGACTAAGTTGAAAAAAGTCTTTTGAGTATCATCACCTAAGAGGTTTGGGGTTCTTGGTCCTGCTAGTTACAAGACATTATAGCCCTACTTGCTGCTGCTTAAAAGCAGGAAAATGAATGCTACTGATACACCAGCTATTCAATCAGCAAACATTGATTAGAATTTTTTTTAAAAAAAATGGTTCCCCCACTACAAGGAGGAAAAAAGGCCTTTGTTACAGACTGTTTGGATTACAAATAGGATTTCAGCTCTAAAAGGGTTCTTATCCCAAGTACCAGAATCTTGAGGTTAGAACAGAAACTTTTGGCAGGATGCCCTATTAGTCTATTATGTCTCAACCTTTACAACTGTAAGACATGTGGACCAACTCCCAGAATTCTTCAACCAGCCATCATGGCTGGCTAGGAATTCAGAGAGTTGAAGTCCACGCTTCTTAAAGTTGCTTAGGCTGAGAAACACTAGCCTATGCAAAATAAATAGCACAGGACAAGAAGAAGAATGAAAAAATCCTCTTTCGGGGGAACAGAAAATTCTCTCAATCTGGTTTTTGGAGCAAGCCATTTCTAGGACCACGTGCAAACCCCTCCCCTTTCTTAATGGAAGATACACACCTAATGGAATAAGCAGCTTAGGATTTACAGAGTCACTGAGGGCACCATTTGAGACATCACTGGTTGCTGAAGGAGGGATTCGGATGCAGCTTGGTGTTTCGGATTCCTGTTTGCTGGGCTGTTCTCAGAAAAGTGTTAAGAATCAGTTCCCAAACTATTTCACCTACTTGTGGATCACTTCAAAGGGCAGCCTTCCAGAATATAGAAATGCTGGATGTGTGTATTTTATCCATAAAGCAGTGGAACAGGAGAGACCCCAATGTTGCACCATTGGAGATTAGTCAAGCCAGAATGCAGCCCTGTATGATGAGTCTTGGCCAGATAGATCTGGGTTCTGCAAATAGGCTGCCAATTACCTAGTGAACAACAATGACATGGCTAGTAGATTGTGTTAAGATTATGGAATCAGTAGTTATGCAGGTCCATTCCAGACCACAATCTGAAAACCAGAATCAAGTTATGCTTCTCTACTGATTTCCTCTATGAACTGCATATTATTATAGAAGAACTTCTAGACAGAGGACAAGCACTTCTCCAGGAAAAGCTGCATTTAATGTAAGGGCAAAAGAACCATCTCACCTGACATTGTCCCATGACTGTCCCAATCAATTTCTATAGGTAGGAAGGTACATTGGGTCTAGATGTCTCTCCAGATCTTGAAATAAGCACCAACTGACATATCAAGTTTCCATTCCAAGGCTTTTAATCTGTAGTGTGTGTACTTCTTGTTTAAAAAATTCAAAATTAGCACCTTTATTTTTGAAGGAATATGCTGCAACTGATGACTGGTGAAATCCAATTACTGGAGACAATGCTCATGAATGCAAATAATTCAGCATGCAGAGATGATCTCCTCATCCACATATTGTCCAAAAAAATATTAGTCTACTGAACCTTATGCCCTTCAGAAGTGTTGGAACTGTAACTCATGGACTTCCCGGTCACCCCAACATCTTACATTCTGGTGAGTTGGCAGTCCCAAGAGTTCTAGAAGGAATAAGGTTGGGCTATATCAAGACTAATTTGCCAATACCAAAAGAGGGAGCGTGTCCTTTTTTCAATTCTCCAAAAAAAAGAAAAAAAGAAAAAGAAAAGAAAAGAAAGAAAGAAAGAAAAGAAAATTCTACATGGTGGACTTGACCTGTAATATATGTACAAGTATAAGGGAATAGTTGGGTTTCTCACGTGAAAAGGTTTCTTTTGCTCCAAAAATAAAACTGAGCATGCTTCATCTTATTGTAGTGGAGGCAGAGTCAATCATGGGCACGCTGCCTCTTCTTTTAGCATGATTCACTGTTGCTCCCTCCATCGGCACGAAGATCAATAAGGCAGCGTATCTTGACTGCTAAGAAAGATGAAGTCAGAAGCCTGAGCTGCAGTGCTTCTTCAGGCTGTCTTTTCAGAACAGAGAGGGTGTTTTTCTTTCTGGCCTAGTGGGCTCAGTGCTTCTTCACATTCTGGAAGGTAGAGATCGCACATCAAATAGCCAAATGCCATTTCGGATGGATTCAGACACGGGTTGTGCTGTCCTTCTGGCTGCTCATGACTTCACAAATTTTCCCCTGTTTCCAGCCAACTTTCATCTTTTAGCTCCTCTGCCTGTCCTTCAGAAAACTTAGTGGGAGTCCCAGCGTGATCCATAAACATGTTGGGTATATCTTTGCCAAAGTAAATTTTGCTGTTGGAGGCAATTGCTTTGTATTTCATTAACTGCAAGTATTCTGGGGTCAGTTTTAGCTGCAAGGAGAGAGAAAGAGAGCATACCCACAAATCCAGTTATGAAAAAGAGTTTTCAAGACTTCTGCTCAGTCTTTGGATTAAATTATCAATTGTGTGGCTTATAATACTTCGAAAATACAAAAATAGAGCAACATAAATATACAAGATAAAGCTAAAATGAGGCTGGTTAGTTGATTCAGCCACTGCCTTACTGTGTTATATAAATAGGCTATTGCATTCAGCCAAAATAATAGTTTGTTTAAATATAGCATAATATCCAGACACACTCTGAACAAATGGGGCTTATCCAGTGGCTTCTGGTCTTTGCGATTATGGTGACGTGCAGACAACAACCTATATACATACCTGCCCTTTGTGTCCCAATCAGGATCTCATGGCAACGCGACAGAACGCAATCAATGTTGCTAGTTTTTGGGTAAGATCTATTTAATTTGTATATATTTTAATATTGTATTTTGTATTTTAAATTTTATATCATATAGTATGTCTTATTTTAATTGTGATGCTTCAGACACAAATGAACCAACAATCTGTACACAGGAGAAACATACTACTAATCTACATTTGAGATTTAGCATGTTGTATAAATATCTTCTCTTATGTATCTTATAATATCTCAGTGCTGTGGCTGTAACTATGATGTGGGGTCACATGAGAGAAACATCTACTTCTGTGTCCAGGAGGAAGAGGAAAACCTAGCATGGTTTGCCAGCCACAAACTGGTCCATAAATAAGTCAATGGTTAGCAAATAATCAAGAACAACTTTTTAAATCAATAAGATTTTTTGAGTCACACAGATTCCATCCAGAACCTGAGGATGGAGAAGCTCAGACAAGGGGACAACCGCAGTGAAAATAAAGATCAAAACAACTGTAACATTTTGCAGTTGCAGCATCCATAAACTGAGCTCCAGGCCATGGAAGCACAGCGGAATGTCTCACCTTGTTGGCTTCTGCTATCTTCATGGCCGTGTAACATTCAGCATCCGCTTTCGCTTTTTCTCTGGCAAGGAATGCAGCATCTGCAAAAAGAGGGGAGGTGGAGGTGGGTGAAAAAGACTTCCAAACACAGAGAAGCCTCAAGTGACCCTGAATTTTAAAAGAGGAGGAGGAGAAGGAACAGGCATTTTCTAGAAGAAATGCTGATTTGTATCTTCAGAATTGGTCAAATAGTTTCCATCTGAAGTCATTTTTTTCTTTTAATCTTGATCAGAACAACAAGAACAAAAAGATTACAGCCAATCATTAAGAGAACAATCTGGAGGAAGAAATGAAGCAGAGCAGAGCGGTTTTCCTTAACCTGATATCCTGCAGACATTCTGGGCATCATCATATTCAGCAGATATTGTGTAGTATGAAGGGCACTAGGTTAGGCAAAGCCGATCAGTGATAAAAAGAAATCTGAACAGAGAGAACATGCTCCAGTTAAAAACTCAAACTTTTCTGTGTGAAATCTACTGGTAAATCAGATGCTTTTCAGAATCAAGTGGAACAGATTTAGTTTAGACTCTTCTAGTTTCTGAGCAAAAGAGTCAACTCTTCCCCCCCCCCCCAGTCAGTGAGGTAGAGATAGTTGGAATTAAGATCTGGGAAATGTGAATTCAATTCCCTATAAAGCGCATGGCTGAAAGACAATACTGATGGAAAAGTAGAAAGAATTATGATTCTGCCTACATTGACAAGCATGTCACCCTCCACTTCCTACTTCCACTGAAATATTTGTGCCCAGTGCAACCATAATCTATTGCATAATCTTCTACCCCCAGGAAAACAAACAAAAGTGTTAGAGTGTTTTGATAGTTTGCAAAGCTATTATTCTAAGAGAAAGAATTTCCAAGTTTAGAAAGCCAATTCATAAAGTAACTGCTAAATAGGACCACAATTAAGCCCTAAATTTCTGTTGCTAAGCAAGACAGTTAAGTGAGTTTTGCCCCACTTTATGAATTTTCTTGCCACAGTTGTTAAGTGAATCACTGCAGCTGTTAAGTTAGTAATACGGCTGTTAAGTCAATCTGTCTTCTCTGTTGACTTTGCTTGTCAGGAGGTCCTAAAAGATGATCACATGACCTTGAGAGCCAATTGCCAAGCATCTGAATTTTGATCGTGTGACCATGGGGATGCCACAAGTTGAAAAAGTCATAAGTCAAGCTTTACTATATAAAAGCAATACAGGTACTGCTCAACTTACAACAATTTGTTTTAGTGACAATTCAAAACGACAATGGTACTGAAAAAAGTGACTTATGACTTTTTCACACTTACGACCATTGGAGCATCCCCATGGTCCCATGATCAGAATTCAGATGCTTGGCAATTGGCTCATGTTTATAATGTCTGCAATGCCCTGGGTCACAGGATCACCTTTTGTGACCCCCTGACAAGCGAAGTCAATGGGGAAGTCCATACTCATGCGGTTTTGACACACATCCATCCATTAACACCTCCATGTCTGTTCATATACCAATGCACAAATGTCAACAGCCGAAAGTGTGTGCAATTCAAGGATATACAGTACAGTACCCAATTGCCAGAGCAACTACATAAGTCTGAACAAAGGCCCAAGTTCGCTACTTAGGATACAGCTGGACATCCTGTCTCCTCTTCTTCAATCGCTTAAGATACAGCTGGATCGTTTCAAAGGCCTGGCACTCAGCAACACCTCTCGATGTAAAAGCAAGCTATTAGCCCCCTGCCAAGGCCTGCCTAATGAGAAGCTGCTGCTCTGTAAACTGCTAATTAACTCCTTGGGGACATGCTGCATCGCCTGACAAGGTTCATAATGAACTTAGATTAGCAAACCAGTGCTTGGAGGCCGGCCAGAGGAGCCTTTTCCCTGCACCAGCAGCTTATTCCAAAAAAGGGTCAACAAATGGGAAATCCTCATGTCAGCATCTCCTTCTTACAAGGGAAGCTTGAAGGCTTTGGCTCGGTGGCACAGCACATGCTTTATAGGCAAAGTGCCCAGGTTCAATTCCAGCTTGTGATGCAGAGAAAAACTTGGGTTTAAAATCCTTAAGAGCCAGTGCCAATTGGTAGAGATATCACCTGGACAACTTGTGATCCAGATGCCAATCCCATGTAACTTCAAGCTAATTTCAAAGCCTGTGCATGAGGGTGAGGTGGGGTAGGGAGGCTCAGAGATATTTGGATTGTTTTTAAGGCCTTCAGGTTGGGGGAGTGAGGGAAATTGAGAGAAAGGAGGAGTAGCCGATTCATTCTGCCTCATTTGTTGCATGGTGGTTTGCATGGTTAGGACGCTGAGTTGACAAGTAGCAAGCCCATGTTCGAGACCCAAATGCTAACATGGAACGGGGTGAGTTTCCATAATTTTCTCCAGTTCCCGCTGACTTACCAGTTCAAAAGTGTGCATTTGTAAGTAGGTAGATAGGTACCACTTCAATTGGGCACATTAATAGGAACATGAAATCAGTTTTCAACTGAGCATTCCCTGGGCAACAATGATGTCACCAGCTAGTCCTTTCAACCAGGAAGCAGCCTAGTGCCTCTGACAAAAGTGCAATGCCATTTTTTAATTTATTTTTGTCATAACAGTATATATAAGCATTAATATGAAATAACTATATAATATATAAGCATATATTGTTCAAATCTGCCTGCTGCACATTCCTTAAATGGAAGTTAGGAGAAACTTCTAATGGTAACAAGCAATGTTAACAGTCAGTTTTCTGATTCTTGGTTTAATGGCAGTTCAAGAAGGATTTAAAAGTAATGAGTAGCCTTTGCTGGAGGTTTTCAAGAGAAGCTGAATTGTAACTGATGCTTTACTTCGGATTTTTGCACTAAGCAGGGGTTCGAACTCAATAATCTAAATAGTATTCTTTCCACTCCATGATTCTATGATTTACCTCCTTATTGCTTAAGGATCAAATAAAAACTGGAATAAGCAAGGAAAAGATTCTTCAAATGTCAGTGAAATGGGGAGAGGCTTCTAAAGCTGAAGACAGACGAATAGGGTTAAATAGAAGCAAATCACAAGATGCTGCTTCTACAGAATTACATCATACTGATTCACCCAAAACAAAATTATTTCCATTAACATCATTAAGATTTTTGGAATTTTCTTGTTCTCTCTGTAAACTGGATTTATCTCTTTGTTAGTTTTCTGGTGATCTTCAAACAGGGAACACAGTGGTTGAAATCCTCAGACAGGACAAACACCTCTAAGACACTGCTGCTTACCTTCAATCTCAGATATTCTCTTCTCTGTTTCTTTTTCCATCACCTTCTGCCCATATGTTATCTCAGCCACCTGAGCAATTTTTTCTGCTTCTGCATAGGAGAGAAAACACACACAATTATTCCTCCACTGCCTCTGTGGGTGCTTCCCCCAAAGGGTGCTTAGAAATGACAACTTATACACCTTTTCAGGAGGTTTTTTTTCCTCTTTTCTTTACAAGGGTGGCTCATATTTTAAATTAGGCTTTCTCTATGATCTCTGATGAAGTTAACTACCCCAAAGGAAATTACGTCCTGTCTCCCTCATACATTTCACAAACTACCAAAGTATTTTTATACTCTCAGAGAATTCACAGCTTGCAATCTAAAATCATTCTGAGCTTATATCCAGTTTGGTTCAGGTCCAGTGGGAAAAATACTCCCTTAGTTATATGCACAATGTATATTTCTTAACCTCTCCTTTTGATCTCCCTCTATATTCTTTTGGAAAATGCAGTCCACACAGACAAAACAAGAAAAACCACCTTTTATGTTTTGCATAATTCTATAAGAATATTCATACATGACAACAAAAACTGCAAACCAACCAATGAGTGCCTTTTTGCGTTCTGTTTCTGCCTCTTTCTCCACAACTTTCTGCTTCTGAGCCGCAATCAACAGTTTTGTCTTTTCACTCTCCCTAGAGGGGACCAAGACAGGCTTTAGCTAAAGGATTAAAATGACTTCCATAACAAAAGGCATCTTCAAGTTACTGAACGGATTAGAATACATACATATATAGAATAGTACTTAGACTTATATACCGCTTCACAGCCCTCTCTAAGCAGTTTACAGAATCAGCCTTTTGCCCCAACAATCTGGGTACCCATTTTACTTACTTCGGGGATGGAAGGCTGAGTCAACCTTGAGTCAATGAGACTCGAACTGCTGGCAGCTGGCAGTCAGCATAAATAGCCTGCATTCTAACCACTGCACCACCACTGCTCTTATAAGCACAAATAATAAGCACAAGAGATACTGCAGATGGCTCAAACTGAACATTCATTCATTCCATTTCTATAGTAGCCCATCTCAGTCAATGACTCTTGATGGCTTACAATTTTTTAAAAAAGCAATTAAAAATACTAAAAACATTTTAAAACACTAAAAACATTCAGATTAAATATACACAAGGGCAAGATACTTGGCTAGTTAGCAATACAGCCAGCAAACAGGGCCCTTAACATATTCAGCAGATAAAACTGAATGAGCAGTGTGTGTTTTACCATATGTCATATGACTGTAAGTCTATAGTCCTATAGCGTATGTGTAATTTATGCACACATACATGTAGCCACTATAAAGAAGAGGATTTCAGAAACTTACATGAGCTCATAATTTCTCCGAATTGTTTCTGGGATGTTTGGCTTTGTAACTCGGACCGCCTGATTGAACAGAAAAAGTGAGCATTATGAGGAAAGACTCTCAAAATGACCACAATATTAAGAACCACACAGCTAACTGTTCAAAAATAAAGGCTTCCTGAATCTGTGAATAGGAACTAGTAAGAATGAAGCAACAAAGGAAAGACTAGCTATCAGTTGGACAGAGCTCATAAGATGTTTCAATAACTTCTTGTTTAGCTAAGCAACAATTTTTTTTATAATTTTATAATCTATTCAGACATATAAAACTAAACATGGAAGTTGCCTAGACCAGAACTTGAGACACTTCCATTAGGAGAAAAGTACAACCTAGAACCAATCTAGAACCAATATTTTGTCATCATGTTTGCAATAATGGCAGAATCTCTGAATTTCAAATTGGACAACATCAAGATTAGTTTGCAATTCTCTCTTCTATCCCAGTGATTCTCAAACTCTCTTTCAGGGAGTCCATGAAACCAACTAAGTAATAAATATTTTAAATTTTCTCCATTTTAATATCTAAATATTGTTAGATATATCCCGCATTAGCCAAAGCTCTTTGGGGTCCCTCAATCATTTTTAAGATTGTGAAGGGGTCCTGAAACCAAAATGTTGAACATTCTATCCAGTTTTGCATCAGAATTTTGTTCTTGGGCTATATTCCAGTGTTTTTCGTTACCTGTATGATGAGTCCTGGAGCCATCGTTGTCAGATCTTGTTGGAGCGCCAGTTTTAGGTTTTCATCAATCTGATCTAAGAAGGGATAAAGCAAACAGACAAGACAATATTGCTGCAATAAAATGGGAGAATATGGATGACAAGGCACTTATTCTATGGAAGGAATTATAGGTTATTGAAACAATAGTTCCTTTGGAAGCAGGTGGGTCTCACTTTCAATTCCAACTCCCTTTATACCAAAGATCACAGAAAATGTATGGATTTTCAAAATTTGCTGAACTTCCAGCAATATTAGCCATGAACATGAATACTGGGACTTACAATTCAGCAATATTTTAAGAGTATCAGGGCCACTGATAAGGAGATTATAATCTTCGACCAAACATTCATTTAATCAATGACATTTTCCAATGTTTCTTTACTGCTAAATAATTGTAGAGGTAAAAAAATGCTGCAAATTTTCACTCCTGCCTCATCAGCTAGATCTGCCAAAATTCCTGATTATGAAACCCTAAACTACAAAACCACTATTTGTTTTCAATTGACTGATTTGCCTTCTGAAACATAATGAGGGTAGGTTAATGAAAATATGTAATGTACTATTATGCTCTAGTTCTGGGTTCAAAGGAAATGATGTATCCTCACATTGCAACATTTAATTACTTCCACTAAGACTAGCTAAAAGCACCATTAATTTTTGAGATAGATTTTGTGTCATCAAATTGGCCTCTGCTCTTAGCAACCACATATATTTTCTCTGTCCTTAACCTGGTCTTTCAAGTTTTTCAATGCTGCCATTAATGTTAGGAAAGTAAAATCTATTGCTGTGGATTCAATGATTTAACAAATATGCAAACCCCTAAATGCTCTCAATTACGGGAAAGAGAAAGGAAGACAGCTTAATGAAATTCACAAACCTAACCCTTAAATTCCTCTCATTCTAGAAACATTGTAACCCCAACAGTTCTCTTAAGGTATTTTAATTCAAGTGTTGTGCACATCACGCAGAAGACACTCACCAAACAATTCAATATAAACTTCCTGAAGTGTGTGAACACTGCAAAACTGGTTCAGTTCATGGTGGATCTTGTTGAAGATGAGAGCCTTATCATAATCTGCAGTATAGTTCTTTACTATATCATAGACTAGGGAGAGAGAAAAAGGGGTGTTAAAAAATTGTGCAGACAAGAAATGGCATCTCATTTGTTATCACTTTAGCCATGGTTTGAGAACGGGAAAAACTCACTACTCCTCTCCAGGCAACCAAGAACCCTGGGAATTGGGTGATTAAAAATAACCCCTAATTTTATTTCCTTAGTATTGGTTCATACGATTTATCTTCCTTCCAGCACAATTGGTGCAGCCATCTCCCACAATAAATCTGATCCCAAATCCAGCTCTGAAAAAGAGGTTGGCAGTAATAACTCACCTGCACTTTGGATCAGGAAGTTCACAACCTCAATTCTGTCAAAATAGATCATCACTCCTCCGCTGCAGGAAAAAAAAAAATCAAATAGAAGAGAGAGAGGTGAGCATCTGCTGGGATGAGTCACGTGGAAGAGAAGCAACGTTAAGAGCTGTGCTAATCTCCCTTGCCAAAAAACCAGGAGTTTGGTAGCACCTTTTCTGACAAACGGCTTTTATTAGAAGGCAAACGTTTTTCTCATGTACGGCAACACCTTTTAATAAAATGCATTAGTTGGAAAAAAGTGCTACCAAACTTGATTGAAAGAATAAGGTGTCAAGAGGTAGCTCAGAAAGTAAACTCTACCTGCCCCCAAACACATGCAGTGCTACTTTGTTTAAAAAGGGCAGCAATTTTAGATTGATTGGTGCACATTAAGACTACTGCAAGAGGCTTCTCTGTGGTTAAGTAAAAGGAAAAAGCGCCATCTAGTGGTAGAGGCAGGGCATTCTTTGGATTGATAGAACACAAACAGGCCTCCCTCCCATCTGAGTGAGAAAATAAAGAAAGCAAAGGTAGTACCAATAGTAACTTTTGATACCATCGACCATGGTATCCTGCTGCGCCGGTTGGAGGGGTTGGGAGTGGGAGGCACCATTTATCGGTGGTTCTCCTCCTACCTCTCCGACCGGTCGCAGATGGTGTTGACAGGGGGGCAGAGATCGGCCGCAAGGCACCTCACTTGTGGGGTGCCGCAGGGGTCGATTCTCTCGCCTCTCCTGTTCAACATCTACATGAAGCCGTTGGGCGAGGTCATCAGTGGCTTTGGGGTGAGTTATCATCTGTACGCTGATGATACTCAGCTGTACTTTTCCACCCCAGGCCACCCCAGCGAAGCTGTTGAAGTGCTGTCCCGTTGTTTGGAGGCCGTACGGGTCTGGATGGGGAGAAACAGACTCAAACTCAATCCATCCAAGACGGAGTGGCTGTGGATGCCGGCATCCCGGTACAGTCAGCTGCAACCGCGGGTGACTGTTGGGGGCGAGTCACTGGCCCCAACGGAAAGGGTGCGCAACTTGGGCGTTCTCCTGGATGGACGGCTGTCGTTTGAAGACCACTTGACGGCCGTCTCCAGGAGAGCTTTTTACCAGGTTCGCCTGGTCTGCCAGTTGCGCCCCTTTCTTGACCGGGATGCCTTATGCACGGTCACTCATGCTCTCATCACTTCTCGACTGGATTATTGCAATGCTCTCTACATGGGGCTACCCTTGAAGTGTACCTGGAGACTTCAGTTAGTCCAGAATGCAGCTGCGCGGGTGATTGAGGGAGCACCATGTTGCTCCTGGGTAACACTACTCCTGCGCAGTCTGCACTGGCTACCTGTGGTCTTCCGGGTGCGCTTCAAGGTTTTGGTTACCACCTTCAAAGCGCTCCATGGCTTAGGGCCCGGGTACTTACGGGACCGCCTGCTGTTTCCACATGCCTCCCACCGACCCGTACGCTCTCACAGAGATGGTCTTCTCAGGGTGCTGTCCGCCAAGCAGTGTCAGCTGGCGGCCCCCAGGGGAAGGTCCTTCTCTGTGGGAGCACCTACCCTCTGGAACGAACTTCCCCCCGGTTTACGCCAATTGCCTGACCTTCGGACCTTTCGCCGGGAACTGAAAACTTATTTATTTATACAAGCGGGACTGGCCTGATTTTTAAATTCTAAATTTTAAATTTTAAATTTTTAATGGTAGTTTTACTGGGTATTTTATATGGTCAATTGGACGGTTTTAATTTTGGCCTTTTATTGAATAAGTTTTTTAATTGTTATTGTAATATGTATATTAACTGTTTTAAATGAAGGCTGTACACCGCCCTGAGTCCTTCGGGAGAAGGGCGGTATAAAAGTTTAATAAATAAATAAATAAATAAATAAATAAAATAATATTGCCTTGGGTACAATCCCAAACCAATCGGAGCAGGATTTGAACATCATCGGCATTTACAAATTCACCATCAGTCAATCGCAAAAGACAGCTTTATTTGGAACAGCTTACATCCTGCAACTATACCTCTAACACAATAAAACATCAATATCTGCCTATCCCACTCAGGTCCTGGGGAAAGGCTTGATAGTTGCATAAAAATGGCAAATCCAGTCTGAACATCTGGCTGACTGTGTGACAAACCATAATAATAATAATAATAAAAATTGCATTGAAATAAGATGCCTGGATGAGAATCCTTCTCAAACACCTACATCATCAGGATTGGAAAAGGGGGAGTTTGTAGTATCCCACATGGGCTCCATAAATGGGAACATATAGAAATGAGGGGTGAAATTCAAATAGAAATTGGTGCCCTCTGAGTTTGGTTGATTTCTTGCAGAGACTTCATGATATTACCTAATTTGGGTAACAAAATGTCTGCAAGCTCAGAGAGAACCAAAGGCCCCTCATTTCAACCCTCTATCGAAAATAGAAATACAAGCAATGATTACATTAATCAAGCTACATAACTTGGTTTTTTTTAGTGAAATAATTGCAGCTTTGAATGCCAAATATCTTAACTCCAGGTTTCAAGACCGACAAACCTACTTGCATTTTTATGTCATAAAAATGAGCCGCGGTGTGGCTCAGGCTGTAAGAAGCCTGTTATTAAAACACAGCTGCCTGCAATTACTGCAGGTTCTAGTCCCACCAGGTCCAAGGTTGACTCAGCCTTCCATCCTTTATAAGGTAGGTAAAATGAGGACCCAGATTGTTGGGGGGGCAATAAGTTGACTTTGTAAATATACAAATAGAATGAGACTATTGCCTTATACACTGTAAGCCGCCCTGAGTCTTCGGAGAAGGGCGGGATATAAATGTAAATAAATAAATAAATAAATCTTTAAATACAGACTTCTAGGCTGTGGTATTAATTTTTTTAATATTGCCTTTATCATTTTTATAACTAACTTAAGGCAAAGAACGTAGCTAATACTCCTTCCTCCTCCTATTTTCTTCACAACAACAACTTTATGAGGCGAGTTGGGCTGAGAGCGATTGACTGGCCCAAAGTCACCCACCTGGTCTTCATATCTAAGGCAGTATTAGAACTCACAATTTCCTGGTTTCTAGCCTGGTGCCTTGATCACTAGACCAAACTGGTAGTTACATGGACAGTCAAATACAGGATCATAGATACAAGATGATTTCATTTCCTACTTGTGTCATCTTATCTGAAATCAGCAAAAATAACAGCACCACATTTTCTGACACATTTCCCTCTATAAACAGGAGGGAAGCACTAATCAAAGTTACAAAACAAATTCTAGGTTTATGTGCGAGAAAGCCTTCCTCCACCTGTGGAGAAGATAAATCTAAGAAATGGCAGATTTCACTGATGGGGCTCCAACCTCACCTTGTGCCACATGGAACATTCTTTACTTCATCTGTTTGTAAGGTGGTCTAGAAAGTAGAAAGAAAGAGGACTATTAAGGAACTGCTTTTCTTAAGCTGAATTTCACTTCTGCAATAAGAAAAAAACTTTTCTCTGAGATGGAGATAAGCTGACACTCACATAATCTTTTGGGGGGGATAAACAGCCACAGGAAACAAGGTACTGTTGCATAAAGAAGGTCACGACTGTGAAGAGATTCATCTTTTTACTTTTCTCCCTGACTTGGAGGAGGATTTTTAAAGTATTGTGCTACAACTTATTATTTACTGATGCCAAATGATGTTTCTTGTCCCAGGAGACCAGAAAAATAATTTTGGGGAGTGCAGAGTGTCATGGGCTGTAAAAAGTGGTCTTGATGTTACCCATCTTTGCACAGTGGCTTGCATAGCTCTTTGGTCCAACTCAGGTAAATGCCACCCATTTGGCTACATCGAGTTCTACATGATTATCTTAGCCCCATCTTCTCTGCAACCTATCTGAGCCAGAAACAGACTGGCCACTCCAAAAGTTGCTCAACAATACTTCAAGACAAATATATTCAATGTGCAGGTCTGGAAGATAAATCTCTTACCCCTATTGTGAAAAAGTGGAAGATCTTGTTTGAAAACAGGTTTACGGTCCATTCAGATAAGACAGAAGGAAAGAATGTGAAGGAGTTGGAAAATGTGGCACATGCAAAGAACAACTTTGCTTGCAAGTCTGCAATTTTAAGAATAACTTTGCAAGAACTTTGATATAGGCTCATTACAGAGGTAAAATGCTTAATATAACAGAAAATATATACATATTACGGGACAATAAAATAATAATCAGTTTTCAGCAAATGAACCAGCAAACATGTGGAAAACTCTTAAAAATATCACCGGCTATGGCAAACCTCCTTCCCAGGCTGAAGGTAATCAACAACTGGCAGATGACCTGAATGAGTTTTACTGCAGGTTTGAAAGGAAACTACAGCCACCTATCTCCACAACCCCCATCTCAGACACACCAACAACAGCCAAGCCTCCTACAACTGACCCCATTTCATTGGGTTCACAACCCCTAGTGATCACAGAAAAGGAAGTGCAGGACCTATTTCACAGACAAAAGCCAGGAAAAGCTCCAGGCCCAGACAAGATAACTCCTTCTTGCTTAAAAGTCTGTGCTGACCAATTGGCCCCCATCTTCACCCATATTTTCAATAAATCACTAGAGATGTGTTATGTTCCTTCTTGCTTCAAACGCTCTACCATCATCCCAGTGCCGAAGAAGCCCACCATCAAGGAACTGAATGACTACAGACCAGTTGCTCTAACATCTGTAGTCATGAAAACCTTTGAAAGGCTAGTGCTTTCCTACTTGAAAACCATCACGGATCCGCTGTTAGACCCCTTGCAATTTGCATACCGAGCAAATAGATCAACAGATGATGCTGTTAATATGGCTCTGCACTACATCCTACAACATCTTGAGTCTCCAAAGACCTATGCAAGGGTCCTTTTTGTAGACTTTAGTTCAGCATTCAATACCATCATTCCACACATTCTTCTAACTAAGCTAAACCAGCTACAGGTACCTTGTAAGTGGATCACAAGCTTCCTAACAAACAGGAAGCAGCAGGTGAAGCTAAGCAAGATCACATCAAATACCTGTACAATTAGCACAGGGGCCCCCCAAGGCTGTGTGCTCTCCCCACTTCTCTTCTCTCTGTATACCAATGACTGCATCTCCAATGATCCTTCTGTTAAGCTACTGAAGTTCGCAGATGACACAACAGTGATTGGTCTCATTCAAGACAATGACGAATCCGCATATAGACGAGAGGTCGAACGACTAGCCTTGTGGTGCAACCAAAACAATCTGGAACTGAACACACTCAAAACCGTAGAAATGGTGGTAAACTTTAGCGAAAACCCTTCCATACTTCCACCTCTCACAATACTTGACAACACAGTATCAACAGTAGAAACCTTCAAATTTCTGGGTTCTATCATATCGCAAGATCTAAAATGGACAGCTAACATCAAAACATCATTAAAAAAGGACAGCAAAGAATGTTCTTTCTGCGCCAACTCAGTAAGCTCAAACTGCCCAAGGAGCTGCTGATCCAGTTCTACAGAGGAATTATTGAGTCTGTCATTTGCACCTCTATAACTGTCTGGTTCGGTTCTGCAACCCAACAAGAAAAACACAGACTTCAGAGGATAATTAGAACTGCAGAAAAAATAATTGCTACCAACCTGCCTTCCATTGAGGACCTGTATACTGCACGAATCAAGAAGAGGGCCGTGAAAATATTTACAGACCCCTCGCATCCTGGACATAAACTGTTTCAACTCCTACCCTCAAAACGACGCTATAGAGCACTGCACACCAGAACAACTAGACACAAGAACAGTTTTTTCCCGAAGGCCATCACTCTGCTAAACAAATAATTCCATCAACACTGTCAAACTATTTACTGAATCTGCACTACTATTAATCTTCTCATAGTTCCCATCACAATCTCTTTCCATTTATGACTGCATGACTATAACTTGTTGCTGGCAATCCTTATGATTTATATTGATATATTGACCATCAATTGTGTTGTAAATGTTGTACCTTGATGAACGTATCTTTTCTTTTATGTACACTGAGAGCATATGCACCAAGACAAATTCCTTGTGTGTCCAATCACACTTGGCCAATAAAAATTCTATTCTATTCTATAAGGGGCAGTTAAGATGTAAGTCAATCTGGGAAGTAAGTAATAGTAAAAATAAATAAATAAACCTTATTGCCAAATAACAGTGTCCCACAGTGTGCCACAAACATAAAACCTGCTTTTCCACTGGACGTAAGAATTAAATAAACTGGAGTATGTAAATAATGTTTGTGTCACAAGCTCGTATATGTCTTGTCTGATTTATATGAATTATGTATTATTATATTATAGTAAACCGCCCAAAGTTACGTCTTGTAAGATGGATGGCTATATAAATTTGATTAATAAATAAATGTGAAGTTTATAGCTTACTATAATGAATGATGGTTATTGCAAACTAGAACTCCTGGTCATGGAAAGCAACTGGAAACCAAAACTGCGTATTCTGATTCTCCTCTGGAGATAAGGTAGGATTAGACACAGTTTCAGACTAAGATATGATTATCATGAATGGAGAATTGAGATCCAAGAATAAAAGGTTACATTACAAATTTAAGCATGGGCGCAATTCCTCTTCATGCCACATTCCATTTTTATTATACCTTTAACCACCTCAAGCATTCCCCACATTATGTTCCTTACCCAAACAACTTGCAATAGAAAACCTGGACTCTGAACTATAGGGTGTGGCAAGCTTCTTTCTTCCTTTCACAAGTTACTACATAATGAACCACTTGACAAAACAGTTCCTCAGGCTTGCACCCAAGATATACAAAGAGCATTAAAGAGTTACATATTAACAAAATCGCCCCAAGATGCATTTAGGAGAATCTTCCATGTGACAGTTTCAAGGTATAAATGTAATCTGGCTTCTAGATATCTATACTTTAGTAACAACATGTTGAATCATGTATTTAAATTTTCCAATCATTTAGGAGTTGATTTGCTTATCCCCAACAAAATGTACAACAATTACGAATATTGAGCTATATAAACTAAAATGACACTTCATATTGTTGAGACTGTGAATTAGAATCTACCAAGAAATGTCTATTCTAAAGTAGCATTCAAAACTACTCTGACACAGTTAGTAAGAGATCTCTGTGCTTCAGTCCAAGAAGACAATTATATATAAAGACAAGATACCTGTACTGATTTATAGGACGTTATGAAGGGGAGCATTAGATGGAAACCAGGTCCACTTGTAGATGTCAGAAGTGCTCCTCCTCTGTAGGGAAGAAAGGTATATATTTAAACAGATAATGCTCTAGTTCTTTGACCAGCAATTTCAGCCTTTTGACATCCCCACCAACCAATTCCAAATTATGTAGTGCATTAAGAAATTCAAAGCTTGCTTTCTCATCATCACGTTTTGCCTGTGTCCTTTTCTCAAAGCATTATTTACAACATTTGTATAGCATCCTACAAACTGAAGACCGCTCACCATAAATACAATTACACTGACCTTGCACCAACCTCAGGTTCAAAGCCAAACTTTTCATCCTAAATACTCAAGTTTTGTATAAAAGGAGGGGGTGTTCTCTAGTGCCAAAAGACCACAAGTGTCCCAAGCTAACTACTCTGGAGCTACTATTTTGAAACATGTACAAGCAATCTCAGTAAGCGTATTCAGAATGAGATGCATTTGCACACAGTCCTCAAATGGTCCAAGAGAAGCAGATTTTCACAGCTATGGTATTCAACTTAAAGAACACTCTCCTAAAGAAAGTTATGCATGGCACCAGGTTGAAGTGAAGGAAAAATCTGCATTTGTCATTTATTCAATCTTGCAAACCACATTACTTAGCACACATGCAACAATACAAAAAAGCACAGCTCCTTCCAAGTATCTGTCCTTACCTGTAGTAAACACCAATGTGCCCTTCTTCAATCTTGTGTATTGCAGAAAAAAGAGAAGCTGCCACTAGGCTAGCAGCCAAAGCTGCAATGGCACCTAACTGAGTCATCCCTGAGAAAGTAACCTGAGAAAAGTAAAAAAAAGGAGCAAGATAAATACTTATGTGAATCTGTGCAAGACACTTTGGTTCTCTGCTTTGGGACAAGCTGTCCTGTCTAAAGTTATAGTTAACCTTACATGATTAGATCACATGATAAAGATTTCCTTGCATGACTGGATCAAGGTCCACAGACCCAGCATACTTTTTCCATCAATAGCTAGCCGATTGTTCTCCGAAAGAACTGGAAATTTGGTTACATATTTACCTTTAGCATTTGATGACCAACCCTACTGCCACCGAACATTCAGACTGTTTCATGTCATAGCTAAAATATATGTTAACCTATATTTCTTACTAAATTTGATTAAAGTACTTGACATCCTACAACCCCAGTTGCTTTTTAGGGTAGCAGGGGCAAACATTCAGTCCTCTTGGCAACAGGAATCAATTTCACATAATCAGTGGTCAGGGGCCCAATGACATCTCATAAACTAGAAAGTGAATAAACCAAATTTCTTTTCACATCAAGGAGCCCAACTTTACTCATCTCTCCAATATAAAGCTTTATTTGTCTAATTTGCCAGTTTTACCAACACCAGGTTATTGGAAAGTGTCTACAGTATCAATTTTATTCCTTAATGTTTTGTCAACTACAGCATTCATGTGAAATAAAAATGTGATCAGAAGAGAACTGTAAAAATTGGTCTGCTGATTGAAACTTTTTCTATGTAGGATCTGATGCTGAACATTCAAATAGCGCCACAGGCTTGTTCACCTTTTATTAAACACAATCCATTAATAAACTTCTCCAGCACAGACTCTAAGAAAATCTGTAGCTGTTGGCATGTTCTTCATGCAGAAATTAAGAGTTTCCTGTGTCTCTAAAGGCAGGACTAGTATCACAATGTGGAAACAAGAATTTGGCTAAAGTAAAACACTTTACACTTACACTTTACACTGACTTTAAAGTAAGTGTAAAAAATTTCCAACTGTGGAATAGACTACTGCAAGTGATAGGTTCTCTCTTTTGATATTAAAGCAGTGATTGTTATATATCAGTGATAAAGATGTTTAAGCCTCAACAACTTGATTCTAATTAAATATATTGATTTGCAATTCCCAGAATTCCCAATTTCTAGGCAGCACTAGTCAGGCAAGAGAAATTCTGGTTTACGGATGAAGCAGAGAATTGGACTACCCCATCATCTTGTTCAGTTCAAAGATTCATTTTGCACTTTCCCATTGACTGTGCTTGCATTTTTTCTATCAGTAGGACCCAATTTCTGACAGATACTACAGTTGCTTTGTGATGTTTTTTTCAAAAAACTAGCAGGTTGCAAAGAGCAAACAACCCCTAACTGCTACTGCTTGCCTCTCATTCAAAATCCCCAGAAGCCTTCTGAGTGACTCACAGAAGTGCCCAAGTTGCCAGTTCTTTGAATTTTCAACCACTGCTAGTGATAAGGAAACCAAGCAGGAAGAACTTAAAATATCTTTTCAATTCTGGTAACTTATGCTTCTCTCAGCTTGCCAAATACCTCTTTAGATTTTATTTATTTTATTTATTTATTTTTCGCATTTGTATACTGCCCTATCTCCCTAGAGACTCAGGGCGGTTCACAGCCAAATAAAAATACATATAAATACACAATAAAACATCCATTAAAAAACTTATTACATAAGGCCGAATGATTAAAAATAGCAATACAAATAATAAAACCCCATTAAAACCAAATTCAAAATTTAAAATTCTAGTCCAGTCCTGCGGAAATAAATAGATGTGTCTTAAGCTCGTGGCAAAAGGTTTGAAGGTCAGGAAGTTGGCGGAGTCCTGGGGGAAGTTCGTTCCAGAGGGTGGGAGCCCCCACAGAAAAGGCCCTTCCCCTGGGTGTCGCCAGTCGGCACTGCCTGGCCGACGGCACCCTGAGGAGTCCCTCCCTGTGAGAGCGCACGGGTCGGTGAGAGGCAATCGGTGGCAGCAGACGGTCCTGTAAGTAACCCGGCCCTATGCCATGGAGCGCTTTGAAAATAGTTACCAAAACCTTGAAGCGCACCCGGAAGGCCACAGGTAGCCAGTGCAGTCTGCGCAGGAGAGGTGTCACATGGGAGCCACGAGGGGCTCCCTCTATCACCCGGGCAGCCGCATTCTGGGCTAACTGGAGCCTCCGGGTGCTCCTCAAGGGGAGCCCCATGTAGAGAGCATTGCAGTAATCCAGATGAGACGTCACGAGAGCGTGAGTGACCGTGCATAGGGCATCCCGGTCTAGAAAGGGGCGCAACTGGCGAACCAGGCGAACCTGGTAAAAAGCTCTCCTGGAGACGGCCGTCAAATGATCTTCAAAGGACAGCCGTCCATCCAGGAGGACGCCCAAATTGCGCACCCTCTCCATTGGGGCCAATGACTCGCCCCCAACAGTCAGCCGCAGCTGCAACTGACTGTACCGGGATGCCGGCATCCACAGCCACTCTGTCTTGGAGGGATTGAGCTTGAGCCTGTTTCTCCCCATCCAGACCCGTACGGCTTCCAGGCACCGGGACAGCACTTCGATAGCTTCGTTGGGGTGGCCCGGTGTGGAAAAGTACAGCTGAGTATCATCAGTGTACAGCTGGTACCTCACACCGAAGCCACTGATGATCTCACCCAGCGGCTTCATATAGATGTTGAACAGAAGGGGCGAGAGAATCGACCCCTGCGGCACCCCACAAGTGAGGCGCCTCGGGGCCGACCTCTGCCCCTGTCAACACTGTCTGCGACTGATCGGAGAGATAGGAGGAGAACCACCGATAAACGGTGCCTCCCACCCCCAATCCCTCCAACCGGTGCAGCAGGATACCATGGTCGATGGTATCAAAAGCCGCTGAGAGGTCTAATAGGACCAAGGCAGAGGAATAACCCCTATCCCTGGCCCTCCAGAGATCATCAACCAACGCGACCAAAGCCGTCTCTGTGCTGTAACCGGGCCGAAAGCCGGACTGGAACGGGTCTAGATAGACAGTTTCATCCAGGTACCGGGGTAATTGACATGCCACCACACTCTCTACAACCTTCGCCGCGAAGCGAAGGTTGGAGACCGGATGATAATTACCTAATACAGCTGGGTCCAGGGAAGGCTTCTTGAGGAGAGGCCTCACCACCGCCTCTTTCAAGGCGGCCGGAAAGACCCCCTCCAGCAAGGAAGCATTCGTAATCTCCTGGAGCCAGCCTCATGCCACCTCCAGGAGGGGCACGAGTCCAGTAAACACGTGGTGGCATTCAACCTACCCAGCAACCTGTCCATGTCCTCGGGAGCCACAGGGTCAAACTCATCCCAAACAATCTCACCAAGACCGCTCTCTGACGTCTCACTTGGATCCACCCAATTTTGGTCCAGACCATCCTGAAGCTGAACGATTTTATCATATAGATAACCACTAAACTCCTTGGCACGTCCCTGCAACCAAATAGGTAACCAAAAAGAGATTAATCCACAAGTACGCCTATGATTTATAGCATACCCAAACGGCAGGAAACACACATTAAGCAATCAGTTTCTGTGAGCTGCAGCTGTAGCAATGATATACCCATTATTACCCAATTCTAAATTTCGACTACAGCTGAAAAAGAAATGCAGTACCCACCAGTTTCATGAATAAAATTCCAATAGAAGAGAATGAGATAAGTTGCAAAAGTCACAAAGCTCAAGATTTGTTGACAATGAACTGTGACTGCTAAATAATGGTGTTTATATGCATGAATTAAGCTTGATTACTTATCAAATGAACCAACTTTAACTTGTTCAACAAGTCCTGGCATAGTGAAATCAGGCATATTAACCTAGTCTCCTGACTTGTTAATGATTTTTTAAAAAGTTCACCTGGCACCTTTATCTGTAAATGAATTTCTATTCTTCCCACCTTAACTATTCCTTTAGAACAGCAATGTCCAACCTTGGCAACTTTAAGACTTGTAGACCTCAACTCCCAGAATTTCCTGGCCAGCACCTCTTAAAAGTTGCTAAGATTGGACAGTCTGCTTTAGAAAGACAACTGTTTCATCCTTTCCGGCTTCTCTGCCTCCTTCCCCACCCCTCATTTTCTTCAGATTTCAAAGACAAGATTTTATTGTAAGGTATCTGTTGAAAAACATATTTTAAAAAAAACCCCACAAAAGAATTCCTTTTGATGCATGCATCTGCAAGCACCAAGACTTAAGCTCTCAGTAACCATGGAGCTGAGAGTTTACTTTCACCCAGCCATTCTCATTCCAACGAATCTCGCAGGACTGTGGGAAGATTCCCAAAGAAAGACACTCCTCCCCCAAACCTCTCGAACTCTTCAGAGAACAAACAGGATATAAAAACAGTTCATAAGTAAATGAGAGCAGAGCCACATAACAATACAGGAAAGCGCTGTCGAAATTGTTCCACTAAAGAAAAAGGCAACAGACTTTTCCAATAGGAGTCGAAAAGGGCTACCTGGAAATTTTTGTACGAGGTTTTTGCAACACCCCTGGAAGGCCCAGATTGGGGAAAGCCGACTGGAAATGAAAGGACCTGGCGGTGCCTTAAGCGCAGGACAAAATTTGCAGCTAAAAACTGGGACGGTATTATTATTTATGTCCCCCCCACCCCGCTAGTATTGCGCGCTGCCCAGAGTTCACTGAAGTTGGGCGGCCAATGCTTTCAATAGAGAATAAATAAAAACAATCCTCATCCTTATTTCTTCCCAATGAAAGAAACGGGCCATCTAAAGGGGCGAGAGAAGCGAGGAGGCGGCCTAGAGAGAAGCACCCGGTTGGGGAGGGAGGTAGAGATAGCAACGAGGGACTCCCTACAGCCGGAAAGAAGGCGGAGGCCGGCCGGGTGCACCGCCGAGGGGAAGGAGAGGAAGCGAGGCGCCGGCCTAGCGGAGGAAGACAGCCACGCGGACTGCCGCGCTTCACAACCCCAGCGCACTTACGGCCGCCCGCGCCTCCTGGTGCTATGGCCGCCCTGGCTTCCGGGTCAGTCGCGCGCCTGACGTCATCTCCCTGCGCCGCCGCCGGCAGAACCTGTTGGACGTTCGCCCCGCCTCCCTGAAGTATGGCCGTTGCTGCCTTCTTCTCTCCGACAGAGGGCGCGAGAGCCCTTGGAATCGCTTCTTCGCCACAGACTCTAGTGCCTTATTCTGCGTGTTACCCGGAACGTCGGAATGGTGCCCCGAGCCGTCGTTTGAAGTAAGAAGCGCGCGTTGAACTGAGCGGGCAGGCAACGGTGCGGAGACGCGTTTCCCAGACGGCGGCTGCCTTCAACCTCGTCTGGGACAAAAGGGTGGAAGTTATGATTCGAAACGTGGGCCTAAAGGGGGCCACGGTGGGCTTGCGCTCCTTTTTGAGTTGGCGACCCGTTCGGTTTAAGACGTTCAGCGATTTAGTAGCAAGAGAAAAATATTACATGATATCTGATGGGCTAGTACGTTGCATGATTTAGGCGAGTGTCTTGGTATGGTTTTGCATCATATGAGTGCTGTTGAATAATCGTTGAGTTCGTACCCCAGATTAAGCCATAAACCATTATTTACAAACAACAGGACTTGGACATCCAATGCACCAAATAGTCTGATTCATTTTACCTTATTGTTATTTTTAAATTTTTCTTACTTAATTATATAAATCCAGCCAGTATTGATATACTCAGTATTACCTAGTTATACTGGTTATAATTAGCTGGTTACAGTTGAACATGTATTAATAAGATAATTACGATCTAATCAGGTGATAGTCAATAATTTGAATGTATTTGTTTTATAATGTTGGCAGAACCACATGGTTTGAGGTCCTGGGCAAAATGAGCACATGGGTGAGAGAGGGAGATACATATACATGTACATGTACATATACATGTACATATACATATACACATACATATAAACACCCTCTGTTGGGCTTTGAACTTGCTCCCTGATCCTGTGGCAAGAAATGTATCCGGATTGGTTGTTAGACTCCCATGCTTGGTTGAATCTTGCTGGGTGATGTAATCTTCCCAAGTGCCATGTGGTGAGAAGGGTAGAGGGCTAATCCTATTATGTCCTGAGGGTGAAGATCTTTTGTGTTGTAGATAAGCTAGCCCAGCTTTTTGTCCTGTAAATCAGCGGTCACCAACTGGTGGTCCGTGGACCACTGGTGGTCCGTGAGAAAATTTTAGTGGTCCACAGAAAAATTATTTGCATTTTTTATATTGCATTAAATCAGGGGTCCTCAAACTGCGGCCCCTGGGCTGGATACATGCAATGAACATTTGTTGCAGCAGAGAGTGTCCCCCTTTGGGGTCTTCTTGTGTGGGTCGGAGCGGGGAAGAAATTCCAACTTGGGGTCTGCTTCAGCCTCCTGGTGCACGGCTTTGGGCGAAGGCTGGAGGGAAGTGACGCTGGTGGCAAAGAGCCGGAGGGCCTTGTTCCAGTGGGACTGCATCATGGCCTGGAACTAACTGACCATCTCAGCCCGCTGAGCCTCCAGGTGCCGGTACCTGGCCTTGCAGTCCCACAGGCCTTCCTTCTGCTTGGAAAGCCTATGCTCATAGTCCTCAGTGAGGTGATTCTGCTGAGCCTCCTTCTCGATCAGATCCAATTTGAACTGAGCTGTTTTGCTAACTCTTTCTCGTGGTGGCTGCTTCGCTCCAACAACTGCTTCCTATTGGGGCCCTAAGGAGCCCAGGTGGGGAGGCGAGGAGTGGCTGGGAAGGGAGGGGTGAACGGAGGCTGGCGAGGCACCCCTCAACGTGAGTGACATCAAGTTGGCCATGCCCACCCAGCCACATGCCCACCTAGCCACGCCCACCCAGCCTGTCATTAGGCAGATCATATTAGTGGTCTGCGGGATTGAAAATTATGAATTTAGTGGTGCCTGAGGTCCGAAAGGTTGGTGACCCCTGTTGTAAATAACCAAAGTATCTGCTGGGGGCAAGGAGCTGGGGCTGAGTTTCTGTTTTAAGATTTCTATTTCTTTTTTAGGGAAAATATTCTGCCTTTTTAATATTTCGTAGAATATTTCATTTTTCTAGGAGAGGGGTAGGTGCTAACTTCCTACAATAATAAGTTAACCAAAGCATGACTATTCGCAGATGTTACTGAATTGCAACTCTTAGGACTCCAGATGACACAATTAGAAACATCTGGAAAGGGTATTTCTTATTTTCAGTCCTGATTTGGTTTTGTGAAAAAACCCCAAGAAATTCCCTTTCATTAGAAATATACCTTTGGTGTGTAGATTAGCAGTCATTATAGTTTGTAGTGGTTTCAAAATCAACAAGCTCTATTTAATGCTGGCCTGGTTCAAACTGCTTTTGAGATTTCAGAAGTTTGTGTGCTAATCTTACTTTGCTAATACACCAGCAAATTAAAACCACTAGAGAAAAGTGAATAGAGAAAAATGTGTAAGCTCTTGTATTATTCTATAAATCTGATTCTCCAAATTACTGCAACTTCTGAAAACTATCCAGAAGCATAAGGAGAAAAACTCATCTAAAATGTCAGCAAAGGAAAATAATTTCATCTCCGCTTTATAGTGTTCTCTATGTATATGTATAGAACAAACCTGTCCAAAGAATTCTGTGCCAATTTATAAAACCAAGTAACGAAATATCAGCAATATTTGTCAATCCAAATGTTGAGCTCCAAAACAAATGTTAAAAGGGTGTTTTGGATGAAATACACACAGCATTAAGTTTTTAAACACTTGCCTAGATTTAAAGCCTTGATAAAATGTACTAAATCTTTTAAGGTTTTTAATGAATTTAGCAGGTGTTTCATAAATCAGAGTTTGGCTCAGCCCTTCTTTTAATAGCAGTAAACTAGGAAATTGCTGTGAGTGGAGGCAAAAAGCATTCCTATAACAGTGAAAACAAACAAGGTTTTTGAACAAGAAATGTCTGGAACTGACTCTGGTGACAGTAAATCAGACTCCATCTGTGGATCTATAGTTAACAATATCAAGATGTAACCGGGTAGAATGGTAAATACATCAGAAGGTCAAGGAATCATTATCAGCACAGCTTGGCCGTGGAAGAAACGTGAGAAACTGCTATAGTTACAGGAACTTTGTTGTATTTCATTTTGTAGTCTGGCCAAATCCGGTTAGATTCACTCTTGGCAGAAATAAAAACTTATGTCACTGTCCCTTCATAGGGGCAGTGAGAAGCTTATGTGATGGAGATCTTTTTATTCTTCACGTGTCAGCTTTCCCAAGTAGACCAGACAGAAAACACAACAGATGAACTAATTCTATCTTATTGTGAAGCTACATTAACAGAATCTTGCAAGCCTGAAAGTACAAAACTGCCACCATCTCTTTCTGCAGCCTGATAAGTTAGGGAGGGATTCCTTCTCAGTTTCTTTCTTTGCCTGTTACGCAACTGTGAGCTCCCCCAGTTATCTGACTTCCCTAAGCAGCATCTCTTGATTAGCCTTGTGGTGCAACCAAAACAATCTGGAACTGAACACACTCAAAACCGTAGAAATGGTGGTAGACTTTAGGAAAAACCCTTCCATACTTCCACCTCTCACAGTACTTGACAACACAGTATCAACAGTAGAAACCTTCAAATTTCTGGGTTCTATCATATCGCAAGACCTCAAATGGACAGCTAACATCAAAAACATCATTAAAAAAGGACAACAAAGAATGTTCTTTCTGCGCCAACTCAGTAAGCTCAAACTGCCCAAGGAGCTGCTGATCCAATTCTACAGAGGAATTATTGAGTCTGTCATTTGCACCTCTATAACTGTCTGGTTCGGTTCTGCAACCCAACAAGAAAAACACAGACTTCAGAGGATAATTAGAACTGCAGAAAAAATAATTGCTACCAACCTGCCTTCCATTGAGGACCTGTATACTGCACGAATCAAGAAGAGGGCCGTGAAAATATTTGCAGATCCCTCGCATCCTGGACATAAACTGTTTCAACTCCTACCCTCAAAACGACGCTATAGAGCACTGCACACCAGAACAACTAGACACAAGAACAGTTTTTCCCGAAGGCCATCACTCTGCTAAACAAATAATTCCCTCAACACTGTCAGACTATTTACTGAATCTGCACTACTATTAATCGTTTCATAGTTCCCATCACCAATCTCTTTCCACTTATGACTGTATGACTATAACTTGTTGCTGGCAATCCTTATGATTTATATTGATATATTGATCATCAATTGTGTTGTAAATGTTGTACCTTGATGAACGTATCTTTTCTTTTATGTACACTGAGAGCATATGCACCAAGACAAATTCCTTGTGTGTCCAATCACACTTGGCCAATAAAAATTCTATTCTATTCTATTCTATTCTATTCTATTCTATTCTATTCTATTCTATTCTATTCTATTCTATTCTATTCTATTCTTTCCCCCGTCTCTCACGGTCCTTTCCTCAGTTCACTAAGTCATTATTTCCTTACTTGGGGTTGAAGAACTGATATTTGGCTGGATTCACATAACACGCTGGGCCCAAACTAAACATACAATAGCTTGGCAGGATGCATGACATAGTTTTATCAGAGCTCACTTTCAATGTGGTATCCGGAACTGAAGACAGTTCTTGAAGTGGGCTCGAGTATGCAAAAAGAGTAGAATTGAAATTACATTTAAATAGAAGTTGATGTTTGACTTGGCATGCAAGTTTAGCACTTACCTTGTGTAAAAAAGCATCAAAATCCCTCATATGAGGCGGCCAGTTTGCACATCAGGGCAGCCGTGTTCATAACGAGGACTAGTATGTACGAATATGCCTGTATAGGCAACAAAGACGTCATCTTTATTTCATAGTGATGTGAAATGCTGTAGGAGCCAGTTTCTTTTTTATTTGAAAGAAAGCTGCCACTGACTCATCAACTTTTTCTCAAAATCCCCTTAAGTCATTTTTTTTTGGGATGTGGGAAGAATAAAATAAATTAAAGCAGATTAAAAAGAAGCCCTCTTCCTTTCCTGTCAATAATTTCCTTTCAGCTCCACTTGATCCCAGTTTGCATGCCTATGTGCAAAAAAATCAGGCCTCCCTAGAGCGTGCTCATCTTTGAGGTGCTTTACAAACAACATATTAAATAATTATTAGGCACAGCTATTAGCGAAGATTAGAAGTGCCTCATCTCTTCCTTCCAGTAACTTTGTCCCAACCCATTAGAACTGAAAAGCAGAAAATTAAAAAAAACACAAACCTTCCAGAGATGGAAAGGCTTTCATTCTTTGCACTTCACTTTGCAAGAAAACACAAGAGGAAACTGCTCCTGATTCTGGTGCCAGCCAACTTGCCAGCTGTGCCCTCTTCTAGGACATTCCGTGCTAGTTCCCACTGCTCACGTTTCTTACTTAGCAACCATGGAGAATAGAAAGGAAGGGAAAAGAGGTATCTGATTTATCTCCGGAGTTATACCCAGCTTTCCTCCTGAGTTAAGCTGCCATGTCTCTAAGAATTTCAGAGAAAAGCAATTGGTTATTCTGTACTGAACACTAGTATATTTTAATATAACTTTCTCAGATACAACTAGACAATATGGTTTCTGTCTGCAATTCTGTCTACATCAATGTCTGACCTTGGAGATGTGCGTGTTCTCCAAGTTTTTTCTCCCTAGCCTTGGAGAGTTTTCTGAGTCTGCTGTTAGGTTTTGGGTTCACAAATGTTGAAAATTGGCCATGTGGAGATAGGAACTACATAAGAGCATCACATGCCCTAAAATGACCATAAAACAATTAAAAATGCAGAGAAACAATGAAGACTCCTTGAAACCAAAGTCAACAGTTAAGTTCTATATAGTTTACTTGGCAACAATATGAACATTGCTTCTTATATTGCCTTCTTTGGGGAATTATTTTCAAGTTGTTCTTTAGCTCATCGCTCTGGATTTCTTGGTCTTCTTTTTGAAATCAGCCAAGGTCAACCACCTGCACAAAAGAGCCCCCCTCCAATAATCTTGGCAGTGCCTGTGTGCGCCCTACATGGCATACCTACATGGCATACCTACTTTGCATCACCCCCTACCTCACCCTAGAAAACTGCCTACTTGAATCTCTTGGTTGATCCCAAGTAATTTCCAATCTGTTCTGTTTGCCTTGTTTCATTGCCTTGTTTAAAAGAATATATTTTGCCAACGTCTCTTTTCTTTCCTCATGGTAATGCAGTTTCCCAAAATTATAACATCATTCTGGAATGTTGATCCTATTCCTGGGGCTTTCTGCCAAGAAAATCCACTGGGCTTTTAGTTGCCTCTTGAAACTTGGGGGAGTGGCACTGTATGAAATGATCCCTACCTAAGAGGCCACTCTTGCTGCTGGTAGAGAAAGCTGGGGAGGGCAACTTCCCATCCAGACTGGAGAATCCTGAAACGAGAAGATAGCAAACCAGTTACTACCAGGAGGAGAAACCTGAGAGAGAAACCGAGAAGGAACTTTGAGTTCTGCAGGTGTCCTGGGTGGGGAAGTGCCCAGAGACAGAACACCCTGATCAAAGCTATTGTGCTGACAGAATAGATTAGTATCCAAAGGAGAAGCTTCAGGCAAAACCTGATGGGAATGACAGTAGGGATTAAAGCTGGAAAATAACCTGATCCCGAGGAGTGACTCAGATCAGCATTGTTTGACAGGGAGAAGGTTTCAGGGATGAAGGGCTGATCCTGTCAAAGATGGGGGAGTGGCGAGAGCCTAAAGCTCCCAGCGTATATCTTCCATCCGAGTTCCCCTGTCCGCAGGTACAGGTGGGGTACTTTCTCAACAGGTAAATAAGCAACTTAGTTAAGAGCAGCTCATTCTTTCTCAACCTGGATTGATTCAATGTCATATTATGACCTCTCCCACCTTCTTATGAGTCAGGCACCTTCAAAGCAGCTATGGTTTTCAACTCACTAAGCTGCCCCAGCTGGATTGGATAATTAGAGTTTTAGAATATTTATCTGTTTATGTTTAGAGAGAACTGTGCGTGTATGTATGTGGGAAACATATAAAAAAGCTGAACATGTTAAACAAATGCTGATTACGAGTGATTGGCTTGAGGTATGCCTGGGTATCTGTGCTTGTACATACTGATTTTCATAAGAGCAAAGAATATAGACTAGAATATTCCTTATTGGTCAAGTGTGATTGGACAGAAAAGAAGTTTGTCTCCGGTGCATGAGCTATATGCACAAGTATACATACAAGTAACAAAATGATAAATCATGAATCATAAGATACAATCCTAAATCATAAGATACAACCAACAAGTGATAGTCATAAGATACCAATAGGAATAGGTAATAGGATAGGTGAGAAGGATAATGGTAATACAGCCCTACTACAAAATACGTTTAAATTAAAATATGTTTAATTGAAGAAATGTCCAGAAAAATTTTTTTTTACAAATGGAAAAAAATGGGGATAGTGTTTGCAAAATAAGGAAAAACAAAAGGCTCAAGAATGGATCATTGCTAAAACCATTAGGCAGTCCAAAGGGACAGAAGGAACAACAACTTTTGATGAAGATTGAAAGTTTATGCTAAATAAATAAATAAACAACACCGGATGAACTTTTCACAAATTTTCCCCTCTTATGAAAGAGGCTTCTGCCTTTTTACCTTCTTCTTGGAGAATTTGGAATGCAATCCACCATTTTTGGATATGCTGTTGAGTTCTAGTGCTAGCTTGCCTGTTTTGTATTCTATAATTTTCCATCCTCTTGAAGCCTGCTTGGCAGGACAGCCTGGAAAAATAAAGCTTCATGAGACAACTTCTCTCCCTTGGGGTAGAATAGAAATTGGGAAGCCAAGGAAACTGCAGAATAAGCAATGGCAGCTTTTCATATAACAGCACGGTCCGTGGCCAATAAGGCCCCCCTAATACATGATCAGATTCAGGGGGGTGCCGCGGATATTATAGGCGTTACGGAGACCTGGTTGGGCACTGAAGGGGGCGTGCCCCTGGTCGAGATGTGCCCACCGGGTTTCCGTGCATTCCATCAGCCGAGGGCCCAGGGTAGGGGTGGCGGGGTGGCGGTTGTTATTAAAGAGAGTCTAGAGCCGAGGGAGACCACTGTACCTCAGATTGCCGGGTGTGAATCCCTCTTTGTGAGGTGGGGTCATAGGTGTCAGATGGGCTTGCTGGTCACGTACCTGGCTCCTTGCTGCGTGACAGCCGCCCTGCCCGAGCTCCTGGAGGTGCTGGCTGGGGTGGCAGTTGAGACCCCCAGACTTTTAGTCATGGGGGACTTTAACTTGCCATCTTCCGGCTCGTCATCGACGGCAGCTCGGGAGTTCATGGCTTCCATGACGGCCTTGGACCTGACCCAAGTAGTTGATGGCCCTACTCACATTGGGGGTGGCACTCTGGACCTGATTTTTGTCTCTGGTCAGTGGTTGAGAGATCTGGACTTAAAGGAAATAGTCATTGAACCTTTGTCATGGTCAGATCACTCTCTTCTTCGCCTGGACTTTCTGACCGCCATTCACCACCGCAGGGAGACGGAGCCGATCGTTGGTTCCGTCCCAGGCGCCTGATGGACCCGGATGGGTTCGGACGGAGCTTGGGCCATTTCCTGAGGTCTGGCTCACGGCTCGGTTGAGGAACTTGTTGCGGCCTGGGAGCGGGCGCGGCGGGGCCTTAGACCGTGTCGTGCCTTTGCGGCCTCTGACCCGGCGCGGGTCCCAACCGGCTCCTTGGTTCTCCGAGGAGCTGAGAGGATGAAGCGCGGAGAAGACGCCTAGAGAGTTCCTGGAGGTCTAGCCGTTCGGAAGCTGATCGGACACTAGTGAAGTCCTATACTAGGACTTACCTAGTGGCATTGAGGGAAGCGAGGCGTAGCTACGCCTCCTCCCTCATTGCATCGGCAGATAACCGCCCAGCCGCCCTGTTTCGGGTGACTCGCTCCCTCCTACACCAGGGGGAGCGGGATGACCCGTTGCAGGGACGTGCTGAGGAGTTTAACGGTTATCTATACGATAAAATCGTTCAGCTTCGGGATGGTCTGGACCAAGATTGCGGTGACGCGGGTGAGATGTTCGAGGGTGGTCTTGGCGATATTGTCTGGGATGAGTTTGACCCTGTGGCTCCCGAGGACATGGACAGGTTGTTGGGTAGGCTGAATGCCACCACGTGTTTACTGGACCCGTGCCCCTCCTGGCTGGTGCTGGCCACTCGGGAGGTGACACGAGGCTGGCTCCAGGCGATTACGATCGCTTCTTTGGTGGAGGGCGTCTTCCCGGCCGCCTTGAAAGAGGCGGTGGTGAGGCCCCTCCTTAAGAAGCCTTCCCTGGACCCGGCTGTTTTAGGTAATTATCGTCCGGTCTCCAACCTTCTATGGTGGCATATCAGTTTCCCTTGCACCTGGATGAAACTGTCTATCTAGACCCGTTCCAGTCCGGTTTCCGACCCGGTTACAACACGGAGACGGCTTTGGTCGCGTTGGTGGATGATCTCTGGAGGGCCAGGGATAGGGGTTGTTCCTCTGCCCTGGTCCTATTAGACCTCTCAGCGGCTTTCGATACCATCGACCATGGTATCCTGCTGCGCCGGTTGGAGGGATTGGGAGTGGGAGGCACCGTTTATCGGTGGTTCTCCTCCTATCTCTCCGACCGGTCGCAGTCGGTGTTGACAGGGGGGCAGAGGTCGGCCCCGAGGCGCCTCACTTGTGGGGTGCCGCAGGGGTCGATCCTCTCGCCCCTACTGTTCTTTATCTACATGAAGCCGCTGGGTGAGATCATCAGTGGTTTCGTGTGAAGTACCAGCTGTATGCGGATGACACCCAGCTGTACTTTTCTACACGGACCACCCCAACGGTTATCAAGTGCTGTCCCGGTGTCTGGAGGCCGTGCGGGTCTGGATGGGGAGAAACAGGCACAAGCTAAACCCCGCCAAGACAGAGTGGCTGTGGATGCCGGCATCCCGGTACAGCCAGCTAAATCCGCGGCTGACCATCGGTGGCGAGTCAGTGGCCCCGATGGAGAGGGTTCGCAACTTAGGCGTCCTCCTGGATGAACGGCTGTCTCTAGAAGATCATTTGACGGCCGTCTCCAGGAGAGCGTTTTACCAGGTTCGCCTGGTACGCCAGTTCGCCTTTCTGGACCGGGATGCCCTATGCACGGTCACTCACGCACTCGTGACGTCTCGCCTGGATTACTGCAATGCTCTCTACATGGGGCTCCCTTGAAGGGCATCCGGAGGCTGCAGTTAGTCAGAATGCGGCTGCGCGGGTGATAGATGGAGCCCTCGTGGCTCCCGCATGACACCCATCCTGCGCAGACTGCACTGGCTACCTGTGGCCTTCCGGGTGCGCTTCAAGGTTTTGGTGACCACCTTTAAAGCGCTCCATGGCATTGGGCCGGGTTATTTACGGGACCGCCTACTGCTACCGAATACCTCTCACCGACCCGTGCGCTCTCATAGAGAGGGTCTCCTCAGGGTGCCGTCAGCGAGGCAATGTCGTTTGGCGACGCCCAGGGGAAGGGCCTTCTCTGTGGGGGCTCCCACCCTCTGGAACGAACTACCCCCCGGACTTCGTCAGCTTTCGGACCTTCGGACCTTCCGCCGCGGGCTTAAAACATACCTATTTAATTGTGCAGGACTGAGCTAGATTTTAAATTTATGGGTTTTAATTGGGTTCTGTTTTTATATTTTAATAACGGGCTTTAGAATAAGTTTTTTAATTGTTTTTATATTGTATTTATGTGTTATGTATTTTTAAGTGCCTGTAAACCGCCCTGAGTCCTTCGGGAGATAGGGCGGTATATAAATATGATTAATAAATAAATAAATAAATAAACAGCATTTTTACCTGTTCTAATCTAAAAGTCTCCAAGTGAAGTGCATAACATAGGAACCATTGCAAAAATCAAAATAAACATAGAAAATTCTGGTGTAGGAATGGTAATAAAAGGAAATCCATATTTATTTAGCATATGGCATACCATATCTCACTATTAGAGATCTTTTACCAGAGAATCCTTTAGAATTCTCTTTCTTCTACCTTTATCCTACCTAAAGCATCCTTCTTTATCTAGTCTTACTAATTCTTCTTATCTAGAAGTAACACCCATAGATAAAATGGTGTCCCCAGATCCTTTTTGATGATCAACAGACTCTAGTTATATAAAAGGTTTTGTCAAAATAAAAAAAAAGCTGACAAATCACTAGACTCTATCACCACATTTAATTACAGGATAATATTTAGACCCTTACTTTAGATCAGGGGTGTCAAACTCAAGGCCTGGATTTGGCCTGTGGGGTACTTAGGTCTGGCCCGCAGGGCCGGCCTAGAAATAGCAAAAGACTGGCCCACAGTGCCCCTGCTAGCAAAAACAGGGTGCTGGGTGTCTGTGGCGTCCTGTCTGATCCGGCCCTCGAAGAAATCCAGTTTGACACACTTGGTTTAGATAGAGGACATTCTGGAGGCTTTAGTAGATGGTTGCCACAATGATTATAAATTTGAGGACTGCTGTGCTGTTGTAAATCAATGGTTGTAAGTCGAGGACTACCTGTATAAGTACAACATTCCACAATAACATCAGATTTTTTTCCCTCCTTCCAGAATGTGGGAACAGATAGCAATTAGCTTGGGTTAATTCTTGCAAAAACAAAGTGGGAAAGAACAGCTAGGAGAAAGAACAGATCAGACTTCAGCCATGGATAGTTAGGATGTTTCTATATAATCTATCAAAGCATGCCTCTGTTGAATTTTGGCTTATGTGAAGTACCCCTGCTGTCAACAGAATGATATTCCATCTGTGTGTAATAACTTTAAATCCCCCTGGGCAGATCTCCTGGCTGTAGCCCATAGCTAGCATGCTGATAAGGCCTGGTTAAATGCTTTAAACTGTCATCATGAGAGACCGATTCCTCTCCCTCAACCTCTTTCCCTGGACTTTGTGTATGCTAAGCCCATGGTGGGGATTAATCCTGCTGTTGCCCATGGCATGGCCAGGCTAAGACTCTATTAATAATTCACCAAAGAAAAGATCTATAGATGGAAATGATGTCCTGGCAGAATTCATAAAGCATAAATAAAGAAAACCTGGATGGCCTTCATGGCCGAGAAGAATGCTTGGGATAGGAAAATGGAGGAAAAATGATTATTGGCTGGGTTTTATATTTATTCACTAAGATCTGCTTATTTTAGCCGATTGGACCCAGGTTGCATCTCAGTTGATGACAGCCCCTTGCTGGCTGTGGCGAGGCTCAGAAAGTCAGCAGGATTGGACCCAGTTTGATGGAAGAAGCTTTGATGGCACAACCTTGAGGCTGCAAGCTAGATGGAGATGCTGAAAACACATCTTGGAAGAAAACATTTTGGTGCCAAGAAGTCATCGAGAGGTAAACTCAAGTAGAGCCAGTAGAACTGGCGGGATTCAGCCAGTTCGCACCACTTCGGGAGAACCGGTTGTTAACTTCCTGAGCATTTTGGCAAACTGGTTGTTGGAAGGAATCATTAGGGCACAGAACCGGTTGTTAAATTATTTGAATCCCACCACTGAGTAGAGCCTCTACCAGTGACGGCGAACCTTTTTGGCATTGCATGCCAAAAGTCTAAGCGCATGAGCGATGTCGTGTTCCTGCGTGCCGGCACCCATAATGCAATGCATGCCCCATTTGGCATGCATGCATAACCGCCCACGCTCCCACTGCGCATGCGCCCTGCACTGCGCATGCATGTGCCTGCATCCCCGAGCATGCTCTCCCCACTTTTTCCAAGAGGGCCAGTGTGCCTCTTACCAGAGGACAAATAGCTAGCAGCCCGTTCCCTAGCGAGACAGCCGTTCCCTGGCCAGTGCATGGCGCTGCCGAGATGGCAGGGCCGAGACCGCTGCTGGGGAAGCTCCGAATGCACAGCTTGCCTGGGCTCCTTCCCACTGGGGGCTGCAGGCTGAGCAGGTGGGGCTTTGACGGACCAGCAGCTACTGAGCTCCGAACGTGTGGCTTGCCTGGGCTCCTCCTCGCTGGGAGTTGTCGTTCCCTGGCTCAGCACGGCATCCCCACCCAACCCCTACCACTGCACTGCCTGTGGTTGGGTCTATCACCTGACCCTTGCCATGCCTGCTGCTGCGCCACCGGCCGACTGGCTGGTGCATATGTACACTCTGGAAATAAGAAGATCATTTTCCTGGAGCGTGCATGCGCAATGGGCGGCAGCTCTTCCAGTTTCTGGCCTGCCAGTGCACATGAAACCCAGCTGGCCGGTGCACCAGAACCTGGAAGAGCAATGGGCGATGGCTCTGCGTGCCCGGAGAAATGGCTATGTGTGCCATTTCCAGCACATGTGGCATAGATTCGCCATTACGGGCCTATACAATCAAAGCATCTGGTGCACGTTTTCAATGTGCTTGGAGGCCAAATAGAGGGCTAGCAGGGAGAGTCCTACTGATTGCCTCCTTGCCCAACATGTCCAGATGATATGACTAATATGTGCTCAATGTGTTGAAGCATATTAGTCTTCAGCTACCGCACCTTCATGTTTGGTAGTCATGCTATTTGTCATACTAATCATCATTCTTCTTGCTGTGATTTTCTGGGATGCCTCCAAGTGGATTTTCCAAACCTGAACCATGGGCAGGATGGCAAGTTCCAGCCAAAAATATTCCTTACCTTTAAAGAAAACAAATTCAAGTTTGCACTGTTTATAACTGAGGTGAGAACACCACTAGAATTACTTCTTATAGACCAATTTTTGGCAACTTTAAGACACATGGACTTCAACTCCTAGAATTCCCCCCCCCCAGCTGGGGGAATTCTGGGAGTTGAAGTCCATGGGTCTTAAAGTTGCCAAGGTCGAGAAACATTGGTCTAGAGCCAATCTTTTACTGTTCTGATTCCACCCATATTTATTACTTTTTAAACGAGGCACTTGATGTGCCGTTAATTATTGCTTGTGGCATTACAGTTTCCGTTGAACTAGATTGAGCCAGTGTGATTGGTTCTTCCTGTCTAACACAGATCAAAACACAAACCTGCTTTGCAATTTTGCAAAATGGAAACAAAAGTCCACTTCTGCTTTTCTATTTCATTGTCAGTGTGATTAAGGGTTTCTTTGGGGAGTATTTTTGAGCTAATTCTATTGCCCAAGCAAGGGGTGGTAGTGGTGGAGAGAAGATGCTGTTATCATTGTTCTTGTTACTCTTATTTTCCATCACTTTGAAACTTTTTAGCTACCCTGGAAAAACTTCCCAGGAAGAGTTGTCTGATGGTATTTTTTCTTAAGAATGGAAGTGTGGGAAGCCCAGAAGCTATAGACCTCTGAGAAAGAAAATAAAAGGTAATAAACGGTGTAAGTTTCCCCTGTCCATTTGTTTCCAACTCTAGAGGGTGGTGCTTATTTCTGTTTCTTAACCAGACAATTCTATGGTCACATAATTAGTTTGACTACATGCCAAGGCATACGGAACTGTTACCTTCCCACCAAAGTGATACCTATTTATCTACTTTCAAACTGCTAGGTTGGAAGACTACTAGGTTTCTAAAAAAACCCAAAACCCTAATTTTTGTAAAGCTGCTAGATTGGGAAAGCACATTGTGTACTAAATCACAGAACAGAATATTCACACTTACACATCAGCCACCTTGTGACCAAGTGAAAGGCATTCTTCTCAGGCGAATTGCAACAAGCAATTG
This sequence comes from Ahaetulla prasina, assembly GCF_028640845.1. Lineage (NCBI taxonomy): Eukaryota > Metazoa > Chordata > Lepidosauria > Squamata > Colubridae > Ahaetulla > Ahaetulla prasina. Next base: position 30,503,881 of record NC_080547.1, on the reverse strand, counting down.
CAAAAGTGAATGCTCTTTCAATAAATAAAGTCTTGGTGGAGAAATAAAAATACACCAGAATTTTTCAGCATAAACCCCGCTCTGAAAGACCTTCCCTAGGTCGAAAAAGTACATTTGTGGTACAGTTGGAACACACAGAGCGTGTAAGTAAAACCCATGGTTTTCTTTCTATAGGTGGGAATAACAGGCACAGATTATCTGGCTGCTTGTTTATTGACCTATATCATGCCTCCCACCCCACTCTCAAGGTGTGAGATTCACAGCATGTTAGTGTATAAATTCCAAACTCATTTATCCCAACATGGCCTGATTTCTCCATAAAGGAAGCAGTGGAAAGCATGAGGGGTGTGGAAGAACCTCAAGTGTTTCAAAAAGTGCACATGATCTTTATAAACCAAAAAGGGTCAGGAATGGAGATTTGACCTTGACTATGTATACTTGCAAAGTAGGCAATGCTGATGTTTGCTCAAGTAGGAGAAACTCCAGGTAGGGAAAAAGTAAATCCTTGGGAAGATTGGTGTCAGGCTTAAAAAAACTAAGAAAGACATACTGAGGCTCTGCTAAGCAGATTCCTTTATTGTTCCTCATCTGTAGACAGAATCTTGCCAAACTAAAGCAGGCTAACCACCGTAAAACATGTATTCTGGGAACTATTAGAGAGGAGGCATCTCTCTTACCCTCTGTCTCTCACACAAACTATCTAAACTAGGGGTCTCCAACCTTGGTCCCTTTAAGACTTGTGGACTTCAACTCCCAGAGTTCCTCAGCCAGCTTTGCTGGCTGAGGGACTCTGGAAGTTGAAGTCCACAAGTCTTAAAGGGACCAAGTTGGAGACCCCTGATGTAAACTGAGTTGTCTCTTGCTCCTCTGGAATGCCCTCCATCCCTCCTGGGAATCTGGACAACATTCCATCACAGTTGAATAGTGTAAGCAGGCACACTCTGCTACTATATTCAACTTGTCCCATTTACATGGGCATATCTATCACTAGGTCTCCATCCAACCATTATATGCTGATATAATGGTATTTGAATCAAAAAATAAGAGAGCCTTAATGAGAGTAGAATATGCACATAGGCTTTTCAAACAAAGGAGGTTCACTGTCTTTTCTTTTTTTTTTTCATTTTCCCCCAGATCATTTCCTGAATTATTTTAAAAATTCAGAGCAAACATCCCCATCAGTGTCAGCTGATTGTCTGGATGGAAACAGAAGTAAAATGCAAGTCAAATATGGATAGATCTTGTTATGGCTAGAGAAAAAAAATAATCCTGCGATTCATAAATAAAATGTTTTTGTTTCTAGCTTCAGTTTTCTTTGGCATGTACGAACTGACACCTAGGAAGGCAGTTAAGTCCTTCTCTTTGTCACATCCAGCACAGTTCTGTCTATTTAAAAAAATACAGAAAGACAATTGTTCCATTGGAAAAGATGGTTAATCTTAACCCTAAGGCCATTGTTGTTGTTTTTTAAAGACACCACTGGAGAAGAAAAAAACACAACCAATTAAATCTCTTCAACATTATTTACAGATGATGGTGCCAACTTGCGTTCTGATAGATCCAAGTTCATTAGATGTCAGCATTAACAATACTGCACTTGGCAATCAAGACAGAACTCAGGCTGTTAGTCATTAATCACCATCTGACAGGCCTGAAGCAGAAACTCAGAAAATGGCTCACACGCGTCTCATCCCCAGTAACTCTCCCTGCTGCAATGACGGCTCTCGCTCATGCCACTGTCTTACTGCTTTTCAGCAAGGCAGCCTGGGTGATAAGGCCCTTATTTTGTTCTATTTATATTTATGGGAACTAAAGGAATGTGGGTATGTGTCTAAGTGCATGCAATCAATGCAAGATTTGTTTACAACAATAAACAGGTTTATTGTTCATACGTACAGAAAAGTTGTCACGTCAGCATATTTATCTATTTTTGCAGAGATGTAGCCTTGAATTGAAACTAGATGCAGTACAAGTGACCTTTGGAAGTTCTTCACCAATTTAGAGGCAGAGAAATTACAAGGAGGGTTTTTTTCTTCTTCTGAATTTCTCCAGGGGATGGAGCAATTTTTCCATGCTTTCTCAAGAGCAGGATTTATCTTTTAACAATGTAAATCAATATTTCTCAACATCATTACTTTAAGATATATGGATTTCAACTCACAGAATTCTGGGAGTTGAAGTTCACACCTCTTAAGTTGCTACATTTGAGAAAGACTATGCTTGAGTAATCCAAAGATTCTGGAATCAAAAGTCAGCTTCAAAGAGGGGAGTGTAAAGGAATTCAGTGCGTCCTCCAATTTTTAAAAATGTTTTCTTCCACTGAAAAGGAGCCTCCCACCCTTGTTAAAATATAACATGACTGGAGTGCTCCTGGGTGGAATTTCTTTCTGGTGAAATTTTATTGTTGGAATTGGGGTAGAGTTTGATTGTGTTTGACTTTTCAATCAATGATCTCCCTCACCAGCTTTCCCTGTTTTTTAGTTGAAAAATGTGGGGAAAAAAGACACATATTTATAGATATCATGTAGATCAGGGGATGTCAAACTCAATTTCATTGAGTGCCGCTTCAGGCCTGTGGCTGACCTTGGGGGGGCAGGCAGGCATGGCTAACTGGGTGGGCGTGGTCAGCTTGATGCCAGTCACTGGGCATGGCTGACTGATTGGGTGTGGTTGACTGGGTGGGCGTGGCCAGCTTGACACCACTCCCCAAGCTACTGGCATGTTTCCTCTTCGCATTGGATAGACTGGGCCGAAGCGATGCGGGTAGACTTGGCTGAACCGACGTGGGCTGGCCCCTTACATTTTCCAGGATGGCCCCACAGGCCGGATCCGACCACACTGCAGGCTGTATTTGGTCCGCAAGCCTTGTTTTTGACACCCCTGATGTAGATGGTGCCTAACTAAAGCCAATGTTAGGGGGGGGGAAATGTTTCCTGTGAAGTTTTAACTTTTTTTTCACCCTTTTTTTGGGAGGGGGAGGAAGAAACCCAACTTATCTATTTTCACCAAGTCAGAGAATTGTTTGAAAATACAGAAGAAAAGTTCAGTACAAGGCCTTACTTTCTCAGCTCCATTGGTTTGAGAACCCTAAAGAGAGCCGTGAGTCCAGGAGATGGCAACTCAGAATGACAAAGTTGGAAGGGACCTTGAAGGTCTTCCAGTCCAGACCCCTGCTCAGGCAGGAAACCCTATGCCATTTCAGACAAATTGTTGTCCAATCCCTTCTTAAAAACTTCCAGTGTTGGAGCATCCACAACTTCAGTCGTTCCACTAATTAATTGTTCTAACTGTAAGGAAAATTCCTCAGACCATCAATGCATCAATGATGATTGGCAGTGGACTCATGAATCTTAATCATTTTTGCAGCTTTTACTTCCAAGCTCTTTTGAGAGATAGCAAGCAAGAATAAGAAATGTCATTTGTTTTTAGAAATTTATGAAGCTTTGGGGAGTTTTACCGGCTCACTACAAAACCAGTTCTTGCATAAGGCCAGCACTTCCTTTTTCTTCCATTCATTCATGTCTGATTCTTGGAGAAAGCCTGGATAGGTTCCTACAGTTTTCTTGGCAAGGTTTTTCAGGATGGGGTTGCCCTTGTGTTCTTTCTAGGGCTAAGAGAAAGTGATTATCCCAAGGTCAGCCAGCTGGCTTTGTGTCTAAGGTAGAACTAGAACTCTTCTGGTCTCTACCTGATCTATACCACCAAACTGGCTCAAGTATTTACCTACTGCTGAGTGATGTGAGGGATCCTTGGTGCTCTCTGAGCTTGCTTGTTTTCTTGCAGATGTTTCATTACCCAAACTAGGTAACATCATCAGTGCTAATCCAGTGAGACGAGCAGTGACTAGCACTGAAGATGTTACCTAGTTTGGTAACAAAATGTCTGCAAGACAACAAACTGAAAAAGCACCAAGGACCCCTCATGTCAACCTGAGCTACAAATATTCTCCTTTATTGGTAAGTGATGTCCTTTGCATCAGAGAAACTTTCCTTCCAAAGGAACCTTCTGGTAAGCACATGGGAAGATGAGTGGAATTGTCAGATTTTGGCTTGAACTGCAGCATCTTCTGAGATGGGCCAAATCCTCAGGATGCTGGTGGAACTCCTGGATGAACCCAGCATTTAGAAAGGAAAATGAGGGTCTGACTTGGGAGTTTGCAGTGGGAAATTTACCCGGAGGCTTTTTCTTTACTTAATCTTCTAGACGCCAGCCCAGTGGACAACTGCCAACATACCAGGTCATCTTGTCCATAAATAAAAGCAGCAATGTTTCCAGCCCCAGAATCCCATTTATAATGGGAAAATGATTAATGGCCTCACGAAGCCACAATTCATCCAGGGATAGAAATTATACTTGCTTCCAAAAGAAAAAAAAAACCCACAACCCCAACCACACTTGAGAATGAGTGCTTGGAGAGGTTTGGGCAGATGGGGATGGGGGTGAGGGGAAGCTGGGGGCGATCAGGACTCATCAGTGTTCTAGGATTTTTGACTCTCAGGCACTAGATGAGTAAACTGCAAGAAATGCATAAAAGAAGAAGCTGCAAGCTGTTCAAAGAGAACTATTCTAAAATTGGTTAAAAGGGGTGGGGAATGCAGAAAGAAGCTTAGAAGTTACCCTTGCCAGGTGATACACTACACCTTTGAGCCACATCCTGCAAGGATGACCTGTGGGAATTCATTCTCAGATTGTATGTCTTCTACTGGACCCCCCTCTTTTCTCTTTCCAGCATCCTTTTTCTCAAGCACCAAGGAAACAAGAGGGAGCTTTCTCCTAGGACTTGGAGTAGATCATCTGCAGAAGACCATTGAGACTAGATCCAGGACTATAACTACTTCCCCCTTATTTACACCAGCATGAAACCGCACTTGCTAATATGGAGTCCTTAGTGCTATATGAACTTGTTTGTTTGCATGCAGATGTGTCATTATCTGACTAAGTAACATCATCAGTGTTAATGAGTGTGAGATTTGCTCTGTTTACGTATAGTAGCTTGTCCTGCCTTGGTGGGAGTGTGGTTTTCTCCTTGGTAGGTCCTTGATTAGAGTATTGCGTTTTGCTTGATTGTTTGTCTGGTGTTAATCCCTGCTTATCTGGGAGTTGGCTGCTGGAGAGGATGTGTTCTAGTCTTTTTGTTTTCTCCTTTTTGATTGTCTTTTGAATGGTGTGTAAATGTGGTTTATCTTGATATGTCTGTTGATGGTTGATTTGTCTTGCAGGAATTCCCTAGTCTATTTGGATATAGCTTGGTCTATGATGCTCTGCTTCCCCAACTGAAACTATAGTTTAATCTGTCTGCTCTAATGAAGCAAATCCCCACACTCACTAGAACTGAGGATGTTACCTAGTCAGGTAGTGAAACATCTGCAAGTAAACTATCAACTTCGGAGAGAATCAAGGCCTCCATAGTTCAACCTTGAGCTATATATATTTTCTTCTATTGTTCTTCCTTATAATTAGAAATTTCTGGTCAGCTGCATAAAGTATGTTCAAGCCTAGATTCCCCTAAGTTTAAATGGTTACCTGCTTTCCCAGCGCCACCAGTCTTGTTAACGTTTGTTAGGCCACGATGCAGGGGAAAACAATGTGTGAGAGAAAAAAATATTCACCTGGATGGAGTACAAGTCAAGACAGTCATTTACCTGCAATTGCATCACTTCTGCTTTCATATTCTTTTCAGACCTGAATAACTCTTCTTGTCAGTCTGTTGAGTGGTGAGCTGAGAGAAAGCAGGAGCTGATTAATCTGGAAATGCATAAAAAGAGTTTTCCAGCACGACTGCTGACTTTAATCCAAGCAGCTGTGTTCTTTCACTTTGGCATCTAAACCCATTGTGTAAGTTCTGGGCTTGAAGGAAGCTAGTGGTATATATTTGTCATTGCCTAAGAAATAATGAGAAAAGGAAGGAGAAGGGGAAAGAGAAAGGGGGTTGGCCCCTTGCTTAATCAGACCAGCGAAAGCTACAAAATGGCTGTTGAAACAGGGAAAGAATAAAATGAGACAGACCAAAGCAGAGCTGAAAGCTGAAACAAAGGGAGAGTGAAAAAGTCACAGGCAGCAAGGGATGCTTACAGCATGCTAAAGAGTGTAGGTTTCCTTTTAGATATCAAGGAAAAGTCCAGGGTCCAAGTCAGTATATGTGAACAATGGAATTGTGGATACCAGCTGTGTAAATTTTTTTAAAAAAAATAAAAGCTGGATCTAAGATCGTGCTGTGGTGCTGGGGCAAGAAAAATTAAGAACTCTCTTTCTCCTGCAGCAAATTGCTGTTATTCTATGTTGAATGCAGTATGTGTGTGTGTGTGTGTTTTTAAGCAGAATGCGTAGTTTTCTTCATTGTCCTGTCAAATGTAGCTGCATAGAATTCCACTACTTCCCTATATGAAGTTTATTTTCACCAAAAGTAACCTATTCCCCCTTAAATACTGGTTTTAAATACAACAAGCTAGGACAGTCAATAAGTAGACGAAGGTTGAAAAGTCTCTGTGTTAAAAAAAATGCTACTTTTGGCATTTTGTTTAACTAAAAACACACAAAATGCATCCAATCAAAAGATCAGGATGGTGGAAGGTATGAAGCTATTAGCATTGCCCCACATGACATCCTGCTGATGAAAATGTTGTTCTAACCTCAAATAATTTGTCTCACTCCCTAAAACATAGCCAAAATGAAACAGCCAAGAATTTTTAAAAATGGCTAAGAAAATCCTTCCCAAATTTGGTACAGCCATAGCAGATGTAATAATTCTGCATGTTAATGAGACAGAGGGGTGGGGAGAAGAAAAGGAGAGGTGGGGGGAGGTATATATTATATCCTCTCTCACCTGGACCTGCTTGAGTCCCAGCCAGCCAGCCAGCTGCATTTCTCCAGATCATCTCTTCCAATAAATCAGAATTCCAGAACCCTTTCAACTTTGCAAGCTGATATCTCCTAATAATGAGAACAATGAAAAGCTATGTCCTGGAATCTACCAGAGCAATAAATCTCCAAAGTAAAAACACCCCAGATTTCCAAGTGCATTTGTTTTCCACAATATTGTTTTAGCAGAGTAACCTTGCTGCAATATACTCTGCCCTTGGTAATGTCCAGTAGTCTTCTGACAGATGATACCCAGGATAAAGAAAGGCAGCTGGAGTCAACATGCCTAGGAGGAACTAACCTATGGATCTATCAGCTGGCTTCATGTGTGTTTCCTTTGGTCTGCTAAGATTAATAGTATGGCCAACATCAGTTTCCCATTTCCCATGTTTTCTTTACCTGCAAAAGAGGCTTCTCTTTCTCTCTCCCTCTCCCTCTCCCCCCCCCCTCTCTCTGTGTGTGTGTGTGTCTCTCTGTGTGTTTCTTTACCTTTATTCTCAAGGTGGTTGAGAATTTCTTTTGAATTTCCCCAAGTAAAGTTTTTAAATTTACTTTTTTGTTGGAGAAGCTGAAGGGCACTGATGCTGGGAGTGTTCTTTTGGATTTCACATTTCAACACCAGATTGAACCTTCTCTGGCTGCCAGTACGTCAGGCTGTAAGTTCCTCTGAACCAGGATCTATCCCTGCAATTTTTGGGATATGTTGCTTGGCTCTCTCGTCATCTACATCGGCAGCACATGAGACAAAGCAGCTGCCTCAGAGAAGAACTTTGCAAGAGCATGTCCACGCTCATTAAGAACCAGGCCAAACAATACCTAAAGTGGCAGTAATAACAATTTCAAAGTTGTTGCTCATTAATCACTCTGTCAATCTTGACAGGGCCAGTCACTCCAAAGAATTCAGCTATCTGGGGAAAAGGAAAAAGAAGGGCCTGGGGACATTTGCTTCTTTGAGCAACTTGTCTAAATGTAGCCACAAGAAAAAGGATTTGGTCAATCTGCGAGAAGCTTTGCAGTACAGATGGTCTTTGACTTACAACCATTCATTTAATAACCAAAGTTACAGTGGCACTGAAAAAAGTGAGTGACATCAGTAGCATCTCCATGGTCACATGATCAAAATCCAGACTTGGAAACTGTCTTGTATTTATGATGGTTGCAGTGTCCTGGAGACCACATGATCAGTTTTTACGAACTTCTGTCAAAGTCAGTTGGGAAGCCAGATTCACTTAACAATTGTGTTACTAACTTAATAGTTGCAGTGATTCACTTAACAACTGAGGCAAGAAAGGTCGCAAAACGCAGCAAAACTCACTTCTGTTAGCAATGGAAATTTTGAGTTCAGTTGTGGTTGTAGGTCAAGGAGTACCTATATGTTCCCTTTTTTTTTGAATTTTAGGAGCTGATTCAGGAAACACTGAGCAGAGGGAAGGCATATGCGGCTCTCATCAATAGGCCCCAAAGCCAGGATTTCTGGAAATTTGCATTTTTTGTAGGATTGGGTATGTCTAGTTTAGATTAAGAAGGATTAGGGGTAACATGATAGCAGTGTTCTAATATCTCAGGGGCAAAGAACAGGGAGTCAAGCTATTCTCCAAAGCACCTGAAGGCAGATAGGAAGCAAAGGTTGACAATCAGATGGCCGGCGTGCGCACACCGGTTTTCAGCACTGCCATGCAAGCGAAGGATAGCTGATCGCCCCGGAAGACAAACCGCTGAGCCCATGTGTGCCAGGCAACATGGCTTCATGTGCCCCTTTGGGCATGCATGCCATAGGTTCGCCATCACGGGTATAGGGCTTCCTGCCTGCGCAGAAGACCTCCAATGTCCCTTCCAACTCTTATTCTGTTACGGTAGGCTGGAGAACAAGCTGGCAGCACCCATTGGCCAGTGAAACCTCAGGTACTTGCCAGATACAAATGTGTACTTATTCATGTGACTTTGATTGTTGCTTCATATGTCTGGTGCTCCTAGAGGCTGGAGGCCTGCGTAGGGCTAATCCTTTGGTGGAAAGCAGCTCTGCATCTCAGCCATGCTAGAGAAAGAAAATAGTTAAATCTGGCTCAATTGCAAAGTGGTTGGAAACCTGTGAAACTAAGTTTTTTTGGTATGAGTTAATGGCGATTGATTTACTTACTGGAAAACAGAATCCTGTGTGTTAAGCTTTGGTAAAGGGAATGTTAAAACTGATGGCTTTGCAGCGTCTCTCAGTAGCCCAGATGAAATAGGTGTGACATTGACAAGTTCTATGAGTTTACCCCATTTTTCCCCTAACATCAACCAGTCAAACATAGTCCCAGGGTGCTTGAGTGTTTAAAATGCTTTTTCTTTTCCCTTTGTGTGAAATGGGGTCTGGGCTGGTTTGTTTTTTGTTTGCAGCAGCTCTGCGGTGATTTTCAATTCACATCAGCAAAAAGGAAGGCTAGCAAGGATCTTCTTCAAATTGCTTCTGAAGGGTTTCTGTAATGGAAACAATACTGGCATTGGAGTGCTTAATCACTGAAGTGCTACAAGATGCTCAGAGTGAATGTGCAAACACAGGCTCATGGATTTGGCTACATCGTGCAACTTCCAGTTGCAGCCAGCAAGAAGGCCATTCTGTTTAAGGTTGCATGCCTTTCTCCAAATTTTTGCTGTTTCTCTGGCAAGGTATTTTTTTCTTGAGTGGGCAACATGTGATTTCCTTATCAGCTAGCATGGAAAGACAAATATATCCAGAGGATGCTCTGTGGTTCCCTTTGCCACTGGCAAAATAAACTGATTTAATTAAAGATCAGAGGCTCAGGTCTTGTCTCGTATCCTTTTCTTGTTCTAGCAGCTTTTCTCTGCTCTTTCAGATCCTACAATGATTGGCAGAACTGTCTGGAGACAATGAGGCATAGTGGGCTCACCTCCCAGTGAATCACAGATGAGACAGGTGAGGGTTGAGCAAGCTCAAGGAGAAATCCAGACAGGAGTGAGTGAATGAATGAAGGAATGAATTAATATCCACAGCTCTGCACGGAAGAAAAAAGAGAATCGCTTTCCTTCTCTGAATGTTCCCCACTGCTGTGAGGCACTAGGCTGCAGAATGTCCCAGTGAAGATGACTAATGGGTCCTGGATATAGATCAAAGGCAAGCCAGGCTTAGCTTGATCTCTACATGCCTGCACGTGCTTGCACAGAGAAAACATTTCTTTGGATGTTTCCATTTCAGCAGGTCAGTGGAAAGAATCTGTCTCCATTGATAGATCTGTGGTGAGACTGTATAAGGGGCCCAGGTGTTAGGCGATGCAGATGGCAGTCCCCCAAAACCCTTGTAGATGGCCTGAGGAATTATGGGAAAAGAAGCAAGGAAAAGAGAGCAAGCTTCTTTTCTACCCTGATTGGTATAGAAAAAACAAACACACAGGAGATGTCTAAAATCATATGGAAGACGGGTCTTCTAGCAACACCTGACCCCTGCACATGAGTATCGGAGGACAAGGATTGAAGCTTAGCGGTGGGTTATGGTAGAAGGATTGTGAAACAGACGAGTGATGGAAGTTTTATGAAAGTGACTAGCTCTGTACTCTGATGGAAGGCCTGTATGCAGTTGATTCTAAAATGGCAAAAATGGATGAATTGGGGAGCTATGGAGGTTTATTTATTTTTCTATTTGTATTCCACTTTTATTCTTTTTACGAATAAAAAGAATAAAATTTACCTTTATTCAAGGTGGCCTCTTTCCTCCTATTTCCCCACCCTGTGCGGTAAATTGGGCTGAGAGCGAGTGACTGGCCCAAGACCACCCAGCTTGCTTCTTGGCTAAGGTGGGACTAGAACTCATGGTCTCTTCCTTTCTGGCACTAGACTGAAAGAGCACATTCTGTATGTATGTATGCATGTATAGATGCATGTACATAGATTTAGGAAGTGCCCTTGTCTCCTTCCTAGCACCGAGGGAGAGAGACTGATCCAAGGTCACCCAGCAGGCTTTCATGGCTAAGGCGGGATATGAACTCATGGTCTCCTATTTTCTAGTCTGGTGCTTCAACCACTAGACCAAACTGGGAAGAGGAAATTCTGTCTGTCTGTATACATATGTATGGATTTAGGAAGTGGGTTTTACCCTTCCTTGGGCTGAGAGAGAGGGACTGGCCCAAGGCCATGTAGTTGGCATTGTGCCTAAGGCAGGTCTACAACTTGAGATCTCCTAATATGTGTGTGTACACCCCCCCACACACGTACACACAGAGAAGAGGGAATATAAGCAAGGAGAAAGACATGAGCTTGATATAAACTGGGTCTGCCTGAATGATAAAAGAACCGTCTCAAAAGATGATGAAGAGTATCACAGCTGCTGTTTTACGCTCCACATTTCTCTCTCACTATGAAGCCTCTCTGGCTGCCCATATTTCCTGCTCTGAAAAAAGCTAATGAAAAGGATTCGTTAAGTGTATTGCCCTAGGAAGTTAGAGAGCCTACATTTCTGGATAAGCGATCGCACACTGAAAAACAGGCCAGTCATATGAACCTTATGGGTAGTTGGAATGCTACCCATGAGAATGTAATAGATTCCAAATTGACTAGTAGCATGAAATGACAGGAGAATTTTTCTGCAGAAAATTACAAATCACATCAATTATTTCTCAGGTGAATTTGTCATTATTTCTGAATGTATCAATTTGCCATGCAAAGTGCTCACTAATTGTTTCCCCATTCCGTCCCCAAATTGAGTAGATGATTATTTTGTTCCTATTGGTTAGAATCCATAAATAAAACTAATAGGAGATATGAAAGAATGGAGTTCTTTCTAGGTTCCCCCTCCCCTCCAAATTTATAAGTTACATTTTTGGAGATCTGGACTCTGAAAGCTCCTGCTGGGGAAGGAGATAGGGGAGCCTTGGTTTACTGAACGATATTTATTGTCTTTAAATATATGATAGCTATGCCGACCCAAGTTCTCCTAAATCCATAAACATCTTTTTAACTCACTCAACTCAACTTGGTGAGGCCTCTTTCGGCAGTCGTTTATTTAACTTTTTCCACATGTGGAGCCTGTCGCCTCCATGTGATTTCCGGGAAAACACTGGGATGAGGGAAAGAGAATTATTTGGGAATTGTGGGGAGAGGGTGGGCTTTACCTTCTGGCTTGCTGAAACAGGCCCACTGCCGCTTGCTGGCACAGCCAACAAAATCTTACCCAGCCAAGCCGGCCCTCATTAATCATTCGAACTACTCAACTGCCAGCTCCTTTCAAGATCTTTCAAGAAGTGTTTTCACCCAAAATAGAGCTTGAAAACACGCAGGGCTCTACTTTCAGGAGCTCATCAATCTGGCTATTATAGAGAGTGTCAAGCAGACCCTGACAGACAAGGGAGCTCTGTTTGAGCAGCCTCTCTCTCCCCCCTCCCCAGCTCTTTCTCAACCTGTCATATCAAGAACCTGATCAAATCGGACAGCTTTATTTGTACCTACAGAATAGATAAAAGGGCTGTTCATTGAAACAAATGGAAGGGAGGAGGGTGAATCGGGAGACCTCTCACAAGAAGGAACAGGGAAAAGACATGGAGTCCAGGACAGGGCAGGGCAGGACAAGAGGAGGAAGGGTGGGCTGATCCCAGCCTTGAAGGCTCACATGACCGCACTGGTATTCGTGCTGTGCTCTCCAGGGACCCAGTTTAACAGCTGCATGTAATTATGGGGAAGAAATATTTATATAGGGATCAGGAAAGGGATTTTCATTCTGTGGCTGAGCCCTGCTTGGCATGGAAAAGTCACCAGCTCCATCCTTGTCAACTCCAAGGGTTTTAGTTTTCCCAAAAAAAGCAAGGCTGAGGAACAGTTTGAGGAGCCATTGGCCCTCCAGGGACAATGAATGGACAAGTAATTCCATAAAAGCTGAGCTGAACCAGACACATAACCCCTTACTTACTCCCAACTACCTTGGAAAGAGGATCGGTGTTAGACCTGTTGTAGATTGAGTCTGTAGGGAAGTGAAAATGATGCATGTACTCTAGTTGGGTAATAAAATGTCTGCAAGCAAACAACCAGGTTTGGAGAGCACTAATCTACCTGAGCTACAGATTTTCTTTTCTATTGGAAGTTGTTGGTCCTCCTCCTCCCGCCCCCCCAAAGTCAAGGGCTCCTTGATTTGCAGCTTCATTCTAGTGCAGCTCCAACAGCTTGGTGGAGAGGTGAAGCAACTCAGTTCAAATATTCCCAGAGCTAAGAACCTCTTTGGTGGCTTTGGACAAGCCTTGCTTCATTTAGCCTCAGTTTTCCATTTCACAATGGAATTGAGCATGGCAGAGGCTTTACGTTTCAAAAATGTAGTAATGGTGGCAATTATTCAATTATTAATGCATTTGTAGCACTCTGAACTTCAGAGAATATGGTTAAGTATGGCTGCTGCTGTGCTCATTGGGGTTTAAAGTTAATGTCTTCTTTCCTCCTCTGCTTCTGGTTACCCTAAACCAGTGGTTCTCAACCTTTATAGTGCTGCGACCCCTTTAATACAATTCCCCACGATGTGGCGACCCCCAACCGTAACATTATTTTTGTTTTGAATTTATCGCGCCTGAAGCCATATTGGCTAGCGATCTGAACTGCTTGCGATTGCCTTGAGGACGGAGGCATTAAAGCGGAGACTCCTCCCCTATTAAGTTTATCGTGCCTGAAGCCAGATTAGGCTAGCGATTGGGAGTGATTGCAGCTGGCTTGAGAGGGAGACATCAGAGCAAAGATTTCTCTCTTTTTTAATTCATCGCGCCTGAAGCCGAATTCGGCTAGCGATTTGAAGAGCCTGCAGCTGGCTTGTGAATTCAACCATTGGAGCGCGATTCTTCAACTTGCAAGTATACTTCCCATATTTCCGATGGTCTTAAGCGACCCCTGGCAAATTGTCATTCGACCCCCAACAGGGTCCTGACTCACAGGTTGAGAAACGCTGCCCTAAACTGTCAAGTTACTCCTTTCCTTAAAGCAAAATTCTTAAAATCGTATCACAGTGAAAGGCTTCATTACAATAATATGTTTTTCTTTCTTTTAACAAATAGAGAAGGCCTATTTTTTTTCTCTCACTGGACATTTCTTTTCACTACTTGATTTTTTTTCTTTTTTTTCCAATAGCTAGCCTATATATTGAAAATTAGGGCAAGACTTTTAAAACTTAAAGCTTCTTTTCCAAGGTAAAACCAACTTTCTTTACCAAATTAATAGTATATTATAGAAATGCAGAAATGTTTTTCTGATATTAATGGTACTGGGATAATCTGGGAGAAACATCCATAGTGATTCCGATTATCCCATACGCCTTTGGTGTAGAACATTGAATGACAGCTCAAACAGCAACTATAATAAACTGTGGGAAAAAGCATTCCAAACATTGCTTCCCTGTAGAAGAATTTTCCTTGCCAGCCTATAGTAAAAGGCTTGGCAAATGTGGTGGGGACAGGACTAACCTATGTGACCTCACAATCTTTTCTCAGCCTTCACCAGAGGAATGTTTTTATGCACTATAGATCAGGGGTCTCCAACCTTGGTCCCTTTAAGACTTGTGGACTTCAACTCCCAGAGTTCCTCAGCCAGGTTTGCTGGCTGTGGGACTCTGGGAGTTGAAGTCCACAAGTCTTAAAGGGACCAAGGTTGGAGACCCCTGCTATAAATCATTGATGCCCCTCATGAAGGATAGAGTGAACAGCAGTGAAGCTAACATGCACAGGATACTTCTATTGATGATGGTGGATCAGGTTGCCTGAATGAACGCTTCATATTTAAAATGAGTGAATTTTCTTTGATGGGAGGCAGCAACTTCTGGTGGAGATGGGTTTTCTTCTAGGGCCAGATTGTGAGGGCGCACACTTGGGAAGGTCTGTTTGAAATGAGATTGGCCTTATTCCTTGGAAGTAACCTCCTGAGGCTATATGCCAATAGTAGGCAGTGTTTAACAAACACTGGGTGAGGCTTAGGTAGGACCAGAGAGGCAAAAATGGTTGGATAGCTGTCTCCATTTCTGACATCCTTTTCGTCTATCATCTTGACAGTCATTACTTTCTATGTTTCTGCCTCCCTCAGGCCACTCTGCTTACACAGATCCTTCTTGAATTAAGGCTTGCAATTTTCTTTTGAAATTAGAAAAAAGGAATCACTGGCAAAAGTTCATAATTTGCTCCTCCCTAGGAGATGTTTGATCCAGTTGAACAAAGCTCTCCTCATGTTCTAAAATTGCTTGTAGTAGACAAGTTTCCTAGTTATATAACTTGACACAGTACCAAAATGTTACAGCATTAGGTCTGTCTAGCGTGTGATATTTCTACAAGGTTATAGTGAGCTTCCATGAACACAGGTCAATATTCTGTAGGATCTAAGCATGCTTCTTAGAACAATTGTTGGATGTTCTGCATGACAGAGGCCTGTAAAAATGCTAACATGGAGGAAGTGAGAGAATATTTACTTTTTTTAGGGCTATCTAAGGTATCTATAGAATTCATTGTCACAAAAAATAGTAATGGCTACCTAGGGAGCAAAACTTGACATCTAAGAAATGGATGGATGGGTGTTTGTGCAGGTGGATCAGGTGTTAACTGATCTTCATTCCTTTTAGCTCTATCCCTCCAAAAGTGGATAATTTAAGCTCTGCTAGTAAAGCTGTAGCAGATGCCTGGCCATATTGTCCAAAACCCAGACTTTGTGTGGGGTACTAATGGTACAATATAAAATTATATTGTTTAGACCGGGGTGGGTGGGTGGGAGTGAGAGGATGAAAGATCCCTGCCAAGTAAAACTTTACAGAGTATGCAGATTCCAGTTTGTGGCTTGCAGCAGTTTTAAATCCTCTTGATACTATCCCACTCATTTTTCAAAATATTGAAGTGATACATCCTTCCCTACTCTCTCTCCTCTCCCCTATTCCAGAAGAAGACATTTGTGGTTATTTCTGCTCTGCCAGCTATTAAAACCACTTGTACAATCCGTGTCGAATGAAAAATCAGTGTGTGGCTATGAAGCAAAGGTCTTAATTTACACTGGAGACATTTGCTTTCCTTCCTCTTCTTTAGCATCTTGCCCTTCTTCAGTCTGTTCCTCAGTCTCAGGTGGTGTCCTTGAGAGCATGGAGGACTAAGGAAACCACGGTGGTTTCAGCAGGAAGAAGTAGGGGATACTTCCAGATGTGTAGCTTCAAAGGACACTAGGCGTCTATTCCTTTTCTCTGTAACTGGGAAGAAGAAATGAAAAAAAAAAAACAACCTGGAAAATTACAAGCAAATATCTGTTTGTCTGTAATGGATATTGTTTTTCAGGAATGAGGGAGTTCATTGTAGAAAACCCCCATCTAGGAGCAGCCATATCTATAATATTATAAACAGCTATGGACTCTGGTGATTGGATTCACATCATGCACTAAACTATATTTTGTTTTAGCCATCACTTGATGAGTAAATCACAAGGGGTGGCTTCACAAGCACGCTTAAGTCATGAATCATGGTTTGTAGATTGTTCAAAGCTATGGGTTTTAATCAGGATTTTTGGACAAAGCCAAAATGGCTGGATTGGTCCATCATGATCAGCCATCAATTGTGGTTTATAAGGCATAGTTGTTGGATCCACACAAGCTGCTGAACTAAATCTAAATTTGACACATTATGATTTAACTCAAGTTTGTATTTAACCACCTGTACACTGGCCATTTCTGAGTAAGACATTTGGCGTAGTATATAAATTTGGTGAAATAAGTGACCTAACTTGGTAAAGGAGTTCCTGCAGATTTTCCTCTGCTAGTCGTTGCTGATAATATGGGGTGTCTATGCTCATCTCCGTTTCAAGGTCATTGAGCCAGTGCTGTCCGAAGATCTTTTCGCAGTCATATGACTAGCATGATGTCACAGAACACTGTTACCTTCCCATGGAGGTGGTACCTATTTATTTGCTTTTGAACTGTGAGGTTGGCAGGAACTGAGGTGAGGATGGAGCTCACCCTGTCATGTGGCACTCGGGTCTCAAACCTGGGCTGTCCGCTTTCCAGCCAACAAGCCCAGCATCTTTAACCGCTGAGCCACTGTGCCACCCCAAGTGATCCCACTAGTGACTCCGCTAGTGTCTTATAGTCAGCCAACCCTCTCTGACGAGACAAAGTTTGGCCTCACTGTTGTTATTTTGGAAAACAGTGCTGGCCTCTGGAAGATCCTTTAAGTTATTAATGGGAAAATGCATTCTTGATTTTACTGAGTGATTACGGTACATTTTTCAATTCTTCCAGACTGTTCAAGGATGCAATGGCAGTTAAAAAAAATAAACGTTTTGCATACTTTGCATGTACTATACTGATTATAAATGTTTATCTATACCCATAAAGAAGCAAAGATGATTTTCTTGCAAATCTTTGTCCTCTTTTGATCAGAAATGCAATACATTTCATCAGAGCAAGTATAACTTATGAACAAGTGATCTTTGTGCCTGGTTATTCTTTCCATGCACTGCTAATAGCTCTGATCACATATCTCATGAAGGCATAATGCATTTCTTAAAGTGGGTTTGCTTCCATGTGGTTTGCACAGTACTGATACAGAGGATGGAAAGCACACTCACGCAAACTGAGCTATATTATTTTATAAAGCATTGTTCCTAGATAAATATGTTGCATAACACTGCCCCGTGGTGGTTTATTCAATAAACCACGATTCAACAAACCCTAGTTTGGTGTACTGGTATGACTTACTGGAGAAAAAAAATTGGAAGCTGAGGATGATTCTTCCTGGGAATCATGTTAAAGAAACAGCCTTTCTAAATGAAGAGGTCTGCTAAATGTTTCCAGGAGATGTTCTTTGGTGGGAAGAAAATGATGTCTCTCTAGCTATTTGTCATGATGTTAAACAGAGGGCCGACTGCTGATCATACATCATCATCAAGTAACATCTCACATTAAACAATAGGTCTGGCTGAAAACTGACATCAACAGAGCCCTGTAGAAAATCACCCTGGCATAGATCTGTCCTGGCCATTGTCTTGGATGAACGTTTTGGAAAAAGAGAGATTTTCTTCAACGCTATAATGTGGAATCCATACAAGGAGAGCATGAATGTGACATAAAACAGATAACCACAAGCAGTTCCGGATTGCAGTTCAGTGGGGAGCATATGTTTTGCATGAAGAAAATTCCAGATTTAAATACTTTGCATCCAAGTAGAGCTCAGAGTAACAGAATTAGAGAGTTGGAAGAGACCTTGGAGGTCTTATAGTCCAACCCCTTGCTTAAGCAGGAGACCCTATACCATTTTAGACAATTGGCTATCCAGTTTCTTCTTAAAAGCCTCCAGTGATGGAGCACCTATTACTTCTGAAGGCAAACTATTCCACCTGTTAATTGCTTTCATTGTCAGAAAATTTCTCCTTAGTTCTAGGTTGGATCTCTCCTTGATTAGCTCCCATCCATTGTTTCTTGTCTTACCTCTTGGTGCTTAGAAAAATAGGCTGACCCTCTCTTCTATGTGGCAGCCCCTCACTTCTTTGTGGCAACTGATGGACTCTTCTCTGAAAACCTTGAAGAGCTGCTGATCACCTATTGTATTTGACCATGGATGGGGATTCTCCAACTCATCAGCAGGGACAAATGGTTGGCTGGGACATTCTGGGAGTTCATCTCAATCTTGGATGACTGAATTAGACTAAACTGGAGTTTAACAAAATAAAAGTCTGACTTGATATATAAGGCGTGCTTGATATACAAGTGTGCTGCATATCATGGAAATGGCGAAAGAACTTAAGAAATGAGGACAACTATATAGTACTCTATTTACATTCCCATTTTTATCTCTCTCTTCTTCCAAAGAAGGGTCTAGGACAACTTGCCACAGCCAACTCGTCATGGCCAACTCACCACCCACCAACTTGCCATGAGTTACACTAATATCGAAAAAATTGAAAAATGAAAGATGCAAAAGGAGGGACAAAATGAAATGTGATTGACAAAAATTAAAACAAATTTTAATTATTTTAAATAATGAAAGTGAATTGTCCCATAGTGAGTTGGACATGGCTGCAGCAAGTTGGCCAGGGCAAGTTGTCCCATTCCACCCAAGGAATGAATTCAGGGGTCTTTATTTCAGTCCCCGAATATAGGTAGTCCCCGACTTACAACAATCCATTTGCTGACCGTTCAAAGTTACATCATCACTGAAAAAAGTGACTGATGACTATTTTTCGCAGTTGTAACCTTTTTAGCATCCCCATGATCACGTGATCAAAATTCATATACCTGCAACTGACTCATACTTATGACCGTTGCTGTGTCCCGGGGTCACGTGATCTCCTTTTGCAACCTTCTGACCAGCAAAGTCAATGGGGAAGCCAGATTCACTTAACAACCATATTACTAACTTAACAACTGCAGTGATTCACTTAACAAATGTGGCAACAAAGGTCGTAAAATGGGCAAAACTCACTCAACAAATGCCTCACTTAAAAACAGAAATTTTGGGCTCAATTGTGATTGTAAGTCAAGGACTACCTGTATTGTCTTTCCAAGACTCCTGTGAGCTAAACTAAGGTGACTGTGATTTATTAGATGACCTTGAGCCAATTCTTGGCTGGAGTCACACGCTATTAAACTGTGTTTTCTTTCATCCTTGATTTGTTTGATGAAAGCAACTGGCTAGATTCAGAACAGTGTGATGGACACAAGTTATCAATTTCTTTCTGCTTAATCTTTCTCTCCCATACCCCGGGAAAAAAAATATAAAGGTGGAGGGAAAAAGAAAGACTTCAGAAGAAAGGCAGTAAGTAGAGACAATAAATAATACATAAATATGGCACTCAAAAGCCAAAATACCTCAATGGAGTTTCAGAGGAAAAGCTTCCACTTCAATGCCTGGTAGGCACCATTCAGTCCCTATTAGTGCACCTCTTTTTTTTCACCCGGCTCTGCTATTTTTGCACGGGCATCTGTCTTCTTTTTTTTAAAAAAAAGGCTAGAGCAGAATTCATCCTTCATGGACTACAGATCTTTGATGCTCTTTGTATTTCCTGAGATTTCTTTGTGGACACCTCCACTGCAGCTTTTCTCTTTGTGATGGATTAACCGGGAGATTTAGCAAAGGGCTTGCACCTTGAGAGAACAGCTTGTGCATTACAGAACCCAACACATTTCTTTTTTTCCAGCCCAAACGTATAATGTCGCCTTTGTTAAGTCTGGCCTGCAAGGCTGATTTGAAGCCAAAAGGGGGTAAAAAAAGAAAATAAAAAAGCAGAATTGCCTTTTCTGCAATTCCCCAGGACCACGAAACGCTTTCAGCTTTTTCTGCTTGGGTACCAAAATAATCCTAACCCTAATCGACAACAGTAATGAAGTGCCTTGATTTTCCTCGTTCTTCTCTTGCATCCTCATGCAATTGGGGCAGGGATATGCATCCCTATACAGACATACACAGAGGCCTGAGCCGCGGCTGTGATAAATCAAAGGGAAACAGAGCCTGCCAGTTAGACTAAACAAGTGCATTTGCAAAGCTTGCTAGCCCTCATTAATCACCCTGACAGCTCTAAAAACACATTTCCCCTTTAATGACTGTATTTGGATAATCAGTGCTTTTTCCTTCTGGGTGAGGGTTTGAAGAAGGGACAGCTGGTGCTATTGCAGCCATTCACAGGGGTGTGGGGGGAGAGAAACAGGGTCAACCAGGAGTCAACCACAAAAAGCAGTTTGCAGTCCTGGTCCAGAACTCGGACAGGGGTTGTTTGGCTGTCAGAAGACCAGCAGCTCTTTGCCAAGACCTGGAACGCTGAATGTGCCGTGTCCCTCTGAGCTGTCCAAACAACTGCCCCAAAAAGAAACAAAGACACAAAAAAATATCTCAAGGAGAGATTCTACTTAGAAATGAGAAATTTTCTGATAGAATAATTAACCAATGGAACAGTTTGCCTTTGGAAGCTGTGGGAGCTTCATCACTGGAGGCTTTCAAGAAGAGACTGGACTGCCATTTTTCAAAAATGGTGTAGGGTCTCCTGCTTGGGTGGAGGGGTTGGACTAAATGACCTACAAGGTCCCTTCCAACTCTGTTAATCTGTAAAATCTGTAAATAAAATAATATAAAAAGATTCTTCCTGGCTAGATTGGAGGAACCTCTGTTTGAATTTAACTCGGAGGTGCTCAAAGTGCACTTTTCCCAGCCTGAAAATGTTTCTGGAGAAAGAACTCCAAATGCTGGTCCATATTATGCTGGTCCATATTGTATCAGCAAAAGGGAGAAATGAGACAAAACATATCTACTTCATTTGAATTAAGGTGAAGCATAAGCAGAATGGCCTGGAATGTACAGGTAGTATATTCTTACAACCACAATTGACTTATGACCACATTTGGGACCAGAATTTCTGTTGCTAAACAAGATGATTGCTAAGCACATCATGTCTGTCGTTATGATCTTTTTTGCCATGGTTTTTAAGTGAATCACATGGTCATTAAGCAAATCTGTCTTCCTCCTTGTCAAAAGCTAGATGGGAAGATCAAAAATGGCAATCAGATGACCCCAGGACAATGCAAGTTTCATAAATATATGAATAAAATAATATGAATAAATAAAATGAATAATATGAATAAATATGCCGACTGCCAAGGACCTGAATTTTGATC
This sequence comes from Ahaetulla prasina, assembly GCF_028640845.1. Lineage (NCBI taxonomy): Eukaryota > Metazoa > Chordata > Lepidosauria > Squamata > Colubridae > Ahaetulla > Ahaetulla prasina. The sequence goes on along the minus strand of NC_080547.1, from coordinate 30,482,439 downwards.
ATGAGTGTGGGGAAACTGCAATAATCATATGTGTGAGAGCCAACAGTAGGTAACATGGTGTTACTTTGAATGGTCAGTAAATGAATGGTTGTAAGTCAAGAACTACCTGTAGTTTGTGCCATGCCATCACTTACTGCTTTAGGGAATGACGGTACTTGGATGGCAGAGGTAGCCCAAACAAGATAGAAAGATATAGGGTTAGAAGTAGAGGTATGTAACTTTTTAAGTCTACAAGATGATAGATAGATAGATAGATAGATAGATAGATAGATAGATAGATAGATAGATAGATAACAGACAGGCAAAACTTTTTTTAGCATCTTTCAGAAGCAGGCATTGTTTTTCAAATAAAGAGTGAGGACAAACTTTCTGTCTTGTCAGCGAGGATTGGCTGTTATGAAGAAATTATAAATGACTGGGTCACTTATTTGTTTAACTAAATTTATATGCCACTCCAAACATGTCTGACTCAGAAATGGCCAGGGTCCAGGTAGCTAAATAGATGCAAGTTCAATCATAATGTGTCAAGTTCAGATTTAGTTCATCGGCTTGTGTGGATCCAATGACTGTGCTATATAAACCACAACTGATGGCTGATTGTGATGGACCAATCCAGCCATTTTGGCTTCGTCCAAAAATCCTGATTAAAACCTATGCCTGTGTGTGTGTGTGTGTGTGTGATATGTGGTATATAACAATATATCTGCTATTGTTTGTTTGATTGATTGATTGCCACATCTCAGAACTCAGAACTCGTTTTATCTGATGACTGCAATCCCACTCAGCTGGATGGAAATCCATCAGAAAAAAAAAAAAAAAGCCACATTGATTCCCTTGCTGCCCCAATGGCAGGAAACCAAATCAAATCACAGGAAAAACCCTTTTTAACTCTGTTGTTAACTGTGGAATGATTAATAAAGTGCATCTCCTAGGCCCTATTAGAGGTGGTTTTGGCAATATCCAAGCTGTAAACTTGACAGGGAATTCTTTAATGTATTGGCAGAGCAATTGCTGTGCTGCAGATGAAATTGCAGCAACTGGGCAGATTATAAATAACAATATCAGAATAGAGCTGGAAGGGACCTTGAAGATCTTCTAGTCCAACCCCATACTCAAGCATATACCATTTCAGATAGGTGGCTGTCCAGTCTCTTCGTAAAAACTTCCAGTGATGAAGCACCCACAACTTCTGAAGGCAAGCTGTTCCACTGGTTAATTGTCCTCACTGTTAGGAAGTTTCTCCTTAATTCCAGGTTGCTTCTCTCCTTGATTAGGTTCCATCCATGGTTTCTAGTCTTGCCTTCTGGTGCTTTGGAAAATAAGTTGACCGCCTCTTCTTCGTGGCAGCTCCTCAAATCCTGGAAGACTGCGATCATGTCCCCCTGAGTCCTTCTTTTCTCTAGACTAGTCAAACCTAATTCCTGCAACCAGATAGCCTGTTCTGTAATGTTTTGTGATTATTCTCTGCCTGATGATGCAGGGCATGGGAAATGTCAGGGAGCAGCTGACCTGAATAAATTGAGGAGTAAAGCCTTCCTTGGGATAGGAGAATGAGGATATTTTCAAAAGAGTGGTGTGGCTTGATGGCTTAATTGATCTTCACCAATGATCTCCGGTGTATCTACTGTCAAGAATGAACCACATTATTAATTTGGGAATGGAATGGATGCCCTTTTGCTAAGAATGAACCAGCTGCCCTTGTTATGTTATGAGAGTCATTTTGGGCTAGAAAGCAGGAGACCATGAGTTCAAGTTCCATTTTAGCCATGAAAGCCAGCTTGGTGACTTTGCGCCAGTTATTTTCTCTCAGCTCAATCTACCTCCCAGGGTAGTTGTTGTTGTGGGAAAAATGGGAGGAGGAAGGTATGTTGGATATGTTTGTTATCTTGAGTTAAACAAACTAACAATAAAGGTGCAATACAAATGAATGAATGAATAAATATGTAAAATGATTCTAGAGAAAACTAGAATGATAAGAATATCTGTTATCAAATAGCTCTGTTTGAAGCCTTTGCACATTGGTCCTTGATGCAGAAGGTTGGAGCTAATGCATTTCATCTCATGAAGTTTCAAGGTGGAACTGACCTGCCTTGACCAACCACTTGGCTTTGAGGCAGTTGCTTTCTTCCCACAGGTAACGCTTGCACTCTCAACTCAAGGAGAATATTAGTAGCTCAGGGTTGAACTGTGGAGTCCTTGGTGCTCTCTTGCAGATGTTTCTTGTAGAGCTGATGATGTCACCTAGGTTGGGCAATGAAACATCTGCAAGAAAACTCAGAGAGCACAAAGGACCTCTCGCTCACACAGTGTGTCACTAAAGGCCCACAAAAGCAGTTGAAGTGAAGTGGCGCAATTGCTTCAACCTGGCAGGTCAAATTTTTGTGCTCTTCACTTCTTGGATCAACTCTGATAGGGTGGTGCAATTGCTGTGCTCTGTGGCTAAGCCCTTTTTAATGCTTTTAAGACTTGTACAGTATATCTAGGCTGGTCTCAAAGCCAAGCTGGGCATGTTTGGTGCCACCTCTATCGTTTATGTTTTCTCCTACTTTTCCTGCATCCCAAACCCACCTGAGGTCTGTAGGACCCTATAGTCCAGCACAAGCTGCAGTTTGCTTGTCCAAAATCTCTACCAAAAGGAACTTAAGTTTAAGGGGAAAGTATTCATGAAAGGCTATTGGTGGGTTAAACTCATTTCCCTGATTTTTAAAGCAAGTGAAGCCCAGCATTGTTGCCTCCCATACTGCCGAGGTGGTGCAGGGGTCCTAACCTCTGTTCCAAGGCACAGATTGTTTAGCGCTAGTGTGTTGAATAAACTCTCTCTGTCTTTCCCACCCTTCTCTCTCTGCCAGACAGAGAGACAGACAGACAGATACCAGAATATAGCTGGAAGTCTGGAAGACAGCTTGGAGGTCTTCTAGTCCAACCCCCTGCTCAAGCAGGAGACCCTATACCAGCGGTTCTCAACCTGTGGGTCGGGACCCCATTGGGAGTCGAATGACGATTTGCCAGGGGTCGCCTAAGACCAGAAAATATGGAAATATTCCGGAAATATGGGAAGTATACTTCTGAGTTGAAGAATCACGCTCCAATGGTTGACTCCACAAGCCAGCTACAGGCTCTTCAAATCGCTAGCCGAATTTGGCTTCAGGCGTGATCAATTAAAAAAGAGAGAAATCTTTGCTCTGATGTCTCCCTCTCAAGCCAGCTGCAATCACTCCCAGTCGCTAGCCTAATCTGGCTTCAGGCACCATAAACTTAATAGGGGAGGAGTCTCCGCTTTAATGCCTCCGTCCTCAAGGCAATCGCAAGCAGTTCAGGTCGCTAGCCAATATGGCTTCAGGCGCGATAAATTCAAAACAAAAATAATGTTACGGTTGGGGTCGCCACATCGTGGGGAATTGTATTAAAGGGGTCGCAGCACTATAAAAGTTGAGAACCACTGCCTATACCATTTCATACAGGTGGATGTCCAGTCTTTTCTTAAACATCACCAGTGATGAAGCACCTTCTGAAGGCAAGCTGTTCCACGGGTTAATTGTCCTCACTGTTAGGATGTTTCGCCTTAATTCCAGGTTGCAGAAAGACAGATATAGATTCTTTGTTACAGTCAAGTATTCAGACCAGTTTTCTCATGCAGGTTTGGCAGAAAACTCTTTATACCAAGTTCAAACAATTAATCATGACTAAAAACTTCAGAGTAAGGGAACCAAACCACTTTGCTTTATCGTCCCCTTTTTAGCCAGCAAATCATGAACATTAAATTAATAGCAACAAATGCAACCTCTTCCCCCCTGCCAAAAAGGGCATCAGTCCTCTTGTCAAACCTAAAAGCAGTTCATATTTTGAATGTATATCACAGTTAAGCTCTTGAATCTGAAAGTGGCTCTTATCTTGAATAAACTTAGTATTAAAGCTACTAGATCCAAGCTGCAAATATCTGGATGGCAAGAACTTGTATTAAAAAATTTCTCTTTATTGCTCTCTAATGGTCATCTATATTTCCCAGCTTTAGGGGCCTCTATATATGTTCTTAGCAAATTCTGCTATCTCAGAGCAAACATTTACCACATTTAGTTTTGCATTTTGTTCCTAAAACACCCAACCAAATATCTGTTACAAACCTCCAATGAAACACATTGTCTTTGAGCTACGTCCTCCAGGAATTACTATTCTGGGGCATATTAGTTTTGATTCTTGGGTTATAGCTAGGATGACCAATCACCACTGACAGCCTTCTTTGTTATTGTAAAGATCTCTGTACACGTAGTCCTTGATTTGCAACAGTTCATTTAGCGACCGTTCAAAGTTACGATGGCACTGGAAATAGTGACTCAAGGCCATTTTTCACACTTATGACCTATGCAGCAATCTCATGATCATATGATCAACCTTCAGACGCTTGGCAACTGGTTCATACTTATGAACATTACTGTGTCCAAAGATCATGTGATCACCTTTTGCAACCATTTGACAAGCAAAATCAACGGGGTAACAAGATTCACTTAACAGCCATGGTACTAACTTATCAATTGCAGTGATTTATTTAACAACTGTAGCAAGAAAGGTCATAAAATGGGGCAAAACTCACTTAAATGTCTCACTTAACAACAGAAATGTTGGGTTCAGTTATGATAGTAAATCGAGGACTGTCTGTACTACAGGAGAGCCAGGGTTATAGAAACTCCAAATGCTAAACAAAGCTTAGCTTGCTCACTAGCAAGGAGCAGGTGTAGATACAACAAATAAGCTGTTACTTTAGCAAACAGCCAAGGATTAAAGACAATCTGTGTGAATGAGTGGTTGTCAAAGACACTGGAAATCTCAAGACAGAGGAAATGTCATTATTTTTCTTTTAAAAAATACAGCAGAGGGAAAGCTGGATAATATAGACAAAGAAATGCCAGAGGGTCTACTTGCAGTGAAGAGATCTCTTGGGAAGCAGAGCAGAACAGAAAGAATGTTTAGTTTCAAACACCTGAATTTATATCAAAATCACGACACTTTTTTGTGCATAATTAGCTTCGTATCAGAAGTAGGCTCCATGAAGGAAAAAAAATCCTAAACAAAGAGAGAACAACAAATAAAGGAGAGTTGTTCTGTTGGCTCTTTATCAAAGGAAAGAAAAGGGGGTGCCTTCTTTAAATGCATCTCATCCATGAAACTTCTCACCTCTGAAATATTATGCTAAAACTAAGAAAAACAGGTGCTCAAGGCCCCATGAAATTTTTCATGGCATAGAAACTTTCTACAAGGTATTATTTCCAGCTCTGCGGTCTTCTGGTAGCTTATTTTTACAGCTTCATAGATGTTTTTAAAAAGCAGTGAATGAAATTGTACACTTGCAAAAATAATTTACAATTGCACCTTAACCTCTGAAATTCTCCCTAGTGTATTTGTATTACTGACTGGAGAGAAGATTCTACACACACATTGCCATGCCAGATGTATAATTCAGATTCAAGAACTAATTTAAACTTTTTTTGCAAGGAAGTTTCAGAAACAGCGGTAACTGCCTAACTTCTAGTTTGTGCTGCCAGTTTGACAGCTGTCTGCAAAAAACTTTGCGATAAATAGTAATCTTCCAGTATTTTATTAAATACGTAGGATTACAGACATGCATGAACATGTGCACACTAACAGAAGATCAAATCTATATTAGGCCACATGTCAACACTGGCTAAAGAGCAGCCTAGCCTTCTTCTATTTCCTTCTCATTTTCCTTTAGGAACCAAAACGGGACGAAGCAAAGAGAAATGGACTAGTTTCTTGTCAGTATTTGCAACTAAATCAATTGAGTTTGCAATAATAACATCAATAACAACATCAACATCTTAACAACCGATCTGTTAACTTTGATTTTCTGCAAGTCATAGTCAGATCAAAAGTAAATTCTGATAGGCTGAAGAAACCAGATGTCATTGAGCATCAGCCAAGTGTACAGTATAATATCTCTGAAAGTTGATACTAAATTTTTTTACCCTGATCAGAAAGTTCACAGAGTATCCCTAGTATTGAGGATGAAATGCCTGACTATAAATTGCTGGAAAACTCAACTCAGAAAGAGCAGTGAGCGTGCTCTCCTGTCCATTCCGCTTACAGGCCTCTCACAGGCATCTGCTCGGCCACTGCAGGAAATGGATGGGAGACTGAAAAGGTATTTGTGCTGATCTAGCAAGAGTCTTCCTAAGACTTTTACTGGCTTGTTTTATACTCTACTGGCGGTTGAGTTGCTGAGAAGGCAAAACGCATGGTTGCCATTCCATGTGGCAAAGAACAAGCACTTTTACTTTGTTTAGAACAGGGTGGAGGCAGCCCTGAAACCCTCCAGATGATCTGGAGTTCAGTTCCCATCTGGACAGAAATCAAAAGAGCACTTTTGATGACAAGATCATGAAAGGTGTAGTTCCAAACCTACAAACCTACAGGTAAGGGGGGGGAAGGGAGGGAAGGGGAAAGGAGAGAGGGAAAGGAAAGGAAAGGAAAGGAAAGGAAAGGAGGAAATCACTTCTGCATCTGAACTCAGTACAAGCTATGGAGGAACCATTGTCGGCAACAGCTTGCTCTGCAGGAAGTTTCTTGTGTCATCTCATCTTGTTCACCGTGGCTAAACAGACAATTGGTTGACTTCATGTAACACCCTACATAAGCCCTCAATTCCTGAACTCCCATAACATTCCATCAATTATATTGCAGCATAATCTGATGGCCTGTCACACAACATGCTAAAAACAATGGCTGGGGCTCCCAAGCATGCTGAACTAATTAATCTCATTTTATTTTAGTTTATAGATGCGTTGCTAGCCCAATTAATTGGGCAATCTCTGAAAATTAAAAATGAATCTCACCTATACACCTAGCTGTGGGCCATATTTGTGAGTAGCTATAACTTGAGCTTGAAGCTCTACAGTATTTTACCAGTCATCTTTTATATCTTGGAAAAGTCGTATTTGAACACAAGCACTTATTCTCATTACTCCTGTCCACAAATATATAAACAGAAAGTAGTTTCATCTGACTTTATTAGTAGGGCAATACACTTTGTAATATGGCACTCCCTATTATAAGTGTTTAAAATGTGATGGAAGAACCCTCATCACTCAACAGTAGAACCTCCGCTTTGCATGAAGTAAATTCAGAGTTCAATCCCTCTCATTTCCAAATTTCGCTGAGAATAATCCCTATCTGAAACTACAAATTGGTGGCTCTTGCTCAAGGCATTCACTCCAATGTTTGGATATCAATTTCAGTCATTACCACTGACAATTCTGGGAGTTAAGTCAACACATTTGGCAATGCCCAGGTTGTAGAAGGCTGATATAAAAAAAACTGAGCAGTGAGGACCATCCTAGATGGATCAAAGTGTTATTTCTGGATAAAGCTGTTACTGCCATTCTTACAGATTCACATCCATGATTACCTCCAATAAAACCTGCTAATCTTAAGTCACTTTTTGCATCTTCAATAGCAAAACTGTCCTCCAAGTCATCAATTAGCTTCTGGGAGAAGTGTTGATAAGGCAGTAGTTTTTCAAATCCTTGACAATTATTGAGGCTAAAGTCTCCTTACATTAGAGGGAGAGAATTTGCACTTCTCCAGATGTTGATGGACATCCAACTCCTAACAATCTTTATTACAGGCTACCCTGACTGGGGCTGATGAAAATTGTACTTTAGCAATATCTCAGCAGCCTTCAAATGCTCCACTCTGAATTAGGTATCCTCAAAAAAGGCCCCATTCTGGTAAACAGCAAATTTATGGCCAACATAAAGCTGGGTCTAACTTGTGGTCCCTGGTTACTGGATCAAGAAAATAAAGAAAAGATGAAGATTCTCGCAAGCCTCCTTCAACTATAGTAGAAGATGTTCTATCCTGCAGTCCAACTCCTGGCAGAAGACCTACTAGGTAGGGGCATTATGAATTGACTTCCAATACACCTGGATTGTAAAAGCTGTTACTTGCCCAATGCACAAAGCAGATGGGTATTAGGGGAGAAGTAAAAGAACACCCAAACAAAAGTTATTCAACGGACTCACCACCAGATATAATGCTGAGCTCCTTTGAGTCGAATCCAAGTACCTTTCCATTTCCTACAGGCCAGGCATTCTAGAGCTGATGCTTGCTGAAGTCCAAATCATCCTGAAAAGTCCCACTTTGCCTATGGCACGGAAACACGGGGATTGTCTATGGAGATCCTCAGTTATCCAGGTCATGGTTGTCCCAAAGGTGCTTTTTCAAAAGGCAACTGGACTTTGTTTTTTCTTGAAGACGTTTTACTTCATATCCAAGAAGCCTCTTTAGTTCTCCACCATTCAGTCAAAACTGAAGAAGCTTCTTGGATGAGAAGCAAAGGATTATGCTGTGAAAAAGACTGACTTTGAACATCCAAATGTCTTTCAGTGCAAAAGCCAACTAGTGCCGTTGCCTGTACTCTTGGCAGGAAAGAAAATAAAAGGAAACCCTTAACATATATTTTAAAAAGATTGCTGAATGATCTGAGACTCTAGGCAACGGATCCAGAGGAGATAAAGAGGAAAATGAAAAAATATGTCTTGCAGTGGATGAAGCCGGACCCTAAAAAAAAATGAATTAAAACCAGAACAGCAGAGAGGTAAATCCCTTGGCATTTCGGTGCCTTTGGGAAAAATATGCCAAAGCCCTGATAATAAAACACGGTATCTATCCATAACCATAACCGTAGCAGTACTCTCAAAGAGGATGCAAAGCATTTACTTCTCTCCACCACTAGGTAGTGCTGTAGCCCTTTCATGCTCCATTTCCCAAGAAGGTTTTTAAACCCTGGTCTCTCTCTCTCCCCCTTCTCTTTCTTTCCCTCTTTCTCCCCCCCCCCACCCCTTACAAAGTCTTTCCTGGACTCCAGTTGGTATATATTTCCTATAAGGAGAGCTCACCACTCCACTGAATAGAGATAGCTCAAGAAAAACACTTAGCAGAGAGAGCAGCTGCAGGCAGACTTTACCCATTCAGCAGAATGAAGCATCATTTTGCTGAGGTGGCAGTCAGACAATAAAAAATACGAGTGGTGCAGGCACATTGCTTTGGAACATCGCCCCTCCCTTCTGAAGCTTGCAGAAAAAATGGTAGCATATTAGAGACAAAGGCATTACATGAACCCATCCGGCTGGCCAAAGACCCAATGCTTCTCTTCCTCTGCAATTCCTGATCAGAACAATCTTGCCTCAGTTTCCCCCATGACGAGGCAGACTCACAAGCGACCTTCCCCTCCCAGCATGGCAGACTGAATCAGCTGTGCTTGCCCAATGCACTAAATCACAAACCACAATCGGAGGACGGCATTAGATGACTGTGATCTCCACTTCCACCGTTCAGTCACCTTAAAAAACAAAGGGACTCTGTGCATGGTTTGGCCACACTTTGGGTTGTTGTCTTTGAATTTTCAAGGCCGCCTCGCGCAACCAGCCAGTCAAGGGGAAGGTGTAGCGCAGGAAGGCGAAGGGAGAATGCAAAAGAGCACACGCGATGGGGTAGATATAGCAAGTATTCATTTATTAACAAAATAAGACTTACCAGGAGGGAGTTCTATTTACCCCAAAAGATCTGCAGCCTTCCCTGCTGCGTTAGTTCTGCAATTTGGGGAGAGTCTCTGCACCTTAACAGCTGTTCCATTCCCACAGGTCAAGAGAAAGTGGGCAATAGGGTCATTAGGGAAGAAGGGGGGGAGTGATTTTTTTTTTGTTGGTTGGGGTTTTTTGGTACGTAGATTTGAGCCTACAGAGAAAGATAAAGAGGCCCCCAAGGGCCAGTAGCTGGACTTGAGGATCCAGCTTGAAACCAGACTGAGCAAAAGTTCTCCGAGTTCCTCATTTGGCGTATAAGAAAATTGTTCTCTTCCAGTCCGTCAAGGATGCTTGCTAATTTCCTTAAAATTCAGGTCTTTTGAAGAGAGAAAAAGCGGGGTGGGTGGGTGAAAGGAGGGGAAAGAATAAAAAAGAAGCCAAAGGAAAATAAAATAAAATAAAACAAGTGTGAAAGATGGTGGAAGGCTTACATGCCCCTTTTATGGGAGGGGGCTTCAGCTTCACCCAAAAAATTTCAGTGGCTGGATGCTCTCCTTTTTATTTAGGGCATCCATCCACTTACTCTGAGAGCACAGGTGATTTGGCTTCTGCAGAAGAGACAGGACGATGGGTTCTATGCAGAACCATCAAGCTCTCGGCACTGCCAGCCCAGTGCCAGCAGCTTCCCAGTCCCAAGGTGAGTCCGATCACCCCGCCTTCCACTTCTGCAGTTAAAACAAAGCCACCAAATAATTTTCCAGCCAACCTGACCTCCCCATTCCTTCCTTCCTTTTCTTCCTTCCCTTCCTTCCTTCCTTCCTTCCTTCCTTCCTTCCTTCCTTCCTTTCTTTCTTTCTTTCTTTCTTTCACAAGACAAAACAAAATATTTTCCAGTTACTATACAAAAGCCAAAGAAACCGAGAATAAAACCAAAAAAAAAAAAGGGGGGGGGTATGATAGAGAAAGCAGGGAGAAGGAAGAAAAGCATTTCGCTGAACATCATGCCAGGCGTTCCTGGGGACCAGGGCAAAGTTTTCTTTTAAAAAATAATATTTAAAGGGGAAAAAAAAGAAAACACAGTAAGCGTCTTCCCCACCATGGACAAAACGTTTTGCTTAAAAAAAAAGAAGGATAAAAGTGGATCAGATTTTGGAAAATGGGGGGTGGGGGGGACACAGACGTTTTGCATACCATTGATTCATTGGTGTATTAATGCACTTATTTTCCCAGCTTTAAGCTAACATACAGGAAATAAATACACACTCCGGAGGTGAGGTCGCAAGAGAGGGCAGGGCTGCTGGAGTTACTGATATCCAAGTGCAGAGGCTGAGGTCAGTCTTTGGCCATAAAGGGCATAGGGGGAGTAGTAGGGTCCAGCTGCAGGCAAGGAAGGGACCGGCAAGGTCCCAGCCGTCGGCAAATGGCTTTTGCCGTAGGGATGGTAGCGGTTTAGTCCCAAAGTCTGCGGGCTTCTCAACGACAGAGATCCGGGTAAAGAGCTGGGGCTCCCCGGAGCGGCAGGCGGGAGGTGAAGGTGGCAGGACGCAGCAGAGCCCAGCCCCGAGGTAGGATAACCAGCCAAAAGTTTTTCCGCCCCCGGCAGAGTCGTGTGGGTCCTTAAATGGGCCAGCAGTTCCTCGGAGGTGGAAAACCTCTTGTCGCAAGGTCCACCAGCAGACACCCAGTTGCATATGTGGGGCAGGGCGTCGTTCTGCAGCATGAAGCCGTAGGTGTAGAGCGAATGGCCGGACAGGCTGGGCGTGGCGCTGGAGGACAGGGCGCTGTGGAGCGGGTGGGTGGGATACACCAGGGGATATCCACTTTTCAGGCTGCCCGGGTCGTGGACGCAGCTGGAGCAGTTACTGGTGCCCAGGTGGGAGGCGGTGTGGTAGCTCAGGCAATAGGGGTCTCGGCATAATCCCTGCATGAAGGAAGGCGGGGAGGCCCCCGTGAGCGGGCTGGAGCTGGGGGGCTTCCCCGGGAGCCCCAAGGCCCCCGGCAGTTGGCTGCTGCTCACCAGGCTGGGCTTGGTAGGATCCAAGCCGGGTACGAACTGGGAAGGATAACCCGCGTACGCTCCCACGATGGAGCCGTGGTAGCCGATGCCGGAGGGGGGCAAAGGAAACACCGAATGACCCGGCTTGTAAGGAGACACCGGCGCCACGTGGCCCGCCGACGCCAAGGCCGGAGGTTCGGACTTGCGCCCCGAAGCCGCCTCGCTTTGCGTCCCGGGTTCGACGCTGCCGGCGCGCGCCCGGGTACCTCCGGCTCCCGTCGCGCCGTCTGGACTGGCTTTGGCCACGATCTCCGACTCCTTCTTCTCATCCAAGCCTCTGCAGTCCGAGTGCTGCGGGGAATTGCCCCTCGAGCCGCCCGGAGAGGAGGAGGTGGAAGAGGAAGAGGCGGCCAGCGGAGGGAAAGGTGGGCAGGCGGCGCTGGGAACTCGGAAGCCGTTCTTCTCCGCGCCCGAGCCGGCCTGGCTAGGCGGGGCGCCGCCGTCCTTCCGCGGATCGGCGCCGCCGCCGCCGCCGCCTTTGGAATACGGCTTGAAGCTCGACTTATCCTCGGCGGGCGCGTCGCCCAGTTGCTTAAGGGCGCTGCCGCCTCCGGCACTGGTGGCGCGACCGCTCGACTCCTTGTCCGGCCCAGACAGTCCGGCGGCCGCGCCGGAGTTGAGTTTGGAAGCGGGCGGCGGATCCGGCTTCCCGATCTGCGAGCAGGTTTGCGCCAGCAGCGCCAAGGGGCTCTTCTTCGCGTCCAGCTATGGGAGGAAGGAGAGAGGAAAGGCGAATGAGAAAAGCTGACCGCGATGGGCTCCCGGGTCGCAGCGCACCAGAAACTAGACCTCCCGAGGGACAAGAGTTTCCATTCTGACAGCTGGAAGTTTCCCGCCACCTTCCTCTAACCGGGCTCCCTTCCTACCCCCTTCTCGTCCCCGCTGTAAGGTCATGGGCAATACGGGTTCTGCTCCTTCCGACGTGCAGCCGCTCGCTCCGGAACCCGAAGTCGGTGGACATAAATCCTCCCCAAACGGGACCCTTCTTTTCCCTGGGCTATTCTGCTATAACTCCCTGCATGCGCCCCTTGCACCCTTTCGAAGCAGCCGAATTAAACCGTGGCGCAAACTTGGGGAAGAAGGCGCCGAAGATCGTAATACATTTTTCTTTCGTCGCCCCCCCACCTTAACCGTCCTTGCCATCAACAGGCCAGCCAGCCAAATCAGATCGGATTTAAGGCTCGCCCGCAGGCAAGCGCCCTTCGCCAGCCCTCTAAAGAACTGGGGCGCCAGGCAGTGGGGATCAGAGATCCCCAAACTAAGGAGGAAAGGAGAGCGAGATGGGGCTCCGGAAGTGTCGCGGCCCAGAGAAGCAGCCGAACAAGGAGTTGGGAGCCCGCGCGGCCGAGAGCGAGGGCAGCAGCGGAGGCAAAAAGGCCCAGCAAAGGAAGGGCTCGGACTTGGCACTGACCTCGATGGGACTGACGGGCGTGGAGGAGAGCGGCTGCAGATATTCCGGGTGCAGGAGGTGACCGCTGTGGGCGCTCAGCATCTTCAGGATCCTGATGGGAAGCCGGTTCGCCTGGCGCAGGGGGTCCTCCGGGGACAGGTGCGAGAACACCGGGCACACGGCTCCGGAAGGTTGGGCTGACGAGGCGGCGGCCGAGCCTTCGCCGCCTCCTTCGCCGCCGCCGCCGCCGCTGCTGCTGCTGGGCGATGTCCTTGCGTTAGATCCAGCGGGCGAACCGCCGCTCATTTGGGGGAGCGAGCCGGGCAGGGCGGGGGTGGGGTAGGGCAGGGCTGGGGAGGGGGGAAAAGGGGGGGAGAGGCAAGCTCCGCAACGCGAAAAACCGGGCAGGGCGCGTCGTGGAAGCGGCGGCAGCAAGGGCGACAGCACCGGCCCCAGCGAGAGACGGAGGGGGGAAGAAGCCCTTCCTTTCCCCGAGCTACACGTCTAATAGCTCCGGTCTGCAGCACACTTCAAAGGCACCGGCCTGCCCACCAATCGGGGACGTGCCAAGGACCTCGGGGCGGGGCCATCGGCCGGTGGGGGGAGCTTAGCCTAGTGGAAAGATGAGAAAGTCACTTTTTAATCCCCTCCTCCTCGGGAGCGCCTTGGCATCTCGGAGGCAAGCGGAGCAACGCCTCCCTGGTTGCTTGCTCTCATCTGTCGCCTGCTTGTGCAAAGGGCTCGGCCCGGCGCCCGATTCCGGGCTGGGGGGTGGGCGAGGGGAAGCCGTGGGCAACGGGGGAATGGGTGGGTGGGAGAGCGTGGAGCCCCTTTCCTTCTTCCTTGCTCTCTCCTGATCCCCAAATATTCTCTCCATATACAACACACACTTTCGTCTGTACAAACAGGAGAGGCGCACCCAAACACTCACTATTGGTGAGGTTTTAGAAAACGGCATAAAAGAGGGAAGGGAGTGGAGAAAAGGACCTTAGCTGCGTGCTGCTGCTATTTTTGCTTCATTTCTAGGTGAAAGGTGCTGGATTCAAAGTTATTCATAGCCCAGGAGGCTAAATTCTCCAGGAAGCCAAGTTCAGCCATCCTAATTCCAGCCTTAGATGTGGACTCACCAGGTGACTTTTAGGGTAACCTGTTGAACCTTCAGCCCTAGATCTCAAAAATTGCCACCTTCTTCTAACTTAAATTTCATCTTATTTTACTTATTTTTATTAGATTTAGAAAGTTGCCCAACTCCTTAAAACTTGGTTAGGTGCCCTCTCTGGTAGATTTTCTTATCTTTTTTATTACCAAGGTGGAATCTTGGCTTAATTGCTTATTTCACCCATCCTCATCCTGTAGAGTCTCTTTTCCAGGATTCTTTCTTGGTTATGATGTATCAATTACTCATGTCTCCCTTTTGTTAGAATGCTGGACTACTTCTTGCTAGAACTTTTTCTCCATCTTACCTGATGCTACTGTTTTTTAAAAAATTTATATTGCCTAAATTCTTCACAGTGCTTGATATAATCCTACAGTATCACATCTTTGATGCATTGGATGCATATTTTCATCACAAAATATTTTTCCCACTATTGCTGCCCAAGAAAGAAAACCGAAGCACCTCTTCAGGGGTACACCTGTATACCTTTTCATAAATTCAATCCTTCTCTATTACGGGCACAAATCAGCAAAGCTTTTCATAAGTTGGAACTGTTTCATCATTACTGAAGAAGTTGAATGTCTGGAAGTCCACAACTTTGCCTTCAAAGATGTTAATTGCCAGGGTTGGAGATGCATTTTAACAGTTACCATCGTTCTTGTGCTGATAAAAATGGGAGTTGTCCAAACAGTAAGCAAATCAGACTGTTGCATCTTTCACCAAAGAAGAAAACTCAATTATCTTACACTGGGGAAAAAAATAACACACAAAGAAATGGATCAGAGTTTTGTTGCCCTAAATTAATGAGTACTATTAACCAGTACTCCTAGATGCTTGATTAACTCTTTCTGGTCTTGATTGCAAGGAAGAAAGTGTAACTGCAGAATTATCAGCTCCATCACCACCCCATTCCCTTCCAGTAATAAACTACAGGCTATTCAATCTAATCAGAAGATAACCTGTAGAGTCTCCTTTGAGTCAGGCTCAGTTCCTGGGAACTGTAGAGACAGATCCATGTAGCTTTCATGGTTATGGTACAGAACTGCTTTGATCTTTGAGGCTCTGGGAATGTTTTTTTCCTTTCAATTTCTCAGTCCACCTCACAACTTGGGGTAGTATTTCATCAACTACCAGCGGAAGTCTGATTCTGCTTATATTTTTTAAAGCAGCCAAGGTTGAAAGCTGCCTCAGAGTGTAACAATCGTATTAGTGGTCCCTTACCAGAGGCAATTAAAAAATTCCAGCAAACCTTATGCTGTTCCTCAAATAAGGCCATAGGGACAAAGTAAGAATTCAATCAGAGCTGCTGCTGCTCCTCCCTCTCCCTCTCCCCTTCCCTTTCCTCCTCCTCTTCCTCTTTGTATTTTGTAATAGTTTTCTTCTTGACGGGGGTTAAAGCTGAAGGCAAAAATAGGAGTGGGATTTTTTTTTCTTACAGAAACACCTTTATGCTCCCCTTCTCCCAGTAAACCACGAGGGTAGAGAAAGATATCTTTCAACAGTTTTCTTTCTTGCAAGAAGGCTATAAATTTATGCTGAGGTTCCCATGAAGTCAGCAGGTCATAAGTCATCCAGCTCTTCATTTACATTTTTGAAAAATGCAAGAATTATCTTTGGAGGGGCTACTAACTTCCATTAGCACATAACAAGTCCAGGGAAAGGACAGTTGGATTTAAGAAGCCAAGGAGGCCAGAAAAATCTGTACATCACAAGGAAATGAAAAGACACCAAATGCTGCCTTGTTTTTTGTACACTAGTATGAAATTCTTCAGGGCTGCAGGGGAAAAAGTAATCATGGCTTTCCAGATAATAATTCAGTGCAGAGATAGAATCAAGTAATGGTCAGGCAGATTGATGAGCATTGCAGACAAGCAGAAAGAAAGCACGCTTGGCCTCAAAAGCATTGCTACAGGAAGAGCAGAAATATCAACATAAATCATCCATGTGGACTAGACAGTTTTGAAGAAATTCAGCTGGGAGATACTTTACTACATGAACCATCTCCTTGAAAGAAGACCGCAAATCAGCAGAAGATCTAGTGAAGATCAGTAGACCTTAATCTCATACCTTTCTTCCATTATTGTAAGTGGGATTTAAGGTGGGGGGAAATTAGCTATTTCTCACTATCCTTCTTCCTATCAGCAGCAAGCTACATTTCTTGCCATAATATGATACTCCCTTCTATTTGTCTCTAGTTTTCTTTTCTAAATACACTCAGTACTACTGTAGTTACTTATCACACTCACTTCTTGGATTACAGCGAAGTCATGTGTCTGGTGTCATGTGTCTGGACTCAATTACATACATGGACACAAATGAACACATAGAGCAGTGATACTCAGCCTGTGGTCCGCAGACCCCTGGGGGTCCACGATGTCACGGAGGGTCTGCAAAGTCTGGAAGAAATCTTGAATTAAGTCTTGGGTGTCCAAGGCCATGGACCATGGCCACAAAAAAAAATAAAAAAAATTAAAGGGGTGCATGGTGAAGAAAAGGTTGAGAATTACTGACATAGAGAATAGAAAATTGCCATAATGCAGCATCATGTCTATAATAGGAGGATTCCCCTCCCCAGAAGAATTCCTAAATAACTAGAAATTGTCCCCCCCATGCCTAAAATAAGAAGGCATTCTATAGAGCGTTGGATATCAATAGCACTTAGACTTATATACCTCTTCACAGTGCTTTACAGCCCTCTCTAAGCGGTTTACAAAGTCAGCATATTCCTCCCAACAATCTGGGTCCTCATTTTACTGACCTCAAAAGGATGGAAGACTGAGTCAACCTTGAGCCTGGTGAGATTCGAATTGCTGACAATCGGCAGTCACCAGAAGTAGCCTACAATACTGCATTCTAACCATTGCACACCACAAATCTACCAGATACGATCCTATTTTTGCTTCCTGATGGGTTTCCTATGAATGAAGACTTTCAAGCAGAACTTGGGAACAGAACAAAACAAAGCACAGAGGGTGGAATGTAGGAAGAAGGTGGCCTTAAATTAGCCACAGTTTTTAAGGGAGGATTTGAGGAATTAGCACCATGTACGTCTTCAAGCATGAGTTCCATGAATGGGAGGAATAATACAGTGCATTTAACGACTACTCTGTTTAACAACTGTTTGAACTTATGATGGTGCTGAAAAAGTAGCATTGTGACACTTAATGATTATCACAGCGTCCCTGTGACCATGTGATAGAAATGCAGGTGTTTCACAAGCAGTGCTTGTTTACAAGCCTTGCAGCATCCTGTGGTCAGTATGATTGCCATTTGTGTGTTTCACAATGGGCATTGTGGTTACTAAGTGAGGACTACCTGTATGGGGTTGGAACCAGATTTAGCTACACTTGATTTCCAACCGCACTAAAATTCTTGGTCAACCATTTCTGTGGATCTGCTGGGAATGTTGTGTCTGATTCCAACCTTTCATCCCCAGTTTTGCCAGGATGACATCTGGAATTCTGTGCTTGGTAGAATTTCTTCCTAGTGGAAGTTGTGACTAACAACTTCTTCCAACAAAATTACGTCAGAAGGATTCTTTGTATCTCATATGGGGACCATGTCACAAACGAGGAAATTCTACAAAGAAGAAATTCCCGAAGATTCTCTGAGATAGTGACAGGATGAAATATGTACTTTGTTGAATCTGTGCTTCCCATGAGTGAGCAAACTTCAGTATAGACCGCAATCAATTGATTATATACCAAATGATGGTAGTGCAGTGGTTAACATGCGGTTAACTTTACCCACAGCCAGGAGTTTGATCCTGACCAGCTAAAGTTTGACTCAGCCTTCCATCATTTTGAGATCAGTAAAATGAGGATCCAGATTGTTGGGAGCAATATGCCAACTTTGTAAATTACTTAGAGAGGGCTGTAAAGCACTATGAAGCAGTACATAAGTCTAAGTGCTATCACTATTGCTACCATCAGGTGGTTGGAGAAGAGTAAGGTCAAAAAAACTTTTGTGGCAAACATTTCAGGAAGATCTGAAAAATCTCAGTCTTAAATGGAAGATGCAGAGACTGTAGCTGTGGACCGAGAAAGAAAGAAACAGGCTTCTGGGTGAATTTGTGAATTGATGTTTCACAGAACTCTTTCCAAACTTTCCATCCTAGGGCCCCAGGACTCAGTTTCTCTTAGCCCCCCTTTTTTTTTCTATCATGGAATAAAGGTTTTGGGTTACAACTACCTCAAGGGAAAAAAAAGAAGGAAAAAAGGAGAGGAGGAATAATACAGTGCATTTAACGACTACTCTGTTTAACAACTGTTTGAACTTATGATGGTGCTGAAAAGTAGCATTGTGACACTTAATGATTATCACAGCGTCCCTGTGACCATGTGATAGAAATGCAGGTGTTTCACAAGCAGTGCTTGTTTACAAGCCTTGCAGCATCCTGTGGTCAGTATGATTGCCATTTGTGTGTTTCACAATGGGCATTGTGGTTACTAAGTGAGGACTACCTGTATGGGGTTGGAACCAGATTTAGCTACACTTGATTTCCAACCGCACTAAAATTCTTGGTCAACCATTTCTGTGGATCTGCTGGGAATGTTGTGTCTGATTCCAACCTTTCATCCCCAGTTTTGCCAGGATGACATCTGGAATTCTGTGCTTGGTAGAATTTCTTCCTAGTGGAAGTTGTGATGATGATGGAAGTTGTGATGATGATGATGGTGGTGGCAAGGTTTCCATCTTCTCAAACCTTTGCTTTCCTTCTTCCTTGCTCTCTCCTGATCCCCAAATATTCTCTCCATATACAACACACACTTTCGTCTGTACAAACAGGAGAGGCGCACCCAAACACTCACTATTGGTGAGGTTTTAGAAAACGGCATAAAAGAGGGAAGGGAGTGGAGAAAGGACCTTAGCTGCGTGCTGCTGCTATTTTTGCTTCATTTCTAGGTGAAAGGTGCTGGATTCAAAGTTATTCATAGCCCAGGAGGCTAAATTCTCCAGGAAGCCAAGTTCAGCCATCCTAATTCCAGCCTTAGATGTGGACTCACCAGGTGACTTTTAGGGTAACCTGTTGAACCTTCAGCCCTAGATCTCAAAAATTGCCACCTTCTTCTAACTTAAATTTCATCTTATTTTACTTATTTTTATTAGATTTAGAAAGTTGCCCAACTCCTTAAAACTTGGTTAGGTGCCCTCTCTGGTAGATTTTCTTATCTTTTTTATTACCAAGGTGGAATCTTGGCTTAATTGCTTATTTCACCCATCCTCATCCTGTAGAGTCTCTTTTCCAGGATTCTTTCTTGGTTATGATGTATCAATTACTCATGTCTCCCTTTTGTTAGAATGCTGGACTACTTCTTGCTAGAACTTTTTCTCCATCTTACCTGATGCTACTGTTTTTTAAAAAATTTATATTGCCTAAATTCTTCACAGTGCTTGATATAATCCTACAGTATCACATCTTTGATGCATTGGATGCATATTTTCATCACAAAATATTTTTCCCACTATTGCTGCCCAAGAAAGAAAACCGAAGCACCTCTTCAGGGGTACACCTGTATACCTTTTCATAAATTCAATCCTTCTCTATTACGGGCACAAATCAGCAAAGCTTTTCATAAGTTGGAACTGTTTCATCATTACTGAAGAAGTTGAATGTCTGGAAGTCCACAACTTTGCCTTCAAAGATGTTAATTGCCAGGGTTGGAGATGCATTTTAACAGTTACCATCGTTCTTGTGCTGATAAAAATGGGAGTTGTCCAAACAGTAAGCAAATCAGACTGTTGCATCTTTCACCAAAGAAGAAAACTCAATTATCTTACACTGGGGAAAAAAATAACACACAAAGAAATGGATCAGAGTTTTGTTGCCCTAAATTAATGAGTACTATTAACCAGTACTCCTAGATGCTTGATTAACTCTTTCTGGTCTTGATTGCAAGGAAGAAAGTGTAACTGCAGAATTATCAGCTCCATCACCACCCCATTCCCTTCCAGTAATAAACTACAGGCTATTCAATCTAATCAGAAGATAACCTGTAGAGTCTCCTTTGAGTCAGGCTCAGTTCCTGGGAACTGTAGAGACAGATCCATGTAGCTTTCATGGTTATGGTACAGAACTGCTTTGATCTTTGAGGCTCTGGGAATGTTTTTTTCCTTTCAATTTCTCAGTCCACCTCACAACTTGGGGTAGTATTTCATCAACTACCAGCGGAAGTCTGATTCTGCTTATATTTTTTAAAGCAGCCAAGGTTGAAAGCTGCCTCAGAGTGTAACAATCGTATTAGTGGTCCCTTACCAGAGGCAATTAAAAAATTCCAGCAAACCTTATGCTGTTCCTCAAATAAGGCCATAGGGACAAAGTAAGAATTCAATCAGAGCTGCTGCTGCTCCTCCCTCTCCCTCTCCCCTTCCCTTTCCTCCTCCTCTTCCTCTTTGTATTTTGTAATAGTTTTCTTCTTGACGGGGGTTAAAGCTGAAGGCAAAAATAGGAGTGGGATTTTTTTTTCTTACAGAAACACCTTTATGCTCCCCTTCTCCCAGTAAACCACGAGGGTAGAGAAAGATATCTTTCAACAGTTTTCTTTCTTGCAAGAAGGCTATAAATTTATGCTGAGGTTCCCATGAAGTCAGCAGGTCATAAGTCATCCAGCTCTTCATTTACATTTTTGAAAAATGCAAGAATTATCTTTGGAGGGGCTACTAACTTCCATTAGCACATAACAAGTCCAGGGAAAGGACAGTTGGATTTAAGAAGCCAAGGAGGCCAGAAAAATCTGTACATCACAAGGAAATGAAAAGACACCAAATGCTGCCTTGTTTTTTGTACACTAGTATGAAATTCTTCAGGGCTGCAGGGGAAAAAGTAATCATGGCTTTCCAGATAATAATTCAGTGCAGAGATAGAATCAAGTAATGGTCAGGCAGATTGATGAGCATTGCAGACAAGCAGAAAGAAAGCACGCTTGGCCTCAAAAGCATTGCTACAGGAAGAGCAGAAATATCAACATAAATCATCCATGTGGACTAGACAGTTTTGAAGAAATTCAGCTGGGAGATACTTTACTACATGAACCATCTCCTTGAAAGAAGACCGCAAATCAGCAGAAGATCTAGTGAAGATCAGTAGACCTTAATCTCATACCTTTCTTCCATTATTGTAAGTGGGATTTAAGGTGGGGGGAAATTAGCTATTTCTCACTATCCTTCTTCCTATCAGCAGCAAGCTACATTTCTTGCCATAATATGATACTCCCTTCTATTTGTCTCTAGTTTTCTTTTCTAAATACACTCAGTACTACTGTAGTTACTTATCACACTCACTTCTTGGATTACAGCGAAGTCATGTGTCTGGTGTCATGTGTCTGGACTCAATTACATACATGGACACAAATGAACACATAGAGCAGTGATACTCAGCCTGTGGTCCGCAGACCCCTGGGGGTCCACAATGTCACGGAGGGTCTGCAAAGTCTGGAAGAAATCTTGAATTAAGTCTTGGGTGTCCAAGGCCATGGACCATGGCCACACAAAAAAAATTAAAAAATTAAAGGGGTGCATGGTGAAGAAAAGGTTGAGAATTACTGACATAGAGAATAGAAAATTGCCATAATGCAGCATCATGTCTATAATAGGAGGATTCTCCTCCCCAGAAGAATTCCTAAATAACTAGAAATTGTCCCCCCCCCATGCCTAAAATAAGAAGGCATTCTATAGAGCGTTGGATATCAATAGCACTTAGACTTATATACCTCTTCACAGTGCTTTACAGCCCTCTCTAAGCGGTTTACAAAGTCAGCATATTCCTCCCAACAATCTGGGTCCTCATTTTACTGACCTCAAAAGGATGGAAGACTGAGTCAACCTTGAGCCTGGTGAGATTCGAATTGCTGACAATCGGCAGTCACCAGAAGTAGCCTACAATACTGCATTCTAACCATTGCACACCACAAATCTACCAGATACGATCCTATTTTTGCTTCCTGATGGGTTTCCTATGAATGAAGACTTTCAAGCAGAACTTGGGAACAGAACAAAACAAAGCACAGAGGGTGGAATGTAGGAAGAAGGTGGCCCTTAAATTAGCCACAGTTTTTAAGGGAGGATTTGAGGAATTAGCACCATGTACGTCTTCAAGCATGAGTTCCATGAATGGGAGGAATAATACAGTGCATTTAACGACTACTCTGTTTAACAACTGTTTGAACTTATGATGGTGCTGAAAAAGTAGCATTGTGACACTTAATGATTATCACAGCGTCCCTGTGACCATGTGATAGAAATGCAGGTGTTTCACAAGCAGTGCTTGTTTACAAGCCTTGCAGCATCCTGTGGTCAGTATGATTGCCATTTGTGTGTTTCACAATGGGCATTGTGGTTACTAAGTGAGGACTACCTGTATGGGGTTGGAACCAGATTTAGCTACACTTGATTTCCAACCGCACTAAAATTCTTGGTCAACCAGTTCTGTGGATCTGCTGGGAATGTTGTGTCTGATTCCAACCTTTCATCCCCAGTTTTGCCAGGATGACAACTGGAATTCTGTGCTTGGTAGAATTTCTTCCTAGTGGAAGTTGTGACTAACAACTTCTTCCAACAAAATTACGTCAGAAGGATTCTTTGTATCTCATATGGGGACCATGTCACAAACGAGGAAATTCTACAAAGAAGAAATTCCCGAAGATTCTCTGAGATAGTGACAGGATGAAATATGTACTTTGTTGAATCTGTGCTTCCCATGAGTGAGCAAACTTCAGTATAGACCGCAATCAATTGATTATATACCAAATGATGGTAGTGCAGTGGTTAACATGCGGTTAACTTTACCCACAGCCAG
Organism: Ahaetulla prasina; assembly: GCF_028640845.1. Lineage (NCBI taxonomy): Eukaryota > Metazoa > Chordata > Lepidosauria > Squamata > Colubridae > Ahaetulla > Ahaetulla prasina. The sequence continues at coordinate 30,459,507 of NC_080547.1, read as the reverse complement.
GAGTTTGATCCTGACCAGCTAAAGTTTGACTCAGCCTTCCATCATTTTGAGATCAGTAAAATGAGGATCCAGATTGTTGGGGGCAATATGCCAACTTTGTAAATTACTTAGAGAGGGCTGTAAAGCACTATGAAGCAGTACATAAGTCTAAGTGCTATCACTATTGCTACCATCAGGTGGTTGGAGAAGAGTAAGGTCAAAAAAACTTTTGTGGCAAACATTTCAGGAAGATCTGAAAAATCTCAGTCTTAAATGGAAGATGCAGAGACTGTAGCTGTGGACCGAGAACTGTGGAGTATACTTTTAGCCCAAGGTGCTTGGGACAAGATATGATGATGATGATGATGGAAGTTGTGATGATGATGGTGGTGGCAAGGTTTCCATCTTCTCAAACCTTTTGCTTTCCTTCTCTCTTTGTCTTGCTATGGCAGGGTCTTCTTTGTGATAGTTCAGAGGTGGTTTTGAGAATCACAGGCTCAGTCAAATGTAGGTGGCAGGGACTGGAGATATGGATTGATCCAATCTGTGAGACGGCAGGCAGGAAAAAGTGGGGGGGGGGGAATCAAAGTGCATTTGAGGTGATGTCATGGCTGCGTTGTAATAAAAACACCTAACAATGACTACAAATGTAGCCTGATCTGGAATAAATTACCCTCTGAAACCCCAGTAAACCTGCCACCATGATTGGCATGGCAGGCCAGTAACAGACTTCTAATTCAGATTGTTTGACAGTTTCATATTTCCTTTCATGTCCTTCTAAGTGATGGTGTTGGATTTGCCAGCGGAACACTGCTTGGCCATTGCTAGGCTGCATGGCTGGACCGAGAAAGAAAGAAACAGGCTTCTGGGTGAATTTGTGAATTGATGTTTCACAGAACTCTTTCCAAACTTTCCATCCTAGGGCCCCAGGACTCAGTTTCTCTTTTAGGCCCCCCCTTTTTTTTCTATCATGGAATAAAGGTTTTGGGTTACAACTACCTCAAGGGGAAAAAAAAAGACCCGTCAGAGCAGAGCAAGCGAGCTGCATAATTAATCATATTAGATCCTGACAGATGCTTTAGTTTGCAACAATATTGGTATTATTAACTATGTATGGCCACTCATTACAGCCACTGCCCACGTGGTTGGATTCTGGGAAGAGAACTTGGCCGCCCTTCTCTTAGCCAAGAAGGCTTGTCAGCATCAAGTACCACTTCCCCAACCACCATCCATCACCCCACATGTCTGATGTGTCAGTTCCGTCTTTGGAGATCTTTCCCAAGTCAGACAACAAGCCTTTATTTGAAATGAATGGCAAAAGGGAAATGGATACACACACACACACTCACACACACAATTTGTAACTTGGAGTTGAAATAAGGTGTCTTTCATGCTTTCTTTTCTTGCAGATATTTCATTACCAAACTAGGTAACACCATCAGTGCTAGAAGGGAGTGAGGTATTCTGGGAGAAGCTGGGGCCATTTTTCTTCTTAAATAAAAATGTCAAAGTTCTCCTGACCTCCACCCTCCCCCTGAAAAAAAAGAAGGAAAAAAAAAGGAGAGGAGGAATAATAAAACAAAACTAACCATCAACAGAAGCTGTTACCAATATACAGTATAGCCACAACCCTTCCAACTCAATCCAGCCAATTAGTGTTGGCTGGAATAAAATGTCCTCAGAAGATCAAAGATGAGTTGTGTTGAATTGATGAGTATGTAGGCAAATTGTTGCTGCTACTGATGCTCTTCCTTGAAATATGTACAGGTAATGACCACAATTGAGTCCCAAATTTCTGTTGTTAAGTGAGGCATTTGTAAAGGGAGTTTTGCTCCATTTTATGACCTTTCTTGCCCCAGTTGTTAAGTGAATCACTGAAGTAGTTAAGTTAATAATACGGTTGTTAAGTGAATCTGGTTTCTCCATTGACTTTGCTTATTAGATGGTTACAAAAGGGGATCACATGACCCTGGGACATGGCCAAGTGTCCGAATTTTGATCATGTGATCACAGGGCTGCTGTAAGTGTGAAAAACAGTCATAAGTCACTATTTTCGGTGCTGTTGCAACTTCAGTCACTTAAATGAACTGCTATAAGTCAAGGGCTACCTGTATTCTGCTTCTGTGTTGTTTTTCTCAAGGAGATATTCTCTGGAACCCCTCTCCTTTTTTTAAAAAAAAATCCTTGAATGATTGATAGAAAACATCCTTTTTAAGGTCTCCAGTTCAATCCCTGAGATCTCCAGGTAGCAACGGGGACATTTTCATGCTGGAAACCCTGGAGAATTGCCAACAACTAATGGAGACACATTACTGAACAAAAGCAGTCAGCAATTTAATTCCTAGTAGTAAGGCGGATGATGTTTTGTAAATTCTGGGAAATAAAAAAATGTACAATTGAAAGTGCCATTTAAAAAAAAAAGACTCTTTTTTTCCTTCCTAAAACAGAAACAAGAGTGATTTATAAACGTTTCTCAATCTTAACTCAACAGAACGTAAGATTCCCCCCTTCTATACACTCCCAGGCTTTTTGGAATAATCTTGTATTGTGATTTAATAACTGATTGTCTAACTCTGAGAAATGGCTGCAAGGATGAGTAGACTCGGAGAAGGAGTTTGCCTATTTTCCTGCACTAAAAGTGCTGTTTACATTTCTCAAGCCTGTAATTTGAATGTAAAAAGCCTATGTTGGCTAAATGGTGCATTCTGTTCTCAAAATGGCTTTCTTCTATTTTCCAAGACTGCTTATGCAGTGTCCATGCTGTTGCATGCAAAAGCCACAAGTTTATCCTATGGCAATTAAAGCCTACCGATACTAGGAAATGTGTCCTGGGGAGAGACAAAGCTGCCTTTCGATACATGGAGTTATCCTGATCCAAATTATGGCTCAAAAAGTAGCATTCGATATTTGAAATTAGTTTGATAGATCAATACTTTTCATTCAAATCAAGAAAACTGATCAATTGACCCAGAGTTCTTTCAATATTTTGAGTTTCTTTCTATTTATTGACCTAGTGATTTCCATAGTGAAAAATCAATGGAGAGGGGGTAAAAAGTCAGTGACATAGGATACAGAGAGAAGAAAATGGTGCTGAAGGGCTTAAATCATATTCAATTCCTGATCCAGTCAAGTATTAAAAAAAAATCTGAAGCGGACCTTGATTATGGGGAAAAGTTAGAAGAAATGTGATTGTTTGGCTGCATCCAGCTGGACCTCTTAGTATGCAATGTAGTTGATTAATTAGAGTATAAAGTTTTACAGAGCATCTAGATCTGTGTTTTTCAAACACTGCTGACTTCAAGTTCTGGAACTGACTTCAACTCCCAGAATTCCCCAGCCATCTGACATGCTGGTTGGGGAATTCCGGAAGTTGAAGTCCACCCATCTTAAAGTTGTCAAGGTTGAGAAACAGTGATTTAAATGATGCATATCTGTAGCTAACTGTCCCTATTTTAACTCTCTTTATCCATCTTTCATCTGAGTGACATAATTTGTTTAGGTAAAATGATTGAGAATAAGCATCATTTGCTAAAATTGCAGATCCACTATGATGTTCAGTTTAACTCAAGCTTAAATAAAAATGGTACAAGTAGTCTTTGATTTATATCCACAACTGGGACCAGAATTTCTGCTAAACAAGGAGAACGCTACCTGAATCATGTCCAATTTTATGGGGTTTTTTTGCCATGGTTAAGTGAACCACTGCCATTAAGTGACTCAATTGGTCATTAAGCAAATCTGGCTTCTCCCAATGACTTTGCTTGTTGGAAGGAAGCAAATGATGATCATATGACCTCAGGATGCTGCAACTCTCATAAATATATTCTGGTTGCCAAGCGCCCAAATTTTGATCATGTAGCAGTGGGGATACTGCAAAAGTCATAAGTAGGAGGACCAGTCACTTTTCCTTCTGCTGTAGTCACTTTAAATAGTTGCTAAACAAATGGTTGTAGGTTGCGGATATCCAGAGGATATCTGGAGCAGAAGTGTTTGTTAATTTGTTCCCTGTGGTCAGCCAATGCCACAATGCCTTCATAGGAGAACATGACATTACTTTCCCATTCATTTTCATGCTGCACAAATTCCAGAGTTCAATAACCTTAGTTATAACCTTAGTTATAACTCCCCGAATTGCATGCACAGGTTGATCAATCCACTGTTTGAATAGAATAGAATAGAATAGAATAGAATAGAATAGAATTTTATTGGCCAAGTGTGATTAGACACACAAGGAATTTGTCTTGGTGCATACGCTCTCAGTGTACATAAAAGAAAAGATACGTTCATCAAGGTACAACATTTACAACGCAATTGATGGTCAATATATCAATATAAATCATAAGGATTGCCAGCAACAAGTTATAGTCATACAGTCATAAATGAAAAGAGATTGGTGATGGGAACTATGAGAAGATTAATAGTAGTGCAGATTCAGTAAATAGTTTGACAGTGTTGATGGAATTATTTGTTTAGCAGAGTGATGGCCTTTGGGAAAAAACTGTTCTTGTGTCTAGTTGTTCTGGTGTGCAGTGCTCTATAGCGTCGTTTTGAGGGTAGGAGTTGAAACAGTTTATGTCCAGGATGCGAGGGGTCTGTAAATATTTTCACGGCCCTCTTCTTGATTCGTGCAGTATACAGGTCCTCAATGGAAGGCAGGTTGGTAGCAATTATTTTTTCTGCAGTTCTAATTATCCTCTGAAGTCTGTGTTTTTCTTGTTGGGTTGCAGAACCGAACCAGACAGTTATAGAGGTGCAAATGACAGACTCAATAATTCCTCTGTAGAACTGGATCAGCAGCTCCTTGGGCAGTTTGAGCTTACTGAGTTGGCGCAGAAAGAACATTCTTTGTTGTCCTTTTTTAATGATGTTTTTGATGTTAGCTGTCCATTTTAGATCTTGCGATATGATAGAACCTAGAAATTTGAAGGTTTCTACTGTTGATACTGTGTTGTCTAGTATTGTGAGAGGTGGAAGTATGGAAGGGTTTCTCCTAAAGTCTACCACCATTTCTACGGTTTTGAGTGTGTTCAGTTCCAGATTGTTTTGGTTGCACCACAAGGCTAGTCGTTCGACCTCTTGTCTATATGCGGATTCGTCATTGTCTTGAATGAGACCAATCACTGTTGTGTCATCTGCGAACTTCAGTAGCTTAACAGATGGATCATTGGAGATGCAGTCATTGGTATACAGAAAGAAGAGAAGTGGGGAGAGCACACAGCCTTGGGGGCCCCCTGTGCTAATTGAACAGGTATTTGATGTGATCTTGCTTAGCTTCACCTGCTGCTTCCTGTTTGTTAGGAATGCATGCTCAGAAGTGCCACCAATTGGGACAGGGAAAAAGAGATGGAATTGTATGCTGTAGAACAAAAATTAACATGATAAACAAAAGTAAGGAGTATAGATTTTGCAGGTTTAAAGCATTTGGAGCATTGAAGGACTGTCTTGACAGTTTGTAGCTCAATACAAAGCAGATTTTTTTTCCTAAGTTTTTTTTCCTAGTATCCTGCCACTCATTCAGTAGTTGTATTAAAGAGTTTCTAGTTATTCAGATGACTTTTGTGCATATGGTTTATTACATGCTTATTTTCTTTTACTGCTGCATAAAATACATACTTATTACTGCTTTTGCTTTACTTTCATTGTTACAACTCTACAACTCTACAACTTTTTTTTGCTATGCTTGTGTAGAGGTTATTTTAGCTAAACATTTAAGAAAGAGAGGGAAAGAGGGCACTTTTGTGTGTGTGTGTGTATATATATATATATATATATATATATATATATATATATACACACACACAAAAGTGTGTAGAATTTGTCAAACAAAAACGAGAACAAGAATAAAAGAAAAAGTACAATGACAGGCACGATAGGCACGATTGTGCACTTATGCACATCCCCTCTACTGACCCCTTAAGTATGAAGTAAGGTACAAGAAAGTCAATTTGCGACTGAAACTATGAAAATTTGTAGCTGAGACAACTGGATCAGGTAGAACATTCCAGACTTTGATATACACACACACACACACACTATATATATATATATATATATATACATATATATATATATATATATATATATATATATATATATATATATATATATATATATATTATATATATATATATATTTACATACACATACATACATACATACATATGTATAGGTAAAGGTAAAGGTTCCCCTCGCACATACGTGCTAGTCATTCCTGACTCTACGGGGCGGTGCTCATCTCCGTTTCAAAGCCGAAGAGCCAGCGCTGTCCGAAGACGTCTCCGTGGTCATGTGGCCGGCATGACTCAACACCAAAGGCATGTTACCTTCCCACCAAGGTTGTTCCTATTTTTTCTACTTGCATTTTTACGTGCTTTCGAAACTGCTAGGTTGGCAGAAGCTGGGACAAGTAATGGGAGCTCACCCTGTTACACGGCAGCACTAGGGATTCGAACCGCCGAGCTGCCGACCTTTCAATTGACAAGCTCAATGTCCTAGCCCCTGAGCCACCGAGTCCCTATACATATGTATGTATGTATGTATGTAAATGCATATGTATATATTGTATGTGTATATGTATATATTGTATGTGTATATATACACACAAACACATTTCCAGTAAAATGATTGTTTAAATATTTAGAGCAATATTCAGGAGTCTAGCCCATCCATTCCCCACCTCCCAAGCTGCACTTTGACCTTGATTCCTGTTTGCAAAATCCAAGGCATGGATGTGGGATGGAAGGGTCAGCCTTTGTGTTCCGTATCCTGTTGTTAAGATCACACCTGTGCTTTTAAAGAAAGACTCCATTAAGAAAGATACTGTAATTCGGGAAGGTCAAATTCTTTCTGTTATGAAGCTGGTAGGGATAGGTTAAGAGAGGAAGGGGCTGCTGCTGCAGACTTCCTGCAAAACTTCCTGGTGCTTTGATCAGCCACTTCCCTCTTGAGCTCCCACTATTCTCAATTTGATTTCATTCATTACTTCCTGACTTTCTAGTGCTATTCAGACTTTCTTTCTGCCTAGTCCACCCCATAGAGTGCCCCCGAGCATAATATTTCTGTTGCTGCAAGTTTCCAGAATGTTCCTATTCTGAGAATTGTGAAACGCAAATTCCACATTTGCAAAGGAATGGCTCTCCTCCCTAAACCTCTGCAGGGCACCAAACTGAGGAAAGGTCACATAGACAGTAAAACTGAGAAAAGAAAAGCTTTCCAAGTTCTCCATTTTTCTCTCTTGATTTTCTTTATAATAGTCTTCCTCTACAAAACGATAGTGATGCACTTGAAAAAAAAAAAAAACAAGCTGCACAAAACACTTCAAGAAATTCAAAAATATTTCAGCTGTGCTTATGGAGAAGTACAGGGCTGTGTAAGGCATGTTGTTTTAAGAAAGGATAAACATTTCATCTTTAAGGTTTGGTTTTATGATTAAGTCCTTACAATCCATCCACTAGAAATTGGTAAGAAAAGTATTTGGGTTAGCCCAATTCAGCTGCTGTGTATGCTCATGGTGAGATAAAAAACATACGTCTCTGTGTATGCTGAGATTGTGGGCCCATATACAACCTCTTTCTCTAATTTTTATTTATTTATTTTATTTATTTATTTCTATTGTGCCTTTATTATTTTTACAAATAACTCAAGGCAGCAAATATTTCCAATGCACCTTCCTCCTCCAATTTTTTCCATAACAACAACAACCCTGTGAGGTGAGTTGGGCTGGCAGAGAATGACAAGCTCTCTGCCATCCAGCTGGCTTTCATGCTTAAGGCAGGACTAAAACTCACAGTCTCTTGCTTTCTAGCCTGGTGCCTTAACCACTAGACCAAACTGGAATCTGAATCTCCATATTGTTCCTTTATGTCAACCCTAATAAATAGACCAAAGGAGAAAATCGACTCCATAGGAAAACCAGAACTACATTGATTGAGATTGGCTATGATAATAACAACTGAGCCTTGGAATTAAGCTGTACTTCCCTCCTTCTTAAATCCCAGTGAATTGAGGAGGTGTTTGCTGGAGCTGCTTCCAGGTAGCACTAGCACTAAGACTTATATACCGCTTCATGGTGCTTTATAGCCCTCTCTAAGCAGTTTACAAAGTCAGCATATTGACCCCAACAATCTGGCTCCTCATTTTACTGACTTCAGAAGGCTGAATCAACTTTGAGCCGGTCAGGATTGAATTCCTGGCAGCAAACAATGAGTTAGCCTGCAATACTGCATTCTACTCAAATACTTTGGCCACTTAATGAGACGGAAGGACTCACTGAAGAAGAGCCTAATGCTGGGAAAGATTGAAGGCAAAAGAAGAAGGGGACGACAGAGAACAAGGTGGCTGGATGGAGTCACTGAAGCAGTAGGTGTGAGCCAGGGTTGAAATGTAAAATTTGTTACTACCGGTTCTGTGGGCATGGCTTGGTGGTGGTGGAGTAATGTTACTGGGTGGGCATGGGCAACCTTTATTTTTTTACTTTTAAAAGCATTTTTTCTACAACTTCTTTGGCTAAAGAGGTTGAAGAAAAGATGCTTTTAAAGGGTTCTGATGATCCCAGCTGAGCATTTTTTCCAGCCAAAAAAAAAATGCTTTTAAAAGTAAAAAAACAAACCAAAAACCTCTGATGATCGCACAGCTCAACTGGGGCAGGGATTTGTGCTACCAGTTCTCCGAACCACCTGCCGCCATCGCTACTGGATTGGGCGATCCGGTGCGAACCGGGAGCATTTCACCCCGTTGTGAGCTTAAATGGACTCCAGAGGATGGTAGAGGACAGGAAGGCCTGGAGGAATGTTATCCATGGGGTCGTGATGGGTCAGACATGACTTCACAACTACTGCATTCTAACCACTGCGCCATCATGGCTCCAGATAGTATTTTGTTTCTCATGACTTCAAAGACTGCTTCAAAGACTCCTTTGCCTAGATCACAGTTCTTGCATACTTCTGTCAAGGTCACCTTCCTTACACTCTACTCTGTGATAGAGTAAAAGATCTGCAGAGTAATCTGTGCCCAGTCAGCTTTGTTGCTCTACATAAGTAAGTATCCAGAGAGAGTTCCTCACCCAGGTTAAGTCTAGAGCATATTTCAGTTAATGAGATGCAGAGGAAGGTGGAAGTGAGGAACGTGGTGCCCACTCATCTCACCCTCCTCTGGAATCCAATGCTTGGAATGACAACTTTGCGGTGATTCATGGCAGTGCTGGCCTAGCCTGCTCAAATTAAGGCCTGAGTCAGGGCCATCTTCCACTTAGCTCAGACTGCTGGACCCTAGGCTAGAACAGATCATATATCAGCTCCTTGACTTAATGGAACAAAGATGACTCAAAGGCTTTTTGGAGGAGAAGCTTCGTTTGCTCTTGGATGTTTGCTTCACGCCTTTTATTTTATGGATAAATCATCATCTATTAGCCTTCCTTGAAAGAAGTTGACAGCAGCCTTTACTCAAATCACAACAGTCCTTTTTGGCTGACTTGGTGGAAGAAAACCTGTGTCAGCAATTCTCTCTGGCCCTCCCCAACCCCTTTTTTGCAAGTTCTACCTTGCAACTGTAGAAGAGGCTCATTTTTTCTCCCTGCTAAACAAGTGCAACCTAGAGACAATCTTATTTATTGCAGAAGACATGTTTTAAAACAACTGACAAAACAGCAAGCTCTAAAATGACAAGCAAAATAGTGGGTTTTTTTTTTAATGATTACATAGATTTCTGGCATGGATAAAAATAGGGAGTGCATCTGAAAGCTGTAATTAGACTTAACATTATTATTATTGTTTTAAAGAAAGTGAGGAAATGTTTGGATATTGAATAGGGTTGCCAAAAAACCTATGGAATTCAGGCTGGGTGAACATTTTGGACTCGTAGTTCAAGTAAAGAAGGAGTAGAGTGGCCAGTTCTGAGCTGCAAAAAAAAAAAGTCTGAATGGCCAATGGATAGCAACAAAGAATTCAAATTTCCTGTATCTCTTTTCTGCCATTTACTCATCATCTGGAGTTAAATAGCTTTAGAGAAGCTTATTCACATATTGACCATTTCAACTTTTCAAGTTTCTAGTTGGTAGGCACTCCATCATAGGCTGCCATTTTAATGTCTAATTTCTACTTTGCTTTATGACAGAGGTCTCCAACCTTGGTCCCTTTAAGACTTGTGGACTTCAACTCCCAGAATCCCTCAGCCAGCAAAGCTGGCTGAGGGACTCTGGGAGTTGAAGTCCACAAGTCTTAAAGGGACCAAGGTTGGAGACCCTTGCTTTATGAGGTTAGGGAAGAGAAGATCTTTATAACCTTCTCTCCTAAAGAAGCAGAGGTCTTTTTGTTCAGATTCTGCAGAGTTTTCTCTTTCTGAAGGTTCCTCCGAAGAGAATTCTTCCAAGCAACATGAGATATATATTCCTCAGGACACAACGAAGTCTAGGAAATATGTAGGTACTTCCAAGACCATGGAATAGGAGGGGAGAGTGGAATGGAAATTGCTGGAACTATCAGCAGAAAGGAAGGAGTAGAGACACAACATATCTGGTTTGTGGGGAGGCCATGCAATATGCTAAATCTGAGTTAGCATGTTTTGATTCTGTAGATTTATATCAGATGCTATGTCCAAGCAAATAAACCACAGTATAGGCTAAGATGGTGGCCTGGTTCAAAAAGAGTATTAAAAAAGGCTGCTGGATTTCTGCAACATAATCTCCAATTCAGCGGTGAAATCCATTTACCTTCGCTACCGGTTCAGGAACGGGAGTGCATAGGAGCTCTAATTGGAGACCATTTCAGCTTTCTCTAGTATAGCATTTCTCAACTTTGGAGGCTTGCAGTTGTCTGGACTTTAATTCCCAGAATTCCCTGATGGCTAGGGAATTTTGGGATTTGACGTACATACACTTTCAAGCCAGCAAAGGTGAAAAACACTGCTCTGTTGTCAGGCAAATCTGGAGAATGCCATCATGAGCTGATGAGATTATTTTTTTAAAAAAGGAGGGTGGATGGAAAATGTTGGGGAGCCCGGGATCTTCTTGATAAAGATTTTTGAGTGCCAGAGATGCAGTTGTTCAGGGTCATGATAGTGAATTTGCCTCAGCTTGGAAATGAACTGGTATCATTTTTCAGGCTGTGGGTGGATGGCATATCTATTCTTAACACTTAACTGATCAACTGACTTGATCAGAAGTCATACAGTTTCAATTCTTGGTTGTTCTCTTCTCAGTCCGGTGATTAACATTAAAGACCTGTGTGAACATTGTGGGTTGGGGTGGTGGTGGAGAGGGGAGGGACAAAGAGGTGAGATTTATTTATCTTTTTTTTCTTCCTCTCCTTCCATTCCCTTGATGTGTGATTAACAGCTGTTTTTCTTTGTGGCAAAGCAGTGGGATCTTCCTGTTGTTGATGTAATGGAGATACTTCCTGGTGTGAAATTCTACAGGATGGATTGTACAAAGGGGAGGGTGAACTCAAACACACTTATCAAAGTGCTTTTGAAAAAAAGAAAAGAAAAGCACTCTTCTATTCTGTGGGGACAGGCAACAGATCAAAACACACACGGAGTGCTTGACATCAGGTCAAAGTGACATGAGTTAATGATAGTTTTTGTGTGCTTTCTTTTTTCTTTTTTTAAAAAAGAGAGACTGTTTTATGAGCCAACGATGCTCTTAGAAAATACAACTGGGTGGCTGTAATTTAAGAACCTTTTTTTTCTCTGTAAAATGTAATTGTTGTGTTCTGTGAGGTATTTACATGCGTGGTTGTAACTTCAGGTCATCAGTCCAATTGTCCCAGCACTGGAGGTTTCAGAAAGTAATGATTTTCTCTGTAGAGCAATAATAATACAGAAGACAGAAGCATAATCTGGAATGCTAGCTGTATACAACTAAATGTAGCCATTCCAAGTGGCAATTGTTAAATGCATAGGTAATATACTATACAGTACATGCAGGTGTAAATCAGCTCCCAGAATTCACAACAACTGCTGTGCTGATTGGGGAATTCTGGGATTTGAAACATATGCAATAAGGGGTTTCCATAAAACCCCCAATAAAAATACAGCAAAGACAATCAAAGTTACATTGCAAATACATCATATAAAATCAACAGGAAACCAGAACGATTCCAGTTGTTCAGTTCATACTACTAGGATCATGATATGTTAGCAAAAAGAAAGTGTCTTGAAATAGGGTGGTCTTTAAAGACAAATCAAGATAGGGTTGTATATGCCATACTTCTTTCAATATATGGAAGTTTCATAATTTAGGGGCCACTACTAAGCAGGCTTTAGCATTATCTATGATTTCTTTTTACCAATCCTAGATAATCTGTTTTAAATAATTAAGCTTGCTTCCTAGAGTAACATAGAAGTATTTTCTATTTAAGGTACTATCTCCAAATCTTAAACCTGGGATTTAACCAGTGGGACTGGTCTTTACTGATCCTTTAAATATTATATCAAGGGTATAAACTGTACTAAAACCCATTTAATCCAATTTTCTGGATCATACAATAGTCTGTAAGAACCATTTAGAATTCCTGATAATATATTATAATATATTAATATATATTTCCCAGGAACCGGAATCTGACAAACTGGTAATATTTGTGAGTCAATTTTCCATGAATTTGTCCATTCCATGTAAATTGTCATCAACACCATCTTTATTTAATCTACCTAACTGCTTTCTGAAGACATCTAACTTGGTTGCCAGCAAAGTTCAGCTATGCACTGAAGCTCTTTAACAGATTAACAGAGTTCAAAGGGACCTTGTGGGTCATTTAGTCCAATCCCCTGCCCAAGCAGGAAACCCTACACCATTTCTGACAGATGGCAGTCCAGTCTCTTCTTGAAAGCTTCCAGTGATGAAGCTCCCACAACTTCTGAAGGCAAGCTGTTCCATTGGTTGATTGTTTTCAATGTCAGAAAATTTCTCCTTATTTCTAGATTATCTCTCATTGAACAATTTCCATCCATTATTCCTTGTCTGGCCTTCAGGTGCCTTGGAAAATAGCTTGACCCCCTCCTCTCTGTGGCAGCCCCTCAAATATTGGAACACTGCTAAATGGCTTGAAACTCTTAATTTTATTAGGGCATTGGTTGGAACCTGACACATGTCTCCCCTGGTCCTTCTCTTCACTAGACTAGCCATGCCCATTTCCTGTAACTGTTCGTCACATGTTTTAGTCTCCAGTCCCCTAATCAACCTGGTTGCTCTTCTCTGCACTTTTTCTAGAGTCTCAACATCTTTTTTATAGTGTGGTGACCAAAACTGGATGCAATATTCTAAGTGTGGTCTTACTAAGGCTTTAGAGAGTGGTATTAGTACCTCATTTGATCTTGATTGTATCCCTCTGTTAGTGCAATTTAGGATTGCATTGGATTTTTTGGCTGCTATCTCATATTTAATTGGTTATCCACTAAGACTCCAAGATCCCTCTCATAGTTACTGCTCTTAAGCTTGGTTTCAACCAGTCTATATGTGTACTTTTGGTTTTTCTTGCCTAAGTGTAAGACTTACTTTTCTCTACATTGAATTTCATTTTGTTAGATAGGACCCATTGTTCAAGTCTGTCAAGATCCATCTGAATCTTGAGCCTCTCATCTAAGGTGTTGGCTATTCCTGCCAGCTTAGTATCCACAAATTTGGTAAGTTCCCCTTCTATTCCCCCAACTAATTAGTTTATGAAGATATTGAAGAGTATTGGGCCTAAGACGGAACTTTGTGGTATCCCACTGCTTACTTCTCTCCATGTGATGTAGTACCATTAAGGACTACTCATTGAGTATGGTTTGTCAGCCAGTTACGAATCCATCTGGTGGTAGTGTTGTCTATTCCACATTTTTCTACCAAGAAGTAGGTTGTGGTCTACTTTGTCAAACGCTTTACTGAAATTTAAGTATACTATGTCCACAGCAATTTTTTGGTGTATTAATTTAATCACTTTATCAAAAAATGAAATAAGATTGATTTGGCATGATCTGTTTTTAACAAACCCATGCTGTCTGCTAGTTATTACTTTACTTGTTTCTAGATGTTGGCAGATCTGTTTTTTTTATTATCTACTTTTTATCAACCTTGGCTCTTGCTGCATAGATAGCCCTAAGCTCTCACACTTGTGTGAGAGAAGGAAAATCTCTCTACATTTTTCACACATGGTTTAACATAAGTCTATCATTCCTCTTACTCACCATTGTTCTAAACTAAATGCTTAGTAACTATAGTTTTCCCTTATGGAGCAGATGCTGGAATCCTCTAATCATTTTATCCTTTTGATGCTTTCAGGTCTAGTTTGATAAATGTCTTTGAGTTGATTTTGATACCAGGTATTTGTATGGAAACATATTCATCATTCTGATCTGCTTTAGTTATGACTCACAGTTTTTCAAGGAAATTTTACCAATCTCTTTGGTCCCATCTAGCTTTATATTATTATTACGGAGTGGTTGCATGGCTTTAGTTGTTTCAGCATAACAATTCAGAATATGGCAAGTGCAGCTTCATCATAAACTTTCGGAAAATCCCAAATACAGTGAAACTTGATCAGACTACCACTTGTAGTGCTGAAACTTTTAGGAAACAACTAAAGCCATGCAGTGATGAACTGAATTGCAGAATGAGATACTTGAAGCATACAAATTCTGTAGTCTCTCTCATTTGTGACTCCTCCCTATTTTAAAAGCTACTTTGCCCTAAAGTGCAGATAGCAAATGTCATAGCCTGAAGCTGGGTGCAGCTTCTAATCATGGGTTTACATGGTTTACATGGAATACATATTTACATGGGTTTACATGGAATACATATTGGTACAATGAATGAACCAGCCACCATTTTGCTCCATGAAAAATTCCCTCAAGCTTCCTGCTGTTGAGCTACTGATATAGTTTTCTTGGAAATTATTGTTCTCACTTTTTTAAAACAGAATTTGAATGCTGTTGCTCCATGCTTCCACTCACAATGACTCACAATGACTCTGGGAAAGAAGGTAGGCTGTAGTAATTGTAAGTGCCATAAGATCATCCAATATGCTTTGCAGCTGAAGGAATATGAAGTTAGATTTTTCAGTTTGAAGATTTCATTCCAATCACAAAGAAGGAAAGAAAGGAGGGAAGGGAAAAAAGGGCAAAGTGCATTTCTGATGAGCAGATGTTGTCCTTTCTTTTTCTTAGTGAAAACAATACTAGTTCATAAATAAGGAAGTGATAATTCTGTTGATCACACTGAGAGATCCTTGGTCTTGAAAGTGAAAGCAGTCCTTTCTTACCTTCTTCATATATTGCTGATCCAATAAGCAGGTTGCTTCAGCTCTGAGCATTGAAGGAAACCATTCATTACCAGCTTGCAAACTCATATTACATGTAAAACCATAAAACAATCATACAGCCTGTCTCCATCCGTCTTTGAAAAAAAATGGTCACATTTTTCATGCCATGTTTTATTTATTATTCTAGTGCAGATGGAGCCAGAAAGCCTAGAACTGGGTTGAATGTTTTCCATGATGAGGAAAGGCCAATGGTTTGGCAACAGTTGGAAAAGGAGGAGGGTGGTGGTGATGGTGGGCAGACCTTATCCAAATAGTAGAAAGTGTTGGTGCCTGGACAACCATTCTAAAGCTTCTCTAGGTAACTCCTGTCACTGAAAAAGGTTAATAGCAATAGCACTTAGACTTGTATACCTCTTCACAGTGCTTTGCAGCCCTCTCTAAGCAGTTTACAGACTCAGCATATTTTCCCCAACAATCTGGGTCCTCATTTTAACTGATCTTGGAAGGATGGAAGGCTGAGTCAACCTTGTCCCAGTGAGAAACTGAACTCCAGCAGCCGGCGGTCACCAGAAGTAGCCTGCAGTACTGCATTCCAGTCACTGCACCACCATGGCTCAAATCCCTGTTAGTTATGAAGAGGGGAGCTCTTGAAGAGGTCTTCTTCTCAACTATGAGATTGGACTAGAAGAGCACCAAGGTCCCTTCCAACTTTATTATTTTGTGTTCTGTGTTCAAGTTATTGATCGATTACTACACACAACCTTAGGAGGAAAATATAACTTTGAAACCAGAGCAAGGAGTGAGCAAGGGCAGTAATTATTCTACATTTAATTTATTTGAATTTTATTAACATATTTTGTTAGTTATGTATCATATGTGTATGGCTGACATCTCCTAACAACATGGGATGTTTATTTTTGTTTATTTGTTTGTCAAACCTGTACAGATAACGAGTATAGGTATGAACATAAACATAAAGGAAGTAAATACAAATAAATTGGGACATTAAGACAGGGATGGTAGGCATGCTGGTGCGCTTAGGTCTATGCTTTGCTCTAATACCTCCACCAACCATGTCTTAATCTGGCGCCAAAACTCCCTGGCTTTTTACATAACCACCACATGTGGTAGAAAGATCCTGACACTAAATTGCATTTCCAACATTGTGATGATAAGTTTCTGTTCATTTTCGCTAATCTTGTGGGTGGGAGATGCCACTTGTAGAACATTTTATACAAATTTTCTTTATACGCAGTGACTAATGTTAGTTTCCTGTTTCTCTCCCATAGATCCTGCCAATTGTCCATATCAATATTATAACCAAAATTTTGGGCCCACATTACCATAGTTTCCTTCACTTGTTCTTCCGCCATTTTATATTCCAATAGATATTGATACATTTTCTTTTATTGCTTTTTCATCTGTTCCTAATAAGATTTTATCTAGCGCCGTTAATTCTTTCTTAATACCCCGTTCCTTTTTATCCTTCATATAGCATGATTTGATCTGTAGGTATGCTCACCATTCCAATTCTACCCCTTCATCTTGTAGTTCTTTTCTAGATTTTAGTCCCCCTCCTTCATTTAAAATCTCCTTGTATGTGGCTACTTTTCCCAGGTTGACAAAGTTTGGGTGTACTAGCACCTCTAATGTAAAGAGCCAGACAGAAATTTCCAAATAAGGGCCTCTGGTGGCTCAACAGACTAAGCAGTCTGTTATTAACACAGCTGCTTGCAATTACTGCAAGTTCAAGTCCCACCAGGCCCAAGTTTGACTCAGCCTTCCATCCTTTATAAGGTAGGTAAAATGAGGACCCAGATTGTTGGGGGCAATAAATGTTGACTTTGTATATAATATACAAATGGATGAAGACTATTGCTTAACACAATGTAAACCGCCCTGAGTCTTCAGAGAAGGGCGGGATATAAATTCCAAAAAAAAGTAAAAAAAAATAGTATTGTTGCTTTATTTTTCTCCATACTTCAAGAATAGCTCATCTGACATGATGCCTTTGGAAGAACTGGTGTGTTTTATGTTTTCCATCCCACAAGAATGCATGCCATCCTATTTGCATATCATATCCTTCCAATGTTAGTAACCTAGTCTTTAAATTTATCCATTCTTTTGCCCGTGTGACTGCGGCAGCTTGATAATATCTTTCCCAATCTGCTAATCCGAATCATCCTCTTTCTTTGGCTGCTTGTAATAATTTCAGTTTAATTCTAGGCCTTTCCCCCTGCCAAATAAACTCAGACATTATTTTATCCAGATTTCTAAAGTATTTTTTATCTAATTTTATGGGTATGTTCTGAAATAGAAACAATATTTTCGGCAAAATGTTCATTTTTACTGTTGCAATTCTTCCCATAAGGGAGAATTGCAACTTTCCCCATCTTTCCAAATCAGCCTTAATTTGATCATTTAATTTGTTGTAATTGTCCTCTTTAATTGTTATACATCTTGCCATTAATAGTATTCCTAAATATTTCACTTTTTTCTGTATTTGGAAATTTATTTTCCATCAATTCCTTTTTGTGTGTTTTGGACATATTTTTAACTATCATTTTGATTTTTTCCTTATTTACCTTCAATCCAGCTACTTCTCCCTATTCAACCAGTACTTCCATAATCCGCAAACCAGATTGTAGTGGCTCTTCTATGATAAATACAAAATCGTCTGCAAAAGTTTGCAATTTATAAACTTCCTTCTTTATTTCCAGTCCTTTAATTTGCTTGTCCTTACGAATTATTCTTGTTAATACTACTCAAGTTATATATAGAGTGTATATATAGAGTATAAACAATAGTGGTGATAACGGGCACTCTTGTCAAAAAGATACAACATTTTTGAATCTTAAAACTTTGTGTCGTTTCCTCATTTACTATGACTCTGGCCTCTTGATTAGAGTAATATTGCTTTAAACACATTTATAAATTTCCCCCCGAATTCCATATATTTTAGCTGTTGTAATATAAAATCCCAATTTACGTTATCAAAAGCTTTTTGAGCATCTAGAAATATCAATGCCACTTGTGTCTCACTGTGCATTCGTAGTATACTAACACATCCAGAATTGTTCTCATATTATTTCTTATTTGTCTTTTTGATAAAAAACCATTTTGGTCTACATGAATAAAATCCTTCAAGTATCTTTTTAGTCTTTCAGCCATTTTTGCCATAAATATTTTGTAATCCGAATTCAACAATGATATGGGTCTATAGTTTTTGATTAGTGTTAGATCAGTGTTCACCTTTGGGATCAGTGCAATATTTGCTTTCACCCATGAAGCCGGTGCTTTTCCCTTTTTTAATACTGCATTGAATACTTCAATTAATATTTCTCCTAAATAATCTTATATTTCTTTATATAGTTCTGATGGTAATCCGGCGGGGCCTGGCACTTTGTTGTTTTTCTTTTTTTTTATTTCCGCTATTAGTTCTGGCATTCTTATATCTTCTTCTTTTATATATATGTAGGTCTTTGGTTATTCAGGTTTTCTCCCACGTAAAATTGGAAGTGTCTTGGCGACATTTCGACGAAGTCTCATTCGTCATCTTCAGGCTTCTGCTTCGTGCTTCTGGGAGCAATGTGTGATCGCAGCTGTTTCTTCCTTTTAACTGCTAGAGGGGGTTTGAACTGGTTGGGTGGGAGCTTGGCTGTGCTTTGATTGGATGGGTTTTTTTTTGTGCTCTGATTGGCTGGGGGTGTGTCCTGTTTGGGTGGGGGCTTGGTTGTGCTCAGATTAGTTTGAGTTGCAGGGGTATTTGAGCTGATGAGCTGCATTGCTGTTGTTTGGCTTCGTGGTCGTGGTTGTGCTGCATCTTCATAGTGGGTGTCAGTCTGCTGCATGTATGGATTGGAGGGGTTTGAAATGGCTAATGATGCAGCTGCAGTCTGGCTTCTGGTTCTTGGTCGTGTTTCATCATCAGTGTGGGTTTGGGTCTGCTTTCTGGGTGGAAGTGTGGTGGTGACATCCTGTGTGGACCTCGTGAGTGTGGGTCTGGTGTCATTCCTCGTGTTAGGGACTCGTTTGTCAATAAGGGCGGGTTTCCAAATGGCTGGTAGGCGGGAGGTATCATCTCGTTTGTTCATGCTGTGTGGGCGTTTTTCTATCTCGATGGCTTCTCTGATTATTCTGTTGTTAAAGTGTTCAGTTTTGGCGATAGTTCTGGTCTTTTTAAAGTCAATATCATGTCCTGTGACTTTAAAGTGTTGGACCAGGGAAGAAGTTGGTTCCTCTTTTTTGAATGAGTTCTTGTGTTCTTCAATGCGTGCACTTATTCTTCTGTTGGTTTGTCCAATGTATGTGGTGGGGCAGGCGGTGCATGGGATTTCATATACTCCTTGATTTTCTAACTCAATTTTGTCTTTGGGGTTTCTTAGGATGGTGGATATTTTTCGGTTTGTGCAGAATGCTGTCTTGATGTTGTGTTTGTGGAGGATCTTGCTGATTCTGTCTGTGGTGCCTTTTATATATGGGAGGAGGGCTGTGCCGTTTTCTTGTTCTCTGTCTTGGATTTTAGTGGGGGTTTCTTTTTGGATTAGATTGGTAATCTTATTTCTTTGGAATCCATTGGATGTTAGTATGTTAGTGAGAGTGTGTAGTTCAGTTTTTAGGTGTTGTTCGTCAGCTAAGCGTTTTGTTCTGGAGATGAGTGTCTTGGCTACGGAGTTGATCTGTGCTGGGTGGTGGTGTGAGAGTGCGTGCAGATAGTGGTTTGTGTGTGTTTTCTTCTGGTAGATGGTGTGTCCTAGGGACCCATTGGGTTTCCTGTAGACTAAGACATCCAGGAAGGGAAGTTGGTTGTTAGCTTCTGTTTCCATGGTGAACTGTATTTTGGGGTGTAGGCTATTGAGGTGTGTGAGGAAGTTGTCAAGTTTTTCTTTCCCGTGTGGCAGATTATGAAGGTGTCGTCTACGTATCTGGCCCAGAGTGTAGGTTTGTGATCAGATTTTTCTAGAGCTTGGGTTTCAAAGTGTTCCCTGTAGAGGTTGGCAATGACAGGTGAAAGGGGTGATCCCATGGGTGCTCCTTCTACTTGTTTGTATTTTTGTCCATTATAGATGAAGTATGTGTTGGATAAGCAGTGGTTGGTCAGATCTAGGATGTGCTTGGTGGGGTTATATTTGTTTTGGATAGCTGTCAAGGCTTCTTTGATTGGCACTTGGGTGAAGAGGGATATGACATCAAAGCTCACAAGTAGGTCGCTGGGCTGTAAGTTTTGTTTCTTTATGATCTCTATGAACTGGAATGAGTTTTTTACATGTGAGGTGATGGATTCTGCATAGGGCTGTAGTTGTTTGGCGAGAAATTTGGCTAGGTTTTGTAGAGGTGAGCCTATGGAGCTGACTGTGGGTCTAAGTGGGGTTCCTTCTTTGTGTATCTTGTGTATCTTTGTGTATCTTGTTTTGATAAAATATATTTCCCTCCTCATCTTGTAATTTGCTAATCCACCTTTTTTCTTTTTCTTTTTTTAAATTTATATGCTAGCCATTTTCCTGGCTTATTTGGGAAAAAAATGTTTATTCCTGTTTATTTGTTGGGCTAGATCTTAGTTTTCAAGAATATTCAACTTGGGTTTAATGAATTCCATTTGTTGTTTGAGATCTCCTCTTTGGGGATCCTTTTGTAATCCTAGGAGATCGTGAATTCTAGCCCCATCTTAGACCCAGAGTCAGATATAGATAGTCACTCACTTTTAGCCCTAGGATGGAGACAATGGCAACCCATTTCTGAAATCTTGCCAAGAAAAAAGCAAGGACTTGTTCAGGTAGTTGCCAGGAGTCAATACTGACTTGAAGACACTAAAAAAAAACACTTTAACACTCCAATCAGATATTAATTGTTTCTTCTTTTTTATTAATAATTTCCCCCATGACCATTATATTTAGAAATCTCCAGGACCTTGGTTTGTGCTTTTGAGAATTGTATGGAATCTGGAACCATATGTTCATAACTGTACTATGCTTAAATTTACTCTTGATACAATTTCTGTGGACAAAGAAATGATTCCCTGTCCAAGGAGAAATTCTTCAACACATTTTAAGGGTTATGGTTTTTCTCAGCTTTTTTCTTCCCAGCATGGATTCCCTTAAGCAGCAGCAACTGTATGTGACAATCAGTTATAATTTCATATCCTGTATAATTTGCCTTGTGCCTGGTATTATTTTGAAGGACTATGGAGTAGGGGGTCTCCAACCTTGGCCCCTTTAAGACTTGTGGACTTCAACTCCCAGAGTTCCTCAGCCAGCTTGGACCCCTGCTATGGAGAGAAGGAATGTGGGGAGGGTTGGAAGACTTGGGAAAAAATTAAAGAAAAAATAATAAGTCTTATTTCAAGTTAGTCCTGCAATTTGATACTTTGAAACTATGGATTTGGCTTCAGGCATGCAATTGGGCTTGAAAAGAAATCATTTCAGAAAACAGCAATATACTTTTACACAAAAATAATAAAACATCTTTCTAAACAAGCTTAGCCAGCACCTAAGATTTTTTTCTTAAGGAAAAAAAATAAGTGTTGAGATGAATAGGTCAGTTGTGCTCTCTTTACTGGACATTTGAGCTTCCTTGGCTGAAGGGTTCTGCGGTTCTGCTCTGATTCCAAATATAAAGATTTCCTCCAGCTTCTGATTCTCCAGTTATATAGGGGAAATGTCGGCGTTATGGTATGGATCTGTATCTGAATTAATTTCAGATTGTTAGCATGGTTGCTTTAAAGAAAAGAGCCAAAATAATTGATCCTAGAGCAGTATTTTTCAACCTTGGCAACTTTAAGGTGTGTAGACTTCAATTCCCAGAATTCCCCAGCCATCATGAACAAATATCATTAATTCTTGCTGCATTCTTCTTCTCTTCCTTTTTTTTTTGCCCTTTCTTCCCCTCAATCCTCTTTAATTCTTTCAATCCAGCCTTCCCTGATCTTCCCCAGTACACCTTCGGGTTTGTTGAGGTCACTTCTTTCATTATTACCAAAGCTATACTGATTGGAGGGATGCAGTGGCTTAGGGGCTAGGACGTTGAGCTTGTCGATTGAAAGGTCGGCAGCTCAGCGGTTCGAATCCCTAGTGCTGCCGTGTAACGGGGTGAGCTCCCGTTACTTGTCCCAGCTTCTGCCAACCTAGCAGTTTCGAAAGCACGTAAAAATGCAAGTAGAAAAAATAGGGACCACCTTTGGTGGGAAGGTAACAGCGTTCTGTGCGCCTTTGGCGTTGAGTCATGCCGGCCACATGACCACGGAGACGTCTTTGGACAGCGCTGGCTCTTCGGCTTTGAAACGGAGATGAGCACCGCCCCCTAGAGTCGGCAACGACTAGCATGTATGTGCGAGGGGAACCTTTACCTTTACCTATACTGATTGGGGAATCTGAGAAGACCCAAGTTGTTTTAGACCCAGAGAATGGCAGAGAAAGGTTGATTTTGGCTTTTGCCCTCCAAGGCAGAATTTTAGTCCATTGCATGTTTTTCTTTTCCAAATAATCTCTTTAATTTGCATATGGGGTCATTGGTCATTTTATGTAGGGGATGGAAAATGAGACAAGCTTCTGTGAATTTCTGAGAAGGCTTCCTTAGAGGGCAAAGGGAGTGTATTTTTGTATATGTGACAGGACCATACACATTTGCAGTTTGGTACTATAGCTGCAATCTCTAGAACATGGATGGCCAACCTTGGCAACTTAAAGACCTGTGGACTTATAGGTTTCCTGCTTGAGCAGGGAGTTGGATTAGAAGACTTCCAAGGACCCTTCCAACTCTATTCTTTTTTATGTATTTATTAATTCTTATTTTTTTTTAACAAACAATTTATCATTAATCAGTGTAACATCTTGGTACAAATTTTTTTTTGTGTCCAACTCAATTCTGATGGAGTGATTGATTGACTTCCACTCCTGGAATTTCCCAACCAGACATAGGGAATTTTGGAAGTTAAAGTCTACAAGTTTTAAAGTTGCCAAAGTTAGACACCCCTGGTCTAAAAGGTACCTCAGAAGGTATGGAAACATGAATTTAGCAGCTGCCTATAATACCGGAAGAGAATAACAGAATAATGGCGTTGGAAAGGACCATGCAGGTCTTCCAGTTCAATCCCTTGCTTAGGCAGGAAACCCTATGCCCGTGATGGCAAACCTATGGCACGTGTGCCAAAAGTTGCACGCGTAGCCATATCAGTGGGCATGCAAGCTAAGATCCATCCCACCAGAAGTTGGCCAACAGCCATTTCTGGCATCTGGAGGACCTCTGGGTGGGAGAAGCTGTTTTCGCCCTCCCCAGACTCCTAGAGAGGCCCTGGAGGCTGGGGATAGCAAAAAAACAGGCCTTCCGGTCCCACCGGAAGTTGGCAAATGGGCCGTTTTCAGCTTCTGGAGGACCTCCAGGGTGTGGGGAAGGTTGTTTTCACCCTCCCCTTTCCTAGATAGGCTCTGGAGCCAGGTGAGAGAGAAAAACGGGCCTACCGGGCTATCACGTGCCAGGAGCGGAGGGGTCGCATGCGCATGTGCGGGGGTGGGGCACATAGAATTATGGGTGTGGGCACATGTGCGCATGACCCTCCCTCCCCCCCCTGGCACGCCATGGCAAAAAGGTTAGCCATCACTGCCCTATGCCATTTCAGATAAATAGTTGTCCAATCGGGTCTTAAAAACTTCCAGTGTTGGAGCACCTACAACTTCTGGAGGCATTCTGGTCCACTGATTAATTCTTCTGACTGTCAGGAAATTTCTCCTTATTCTTGGTTGGTTCTCTCCTTGATTAGTTTCCATCTATTGCTTCTTGTCCTGCCTTCAAGTGCTTTTGATAAGAGGTTGACCCTTCTGTTCAAGCAGTCACACCTTTCTCCCACACTCCAGTGACCTCTGAAGCATTTCTGAGGTTGAATTAAATCCCCTCACAATTTTATTGTCATTTCTTCCTCCTCCTCTACATGTTAGACTAATACTGAGTTATGCAGGGAATATTTGACTTGCTAAATTTCCCGAGTGAAGGATGAGGAGAATATTCCTATGTAGGAAAGAGTGGAAAAGAGATGTTCCCAAAGCATTAACTAGCACAAAAGTTCACCTTTTTCCTTGCCCAAATTAGCATACTAGGTATAGGTTTCAGTAACAGAGACTTCTCCTCAGTTCCCTTTGCCTTTGATGTGATAGGAATGGAGGTGCTCAATTAAAGGCCTATCAGTCCATAAGTAAATCAACGCCTATCAGCCTTGTCACATCAAACAAATGATTATTACACAAACCGCCCACCAATTTATCTGCTTGTTCCTTCGTGACAGCTCAGGGTCAGGGCATTGTAAATCCTGCCATGGATTTCAGCCACGTGGATTGGGAATAAAGCTATTCTCCAAGTCAGTCTTGCTCCACCCAATTAGTTTCTACCATCTCAGTCAGAACAGTGGGAGAGAGAAGCAGCATACTTTATTTCTGAATGAAATACTGTCCGGGTAGCATTTAACAAGCGATTCATTAAAATAACTTTATAAAATTGCTACTGATATCCTGATACAGGGAATTGTTTATTCCAGATTCTTCAATCACTTAAAAGAGAGAGAGAGAGAGTACACTGTGTGGTTTTTAATTGACTTTTCACTTAGCAAATCACCTAAAATTATTCCTGGCATTAACAATCTAGGCATAATGTTTTTCTTTCGTTCTGCTGATGGCCAGGCTAGAGATTGTGAGCTTCATCTATGGCAGGAAATATTTTGAAGGGCATCAGAATTTGTGTTTCCAGAGCTGGGATGGGCAGTATGTGAACTCAGTCATTCTTTGCATGGTGCAAAGTGGGAATATGGGCATCTATAACTTACTACAAGTGCATTCAGGCACAGCTTTCAGTTTGAGACTGATTTTGAATTTAGAACCTCAGGGTTGAAGCATCCATTTTATCAAATGTCAAACGTATTTCTTTTCCTCCATCCATTTTAGGAACAGTGGTACCTCAGTACTCAACTGCTTTGAAACTCATTGGATTTGGTACTCAACACATTTTGACAAGAACATTTTGTGCTGGTATTTGTCATTTGCTTGATACTCAACACACAAACTAGAACTTTTTGCTGTGAGTTGCCTCATGACTTGCTACTCTTTCCAGCTGAAACAAAGGGTGACATGTTAGCTCTTGCCCTGTGCACATCCCCTCACGGTCTTATTCTTAGTTTATGTGGTCATTTTGTGTATTTTTGCACTTTTTTTTCTCATCAGTACAGTACAGTACAGTACAGTTCTCATCACTAAAGTTTTTATTTTATTTAATCTAAATATTATTTTTTTAAGGTTTGTTTCTCATGTAATGTAATGATATGCAACCCTATCTTTTTACATAGTGCCTTAAAAATATGTCTTGTCTTTGGTTTGGGAATGCATTATATTTATTTTCATTATTCCTCAAAGGAAAAAATGTATGGTACTCCTTGTTTTTCTTACTCATCAAGCCTCCCAGAACCAACTAATGACAAGGTAAAGTCTTGAGTTATGGGAAACTCTCTGGTGACATTTTGAATGAGCCTAATAAAAAGGATACTATTCTACAAAGATTACATTTTTGTGTTTTTTTTCACGGACCATCACCATCTCTATCTATTAAAAGGTATAATGACATGTGCAACTTGGTATGTAATTCAACTTACATCCTGTGCATTAGTTGTATCATGATGTCTGATTAACTTCTTCATCATAAAAAGGTTTGCCCAACCTGGCCATAACAATCCATGTTTATTTAAAGAGGCCAACCTAGAAATATTGTGAGCGACAATAATTGAACATTTACATTTACCACATTTTTAATGTGATTGCCTTGATAGTCAGTTTGGGGAGGGGGTTGAAATTTTAAAGGAGATTTGGGTTAATAGAATAGAATAGAATTTATTGGCCAAGTGCGATTGGACACACAAGGAATTTGTTTTGGTGCATATGCTCTCAGTGTACATAAAAGAAAAGAAAAAGAAAGAAAAAAAATACCTGCATCAAAGGTACAACATTTACAACAAAAATGATGGTCATAGGTTGCAATTTAACCCTTAGTGATAGCAACAAAAAGTTAAAGTCATACAGTCATAAGTGGAAAGAGATTGGTGATGAAAACGATGAGAAGATTAATAGTAGTGTAGATTTAATAAATAGTTTGACATTATTGAGGGAATTATTTGTTTAGCAGAGTGATGGCCTTCGGGAAAAACTGTTCTTGTGTCTAGTTGTTCTGGTGTGCAATGCTCTATAGCGTCGTTTTGATGGTAGGAGTTGAAACAGTTTATGTCCAGGATGTGAGGGATCTGTAAATATTTTCATAGCCCTCTTCTTGATTCGTGCAGTATATAGGTCTTCAGTGGAAGGCAGATTGGTAGCAATTATTTTTTCTGCAGTTCTAATTATCCTCTGAAGTCTGTGTCTTTCTTGTTGGGTTGCAGAACCAAAACCAGACAGTTATAGAGGTGCAAATGACAGACTCAATAATTCCTCTGTAGAACTGGATCAGTAGCTCCTTGAGCAGTTTGAGCTTACTGAGTTGGCGCAGAAAGAACAGTCTTTGTTGTCCTTTTTTGATGATGTTTTTGATGTTAGTTGTCCATTTTAGATCTCGTGATATGATAGAACCTAGAAATTTAAAGGTTTCTACTGTTGATACTGTGTTGTCAAGTATTGTGAGAGGTGGAAGTATGGAAGGGTTTCTCCTAAAGTCTACCACCGTTTCTACAGTTTTGAGTGTGTTCAGTTCCAGATTGTTATGGTCGCACCACAAGGCTAGTCGTTCGACCTCACGTCTATATGCAGATTCGTCATTGTCTCGAATGAGACCAATCACTGTTGTGTTATCTGCGAACTTGAGTAGTTTAACAGATGGATCGTTGGAGATGCAGTCATTAGTATACAGAGAGAAGAGAAGTGGGGAGAGCACACAGCCTTGGAGGGCCCCTGTGCTAATTGTACAGGTAACTGAAGTGATCCCGCTTAGCTCTACCTGCTGCTTCCTGTTTATTAGGAAGCTTGTGATCCACTTACAAGTCTGTTCAGGTACTTTTAGCTGATTTAGCTTAGTTAGAAGAGTGTCTGGAATGATGGTATTGAATGCTGAACTAAAGTCTACAAAGAGGATCCTTACATAGGTCTTTGGAGATTCAAGATGTTGTAAGATGTAGTGCAGA
This sequence comes from Ahaetulla prasina, assembly GCF_028640845.1. NCBI lineage: Eukaryota > Metazoa > Chordata > Lepidosauria > Squamata > Colubridae > Ahaetulla > Ahaetulla prasina. The sequence goes on along the minus strand of NC_080547.1, from coordinate 30,432,159 downwards.
GCCATATTAAAAGCATCATCTGTTGATCTGTTTGCTCGGTATGCAAATTGCAAGGGGTCTAACAGCGGATCCGTGATGGTTTTCAAGTAGGAAAGCACTAGCTTTCAAAGGCTTTCATGACTACAGATGTTAAAGCAACTGGTCTGTAGTCATTCAGTTCCTTGATAGGGCTTCTTCGGCACTGGGATGATGTAGAGCGTTTGAAGCAAGAAGGAACATAGCACATCTCTAGTGATTTATTGAAGATATGGGTGAAGATGGGGGCCAATTGGTCAGCACAGACTTTTAAGCAAGAAGGAGTTATCTTGTCTGGGCCTGGAGCTTTTCCTGGCTTTTGTCTGTGAAATAGGTCCTGCACTGCCTTTTCTGTGATCACTAGGGGTTGTGAACTCAATGGGATGGGGTCAGTTGTAGGAGCTTGGCTGTTGTTGGTGTGTCTGAGATGGGGGTTATGGAGATAGTCAGGTTTTCAAGTAACACCCCCCAATGAAAGAAGACTCCGAGGCTAGAGGTTCCTTAAAGTTCCATTTTATTAGAGATGTCATATTGGCACATCTGGGAAAACCCGTATCTGAAAGCTTCCAGGTTTTCCCCACCCAAAAGAAAATCCAAGTCCCTTCCCCTGCACCCGCATGTCCATCACATGGTCCAATCAATGCACCATCCCATCTGGAGATGCCTCCCAGTTATGCCACTCCAGGTGCAGGGCAGAATATGCTTGACTCTCAGAGAAAAGAATGTTATTATGGCTAGATATCTCCCCCACTCCATACAATTCTGCCTCCCAGTTTCCCACAGCACTAAATGTGGTAGCCCTGAAGATCCAAAGAAAATATGGCTTCCAGGGCTGACATTAAGATTGCATGGAAGAATCAAAGGGAAGATCCAAAGAATCTAGCCCAGGGCTGTCAAACTCATGTCATCACCGCATCATCATGTAACATATCATAACATTTTCCCCTTCACTAAACCAAACGTGGGTATGGCCAACAAGTGACACATCCAACCCACAGGCTGTGAGTTTGACAGCCCTGATCTAGCGTCTATCAATTGTTGATTGAAAATCAAGATTGCATACATATTAATCTCTTTCCCCCCTCAACATCTCATCTCAAATTGGTCACCAATGCCTTCATTTTTCAACCAACTTTGTTGGCTGCATATAGAACAGAAGAAGTAAATGCATTTGTAACATCTTTATCTTGAATTAACCAATTGTCTTGATTCATGCAATATATGAGATCATAAACTAAGCAAGCAGGAGAGCTTCACACAATCCCCCCCTCTCACACACAAAATTTAGCATGAATACAGCTGCTAGAGTTTTTACTGGCCCACTTAGGCATTATTGCTAATAATAATAGGTTTATATACAATTTTCTATGCCAAATTATCTCAAAGCAGATTATGATAAACAAAAATAAGGAGCAAGACAAGACATTAAAACAAAATAAAACATATAAAAGAGTTTTCAGTAAAATATTGAATAGAATAGAAATGAATAAAATATTCATAAAATAGAAATGAATAAAACATACATTTAAAAGTAGGAGTGAGAGAGAGAGAGAGAGAAAAAAAAATCTAATAATCCATCCGGGGAATGCTTGGGTGAAATTTTCAAGAAACATTTAAAATATTCTATGGCAGATGTTGCCTGAATTTTCAGGGCCAAAACATTGACACAGGGCAGCATCTTCTACAAAATAGCTGTCATGAACTTTTGCTCGATGGCATTCTTGGTAGATGCAGCAAGAGATGGTATAAATCCTTACCAATGGTACAATGTCTTCAGTTTGTCCTTGGTTAACTTTGATATATCTTCTTGTCTGTTATAACCAAATCAGGTAAAGAGCAGTAGTGCCATATAGCCATTTAAGTTGCTCAGAGGCTAAAACATATAAAAAATGGTTGCTGGAATAGGGCACGTCTAATTTAATGAAAAGAAGGACTAAATAACAGAAGTGACATGATAGCATGATGACATGATGGCTTGGGACCTGGGTACTTACGGGACCGCCTGCTGTTACCTCATGCCTCCCACCGACCCGTACGCTCGCACAGAGAGGGCCTTCTTAGGGTGCCGTCCGCCAGACAATGCCGGCTGGCGGCCCCCAGAGGAAGATCCTTCTCTGTGGGGGCCCCCACTCTTTGGAATGAACTCCCCCCTGGTTTACGTCAAATTCCTGACCTTCGGACTTTTCGCCGCGAACTGAAAACATATCTGTTTGTTCGTGCGGGGCTTTCTTAAATTGTTTAATTTTAAATTTTAAATTTTTCTCTGTTTTTAATTGGGGTTTTTAGATTCTTAATTATTCTAATTCCGGCCATATAGTATAATAAGTTTTTTAATTGTATTTTAACTGTATATTGCTTTCTTTTATCCTGGCTGTACACCGCCCTGAGTCCTTCGGGAGAAGGGCGGTTTATAAATCTAATAAATAATAATAATAATAATAATAATAATAGCAGGGGTGACATGATCACTGTGTTTCAATATCTAAGGGACTGCCACAAAGAAGATGGGGGTCAACCTATTCTCTAAAGCCGGGGCCTCCAACCTTGGTCCCTTTAAGACTTGTGGACTTCAACTCCCAGAGTTCCTCAGCCAGCTTTGCTGGCTGAGGGACTCTGGGAGTTGAAGTCCACAAGTCTTAAAGGGACCAAGGTTGGAGACCCCTGCTCTAAAGCACTGAAGGCAGAATGAGAAGCAAAGGATGGAAACTAAACAAGGAGAGAACCAATTTGAAGGAGAAATATTCTGACAGTCAAAAAAATTAATCAGTGGAATGATTTTGCCTCCAGAAGCTATTGGTGCTCCAACACTGGAAATTTTTAAGAAAGATTGGACAACCATTCGCCTGAAATAGTATAGGATTTCCTGCCTGAGGAAGGTGTTGGACTAGAAGACCTCAAAGGACCTTTCCAACTCTGTTATTCTGCTATTGCTTCTAATAGATCATCATTCCTGGGCCTTGGAATTGGGAATTAAAGCAGCTGGCAAGCAATTCCTGTTGCCAAGTAATCCTGATATTGATGGCTCACAAATGTAGATTTCCCAGAAGAAAGTGGTTTGGCAATGATCCAGACTTGATTCTGTTGTAAACTTTAACTCTTTGTACCTGTAATCTTCCTCAGCTGAATTTAGAGAAAGATAACTATAAATTTACCAATCCCTGGGTACTGTTACTGGGAAGCGCTAGCTGGTCTACCTGCTGAATCACTAGAATTATAATTTGAAGACTCTTCTATAACCTTGGAAAAGGTTCTGTCAGCCCCACCAGGTAGACCAGACTAGGATTTAACTCCCCGGGAAGGTTAAGATTAGTTTTTATTGAGAGTGGCTATAATAACAGAATCTTGCAAGTCCAATTGTGCTGTACCTCCTCCCTTTTTTATACCTGAGTGAATTAGGAAGGTCTCTCTCTCTCTCTCTCTCTCTCTGAGCCACCTCCACATAATTTCTGCTTGTTTTGGACTTAAAATATGTTTTTCCTCTTGTTGTTTGGTAAGAGATCTCACCTGTCTCTGTCAAGGTAATCATAACTTGTTCTCTGCAGGTTGTTATTAGTTTCACTTACCCAGATTGACCCTTGAGTTACCCCAAACAAGAATATACTGTATGTAAAGTTCTTCCTATTTAATCTGGGCCTGCTGCCTGAACAATGCAGTAGAATTTCCTAGTTTTACTTCCTGTTAGTTATTCCTAGCTTCACCTTTTGCTCCTAGCTTTTCTTTGATAATTGTCTATGGCGTGGGCAGTATTCCTTATAACAATAAGGTTGTTATAAATATCCTTGTTTCCATCTGTACAATATTGGGGGCATGAAACTTGATGGCTATTTCCTTTGCAAAGTTGAGTATTCATGTGTTAATAATTACAAATGTTGGGATAGAATAATTCTGCTAAACTTCAGCCAGAGCTCTGGGCCATGGTACCTTTCGGATCATCCTTATCCCAGCTTTGATCATTCCTGTGGTCTTTCTAAAAGCAACCTTATATACAGAACCAAAAAATGCTTTCAAGATTTTCTGGAACTGCAGAGCTTATTCCTAAGAACAGCAGAGCTTGAAAAAAGGCAAGTGTAAGAACGAGACAATATGGTTGGCATTGAGAAGCTGAGCAGTAGCCTTTTGTTTCAACCTATTCCAGCAAAAAAAAAAAGGTTAGAACATCTTGTGGACTGCCAGGACAGTTTCCCACTGTAGCTTGGAAACTCTTTCACATATGTAGGTTTCAACACCTCGCTCTCACACCACATTATGCACAAGTTAATTCAACATTCAGGCTGATGTCAACATCTTTTATTTTTATTGCCACAGCAAAATGTGACAATTGTAATTTGCATTCACTGTGTTTCATGTAACACATTCCAGATCCTCATAGCCACTAAATTCTGAAAGTATGTATCTGCAGATTTCCTGAATGGGGAAAAAAAACACACAATCACACGGAAAATATTTATTTATTCATTCATTTCAATTTACACAGCCAGAAGGCAGTCTGAACATTGTTGGGAGCCAGTGAACAAGTCACTGGTCAGATACACAAGGAAGTCAGAACAGGGTGGAGAAAAACAAAGGATACATCAGAGGTCAGCAGCAGTTGTATTTCAAGAGAGGATTTATTGCAACAGGAAAGCAAATTATTTCTTCCTGGATAGATGAATGCAATATTCAGCCTAGGAATGTAGAATCAATCAAAAGTCTGAGAAATTTCATTTGCAGCTCGGTTTATGCAGATGGGGTGACTAATCATAGAGCCTAGCTTTCTCAGCTCTCTTTAATTTTAGCAAGAAAACTTTCTGTTTCTTTCTAAAATAGTAGCTAATGGGTCCATCTCAAGCTGGCTTCTCATTTTCAGCCTTATAAATTGAGCATTGCATTACCCAGCCTATCTTTCTTCAACTTGGTTCTTTCAAGATGGCTACAATTATCATTTTCAGATTTGCCAGCTGCCATGCTGATTGGGAAATTCTAAAAGTAGTTGTGGTCTATCTGAAGAACACTACAGAGTAGAATATGTAGCCAGACTCATCTGGCTCAGAGTCTTTTTACAGTGGCAAAGGATTTTCTAGCTGGAACCATATCCATGTATCATCTTTCCAGGCAATTGCCCAATATGAAATATTCAAAATTCTAGAAAACCAAATAAACCGGTAAATGAAGATGATGTATGAAGCGACCACTACTAGGCCTCTTACCACCTTGTGGAAAATAGTAGAGAAGATAATCTGGACAGGAGGGAGGTGGCTATAGAAAGTCATAGAGGAAGTGGATTATCTGGATTTCTTGCAGTTTAGGGCTGGTGATAAGGCTCAAACCAAATTAGTTGCTCTTCTAGATGACCTGTGATAAGGCTTGGAGGGATGGAGGATAGCACTTTTCTCTTTCTAGCTCTCTGAGTAGCATTCAGTAGCATTCACTATGACACAGTGTCAACCTTACCAGGTAAATCAGACCAGAAACATGACCAGATAAACTAACTCTACTTTATTGTAAGACTACATTAATAGAATCTTGCAAATCTGAAAGTAAAATTATCACACCATCACTTTTACAGCCTGAAAAATTAAAAAGAGAGTCTTCTGAGCCTCTTAGTCTTTCCATTGTGCAGTTATGAGCTATATTGTCCCTTATCTGACCATTTCCTAAGCAGCATCTCTTCACCCTATCTCTCAAGGTCTTTCCCGAATACCTTTACACATGATTTTTTGAGAGGCATTGTGCTACATGAATCCTGTGAAAGTTGGGGAAGAGGAAAGATTGAGTCTTTGGCCATTCCTATGTGGGGTTTCCTCTATTATATTTAGCATATAAATAAAAACACTAGATGAGTTTATCCATAAGATTGTGGTGAGCAATCATCAATATGCTGATGGTATCTGAGGAATGTGGAGACTGAATGGATGAAAACAGACACTAAATTCTTGCAAGAAAAATGTAGATATTCATCCAGAAAATCTCTAGATCAAAATCAATTCCAATGTGGGCTTTTCATTGGATCATGCTGACCTTAAGACTCTAATTGATCTGAGATCTTGATCTGTTGGGTTTGACTATTTGTGAAGCAATAGTTGAAGGACATGAGTACTAGATGTTCTTGTTCTTGGTATGAAATGTTCTGGCATCATTCTTCATATCCTCAGCTCACGATTGCACTAAGCTACACTATAGAGTACATGGAACTGCATTTGAAAACTATTTAGAACAGGGGTAGTCAATCTTTTTTTATTTACCACCCATTTTTGTATCTGCTAATTGTAAAATTTTCTAACTGCCCACCTTTTCCACAGTAATGTGCCATGTATCGTTGTCTGTGCATTCCTCTCGTGCATCGTGGATTGGGGTTGGGGGGTGCAGGCTATCAGCTCTGCTTGTCTGTTGCAGCTAGGTGGTGTGGGGGGAGATGCGCGAGCTATTCTGGGACGAGGCTTTTTTGTATGCGGTCGCACTATAGTGCCATTTCGTTTCACTTATGTAATGTGAACTAAACTTATGCGTGGGCGATACAAATAGTATATTTTCAGAAATTTAAATTATCACGGGAAATGTTATGAAAACCTAATGAAAATATTTTTAAATAATGCTATGATTTTTTTTAAAAAAAAAGTCAATTAAATAAAAAAAAAGGAAAGTGCTTCAATATTGGACAAAACCCCTACTGCCCACCATGAAAGCTGAAACGTGCACTAGTGGGCGATAGGGACCAGGTTGACTACCACTGATTTAGAAGATAAAACTGCTTAGTTTTCAAGAGTATACCACCTAATTTTTGGCATTAAAGGTCATTAAAGGCAATTTGGACAAATCTAGCTTTCTTGATCATGTTTGCAATTCTTGTGTCTTGACATGAGATGGCTGCAGGTATAGATAGTCTAAATAAATACCTTTTAAAATATACATGTGATTTGCTTATGGTGGTCTGACTTACTGTAGGTTACATGTGTAGGAAAACTACACATCTACAGTATCTACAGTATATCTACAGTATGCCACATGACTAAGAATGGCATTATTTTTCTCCTATATATAATGGCTATATGCTTGGAAGAATGTGCAAATCAGATTTTTGCTTTTAACAGTTCTTGAAAGGCATATTAATGTGAGAAGAAAAACCTATTGTAGATTTGTTGATTTACAGAAAACATCTAATACAATGAATAAACTTGAATTATGGCATGTTTTATGTGAATATGAATATGAAGGTTGGTTGCTGAAAGCTGTAAGGATGATATAGGATGAACATAAAGCATGTGAGAGAATAAATGGCATACTTAGCAATTATTTTAACACAAAGCAGGAGTAAGAAACAGTTATAGATCCCCTTAATAGTTTAATGTATGTGTGATAAATGTAGACTGAATGCTTGTGGTGGTATTCAAGGTGTATTGATTGGGGAAATACATGGTGAATACTTCATTGGGCAGGTGATTTTAAAATGTGCAAACGGTGATAGAAAAGTAGTGGATAACCTGTGTTCTCTTGCAAGGAATAAATATGTGATAGAAGAAGCAGATGGTTTGTATCAGGATATGCTTCTGCTTACTTTCTTATATGTAATTTAGAACTGGGTATGTCAGGAGAAATAGAAAAGTAATTTGAATGTAGAGGAAACAGGCTTTGCAGAAGGATGTGGTTAAGTAAGAACATATAGGGTCAAGAATGAAGGCAGGCTGAATGAGTGCTAGTGTGAGTTGTCCATGAAAGAAATAGTCCTCAAATTACAACCATTCATTTAATGACTGTTTGAAGTTCAGTTTAGGTCACCATATTATAAAAAAGATGTAGAGACTCTCAGAAGAGGGCAGAAAATAGAAACAAAGATGATTAGGGGTTGGAGGCTAAAAATATGAAGAATAGTTGAAGGAATTGGATTTGTCTAGTTAGGGAAAAGAAGGACTGGGGTGACATGATAACAGTGTTCCAATATTTGAGGGGCTGCTACAAAGAAGAGGGGGTCAACCTATTTTCCAAAGCACCAGAAAATAAGACAAGAAACAATGGATGGAAACTAATGAAAGAGAAACAACCTAGAACTAAGGAAAAATTTCCTAACAGTGAAAACAATTAACCAGTGGAACAGCCTGTTTTCTGCAGTTGTGGGTGCTCAGTCACTGAAGAGACTGGACAAGCTATCTGTCTGGAATGGCATCGGGTCTCTTGCTTGAGCAGAGGGTTGGAGTAAAAGACCTCAAAGGTCCCTTCCAACTTTTTATTCTGACTGTTCAGTTCTGAAAAAGCTTTTTGGGTGAGAAGCAAAATGTCTTCAAAGAAAAACAAAGAAAGTCCAGTTGTCTTTTTAAAAAGCACCTTTGGGATAGAAAATTTGTGCTGTTTCTATAACAAGAGTGTACAATTAATTGTTTTATTGTGTGCCTTTCAAATACCTACCATGTTCAGAAGAACTACCAACTTCCATGTTACTTCATATGTGGCAGGAGATGCTGCTGAGATATCAAGGACTCTTGGGTAAAACTTTTGAAACAACTAGTATTTATTCCAAAGACAGCTTTGTCAGATTGTCCAATCATCTTCCCTAATTACATTTCAGCCCCTTCTGATGAAAAGCATCATTACCCTATCACCCCATCCTTTGGGGGTCTTCCCTTATCTCATGATGCTGTTGAAAAGATTTTGGTTTCTTCCAAAAAACTACCTGCATTTAATTTCTCAGAATATGATCTGCTGATGCCTTTTAGGAGTCAGTGTTTAAAGAGCAAGCATTCTAATGCTCCTGGTGCAGTTGCATCAATAAAACATTTAATAGCTGCTCACAGTAGGTGGCCCTTCTCTATAAAGCAAATAGCCCATTGCTAACAAGCGGTTATCAAAGAAGTCAAGTAATTATTACTTTGAACAGCAGGCTGAAAACATAGATACTTGAAACAGGAAATGGAGCCCTCTGTTTACAACTCTGATCAACATGCCATTGTTTTGCATGCATAGAGAAACATTGAAAATCCTGGCTTCCAGGCTGACATGAGAGACAAAAAAAGCCACCAATGCTGAAGCCATTCTATTCATGTACTGTATATTCATCAGTGGCCTTCTACTCACATATATTCACAGGAAGGATCTTCCCTGCATTAAATTATTCCAGCATCTGGATCCCCCAAAATCTGTTCAGATGCAAAGTAGGAAAGGAATCACCTCCACCTCTGTACAATAATATTCAGATATGTCTTGTTTCTTATTCTGAAGGTTTCCTTCTTGAATCAAGCCTAGGAGCCCAGATTGATGTTTGTGTGAGATGGGCAGCCATATTAAGATGACAGACAGACAGACAATAGATAATATAGATATTGATATAAGATAGATAGATGATAGATAGATAGATAGATAGGTAGGTAGGTAGGTAGGTAGGTAAGTAGGTAGATAGGTAGGTAGATAGACAGACAGACAGACAGACAGACAGACAGACAGACAGAAGACAGAATCTATAGGACCACAGTCCTATGTATTTCTCAGATGCATTTTAACAGTCATTGAAGCTGGTGACCACCACTTATCCACATTTTCTGCAAGAGGTTCCATAAATTAATTTTCCTTCATTCAAAAAAGCCCAGCACAGGAGCTTCCTGCATCATCTTTTTATTCCTCCATCCCAGGGAGGCCATCTGTCTGTCTAGTTCAGCCCCAGCTGCCTTTGGGGAAACTCGCTGTGACATGAGGAGGTGAAAAATTCATTTTCATTTGTGATCAGTTATGATGATACCCCAGAAGAATAGAAGTCTATACATAATCATCTCCCTTCTCCCTTTCTCTCTGTTAACAACTTCAATTAACAGAGAACTGTGTAATGCTTCATCAGCCATTTGGATTACAGATGAAATTAAGCCATCATATTTATGAACTGCTCTGTGAGTTGTGAGAGAAATAGGCATATTTTATATTTAATAACATGCTATTACATTTATAATGCTAATGCAACTGTGCTAGAAAACCCCACCAGCACAAATTTCCATAGAATCATTAATCTTCTAGGACTGTTGTGGGGGTAGAATAGTGAGTAAAACCTTCAAATTTTTGGAGAGTAGGGATCACTGAATAGATCCAAGTAGATTGCATCTATTTCAATTGCTTGCATTACAACCTTATAGATGCTACATCTCCTTGGGAGTCAACCACTGAGAACATGACTTTCCAAAATGTAATCACCGCCCCCCCCCAAATCTTGGGGTTAAGATGATGGGCTTTTAAAGAGACAAACTGTGAGTTTTAATCCTCCCTTAGTAGTGAAAGCCATCTGGGTGACTTTGGGCTAGTCATTTTCTTTTCAGCCAAACCTATTATACAAAGCTCTCATTGTGAAGAAAATAAGGAGGAAGGAATATTATGTACACGACCTTGACCAAAAATAGAGTTGAGATACAGTGTAAGTCTAATAATTATATTGTTTTGTGTGTGTCTTTGAGTCAGTGTTGACTCTTGGTGATTGTCTGAACAAGTCCCTGCCAGGTTTTTTTAGCAAGATTTCTTGCCATAGCTTCCTTCCTAGAGCTGAGAGGGAATGACTGGCCCAAGGTCATCCAACTGGCTTCTAACCTGATATCTTCGCCACTAGATCAAACTTGGCTGTCAATCATGATACTAGTTCGGCACAATATATAATCCAGATCTTCTTCTTATCACTACTTCTGGTTTGGAAAGAGCTGTAAGATATTCTTCTTCCCTATGTTGGTCATTTGAATTTTAACTGAATTTTAAATTTATGGTCTTTATTTCTTGTTTTACTTTTTTATATGGTATAGCCATATATGGTATACACTGCCTAAAATTGGTTTAGATTATAGAATAACAGAGTTGGAATGGACCTTGGAGGTCTTCTAGTCCAACCCCCTGCCCAGACAGGAAACCCTACACCACTTCAGACAAATGGCTATCCAACATCATTTTAAAAATTTGCAGCGTTGGAGCATTCACAACTTCTGCAGGCAAGTTGTTCCACTGATTAATTGTTCTAACTGTCAGACAATTTCTCCTTAGTTCTAAATTGCTTCTTTCCTTGATTAGTTTCCACCCATTACTTCTTGTTCTACCCTCAGGTGCTTTGGAGAATAGTTTGACTCTTTGTGGCAGCCCCTGAGATATTGGAACACTGGTTCATGGACATGGGTGGCATAGAAGTTTAATACATTAATAAATATTGGTTCTAAGATTCTGTGGGTCTGGGATTTAACATTCATGGGACAATTGACAAGTGAGGCTGCTTCCCTCTTTTCCTTTTCTTGATTTCTGAATGCAGGTAGATAGAAATCAGTTTAATATTAGTACACACTCCTGTGTATAAATCTGCAGGGATTGCAGTAGAATAAAGAAAGGAACAAAAATTAAATTTATTTGATGGGGGAAACACAAAATGTGAAGATAAATTGAACTAATGCTGTTCCCCATAATGATTCTGCAATTTTGTTCCATCTTATTACATAAAGTTCAATGCAAAGCTCTGATATTGTCCTCCAATCACACCAAATGAGAACAGAACTTAAAGAAAATTTTAATGGCTGGGAATAGGAGTTTCTTGGTCAGCAAAGTGGCTAGGGATTTGGGTGGGTGACCTGTCTCTCCTTATACAATCATCTTTCTGATGGGCTCTGCAGCCACATGATTTCTAATATTACAATTCAAGGAAGGTATCACGAGACCTTTTCAGATATAAAAAACAACAACGGGAATATCCATGGAGGCTGCAGAGTATTGTAGAGAAGTATAACAAAAGAAAGGCAGACAAAACAAGACTTTGCATTATAAAATAAACAATGTAAGATCCTGGCTGGGAATTTGGAAACTGGCAATTCCAACCCATTTTAGTGTTCTAGGTTGGGAAAGGCAGCTTTTAGTCTATTTCATATTTAATTGAAGAGCTCTAAGAACTAGGAAGCTTTTGCCTGGTAATTGCTTCTACTTGGCACTTTACAATCCTGAAAATGTTTGGTGTTAATAATTTAAGTCTCTAAAGTGGCTCAGATATTTCTACAAACCACTAGAGTTGCACACACCATGCAAATAGTTTCCTAAGCCAAGTTTAAACACACATATATTCTGATTTGCACACAGAAGCCCCACAGTTGACATGGTGCTATTATGTTGAAAACTAATCAAGAAGAGAAGCAACCTAGAACTAAGGAGAAATTTCCTAACAGTGAGAAAAATTAACCAGTGGAATGGGTTGCCTTCAGAAGTTGTGGGTGCTCCATCACTGAGGGTTTTTAATAATAGATTGGACAACCATGTGTCTGGAATGGTATAAGATCTCCTGCTTGAGCGAGGGTTAGGACCTTTCCAAGGTCCTTTCAATTCTATTATTCTGTCAAATTCATAATAAAAGTAATAGATTAAATGCACAAGACTTTCAGGAAACTGTCGATTTCTGTACACCTTCTCTGGTGATATTCATATATAGGCATTGTTTTAGAGCTGTGGTAGAAATGGATAAGTCATTCCCTTGCTTCATAATGGTTTCCACATCATAAAAGAAAATGTTTTCTTCCTTCATATTTCCAGTACTGGCATGCTGGTCTCCAACCACAAGATATAAATCTTGATTGTATGTTCCTTCAATTTCAATTTGAACCTCATCATAACAATCACATACCTCTTGTTTTTCTGTATCAGTGGTTAGAGCATAAATTGTATTATGCTCTTGTATTTGTTGTATTCAAAGTCTGATATTATTTACTCACTGAATGCCAAGTACCTGAATATTGTCCTTGCTATATCTTTTCTTTTTTATATAATATAGTATCCAAACTTCTCCTCTTCTCATCTTATCATGTTTTTTAAAAAAGAGAATTCAAAACAAAAGCATTTCCCATGGGAAGGATTTTGATAATTAATTATAAAATGTTACTTTCAATCCATCTAGATCCTTTGTCTGTTTTTAACTTTCAAAAATCAATGTTCTGATTTTTAACTGTTTTTAACTTTCAGAAATGAACCCTTTTGCTTTATTCAAAAGGAATTTTTTTAAGACTGTGTGAGGATCAGTCATAAATACCTTTTTTCTCACGCCATTTTAAGTTTGAATGGTTGTTAAATGAATGGTCACAAGTCAAGGACTATGTGTATCTTCTTTCTGTAATCTTTATTTCAAGCCAACTACTCAGTTCCATCTTCTCTTCATTTCCTTCTGCCTGAATCCTTGGTCCACAATGACTAGTAAAGGATTTCTGTTCTCCCAAAGTGGAAAAAAAGAAAAGAAAAAGACTTTTTAATTTTTTCCCTAACCTTACTCCCCCCCACACACAGCTGCTCATGGTACTTTTTTGGCTACATCAGCAATAACACTCAGAGTTTGAACACCAGAAGTATAGGGAATGATAATTCAATTATAGGAGCAATTTGCTTAACAGTCAGGATATCCACAATCCAGCAATTCAATTCAGCAATTCATAAACATTTCAGTCTAACAAAGTATCACCAGGATCATCAAATATTAAAATACAATTCAGACAAGTTAAACATTACAATTAAACTAAACTATCCCAGGCAGCAATGATAGTTATAAAGTACATAATACAAAACCAGCACTTGCTCCAATCTCAAATGAGAGTGGGAATTGTTGCTAATTTCATATTAATATTATTCATTGTTGGAGAGGAATTCTAACCAATACATTAACACATTAGCATAAGCTGCCTTCCCAATCTCTTCTCTGTAGATCTCGAGGCTGAAGCTGATAAAATGGGAATCAACAATTCCCAGGCTGTTCTGATTTGTTTTGTAAACATGGAACAGGTGTCTCCTACAATCAAGCCTGGGAAAAGATTAGCACAAAGTCCCTTGCCTTGAAAACTGGAAAGGAAAAGATTTAGGATTAAATCTTTGGAGTGATATCTATTTGTCTGACTCCTCCCATCCCACCCCCATCAACTCTCTCTCCTGTTTTTGAAGAAAGCAGATCTGTTAGGTGCAAAGAATCAGGACCATCATTAAATTGCAGCACAGAAGATTTATTCAAGTCTATACACAAGAATCTGGTGCTAAATAAGGATCAATGGAATTCAAGGGGAGCTGGACTTGAGTCTTTTGTGGCAACACAAGGACTCTAAACTGATGACACACTTTTCTCTGCCCTCCAGCTCTGCCTGCTCTTCTACAGATCTTCTAAGTAAGTGTGAATTTCTCAAGAATTGATATCTATTTTCTGGGAAGGCAAAGAAGACAGGAAATACCTCTGGTTTCAGCGACCCAACAACCATAAACATTCAGATTTCAGGGTCATAATAGATAATAAAGGCTGCTATTGATTGGTGTTCTTTGTGTCTAGATGGACTAGGGACATATGGGTAATTCTGAATACAAGATTAGAGAAGTAGAAAAAAAAGTAGAAATGGAAACAGTGTTATCCTAAAATTAATGTTTCCACCAAGTACCAAGGAAATATATCAATAGAGCCTTTTCAGCTATTGTCCCCACACTGCCTATAACTTTAGTGGATAATTTCAAAAAGATGTTTGAACTCAACATAGGTTATGGTAATCTTATGATTTGGCTAAGGGGATGAAGACTTCTCCTTTAGTTCTGTTTGCCACAAATCTATGAAGAGCTTCTTCTGCATGATAATTTGAGGGTCTTGGTAATGTTAATTAATCTGGGTGGAGACTGAAAGATTAGGAAGCACATGCTGAAAGATGACAGCTGGCAAAAATCATTAGGAGCAGTCTTTCGGCAATCTATATCTTGTTATTGATCCGGCTATAGATCATGGTCTCTTCTCCCCTCCACCCTAACTTCACTTTCTCTCCCTCTCCACAAGATCTTTCAGGTCGATATGGCAAGTGCATTGAGACTGTAGCAACACATTTAAAACCTTATAAAAGGTTATTTAGTTGCTAACAGTGCAGCAGTTTCTGCAAAGCCTGCCAAAAGGTTACAGCTTTTGGGGCATCATAAATTACAGACGACAGGAAAGGGGGAAAAAAAATAAGTGTGGTTTTCTTTATTGTCTCCATGATGGATAGGCTCCTGAACAAGACACAAAATACATCATATCACCTTTAATGGGTCCACATTTCTGTAGCCATAACTCACCATTTTAAAATAGAAAATGGTGAAATATGGATTTGTATATTCCACTCCTGACATATTTATGAGTCCTTCCCTTCTTATAAATACAGTGATTGCTGTTTCAAAGTGCCATGTCAGGTATGAGCAGAGCGCAAACAGCTGGTGTGGTTGAAAAATTATAGCCAGACTTGGACGTTTTCAAAAAATGCTCTCGCACAGCAGTAAATTTACAATGTTTGCACTAACTGTTATTAAAACCAAATCCATAGCTTGGCAACAGGAGCCTATTGCTTCATAACAGCTGGAGTTGCAATTTTGCAGAACAGCTGGGTCAAGGCTGCAAAGCTGGGGCTCCCATGAACATTATCTGCAAGGAGTGAAATGGTTGGAGCTATGTGAGTAAGAGTAATTTGTAGTGGGCAAAGCAACTGTGAGCATTACATGCCTGGATTATGGTTTATGCGCACAACCTTACGTTTCTTCTCTAATATGTTCCCTCGCCACTTCCTGTGAGGGAGATATTTACAGATTAACAGAGTTGGAAGGGACCTTGTAGGTCATCTAGTCCAACCCCTCACCCAAGCAGGAGGCCCTACACCATTTTTGAAAAATGGCAGTCCAGTCTCTTCATGAAAGCTTCCAGTGATGAAGCTTCCACAACTTCTGAAGACAAGCTGTTCCACTGGTTGATTGTTCTCACTATCAGAAAATTTGTCCTTATTTCCAGGTTATATCTCTCCTTGTTCAGTTTCCATCCATTATTCCTTGATTGGCCTATAGGTACTTTAGAAAATAGCTTGACCCCTTTTTCTCTGTGGCAGCCCCTCAAATATTGGAAGACTGCTATCATGTCTCCCCTGGTCCTTCTCTTCACTAGACTAGCCATGCCCAGTTCCTGTAACTATTTTTCATATGTTTCAGTCTCCAGTCCCCTAATCATCCTCTTCTCTGCATTTTTTCTAGAGTCTCAACTTTTTTTTATAGTGTGTGTTGGGGCTATGACACCACCTTCAGACTTTCTGGCTGCCGGGCGATCCTGATTGGCTAAGACACAAGCAGCCAAAGAAAAAACGCAACCCTGACATTGGTTCTCCCGTCTGACAGCTGTCGTATTTAAGCAGTTGTCAGACGGCAATAGTGGCTGTTGCCCCCATGGGAGTTTAGCCTGTTACCTGTTACTTTTGTTAGCAAAAGAGGTTGTTGTTTTTTATCGCAACCTGTTTTGTCTCAGTTCCTACTCACCAATTGTCCAAACAGAGCATTGGAGACGAGGGTGGGATAGGACTGAGGCAGGCTGGCGAAGTCACTAAGAGAGATGAGGCACAGTCACTGTCAGGCTACCTGCTGACTTTACGTCCTTCTAAGGATGGCAGCACAGCCCTTTTTCACACATTCAAACTGGCCACAGAAACATGGGACACATACCTTGAATGTTTCTTCAAGGCAAATGAATGCTTTCTTCAGGCAAATGAATTTACTGAGCTGTCTAGCGCTCGTAAACGAGACTATTTCCTCAGCTTGTGTGGTTGTGAGATGTTTGGAACAGCTAGGGCTCTTTCTGCCCCTCAGCCGGTATATACTGTGCCATGGGAAACCCTGCTGGAAAAGCTGAAGAACCACTATTCTCCAGCTCCCTTATGCATCACTAGAAGAAACGTGTTTCACCAAAAATCCAGAAAGAAGGGGATTCCATTAACGAATACATGGCCTCCCTGCAGTCAGCCATCTTGTATTGTGACCTAGATGACATCCTGTTGGACCAGCTTGTCTGTGGGATCAAAAACCTGAGGCTTCAGCGGTGCCCGCACCGAGCTGAATCTCCAGACAGCACTGGACAAAGCCAGGGCATCCCAAATGTCCAACAGATCGGCTGCGGAAATCCAGCGTTACCAGGCATCTACCACCTCTGATGGTAAAAGCCAAGCTGTCCACCATGAAGAATCAGACCAAGATGACTCCTCTGATGACAAAAACGGAGTGAGCTGCCTCAAAACAGGGCAGAGGAAGAAATAGACCCCATTGGGCAAGTCCCCTCAGGCCAGTTGCTTAGGCTGTGGCGGGAACCATAACAGAGCTGATTGCAGGTTCAAAACTGCCATCTGCTGCAGCTGTGGGAAGAGGGGCCACCTGTCCAGGGTCTGCAGATCCATTTTGCCAACCACTGACACTGCTGAGCCCACCAGCTACAAAAAACCATTAAAAAACCCTTCAAGACATCGAAAAGACTGCTTCGCGGTGAGCCATGCCACCACGACCTCACCTAGCAATAAAATTTACCTCAAGGTAAAACTGGAAGGAGTTCCCTGCAAGATGGAGGTGGACACGGGCTTCTCTAAGTCCCTGATCTCCTGAGCCATCCTCCAGCGGCTCCTGCCCAGTATCTCCAAACAACACCTCAAACCATGACAGACCAGACTGAAAGACTACCAAGGAAAGTCTATTCCAATAGTGCGGTGTGACACCATTCACATCAACCATGGAAAATTTTCCGGCCGCCTTCCCCTGATCATCGTGAAGGGGAACTGCCCAGCCTCCTGGGGTTAGACTCAGGGGTGAAATGCTCTTGGTTTGGACTGGATCACCCGATCCAGTAGTGATGGCGGTGGGTGGTTTGGAGAATCAGTAGCAAAAATCCCTGCCTCCTTCCCCTCCCCCCGCATGCCTAGCTGAGCCACGTGATCATCAGAGGTTTTTTTTTACTTTTAAAAGCATTTTTTCTTCAGCCGAAAAAATGCTTTTAAAAGTTGAAAAAAAAAACACCTCTGATGATTGCACGGCTCAGCTGGGATTGTCAGAATCTTTTCAAAGCATTTTTTCTACAATCTCTTTGGCTGAAGAGGCTGTAAAAATGATTTTAAAGGGTTCTGGAGATCAGGCAACTCAACTGGGATTGTCAGAGCCCTTTCAAAGCATTTTTTCTACAACCTCTTTGGCCGAAGAGGCTGTAAAAAATGCTTTTAAAAGGCTCCTCTGGCAATCCCAGCTGAGTTGCCTGATCATCAGAGGCTTTTAAAAGCATTTTTTTACAACCTCTTCAGCCAAAGAGGTTGTAGAAAAAATGCTTTTAAAGTAAAAAAAAAAAAGTTGGCCATGCCCACCCAGTCACATTAACCTCCCTCCACCAAGCCACGCCCATAGAACCAGTAGTAACAAATTTTACATTTCACCCCTGGTTAGACTGGTTTTCAGTTTTCGGCCTCAATGTGTTGGGCGTCCATGCCACAGCTCCAGACATCTATGGCAGCCTTTCCAGCGAGTTCGCGGATGTTTTTGACAACAACCTGGGTAAATATATGGGGATATATCTTTCAATATCATTCAATTTGGACCCCCAGGTAGTGCTAATCTGCTTGAAACTAGAAGGGTGCCTTTCATGCTTTGCCCCAAGGTAGATCAAGAGCTAGACAAGCTTATAGCTCAGGGGGTTCTCAAGCCTGTGGATCATTCGAGTTGGGAGACCTCCATAGTGATTCACATAAAGCAGGATGGGTCTCTTAGGATATACGCTGATTATAAGTGCACAATCAATAGGGCTTTGCAAGCCAATCCCTACTCTGTGCCAATGATGCAACATCTGCTCCATTCCTTGAGCCAAGGCACCGTATTTACCAAGCTGGACCTGGTATAGGCTTACCAGCAACTCCCTGTTGATGAGGCCACTGCCATGGCTCAAACCATCGTCACACACAGGGGAGCCTTTAAATATAAACACTTCAATTTGGAGTCAGCGTAGCCCCTGGTTTGTTTCAATGCCCTAATGGAAGCGGC
This sequence comes from Ahaetulla prasina, assembly GCF_028640845.1. Taxonomy (NCBI): domain Eukaryota; kingdom Metazoa; phylum Chordata; class Lepidosauria; order Squamata; family Colubridae; genus Ahaetulla; species Ahaetulla prasina. The sequence goes on along the minus strand of NC_080547.1, from coordinate 30,413,382 downwards.
TGCTCCAAGGGCTGATGGGTCATTTCCTATTTTGATGACGTCCTGATTTCTGTTTCGAATCAAACGGATCTCATCAATAAGTTGAGAGCCGTGCCTTTCCAATTCAGAAGGGAGGGTTTCAAGTTAAAAAGGGAGAAATGTAAGTTGGGAGTCCCATGGGTGGAATTCCTGGGATTCCTTATTGACTGCCAGGGAATCCACCCTACCCCTTCTAAGGTAGAAGCGATAAAGAAGGTGCCGGCCCCTTCTAATATGGCAGAGTTACAAGCCTTCCTGGGCTTGCTTAACTTCTATGCTATTTTCCTACCCCACAAAGCTTCCCTAGCAGAGCCCTTACATAGACTATTAGATTCCAAAATTCTCTGGCATTGGGATCAGAAGGCAGCTGCTGCCTTCAAAGCTGTTAAGGATGTGCTGACTTCCAATGCAGTCCTCGTCCAATGTAATGTCAGTCAGCCATTGTCTTTAGCATGCAATGCCCCTACGGCATTGGGGCAGTCCTAAGTCACATCCTTCCCAATGGAACAGAGGCCCCAATCGCCTATTACTCTTGGATCCTATCAGCACTGGAAAGGAATTATAGCCAAATAGATAGAGAAGCATTAGCGGCCATAGATGGAATCAAAAGATTCCATGACTACGTGTATGGCCGATTCTTTCACTTAGTGATGGACCATAAGCCGTTTCTGGGCTTGTTGGTGGGAGATTGCCAAACGCCCCAGATTTTGTCACCATGAATGTCATGTAGACAGAGTTCCTGGCTGCTTATAATTACCAGCTGCATTATAGGCCAGGCAAGACACTGGGGCACACTGATGCCCTTAGGTGCTGCCAACTGCCAACATCTGTCCTAGACTCTGCCCCAGCAGGAAATGTGCTCTTGATAGAGGAACAATCAGAAACCCCAATACCCACAACGGATATTGCCAGTCTGTCTGAAACAGATCCTATCCTCTCCCAAGTTCTAGACTAGGTGCACAGGGGCTGGCCGCAGGACCCAGTGCCAGCTGAGTTCCAACCCTACCAGCACAGACAGCATGAGCTGTCAGTACTGAAAGGTTGCCTCTTGTGGGGAAACTGGGTGGTGGCCCCGCCTGAGTTAAGGGCACAAATTTTAAATCACCTGCACAATGCCCACCGTGGCATCATTCACACCTTGAGTGCTTTATGTGTGGTGGCCCAAGATGGATCAGGATATTGAGGATTGGGTAGGCAAACGCCAGCTTTGTCAGCGATCTAGGCCAGGTCCCACAGCGGCCCCAGTCAGGGAGTGGGAAACTTCCAGAGCACCCTGGTCGTGGGTCCATCTGGACTTTGCCAGACCATTCTTAGGTCTTCCTGATAGCAATCGATGACCTGGCCTGGTCGAACGAGCCATCAGGTCAGCTAAGGAGGCTTTAGGCTGCCTGAGTCCTGAAAATTGGCACAAAACAAATACTTATGGACCGACTACACCCCAGCTATGCCACCAAACAACTCACAGGCAATCATAAATAGTCTGGAACCTTTTCCGATGGAGATCCTGTCTACGCACAGAACTATGGCTGCCAGGCCACACCACACAACTAACTGGCCCCTACTCATAAAGGGATGGTAGAGTATGGCGCAGACATATAAACCAACTCAGAAGAATGTTCCCAAACACAGCCAATCAATGACCAGAGCAGGCCCAATCATACTCCGGGGAAACACCATGCCCAGCAGATCAGCAAACCAAGCCAAGAACATTCCAGCCTCCCACAACCAAAGTGATCTCGATGCCTGACTTACTTGAGGAACCGGGCCTTCCAGCGATGAATGGGCCTCCATCTGAAGCAGGTGCGCAGTCGCCAGGAGTTCCGGAGGTCTTCCTACCAGCTCCTCTTTCTTCAGCCACTGCCCCTGAACTGAGACGATCTGGGCAGAACCGACGTCGGCCAGCATACCTATCAAAGAGGGGTGTTAAGTCCTCAGGGCTATGACACCACCTACAGACTTCCAGCTGCCGGGTGATCCAGATTAGCTAAGATGCAAGCAGCCAAAGGAGCATGAAAAACACAATCCTGTCATTGGTCCTCCTGTCTGACAGCTCTCATATTTAAGCAGTTGTCAGATGGCAATTGTGGCTGTTGCCCTCATGGGAGTTAAGCCTGTTACCTGTTACTTTTGTTAGCAATAAAGGTTGTTGTTGTTTATTGTAACCTGTCTTGTCTCAGTTCCTACCCACCAATTGCCCAAACAAAGCTGTGTGGTGACCAAAACTGGATGCAGTACACCAGGTGTGGTCTTACTAAGGCTTTATGCTGTGGTATTAGTACCTCACTTGATCTTGATTGTATCCCTCTGTCAGTGCAATTTAGGTTTGCATTGGGTTTTTTGGCTGTTGCTGCACACTGTTGGCTCATATTTAGCTGGTTGTCCACCAAGATCCCTCTCACAGTTACTGTTCTTAAGCTTGGTTTCACCCAGTCTATATGTGTACTTTTTATTTTTCTTGTCTAAGTGCAAGACTTTACTTTTCTCTTCATTGAATTTCATTTTGTTAGATAGGGCCCAGTGTTCAAATCTGTCAAGATCCATCTGAATCTTGAGCCCATAATCTAAGGTGTTGGCTATTCCTGCCAGTTTAGTATCATCTGCAAATTTGGTAAGTTCCCCTTCTATTCCCTCATCTAAGTCGTTTATGAAGATATTGTTTATGAAGTCGTTTATGAAGATATTCTGTAAAAGAATTTTGCAGGTCTCCAACTTTAACTCAAAAGTTGAACTCAGAATTTCTACAACTGTCTAGAATGCCCAACCGATTGAAATCACCTCTATGTGAAATCTTAAACAGGCATTTCATGTATTCTACCCAGACAAACATCTTCTAGATGTTATCAGACTTATAGAATAGAATAGAATTTTTTATTGGCCAAGTGTGATTGGACACACAAGGAATTTGTCTTGGTGCATATGCTCTAAGTCAGTGGTTCTCAACCTGTGGGTCGGGACCCCGTTGGGGGTTGACTGACGATTTGCCAGGGGTCACCTTAGACCATCGGAAATATGGGAAGTATACTTGCGAGTCAAAGAATTGCGCTCCAATGGTTGACTCCACGAGCCAGCTGCAGGCTCTTCAAATTGCTAGCCGAATTCGGCTTCAGGCGCGATGAATTAAAAAAGAGATAAATCTTTGCTATGATGTCTCTCTCTTAAGCCAGCTGCAATCACTCCCAATAGCTAGCCTAATCTGGGTTCAGGCGAGATAAACTTAATAGGAGAGGAGTCTCTGCTTTAATGCCTCCGTCCTCAAGGCAAGCACAAGCAGTTCAGATCGCTAGCCAATACGGCTTCAGGTGCGATAAATTCAAAATGAAAATAATTTTATTGTTGGGGTCCCCACATTGTGGGGAATTGTATTAAAGGGGTCGCAGCACTATAAAGGTTGAGAACCACTGCTCTAAGTGTACATAAAAGAAAAGATACCTTCATCAAGGTACAACATTTACAACACAAATGATGGTCAATATATCAATATAAATCAGTTGAATCAATTAATTTCTTCAGAGGAAATAGTGTTTGCAATTGAGCAGCTTAAAGTGAATAAAGCACCAGGTACAGATGGTTTGACAACTACTTATTATAAAAATTTACAAAATAAGATGATTGTACCACTTAAGGAGTTATTCAACAGAATACAAAGGGGAGGAGAAGTTCCTCCCTCATGGAGGACAGCTTTTATTTCATTAATACCTAAAGAAGATTGAGATGGTGTCAAACCAGAAATTATAGGCCAATATCGCTTTTAAATACTGATTATAAGATATTTGCTAAGATATTAGCAAATAGATTGATGCCACTGATGACTCAATTAATACATAATGATCAAACAGGATTTATTAAGGGGAGACAGATGAGATATGAGACAAATTGTAAATTTACTTGAATATTTGGAAAGAAACAGCCAGGCCTCAGCAGCACTTTTCTTTTTGGATGCGGAAAAAGCTTTTGATAGATTGGATTGGCAGTTTTTGTTTAAAGTAATAGAAAAAATGCAATTTGGGGATTATTTTATTCAAGCAATTTTAAGGCTATATATCGAAAGCAAACAGCTCAAATAATAGTAAATAGTGGATTAACAGAATCCTTCAAGATTGAGAAAAGGACTAGACAAGGATGTCCCTTGTCACCGTTATTATTCACTCTAACTTTGGAAATATTATTGAGTAATATATGTGGTTTAGATCGAATAAAAGGAATTAGAATTAAAAATCAAGATTATAAGTTAAGAGCGTTTGCAGATGATCTGGTTGTTACTTTATCTCAACCAATATATTCAGCCGTATATCTAAAGGAGACAATTGATCAGTATAGTAAGGTATCTGGGTTTAAAGTGAATCAACAGAAGACAAAAATGATAATTAAAAATATGAATACACATCAGAGGGAAGAATTAGAAAGAATAACTGGATATGAAGTAGTTAAAAAGGTCAAATATCTAGGAGTATATATTACAGCATCGAATTTAAAGTTATATAAAAATAATTATGAGGTATTGTGGGGAAAAGTAATTAAAGAAATGGAGAATTGGAAGAAGTTACAATTATCATTGTTGGGAAGAGTGGCAGCTATAAAAATGAATGTTTTGCCTAGATTTTTATTTTTGTTTCAAATGATTCCAATATTGAAGAAAGATGCAAATTTACAGGAATGGCAAAAAGGGATTAGTAATTTTGTATGGAAGGGTAAAAACCGAGAATAAAGTTAAAAATAATGCAAGACGTTAGGGAAAGAGGGGTTTAAAATGCCTAACTTGAAATTGTACTATGATGCAGTTGTTTTAGCTTTAATTTCTGATTGGATTAATTTAACAGAGGAAAGGATTTTGAATATAGAAGGTTATGGTTTGTTATATGGATGGCATGCAAATATGACAAGAAAATTGATAAGACATTTAAGAATAATATGGTCAGAAGTGCTTTGTTGAGGGTTTGGAAAAAATATCAATATAAGTTAGATGGAAAGATACCAATATGGACCATCCCCAGACATATGATAGAGAATATAAATATATTACAAAAAATGGAGATTATCACTTACAAAGAGCTTTTGACTATGGAAAAAGGGGAATTACAGTTAAAATCTAGGGAGAAATTGAGGGATGAAGGGAGAAATTATACATGGTTCCAGTATGGACAATTGCAATCTAGATGGAAAATAGATCAGAAAATTGGTATAAGGCAAAGTGATGATAACTTGGTAAAACAAATAAAAGATCAAGGTCAACAGCATATAAAGAGATTATATAATGTATTGGTTGAAATTGATTCAGAAACGGAGTTGGTTAAAGATTGTATGCTAAAATGGGCACAAAATTTTCAACAACCTATAATGTTAGAAACATGGGAAAAATTTGGGTGAGGAATGTTAAATTCATAAGCACAAAATTTAAGAGAAAATTTTATAAAATGTTTTATAGATGGCATTTAGATCCTAAAAACTGTCATGTATGTATCCAAATGTGAAAGCAAAATGTTGGAGATGTGATTGTGAGGATGCTACCTATTATCATATATGGTGGACTTGCAAAAAAGTTAAAGCCTTTTGGATTAAAATATGGTAGATTATGCAGAACATTTTGAAAAAGAAGATCAAGTTTGTTCCACAGTTTTTTTTTATTAGGAATAATTCCAGATTGCACTGTTATAGAGACAAAACTGATTTTGAATTTAATAACTGCTGCAAGACTATTGATTGCACAATATTGGAAGAAAGAAGACTTACCTACAATTGCAGACTGGATTAGTAAAGTATCAAATTTAGCAGAAATGGCAAAAATTTCTGCCTACTTGAAAGACTGTACACAAGAAAAATATATTTTGGAATGGAGAAAGTGGATTGATTATATTCAAAATAAGTATCAGATTAAAAAAATATCAATTAGTTTTTGAGTGAAGTTAGGTATTGCTATGTATTAGAGTTTAAGAAAGAAGGGAATTGATAGTGTGATGGTGTGAAATGGAATATGTTTTATGTTATATTTTAGATTATGTTTGTTAGTTACAATACCCTGTATTCTGTTCTGGGAAGTCTCGGGGGGGGAAATGGGGGGAAGGGGAAGATTATAAATTGATGGCCATTGTACAGGAATAATGGTAGAATTAAATAAGTTGGAATGGTGTAAAGTCGGGGCTGCTCGGTAACCATTCCGGAAGGGAAAGGGTATGGAAAGAGGAGTAAAGAAGGAAGAAAGTAGGTAGGCAGGTAGGTAGGTAGGAAAGAAGGGAGGGAGAAGAAAGGATAGGAGGAGAAGAAGGAGGGGAAGCTAGAGGGTTAGAAAGGATGGAAGTGAGAAGTGGGAAAGAGGAGGGGAAGTAGGAAAGCGAGGAGAGGATGGTGGGGAAAGTAGAAGAAGGATGAGAAGGGTAGGAAGGATTAAGGAAGGGAGTGGCAGCTGAGCAGGCCTGATGGAGCATAATCTGAGTATAGGATCGATTGTTGGATAAGTGATTGTATTGTACACTGGTTAAATTGTGGAATTATTATGGAAAATAAAAAAATTTTGCCCGGAAAAAAATAAAAATAAAATAAAATAAAAAAAGTAATATATCAATATAAATCATAAGGATTACCAGCAACAAAGTTACAGTCATACAGTCATAAGTGGAAAGAGATTGGTGATGGGAACTATGAGAAGATTAATAGTAGTGCAGATTTAGTAAATAGTTTGACAGTGTTGAGGGAATTATTTGTTTAGCAGAGTGATGGCCTTCGGGGAAAAAACTGTTCTTGTGTCTAGTTGTTCTGGTGTGCAGTGCTCTATAGGGTCGTTTTGAGGGTAGGAGTTGAAACAGTTTATGTCCTGGATGTGAGGGATCTGTAAATATTTTCATAGCCCTCTTCTTGATTTGTGCAGTATACAGGTCCTCAATGGAAGGCAGGTTGGTAGCAATTATTTTTTCTGCAGTTCTAATTATCCTCTGTAGTCTGTGTCTTTCTTGTTGGGTTGCAGAACCGAACCAGACAGTTATAGAGGTGCAAATGACAGATTCAATAATTCCTCTGTAGAACTGAATCAGCAGCTCCTTGGGCAGTTTGAGTTTACTGAGTTGTCGCAGAAAGAACATTCTTTGTTGTCCTTTTTTGATGATGTTTTTGATGTTAGCTGTCCATTTTAGATCTTGCGACATGATAGAACCTAGAAATTTAAAGGTTTCTACTGCTGATACTGTGTTGTCAAGTATTGTGAGAGGTGGAAGTATGGAAGGGTTTCTCCTAAAGTCTACCACCATTTCTACGGTTTTGAGTGTGTTCAGTTCCAGATTGTTTTGGTTGCACCACAAGGCTAGTCGTTTGATCTCTCGTCTATATGCGGATTCATCATTGTCTTGAATGAGATCAATCACTGTTGTGTCATCTGCGAACTTCAGTAGTTTAACAGATGGATCGTTGGAGATGCAGTCATTGGTATACAGAGAGAAGAGAAGTGGGGAGAGCACATAGCCTTGGGGGGACCCTGTGCTAATTGTACAGGTATTTGATATGGTCTTGCTTAGCTTCACCTGCTGCTTCCTGTTTGTTAGGAAGCTTGTGATCCACTTACAAGTCTGTTCCAGTACCTGTAGCTGTGTCGTGTCCCACTCCTCCTCTGACGGCCGGGTCGGGGAAGTCTGTATCAAGCATGCCTCTGCAGCTCTGCCAAAGTCCTATCAGAGTCCTCAGGGCAGGCAGGAATCCAAGGTGTGACTTCAACAATCCAGATTAGACTTTGCCTGACTCAGAGAATGCCAGAAATCAGATCCTTTATATAGGCCATGGGGTGTGGCTCCATGACTCAGCACATATCCAGGCCTGCCCCTCCCTTCCTTTCGGTGACATCACCTCTCCATTCTCTGGAAGCGTGGATCTATCCATTGCATCATTTCGTCTCCAGCTGTTGGTAATCCCAGCTCGTGGCTGGCTTCAGGCGCACATGCTATGGGAGGGAGGTTTGTTTGTTCGGTTTGTCTGGGCATGGTGCCAGGGCTGGGGGCTGGAGGCATGCCAGGACATTCTTCAGCACTATCAGCGTCCGGCAGGAGATAAAAGGGGCCCGGCTGCGGCCGGGGGGGGGGGGCGAGCGAGGCACAACAAGCTGGTTTAGCTTAGTTAGAAGAGTGTCTGGAATGATGGTATTGAATGCTGAACTAAAGTCTACAAAGAGGACTCTTGCATAGGTCTTTGGAGACTCAAGATGTTGTAGGATGTACAACATCCTATGTCCATTCTCATAAATCTCAACTAGCATGGCCATTGGTCAAAGATGATGGAAACAGTAAAGCAGTATCACCTGAACAACCTCAGGTTCGTCACTGTTATGGTAGACCATTCTGATCTTAGTTGTTTTTGTTTAGGGATGTGTGTTTGTGTATGTGTGTGTGTGTGTGTGTGTGAGAGAGAGAGAGAGAGAGAGAGAGATTTTGCAGTAAAAGAAATGACAGGCATTATATACTCAAATGATTGCATTTCAACCCTCAATTGTCTTCAAAGTGTACATATACTCAACACACATGCACAGAGGATAAACCTCAAAAGTTTATTTATTTAGACTTTTATCCTACTTTTATCATTTATTTATTTATTAGATTTGTGTGCTACTCATCTCATCCAGAGGTGAGATGTTATGTTATATTACATTACGTTGTGTTAGCCAATGTCTTGCTCATTAGAAAAGTCAGGCAAGGCTTTTGGACAGGAATGCATAATTTCTTACCTTCCAGCTGTTGTTGAAGCTCCCAATTAGCTCATGCTGACTTTGTGACCCACCATACTCCTGCAAAATGTTTGTGAATACTGGAGAGAGAGAATGAACATGCAATAAACTTTATGGGAAGTGCATTAATTGCATGGACTTTTCCGTTTGCCTGCAAGGTCTTTTAAAATATCTGTTTCTGAAACTCTGGAGAGCTGCAGGGAAGACAAAATCCAACCAAATGGAACATTAACTTTGCTTCAGCTTTGCTCAATTTGGTGACCAGAAATCCTAAGAGTTGCAATACCGAGTTGTCAAATGGGCCTCAAGTGGGAAAAAAACCAATAAGATTTATGTATGGCTGTTTGCAGATTTTTTTTTAAGTTGATGGTTTGGCTTGGCACTAGTCTTGTGAATTGTCCCATGTGTTTCCTCTCGCCATATGTACATCTTAAATGTGTGCTACAGAGGGGAATTGAAATTAGTCATAGTTCTTTTTTATTGCAATTTAACTAGGTCCAGAAATAAATGTGTATCCTGATTATGAGGTGTAAGCTAAAACTTTAATGGGTAAAACAGATCACCTTCTAAGACTGATGCATATATCCTAATGCTCTCTTCTAGTATTTAATAGTCTGTACTACTGTTATAGTCATGATTCCTTAACAAGGATGTGATGCATTATATCAGAGTTTTGTTCTAATGATTAGATCTACTTTGAGCATTCTGAAAGTACATTCCATACCTTAAGGTTCCCAAAGCTTCCTCAGATAGATGAAATCTTTCAAATTCTGCTGGGATTCATGTTGGGGAAAGTGTATAATTCAGTTGTGGAAGAAATACAAGAAGAGTCAAATCCTGTCTGTAAGAAGTAGAACACTGGTAGAAGTACAACTCTTGAAGGTATGGATAAAATCTCTTTTGAGTTGGGATTGACCTTGTTGATGGCATGGACATATTCAGTAGCTATCTTGGGCATAGTACAGAAAATGTTTACTACTGTCTTCATTCAGGGTATTTTATTCAACTCCTTACTTTAGCTTGTGTTTTCTGAAGGTCTCCCTGCTATTGATTAACTGGGTCTAGCCTAGCTTCTCATTGGGGAGGACAAGAACTCTTTCTGTAATCAATCTGACTTTGCTTAGCTTTTTGAGATCAGCCAAAGCCAGCTACTTGCTACTCTTGGCAGTTGCTTTTAATACACACCCAGCTCTGACTTTACTGGACCCTCTGCTGTGTTGAAATCTTCCTTGCTTCTCTCTCAAAAGCCTCTACAAAAGAGGCTTCTAATTTTCTACCGAAATCTCAGGGCGGCTGAGGCTTTCTCTTGGTGGTGTTTCTAAGCTGACCTTGTTGGAGGTGACACAGGATTTTGCTGTCAGATTTTTGTTTCCTCTTCTCTTAATTGTCCACATTTCTCAGACAGTTCCCACCTGATGTTTCTGCATGGGATTATGTTAAGCATGGACAGCTGGAGTTACTTAGATCCTTAATATGGTTATTGTACAATGGGCATTCACACATATCATTGGGCATTTTGTAATTAAGTATGCATAAGTACATTATACTCCATCACGAAAGTATAAAAATCTGCATTCCTTTAAATAAAATGCTGAAACGAATTCTTATTCATCAGGTTGAATGAATGCTGCAAGGGAAGATACAGAAAATGTGTTATCTAACTCTCTACACACATAATAGTTGAATTTAGCTTTTAAGTGCTTGTGGAAGAAAAGGTTGAAGAGAAAAATACAGGTAGTCCTTGACTTACGACCACCATTGAGCCCAAAATTTATGTTGCTAAGTGAGACATTTGTTAAATGTGTTTTGCCTCATTTTATGACTTTTCTTGTTAAGTGAATCACTGCAGTTGTTAAATTAGTAACATGGTTGTTAAATGAATCTAGTTTTCCCCATTGACGCTGCTTGTCAGAAGGCTATAAAAGGTGATCACATGAGTCATAAATATGAATCAATTGCCAGTCTTCTAAATTTCATAAATGTGAAAAACCGTCACTTTTTTTAGTACCATTGTATTTTCAAATGGTCACTAAATGAACTGTGGTAAATCAAGGACTACCTGTATTTTAACTTCATTGGACTTCCCTACTCCACAATTTGTGAATTCTTTCAAATATTACAAACCAATCACATTTTCAATATTTTGTTCCAGGCCTTGTTTGATACAAAATGCTAAATCTTTAGAATCTGCATGAAATAAAAGCTTCCTTCATTTTTTATGGTTCCTTTGAAGGTTGGAAAATACAGAGATGATGGCTAGACGTTGGGTTCTTCTCTTACAGAACCATGTAGGAATTGCTGTTCTCCTGCAGACTTGGGTACATGACCATGTAGTGAAAGTCAGCTTCAGCCATTTTCACCATAATTTGATGTGGTCCACGGTGATAGACAACACCAAATAATTTACATAATTATGAAAAACTGCTGTGGTGATGTCTCCACTTTATTTGATTTTAAATCTTCTTTTTCCAAATGAAGCATCCTGTATTGAGTGAGAAGAGATATCTTTACCACTATGGCATAGTGGTTAAAGTGTTGGACAAGAGTGAAGGAGTCCTAGCACCATGGATCATGGAGTTTAATTGATCAAATGACTTCAGCCAATCATCATGCTGGCTGGGGAATTCTGGGAGTTGAAGTTCACAAGTCTAAAAGTTGCCAAGTTTGGAGACCCCTATTTAACCCATAACCCATTTAACTCATCAATCAGGTTGTTTTAGGATAACATGGTGGCAGACACCCACTCTTTGTGCTACTTGGAGTTTCACAAAGAAAGGGAAAAAAATAGAATAAGGAAACAAAAATGATCTTCTACATTTACCTTGTTTTGTTGTTTTCCTCTAATATACAATGTTAAGTTTTGTGCAATATATCTGACAACATGCCAAGCAATATATGCTCGCTCTCTCCCTGCCTCCCTCTCTCCCTCTGTCTCTCCGTCTCCCCACCCCACGACATTTTTCTGCCTATTCATAGGGGCAGACATGTTGCTGTCTTTCCTTCTGTAAATGGCTCAGGATGAAAACAACACTGTCAAGGGCCTTTGAAAAAGCAACTCCAGAGAGTACCCAGCAATGCTCCATCGTCATTTTGCCAGATAAAAGGCTTCTAATTAGCTTTTTGTTCCACCCAATTACAAACAGGAGCTTTGACCTTTAGGAGTGATTAGTTTTTAAGTTAACTCATTTGTACGAGACCATTTGCTAAAGTGTACGAACAAATGAAAGCCAAGGTTTCTGGGATGTTTGGACTAATAAACCCTTTCAAATCTGTCAGGGTGTGCTGGCCCACCTGTTGTAGATGAGCATGCTTCAATTCAAATTGGGCTCAAATCCTTTTACAGATTTCTGAAGCCCCATCCTTATTTATTGGAAGAAGTCTCTGCAACAATAGTGTCAAAATATGCAAGTGATGGCTATTAGCTGGAACCAGGGATGCATCACAAGAAATCTATCTATTAAAATAGTACTCTGTTATAACAGAGTGGATCTCTTGATTCATGTATAGATATGAAAGGATGGGGGTCCAGAATCTGAACTCATATACTACCTTGCTGCCTTAGGATAGTTGGAAGGGATCTTGGAGGTCTTCTAGTCCAACCCACTGCTCAAGCAGAAAACCCTATACCATTTCAGACAAATGGCTGTCCAATCTCTTCTTAAAAACCTTCAGGGTTGGAGCACCCCCCCAACTTCTGGAGGCAAGTCATTTCACTTATTAACTGTTCTAATTCTTTTAAATTCTAGTTTGGTTCTCTCCTTGATTAGTTTCCATCCATTGCTTAGTTTGAATCAAATTTCCTCAAGCCCACCAGATGCCTTCCTGGCACTATAATCCTTATGCATTTGTAGGTTCTTATATTGCTTATGATGGGCATAGGTTATACCTGTTGGCAGTGGTGAAATCCAATTTTTTCTACTACCGGTTCTGTGGGTGTGGCTTGGTGGGCATGGTGTGGCTTGGTGGGCGTGGCTTGGTGGGCATGACAGGGGAAGGATACTGAAAATCTCCATTCCCACCCCACTCCAGGGGAAGGATCTCCATTCCCACCCCACTCCAGGTGAAGGATACTGCAAAATCTCCATTCCCATCCCAATCGGGGGCCAGCCAGAGGTGATATTTGCCAGTTCTCCGAACTACTCAAAATTTCCGCTACTAGTTCTCCAAACAGCTCAAAATTTCCACTACTGGTTCTCCAGAGCCTGTCAGAACTTGCTGGATTTCACCCCTGCCTGTTGGGTGTTACATTGGTCCTTTCACGAAAGCAACCACACTTCTATCTCCCATCCTCAGTATTTAACATCACAATACTGATGTTATGGGACATCAGAAAGGACAATGTAAATGTTTTCACCCTAATTAAACCTGAAGGTATCTCTGTTCCAAAATCCATGCACTCCCCTTTAAAATTCCCTCCGCTGCCAGCAGCAGTATATTGAGCTGATATTTGTTACTGAAGAGGAAGCACCTGAAGTGATAATTTATCTTCCTACAATTTTCTGCCACCGGAGTGGGAAATCTAGCAACAGAATTGGAGCATAATCATCCAAGATAGATATAATACCCCTAGCTCTGATAAACCATGCAGGGAACAACAGCAGAAGAAATGGTGTACCACACTGGCATTGATAAAAGCCAACTTCACCTCTAGCAAGCCTCTATTATGTTGGCTTTGACTTTCAGAACTGAATGTTGAATTCTTAACGTTTTATTATTGATAACAATTTTCTTTTAATTATTGTTGTCCCGGTTATCTTTGTTTAATAATCCTGGGAAATAAAAAGAGTTCTGCCTTATTGCTCTGTCAAAGGCTCCTCTTGGATAAATAAATGTAAATGAACAATAAAAGTCTTTTGCAGTTTGCTGGTTCAAAGAATGTCTAAATGTCAATTGTTCACTTTTATATCGGCAAGGGGTTTACTTTCTGTTCTGCTTTCTTCTTGGTTTTTCCTTGCAGCAAGAGGCTTCTGCTAAAATACAGAAACGATGTCAGAGTAGCAGAATGGTTAGGAATGGTCAAGATAGACCACAGCAGGGTCTCCAACCTTGGCAACTTTAAGCCTGGAGGACTTCAACTCCCAGAATTCCCCAGCCAGCTTTGCTGGGAATTCTGGGAGTTGAAGTCCTCCAGGCTTAAAGTTGCCAAGGTTGGAGACCCCTGGTCCACAGGGTATGGTGAAAATGGAGGATGGCTATGATGGTGCAATCAAAGCTTCGTTATGGCTTCCATTTTGACTTTTCTGACTATACCTTGCAGACACCCCTGAGACAGGCATCTCTTTTTATGATCCAGGTATTACAGACCCTGATGCTGGGAAAGACTGAAGGCAAAAAGAGAAGGGGATGGCAGAGGGTGAGATGATTAGATAGTGTCAACAACACACAAACATGAATTTGGGCAAATTCCAGGAGTCAGTGGAGGACAAGGGGGCCTGGTATGCTGTGGTCCATGGCATTGTGAAGAGTTGGACAAGAGGTAGAGACATTAATTACTGCCACTTTCAAAGAAATGAATGTTTTCTTGCTTTGATGGAATAAAAGTCTTCCATTGAATAATTTCAGATAGTCCTTGGCTTATATTGGGGCCAAAATTTCAGTTGCTAAGTAAGGCAGTTAAGTGAATCACTTCTGATTTTACAACTCCCCCCCCCCAAGTTTGTTAAGTGAATTACTGCAGTACCTCCATCCTCCCTCCACTGACTTTGCTTGTCAGGGAAGAAATCCATCTTCCCCCATTGACTTTGCTTGTCGGAAACCAAATGGTGATCATGTGACCCAGGAATATGGCATCTGTTGCAAATGCAAGTTAGTTCCCAAGTGCTTTAATTTTTATCATGCGACGGTGGAGAGACTGCAACAGTGTGAGAACCGGCCATAAGATATTTTTTTCAGTGCCATTTTAACTTCCAACAATCACTAAACAAATGGTTGTAAATCAAGGATTACCCATACATTACTACGAGTTAAAGTGATTGTTTTTTTCAGGTATTGTTTAAAGTTCTCTAAATTTTAGGATTCTCTTCAAGGCCAGAGTTTTCAGACCTGCTGTTGCTGAACAATACATTAGCCGGTTCATCAACTTTTCAGTGGTGGCTCTAGATCTGGAATTACCTTACCGTGGTATTTGACTACGTAAGTGCCTCACCTTTCATAGCTGTCAAATAAAGTTAGATATGATGTCTGTCACACAATTGATACTGAACAGCTGATGGTTTAACCTGTTTCTGAACTGCTTTGGGACTCTGAAATGGGCGGGGGGGGGAGTGGTGGGCTTGTTTCTTTGCCCATGTTATGATCCTGTTTGGAATTATTATTATTTATTATTATTTATTAAATTTCTATACCACCCTTCTCCCGAAGGGCTCAGGAATCATTGCATTGGTATGTAGTTATGGAATATCTCTTCTCCTTGTTTCCTTTCTCCTGCCTCTTATTCATCCAATAAAAATATACTTTGCAATATTTTATTTTATTTATTTAATTTTATTTTTATTCGATTTTTATACCGCCCTTCTCCCGAAGGACTCAGGGCGGTGTACAGCCAGAATAAAATCCACAATATACACAATTAAAACAGAATTTAAAACAAAGCATATTACAAAAGTGGCCGACATTTAAAAAGTTTAAAACACTAAAATTAATAAATAACCCCAATTAAAATTTAGTAAAACTTTTAAGCCAGTCCCGCTTGAATAAATAGATGTGTTTTCAGCTCACGGCGAAAAGTCCGAAGATCAGGCACTTGGCGTAAGCCAGGGGGAAGTTCGTTCCAAAGCGTAGGAGCTCCGACAGAGAATGCCCTACCCCTGGGGGCCGCCAGCCGACATTGTTTGGCGGACGGCACCCTGAGAAGACCCTCTCTGTGTGAGCGTACGGGTCGGTGGGAGGCATGAGGTAACAGCAGGCGGTCCCGTAAGTACCCGGGCCCTAAGCCATGGAGCGCTTTAAAGGTGGTAACCAGAATCTTAAAGCGCACCCGAAAGACCACAGGGAGCCAGTGCAGACTGCACAGTAGCGGTGTTACATGGGAGCAACGAGTGGCTCCCGTTACTACTCGCGCAGCTGCATTCTGGACTAGCTGCAGCCTCCGGGTGCACTTCAAGGGCAGCCCCATGTAGAGAGCATTGCAATAATCCAAACGAGACGTGACCAGAGCGTGAGTGACTGTGCATAAGGCATCCCGGTCAAGGAAGGGGCGCAACTGGCGAACCAAGCGTACTTGGTGAAAGGCCCTCCTGGAGACGGCCGCCACATGTTCATCAAATGACAGCCGCCCATCCAGGAGGACACCCAAGTTGCACACCCTTTCCATTGGGGCCAATAACTCGCCCCCAACAGTCAGCCACAGTTGCAGCTGACTGTACCGGGGTGCCGGCATCCACAGCCACTCCGTCTTGGAGGGATTGAGCTTGAGTCTGTTTCTCCCCATCCAGACCCGTATGGCTTCCAAGCACCGGGACAGCACTTCGACAGCTTCGTTGGGGTGGTCCGGGGTGGAAAAGTACAGCTGAGTATCATCAGTGTACAGATGGTAACTCACCCCGAAACCACTGATGACCTCGCCCAGCGGCTTCATATAGATGTTGAACAGGAGAGGCGAGAGGATCGACCCCTGAGGCACCCCACAAGTAAGGCGCCTCGCGGACGATCTCTGCCCCCCTGTCAACACCGTCTGCGACCGGTCGGAGAGATAGGAGGAGAACCACCAATAAATGGTGCCTCCCACTCCCAAACTCCCTAACCGGTGCAGCAGGATACCATGGTCGATGGTATCAAAAGCCGCTGAGAGATCCAATAGGACCAGGGCAGAGGAACAACCCCTATCCCTGGCCCTCCAGAGGTCATCCACCAACGCGACCAAAGCTGTCTCCGTGCTGTATCTGGGTCGGAAGCCGGACTGGAACGGGTCTAGATAGACACTTCATCCAGGTACTGGGGAAGCTGCCATGCAACTACACTCTTACAATACCAAGCTTTGTGACAAGCAAAATATTTACTTTTCTCTTTAGTAAGAAAAAAAACCTTATTCCATTCTGTATTAAGGACCTTAACAAGTTATATGATGGCTTTTAAAAATATTATTATGTATACCATTGCCATTTTTATTATTACCCCCCTCTCTTTCTTTCTCTCTTCCTCTCTTGCAAAGTTCCTGAAGAACTTGCTCTGAAGGGCAGGATATATGTGATAAAATGAAAAAATAAATGAACAAGAGGCTGAATATTTGGTAGAAGAGTAAGCTCTGTTGCGCAAAAGACTATTTTTCCTGCATTCAAAGATTTTTATCTTCCTATTCGCAGCAGCTTACAACTCCAGTTCAAACAGTGGAAGATAACAGTGATAAATAGTTAAGGAAAAATAGACTGAGAACAAATTCAACAATGAGAATCCACAGCAGTTTGAGATACTTATCAAAAGTGTTACAACCAATTGATATTATCATTTGAAGTTAAATGGACTCTTTCCTATTATATTTGATGCATCAATACATACTCTGCCCAAATATTTTTAGAGCAATGTGAATAGCATTGTCATCTGCATCATTGTCATCATCATCCAGGATATACAACACATATTCAATCTAAGTGAAAAAAATAGAGAACCTGTGGTCATTTTTGTATTAGATTAAGGCTGTAACACCATGGGAAATATATGAATTTGGGTTTCTATATGTTTGTATGTGTGTGTGTGTATTTGTTTATATTAATGCTGCATGAAAACTATGTTTCAATTTCCCTTCATGGAAAAGAATTTCAGGTTATTTGATTTGGAATTGCTCTCGGCATTTTTTTAATTGACTTTATAGGTGGATACAAAAAAAATGTGCACAGAGAAAAGGGCAAAGCTTCAGCAGCATAGCTATGACTGGGGTCCCTTTTTTAAATTTCCCACCTCTGTCCTACTGGAGCTTCTGTTTTGAATAGAGAGACAGGCAGGCAGACACTAGACAGTCAACCAGACATTGTGATAGTAGACAAAGATCAAAAGACAGCAGTGGTGATAGATGTTGCAGTGCCAATAAAAAGCAATATCAGGAAAAAAAAGAGTATGAGTAGCAGGAGAAGGACCAGGGTCTGAAGGAGGAACTGGAGAGGATATAGAAAGTGGTCCCCATGATGGTAGAAGCACTTGGAGGCATGACTTCTAAGCTGGGAGAGGGAGCACTTCAACTCTTTGTAACTAAATAAAGGCAGCAACCTGGTGATAGATTGTAAAACAGAATAGTGCTGATTGGTTCTAAGTTATTCAATGGCTGTTACAGTTGTGCAAGGATTTGAATTGCATATATTCAACTCCTTCCTTCCTTCCTTCCTTCCTTCCTTCCTTCCTTCCTTCCTTCCTTCCTTCCTTCCTTCCTCCGTCCCTCCCTCCCTCCCTCCCTCCCTCCACCATAAGTGGAAGTGACTCCTGGTAGTTTACAATTAGAAACAGAAAATAACATTTAAGAATAAACCAGTGATCAATAAGAATACACAATAAAGCAATAAAAAGAATGCCATAGAATGACACTGGGAAATTAAGGAGGTTTCCTTCTGAGCCTCTTACCCCACCCACTATCCAGATGTGGGCTATGCTGTCTCTTATCTGACTGGTTCCTAGGCAGCATCCTTTGTCCCGTCTCCAAGGTCTTTTCCACATATCATTACAGTCTAGGCCAGTCTGTATGTATAGCTGATATACTTCTAGTATCCTCCTTTTGTTCAACCAAGTTGACATATGTATAGGCTCACTCACACCTCAAGACTTCTGCTTTACTTTTATCCAGTTGCTGCATTTCAGTTGTTATTCTAGTCTCAGCCAAAGAACCTAAATCTTGAGTTCAGTACCTATATTATATGATGGGCTCTTAAGACATTGTATATGAGTTGTTCTTGCTTATGCATAGAAGTTCACAAGCCTGGATTTATGAGTTTAAATATTCCTCCCCACACCCCCTTCCGATCGAAGAGTGGCCAAGGGTTTCTTTCCTGTACACATGCTGAGGCCTTTGAGCAGACTGCTCTGTTTTATAACATTACTGTTCCTGGCCTCACTTTATTACATCTGTTCTTTGGAGTGCCGTGTTATAAATTGGATATGTGATGATGTGTAATCACTAAAGGGAAAGCCAATGCATTTTCACTGCCACAGCCATGACACAAATAAAAGGGAAGATTGAGAAATTGCTGTGGTTTTGACAAAAGAGAACATTTGAACAACCTGATCCAAATTGAAAGCAATGTTATCATAATGGTGGTGGTTTCATTAGTCCAAGTCTGGCTAACATTCACTTGGGAACCAAAGAAAAAACTCAACTTTCAGTTTTTTGATTGTTCGCTCTCTCCCTCCTCCCCCCAAAAAAGTCTCTATATTTTTACTCTGAGTATAAGTTTACTTCTCTTCTTTTGCTGTTTGTCTGTTCTGAGGTTTAGCATTCAAAGGGCAGATTCTCCATTCAAACAACCACAAAGGTATATTCCTGGTAAGAACTTATTGGTAGAAAATGGCTTGAAGTCTCTTATCAGCTTGAACTGGGTAAATTAATATGCATTGGTCATTAGTTAGAGGATAGGAAATCAAATCCTATATTAGTGGTCTTGGAGATATTTGCATTGTTCAGAAAAGGCCTATGACTCGAAGCTGCAAATTCTAACTTGACACTTGCTTCTGCAGAAATAAATTGATTGCATCTTGAAGAAGCAAAGAAATGTTTGGACTGTCCATAAAAACTGAAAGCAAAATCTGCATTCCTTTCTTTGGCTAAAGAAGGATGTTGGGTTTTAACTGTTTGGGTTAATTTAGACTACATGGGTTCCTCTCTATTACTGCTATGTACTGTGTTTCTCATGAAAGCACACTGCAATAATAATATTTTTTGCAAGTCTCATTTCTATCTAAACCCACATTAGAAAGATGTTTAAAGGGCACCTGAGTCTGAGAAACAGCAGTGTGTATGTTTGTGTGGGAGGGGGGAAGCAGGACCTGGAGATCTGCTTTCCCATTTCCACTTCTCCTTTGAGGTGCAATTCTAAGTCTTTCCCATTGTTTCTGACTGCTTAGCAGAAATACTAATTGGATAGTACATTGGCCACTTTTGAGCTTCAATAAAAGCAAGGAAGGATAAAAGAACAAGGAAAGCTAACCCAGAGAACATGTCAAGCGCAGGAAATCAGGAGTCCAGGCAATTTAGATGAACATATAGGTTTATTATTATATATAGGGAGCAAAGGGACCCGAGATTGATGATGCATTTGACCCTTCCCTTGGGCTCAGCTTGATCAACCCCTACAGAGCAGCTGGAATTAATTGGCAATGTGTCTCTTTTGCACAATTAATTTTGTTTCTATTTGGAAACCTCTTCTGGACTTTGTGCTTGAGGTGGGAAAAAAAATGAAACTTTGATTTTGGGTTTTGTTGATTAGATAGGCTTGGTGTTATAGTGTATATTATTATATAAAAGTAAAAAGTTGAGATTTCATGTTAACAAACCTTAATCTACTTTACCAAAACGAGTCAGAAGTCAGTGCTTCCCCCCCCACTTTTTCCTCTCTACCCTACACTTTCCCTCTCTTCCCCTATTTTACCTTTATTTTCATTTTCCTTTATAGTTTTATATTTTATGCTTTGATAAATTATTAAAATTTTGAACTATGGAAATGTGTCTCTTTTATGAAGTGGCTTCTGTCAAGCCAGTTTAAGCCAATAATTTGAGCCCAAGCTTCTCATACACAGTGATTCTTATGGCAAACTTCCCTTGTATGCCTACAAATGAACTCAATATCATTTGGAAATCTAGCTATAAATCCCCTGGATTGAATAGTTCTTTATCTCATACTGTCAAATGTTTGGACTATTATATTATAATGGCTTCTAACCCTATAGGCATGGAAAAAAGCCAAGAATCCCAGTCCTGATAAGCTAAATATATCTTACTGAGAAATATGAATGGACTCAATACATAGTCCTAACAAAGACAATCACATGCTCTTTATATTTATTTTGAGGATCCTTTTAGTGTATTTGAGTAGCTTGATATAATGCATATCCAGAAGTGTGTGGTTCCCGTACACTTAGAGGTAAGGACTCTAGTGCTACCAATGAAGAGACATTCTGCAATCATGCTGCCTTTTGGTTGCCAATTGAATGTTTTGCGCTGAGAAATAAAATAGAAGAAGAAATGAGAAACCCGGGATTGTGGTTATACTGTACAATTAGAATAGAATAGAATAGAATTTTTTTATTGGCCAAGTGTGATTGGACACACAAGGAATTTGTCTTGGTGCATATGCTCTCAGTGTACATAAAAGAAAAGATACGTTCATCAAAGTACAACATTTACAACACAATTGATGGTCAATATATCAATATAAATCATAAGGATTGCCAGCAACAAGTTATAGTCATACAGTCATAAATGGAAAGAGATTGGTGATGGGAACCATGAGAAGATTAATAGTAGTGCAGATTCAGTAAATAGTTTGACAGTGTTGATGGAATTATTTGTTTAGCAGAGTGATGGCCTTTGGGAAAAAACTGTTCTTGTGTCTAGTTGTTCTGTTGTGCAGTGCTCTATAGCGTTGTTTTGAGGGTAGGAGTTGAAACAGTTTATGTCCAGGATGCGAGGAGTCTGTAAATATTAGAATTTTAAACCTATAGGGGAAAAAGAGGACCTCATTGGGTAGCTTCAGAATATCTTCTATGTTTAGTGTGATTCCAGAATTCCTCACCACCTTTCCCCCACCAGTGAGTTAAATGGAGTTGTTGGGTGTTATAGTTTAACAACATTTGGAGGATGTTTCTTACTCCCAATTTATAGAATTGGAAACCATGTCAAAGAAAGTAGTGTAGTACAATAATTTCCATAGATATCACGCAGACAACTCTAGGCTTGGAGTGAACTTTTCCAGAACTACAACTTCTAGTACAGTCAGGATAGAACTACAACTACAGTGATGGAAGTTAGGAACTATAGTCGTAAGTTCCCCATCTTGTATTAGGAAAATTGTATAAACCAGATCATTATGGTTAAGCCACTGTTCTTCAGCATCTCCTCCCCAGTCTAGAATTTTGAAATAATAATCCCATCCCATTTTAATATAAGATTTATGAAACAGCATAAAACATATTCCATAGAAAATATCCTTTCTTATCCTCAAAGAGAAGATGCCAAATAAAACTGAGTGCAATGTAAGCCAAGTTCCATGGGAAAAAAATGATCTTCCTTTACAGTCAATAACCTATGTATCATCAGAGAGAAACTGACAGACATTCTGCCATTTTTGAAAAACCAGGAACTTGAAGTAATTTCAGCTGATCTTTTGCAACGATGAAACAAATAACCCTGCTCATGTTAGAGAGCAAATAAATCACACCCAAATGAGAGCTGTAATTCCCAAAAGTACACAAGGAATTGATTTTGCCATGACAGTCAGCATGATGAACTGGTACTGCAGTGTACAGGCATGTCTTGAGCTGCAGTTTGTTAACTCTCCTTCCGTTTGTCTTTTAGGTCTCTCTGTAATGGCATAATATGAAGAGAAAGATTAAGGAGATTCATTTCCAACAAATCCTGATTCAAATCCTGCAAGTCAGGACAAAGAAACATGGAATAAGGAAGGAAATTAAATCCAAAGATGAAAACTCGAGATTCAGAATGCAGATTGTTTTAACAATTATCTCATAAAAGAGTAGGAGCGGGTGGCTCTCCAAATGATGTTGGATTAATGCTCCCATCATGCTTCAGCATTGGAATGTTGGGTAGGACTAATGGGAGTTGAAGTTCAGATATATTTGGAGACCTGTAGCTTCTTCCAAAGCATTTTTTTTTTTGATAAAGACATACTTGGGGCTCAGACATTGAGGGTGAAAATGTTCAACCATATCAACTTATCTGTAGTTTAATATCAGGGATGGAGCCTGTCTATTTTGAACATCTAAGAGCTGTTAAAATGTTCAATAAGAGAAAAATGGACTTTGCTAGAATGGTCCCATTTTTCTGGAATCATTTTTGTTTGTTTGCATCCTGTCTTTATTATTTTTTACAAATAACTCAAGGTTGAGGACATATCCAACACACTTTCCTCTTCCTATTTTCCTCACAACAACAACCACGTGAGGTGAGTTGGGCTGAGAGTGTGTGACTGGCCCAAGATCACCCAACTGGTTTTTATGGCAAAAGTGGAACTAGAACTGATGATCTCCAGGTTTCTAGCTTGGTGCCTTAATCACCAAATTGGTCTAATTGCTGTCTGGACTCATTAAGTCATTTCTAGAAGAGTACACAAGCCATTTTGAATCCTCCCAATATGTGTTTTATTGAATTATTAGTTTTTAGTCACACTGGGTTTTAGATTTCAGCACTGTCTGGAGAGGATATATTTGATAACTCCTGCTGTTCATCAATTCTATTAATTTTCATGGTTTGGTTGTTATTAGGGATTTCCTAGGGTGAGCTTCTGTTATATAAGCTATGTTAGGACATTT
Source organism: Ahaetulla prasina (assembly GCF_028640845.1). NCBI lineage: Eukaryota > Metazoa > Chordata > Lepidosauria > Squamata > Colubridae > Ahaetulla > Ahaetulla prasina. Next base: position 30,390,206 of record NC_080547.1, on the reverse strand, counting down.
GTTTTGCCCTTAAAATAAGCACAAAATGTCTAGAACAAATAACTACATCTATAAATTGGAATTCAACTATTTGCTATATGTCACAAACCTGGGTTTGAATAAAATAAACATACTGTATTTAAATGGCAAAAAATGCTGCTGCTGCTGCTGATTTATTGCATCTTATTTCTAGATGATATTCTCACAAATGAAATGATTGACCAATGAAATGTGAAAGTTATTAAATACCATGCTAAACTAGGATGAATTAAAACAGTAAAATTAATATTCATGAAAAAGATGATGGGGAGAGAATGGAAAAGTGAAACAAGAAAAAACAAATTAGTCATCTGTCATTCACACAGAGAAGAAAGAAGAGATTGACTTTAAATAAGTGGCCAAAGATATCCTTTAGGAAGGATAGCATTAGAGAACACAATTGCCACAATGAAGTCTATCCCTGAGTAACTAAAAGATGGCACTGTCAGTCAACAGATTCCACAACACCTGCTCTGCTGGTCTTAATTCTTATCAGAGTTCAGAATTCCATTCTGGAATTCAGCTTCAGTTCGTGGTGCTTTTGGGTGGAAGCATTTGTACTACTTTTGGCTTGCTTCATCAGCCTCAAATTTAATCCATTCATCAAAGACGGCACATCCTTCCTAATACTCTTTATTTCTCAAGGTTAAAGCTTTAGACAAAGCACCACCATCTATGCACAATAATACAATGACTTGGCAAGTTAGCCAAAAAAATTCTGAAATTGTAGGGATGGTTGGCTTGTTTTTATTTGCACAGCAGTTAACTGTAACAGGCAGTGTTCAGTGTTCAAGTCCGCAGCCTATGGAATACTGAGGATTATGGAGAAAAATAGGAAACCAAATGGATGATGACATGAAATGGAATATTATGACACAACTGACTGACTGGAACAGATTCCCACTTACAGGATGCATTTTGTGATAGGTTGCACTTTTGTCAAAGAAGTTGGAAATTATTATTCTTATTAACATGTGTTCAAGTCTTTGCTTTCATTCAGCAACCATTTTTTTTCAAAGGAGGAAAGAATAGAATAGAATAGAATTCTTTATTGGACAAGTGTGATTGGACACACAAGGAATTTGCCTTGGTGCAAATGCTCTCATAAAAGAAAAGATACATTAATCAAGAATCATAAGGTACAACACTTACTGATAATCATAGGGTACAAATAAGCCATCAGGAAACAATATCAATGTAAATTGTAAGGATACAAGCAATAAAGTTACAGTCATAAAGTCATGTGGAAGGAGATGGGTGATAGGAACGATGAAAAGATTAATAGTGCAGACTTAGAGAATAGTTTGACAGTGTTGAGGGAATTATTTGTTTAGCAGAGTGATGGCGTTCGGGAACAAACTGTTCTTGTGTCTAGTTGTTCTGATGTGCAGTGCTCTATAGTGTCATTTTTTTGGAGAATTTTTTTAATATTTTACACACAAACAACAACATACAATGTATTTTTCCTGAATAAAGTATCAGCCAGGTACATGTTTACATCCAGTTCAGTTTTTTACAACACCTCTTATATGCTTTATCAATATATTTTCCTTCCCCTTTTTTTTATTTCCCTATTTTCATTTCTCTTAAAAATTCTAATTTAAGCCTCCATCCCCAATTTTAATCTTTAGCCGAATCTATCCCTTTCCCCCCCTTTTTCTTTTCCCATTTATGTTAGAACCCTATGTTCCCATTTACTAATTTCTTTCTTTTCAATCTCCATAGCATCAGCGTCATTCATCTCTTTACATTTCAATGACAATTTTTAAATTGTTATTCATAATCTTATAAAGAAAATAAGAAAAACAAGCAGGCATTTCCATCATTTGAAAGAGTTTAATATTTATATATTCCCATTTCATTAATATTTCAACCTTTAATTTATTTCAATTCCCTTCTTTTTTCCCCCTTAAAATTCCTTGCTCTCTTTGCTTGTCCTACATTTCTATCCATTCTCCTTTTTTCCTCTTCCCCTGTTTTTGTTCCTCTCTATTACTCTCTATGTAGTCCTTTGATTTTGTATTTTTTCCCTTCCCTTCTTTCTTCCCTTGTTCCTTCCTTCCCACCTTGTTCCTTTTTCCCCCCTTCTTGTTTTCAATATTTTTTCATTTACTTTCATCAGCTTCTTTGTGCTATTTCCCTTTTTATTTCCCCCCTTTCTGGAGGTTCTTTTGCCTCTCCCTTAAACTGTTTCAAAATTACATAATCACTTAATAGTTCATCATCAGTATTTTTTTCTTCCTCTTCCAATGCTCTTTCTTGCTTCATGGATTCTTTGTTTGCTGTCAATTCTGGAGCAGCTCTTGTTTCTTCTGGATCCTGTTTTCCATATGGTCTTGTGATTATTTCTTTTATTTCTTGCTTAAAAGTCATATACATCTTTTTCATCATTTCATTCCCTGTGCCATTTTTGGAGGGTTGTAGTTCTTATTATCAAAGTCAAACAGTTTATTGACAAAATCCTCCCTTTCGCTTCTCACCAGCCTTATCACTGCTGTAGAAAAGTTTTCCACAATAAATGTTAGTCCATGTAATTTTTTCTTCCACCTGAAGGTGTCACTTTCCAATCTACAGTTCTAATCCACAATTAGCGAAGGTATCCATTTTGTTTCCTTTACTAGAGCCGCGCCTTGTTTTGCTTTAACTTTTTATTTTTCCAATTAGTCCCGTTTAAAATCCGTATCCCAATTTACTTAGTTCAAATTTATTGAGGAAAAAGAAAATCAGAGATTTTAAATCCTCCATTTTTTCCTCTTTATAGTCTGTAACCAATTTTAAAAGTTTCCAATTTTTTCTAATTTTCCGGCTTTGATTAGGGATTCCCTTATTTTTTCTTTTTTTGTTTGAGGGGTCTCTACTTCAATTTTAAAAGTCAAATTCCTCTCGGATCTTTGGGTACTGCTTCCATTTCTTTTGTTTGCTGTCAATTCTGGAGCAGCTCTTGTTTCTTCTGGATCCTGTTTTCCATACGGTCTTGTGATTATTTCTTTTATTTCTTGCTTAAAAGTCATATGCGTTTTTTTCATCATTTCAATTATTTCCTGTGCCATTTTTGGGAGTTGTAGTTCTTATTATCAAAATCAAAAAGTTTATTGACAAAATCCTCCCTTTCGGTTCTCACCAGCCTTATCACTGCTGTAGAAAAGTTTTCCACAATAAATGTTAGTCGATGTAATTTTCTCTTCCGCCTGAGGTGTCACTTTCTAATCCATAGTTCTAATCTACAATTAGCAAAGGTATCCATTTTGTTTCCTTTACTTAGAGCAATGCCTTGTTTTGCTTTAACTTTTTATTTTTCCAATTAATCCTCTTTAAAATCCGTATTCCAATTTACTTAATTCAAATTCATTGAGCAAAAAGAAAATCAGAGATATTCCACTGTGGTTTTAAATCCTCATTTTTTTCCTTTTTTCCTTTTTGTAGTCTGTAACCAATTTTAAAAGTTTCCAAATTTTTCAAATTTTCCGGCTTTGATTAGGGGTTCCCTTATTTTTTCTTTTTTGTTTGAGGGGTCTCTACTTCAATTTTAAAAGTCACATTTCTCTCAGTTCTTTGGGTACTGCTTCCGTTTCTTTTGTTTTGGTATGTTTACAGTCCTTAATTTAGCCGCTGTTCCACTGCCAATTTTTTTTTTTTTGCAAATGTCAAGTTTAGAATGCTTTTTGTGAGTTGGTATTCACTCGCTCGGCTTTGATATTTCATCCGATTCACCGCTTCTGCTCAATTACTTGGTCTGGTTGCCCCAGCTTAGTGATGGCTGCCATAGCCATCTCCCCCGCCGTTGAGTCGAAGAGATTTCCTCCGACCTCCAAGGAACTTGCTGGTTCCTCTCGATCGTCCGAGGTGCCTCTTCTTCTTCATCGTTCCTACAGGACAGCTCCGGTCCGAAGATCCCTCAAATGGCGGTTCATCAGTCCGAGGATTCGCAAACCTCAGCAGAACTTGCTTTTCCCCGTCCATCTCGCCGCAATGCTTCCAGTGTTCCTCCTATAGTGTCATTTTGAGGGTAGGAGTTGAAACAGTTTATGTCCAGGATGTGAGGGATCTGTAAATATTTTCACAGCCCTCTTTTTGATCGTGCAGTATATAGATCCTCAATGGAAGGTAGGTTGGTAGCAATTGTTTTTTCATTATCCTCTGAAATCTGTCTTGTTGGGTTGCAGAACCAAACCAGACAGTTATAGAGGTGCAAATGACAGACTCAATAATTCCTCTGTAGAACTGGATCAGCAACTCCTTGGGCAGTTTGAGCTTCCTGAGTTGGTGCAGAAAGAACATTCTTTCTTGTGCTTTTTTGATGATGTTTTTGATGTTGGGTGTCCATTTGAGGTCATGAGATATGATAGAATCTAGAAATTTGAAGGCCTCTATTGTTGATACTGTGTTGTCAAGCATTGTGAGAGGTGGAACTATGGAAAGGTTTCTCTTAAAGTCTACCACCATTTCTACGGTTTTGAATGTGTTCAGTTCCAGATTGTTCCAGTCACACCACGAGGCTAGTTGTTCAACCTCCCATCTGTATGCGGATTCATCATTGTCTCGAATGAGACTGATCACTGTTATGTCATTTGCAAACTTCAGTAGTTTAACAGATGGATTGTTTGAGATGCATTCATTGGTATATATGGAGAAGAGAAGTGGGGAGAGCACACAGCCTTGGGAGGGCCCTGTGCTAATTGTACAGGTATCTGATGTGATTCTGCTTAGCTTCACCTACTGCTTCCTGTCTGTTAGGAAGCTTATGATCCATTTACAAGTGTGTTCAGGTACTGCTAGGTGGTTCAGCTTAGTTAGAAGAGTGTCTGGAATGATGGCATTGAATGCTGAACTAAAGTCTACAAAGAGGATCCTTGCTTAGGTCTTTGGAGATTCAAGGTGTTGTAGGATGTAGTGCAGAGCCATATTAACAGCATTATCTGTTGATCTATTTGCTCGGTATGCAAATTGCAAGGGGACTAACTTTGGATCCATGATGGTTTTCAAGTGGGACAGCACTAGCCTTTCAAAGGTTTTCATAACTACAGATGTTCGAGTAACTGGTCTGTAGCCATTCAGTTCCTTGATGGTGGGCTTCTTTGGCACTGGAATGATGGTAGAGCGTTTGAAGCAAGAAGGAATATAACACATCTCTAGCGATTTATTGAAGATTCGAGTGAAGATGGGGGCCAATTGGTCAGCACAGACTTTTAAGCAAAAGGAGTTATCTTGTCTGGGCCTGGAGTTTTCTTGGCTTTTGTCTGTGAAATAGGTCTTGCACGTCCTTTTCTATGATCACTAGTAGGATGGTGTCAGTTGTAGGAAGCTTAGCAGTTGTTGGTGTGTCTGAGAGGGAGATTGAGATAGGTGGCTGTAGTTTTCTTTCAAACCTGCAGTAAAACACATTCAGGTCATCTGCCAGTTGTTGATTTCCTTCAGCCTGGAAAGGAGGTTTGCCATAGCCAGTGATATTTTTAAGAGTTGTCCACATGTTTGCTGGTTCATTTGTTGAGAACTGATTCTTTAGCTTTTCAGAGTAGCTTCTTTTTGCTGTTCTGATCTCCCCTGTTAATACATTTCTGGCCTGATTGTACAGCATTTTATCATCTTTTCTGTGGGCTTCCTCTTTGGAACGACGTAGCTGCTTAAGTTTAGTTGTGAACCTTTACAGTTTCTTCTTGGTCTTTGGTTTGGTGGTAAGGACCGATAAGCATCTTTTAGTGTTGTGTGGCAATGGTCTAATGTATTCTTGCCTCTAGTGAGACAATTGACATGCTGAAAGTATTTTGGTAGCGCTCTCCTTAAGTTTGCTTTGTTTAAATCTCCCAAAATAATGGTCAGTGAATTGGGCTATTTGGCTTCAGCCTCCATAATTCGGTCAGCTAGAGTTCATAATGCCTTGTTTACACAAGCTTGTGTAAAGCTTGGACATAAACAGCAATTAATAGAAATGAGGAGAACTCCTGTGAACAGTAAAATGGTTTACAGTTGATAAGTAAAGACTCTAAGTTTTCATCACAGAATTTATATATTATAGTTATATCCTGAGACCAGCTGTTGTTGATATATAAGCATAAGCCTCCTCCTTTCTTTTTACCAAATGTTTCTTCAATTCTGTCTGATCGTTGAATCTGAAACCCTGGGATATGCAGGCTGCTATCTTCAATTGATTCATTTAACCAGGTTTCAGAGAAGCATAGAGCTGCTGAACTGTAAAAATCAGAACTGTATCTGTTTAAAAGGAATATTTCATCCATCTTATTAGCAAGTGAACATACGTTGGTTAGAAAAACTGAAGGCAGTGGAGAATGTTATTGCTCAGTTTTTCAGGGCATGCCTTCAAGTTGATCTAGTGTTCATCGTAATCTGTCTCCTTTTATCACCACAGGCAAAGTGGGGGCAGAAAGAATTGTCTTTACTTTGATGATATTAGTGTTATCATAGCTCACTAGCTTTCTCTGCATTTCAAAGTGCCACATGAGAGTATTTTTTATTTTTTATTTTATTTATTTTGTCACAATAGTATATATAAGCATAAACATGAAATAACTATAAAATATATAAGTATATCTATAAGCATAAGTATGTAATAACTATATTAATTGGATATAATGAAAGGAAGCAATAGGACAGAAACGGTAGGCACGCTTGTGCCTTTATGCATGCCCCTTACAGACCTCTTAGGAATGGGGTGAGGTCAATAGTAGACAGTTTTTGGTTAAAGCTTTGGGGATTTTGGAAAGAAACCACAGAGTCAGGTAGTGTATTCCAAGTTTTAACAACTCTGTTACTGAAGTCATATTTTCTGCAATCAAGATTGGAGCTGTTAACATTAAGCTTAAATCTATTGTGTGCTCGTGTATTGTTGAAATTGAAGCTGAAGTAGTCTTCAACAGGAAGGACATAATAATAGATGATTCTATGAGTTAAACTCAGGTCATGTCGAAGGCGGCTGAGTTTTAAGTTTTCTAAACCCAAGATTTCAAGTCTGGTGGCATAAGGTATTTTGTTGTATTCAGAGGAGTGGAGAACTCTTGTAAAATATTTCTGGACACGTTCAATTGTATTGATGTCTGAAATGTGGTATGGGTTCCAGACAGGTGAGCTGTATTCAAGAATTGGTCTAGCAAATGTTTTATGTGCTCTGGTTAGTAGTGTAGTGTTTCTGGAGAAGAAGCTACGTAAGATTAGGTTTACAACACTTAAAGCCTTTTTTGCGATGTAGTTGCAGTGGGCTTTGGCACTTAGATCATTTGATATGAAAACTCCAAGGTCTTTAACAGGGTGGGGGTCATCTGTAAGGTAATGTCCATCGAGTTTGTATTTAGTGTTTAGATTCTTTTTTCCAATGTGTAAGACAGAGTATTTGCTGGTTGAGATTTGGAGTTGCCAAGTTTTTGACCATTCTGACACAGTCAAGGTCTTTTTGAAGGGTAGCTGTATTGTTGGTGGTGTTAAATAGTTTGACATCATCAGCAAAGAGAATACAATTACTTATAATATGGTTACAGAGATCATTAATGTATAATATGAAGAGTGTTGATCCAAGAACGCTTCCTTGGGGAACGCCACCTTTGACAAGAACAGGATTTGATAGAGCACTGCCAATTTTGACCACTTGTTGTCTGTTTGACGGGAAAGCTTTTATCCAATTGTGGAGGGGTCCTGAGATGCCGTAGGATTTTAGTTTTAGAAGTTTATCATGTACCACTGAGACAAAAGCTTTACAGAAGTCTATGTAAATTGCATCTATTGCTTTGCCTTGATCAAGATTTGTAGTCCATATGTATTTGCAGTGAAGAAGTTGTAAATTACATGATAAATTTTTTTCTGAAACCAAATTGTTTATTAGAGAGTAGGTTGTTTGTTTCTAGGTGGAGGGTAATGGATTGGTTGATGATAGATTCCATTACTTTGCAGGTGACACAGCATAGAGAGATTGGTCTGTAATTTTCAACTAGACTGGGGTCTCCTTTTTTGAAGACAGGGATGACCGTGGATGACTGTGGATGCTAGTGACCAACGTTTGGGAAGGGAACTGGTCGTGAAAGCTTTTTCAAAGATTATGCGTAGGGGTCTCACAGCTCTAGGATGTTCATGAATTGGCTTTTATTGTCAGTAAGGAATGCAATGGCTGAGGGACTTTCATGAAAATGTTCTTATCCCCCCCTGGAAACATTGTTTCTGACCTAAAATATAATAACTTTCTTGCTGACTTTCAACTCTGCTCTAAAAGGTTCTGTATACTTCAGAACATAGAACAGAACATAGAATAATATAGCTGGAAGGGACCTTGGAAGTCTTCTAGTCCAACCCTCTGCTCAAGCAGGAGATCCTATACCATTTCAGACAAATGGTTGCTTGTCTCTTTGTAAAAAGCTCCAATGAGGGGGCACCCATAACATTTTGAAGGCAAGCTCTGGTTGATGCTGTTACCATTAGGAATTTTCTCCTTAATTCTAGTTTGCTTCTCTCCTTGGTTAGTTTTCATCCATTATTTCTTGTCTTGCCTTTTGTTGCTTTGGAAAATAGTTTCCGCCCTTCATCTTTGTAGGAGCCCTTTACATATTGGAACAGTGCTATCATATTTTCCCTAGTCCTTCTTTTCATTAGACTAGACATACCCAATTCCTGTAACTATTTTTTGTATGTTTTAACCTCCAGCCCTCCAAGTGCATCAGAGTCCAATGAGAATCTTTCCTTCCTGTTTTCCCTCATGGGGGAAGAAAACACAATCTCTCACTAACATGGAGATCAGGAAAATAAAACCATCAGTCAGTGGGGAAGGTGAGGGCCAATCACAACTCAGTTTCATGAAGAGCATCTGACTAGCCTCCCCTTTCTCCTTGCACCAGCTCAGAGAAAATCTCCTTAGTTATTTCAATTACATGGATGACTGGCAAGAGTTTGAACACACGTAATAGAGTCTGCAGCCCTTGATTGAAGTCTCCCCCTTTTCTTTCTAGAACCGTTTGAATTGGCTTCATTGACCTTCAAAGACCAGGCCTTGGCTAATAAAATCTATGCCACTCAGCTAGGCCTGTTAACACTTAAGTCTGTAGCAGGTGTTCTCTGCTATAACCTGGGAGGACTCTTTGGTGTTATAAGCCTTCCTCTTTCTTTTTCCCTCTCTCCCTATCACATTTTCCCATTGAGAGAGACCTGGGATCCATCAGATGACAAGATGTTCCTGAATGTTGCTGATTTATACTTGACAAATTACCATATGTCTTCCCAAAACAGAGTGACTGTTACTAACAAGATCTTCTTTAAAACGTGCATAGGAAGTGCCTTTTCCAAAGCTAATAAGGACTGTTTTTCCTTAAAGATAATTTTGCTTCTCATGCAAGAACCTTCTTCAGTTCTGGCTGAGAATTGAAGAAGCTGCTTGGATGAGACAGTGAAACTGCAGAACTGAAGAAGCTTCTTGGATGAAAAGTGAAATGTCTTCAAGGAAAAACAAAAACATCCATGACCTGGATGACTGAGAATCTCCAAAGAGAGTTTTAAACTTTCTGCTATAATCAAGAACTAATTTGCCCAACAGTGTGACTAAATTTGAAGTTCTGAATTTGGAGGACCCTCCAAATTCAGAATCTTCATTTTTTCTTTTTTTTAGAAAGTTAAAATAAATGTAGGTAACTTTTTTTCCCTGTGTGAAATTAAAGAAATCCAAGAAAATAATGAAATTGAGTGAAGAGGTCAAGTACTCAAATATGGGAAATGATAATCCCACTCAGGACATCTTGTTCAAGTTTGTCTCCACCCTGATAATGTCCTGGATTTGCTGAAAGTCAATTTCCAACTTGTTCTGAATAATACAAAGTAGGAAAGCTGGGTTCATGATGGTGTTGTGCAATTATCTTCTACTACAAACACACAAGAATATTGTGTGAGGGGCCGTACCGAGTTATGGGAGCACGCGTTCGATGTTTGAAAGTGATCGCGTGCTCCGGCCCCTCTGTCCCTACCCGTTCCTCGGGTGGTCGTGATCCTCAGAGCTTGGATCTTCGGCTGATGTTATGTAATGCCCGGTCCGTGGTTAATAAGGCTCCTCTGATTTGCGACCTTATTCAGGGGGAGTCCGCGGACCTTATGGGCATTACGGAAACCTGGTTGGGCCCAGAGGGAGGGGTCCCCCTGGTTGAGATGTGCCCTCCAGGTTTCCGAGCATTTCATCAGCCGAGGTCCAAGGTAGGTGGGGGTGGCGGTTGTTATCAAGGAGGATCTAGAGCCGAGGGAGGCCACTATTCCTCAGATTGCCGGTTGTGAATCCTTTATGTGCGGTGGGGCTATAGGAATCAGTTGGGCTTGGTGATCGCACCTGGCTCCTTGCTGCGTGACCACAGCCCTGCCTGAGCTGTTGGAGGTACTTGCTGCTGTGGCGGTCGAGTCCCCAGACTTATTGTCATGGGGATTTCAACCTGCCATCAGCTGGCTCGCCATCGACGGCAGCTCGGGAGTTCTTGGCTTCCATGATGGCCTTGGACCTGATTCGAGTAAATGATGGCCCTACGCACACGGGGGGAGGCACACTGGATCTGCTTTATATCTCTGGACAGTGGTTAAATGATCTGGTATTAGATGATTTAGTAACGGAACCAATGTCATGGTCGGATCATTTCCTCCTTCGCCTAGACTTCGAACCGCCATCCACCATGGCGGGGAGCGGGACCCTATAGGGTGGTCCCGCCCCAGGCGCCTGATGGACCCCGAGAGGTTCCTGACGGAGCTTGGGCCATTCCCTGAGGATCTGGCCCACGGCACGACTGAGGAACTGGTCGCGGCATGGGAACAGGCCGCGCCGGGCCTTGACCGTGTCGCGCCTCTGCGGCCTCTGACCCGCGAGATCTCGACCGCCCCGTGGTTCTCCGAGGGGCTGAGGGAGATGAAACGCCGGAGAAGACGCCTGAGAGCACCTGGAGGTCCAGTCGCCCGAATTGATCGACACTAGTTAGGTCCTATTCTAGGACCTACCTAGTGGCAATGAGGGAAGCGAGGCGCCCTACGCCCACCCTCATTGCGTCGGCAGATAACCGCCCGGCCGCCCTGTTTTGGGTCACCCGCCTCCTACATCAGGAGGTGCGGATGACCTTTGCAGGACGAGCCGAGGAGTTTAGCGGTTATCTATACGATAAAATCGCCAGCTGAGGGACGGTCTGGATCGAATTTGGGATGATCCAAGCGAGGGAGAGGAGGCACGCCTTGTTGAGTCCATTTGGGATGAGTTCGACCCTGTGGCTCCGAGGACGTGGACAGGTTGTTGGGGAGGCTTCACGGCACGACATGTTTACTGGACCCGTGCCCTTCCTGGCTGGTACTGGCCACTCAGGAGGTGACACGAGGCTGGCTCCAGAGGATTATCAACGCTTTGTTGGAAGGGTTTTCCTGCCGCCTTGAAAGAGGCGGTGGTGAGACCCTCCTTAAGAAGCCTCCTGACCCAGCTGTTTTGGGTAATTATCGTCCAGTCTCCAACCTTCGCTTTGTTGCGAAGGTTGTAGAGAGTGCCGTGGCGCGACAGCTACCCCAATACCTGGATGAAGACGTCTATCTAGACCTGCTCCAGTCCGGCTTCCGACCCGGATACAGCACGGAGACAGCTTTGGTCGCATTGGTGGATGATCTCTGAGGGCCAGGGACAGGGGTTATTCCTCTGCCCTGGTCCTATTAGACCTCTCAGCGGCGTTCGATACCATCGACCATGGTATCTGCTGCGCCGGTTGGGGGATTGGGAGTGGAGGCACCGATATCGGTGGTTCTCCTCCTATCTCTGACCGGTCGCAGACGGTGTTGACAGGGGGCAGAGGTCGACCGCGAGGGGCCTCACTTGTGGGGTCCTCAGGGTCGATTCTCGCCTTCTGTTCAACATCTACATGAAACCGCTGGGTGAGATCATCAGTGGTTTCGGGTGAGATACCAGCAGTACGCTGATGACACTCAGCTGTACTTTTCCACCCGGACCACCCCAATGAAGTTGTTGAAGTGCTGTCCCGGTGTTTGGAAGCCGACGGGTCTGGATGGGGAGAAACAGGCTCAAGCTTAATCCTCCAAGACGGAGTGGCTGTGGATGCCGGCACCCCGATTCAGTCAGCTGCAGCCGCGGCTGGCTGTTGGTGGCGAGTTATTGGCCCCAAAGGATAGGGTGCGCAACTTAGGTGTCCTCCTGGACGATCGGCTGTCGTTTGAAGATCATTTGACGGCCGTCTCCAGGGGGGCCTTCCACCAGGTTCGCCTGGTTCGGCAGTTCGCCTTCCTTGATCGGGATGCCTTATGCACGGTCACTCATGCGCTCGTTACCTCTCGCTTGGATTACTGTAATGCTCTCTACATGGGGCTCCCCTTGAAGTGCGCTCGGAGGCTTCAGTTAGTCCAGAATGCAGCTGCGCGGGTTATAGAGGGAGCTATACATAGCTCCCATGTAACACCGATCCTGCGCAGGCTGCACTGGCTGCCTGTGGCTTTCCGAGTGCACTTTAAGGTGTTGGTTATGACCTTTAAAGCGCTCCATGGCTTAGGACCTGGGTACTTACGGGACCGCCTGCTGCTACCACATGCCTCCCACCGATCCATACGCTCCCATAGAGAGGGACTTCTCAGGGTGCCGTCCGCCAAACAATGCCGGCTGGCGGCCCCCAGGGGAAGGGCCTTCTCTGTGGGGGCACCCACACTCTGGAATGAGCTTCCCCCGGGTTTACGTCAAATACCTGACCTCCGGACATTTCGTCGCGAACTAAAAACACATCTTTTTATCCGCGCGGGGCTGGCTTAAATTAGTTTTAAGGGGAAATTTTATTAATTTTAAATGGGGTTTTTAGTATGGAAAATTTTAATTTCAGGCTAATTTAATAAGTTTTTAAATGGTATTTTAATTTGTATATTGTGTTGTTTTTACTTTTGCCTGTACACCGCCCTGAGTCCTTCGGGAGAAGGGCGGTATAAAAATTAAATAAAATAAAATAAAATAAAAATTTTCTGAAGCTTACCTCCGTCAATAAAATTGTTTTATTTGTATCCCACATAGATAAATATTCTTCAGTAATGATCTATTGTAAAATTGCATCTTTGTGTTACATAGACCAAGATAACCTATGACCCAGTAAACAAAACAACAGCTGTTACTTCTAGTAAAAAGTAAATGTCATCGCCAATTGTTTGGGGTTAATTCACTGAACCTACTGAATATGGGACATTTCCTATTATCATCAAAGTGGCTTTAGAAATAAAGATGGTCAAATTTCATCATGGCTGCAGAATGTCTTGATTCAAAATGTCTTAATGACAGTGATCTCAACACAGTAACATCTGTTTCAAGAGCCAGTTTAGTGCAATATCAAAATGTGCTGGCTAGAAGTTGATAGTCCTGATTTAGACTTGGAACCTATCCGTTAGCTGGGTGGTTTTGGCCGATCTTTCTCAGTCCTAGGAAGAAAGCAATGGTAAATCACTCCTGCAAATGATGTCAAGGAAACTGCATGGATTTGTCAGCAGTGACTCAGTGACATAACATCACTCCAAAATACTGTATAGGTTTTTACATTTGGTATGTGCTGACCATAATCAGATCTGTGGATTGACAACAGGTTTCTGACATTTTGCCACCAACTGTGGCTGGTATCTCCGGAGCAAGATAGTCTGCTAAGCAAATTACAGGCAACTGAGCAGGGACTGACTGGGCTTCTATTTTTATAGCTGAGTCTCTTGACATTTTTTTAGACTTCGGTTGAGCTGGTTTTCAATTGGTGCAGGTTGGTGATGGCTTGTCAGGAAATCAGTCACTAAAACCGAAGCCCAACGCTATCCATGACCCCAAAAACTTAGTTTCAGGGGTTTGTGCAGTTCTTAAAAAGAAGTCATAATGATCTTTGCTATATATATGAAATATAGGATGCTGAAGTCTGTAAACTAGAAGATTAAATTCATAAAAAAGTGATCCTGGGATACCTTTTCATTAATGCCACACTACAGATATGGTCATTCACAGCCTAACTGATCCTGAATTGAGGCAAAGGTCTCCCTCTCTCCCCCTTTCCCTCCCTCCCCCCTCTCTCCCAAAATACAGAGAGATGGACTATGTATCATAAAGTTGTTTTCAATCCCTAGCAACCACCTTGATGGATTTGCTCCATGACAATCTATCCCTAACCTGTCCTTTCAAGTTTCCCAACAAAACATGTAGAAGAAGGAGGTTAACAAACCAATCCTTTCAGTGGTGGGTTTCAAATTTTTTTGCTACTGGTTTGGTGGGCATGGCTAGGTGGGGGGCCATGTGACTGAGTGGGCGGTGGCCAACTTGAATCACTCACATCCACTCAGTCACATGACCCACCCACAGGAAAAGGTAGGAAAACTTTTGGAATTTCCATCTATTTACCCCTGTCCTCCCTTCACCAGTCGCCCCTGTTTCCCCTCCTTCAGAAGCCCCAGCCCTAGCCCCGCTTCCTCCCACCCCTGCCTCTTTGTTCAGGCTGCTTACCTTCCATAGCGGCTGGTCCAGAGTCCGGAAGGCAAACTGACCGGTGTTTTTGGCGGCCCCCAGCCAGCTGCCACAGCCGCAAAGTGGCTCTCAAAGAGGCAGCAGCTGGCTGCAGGCCAGAGGCTGCAGACCAGCGAAAAGTACCGGAGGTCTCATAAAAAGCTGCTGCTGTCGCTACCATGTTCTTCGCGCATGCGCATCCCATTGGTCTTGCAAGGCAATGGGATGTGCATGTGCAAAGAACATGATGGCGATGAACATGGCAGGCGGGGCGAGCGAGGGTGACTCGGGGACCAGTTCAGGGGTGTGGCCAGCTTGCCGTCGCTACAGGTTTGGCAACCTTGGCCAAATTTCCACCAACTGTTTATGTGAACTGGTGTGAATCGGCTGAATACCACCTCTGAATACTTTCCTTAGGAGAAATTGTATATACTTAGCTTTTCCCGCTGCCCCTGAAATAGGATCATTTGTACCGCTTCTAGTTTAGGTTGTTTACGTTGTTTTCCCCCAACATGGATTGTTTAAATTTGGTTATGGTTGGGTAGATTTATTTTGTTTAATATCTTTGTTGCCTAGAGATGCTTTGTTAATAAACAGGTTAAGTTAATACATGATTAAATAAATAAATAAATGCATACAAGTCCTTTCAGTTTTCTGCAAGTCTACAATTGATCCCTGAGTTCAGCATGCTGAACTTGCTCAGCTCAATTCTAGTGACCATATAACAGCTGCCCATCTGATAGCAGCTGAAAATCTAGAGATGATGTTCATAGTTTTGTTCCCGCTGATTAATAATTTCATTGACCAACAGGGATGGCAAATATATTGTGTTTATTCAATGTTCATGTGCAGTGCAGTACTTCCTGGTTGTGTGAAAAATCTGTATAGCAAAAACTCATTTGCTGCTTACACTGTGAAATAGCCTGTGCATAAAAGATAATAAGTCTACAGAAGTGCAATTACCCATTCTTTGCACCCCCATCCCCTTTTTACCTTCTATAGATAGGAAATGCTGTTCTTTCTCAAATGAGTGGTGCTGGATATAATTGGAAGATGCTAATTTTGTGATCAGGATTGGGGTAACAGTTTTATAGACACACAATGTAAAATCATTTCCGCCAAAAGAGACAGCAAGATATTCCATGCATGTTATACTCAAGCTATTCTGCTTAATGGTAGGACCTCATTCATTAGGAAATTTAGGAAGGAGAAAGCCTAAAGTTTTGAAGTAACTTTCTATGAATGTAAAAATGCTGCAGTGAGGATCCTATGCCTCCTAAATTATGTTTCTAAATAACAGAATAACAGAGTTGGAAAGGACCTTGGAGATCTTCTAGTGTATATCATTTCAGACTAAAGTTTGTCCAATCTCTTCTTAAAAAACTCCAGTGATGGAGCATCCACAACTTCCGAAGGCAAGCCACTAATGAAATGTTCTAACTGTCAGGAAATTTCTCCTTATTTCTAGGTTGGTTCTGTTCTTGATTAATTTCCATCCATTCCTTCTTGTCCTGCTTTCAGGTGCTTTGGAGAATAGCCTGACTCCCTCTTCTTTGTGGCAGCCCCTGAGATATTGGAACACTGCTATCATGTCACCACTAGTCCTTCTTTTAATTAAACTAGACATACCCAATTCCTATAAACATTCTTTGTATGTTTTAATCTCTAGTCTCCTAATCATCTTTGTTGTTTTTCTCTGTACTCTTTATGAAATGGCAGGACCACAGTCTATTTTTTTAAAAAAAAAAGCAATTTGATTAAACCAGGCATAGATTCTTTCTAGAAGTTGGTCTTTCTCTTGGTCGAATGATAGGATGAGTGACATCAGTGCAGGAAACAACCTCAATGAAATGCCAGAGCAATGCCCCATCCATTCAACCTTGGATTGCCTCCTTAGATAATCCTCTCCCTTGTATATGGTGGATGATCATTTAGACTACTGAGTTCTTTGTTTCCTACAAGCCAACGGTTTGCAAGTATCCATTTTCCTTGATCTATTAAACTCCAGTTCTCTTTCTAAGCAATAGTTGCGAGCATTGCTTACTCCTGTCTGTTCTCTCTTCCTCTATTAGCTCTGGGAGTTGCCTTAATAATGTACTAGAATAGAATAGAATAGAATAGAATAGAATAGAATAGAATAGAATAGAATAGAATAGAATAGAATTCTTTATTGGCCAACTGTGATTAGACACAAATGGAATTTGTCTTGGTGCATACGTTCTCGGTGTACATAAAAGAAAAGATACATTCATCAAGAATCATAAGGTGCAACACTTAGTGATAGTCATAGGGAAACAATCAATATAAATCTTAAGGATACCAGCGACAAGGTAACAATCATACAGTCATAAGTGGGAGGAGATGGTGAGAGGAACAATTAGAAGATTAATAGAAATGCAGACTTAGTAACTAGTTTGACAGTGTTGAGGAAATTATTCGTTTAGCAGAGTGATGGCATTTGAGAAAAAACTGTTCTTGTGTCTAGTTGTTCTGGTGTGCAGTGCTCTATAGCATTGTTTTGAGGGTAGGAGTTGAAACAGTTTATGTCCAGGATGCAAAGGGTCTGTAAATATTTTCACAGCCCTCTTTTTGATTCGTGCAGTATACAGGTCCTCAGTGGAAGGCAGGTTGGTAATATTTGTTTTTTCTGCAATTCAAATTATCCTCTGAAGTCTGTGTCTGTCTTGTTGGGTTGCAGTACCAAACCAGACAGTTATAGAGGTGCAGATGACAGACTCAATAATTCCTCTGTATCAGCAGCTCCTTGGGCAGTTTGAGCTTTTTGAGTTGGTACAGAAAGAACATTCTTTGTTGTGCTTTTTTGTTGTTAGCTGTCCATTTTAGATCTTGCGATATAATAGAATCTAAAAATTTGAAGGTTTCTACTGTTGATACTGTGTTGTCCAGTATTGTAAGAGGTGATGGTATGGGAGGGTTTCTCCTAAAGTCTACCATTTCTACGCTTTTTAGTGTGTTCAGTTCCAGATTGTTCCAGTCGCACCATGAGGTTAGTTGTTCAACCTCCCGTCTGTATGCGGATTCTTCATTGTCTCAAATGAGACTGATCACTGTTATGTCATTTGCAAACTTCAGTAGTTTAACAGATGGATCATTAGGGATGCAGTCATTGGTATACAGAGAGAAGAGAAATGGGGAGATAGCTCACAGCCTTGTGGGGGGGTGGGCTGTGCTGTACAGGTATCTGATATGATTCTGCTTAGCTTCACCTGCTGCTTCCTGTCTGTTAGGAAGCTTATGATCCACTTACAAGTGTGTTCAGGTACCACTAGGTGGTTTAGCTTAGTTAAAAGAATGTCTGGAATGATGGTGTTGAATGGTGAACTGAAGTCTACAAAGAGGACCCTTGCATAGGTCTTTGGAGATTCAAGATGTTGTAGGATGTAGTGCAGAGCCATATTAACAGCATTATCTGTTGATCTATTTGCTTGGTATGCAAATTGCAGGGGGGGGGTGTCTAACAGCGGATCTGTGATGGTTTTCAACTTTTCAGCACTAGTCTTTCAAAGGTTTTCATAACTACAGATGTTAGAGCAACTGGTCTGTAGTCATTCAGTTCCTTGGTGGTGGGCTTCTTTGGCACTGGGATGATAGTAGAGCATTTGAAGCAAGAAGGAACATAGCACATCTCTAGCGATTTATTGAAGATTCGTGTGAATATGGGGGCCAATTGGTCAGCACAGACCTTTAAGCAAAAGGAGTTATCTTGTCTGGGCCTGGAGCTTTTCCTAGCTTTTGTCTGTGAAATAGGTCTTGCACTTCCTTTTCTGTGATCACTAGGGGTTGTGAACCCAATGGAATGGTGTCAGTTGTAGGAGGCTTAGCAGTTGTTGGTGTGTCTGAGATGGGGATTGTAGAGATAGGTGGCTGTAGTTTCCTTTCAAATCTGCAGTAAAACACATTCAGGTCATCTGCCAGTTGTTGATTTCCTTCAGCCTGGGAAGGAGGTTTGCCATAGCCAGTGATATTTTTAAGAGTTTTCCACATGTTTGCTGGTTCATTTGTTGAGAACTGATTCTTTAGCTTTTCAGAGTAGCTTCTTTTTGCTGTTCTGATCTCCCTTGTTAATACATTTCTGGCCTGATTGTACAGCATTTTATCATCTTTATCAGGTTTTGGTGACCACCTTTAAAGCGCTCCATGGCATTGGGCCGGGTTACTTACGGGACTGCCTACTGCGACCGAATACCTCCCACCGTCCCGTGCGCTCTCACAGAGAGGGTCTCCTCAGGGTGCCGTCAGCGAGGCAATGTCGTCTGGCGACGCCCAGGGGAAGAGCCTTCTCTGTGGGGGCTCCCACCCTCTGGAACGATCTACCCCCCGGACTTCGTCAGCTCTCGGACCTACGGACCTTCCGCCGCGGGCTTAAAACATACCTATTTAATTGTGCAGGACTGAGCTAGTTTTTAAATTTTAGGTTTTAAACTGGGTTTTATTTTTTATATTTTTAACTTTTAATTTGACGGGCGTTTAGAATAAGTTTTTTAAATGTTTTTATATTGTATTTATATTGTATTTATTTGTTTTTAATGCCTGTAAACCGCCCTGAGTCCCTTGGGAGATAGGGCGGTATATAAATACGATTAATAAATAAAAAAATAAATAAAAATAAATCTTTTCTGTGGGCTTCCTCTTTGGAACGACGTAGCTGCTTAAGTTTAGTTGTGAACCTTTACAGTTTCTTCTTGGTCTTTAGTCTGGTGGTAAGGACCGATAAGCATCTTTTAGTGTTGTGTGGCAATGGTCTAATGTATTCTTGCCTCTAGTGGGACAATTGACATGCTGAAAGTATTTTGGTAGCGCTTTCCTTAAGTTTGCTTTGTTTAAATCTCCCAAAATAATGGCCAGTGAATTGGCTTATTTGGCTTCAGCCTCCATTATCTGGTCAGCTAGAGTTCGTAATGCCTTGTTTACACAAGCTTGTATAAAGCTTGGACATAAACAGCAATTAACAGAAATGAGGAGAACTCCTGTGAACAGTAAAATGGTTTACAGTTGATAAGTAAAGACTCTAAGTTTTCATCACAGAATTTATATATTATAGTTATATCCTGAGACCAGCTGTTATTGATATATAAGCTTAAGCCTCCTCCCTTCTTTTTACCTGATCATTCTGCAATTCTGTCTGCTCTATGTATCTGAAACCCTGGAATTTGCATGCTGTTGTCATCAATATCCTCATGTAACCAGGTTTCAATAAAGCATAGGGTAGCTGCGCTGTGAAAATCAGAGTTGCATCTGTTTAAAAGGAGTATTTCATCCATCTTATTAGCAAGTGAATGTAAATCTGTTAGGAAGATCGAAGGCAGAGCAGTTCTATTTCCCCTATTTCTTAGCTTGTTTAAAATTCCCGCCCTTTTACCTTTTACCTTTTACCTTTTAAAGTATTGATAGTCCAAATACTACGAAGTATTGCCACTCCTATTTTCCTATCTGAAAGGTACATGGATGTGCATGCATGCACACATGAGGGGTAAACTGCTTATGCTGACGGTTCCTGCTCTGCCGAGTTGTTCAGTGTAGACATCTTATTCCTAGCAAGACATTTGTACTTATGGGGTTAGAAAGCAGCCTTCATTAAGCCCCCTATGCTTAGGGTTATCTGATATGAAGTTAAAAAATCTAAATAACTATTGTACTGAATTGCAGCTTCAAGGCTGTGTTCATACAACAACCTTAACCAAATAAGCTACAAACCTAGTAAATGCATTTGTATAATATATTATGCCTGATAAATCTGAAGTTAGTTCTTTGTGTACTTCAACAAGTCTTCATATAAGCTATTTTATTTTAGTTTATTATTCAATGTGGTGAACAAACTCATAACATGGGTTAATTCAACAGCTAGGTCAAATATGTTGTTGCAGCATAATTCCTTAATTTACCAATCTACATAACTCGTGGATGAAAATTTGTCCACACCCTCTCTTTAATACAACAGGCTGAAATATTTTTCCTTTCAAAAAACAAATAATGTGCTTTGTTTTAGAACAG
Organism: Ahaetulla prasina; assembly: GCF_028640845.1. NCBI lineage: Eukaryota > Metazoa > Chordata > Lepidosauria > Squamata > Colubridae > Ahaetulla > Ahaetulla prasina. Next base: position 30,369,727 of record NC_080547.1, on the reverse strand, counting down.
CAACAAGGAAAGGCTACAGTAGAAGAGACAGGATATAGCCTTCAGCAAAGTATCCCAGTATTTGATGGTTTAATGCTAGAAATTATATGTCTCTGTGTGCAAATGATGGGAGTTAGATCTTATGATCTGTAACACATCATAAGATCAGGCTCTTAACCACAAACTTCAAAGGAGAGACTGAATTCTTGGCAACTGTTACAGCTCTTAATGTTAGAAGTATCTGCTGGTGCTAGTTAACGAAATTAAAACAGGCATAGCATGGCTCTTTTCTGTTTGATGATTCCAAGAAATAAACTAATATTGCTTATCCAAAGTAAGCCCTAAATACCAAGGATAAACTGTAAGCATGGACTGTAAAATTGCAGATGACCACTAAATCAAAACAAACATCAATAATTTTGTTTTTTGCATTTTTTTTTGCTACCATGTAAGAGTCAGTGAGATTATTATAGCCCACTCATATATAAGAATACTTGGGTAAGATTTTTCTTTTTAATTTAATTTATGTCTGCTCATTTGTTATGCTTGAATATATCAAATGGCAAGTGTGGAGAACTTGTAGCCCTTCCAGGAGTAACTTGTATTATAACCGAAACCGCTACTCAATTACATCTAGTGGACTACAGATACCTCACCTCTGCACCCTGATAAGGTGGATAAAGCTTCATGTGCTCCAACATTTTTGAGCTCACCAACCAACTTCCTAACTATTCCATTTTGGGTGCAAATGACTTCACTGCATCCTTTCAAAAAATTTGAGCAAAAACAGCTCTTTTGCACTCTGTTCAGTCTGTACTTTTGAGTGTAGATCTCAACTTGTTAAAATTGGTGAGCAGACCCCACCCTCTCTATGTTGTGAGATCAGGAAACAGTTTGTCATGCATAGTCGCAGTGAAGAGGTTTTGTTTGTGTCCAAGATACATTCAGCGTCCCTTGTTGATATGTAGACTTGTGTTTCCCAACCATGGTGCTTCCTGAAAAAAGCATTTTAAAATATTACTTTCCTTATTTCGGAAAGAAGCTGTCTCCATTAAATTGCCAAGCATTTTTCATTTTTTCAACATTTTTGCTGAAATTTGAGGAAACATGGAAATATACCAGATGAATGAATCTGTTAAAGGGCAGATGGGTAGTCAACTGACATTCTATTTAACCATTTAAAATACTTTGCTTTCTTTTGTGCTGTGTTTCATTCACTCTTTTTTGGGGGGAGGAGGTGGGCTAGAAGAAACCAAGATTTCTAGCTGCCACTAAATAATGCTTTAAATCCAGCATCACAATAATGTTTGTTTATGTGCTCTCTCATTTTTCCATATTTCTTGTTTCTAAATGTGGGGGTGAAAAAGTATGGGATAGCAAATCTTTGTTTGAATCACTTGCCCTAAATTGTCAGATGAAGGCAGCTATTTAAAATTTGGTAGAAAGGAAATTTGTACCTTCAACTCAGTTTTGACTCCTGCCTGGCGACTTCCTGGACAAATCCTTACAGTTTTCTTGGCAATGTTTTCCGAAGTGTCTTGCCAGTGCATCCTTCTTCAGGCTGAGAAAAAGCAACAAGTCCTATGTCAGGCAGTTTTCTTCATGTTAAGGCAGGAATAGAACTGGTTTATGGCCTGATGTTTAACCACTGCACCAAACCAGGGGTGAAATGCTCCCGGTTCGGACTGGATCACCCGATCTGGTAGCGATGGCGGTGGGTGGTTCGGAGAACCGGTAGCAAAAATCCCTGACCCACTCCCACCCCAGCTGAGCCACGCGATCATCAGAGGTGATCCGCCGAAAAAATGCTTTTAAAAGTTTTTTAAAAAAGCCTCTGATAATCATGCGGCTCAGCTGGGATTGTCAGAACTCTTTAAAAGTATTTTTTCTACAAGTTCTTCGACTGAAGAGGTTGTAAAAAAAAGCTTTTAAAAGGCTCCTCTGGTGATCCCAGCTGAGTTGCCTGATTGCCAGAACCTTTTAAAAGCATTTTTTTACAAGCTCTTCAGCCGAAGAGGTTGTAGAAAAAATTGCTTTTAAAAGTTTTTTAAAAAAGCCTCTGATAATCATGCGGCTCAGCTGGGATTGTCAGAACTCTTTAAAAGTATTTTTTCTACAAGTTCTTCGACTGAAGAGGTTGTAAAAAAAAGCTTTTAAAAGGCTCCTCTGGTGATCCCAGCTGAGTTGCCTGATTGCCAGAACCTTTTAAAAGCATTTTTTTACAAGCTCTTCAGCCGAAGAGGTTGTAGAAAAAAATTGCTTTTAAAAGTAAAAAAAAAAAGTTGCCAAGCCCACCCAGTCACATTACCACCACCCCCAAGCTATGCCTACAGAACCGGTATAACAAATTTTACATTTCACCCCTGCACCAAACTAAGGGGAAATGAAATGGATCAGCTGTTAGAGACCATCTCCATGGAAGAATATCCAGGGTGGATGATGGCTTTTCAGAGGAACACAAATGTCTACTCTGGGAAACAATATATTGGATTAAATAGGCCTTAGGTATGTTTTTACACAGTGTTTTGAGAAACCTGCTTATGAAGTGATAGGAACAATGGGAAATGGAAGAGACAAGACAGCAATGCACTTAAGAGGAGGAAAAGAGAAGCTTTTATAATCTTTCTCTCTGTGTTTTCCAAGCTTTCATCTGAATTTATGGGCAATTGTTTGATGTCAGTGGGTGGAGGGGAGTGAGCGCACCTTTAAAAATTCTCTTTCTTGGGTTCTCTAAAATCAGCACTTAGTTATAATTAGACACATTTATATTTTTGCTGGGTGATCACTTTCCTCTTTTTTACTTTGAAACAAGCTTTAGTATCCTATAACTATCACTGAGTATTGCATCTTATGATTTCTGATGAATATATTTTATGATTATAATCATGATTTATCACTTGTTGCTTATATGTACATTGAGAGCTGATGCACCAGAGACAAATTCTTTGTGTGTCCAATCACACTTGGCCAATAAAAAATTCTATTCTATTCTATTCTATTCTATTCTATTCTATTCTATTCTATTCTATTCTATTCTATTCTATTCTATTCTGCAATAATTGACATTTGCTTTTTTGTAACACATTCTTGTGAGAAGCGAAAGGGGAAGTTTGTTGGATGACAGGTGCAACTGAAATTATTAATCCTAACATAGTTACCAGGTATGGTTGCACTTCATGTAGAAGCGAAGACTTTTTCTGATGTTACATTGGAGCTCATCAAGCATGTGTGTTCCAAAGTTCTTAATTCTGATTGGTTTAGCTGCTGAGATGTCCTAGGGGCTTTAGATAGTCTTGTGAAACTGACTGAAAGAAAGTATTCTTTTTTCTCTGTAAAATATTTGTAGTATTAATATCCCACTACATCTGGGATATATTTTTGCCAGTTCCAAAGCTGAGCACCATTTGGAGGGAGAAGAGAAGGCTGGGAACACAGATGGCATCAACCTGATTCCTCATATGAACATTTAACATCTTTCTCTGCAGGTCTGAAGAAAAAGTTGGGTTAAGAGTGCTAAAACATAAAGTCAACTTAAGACCTTCGTGATGTGATCATGGCTGTATACAAGGTTGCTTATTACCTTAACACTGTGGAGAGATTTATCTTTCCTCACAATGTCTTTGGCAGCAAAAGTATCCGTCTGGAAACCTTCCCATTCCTTTAACAAGCTGCAGCCCTACAATGTCTTAGCAGTAGAATTTGGGAATTAATCTCTCAACATTTATCTCTTACAAAGACTCCCCCTTCTCTACAAGCCCTCAGTTCCTCCTCCAATGGACTGCAAATTTCTCCAAATAAGAGTAGGCAGGAGCTTGAAACCTAGTTGCATTTGCTACAGTCAACATATGCTGTAAATTTCATTTTACTTGTACACAGCCCATATAATACAGCCTCCAGCATGATTGCTAGCCAAGCAGTATCCAATTAAAAAAAGTTTCATTTCCTTATGCTGAGTGGGTAATTTTAGACATCTCATCTTTCCTGGATGGACTGCAGTGCTAAGCAATATGGCTGGTTGCTGCACTACCTTTGCTAACCCAAGATGGACATTGCATTAGCAACTTAATTACATTCTGCACAGGGAAGAAAATACGACTTTCTCCAAACTCAGGGTTAAAGAACCTCAAGCATCTTGCATAGTTAAAAAACAAAAACAAAACCCAGGTATATAGCCACTCTGTGTTTCACAGAAGGAAGTAGAGAAATGTTTAAAATAATGTTCACAAGTACTGTTGCCTGCCCTCCGCCTCAACTTTGAATTGAAATTAGCATGCTTTATTTATGGACTCCTTAAAGTTGACTACCTACATTCCAATCAGATTTCCAGGATATTTTGCAGTTGTAACTGAACTATACATTACTCTTTCTATCCTTCTCCAGACAGGCTGTTAATATTCAGGCTGGTTCCTCCTTCCCATGGTATTTAAGTAAAGTTCAGGGGAAAAGCATTTCTGAATAAATCTCTTTACTTCTAGGAAGCAGACAATGATTCATTTGTCTCAGCCCAGTTCTGAAAATAAGAAGATCCAAAAACAAGCATCTTCAACCTCCACATGGAAATAACTAATATGATTATGCTCAGCGGTGGGATTCAAATAATTTAACAACCAGTTCTGTGCCTTAATGATTTCTTCCAACAACCAGTTCACCAAACTGCTCAGAAAGTTAACGTTCTCCCGAAGTGGTGCGAACTGGCTGAATCCCACCACTGGTTATGCTGCAATGAACCTAGAGAACTCTGTAGGGCTTCTTGCTTCAGGAGCCCTAATGTCCAGTAAAAATACAAGTAGAAAAATTACTTGTAATTCCATGTAATTCCCATTATATTAAGAGAGTTGACCTAGAAGGAAGTATTTTCCATGATGTGTGATAGCTTTCCCTGAAAAGTAAGACCTTCTCCAAATCTGGTGACCTTTTAGAAGCAAGTAAAAATAGAATGTTTCTGGACAACTCCATAGGAATGTAGTATATTGCTTTCCTTTGGTTTTTATTATTATTATAATGGAGTTTGTTATTGAATTCATGTTTGTAATCTATATGTATGTATGTATGTATGTATATGAATTTGAAATGTGACCATATTTCATCATAATAGTCCCTATGAAAGTCTATGTCTATAAGTAACTCATTCTCAATTTATAAGTAATATCAGGTCTTCAATCTATTGAATGAGACCATTAATTTATTTTTCCAATAGTGGAAAACAAGCTTCAAATGTATAAGTAGAATCTGGAAAATTCTTTCCTTATCTCATATCTCCTCCAAGGAAACAAATTCATGGAACCCATGCTAGATTCCATGTAACAGCTCCAAAAGGGCAATACTTTACAATATTGGGGTTAGTGCTTACACAAATATAGGTATATATGTATTTTCCAAAGCACTTGAGGGCAGGACAAAAAGCAATGGATGGAAACTAATCAAGGAGTGAAGTGAACTAGAACTAAGAAGAAATTTCTTTTTAGAACACGGTTAGACAGTTGGACCAATTAATCAGTGGAACAACTTGCCTCCAGAAGCTGTGAATGCTCCAATACTGGAAGTTTTAAAGAAGAGATTGGACAACCATTTGTCTGAAATGGTATAGGGTTTACAAGACCTCCAACCATTCTATTCTATTCTATTCTATTCTATTCTATTCTATTCTATTCTATTCTATTCTATTCTATTCTATTCTATTCTATCCTATCCTATCCTATCCTATCCTATCCTATCCTATCCTATCCTATCCTATCCTATTCTAGTGTACCCCACCCCACCCTATCCCCAGTTCTTGCCCCAGCTCCTATTCACCTAGCAGTTCGAAAGCATGCAAATGTGAGTAGATAAATAGGTATAACTTCAGTGAGAAGATAATAGCATTCTGTGTACCTTTTACAATAGCCATGCTGGCCACATGACCACGGAAATTGTCTTTCGACAACACTGGCTCTCTTGGCCAAGAAATGGAGATGACCACCATGCCCTAGAGTCAGGCATGACTGACAGGGAAGACTTTACCTTTTTAAAATATATGTATGTACATTGATTGATTGATTATGTGCCATCAGGTTATTGTGGCCACACCTAGATAGTTTTTTCCCCCCATGATGATAAATCCCTAATCTATTCTTTCAGCACTTCCAAAGATGCAGTCGTTGCTCACAAAGTCCTGAGTCCAGCTAGTCATTGCCTTTTAGTTTCCTTCCACCTTTTTTTACTTTTACAGATTTCTCTAGAATTATGCAAATTATGCAAATGTTCCGGAAGTAGGATAATTTTAGCCTGGCCATTTGTACCTCAAATTGATAGTTGATAGTTTGCTGTCAAGCATTAAATATTGGAAGACAACAATTGGTGTTAATTTTCTGATTTGGCGTAACTTTGGAATTAATACATACACACACATCCCCACACACGTACATACATATATACCCAGCCTTGGTTGGATGGACAATATTAGGATATAAATACAATAGAATTCTATTATCTCTGGAAACAATTATATCAGTTAGAAACCTATGGAATGGAATGTCTAATAAAAGCATATTTTATCCCTTTTCCCATGCTAAACTGACTTCAGGGAGAAATCTCACATTAAAAATTGGGGAAAGGATGATAATATGGGAAAAAAATTGAATGAAGGCAGGGATATTGACTGGAGCAATTGAAAGATGATGAGGATGAATTTTTAATATTTGCTGTCCTTCAATTCACTGTCCTTCTAGGCTGATTGGTTACTGATCCACTGGTTTGATTTCAACAGTGCAATTTAGAAGGAAGAAAGGGGCTTTTGCAAGGTGAGATAACCTAGTAAATCTACTTTGAGTCCAGCAGAATTTCCCAGAGATCAACCAGTACCTTTCCTTCTGCTTCTCTTCATTTTCAACTTCTAATCCTTGCACTGACTTGTTTTTTTGTTTTTGTTTTATATTCTTCTTTCCCCAAGCCAAACATGAATAATCTAATAAGAAATAACCAAGTATAAGGAGAAAACCTTTACTCACTACCTACCACACCCTGGATTTTTTGTGGCTCTCCCTTTTTTGTTCTCTTATTTCAAGGCTGCTTTTAATTTTAACAGAATTCTCTTTGCCTCTAATATGCATTAAATGTCAAACTCCATTTCTCTCTGGTTTTGCTCCTAAAGAAAGACCTGAAATTCCTTCCTTCCTTCCTTCCTTCCTTCCTTCCTTCCTTCCTTCCTTCCTTCCTTCCTTCCTTCCTTCCTTCCTTCCTAAATTCTTAGTCTTCTTTGGGCAGGCAAAATAGCATCACTATCTTTGTAGTTCTAGGAAATCCTTAGAAGCCCTTTGTATTCAAAGTTAACTATGCCATGAAACCCAAATACACCTGATGGTTATCAGAGGCCACACATCAAAGTAGATCAGGTTGTAAATCTCCTGGTAAATGAAATGCAGAGCCCTATGAAAGCTGTATCTGGAGCTAATGGGCATCTCCTGCAGTGTCAATGCAGGAGAAATACATTGCATGTGACTGATAAGGGGTCAGAAAAGTTGGGAAATAAAGATAATGGAGCAATAAATGTGTTGGGCTACCAGAGTGGTCACTTATGGCTAGAATGGCCAAGTAAGAACAAAGATTCTGCTGAAGTACGATCTGGAGCAGCAGACACTGAAACTGTAAAATCAAACACTCTCAAAGTTGTCCCTGATCTCTCTCCCTCCCTCCCTCCCTCCCTCCCCATCCTCCCTCCTCCCCCTCCCCCTCTTGGAGTATATATAATTGATCAGTTTTAATTAAAGAACAATACCAATACAATGAGCTTTGGGTTTTGTCCTGGCCCCATCCACTTGGAAGCTGAGTGTGGAAAAATGGTGTACTTCCAGTTTCTTTGAGATGGTGACTCTGAATTCCTCAACATATTTGGTGCGGAGGAAGGACAAATGTTCTGCAGGACAAATCTTTATGTTGCCTTAGTGACTAAGAAGAAAGCTCATGCAGTGCATTATAGGACACTGAGCCAAGTGGTCAAAAAAAATCTTGAGCTTTGTTGAGTTCTTGGCACTCTCTGAGCTTGATTCCAGGTGTCTCATTACCATCTAGGTAGCATGATCAGTTTCAGAAGGACTAGTAGTCTCCAGAAATATTTATTACTTTTCCTGGGAGAGGTGAGTATTGGGTTTAAAAGGAGAGCATAACAATGAAAGAAGACATTTGTGGGAATTTACAAAAGAGAAAAGCATAAGCAGATTCTTCTATGTGGTAACCAGAGGGAAATGAATGGGGGGAGGGGAGCTCCTAACTTTGCTGAGTTGACAGATGAGATGTTTGGTAACAAGTGCACATGTGCCAGCTGCACACCACTCTTGAGAGATGTGATTTCACAGGGTGAATTGCTTGGCAAGCTGCTACAACTTGTGATGTGGCCATGTGTGGCAGTTCGTTCCTTTGTGCCTTTTTTTTCCTTTGCTCTCTCCCCCCATCCCCACTTTATTGAATCCAATATGGCAGGAAAGCACATCTTGACAGTTTAAAATGTCAGAGCCTATGGGAGTTTCAGACACTAAATCACACCTATCTTTTGCTCTCCCACACACTACTCTCTCTGTCACGGAGTTTGATGTTAATTTCCTAACTTGTAAAGAGATGACTTTGAGATTTGATCAACAAATTTTATATACAAATGGGGAGGAACTAAAAAAAAATCAATGGAGAGATGCTTTATCTTATTTTCACATATTGGGGATTACTGTCTGATTTGGGTATCGAATTCTCTATTGGGGAGTAATGCATATCAGTTATCTCAAATTGCTCCTTCTCCTCCTCCTCTTTTCTCTCCTTCTGAATAACAGTTATGCAATGTACATGAAGAACAGAACAAAACAAAACAGAATAACAGAGTTGGAAGGGACCTTGGAGGTCTTCTAGTCCAAACCCCTGCTTAAGCAGGAGACCCTATAACATTTCAGACAAGTGGGTGTGCAGTTTCATCTTAAAAGCCTCCATTGATGGAGCACCCACAACTTCTGAAGGCAAGCTGTTCCACTGTTGATTGTTCTCACTGTTAGGAAATTTCTCCTTATTCTAGGTTGAAAGTGAGACCTTTCAATTTCATAGCTATCATCACCTAATTATGGGAGTGTAAGTCCCAAATATCTGAAATTTGACAATGCAGTCAGGGGAATACTGTATGGGAACTGAAGACAACCAGAAAAGGCTGCACCATGGAATCTAACTATCATTGCCTGAAATAGATATTAACCAAATTTAAGCCTGTTGAATACCAGTAAGGTGGTGGCATTATCTCCCAAAACTGCAAACTTCATTTAGGAGAGGTTACATTTGAGAGCCAATATGATGTTGTGGTTAAGGCATCAGGCTAAAAAGTGGGAGGCCATGAATTCTAGTTTCACCTTAGTCAAAAACCCAGCTGGATGATCTTGGACTAGTCACTTTCCCTCAGCCCTAGGAAGGAGACAGTAGCAAAGTACTTCTGAAACACCTTGCCAATAAAACTGCAGGGACTCGTCCAGGCAGTCTCTGAGAATTGAACATGGTTTGAATGAAAATAAAGCAAAATGAATTACTATATTTCAGTTTTGGGAAATAGCACAATACATCATTGTCTTGCTGTGCTAATAGTGCTAATGGGGGTGTAGATATTATGACAGATATCCAACTATATGTTAGAATTTCTTTTGAAGGAAAAATCAGAACAAATCCATGGTGAAGTGTGGTCCCAGATGAACAAAACTGCCCTAAACTAATTTCCTCAATTTAATACCTGCCCTCCTCTTCCAGATGTTAAAACTCCAATTTTCATAATTTCTAGCCAGTATTAATTTACATTTTCAAACAAGACCTGAGTTTAAGGGTAAAGGAAGGCTATCTTAATCCATAATCCCATTCTCAGTCAGCTAATCCTCTTTTCACTTCAGTTGTCTTTCTTCCAACACTATCCTAAACATCATTCCAAGCTCTCTCTCTCTCTTCTGTTTGTTTAAGCATTAAATACTCTAAGAAACATTCTCCTCCCTCTCCTTTAGATAGAAATCCAGGACATCTTTCATTACAGAGATGTATTAGAGGTCTTCTATGATTGACAAGTGTTATCAAATGATGTTGAAAGCCTGTCCATCTCCATGCAAGGTTGTTTGCAATCTTCTGATGCTGTAGTGGAAAACTGGATGTTTTGCTCTATGTTATCTAGATATATCATATTTTCTTTTCTGAAGTTACTTCAGGGAAGGTGGCAAGTGACATGGCTTCTGTTGGCAGATATTCAGAGAAGGCAGACAAGCTTCATGCCACTTGGATGAGAACATAGAAGTCTGCAGCTGCTGAAAAATGACAGGAGTTGCTTACAGGTTGTTTGTGGAAAAGACAATGTAAGGAAACAAAACAGCAAAGCCTCTTTTAAGGTGGGCTTACCTGAAGACTCTAAGTATGTGTGGAGATATACAAGCAGTGTTCCAATATTTGACAGACAGCCACAAAGAAGATGGGGTCAACCTATTTTCCAAAGCAGCAGAAGGCAAAACAAGAAGCAATGGTTGGAAACTAATCAAGCAAAGTAGCAACCTAGAATAAGGAGGAATTTCCAGATAGTGACGACTATAAACCAGTGGAATGGTTTGGCTTCAGAAGTTGTGGGTGCTCCATCACTGCAGGCTTTTAAGAAGAGACTGGGCAGCCATTTATCTGCAATGTATAGGGTATCCTGCTTGAGCAGGGGTTGGACTAAAAGATCTCCAAAATCCCATCCAACTTTATTATTCCATGAAATCAGAAGTCTTCATTTCTTACCCTCTGCATCCCCAAAAGAGAGGCACAGGATCTATATAGCCATCTCCTCCCTGGTTTGGAAAGAAACATTTGATAGTTGAATTGGATGAGGTATGGAGAAATCAATTAGACATTTTAGAGGTTCCACAGAGTAATCAGTACTGTAGAACATGTTCTGCTGTAAACCAGAAGGAAGGCTCCCTGTGGAGAGTGAAAGCCTAGAAGTTTATACTGCCAATCAAGAGATTCAACATAGTGAACAATTCACATGGGGTGAGGCGAGTAGTGACTATTGTTGAATATATTGGTGCATGTGCAATTCCTTGTTTGGGATACTAGCATCTGAATGTAATCTGGCCTGGTTTAACCTTTGCAAATGATCAACACCTTTCTCTGGCAGACTGTATCTTGCTGTGTGAGACAGCATCAAAATGTTGCATATGGATTACCATCTGTGCTTCGCTGAGGTTGATGCAACACTACTGATATATTTACATGGCTGTGACTGAGATCAAACATCAGCAATATTACAATACATGTTTGACCCTTTCAGGAAACAGTTGGGATCTTGTGAGGAGATTTGGCAAAGTCTGGGCAGGCCTGAGATTATGTTACGGGCATAGTATGTAGGCAATGTCTACATTTAAAATATAAATGTTATTAAGAATTTTAAAGTGAACTAACAAAAAGTAATGCAAAATAAAGAGATCAAAGAGACAGAGAGGAAGGAAAAAAAGAAGAGTGTAGAAAGAAAGGATAAAAGAAATAGAAACAAACTTCCAATTTCCTTTGCAGCAAATACAAATATGTATACAAAGTTACATCTTATATGATTATGAAAGCTTGTTTTTTAAAATCCATTTTAATCACTGAAACCATGTATCACAAGTTCATTTTTTTCTCTTTCATGCAAAAAGTCTAGAAAGAATAGACAATATTGTAGTCTAGGAACTGGAAAGGTAATATACACACAGACACAGGTTTTGTGATTTTGAACATTGTATCCACTAGTGTCGTGATGGCGAACCTATGGCATGTGTGCCACAAGTGGCACGTGTAACCATATCAGTGGGCATGCGAGCTCAGCTCCGGCTTGTTTGCCAACTTCTGGTCCTACCAGAAGTAGGGAAATAGGCTCTTTCCTGCCTCCGGAGGGCCTCTGGGGATGGTGGGGAAGGCCTGTTTCTCTCTCTCACCTGGCTCCAGAGCCTCCAGGATACCAGAAATGGCCCATTTTCCAACTTCCAGTAGAACTGGAAGTTGGCAAACAAGCTGTTTTCAGCCACCGGAGGACCTCTGGTGAGGTGGGAAAGGCCGTTTTTGCCCTCCCCAGACTCCTAGAGCAGCCCTGGAGGCTGGGGACAGGAAAAAAAATGGCCTTCCAGTCCCACTGGAAGTTGGCAAATGGGCTGTTTTCAGCCTCTGGAGGACCTCCAGGGGGAGGAGGCTGTTTTCACCCTCCCCAGACTCCTAGAAAGGCTCTGGAGCAAGATGTGTGAGAGAAAAAGGCCTAGCAGGCTATGGCGTGCCAGGAGAGGGGGGAGCGGGGGGCCACGCACATGCGTGGGGGTGGGGGTGGGGCACATGCGCACATGCGATGCACCCCCACCCCCCCTCCTGGCATGCAATGGCAAAAAGGTTAGCCATGCACTAGTGGATGCAAGTGCCTTCCTTTTTCCCTTCCTCTTCCCTCCCAAATTCTCTTTAGATCTAAGGGTTGGCCAGCTGGAAGTGCACTTTACACAAATCTATAATTATTTCATTTTTCACTTTCAAAAAATGTTTTGTTTTCCAGCCATAAAGTCAAATTTATATCAAAGTGTGATGGTGGTCATTTCCAGTTTTTCTGCTTTGTGACTGTCTCAAAGGATTCCCATGAGATCATGAAGTCCAACAAGTCAGGTCAACTATTGGTGGTGTTTCATATCTCTTGTAGGTGTCAGAAGAGAATCTGTTCATAAAGCTGCCTGGAGAATGTTCTAAAGCAAAAGTTGAATAATTTCCTGACTACTCTCCTTTGTGGGTTTTTAAATCCAAATACATATTCTCTAGGCAACACATCCATTTCAACCCAATGGAGACAGCTGTATCTCTTAGTGAAATCTAAAATAGTTCTCAAGAAACAGCTTTGAACTGATCTCAAATGTGAAGTAGAACAATAGCCTGTAAAGTTCACCATGTTTAAAATGCAATTTTCATTTCTAAAATATAAAGGATTAAGGAAATCTATTTCCTGCTTTTATTTAATGTTTTGAATAGTTTTCCCCCTACTGTGATTTATAAAGAAAGCCAACCCCCAAGTAACAGATAGAACTTGTTTAAGCAGTGGTATGGCCATCAACACACCACATGGGGAAAACTAAAATAAATCAAACTGAAACCAATCAATCAAATCAGTCTTTATTTTATCACCAGTAATAACCAACTGCTCAGACTTAGAAAAGTTTTCTAAAGCTGATAACAAATGTTTCAACGCATTTTGTGTGGCGGAACACTAAACTGTGTGGCTGGCATGAAACCAAAATAAGCAGTTTCTCATCACTAATAAAAGTAGGGGTGAAATCTCTCCCTCCCTTCTAAATTAGCTAGTAATGTTCACGTGGTTCTCCCAATGGAAGGATATTCATTTATTTAATCTACACATATCTCACTTTTCAAAACTGTGCACCTAGATTGGAGTAAAAGAAATAGAGCGATGAAAGTAGACAGACAGACAGACAGACAGACAGACAGACAGACAGACAGACAGATATTCAACAAGCTGCTGCTATGGCTAAAAATAGACGCAAAGTTCCATATCTTTACTTCTAATGTCTAACCAGCTTTATCACAAAAGCAAATACCATTTGGCTCCTTGTTTTCAAGAACTAAATCAAATCAACTCAATCTTCATTATGGACTTAGAGCAGCATAACCAGAATTATTTCTTTCAGAGATCTTGATGCTACACTTCTGTTTTGTTTCTTCTCTTTCCCTCCTGTCTGCTTCCTGTATGGGATTTATGATAACTCATAACTCTTCACCATTAATTTATACCTTGAGCAGTCTGAAATGCAGAAGCAGAAGCTGGGTTTGTAACTATGACAAATGCGTAAAGGAGATAGGCTTTCTCTTTTTTTCATATCCATGCTTATAATTTGAGATCTTCCTGGGAGGTTCCTGAGATATTGTTCACCATCATCTGAGATGTGACAGGCAGCAAAACCATGCTTGCCATGTTAGATCTCTGACTTAGAATAGAATAGAATTTATTGGCCAAGTGTGATTGGACACACAAGGAATTTGTTTTGGTGCATATGCTCTCAGTGTACATAAAAGAAAAAGAAAAAAGAAAAAAGAAAAAAATACATCAAAGATACAACATTTACAACACAAATGATGATCATAGGTTGCAATTTAACCCTTAATGATAGCAACAAAAGTTACAGTCTTACAGTCACTCTCAAGGTATAGTCTTCCCTGCTTTCTATTCTGAAGACCTTCTGGTGCCAACTGAACACCTTTCTTTTTTTCTAACTTCAATTTAATCTGCTTCACTCTGATTATTTTGCTGTTGGCTTTCGGCTACTTTCAAAGTATTTGTGATGCTTTTTTTAATGCATTGCCAAGTCACTTTTCATTAAAAATGCTACCCACAGCAGTACTGAAATTACTTTAAAAGAAGGGGGTGAGGGAACGACCCACAAGTCTAATTTAGCAAGCTAGTGTTTTGTTAGTGTTTAAACACATACTTTGGCAATGTTCATTAAACCAACACATGTTTGATTGGTGGAATTTCTCTCTACTACTCTATCATCACCTCTATGTTTTATAGAATAGAATAGAATAGAATAGAATAGAATAGAATAGAATAGAATAGAATAGAATAGAATTTTTTATTGTCCAAGTGTGATTGGACACACAAGGAATTTGTCTTGGTGCATACGCTCTCAGTGTAAATAATAAAAGATACCTTCATCAAGATACAACACTTACAACACTTAATGATAGTCATAGGGTACAAATTTAACACTTAATGATACAACACTTAATGATAGTCATAGGCTACAATTAAGCAATCAGGAAACAATATCAGTATAAATCATAAGGATACAAGCAACAAAGTTACAGTCTTACAGTCACTCTCAAGGTATAGTCTTCCCTGCTTTCTATTCTGAAGACCTTCTGGTGCCAACTGAACACCTTTCTTTTTTTCTAACTTCAATTTAATCTGCTTCACTCTGATTATTTTGCTATTGGCTTTCGGCTACTTTCAAAGTATTTGTGATACTTTTTTTAATGCATTGCCAAGTCACTTTTCATTAAAAATGCTACCCACAGCAGTACTGAAATTACTTTAAAAGAAGGGGGTGAGGGAACGACCCACAAGTCTAATTTAGCAAGCTAGTGTTTTGTTAGTGTTTAAACACATACTTTGGCAATGTTCATTAAACCAACACATGTTTGATTGGTGGAATTTCTCTCTACTACTCTATCTCTATCATCACCTCTATGTTTTATAGAATAGAATAGAATAGAATAGAATAGAATAGAATAGAATAGAATAGAATAGAATAGAATAGAATTTTTTATTGTCCAAGTGTGATTGGACACACAAGGAATTTGTCTTGGAGCATACGCTCTCAGTGTAAATAATAAAAGATACCTTCATCAAGATACAACACTTACAACACTTAATGATAGTCATAGGGTACAAATTTAACACTTAATGATACAACACTTAATGATAGTCATAGGCTACAATTAAGCAATCAGGAAACAATATCAGTATAAATCATAAGGATACAAGCAACAAAGTTACAGTCATAAGTGGGAGGAGATGGGTGATGGGAACAATGAGAAGATTAATAGTAGTGCAGACATAGTAAATAGTTTGACAGTGTTGAGGGAATTATTTGTTTAGCAAAGTGACGGCGTTCGGGGGAAAAAACTGTTCTTGTGTCTAGTTGTTCTGTTGTGCAGTGCTCTATAGAGTCATTTTGAGGGTAGGAGTTGAAACAGTTTATGTCCAGGATGCGAGGGGTCTGTAAATATTTTCACAGCCCTCTTTTTGATTCGTGCAGTATACAAGTCCTCAATGGAAGGCAGGTGGGTAGCAATAAATAGTAATTTAATATAACAAAATAACAAAGTTGGAAGGGACCTTGGAGGTCTTCTGGTCCAACCTCCTGCTCAAGCAGGAAACCTTGGGCAAATAGTTGTCCAATCTCTTCTTAAAAACCTTCAGTGTTGGAGCATAATATGAGGAATATGTATTGGAAATCCCCATCTGTCTGTCTTTCTGTAGCTGAGCACCCCACATTTCTTTGTACTTCCAGGAAAATGCTGTCCCCTTAATTCTTAGAAAAAAACCAAAAGCCTTGGGTGAAAATGCCTCCCATGTTGTTGTCTTCAGATGCTGCATTAATGAGCCCTACCATTCATGGAGAAAATGCCAAGTTTAAGACCAATGACTCCCTCATTGCTTTCACAGCATAGTAGCAAAGCGGTGCTAATGCATCCTGGACCGCCACAGACATTTTCCCAAGAGAATCAGATTTTCTTTTGTCCTTCTGCTTCAGAGCCAGAAGTAAACACATCTGCTTGTGTTTTGCTCCATTGCTTGTCTACTGGAGGACTGCTTCCTGCAGCTGCTTGCAAAACTCACCATTATATCCCGGCTCAAGTTCTGTATATAGCTTGCCTTCTGCTGGGACATCCACAATGGGTTGTTGTGTAACTCACTGTTTCTGCTAAAGAGTGGATTTCCCACTTCTGAGGAAATTTCTCACCCCTCCAGGTTCTTGGGTGAGATGTATTGAAGGGCCATTGGTGGCAGTTCTTGATTCAAAACAGCTCATTTAGTGACTGTTCAAAGTTACAACAGCATCAATAAAGTGCGTTATGATCATTTTTCATACTTATGACTGTTGCAACCTCCCCATAATCTTGTGATCAAAATTCAGATGCTTGGCAACTATCGTATATTTTTAATCATTGAAGTGTCCTGGGGTCATGCAATAATCTTTCACAAAGTTAATGGGAAACCCATTCACATTACAACCATGCTACTAGCTTAACAATTGTGGTGATTCACTTAAGGTTGTAAAATAGGGCAAACTTCACTTAACAATTGTCTCGTTCAGCAACAGATACCTTGGGCTCAATTGTGGTCATAAGTCGAGGACTACCTGAAGTCAGTACCATCAAAGGAGTTCAGCCTTCTGCTTACTCTCCCAACATTCTTATGAAATATATATATATATATATATATATATATATATATCTGGAATTATTTCCCAGATTTTCTCATACACATGCCTTTCTTATCACACCATACACACCCAGGTGTTTTCACGTGGGAGGTACAGGTGGTTCATTTCTCTTTAGTTCAAACATACCTCCTCTTGCTCCATCAGTTGGGTGTGTTACTTGCTTTTTGTAGCCTGCTGTCGAAATGATATAAGATCCCTGGTGTTGATTCCATAGAAATGGCTTTGTTCATTACAGCTTTCATTTTGATTTATGAGTTGTGGTAAGGTTGGGCAAAATCGGCTTCATGTAATAATGTGACACGTTGATGCATGAGATAGGGGCAATCAACACCTAAGGACAGCTCTTTTCTTGGATACAAAAATCTGAGGAGGGTCCTGGAGTAGCCTGAGGAACTCTTATAATGAGCAAAATCAATAGCAAAACAACCGCAACACAATTGCCTAGGCAACAGAAGAAGATAGTGCTCCCACCCAATGTGAAAGTTCTTCGTCAAAAAATCCTGTCCATATGCAATCAGACAACAATAATATGCCCTGTCCATAGGAAGACTGCATTGACAGGTATTTACAAGCATTTATAGATTATCTACAGTGAGACTAAGAAGCAAGCTAGAGCTTAAACAATGAGTAATATGTTTACCTGCCCAGGCAAGAGATACATAAGATGTATGTATAAATTGCAGGTGTCAACTAATCAGTTTTCTAGACTCCACCAATCAGTTTACATGGTCTAACCGATCAACTTACAAAAAGCAAATATTGCATGTTGGTGGCCTGCCAGCATTTGTACGGAAAAAAAAAGTTCAAGATCTACTTTCTGATAGGAGTTTTTTTTTAATCAAAGGGACCACCCTGAAATCTGATGATGTAGCTTTGTAAATTCTTTCACTTTTGACCGTGATGATCATCCCATCTTTGCCCGTCTTAGAACAAGCTTACTTGGATGGGTGTGTTTGAGCAAGGAACTGCTTAGTGCCTTCTGGCTCTCTTGTCAATTTCAAACATGACACAGATACAAAAGTACCTTTTTATAGGTAGGAAATTATAGGTGCTGGAACTTCAAAGGTTGTTGAGCAAGAGAGTTTCTTTGATAAATGACAGCATTGTTAACCATGATTTATTGCAGGGTCTAGCTCATCAAACCCAAACAACCAGTTTCTATGCATTGGATTTCAGAATAAGTTATTTCCCTCTTCTGTTTTATATTGTTTTTGTTTCTTTCTTGCTTTGGGTTATCCATTGCCAGGAGATAGCTGGTTTAAGTACTGGTGAAATAGCTCATTTATTAACTTGTCATCACCTGTCATAAAGTTAGCCAAATGCAAAGTGATTGTGCACTTAAGTCTGAATAATTACCCTGTTATTAAAGCTGGCTTATTTCAGCTATCCTCGGTTACCTTTGTTCTATTTATTTTGAAAGTCAGCACAGAGCTGAATACAGCTTTTTTCCCTTTGTTCGGTTGAAGAGGGCCTCGAAGTAAGAACTTCACAAAGGTGTTTAGTTCACTTTGTTCACTTTTCAAAAAACTGGCTACTTATGTTGTTTCCTAATATCTTGAGAGCCTTTGGTTAAGGGAGGCTGCTTAAAACTCTCATTCGACCAAGTGGAAATGGTATAGGTTATTAGAATTTCTCCCTATATGAATCACACAAAGTCTCATTTTGCATGGTTACTGGGTTGTTTGTTTAACAAATTAAATTGTAAACCAAAGAGCTGAATTCGCAAAATATAGTAACACACACACACACACACACACACACACACACACACACAAAACCCCTAATTAGACTTAATATTATACAAGCTTAACATATTGTGCAAATTTATTTAATTTGATTGAGACATTGCTGGATTACAATTTGCTCTGCAGCTATAAGGCTTATATCTGACCTGGTATTGCAAAAATGAAACATGGTAATCCTTTATTTATCATTTATTGAAACTGTTATGTAAAACTTATGTATTTAAATGTATGAGAAGCTATGTGAGTATTTCTCTCTCTCTCTCTCTCTTTCACACACACACACACACACACACACACACACACTCACAGACATAGACCTTTAATAAAAAAAGGTTTTGTGTGAAAATAACCAAGAAGATCAGGTATTTAGTAATGTAATGACCATTAGATGGCAGCAAAGAGTTAGTATTTACTATATAACTTTGCTGCCATCTAGTATTAATCAGAGTTTTGCAGCTCAGATATAGTCCTAGATCTGGTTGATCCAACAGTTCAAGTCATATTGTGGATTGTAAACTCACTCAGCTATTTAAATTGATTAAACATGACTTCTGACCTATGTTTGTGTGAGTCCGAGCAATTTTGTTTATTTAGTAGATTCAACAGTAAATCATTTAAACATCATGAACCAAATAACTAATATGCATGTTTCTCTTAAAGAGTATATTCTTCTATACTTTTCAGCTAATTCTTAAGAGAGAAAACTTGATGATCCCTACATACTTTTTGTAATATGGTAGCATTATGGTATGTATACCCTTGGAAGCTGATTGATATGTTAAACCAAACATTTAAAAACAGAACACACAAATCAGATCTTTTTCGAATTCAAAGAAAAATGCAGGTCACTATCAAGAACGTTAAGATAGTTGAGAATCTTTCATTCTTTATTGATGTGTTCTAGATCATAATGAGATTTTTCTTCTTGATTTTTTCATCTCAGATAAGAAACTGGTTATTAACTGGTTATGGTTCGGTTCTGCAACCCAACAAGAAAAACACAGACTTCAGAGGATAATTAGAACTGCAGAAAAAATAATTGCTACCAACTTGCCTTCCATTGAGGACCTGTATACTGCACGAATCAAGAAGAGAGCCGTGAAAATATTTGCAGATCCCTCGCATCCTGGACATAAACTATTTCAACTCCTACCCTCAAAACGACGCTATAGAGCACTGCACACCAGAACAACTAGACACAAGAACAGTTTTTTCCCGAAGGCCATCACTCTGCTAAACAAATAATTCCCTCAACACTGTCAGACTATTTACTGAATCTGCACTACTATTAATCGTTTCATAGTTCCCATCACCAATCTCTTTCCACTTATGACTGTATGACTATAACTTGTTGCTGGCAATCCTTATGATTTATATTGATATATTGATCATCAATTGTGTTGTAAATGTTGTACCTTGATGAACGTATCTTTTCTTTTATGTACACTGAGAGCATATGCACCAAGACAAATTCCTTGTGTGTCCAATCACACTTGGCCAATAAAATTCTATTCTATTCTATTCTATTCTATTCTATTCTAAAGATGTTGATAGATTTTGCCAGGGAATATTGAAATTTGCCCCTTCATGGATTACTGCCTTATTGTGGTGAAGGGGCTTGCATAGCTCAATGAAGCTATGAGCTATGCTGTGCAGGGACACCCAAGACGGACAGGTCATAGCAGAGAGTTCTGACAAAATGTGATCCACTAGAGAAGGAAATGGCAATCCACTCCAGTATCTTTGCCATGAAAACCCCATGGACAGTACAAAAAGGAAAAAAGATATGATGCTGGAAGATGAGCCCCACAGGTTGGAAGGTATCCAATATGCTACTGGGGAAGAGCGGAGGGCTAGTACTAGTAGCTCCAGAAAGAATGAAGCGACTCGGCCAAAGGCAAAAGGATGCTCAGCTGTGGATATATCTGGTGGTGAAAGGAAAGTCTGATGCTGTAAAGATTTTTTCTCCATAGGAACCTGGAGTGTAAGATCCATGAATCAAGGCAAGCTGGACGTGGTCAAACAAGAGATGACAAGACTGAACATCTTAGAAATCAGCGAACTAAAATGGACAGGAATGGGTGAATTTAATTCAGATGACCATCAGGTATACTACTGTGGCAAGAATCCCTCAGAAGAAATGGAGTAGCCTTCATAATCAATAAAAGAGTAGGAAAAGCAATACTGGGATACAATCCCCAAAATGACAGAATGATCTCAGTTCAAATCCAAAGCAAACCATTCAGTATCACAATAGTCCAAGTCTAAGCCCCAACCACTGGTGCTGAAAAGGATGAAATTGACCAGTTTTACAAAGCCCTATAACACCTTATAGAATTAACACCAAAAAATAATGTCCTTATCATCATGGGGGATTGGGTGCTAAAATAGGAAGCCAAAAGATAACCGGAATAACAGGCAAGTTTGGCCTTGGAGTACAAAATGAAGCAGGGCACAGGCTGATAGAATTCTGTCAAGAGAATACGATGGTCATAGTAAACACTCTTTTCCAACAACCCAAGAGACGACTGTACTTATGGACATCACCAGACGGTCAACACAGAAATCAGATTGAGTATGTGCTCTGCCGCCAAAGATGGAGAAGCTCTATACAGCTAGTGAGGAGATAGTATTCCAGCTGAGCTATTCAAAATCTTAAAAGATGATGCAGTAAAAGTGCTACATTCAATTTGTCAGCAAATTTGGAAAACTCAGCAGTGGCCACAGGATTAGGAAAGATCAGTTTACATTCCAATTCCAAAGAAAGGCAATGCCAAAGAATGTTCAAACTATTGCACCATTGCACTCATTTCACATGCTATTAAGGTTATGCTTGAAATCCTACAAGCTAGGCTCCAGCAGTATGTGGATCGAGAACTACCAGATGTACAGGCAGGATTTTGAAGAGCCAGAGGAACTAGAGACCAAATTGCCAACATATGCTGGATCATGGAGAAAGCTAGGGAGTTCCAGAAAAACATCTATTTCTGCTTCATTGACTATGCTAAAGCTTTTGATTATGTAGATCACAACAAATTGTGGCAAGTTCTTAAAGAGATGGGCATAGCAGACCATCTTATTTGTCTCTTGAGGAACCTGTATGTGGGTCAAGAAGCAACAGTGAATACTGGACACGGAACCACTGATTGTTTCAAAATTGGGAAAGGAGTCCGGCAAGGAGAAAGGAGAAAGCAGTGGCTGCAGCTAATCTCTTTTCTAGACATTCCCTGCTATATTTATTTATATCAGTTACATCCCAAATCTTCACCAACTGCTATTGAATGGTTGGCAGAGGAATTATTATAGGAGAAAAAGAGGCAGAGCTTGGGGGTGGAGTCAAGAGAAGAATCAGTCTGGAGTCACTATGTTCCCACAAGTAATCCAAGTCGAGTCTCCCTTGATTTCTGTTGATTCTTATCTAGCTCCAATTTACTGCTGACCATACGTTGCTTAGATTCTTGTGTATAGGCTTGAGCAATAAATCTTCTAAACTAGAACTTAATGTGTGATTCTGATTACTTGTGCCTGACCGCTAACACTGACACACACACACACACACACACACATTTGTTTTCTGAGGTTTTTGCGGGTGTTTAAAGCCACAGGACACGATATTGACTTTAAAAAGACCAGAACTATCGCCAAAACTGAACATTTTAACAACAGAATAATCAGAGAAGCCATTGAGATAGAAAAACGCCCACACAGCATGAACAAACGAGATGATACCTCCCGCCTACCAGCCATTTGGAAACCCGCCCTTATTGACAAACGAGTCCCTAACACGAGGAATGACACCAGACCCACACTCACGAGGTCCACACAGGATGTCACCACCACACATTCACCCAGAAAGCAGACCCAAACCCACACTGATCATGAAGCATGACCAAGGACCAGAAGCCAGACCGCAGCTGCAACATTAGCCATTTCAAACCCCTCCAATCCATACATGCAGCAGACTGACACCCAATATGAAGATGTAGCACGACCATGAACACGAAGCCAAACAACAGAAATGCAGCTCACCAGCTCAAATCCCCCTGCAACTCAGACTAATCTGAGCACAACCAAGCCCCCACCCAAACAGGACATACCCCCAGCCAATCAGAGCACAAAAAAACCCCATCCAATCAGAGCACAGCCAAGCTCCCACCCAACCAGTTCAAACCCCCACTAGCAGTTAAAAAGGAAGAAACAGCTGCAATCACACATTGCTCCCAGAAGCACGAAGATGACGAATGAGACTTCGTCGAAACGTCGGCAAGACACTTCCAATTTTACGCGGGAGAAAACCCGAATAACCAAAGACCTACACACACACACACACACACACACACACACACACACACACACATATAGAAATGTTTTCTGAGGTTTTCGCGGGTGTTTGTATGTAGGTCTTTGGTTATTCGGGTTTTCTCCCGCGTAAAATTGGAAGTGTCTTGTGACGCTGACAGTCTCATTCATCATCTTCAGGCTTCAGCTTCATGCTTCTGGGAGCAATGTGATTGCTGGAGCTTCTGGGAGCAATCACACATTGCTCCCAGAAGCACGAAGCTGAAGCCTGAAGATGACGAATGAGACTTCGTCGAAACGTCGCCAAGACACTTCCAATTTTACGTGGGAGAAAACCCGAATAACCAAAGATCTACATATATAGATATATAGATAGATATATATGTGTGTGTGTGTGTCTGTGTGTGTGTGTGTACGTGTCACCAAGATACTCTCAACTTTACACGGGAAAAGACCCGAATATGCCAAGACCTACATACATATTTATGTATATATATGTATATGTATTTGTTTTCTGAGGTTTTCATGGGTGTTTGTATATAGGTCTTTGGTTGTTCGGGTTTTCTCCCGTGTAAAATTGGAAGTGTCTTGGCGACGTTTCGACGAAGTCTCATTCGTCATCTTCAGGCTTCAGCTTCATGCTTCTGGGAGCAATGTGTGATCGCAGCTGTTTCTTCCTTTTAACTGCTAGTGGGGGTTTGAACTGATTGGGTGGGAGCTTGGCTGTGCTCTGATTGGATGGGGTTTTTCTGTGCTCTGATTGGCTGGGGTGTGTCCTGTGTTGGTGGGGGCTTGGTTGTGCTCAGTCTAGTCTGTGCTGCAGGGGATTTGAGCTGGTGAGCTGCATAGCTGTTGTTTGGCTTTGTGGTGGTGCTACATCTTCATAGTGGGTGTCAGTCTGCTGCATGAATGGATTGGAGGGGTTTGAAATGGCTAATGTTGCAGCTGCGGTCTGGCTTCTGGTCCTTGGTCGTGCTTATGATCATTGTGGGTTTGGGTCTGCTTTCTGGGTGGATGTCGGTGGTGACATCCTGTGTGGACCTTGTGAGTGTGGGTCTGGTGTCATTCCTCGTGTTAGGGACTCGTTTGTCAATCAGGCGGGTTTCCAAATGGCTGGTAGGCGGAGGTGTCATCTCGTTTGTTCATGCTGTGTGGGCGTTTATCTCAATGGCTTCTCTGATTATTCTGTTGTTAAAGTGTTCAGTTTTGGCGATAGTTCTGGTCTTTTTAAAGTCAATATCATGTCCTGTGACTTTAAAGTGTTGGACCAGGGAAGAAGTTGGTTCCTCTTTTTTGAATGAGTTCTTGTGTTCTTCAATGCGTGCACTTATTCTTCTGTTGGTTTGTCCAATGTATGTGGTGGGGCAGGCGGTGCATGGGATTTCATATACTCCTTGATTTTCTAACTCAATTTTGTCTTTGGGGTTTCTTAGGATGGTGGATATTTTTCTGTTTGTGCAGAATGCTGTCTTGATGTTGTGTTTGTGGAGGATCTTGCTGATTCTGTCTGTGGTGCCTTTTATATATGGGAGGAGGGCTGTGCCGTTTTCTTGTTCTCTGTCTTGGATTTTAGTGGGGGGTTCTTTTTGGATTAGCTTGGTAATCTTATTTCTTTGGAATCCATTGGATGTTAGTACGTTAGTGAGAGTGTCTAGTTCGGGTTTTAGGTGTTGTTCATCAGCTAAGCATTTTGTTCTGGAGATGAGTGTCTTGGCTATGGAGTTGATCTGTGCTGGGTGGTGGAACCGAACTAGACACTCTCACTAACGTACTAACATCCAATGGATTCCAAAGAAATAAGATTACCAAGCTAATCCAAAAAGAACCCCCCACTAAAATCCAAGACAGAGAACAAGAAAACGGCACAGCCCTCCTCCCATATATAAAAGGCACCACAGACAGAATCAGCAAGATCCTCCACAAACACA
Source organism: Ahaetulla prasina (assembly GCF_028640845.1). Taxonomy (NCBI): domain Eukaryota; kingdom Metazoa; phylum Chordata; class Lepidosauria; order Squamata; family Colubridae; genus Ahaetulla; species Ahaetulla prasina. The sequence goes on along the minus strand of NC_080547.1, from coordinate 30,344,794 downwards.
ACATCAAGACAGCATTCTGCACAAACAGAAAAATATCCACCATCCTAAGAAACCCCAAAGACAAAATTGAGTTAGAAAATCAAGGAGTATATGAAATCCCATGCACCGCCTGCCCCACCACATACATTGGACAAACCAACAGAAGAATAAGTGCACGCATTGAAGAACACAAGAACTCATTCAAAAAGAGGAACTAACTTCTTCCTGGTCCAACACTTTAAAGTCACAGGACATGATATTGACTTTAAAAGACCAGAACTATCGCCAAAACTGAACACTTTAACAACAGAATAATCAGAGAAGCCATTGAGATAGAAAACGCCCACACAGCATGAACAAACGAGATGACACCTCCCGCCTACCAGCCATTTGAAACCCGCCTTATTGACAAACGAGTCCCTAACACGAGGAATGACACCAGACCCACACTCACAAGGTCCACACAGGATGTCACCACCGCACATCCACCCAGAAAGCAGACCCAAACCCACACTGATCATGAAGCACGACCAAGGACCAGAAGCCAGACCGCAGCTGCAACATTAGCCATTTCAAACCCCTCCAATCCATTCATGCAGCAGACTGACACCCACTATGAAGATGTAGCACGACCACAAAGCCAAACAACAGCTATGCAGCTCACCAGCTCAAATCCCCCTGCAGCACAGACTAGATTGAGCACAACCAAACCCCCACCAACACAGCACACAACCCCAGCCAATCAGAGCACAGAAAAACCCCCATCCAATCAGAGCACAGCCAAGCTCCCACCCAATCAGTTCAAACCCCCACTAGCAGTTAAAAGGAAGAAACAGCTGCGATCACACATTGCTCCCAGAAGCACGAAGCTGAAGCCTGAAGATGACGAATGAGACTTCGTCGAAACGTCGCCAAGACACTTCCAATTTTACACGGGAGAAAACCCGAACAACCAAAGACCTGTATATGTATTTATATATATTTGTAAAAAGGGAGGAAAATTTATTGCTTTTTCTTTTCTTTTAGCATCCAGCCAGGGTGGATCCTACATGTTAAATGTTAAATTTAATTGATCACTTTTTTCTCTCTTTTTTTTGCACTAGTTTTTTCTTTTTTTGTTGTTAGAGTTGAATGTTTGCTTTTGTATGGTTTTACTTTATTTTTCTGTTTTATATTTTATTGTTTATGATAAAACAATAAATAATATTTAAAAGTGTTATAAAAAATAAAAATCTTGCTACATATTTTCAGTCAACTTAAAAAAATAGTTGTAAATATTGTGGTGGACTGCAGTGAGAAGGTGGAGGGGATGCATTCCAGAGGAGTAAGAGGCAACACTTCAGATAAGATATGTGAGAGAAAGAATGTGAAGACACCCCCTTCCTAATAGTTCATAGAATATATTGTATGGTAGATGCAGAGAGTAGAATCTTCAGTTCAGCAAGATCTTGTACAGGAGTGTGAAACAATAAAAAAATCTGAGCTTGGAAGTATTGCCACATGTAATTCTTGGTTTTGGGCCTGACAATATTTTTTTAAAAAAAACAAACAATAAAACCAGGCATTATGGATTTCTCCACAGCATTAATGCATATGTTGATAAGGGAATTTCAGCCTATCATAAATCCATCTGAGATGGAACAAGAGATTTCACTTGTCAGTTGGCTTACAAGTGAGAAGTTGGCTTATTTGCACAGGCATAAGAACAATGCAAAGCTTTTCTTGCCCATAGAGGCTGGAGGTTCACTTCTATACTTGCTAAATTTCATACAATTTGAATCCCACCCGCAATCCTACACATTCAGAATAGAAAGAAACCAGAGTGAAAGATTTTCAAATTAAGTTAGCAGTACTTACATAATGGTAACATTAGCAATGAAAAGTTTAATATTGTGTGCAAAGAATTGGGACTACACATCAAGTTCCAGTTAAGATTTATTGATCAGGCCTATTCACAAGAATCTAGTCAAGTAATAGTCATGCTATAATGGGGCTAGATAAGTGTCAATGCAATTCAACAGGAGCTGGACTTAGATTGTTTGTGGGAACATAATGACTCTAGGTTGATAACTCATTTGGCTGCACTTTGGGCCCTGTCTGCTCTTCTCCTACATTTAAGTCTATATTAATTTGCTTACATTTAACATACTACACCATGGAACAGTGATCAAATCCTGTTAAATACAAAGGCACAAAGACTCATAATCTTGTAAGATTGTGTCAGATTTACTGACACATACATTTACTCCTACAGGTTGGTACTTGATGCACAAAGCAATTTTTGATCCAATATGCAAATAATAAATAATCTGCTTCACCCCCCTTCTTCGCCCTTAATAATAATAACACATAAAGGAGCAAATGAAGTTTCCTAATACAGTACATCTCTTTGGAGACAAGAACAAGTTGTTGCTTGTTTTAATATTGTATTATTTTATATTTCAGTTTATTATAGTTCTCATTATTTCATTTGGTATTAATTTTAATTATAACTTTAGTTGTAAATTTTTACAGAGTGATTTTATGTCTCTATAACTCAATTTGTATTTTTAGATATTATTCCATAGATTGTATGTATTAACATTTATACTCTACAATTTTATAATGCTATACTATAGTTACCAAAACCCTAATATTTTAGTGGGAGCAAGATTTTATTTTGTGTTAGTAATTTTAACTTTCAGTTATTTTGCTGCAGTGTATAAGCTAGGCTGTCATGATTTACAATGAAATGTAAATTTCGTTGGTTAATATTACTTTATGTGAGTTAATGACTGAAAATAAAATTAGTACTCTTACGGCAAATTTGTTAAGAACTTCAACATTCTTGGAGAAATTTAGGGAATTTGGGAAGATTATTTTAGAGGCATTCACACAAAATATAGTTTATACCTACTATTTTAAAGATGGGCCAAATTAGGGATTAGGGAAAGAAGATTCTTTTTCAATCTCAAAGCTCAGAGAACCGCAGATGCACAAATGATTGTAACACATAGAGGGGCATTTAAATGCCGCTGGCTGAAATTTGGTGTCAGCGTGGCACCAGGACTATTTCAAAGCATAATGGAATGTGTTAGATTCGGGCAATAACGAGGCAGGAGACCAGGATAGTGACAACAGCTCTTTACTATATGGTGAACCCAGCGGCCAGGGCTGGGAAAAACCTCTCTTTATATACAGTTTAGCAGGCTTCAACCAATCAGCAACGTGCTATTTTCCAAAACTTTTAAAGATACATTACACTCCTTCCTCCCAGAAAACACTTTACCAATATTTACATGAAATTAACATCTTATTTGTCAACGTAATCACGCAAGTAGACTGGGCGTCTCCTGACTCTTCGGACCTGCAATGCATTTTCTGGGAGTGAGTCGAGCTGACCGGAGGGACTGTTTGTTCCTCTCAGCTCCTCCTCTAGCCATCCGGCCCTGGATTATTTGCAGAGTCGCCCCTGCTGTTTTCAGGAGGAACCGGTTGGCGTCGCTGGACCTCCTGCAACTCAGATAAGTCCTGCGCTTTGCCCGGGTTTGAGTCAGCTGTGGATTTATGCATTGAATAGTCAGGTCTGTTTCATCTGATTCTGCTTTACCGGTTATGCTTTCCTTATTTGATCTATGTGGGCGTTTCCATACCCGGCCATCCTCTATCTCTACTAGATATGATTTTGGTCCTGTTATTTCTAGGATTTTCCTGCTAACCAGGTCGGGCCCTCGCTGTAGTTGTGTGCCCACACTAGGTAGCCTACTGCCATCTCTCTTGTTTTACCGTGTGCCTTTGTAACCTGGTGTGTAGTTTGGGTTTAAACGGTCTAGTGGGCACCTAAGCTTCCGACCCATTAATAGCTCGGCTGGGCTGTGGCCAGTTGTTACACAGGGGGTTCTGTGTTGGACTGCTAGATGTGTATCAATTTTTGTTTGCCAATCGCCTGGCCTGATTCTGGACAATGCTTCCTTTGCGCTCCGAACGAAACGTTCTGCAAGGCCGTTCGTCGCAGGGTGGAAAGGCGCCGAGAGGACATGTCGGATGCCCTCCTCTGCCAAGTACCCCTCAAACTGGGTTGCCGTGAATTGCGGGCCGTTATCGGAGACTAAAGTGTCGGGCAACCCGTGGGTTACAAATAGGTGCCGTAGGACTGAAATCATGGCATCAGCTGTCATGGATCTCATGAGGATGATTTCCAGCCATTTGGAGTAGGCATCGATTACTACCAGAAAGGTTTGGCCGTGGAAGGGGCCGGCAAAATCGATATGGATCCTAGACCAGGGGCCCTGGGGTCTCTCCCATTCCCGAATCGGGGCCGTTTGGGGTAGCGGTCTGGATTCCTGGCATGCCTGGCATTTCCCTACCCTTTCAGCAATTTCTGAGTCCATTAGGGGCCACCACACATAGCTTCTCGCTAGACCCTTCATTCTCACAATCCCTGGGTGACCTTCGTGAAGGAGATCCAATACCTTTTTCCTCAATTTCTCCGGGATCATCACTCGATCCCCCCATAGCAGGCACCCCCCTTGAGCCGAGAGTTCCCCACGTTTTTTTACAAACTCTTTAAAACGCTCGCCCGGCGCAGCGGGCCAACCTCTTTGTACCCAACCAATTACAGTTCTAATTGTAATGTCCTTATACGAAGCCCGAGCCACCTCTTTGGACTCCAAAGAGTCAATTAGCAGAACTGGTATCCCCGGAGTGGGGTCTTCGATAGTCTCTGGTAACGGGCATCTGCTCAGGCGTCTGCATGCCTAATTCCTTTCCTGGCGGTGTAGTAATTTGTAAGAATCGCTGCCAGGAAGAAAGTCCATCGGCTCAGTCTTGCCGAAAGTGCCACGGCCGTTGGGCGCTCGCCTGCCAACAGACCTAGCAAAGGTCTATGGTCCGTGATGATTTCAAAATCACGACCAAATACATATTCATGGAATTTCGTTACTCCGGAGACTATAGCCAAGGCTTCCTTATCAAGCTGGCTATAATTCCTTTCAGTTGATGACATGGTTCGGGAGTAATATGCAATAGGGGCATCTGTGCCATTTGGTAACCTGTGGCTGAGCACAGCCCCACCCCATAGGGAGATGCATCGCAGCTTAACACTAATGGCAGCGTGCCATTGTATTGGATAAGGAGGCTATCACTCGATAGGAGATTCTTTACCCTTGAATGCCCTAGCTTCCGCCTTTCCCCAAGACCATGCAGCCGTCTTTGCTAGTAATTTATGCAGCGGCTCGGCTACTGTTGCCTTATTCCTTAAGAATACCGTAGAAATTGACCAGACCTAAGAATGCCTGTAACTCCGTTTTGTTCTTTGGAACCGGGGCCTTCCTGATGGCCCGTACCTTGCTCTCAGTGGGTGAATCCTTCCCTGTCTATCCGGTAGCCCAGGAATTCCACAGACTCAACCCCGATCTGGCATTTGTTCAGTTTAACTGTGAGACCGGCAGACGGAAAATGCCCAAAACTTTTCGCAGCCTTACCCTAATTCCTCTAGATTCTCAGCGGATACCAGTACATCGTCAAAGTATGGTACCACCCTGGTAGGCCCTGCAATAGCCGCTCCATTAGGTTCTGAAATAACCCTGGAGCCACACTAACCCCAAACTGTAACCGGGTACACTTAAAAGCCCCTCTGTGAGTCACAATTGTTCTGCGCTTGGCTGTGCTGCTATCTACGGGCAGCTGTTGATAGGCTTGGGCCAAGTCTAGCTTGGCAAAACTTGCCCTTGCCCCATTGAGTGCAGTAAGTGCTGTACCACCGGGACAGGGTAAGCACTCTTTGCAACGCTTTGTTGCGTTGCCTTGTAGTCAGCGCAATCCGGACCGACCCGTCCGGTTTGACTGGGGTGACTATAGGGTCTCCCACTTAGCATGGTCAACTGGCACTAGAATTCCCTGGTTTACTAGCTTGTCCAGTTCGGTCAATCCTGGGCTTTAGGGCGAACGGGACCCTCCTAGCCTTTAGACGGATAGGGGCAACTTGGGGGTCTAAGTTAAAAGAGATAGGGGTCCCCGTGTACTTGCCCAGGCAGTCTCTGAAAACGTCCCCAAATTCTTTCACGAGTGCGTCTTTGAGGTTGACTTCGTTTCTGAAGATTCCAGTCACTCCCATGCCCAATGCTCGGAACCAGTCCAGTCCCAACAAGCTTGGCAGGGTCCCATCGACTATGGTGATGGGCAGAGTTTTCTTGTATTGTCCATACTCGACGTGGACGGACGTTACCCCTCGAACAGGGATGCGATTCCCTTGGTAGTCTTGTACCTTTAATTTCTGTGGTTGCAGCTTGCGCTTTGCGATGGCGGGTAAGGCTCTCACGAGATTGTCCCAGGACATGATCGTGATCGATGAGCCGGTGTCCACCTCCAATCGGCACGGCACCCCCTCAATCTTTGCCTTTGTAAAGATTTTTTTCTCTAGGCGTGTTGATGCGTGACCCACTCTCACGACAGTCTGATTCAACTTCGCGCCTTTTTTAAACTGACCACTCGCGGGCCGCTTCGCCGTTCCCGCGCTCTGATTGGCCGGTTTGAATTTTTGGCGGGAAGGTTGGGGTGCTCGACAGGCCTGTGCTATGTGCCCTTCCCTTTCGCACCGCCGACACACCGCATCCTTAAATTTGCATTGTTGTCGTTGGTGTTGCCCTCCGCAACTTGCGCAGTCACCCGGTCTTCTTTCTCCGGCCTCCCGGTGTGGAAGACTCCTTCCTCTTCCTCACCGTCCGACTCAGCCTGGACCTCTTCATTGTGGACGGGGTTGATTTCGCACCAGCCGTTGGTGCGGCGGCTTTTTGTAGGGTTTCCGCCGCTTGGGTAGACATCTCGTGAGCCCTGGCCGTCCAAGGCGTTTGCCAGCGTTAGGTTGCTTTTAGACAGCAGCCGCCTCGCAAACGGATGTCCCTGACCCCCGGATGAGTTGCTCCAGCAATGCCTCATCCAAGTCTCGGTACTCGCAATGTTTTGAGGCTTTCCTCAGGGCAGCCATGTATGCGCTGATGGACTCGCCTCTTGCTGTCTGCGCTCCCGAATTCGAACCGTTGCACATACTTGGGCGTTGGTGCATAATGGGCTTTCAATAAAGTCTGCAGAGTTTGCCACGGTACCAACTGTACCGGCGTAGGCTCCGCCAGGGGTTCTGCGGGGTCGGAAACTTCTGGACCGCAGTGGCTCAGGAAATACGCTCGCTTCCTGTTGTCGGAGACTCCTTGAAGTTCGTTCGCCTCGAGGAAACACTCGAAACGAGCCATGTATGACCCCCATTTTTCCTTAGCTGGGTCGAATGGCGCTGGCGGTGTGTAGCCGGACATCGCTGCTTTCCGCCCCTTGTTTGCTGGGTTCGCGTCTTCCTGGTGAGTTCAGCTCTTTTCCTGGCGCTCTTAGCCTCGAGATCCCACCTTCGTCGCCAGTGTTAGATTCAGGCAATAACGAGGCAGGAGACCAGGATAGTGACAACAGCTCTTTACTATATGGTGAACCCAGCGGCCAGGGCTGGGAAAAACCTCTCTTTATATACAGTTTAGCCGGAGGCTTCAACCAATCAGCAACGTGCTATTTTCCCGCCAAAACTTTTAAAGATACATTACAGAATGCCTTCTACAGGACATTCTGGAGGTGGTACCATACTTTGATGATGTTCTAGTGTCAGCAGCCAATAAGGAAGAACTCATTGACCAGCTATGAATAGTTCTGAGTTGGTTTCAAGAGGCTGGGCTTAAAGTAAAAAAGGAAAAATGTCAGATAGCTGTACCAAGAGTCGAATTTTTAGGATATTTAATTGACGGCTTTGAAATACACCCTACCAAAAACAAAGTCAAGGCTATTAAGGAAGCCCCCACACCAAAAAATCAGACAAAACTCCAGGCATTCCTGGGCCTCTTAAACTTTTATAGTATTTTTCTGCCACAGAAGACGACAGTGGCTGAACCGTTACATCGATTATTGGACAAGAAGGCAAAATGGACTTGGGGACGCAAGGAAGCTGCTGCCTTCACTGAAGTCAAAAGACTGTTGTCCTCTGATAGCATCCTAATTAAATTTAATGAGACTATGCCGCTCATCCTGACTTGTGATGCCTCTCCATTTGGCGTTGGGGCTGTCCTTAGCCACTGGATGCCAAATGGAACTGAGATCCCAATTACATTCTACTCCAAAACTCTATCAACGCAGAATGGAACCACAGCCTGCTGGACAAGGAGGTGCTGGCTGCTGTAGTGGAGGGTCAAGAGATTCCATGAATATCTATATGAGAGAGGTTTTGAACTAAATACTGACTACAAACCGTTTCTGGGTCTCCTTGCAAGAGACTGGCTCACTCTGAACATTTGATCGTTGCAAATGATGAGATGGAAGATTTGCATGGTGGCATACAAATACTGGCTGATCCATTGGCTGAGCAAAGCCCTGGACCACGCCGACACCCTTAGCCGGTGCCCACTTCCAGAAATCATGGAAGACCCAGCCCTCATCACACCCATACTACTTATCAAGGATTTTGTGTCCGGCCCTATCACAGCAGCCAAAATAGCTAAATATTCTGCCAAAGACACAACTTTCGCACAAGTTCTAAACTGGGGGTGGAGGATGTGACCTATCGAGCCAGTGGAGGGTGACCTAAACCATTTCAAATGTGATAACATGAATTGTTGGCCCAAAAGGGGTGTCTACTATGGGGGGACTGAGTCATTGTACCTTATAAATTAAGGAAACAAGTGCTGGGAACTCTACACATGGGGCTCTACACATGGGGCATTGTCAGGATGAAAGCACTGGCCAGGAACTATGTATGGTGGCCTCACATGAACAGGGACATTACCGAATGGGGGGCTACCTGTACACCTTGTCAGGAATGCAGACCAGCACCCCACTCTGCACCAGCGCATGAATGGGAGACTCCCAGAGTACCCTGGTCATGGATGCACATTGATTTTGCAGGGACAGTCCAAGGCCAAACATTCTTAATAATCGTGGACACATAGTCAAAATGACTAGAAGTAATACTTATAACCTCTACAACAGCAGAAGCAGTCATTAAAGTATTATAGAAACTCTTCTCCACCCACGGAGTACCAGACATTTTGGTATCGGACAATGGGTCCCAATTTGCTGCAATTCAATTCGAAACATTCTTAGCAGAGTTAGGGATCCGACATGCTTTGGTCACATCATTCCATCCATTGAGCAATAGTCAAGTGGAGAGAACGGTGCGGTCAACTAAAGAAGCCCTTGCAAGAATGGGCCCAGGGGAAGGGTGAAATGCTACCGGTTCAGGCTGGTTTTGATGATCGTGCAGCACAGCTGATTGTTGCACAGCTGATCATTAGAACTTTTTTTTAAGCATTTTTTTTTACTACAGGTTCACCGGAACTGGTAGAAAAAAAATTCTAAAAAAAGAAAAAAAAAAGTTCTGTTGATCAGCTGTGCAACAATCAGCTGTGCTGCATGATTTAAATTCACTAGAAAGCAGGAAATCCTGCTTTCTAATGAATCTAAATCACGTGGCACACTGCTCTTCCCCTCGCTGTTCTACTTATCTTTGCAGACACAGAAAAGGCTTCTTAGCACTTATGGTGCACCTACAGTGCACATGTGTGCGAAGCGAACCGGTAGCATACTTCAGAGCATTTCACCCCTGGCCCGGGGGACTGGCAAGCAAAAACAGATAAATGTCTTCTGGTACAGCACAGCACACCTAGCACCACCATAAACTGAAGCCTGGCAGAACTACTAATGGGGCAAAAGCAGTCTGAATCACTGCTATAGGTCTAGCAGTGGGGGGCATGTCTAACATAACCTGTGATGTATAAACTTGCAAGTAGTTTGTTTGTTTGTTTATTTTGCCAAACAGAAATGAAAACAGGAATAATATAAAAATAAAATGACAAGGATGATAGGAACTTATGCACACCCTCTCTACGGACCTCTTAAATATGAAGTGAGGTCCACGGAAGTCAATTTGTGACTAAAACATAGTAGACATCATCACACATGTATCATCCAGGCTTTCTTCTAAAGCTAGGTGGGGTATTCTCCAAATCTCCAAAGGTTGTTGAAGTACATTTTCCAGCAGCTTTAGTCAGCCTGGCCAATTGTGAGGGAGCTGGAAGATACAACCCAGAAACAACTGGAGGGTCACAAATCATTCTGTCTGTTTTTAACCTATTGATAGTATACCTCCACTCAGACATCATTATTTCAAAACTCTACTTAGAGATACCTTGAACTAAGCCTTAATATACATTTTTATAAACATCTAAAGTGCTTTCCATTTTATTTGGTGGTATACAACCTGACATGAACCTAACTTGGCCAGCAGAACCCTATCTTGTAGATGGTGTTGAAACTCTTTCCCTTTTCCCCTGTTGCCACAATGCAAACTATCTGGAGCTGAGTGAGGGAACTCCAGATCTTCCTTGTCTCCTGTCAACAGAAAATATAAGGGTGTGGTAGCAGCCCGGAGGAAAACTTTGTCAAGTTGGTGATGAGGAAATACGGCTGCTCCTGAAAACAGTTTGGCCTACAGAAGAGAGACAGGTGAGATTAGCTTTCATTGTCTCAATTGTCAGCAGCCTCTTAAACCTGTTCTTTTTGACAAGGTGGAGGTGTGAGAAGGATTTTCTCTGATCCCACCCAGGTTTATGAGGAGAGTTTGGTTAGAACAGCTGGGAAGATCCTTCTGTTCTTGGAGAAGGATATGCTAGGCGTTGGCACAGCTTAGAGAGAAGCCCTGCTGCCTTAAACCAAAACTTCTTTCCTAGTCTAAAGTATAAAAGCACTGTGTTGCCTTATCTTACTAACGGTTGAAATCTGCCTTCCTATTTCCCCAAGAAATCCCTTTCAATTTTATTTAAACTCCATTTCTGTGTATGTGTGTTTAAAGGCATTTTTGTTGTTGGAAAATGGTGGAGGTGTTTTGTTTATTTTTTATGTATTAACCTGAATACCTTTGTTATTCTACAGCTTCTTGGTCCTCAGGAGATAGCCCTTCTCACGTGCTTCACAGTTACTCAGGAGCTTCTTTCTGTGCAAAAGAGACTGCTGACTTTCTATTTTATTTCTGAGGTACTTAATAATTTATTTTGGCAATGTTCTCTCTTTCCTTCCCAAATGCATTTTGATAACTGCGAAGCTTTCTAACTGCTCATTTCTAGTTGCTCAAGACTGCATACACAGGTAGGCACATTGACCACAACTGAGACTATGATTCAAACTTGGATCCAGTACCCTATCCTTCAGATTTTTACTAGACTCTAACATTACCAGAGTATTTCTTTTTTGAAACAGGAAAATGTTGAAAGCAAAATTTTTCCATAAATTCCAGTTTTAAGGAAACCTCTGGGGAGAAAAATACATGTGAATTGAGTGACATACTTGGAAGTTACTGGAAATTAACTGGCTAGTGTGCAATTTCAGATTATGCTTCTTGAATTGAATCACGCCATTGATAGTATCTGATGGCCCTAACTTTGAACTAGATAAATTTAAAGAGTGAAAGAGTAACCTCAAAACAACTGGATGTACCTCTCTCTCTTAACTCTCTTAACTCAAGCCAGTGTAACAGAAGGAACAGAACGAGCTGGCCTTCAGCCAGTGGATTCACGGCTCTTATCAGTCCTGGCAGAGAAATCGCAGCTGCCTGCCAAAGTTCAAACAAATGACTCACGTAGCAAGACTTTCAGCAAGACTTTCAGCTGTTTTTGAAACTGTTCAGCTAAACTTTTGCTTCCCATGGAGTGAGAGCAGTCCCAAAGCTCCTTATATATCCTGTGGATCCCTTTGATGATGTCGCCTTTCTAATCTTCTGAAGCGTGGGTCAATCCAAGCTTGATTATTATTATTGTCAGCTGGGTCTGAAGGCGTAGCCTGAGGAAGGGAGGAATCAGGGGATGACGGCCTCATTACGTCCTCTGACTGGCCTGGTTCTGGCTCCTAGAGCGGGGCCAAAGGAATTGGTAAGGTAAGCCTTACCGGCCCTTCCCCCTCACTCTTGGAGTCACTTTCGGGCATGGGGCCAGGTTTGGGGGCTGGAAACACAACAGTGAAGTTGGAGAAAGCACTGTATGTTTAATTTGAGAATTTCTATTAAACCCAAAAATGTAACTTTCATCCAACTAACCACATAATGTCTGAACAGAGAACCATCTAGATGCCTTATTTGGTTTAGTGGTTTGATTGGAACCACCAAGACAATTTTATATCTTTGGTATGGAGTCACTTGTTCAATATAGGTAGTTGTCAAGTTACAAGCACAATTGAGACTAGAATTTCCATCGTTAAACTAAGCAAGGTGGTTGTTAATTGAGCCACGCCTGATTTTATAACCTATTTTGGTTGTTAGATGAATTAATGCAGTTGTTAAGTTAGTCACATGGTCATTTGGTGAATGCAGCTTATTGCATTGACTTTGCTTGTCAGAAACTGGCTGGGGAAGTCACAAATGGGGCAACAGGACATGAGGACATGGCAACTGTCATGAATACATGCTAGTTGCCAAGCGCCTCAACTTTGATCATGTGACTGTCGGGATGTTGTGTCACGGAGGGTCATGTGAGGTTTGGTTGTAAGTCATTTTTTTCAGTGTTGTTGCTAAATGAGTGGTTGTAAGTTGAGGACCACCGGTATGAGCAACAAGCAACTCCTGTTATGCTGGCTAGCAATTTGACATATCAAAGGAATTGACTAGTTCAAGAATGAAGAAAGAAGAGCCGACTTTCCTTTATATTTCATTAATCTTGAAAAAAACCTGGCTTCAGCTTGACATGAGTTTTCAGTACAGAGAGAATCCTCAGCAAGCTTATAATTCATCTTCTGCCCCTTCACTGAAACTTTTGAACAGGAGGGACCACCCAACAGAATCTTCAAAGAAGAATGGTATTTATAAAGTGGGGGGGGGAGGGAACCAGAAGACGGAAAGTACTTTGCTATCCCTTGCTGTCCAACTCCTTTACTCTTCTGCTGCTGGGAAGAGGCTGATAAGCAACTGATGAGTCTACAGGTCTCTGCATGCTCCCGTGTCTTATACCTGTCTAAAGAGAAGATGGGTAGAGGGAAGGAGAAAGGAAGGTGTGCCTGACAGCCAAAGAAAAGGGTGCGACAACTAGAGCTGCGATCACTCAAGAGAACAGGCTGTCAGCTTCCTTTATTGAGTCGTATTTGAAGGACTGAATAGGAAACAGGTTGGGATGCTTTTGAAGTCAAATTTCTTTGTTGTGTTGCAAAGCTGAAGGAAATCTGGCAGAGCAATTATTGTTGGCGCAATGCTTTTTATGCAGATACATTGCTGGGCATCAGGAGAAGACTGGAAGGCAGACTAGAAACCTTAAAAAGTTCCAACGTTTTTCTCAATAATAATGCTAAGGTTTAACTGAATTGTGTCCATAGATGAATATAGACAGCATTCACAGAACACATCACACCATCATTAAAGACCCAGTGGCTGCCTCTGCACAGAGGCAAAGTTGGTTAGTTTGAACCTTGTTGAATCTTTTTCTCTTATGGGTATTATATAAGTTGAAAAAAATGGCCAGGTCGGGTTTCTGATAGGCAAATGTATTGCTAAAGTGAGAAAATCCATTAAAAAAGAATTCTAGCGATTGTCAAATATAAAATGCAAAGTTTATTTATTGCAAATTTAAAATCCAGCCTGTTATAGAATAGAATTTTATTGGTCAAGTGTGATTGGACACACAAGGAATTTGTCTTGGTGCATATGCTGTAAGTGTACATAAAAGAAAAGATACGTTCATCAAGGTACAACACAATTGATGGTCAATATATCAATATAAATCATAAGGATTGCCAGCAACAAAGTTACAGTCATACAGTCATAAGTGGAAAGAGATTGGTGATGGGAACTATGAGAAGATTAATAGTAGTGCAGATTTAGTAAATAGTTTTACAGTGTTGAAGGAATTATTTGTTTAGCAGAGTGATGGCCTTCGGGAAAAAACTGTTCTTGTGTCTAGTTGTTCTGTTGTGCAGTGCTCTATAGCGTCGTTTTGAGGGTAGGAGTTGAAAGAGTTTATGTCCAGGATGTGAGGGATCTGTAAATATTTTCACGGCCCTCTTCTTGATTTGTGCAGTATACAGGTCCTCAGTGGAAGGCAGGTTGGTAGCAATTATTTTTTCTGAAGTTCTAATTATCCTGCCCACATTGTGCAATGGGCTTGAGGTTTCCTACTTACATTGCCCTTTGCCATTATAATGAACTAATCTGAATTCAGGCCATTGGCTTCTGATGTTATCTGAACTAGTTTTCCAAGTTAATTCAATGACCCGGTCGAGAAGGTTGAATGCAATCAGACACAGAGGGATCTTCCAGATTTGGACACTGCATGCCTTGGCACTCGGTGGGAAACTTGAAATATTAATTCTGCATCCACCCAATGTAGGACATGGCTGAGATGCTGCTAGATGAGTTATGAGTTGTTTCCCTGTGCAAATTTTCCAGACATATGTGAACAAGATGGTTGAATCTAGTAAACATTTTTTTTAAATTTCAACTCACAGTTCTCTACCTTGCTTGCTAGAAGTCTAGACTCAAAGCTAAAACACCAGAGCTTATTATAATAAGTGGCTTGATCAGCACAGTGGTTGGAGGGTTGTCACATTTCTTTGTTGTGTTGCAAAGCTGAAGGAAATCTGGCAGAGCAATTATTGTTGGCGCAATGCTTTTTATGCAGATACATTGCTGGGCATCAGGAGAAGACTGGAAGGCAGACTAGAAACCTTAAAAAGTTCCAACGTTTTTCTCAATAATAATGCTAAGGTTTAACTGAATTGTGTCCATAGATGAATATAGACAGCATTCACAGAACACATCACACCATCATTAAAGACCCAGTGGCTGCCTCTGCACAGAGGCAAAGTTGGTTAGTTTGAACCTTGTTGAATCTTTTTCTCTTATGGGTATTATATAAGTTGAAAAAAATGGCCAGGTCGGGTCTCTGATAGGCAAATGTATTGCTTAAGTGAGAAAATCCATTAAAAAAGAATTCTAGCGATTGTCAAATATAAAATGCAAAGTTTATTTATTGCAAATTTAAAATCCAGCCTGTTATAGAATAGAATTTTATTGGTCAAGTGTGATTGGACACACAAGGAATTTGTCTTGGTGCATATGCTGTAAGTGTACATAAAAGAAAAGAAAAGGAAAGAACAACAAAGAAAAGGGTGCGACAACTAGAGCTGCGATCACTCAAGAGAACAGGCTGTCGGCTTCCTTTATTGAGTTGTATTTGAAGGACTGAATAGGAAACAGGTTGGGATGCTTTTGAAGTCAAATTTCTTTGTTGTGTTGCAAAGCTGAAGGAAATCTGGCAGAGCAATTATTGTTGGCGCAATGCTTTTTATGCAGATACATTGCTGGGCATCAGGAGAAGACTGGAAGGCAGACTAGAAACCTTAAAAAGTTCCAACGTTTTTCTCAATAATAATGCTAAGGTTTAACTGAATTGTGTCCATAGATGAATATAGACAGCATTCACAGAACACATCACACCATCATTAAAGACCCAGTGGCTGCCTCTGCACAGAGGCAAAGTTGGTTAGTTTGAACCTTGTTGAATCTTTTTCTCTTATGGGTATTATATAAGTTGAAAAAAATGGCCAGGTCGGGTCTCTGATAGGCAAATGTATTGCTTAAGTGAGAAAATCCATTAAAAAAGAATTCTAGCGATTGTCAAATATAAAATGCAAAGTTTATTTATTGCAAATTTAAAATCCAGCCTGTTATAGAATAGAATAGAATAGAATTTTATTGGTCAAGTGTGATTGGACACACAAGGAATTTGTCTTGGTGCATATGCTGTAAGTGTACATAAAAGAAAAGAAAAGGGAAAGAACAACAAAGAAAAGGTCAAAAGTACAAAAGTAAATGAAAAGAAATTAAAAGTAGTTGCTTCCAATTTCTTTTAGAACAAGTATAATTACAAATCTCAAGTACCTCTTATTCTGTGATTACAAAAACAAACACTTTTTTCTATTAGCTATTTTTTCTAATCATCAATACTATAAGCTATAAATTCATATTCTGCTCTTTTATTCAAAAGGTCTATAAAGGGCTTCCAGTCAGCAATGGACATAGATATTGTCTAATCAAGAAAGTCATTTAGCCATCTCTACAGATCATCTTCACCAGCCCATTTCTCCTTTGTGGGTAATGTTGAGTCTTTCCACTTTTGTGCATATACCGTATATACTCGAGTATAAGCCGACCCGAATATAAGCCGAGGTACCAAATTTTACCACAAAAAACTGGGAAAAACTATTGACTCGAGTATAAGTCTAGGGTGGGAAATGAGACTCGAGGAAAGCCCAGGGTTGCCCGAGCATGAAAAAGCAAGAGAAGATAGTAAAGCAATAACCCAGTTCTCAAACCGCTTGTTCCAGCCTAAAGTATAGGGTCAACTAGAAGAGCGATCCGGAGAGAGAGCTCTGAGGACTGGGGCAGGGAAAGGCCGCTGAGGAAGGAGGATTCCCAGCTCTAAACAAAGGGAAATCCCGGAATGCCAGCGCGAAAGGCGGTGCTCGGGGTCCTCCTCCTCCAAAGCTGACAAGTCCGGGGTAGTTCATTCCAGAGGGTGGGGGCCCCACAGAGAAGGCCCTTCCCTGGGTGTCGCAGACGACATTGCCGCGCTGACGGCACCCTGAGGAGACCCTCCTGTGAGAGCGCACGGGTCGGTGAGAGATATTCAGTAGCAGTAGGCGGTCCCGTAAGTAACCCGCCCAATGCCATGGAGCGCTTTAAAGGTGGTCACCAGAACTTGAAGCGCACCCGAAAGCCACAGGTAGCCAGTGCAGCCTGCGAGGATGGGTGTTATACGGGAGCCACGGGGCTCCATCTATCACCAGCAGCCGCATTCTGGACTAACTGCAGCCTCCGGATGCCCTTCAAGGGAGCCCCATGTAGAGAGCATTGCAGTAATCCAGGCGAGACGTCACGAGTGCGTGAGTGACCATGCATAGGGCATCCCGGTCCAGAAAGGCGCAACTGGCGTACCAGGCGAACCTGGTGAACGCTCTCCTGGAGACGCCGTCAGATGATCTTCTAGAGACAGCCGTTCATCCAGGAGGACGCCTGTTGCGGACCCTTTCCATCGGGGCCAATGACTCGCCACCGATGGTCAGCCTGGATTTAGCTGACTGTACCGGGATGCGGCATCCACAGCCACTCTGTCTTGGAGGGATTGAGCTTGAGCCTATTTCTCCCCATCCAGACCCGACGGCCTCCAGGCACCGGGACAGCACTTGATAGCTTGGGGTGGTCCGGTGTAGAAAAGTACAGCTGGGTGTCATCCGCATACAGCTGGTACTTCACACCGAAACCACTGATGAACTCACCCAGCGGCTTCATGTAGATGTTAAACAGGAGGGGCGAGAGGATCGACCTCGGCACCCCACAAGTGAGGCGCCTCGGGCTGACCTCTGCCCCCGTCAACACCGACTGCGACCGGTCGGAGAGATAGGAGGAGAACCACCGATAAACGGTGCCTCCCACTCCCAATCCCTCCAACCGGCGCAGCAGGATACCATGGTCGATGGTATCGAAGGCCGCTGAGAGGTCTAATAGGACCAGGGCAGAGGAGCAACCCCTATCCCTGGCCCTCCAGAGATCATCCACCAACGCGACCAAAGCCGTCTCCGTACTGTAACCGGGCCGAAAACCGGACTGGAACGGGTCTAGATAGACAGTTTCATCCAGGTGCAAGGGAAATCGATATGCCACCATACTCTCTACAACCTTCGCCGCGAAGCGAAGGTTGGAGACCGGACGATAATTACCTAAAACAGCCGGGTCCAAGGACGGCTTCTTAAGGAGGGGCCTCACCACCGCCTCTTTCAACAGAAACAGTCTAAAAGTGCTAATGCTGAGTGCTATTGCTAAAGACATGGAGAGATATGGCAAATAATATGAATGTAAACTAATTTTAAGTATGTTTCCTTTTTCATTTTCATAACTTTGGGTTATTATTTTTATTTCTTTTCTGTGCTCTGCATAACACTGATACTCCAAAAGGGAACATTGTATCTATGAATAATTTTCACAGATAGCATTTGCAAACTTCTTCCCATACAGCAAGGAGAGGGTTGGCCAGTTCACCCAAGGCAGGTGATATTCTTATTTGGAATCACAATTCTCTGACCTTTAAGGTCTGTGGTTATTGACTTCTTGGCTGGCTGAGTCAATATTAACTTTTTAGTCCAATGGATAGCATAAATAGAAGAGGAAAAAACAAGCAATGCATGGTTAGTATTGAGATATCTATATATCTTTATTTACCTCTCTCTCTCTCATCTCTACCCCTATCCCTACCTTTAATACTTATAAACAAAATATAAAAAGTAACAAGAACTAAAACAAAGCAAAAAGAAAAGAAAAGGGAAAGAACAACAAAGAAAAGGTCAAAAGTACAAAAGTAAATGAAAATAAATTAAAAGTAGTTGCTTCCAATTTCTTTTAGAACAAGTATAATTACAAATCTCAAGTACCTCTTATTCTGTGATTACAAAAACAAACACTTTTTTCTATTAGCTATTTTTTCTAATCATCAATACTATAAGCTATAAATTCATATTCTGCTCTTTTATTCAAAAGGTCTATAAAGGGCTTCCAGTCAGCAATGGACATAGATATTGTCTAATCAAGAAAGTCATTTAGCCATCTCTACAGATCATCTTCACCAGCCCATTTCTCCTTTGTGGGTAATGTTGAGTCTTTCCACTTTTGTGCATATAATAATACTGCTACAGTTGTCATACATAAAAACAAAGTTCTGTGACTTTTTCCTCAGCTATTTGAAACCTGTTTCATTCATCAATTCTATTTCATCTTGTATTTTCATATTTCTATTAATATCTTTGTATTTTGATTATTAACCTTAAGACCTAACTGTGCACCAATTGTTTTTTACTTTAACCATTAATTTAAAATCCCTTTAAAAGATCTTCCAAAACCAACACCAAGTCATTTGGCAAAGCCTTTAACTTGTGAGTTTCTTTTTAAATCTTTATTCCTACAATGCTCTCATCTTGTCTGATATCTATATTCAGTATTCCAGGAACCAAAATAAACAGAAAGGACAATGGGCAGCCTTGTCTTGTTCCTTTTTGTATCTCACATGGTTTTGTAAGATCTCCATTTAAAATAATATATGCTTTCTGTGTAGTATAAATGGATTTTATAAAAATTATCTCCCAAATTCATATCTTCCAAAATGTTAAATCTGAAACTATTAAACAAGGTTGATTTATGATTATTTCAGTGTTTTTATTTATTTTTATTTTTATTTTATTTATTTATTTATTTTTGTCACAACATCATATAAAAAGGATTATATATAAACATATATATGAGTAAATATTAGGCGGTATAAGCATCAATATATATATAGGAAGAAGAAAAGAAAAGAAAAACAATAGGACAGGAACGGTAGGCACGTTTGTGTGCTTATGCACGCCCCTTATGGTCCTCTTAGGAATGGGGTGAGGTCAATAGTAGAAAGTTTTTGGTTGAAGCTTTTAGGATTATGGGAAGAGACCACAGAGTCAGGTAAAGTATTCCAAGCACTGATGATTCTGTTACAGAAGTCATATTTTCTGCAATCTAGATTAAAGCGGTTAACATTAAGTTTAAATCTGCTGGTTGCTCTTGTATTGTTGCAATTAAAGCTGAAGTAGTCTTTAACAGGAAGGACATTACAATAGATGATTCTATGAGTTAAACTTAGGTCTTGTCGAAGACGACAGAGTTCCAAGTTTTCTAAGCCTAGGATTTCAAGTCTGGTGGGATAAGGTGTTTTGTTGTTTTCAGAGGAATGGAGAACTCTTCTTGTAAAATATTTCTGGACTCGCTCAATTGTATGATGTGGTGAGGGTTCCAAATAGGCGAGCTGTATTCTAGAATTGGTCTAGCAAATGTTTTATATGCTCTGGTTAGTACTGTAGTGTTTTTGGAAAAGAAGCTACGCAGGATTAGGTTTACAACTCTTAGAGCCTTTTTTGCTATGTAGTTACAGTGGGCTTTGACACTTAGATCATTTGACATGAAAACTCCAAGGTCTTTAACGGGGTGGGGGTCATTTGTAAGGTAATGTCCATCAAGTATGTACTTAGTGTTTGGGTTCTTTTTTCTAATATGTAAGACTGAGCATTTGCTGGTTGAGATCTGGAGTTGCCAAGTTTTAGACCAAGTGGTTAGATGATCAAGGTCTTTTTGGATGATAGATGCATTGTCTGTGGTGTTAAATAGTTTGACATCATCAGCGAAGAGAACACAATTACTTGCGATATGGTCACAAAGATCATTAATGTATAGTATGAAGAGTGTTGGTCCAAGGATGCTGCCTTGAGGAACGCCACTCTTGACAGGAACAGGATTTGATTGAGCATTGCCAATTTTGACCACTTGTTGTCTGTTGGACAGAAATGCAGAAATCCATTTGTGAAGGGGTCCTGAAATGCCATAGGATTTTAGTTTTAGGAGAAGTTATCCTGTACTACTGAGTCAAAAGCTTTGCAGAAGTCTATGTAGATTGCATCTATTGTTTTGCCTTGATCGAGATTTGTAGTCCATATGTTTTTACAGTGAAGAAGTTGTAAGTTGCATGATAATTTTTTCCTGAAACCAAATTGTTTATTGGAAAATAGGTTGTTAGTTTCTAAGTGTGAGGTAATGGATTGGTTGATGATTGATTCCATGACTTTGCATGTGACGCAGCACAGAGAGATCGGTCTGTAATTTTCTACTAAGCTGGGGTCTCCTTTTTTGAAGATAGGGATGACTGTGGCTAGTGACCAAAGTTTGGGAAGGGAACTGGTTGTGAAAGCTTTGTCAAAGATTATGCTTAGGGGTTCTGCTACATTAGTGGAAAGTTTTTTTAAGAAGTATGCGCATAGTCCATCAGGTCCAATAGATAGCGATGGTTTCAAGTTATGAAGAGCTTTTTCAACGTTATCTTCTGTGAAATCTATATGGGTTAAGTCATCATATTCAATGCTAGTGCGTTTATGGAATGTCGGATATGTGTTATTGCTGTTAACAAAAACTGAGCCAAAGAAACTGTTGAAGAGGTTAGCTTTAACAGTTTCGTCATTGTATTCTTTGTTGTTAGAATCTTTTAGTGGTGGGATGGATCTTGAGTCTTTAAGTTTATTGTTCACAAAATTATAAAAGGCACGATTGGAATTTGTGCGCAAAAGGTTCTCTTCTTGCTTGGTGTGATAATTTGTGCATTCAGTTTTTATTTGGTTGCATATATTTTTGTAGCGGTTTTTGAAATTTGCTACACAGCCTTTTTTGTTTCTTTTCGAGAGGGATTTTTTTTTTTTGATTGAAGCTTTTTTATTGATATGGGTAGTTTGCTTTTCCTGGTCATGGTGGTCATTTGTGATACATATAGTTTAATGACTTTATTGATTTCAAGTAGGAAAACTCTATAGTGGTCTTCAGCGGTTGTGCAGGTTGCAAACAGATTTTGCCAGTCCAGAAATGAAAGATCGTTGTTTATAAGATGGTAGTTGGCTTTTTTGAAGTTGTAGCTGGGAATACTATTGTTATTATGATTTAAGTATGGACGTATATTGAGATGAAAATCAATCATGCAGTGGTCACTGTTGGAAAAAGGTTCTTTAATTTGTAGTCCATAAATTGAGTTGGAGTTGTTGCAGAAGATGAGATCAAGGCAGTTGTTGAGTCTTGTGTTGTTAGTTACAAGTTGTTCAAGACCTAGGTTTGTAACAGTGTTGTATAGTGTAGTATGGATTGGATCGGTTGTACATTCATTAGTTATCCAGTTTATGAGAGGTAGATTTAGGTCACTCAGGAAGATGAGAGGATATGGGCAAGAGGTAGCCCATGTTAGCAGTGAGGTTAGCATATTTGCATGGGTAATGTCATAGTCAGGGGTTCTGTAGCATAGTAAGAATCGAAGAGTAGTGTTGAGGGATAGGTCGCATACAATAGTTTCAGGAAGAGAAAGTTTTTGTGCAACTTGGATATTTTTTAGATTCAGTGACTTTTTGTAAAAGATAGCCACTCCACCACCTCTTCGCTTTTCACGATCTGATCGATAAACTTGATATTCTTTGTTTGAGATAATGGAGTCAGGAAGGAATGAGTTCAGCCATGTTTCATAAACAAAAATAATATCTAATGTACCACTGTTTAACAAGAGGATAAATTCAAGTAATTTGTTAACAATGCTTCTTGCATTTATCAATTTGCATTTGAGATCTGTAATAATTGGTTTTGTAGAGGTAAGGGGCGTGCATACCTAGTTTTGGATGTTTGTAGGTTGGGGGATGTGCACAATAGGTGGTTGAATAGATGGTTGGATGGGTGGTTGGATGTTTTGTATTGAGATGTTTGGTTGAATGGTTGGGTGGGTGGCTGGTTGGATGGTAGTTTGGCTGGTTGGGTGGATGGCTGTTTGGATGGCTGGTTGGGTGGATTGTTGGATGGCTGTTTGGATGGCTGTTTGGATGGCTGGTTGAATGGCTGTTTGGATGGCTGTTTGGATGGTTGGCTGAATGGATGGTAGGGTGATGGGCACTTGGTTGAATAATGGGATGACTGGTTGATTGTTATGGGTGATGGGGGGTTTGGAGGTGATTTTTTGATTGAAGGTTTTATTTTTTATGCAATCTGCATGGTAGTCGATGTATAGGTTGGATTCGCCATTGTCTTGTCTTCGTTTAAGTTCTGTGCAAAGTTCACGAGAACGTATCCGTTGTAGAAAAGATAGATCAGGACGTGATCTAAGTTTACTGTAGGCGGGATCGGTTTTAGCAATTGAGTTTATGGAATTTACATTTGCTGTCCTCATTTATACATGTGACTCTACAAAATATTGGTGCTGTTGACCCATCACTGTTTTTATATTCTGGTCCATCTCTGGAAACAGCAATTATTTCATTTGGGAAGATGGTTGATGAGTTATATCCAATGATGTTTTGAATCTTATTGATATCAGGTTCGTTAGTGTTTTCTAGTCCAAATAATATTGCATTGTTTATTTTTTATCCTCTGTCCATAGCATCTCTGATTAGTTGGTTAGTAGTTATTTGTTGTTTAGGTTGTGTTGTATTTATTTGTTGTCTAGGTTGAATTGTAGGTTGTATATTAGGTTGTGAATTGTGTAATGATAGATGAGTTGGGAAGAGATTTAGTTCATTTGAGTTTTCATTTTTTAGTGTTGAAATTTGTTTTATCAAGTTAGTGAAACTTTGTTTTGCATGACTTTCTCACACACAAGCCAATTTTCACAAGCAATTGTGAAATGCTCCTTACAGCCAAGAAGCAAACAGGAAAATAGTTGTGTTCCAAGATTAAAAATACAATCCAGTACTTCATTTACAGAAATTGTTATGGAAAAGTGGGCAAAGATTTATAAGGCAATATTATTTATTGGCCCTGTAATGATTTCACACAATTTGGAAAAGGCTATTGTTCTGTGGTTGAGTAGGTCCTTTGTACAAATATAGCATATATTATAAATATTGCAAATACTGAATATTGCATCCAGTTTTGGTCGCCACAATGTAAAAAAGATGTTGAGACTCTAGAAAGAGTGCAAAGAAGAGCAATAAAGATGATTAAGGGACTGGAGGCTTAAAACATGAAAAACAATTGAAGGAATCGGGTATGGCTAGCTTAATGAAAAGAAGGGCTAGGGTGACATGATAGCAGTAGTCCAATATCTAAGCGGTTGCCACAAAGAAGAAGGAGTCAACCTATCTTTAAAGTACCAAAAGACAAGACAAGAAACAATGGATGATAACAAATCAAGGAAAAAACCAACCTAGAACTAAGGAGAAATTTCCTGATAGTTAAAACAATTAATCAGTGCAACAACTTCCATCCAAAAGTTGTGGATGCTTCAACACTGGAAGTTTTTAAGAAGAGATTGGACAGCCATTTATCTGAAATGGTATAGAGTTTCCTGCTTGAGCATGGGGTTAGACTAGAAGACCTCCAAGGTCTCTTCCTACTCTCTGTTAATAATGGGATAGGCAACCTGTGCCTATAGACTGCAAGCCAAAGGTACCCATGTGAAGAGAGGGGCAAAGGAGAGGAGTAGGCAGCCAATGACATCATCATGCAAATTTTTCAATTTACATCCTCCAATCAAACATCAGGGTGCAGGTCTGCAATGACAGCATTTGGGTGATGATGTCATCATGTCCATGTCATTGATTTGGGGAATTTCAGAATTGCTGTGTAACTTGTTGCTTCAAGCAGCCCTGAACCCCAGCTTTTTGTTTCCTAGACCAGGGGTCTCCAAACTTTGCAACTTTAAGATTTATGGACTTCAACTCCCAGAATTCCTCTGAGAGTTGAAGTCTACATGTCTTAACGTTGCCAAGTTTAAGAGACCATTGCCCTAGACCACAGATGTCAAACTTTCCATGTCACGTGGCCATCATGTGATGTTTCCCCCTTCATGGAGCTGGGTAGGTGTGGCCTGCACGTGATGTATCTGGCCCACAGGCCACCAATTTGATACCCCTACCCTAGACCCTCCCTCCAGCTGAACTTCATACTGCCAAATGTTAGTTTCAGTTGCTAACATTCTATCAAGGATTTTTTCCCTATGCTTTTGAAGAATAAATTGTAAAACAGTTGTATCAAACTTCCAGAGATTTAACATTCCTATTTTGTTTAATCAGTCTTGATTCCCGATTCCCTTAAAAAAGCCAAACGATTTCTTCTCCTTTGATGATGTTATTACATTACTACACATTCCCTGAAGGTTTTGGAGACTGAAAAATAAAATCAAAATGTATGCTCATGGGTATATAAATGGCCACCTGCTTCTGATCTACACATTAAATTAAATTAAAATGTCACTAATAGGAGCAGCAGCAGCAACAACACCTTTAGGGAGATGGCTAGAAAGCCAGCTTGGAGAGGAATAAACTATGATTTGATCTGGTTCTATTTGCAAAGCAAACTGAATACCTTCATCCTTATTGGCTGTAGTTATCCTTTGATTTCTGTACTTCTACAATGTTTGAAATGTTTAACTTTGTCTCAAAAGGCAAAGAGAGTGCTCCTATATTGTGCTTTCTTCAGATATAATTTACAAAATGCTGTATATTGACGCAAAGAATATACAAACAGGTCTATTTTGTGAGGAAAATTCTAAAAATTGTGCATATTTTTGGAAGAAGGCAAGAATATTGGCATTCCTCTGGAGTTTTCGATTGGACCAAAGGCAATGGCCAAGGAAAAAATGGTTAGGGATAGAGTTCCAGATGTGCTTTTTCAAAAGGTAACTGTACTTTCTTTGTTTTTACTTGAAGACATTTTGCTTCACATCAAAGAAGCTTCTTCAGTTCTGAAATTTTGAAAAAGCTGAGAATCTCCATAGACATTTAGGGATAGAGTCCAAAATATGTGGAAGATGTCTCAATGCTTGCCTACTTCTGATATATAGTCACAGAATACTCCCCAATTAAATGCATCATCCCCAATTAAAAAGAATGCACAATCCAGGTGCATCTCTCTTCACTGGGCTGGGAAGAAGGCAAAGGCAATGTTGTAAGGACATAGTCCTTAAAAATGGTTAGAGAGGTGGGATGGGATGAGAAGATGTGCTCTTAACATGTTGTGGGAACCAGACTATCATGCTAAATTATATTGTGGTTTATTTGCTTGGAGACAATGTGATCCAAAAACATAGCAGCTGTAATTTTAGGGTTTGTGCATATTTGTAAATCTAGTTTTATAACATCTTGTTAAATCATGATCCTATTACTCATTAGTGAACTTACATACTCAAAAAAACTCTCTCTCTCTCTCTCATACACACACACACACACACACACACACACACACACACACATGCACACAAACACACAGACTATCCTTCTCTGCCCCCATCTCGATGTTGTTCTTGCAAAACGTCCAGTCAATCCAAAGCCTCCTAGTTCTCAGCCAAGGAAGCCATGTGCTGATAGGGTCAGAAGGCCTGTCGCCAATATGGATCATAGAATGTGACATATTAATTCAAGCTGTCAGAACTAATATGCGTGACTGCATTTTACAGATGCGCAGGCGCTACTTCCTAAAAAGCAGAAAGAAGGGTAACATTTCACAGATTCCTGGGCAACCAACTGGGAGGCATGTGACCTTTGAGTTCTCTTCCTCCTACAGAAAAAGAAAGAGATTGTTGAAATGGTTTATGAAAGTTTGTAAAGGCTGCAAATTAGCTGGATGAATATGATTGGAATTCTCTGCTCTCCTCCCCTCTCCTCCCCTTCCAGTTTCACAAAATTTTTGTACAGATTTAGACAATGCTTATATTCTCCCTAGCTTTTAAATTTCATAGCTCACTGACTGACATATTAGCTAAACTGCAAAATGGCAGGAAATACATTTGTGCATGGGAATCCTTTGATATTCAACAGGCAAACTTTCATCAGGCTGGAGCAGTTCAGCATCTGGCAGGAAATGACCCCAATTCCTGTTTCCTTCAGAGTCACAAAGATGCACATCTAGACAACTAAACCTTTTGTCTCCCCTGTCTTGGTTTGATTTCCCCATCTAGCTTAGATTGTTAAGATTTGGCCATATATGGTATATAATGCCTAAATTTCATTGGCGTCTGTATGTATGTTCAACTATTCAGAGTAGGAAGGGTAGATATTTATATAATTCATAGTTTAATATTTTGATATGCTTTCAAAACAAAATGCCAATTGATACTTGGTTATCTTTTGAAATTTGTACTTCTCTGAAATTTTAAATGGACATCTCCAATAAAATACCTACATAATGTTAGGAGAAATCACTTGCAAAAATTTGCTAGCACTTAAATGGTGTTGAAAAAATAGAGAAATGGCAGAACAATGGCAGAAATAATTGTAAGGCGTGGTGGTTGCTTTATATTATTTAAAATTCAGGTGCAACTATCATTGAAAATATTGTGTAGTACTTGAGCACAGTTAACAAACATTTCCAACAAAACTAGTAATTATCTGAAATTCAATCATGTTTCTTTGTTATTAAACCTGCTAGCTAATTTGTTGTGTTAACGCCTTTAATTTTTAGATAAACTTTTATTTCATTCCTTAGAAATAAAAGTCTATTTCAGAACAATCTGTCCAACTGTCTCTTTGTACCCAATTTGGCACACAATTTTCAGTTCTGGCTTTGCACTACTGCAATATACTTGATCTCTAATAAACTATACCTTTCTCAACAAATGGAGCCAAGGATCATTTTTATTTAGAGATTTAACTTGTGGCAGGTCCAATACTGGATGAGCTTTTCATGTGACCACAGATAGAAATCAACTACATATTTATCACTACATTTTTTCCTGCTTTGTATCCATACCATCATTCTCAGCAACATATCAAACAAGTTGGGGCTATTCATGGTTTGTTAATCTAAGGTTCAAAATAAGTTTTGGATCAGTTTTAAACTGATTGTTTTCCTTTATTCCTCACCTGTTATCTGAGTCCTTTATGCAACATACAATCAGTTTGATGAAACAAAACTAAAAACACAATACAAGTGAGACAATATATTATTATGAAGAAACCATGAACAGGAATGGGTGGGGATGGAGGGAATTACTGGAAAATATATATGCAAATATCTCTACCTGAGAATATCCTTGAAAATTATCCAGAGGCTCCACTTGGTACAAAATACTGTAATTAATTTTCAGACTGGTGCACGTTACTTAGATTTTCATGATACTAATTTTATCTTGGGATGCAGGCTGTCTCTATAAAAATGTCAGGAGAATGGATTTTAACTGTTGTTTGGAATAATGACAGAAAGATCAAGAACAAGGAGTTCCCTATTAAAAAACTCTAATTTGCACGCAACTTTTTTGTAAAAGCAATTTCAGATTGATGCAGAAATGAAATGAATATAAAAGTAGGGAAAGTGAGAGAGGCCGAAATGGATATGACTCATCCATTCCTACCTCCAGGTGAGCACTTTTATTTTGGAACATGTGTTGTGTACACCATTATCTTTGAGAGGCACACATACAATTTCTCCTTCCAGTTTTATTTTCTACAAGTTCAATTTCCTGAATGCTTTTGATTTTTTCTCCCCCAAAGAATAAGAATTGCAGTGCAATTCATATAGGTGCCCTGTGCTATTCTTGCTGTCCTTAAAGTTGCAAGATATCTGAAGAGTTGGTGTAAATGTTCTGTCTTTCATTGTGCAATGAGTTTTCCAGAGGTTTACAGCCTCTCTGATTTCCCACTCATCAATTATATCCCTAGGAAGAGAGCCAGTTTGGTCTAATGCTGAAGGCACCAATCTAGATACTAGGAAACTGAGTTTAGCCCTGCCTTAGGAATGAAATTTGGCTCTCTCCCCCCCTCCTCTTCTCCCTCCTTCCCTCCCCCTCTCCTTCTCCCTCTCTCCCTCCCCACAACCTCTGGCTTGGGCAGCAAACAATTCAGTCAATCACTATTACAGATAATGCCTCAATCTTCAGTTGATCTAAAAAAAAAACCAGTCCTTCCACTAGTAAGAAAATGCTAGGGAGAAAAAGAAAGAAGAAAAAAACAAACAACTCCCTTAGAAAAACACCATAAGATAACTTCAGATGGAGAATGGTAGGTAGACAAGGAGGCTTCAGAGCAATGGAAAGTTGTGTAAGTGAAAAAATAAAACCCACACCATCAGCAGGAACATCTTTCAACCATCAGAAATGCACAAAAGCACCACTCATCTAGAGAAATGGAAAAGGAATTCTCCAGTATCTTGAGAATAATATAGAAAAAAGCAGAAGGCTCTTTTTGCAAGGGAAAACCTACTGAAAAACTGTAAGGCAACTGACTTCAGACCCAAAGACATCCCTTGCCTTTGCCAAGAAAATGTGCACAGACACAGAATCATGACTGAATTATTCTGTGGCAGACAAATCTCAAGATCTGAGCTATCCAGACTCCCTTATCTTTCCCCACTCAAAGAAACATTTCAATAATTAATTAGCCAAATAGAAGCAAAGAAATTGTTCCTCTCTCTCTTAAAAGCTGTGTATTTATAGTTCCTTCTTCCCACAGGGTCCCTGAGTCTGTGGTTGATTAATTTTAATTAATATTTCATCTAATCTGATAATATATCGAAAATGCGCAGTGTAAGTGCACTTCCAAGTGGATATAATTGAAATTTACTCCCACTTTAAGTGCTATTTATGCAGCCAGTTCTGTCTAAGGTGGATTACATATAAGCTGATCTGTGCAGAGGAGCATAAGTTTTCAAGCTAATATAGAGAAGGTGCTATTATTTTTTTTCCAGATAGACCTGACCCTTGGCTGATGATTTACTGTGCCTTGCAGCTGCTTTTATGCTTTTAATACAAATGTTCCTGTGTACAGATTATATTTAAAGGTGATTGGCTTCTTTAGCCAATGAACCAGCACAAAAGTAAACTAACTCAAAGCTGGCCATCCTCACCACCAAGAGGTAATTTTTCTATTCTGTCAATGCTGACATTTCCATCTGCTGAATTTTAAAAGTCTTCCCTGAGTTCTAGCCTATATTCCCTTTTCTCCATTAGAAACTCTAAGAGAGTTTCAAAGATGAGGGCCTAGAATGTGTGGCTTTCCAGATGTTGCTAAAGCACCAGTCCCAGAATGCTCCACTGGCCATGCTGATGGGGCTGCTGGCAGTTGAGGTTTAGCAATACTGGAAGGAGCAGAAGTTGTTCATATTTCTTTTTGGATCAGTCCAGTACACTCAACTCTTTCCATTTCTTTTCCAATCATATTCATACTGAGCCACTGGAGCAGGAATTGGTGGGATTGCCTCTAACCATGTCATTTTACTTCCTTGTAAACCTGATCCATGTTTATTTAAGGAATGACATAGTCTGCTTCTTCATGTCTGCCTTCAATCTTGCTGGAACTCAAATCACGATGCTTTCTTATCCATTCTTTGCAGCAATTGCATTCTGAGCTAATTTTGTTTGTTTTAGCCTCTGCTTCTGAAAACAGAACTGTTGTAAAATGTTGTTATCTAAATTAGGCAGAACCAGGTCAGATGTATTCCACTATCTCCCTGGGATCTTCCTGCCAGACCACCCACTGATTTTCCCAGCATCTTCCCACAGTTGCCGCTGATATTCCTGTTGGTCTGCCTTCCTTTGTATATTCCTTTTCCTCCTGTTGACCTGTCCAACCCCCATCTTCAGATAAATGTTTTACATAAACATTGGAAAAGTCCTACATTTTATTCAATTTCACATGGAATGGAAAACTACGAGATGTATCTTAACATACATTAATGATCCCTTCCCATGACCTGGATTTAAGTATATAAGTAACTCCTCTGGGACAATGGCATGTGCGAATTCAAACCTAACTCCAATTGAACTTGTTAGACATCTTCTTCCAAAGAAAGTCCTTCTGAAAAGGTGTTCTAAACATTGCACTGCTGAAAAATGAAACCTGATTATAAAATCAAAATGGAGATACAGAGATCAAAAGAGCCTTGTCTGAAATTGGTATATAAAAGAAGCTCAAGTCCTCATTTGTTCTGTTTCTCCTGATCTTGTCTTGAGATGCTGCACCCACGGGCTGTTCTCACAGTATTTATTACTTAGCCCAAGGGCTTGGAAGTGCTGAGGTTTCAAGAGAAATCTTGTATTTGGTCTCCTTCCCTTCTGGTTTCCAAGCTTATGTACTAGTGGAACAGCTCTCGGTAACTTGGCAGCAGTTCTGAGGAATGGTGTGCCCATCAGCAGTTTCTTAAGTACAGCTGGCCCACAAACACCAAAACCCAAGCTTCAAACTTGATTTACTTGTTGCTTCCTGTTAAAATCAGTTTTGATTTATGGTTTTAATCAGGCGACTGTCAGTCAGCCTCATTCTGTATCACTCAGCATAAACACAGTGCTTGCCAGGAAAAAAAAAGAAAAGAAATGGCAGTATTAAATGATTTTATTACATTAAACTGAAGAATGAGCAGTGCAAATACAGGTGCTGCAAGAGACAGTTTCCTTTTATCTTCATCCAAGCTCATTGAGACAATGCAGGAGGCAGGACTATGGTCTGTGCATAAGGAGGGAAATGTGCTCTGTCATCAAAGCCAATCCATAAGCTCAGGATAAAGTTGGTTCAGTTTATTCTGCATCTCTTCAGAATGCAAGCCAGTGGTGATGGGGAAATTGCTCCATAACACAAATCATTACACAAGTAAATCCTATTCTCTTTTTCTGAGATAGTTGCTGTTTATAAGACAAAGGAGAACATCAAGGATGGAAACATAGCCTCAGGCTAGGTGGACTCAGCTGTTTCTGCCATCCCCTGATACTCTGAGAATCTCAAGGAGGCCCATTTT
The DNA here is from genome assembly GCF_028640845.1 of Ahaetulla prasina. Taxonomy (NCBI): domain Eukaryota; kingdom Metazoa; phylum Chordata; class Lepidosauria; order Squamata; family Colubridae; genus Ahaetulla; species Ahaetulla prasina. Next base: position 30,313,524 of record NC_080547.1, on the reverse strand, counting down.
TACACCTTCTGGCTGCAAAAAGATGTAATAGCATGATTTGTTCCATCCCCACCAAATAGTAAAGAAGAATTGGTAAGTAGGTCTGTATAAGATGGCTGTGCTTTGCCACGATGTGATGCTTCATGCTACGGAAGTAATGTGATTCTACTCACTAAAATGCTACCTGTTTCTTTAAGGTCTTATCCAGCAGTTCTTATAGCAGTAAGAGATGTCTGAAGATATGCAATGCATACACAACAGTACTTCCAGAAAAATTGTGGCTGAAGGGGACAGAAGTGACCGTTCAAAGTTATAACGGCACTGAAAAAAGTGATTTATGACTTTTGTTCACACTTATAACCATTGCAGCATCCCTAGGGTCATGTGATCAAAATTCAGATGCTTGGCAACTGACTCTATTTATGAAGGTTGTGGTGTTTTGGGGTCATGTGATTATCTTCTGTGACCTTTTGACAAGCGAAGTCAATGGAGAAGACAGATTCACTCAACAATTGTGTTACTAACTTAACAGCTGCAGTGATTCACTTAACAACAGTGGCAAGAAAAGTTGTAAAATGGGGCAAAACTCACTAACAACTGAATCACTTAGCAACATAAATTTTGGGCTCAGTTGTGGTTGTAAGTCAAGGAGGTAAATCCCCTCTGATTGTAGATTGGTACACATGCATAAAACCATGGACACATGAAATGCAAAGCACAATCCAAGGCACAACTTGATTTCAGAATCGTGGGATAAACCTTGATTGAGAATGTCAGATTGCCAAAGTACAGGGTGATTGTTGTTTTTCATCTGTTCAAGGTTGAAGGAAGGGGGAATATGAACAGTGGATATTAGTCAACATGTTGCTCAAGTAACCTTTTTTCACATCCAGTTCTTGGTTTCAGTACCATTAGAAGCATAGAAGATAAGTGTGAGTGATAGAACCTCGTTCTGTGAGGTATTAAAGAATGCTTTGTGGAGTGAAACAGATCTGGCTCCATTTCTCTTCACTTCCCTTCAGGCCATAACAACATACCGGTATCTTTCTACATACCTTCATGGACATCCTTTTTTAACAGCAATGAAGTGATGCTACGATGTGGTTTACATTTCTGTTTGAAGGTATGGGAGCTTTTGTTTGACATAGAGCAGACTTCCTTAACCTTGATCTCTTCCAATCATGGATTCCATTCCCAGAATTCTCCCCCCCAGCATGGCCTTGTTGAGAATTCTGACAGCTGAAGTCTACATGACTGAAGGGTGCTTATACTGGGAAGACCGTCATGCAACACAGTGTACAGAATAGAATGTCTAATTGTGAACGGGGACTCCTATTCAACCACAAAGTGTATGGGATGATTTTTGTCCAGTCAGCCTAATTTACATAATAGTTTTATTATGAATTTATACTACATTTATGTTGGAGGTGGGAGAAAATTATTATTAATTTTCATCCTCTATGGAAAAGAAGAAGGAGGAGGAGGAGAAGGAGGATATTTGAAGAAGAGGAAAAAACAATGTACAGCACTATGGATCTTTCAAAGATTAGTATGCAGTAAAAGAGAGACAAATCACCCCTCCCCAGTGCTGGGGGAGTAGGGGAAAGAGTGAACACAAATTTGATGAGTTCCTGGTACTGTATTCAGAAAACCAGTCAGGAACAGATTCCATCTGTTCAAAAGCCAAATACAGAGGCCCTTTTAAAAATAAATCTTCACTTTTAACTCTGGAGATAAAAATAGTGTAGAAAGGACAGTCCTTCATCTCCGTCTTCTCCTCAAATGCTTGAGAGCAAAAGCTCCCTCCCCCACCATTTTTTATCTCCCTCCCCCCCCCCATTTTTTTTTTTAAAGATTTCATTCTGGCTTTGATTCCTGTGAGTTTACTGAAAGATTACTTCATTTTAACTCAATGGCTTTTCTGTCTTTAGGGAGGCATATTTCTAAGTATCATATTTATCAAAAGAGTGGTGCAAAGGCAAAGTCCAGAACTGGGGCATTTGTTGATTCCCCCAGTAACTAGTACAACAATAAATTTTTCCCAGAACAAAAACACAACTGGGGAGCTTTTATGTTAAACTTTGGAAACAAGGTTCCCCCATTGTCATTTGCAATTCTTTTGCATTGGAGCTCTCTCCCTTCCTCTCCCTTCCTCCCTCTCTCAACTCTGCCACCTCATTCCCCGACCCCACCCTGTGCTGAAATAGCACATCTGGACTCACTTCTAATGCTGGTCTCCCAACTCCCAGGGGTGATATTCTGCTCCCCTCCAGCTCCATAACTTTAAATCAGACCAGTGTTTCAATAAATCACAGGGAACACTTATTTATTGGACACAGTTTTGGGTCTCTTAAAGCACGGAAAATAAATTTAATGGAGCACTTGGAGCATTCCTTCAATCTTTTGAGGGATTACTTGGGGAATTTGTCAATCCCGCCAAGCACAGCAGCTTGATCCAAAGAGATGGGAAAGAAATTATGGGAGATACTCTACAAAGGCCCAGGTGTACCTTAAATCACATCAACAAAGATTAATGTCAAAGGATCACTGCCAGCAGACTTGATTGGCAGCCTTGCTGTTTACTTAATAAACTATCGCTTTAGCCAGAGGGTGACTTTAATCTGAATTACATTTTCTTGTTTTGTCATACACTGTGCCAAGCGATTTATTGAATAGTGTAGCGTACTTCTTAACCTCCAACGTACGAAGCTGGGGATGAGGGGTGGGGTGGGGGATGAGAAAGAATAAAGCAGGACTTCAGATCTCTGGGAAAGCCTTGAGACAGTTAAACCGGCTTTGAGAACAAAGGAGCGGCTTTGCTGCTCAGGCAGAAGGCTGCATGCTTTTTAAGCTCTGGTGGGAACACGTGGGAGTAGAAGCACATTTAATGCATGCAGAGTGCAAGATCCAGATCTTAAGCAATGGACCAGCCACCATTTAAGAGCCATCCCATTTTATCTTGGTTGCTGATTATGTACTTATTGTTGTGATGTTGATTAGGTTGGATTTTAGCCACTGTTAGCCACCCAGAGTTATAATGATGAGAGTGGCAGCTCTTATAAATTGAAATAAATACGTACATACATGCATTCTGACATTAATTTGATTTGGGTAAAAGAGAGGAAATTAAAGTTTAAGGAAGAAAGGTCTTGTTCCACTGTTCAGATTCTCTCTCCCCACCTTGTCCTCCAAGCCTTCACCAACCTTTCTTTGTCTCACCACTAGCAGAAGCACAAATAATAATAAAGTTGGATGGGACCTTGGAGGTCTTCTAGTCCAACTCCCTGCTTGAGCAGGAGATGCTATATCATTTCAGATAAATGATTGTCCAGTCTCTTTTTAAAAGTGTCCAGTGATGGGGCATCCACAACTTCTGAAGGCAAGCTATTCCATTGGTTGATTGTCCTCACTCTTAGGAAATTTCTCCTTAGTTCTATGTTGCTTATCTCCTTAATTAGCTTCCATCCATTGTTTCTTGTCTTGCCTTTTGGTGGTTTGGTTCCATTCTCCTCATTGCTGGGTATGCTCAGAATAGGACTGGCTATGATTTCTACGAGGTAGGTCTGTTCAGATAGGCCACTGCAGCTGCTGTTACCTGGCCTGCCTGCTGGCCTGACCCAGCATCTCCGGAATGACCAAAGTGTGCGCAGCACCAACAAGGGTCAGAAGAAACACCCGCAAGACCTAGCAAGAGATGAGGCATCGTAGTGCTTCCTGGATGTGTGACCTGCTCTTCAGGCTCAGAGCTATAAGCTGTTTCTCTCCACTGCAGTGCTGCCCAGATGCGGCTTACAGTGTTGTGTCTTGCCCGCCCTCAGAGCAGCCGGGGCCTTCTTACCTGCTCCCGAACACTGAGGAATGTATGCCTCCCGGCCCAAGTCCTGGCTCCATGCCCACACAAACTGCAGAAGAAGGAGCATCTCCCTGCCCCAGCCCTGACTCCATGCCCAGGCAAACGGAGCAGCTAGACCCCTCCCCCTCCTCCACAGCATGTGAGCCTGAGGAGGGTTTATTCCCAACAACAGCTGATTGGAGTAATCCTCGCATCAGAAGATTGGAGAGGCGGAGGCAACAGAAGGAAGGGAGGGGCAGGCCTTAATGAGTGCTGAGTCATGGAGCCACACCCCATGGCCTATATAAAGGATCTACTTTCTGGCAGTCTCTGAGTCAGGCAAAAGTCGAACTTATCTTGCTGAAGTCACTTACTGGTCTCCTGCCTGCTCTGAGGACTTTGCTAGGACTTTGGGCAGAGCTGCAGAGGCAAGCCTGATTCGGATTTCCCTGACCCGGCCGTCAGCGGAGGAGTGGGACACGACATACAGCTCCAAGTCCAAAGAGCAGGTCGTGCATCTCCCTGAGCGACTAAGGCACTAACAAAGGCAGGAAGTAGCTGCCCGCCATTTCCTGCTGCACTCTGTTGGGCAGCGAGAGATCCAGCAAGAGATGAGGGAGCCCCGGCTACTTCTCTATGCTGTAGTGCTTCCCGGATGTGGCTTGCAGCTCTGAGCCCAAAGTGGCAGGAGGTGAGGGCTGCCTTGAACGCAAATGTAGTGCAATGAAAGCGGAATGCTGTTGCTGAGACTGAGGCAAATACAAGGGTTCTTCGCTCCCACACTAAAGTTCTGACCATCGCCACCGCCACTTCAGCTGCCTTGCTGCAACAGCATCATTATCCCACTCCAGCCGGTGAAGGTCTGCGCTATTCCTTGCACCACTCCTTGTATCACCCTTTACGGCGGAGATTTCCATCCCCACCCAGAGCGAGTCTCCCTCCCCCACCATCACCCTTATCTTCTCAGACCAGGTGAGGAGTGACTGGGAGGGGAGGGGGGAGGGGCCGGCCAGCATTTTGCTCCCATACTAAGGCTGTGGCCACTGTCTATCTGCGCTGCCCCATCTTGCCGTGAGTGACATTGAGTTGGCCACGCCCACTCAGTCACCTGACCTCCCTAGCCACGCCTGCCCAACCGGAGAACTGGTTGTTAAATTATTTGAATCCCAGCACTACTTATATAAGAAGCATGACAATGTGGTAGGAAAAGTTGCATCTACAATTAGTAATCCTCACCTCTGGATTTATTTTTTTCAGAATGCAGGATTACACTATACTACAGTTTGAAGAAAAACTTGGAAAAAGAAATGTATGCATGGTTAAACATCCCAATACACCTTTTTTATGATTTCTGTACTTTAATGTCCTTTATTCTTTTACTCATTTGGCAAGGACACAGCTAACACAGTCCCACAAGATTGTATATAACCCACCCTGTAATTTATATACGTTAACTACATTATATATTTTATATGTGGACCAAGACAGTTCCCCTTCATTCAGTGCAGCTGAGGCAAGCCAAAAGCTTGGAAACCCATGTTCTAGGAGAAATGTCTACACCCTTTTTTTACTGATATGGAAGAATTTTTACACCAAAAATGATGTCAGAAGGAAAACTGGGTCTATTCCAAACTGTTTGAAAGAACACAGGACACTTGCCTGAAGCAGAGTAGATGTTTGTTTCTGAAGGTACCAAACAAGCAAAATGCAAGATCAACTCTTCAAAGGTGGACACATGTCAATTTCCCAGGATACTTTCTTTTATGGGAAAACCTTTCTATTGTTCCTTGAAACTGGCCCTCTATGATTTCTTGGAAAGTGCAATTAGCCAGCCTGCCAAAAGGGAACACTCTGTGGTCAAGCACCTTGCTGGTTTTGTGGCTTTGTATTATGACTCAAGGTGATGGCCTTGGGGAAAAAAAAACCCTGTTTATGAAATGGGGAAATTAGTACAGTGGTACCTTGGTACTCAACTGCTTTGAAACTCATCAAATTTGGTACTCAGTGCATTTTGACATGAAAATTTTGTCACATGTTTGTTTGGTACTCATTTGCACAAGCTAGAAGTTTCAGTATCAGCTGCCTTATGAGTCACTTTATTATTCCTTATGGGAAAAAAATTGTTTGCTACCCATCATTTCTGGTACTCATTGCACCTCCCCGAACCAATTAACAATGAGTTCCAAGATACCACTGTATAAGTGTAATCTAATCTTTTGTAATTCTAATTGTATAAGTGTAATTCTAATCTTTTGCCCTGAAATTGGCTGAAAGTTTGGATGATGAAAAGTGGTGGAAGACTGAATGGCTGAAGATTGAATGGTTGAGGAGGGGAAGGTTTGACTTCCTTCTGACAGTGAATGAACCATTCCCTGCAAATATATTTGGGAAAATATATTTCTAATATATTTAAAATATATTTTAAGGATCTTGGAGTCCTAGCTGACAATTCACTTAAATATGAGTCAGTAATTTGTGGCAGCTGCCAAAAAGACTAGTGCAGTCCTAGGCTGTGTTAACAGAGGGATGGAATCAAGATCACACGAAGAATTAGTCTTACTTTATAATACCTTGATAAGACCACACTTGGAATACTGCATCCCATTTTAGTCACTGTTAGATTCGGGCAATAAAGAGGCAGGAGACCAGTGAGTGACAACAGCTCTTTAGTTTATAGTGAACCCAGCAACTGCCGTCTGGAAAAACCCATCTTTATATACAGTTTTGGCTGAGGCTTCAACCAATCAACAACGTGCTTGTTCCCGCCCAAGTTTCCCTCCAAAACTTTTAAAGATACATTACACTCCTTCCCTCCCAGAACGCATTGTACCCACATTTACATAAAATTAGCATCTTATTTCTCTACGTAGTCACGTAAGTAGACTGGGCGTCTCCTAATTCTCTCGGACCTGCGCAATCCATTTTCTGGGAGTGAGTCAAGCTGGCCGGAGGGACTGTTTGTTCCTCCTAGCTCCTCCTCTAGGCCATCCGGCCCTGGATTATTGGCAGAGTCGTCCCTGCTGTCTTCAGGAGGAACCGGTTGGTGTCGCTGAACTTCATCGGACTCAGATAAGTCCCCCGTTTGTCCCGGGTTTGAGTCAGCTGTGAATTCAAACATTTGGTAGTCAGGGCCTGGCTGATTTGTTTCTGTTTGACTGGCTATTCATTTTCTTATTTGGTCTATGTGGCGTCTCCAGACCCGGCCATCCTCCATATCTACTAGATATGATTTTGGCCCGGTTATCTCGAGAATTTTTCCTTTTAGCCATGTTGGGCCCTCGCTATAGTTATGTGCCCATACCGGGTCGCCCACTGCCATTTCCCTTGTTTTACCGTGTGCCCCCTTGTACCCATCTGGGGTGTAGGTTGGGTTTAGTCGGTCTAACGGGCACCTGAGCTTCCTTCCCATCAGCAGTTCCGCCGGGCTACGGTCAGTTGTCACACAGGGGGTTCTGTGTTGGACTGCTAGGAAGGTATCGATTTTTGTTTGCCAATTGCCTGGCCTAATCCTAGATAATGCTTCTTTTGCGCTCCGAACGAAACGTTCTGCAAGTCCGTTCGTCGCCGGGTGGAAAGGCGCCGAGAGGGCATGTCTGATGCCCTCCTCTGCCAAGTACCCCTCAAACTGGGTTGCCGTGAATTGCGGGCCGTTGTCGGAAACTAGGGTGTCGGGCAACCCATGGGTTACAAATAGGTGCCTTAAGACTGAGATCACTGACTCAGCCGTCGTGGATCTCATGAGGATGATTTCTAGCCATTTGGAGTAGGCATCTACTACCACTAGAAAGGTTTGCCCATGGAATGGGCCGGCAAAATCGATGTGAATCCTAGACCATGGCCCCTGGGGTTTCTCCCACTCTCTGATTGGGGCTGTAGGGGGTAGTGGACTCTTGGCAGGCTTGGCATTTCCCTACCCTGTCGCTAATTTCCTTGTCCATCAAGGGCCACCACACATAGCTCCTCGCTAAACCCTTCATTCTCACGATCCCCGGGTGGCCCACATGCAGGAGTTCCAATACATTTTTCCATAATTTTTCCGGGATCACCACCCTATCCCCCCATAACAGACACCCCCCTTGAACCGATAGCTCCTCTCGTTTTTTCACAAAATCTTTGAAACGCTCGCCCGGCGCAGCGGGCCATCCCCTTTGAACCCAACCCATTACAGTCCTTATTGTAATGTCCTTGTAAGATGCCCTAGCCACTTCCTTGGACGTGACTGGGCCAGAGTCCAAAGAGTCAATTAGCAGAACGGGTGCCCCCGGGGTAGGGTCTTCGATGGTCTCCGGTAACGGGCATCTGCTCAGGGCGTCCGCATGCCCTAAGTCCTTTCCTGGCCGGTGAAGCAATTTGTAAGAGTATGCCGCCAGGAAAATGGTCCATCGGGTCATTCTGGGCGAGAGGGCCACGGGCGTTGGACGGTCGCCCGCCAATAGGCCTAGCAGGGGTCTATGGTCCGTGACTATCTCGAAGTCACGTCCGAAAACATATTCGTGGAATTTCTTTACTCTGGAGACTATAGCCAAAGCTTCCCTAACTAGCTGACTATAGTTCCTTTCGGCCGAAGACATTGTTCGGGAGTAATACGCTATAGGGGCTTCTGTTCCGTTTGGCAATCTGTGGCTGAGCACAGCCCCCACCCCATAGGGAGATGCATCACAAACTAGCACTAATGGCAACGTGCCATTGTATTGAATTAGGAGGCTATCGCTGGACAAAAGGTTTTTTACCCCTTCAAATGCCTTAGCTTCCGCCTTCCCCCATGACCACACAGTCTTCTTTGCTAGTAATTTGTGTAGCGGTTCGGCTATTGTTGCCTTGTTCCTTAAGAATACCGCATAGAAGTTTACCAGGCCCAAGAATGCCTGTAACTCCATTTTATTTTGTGGGGCTGGGGCCTTCCTGATGGCCCGTACCTTGCTCTCAGTGGGTGGATCCTTCCTGTCTATCCGTAGCCCAGGAATTCTACGGACCCTACCCCGATCTGGCATTTGTTCAGCTTAACTTAAGCCCGCAGACCGGAAAATGCCCAAAACCTTCCTCAGCCTTACCCCAATTCCTCTAGATTCTCAGCAGATATCAAGACATCGTCGAAATAGGGCACCACCCCGGGTAGTCCCAGCAATAGTCGCTCCATCAGGTTCTGGAATAACCCAGGAGCCACACTAACCCCAAACTGTAACCAGGTGCATTTGAAAGCACCCCGGTGCGTGACAATTGTTTGCGCCTCGGCTGTCTTGCTATCAACGGGTAGCTGCTGATAGGCTTGAGCCAAATCTAGCTTGGCGAAAACCTGCCCTTGTCCTAACGAGTGCAGCAAGTGTTGCACTACTGGGACGGGGTATGCGCTCTTCTGCAATGCTTTGTTAAGCGTTGCCTTGTAGTCAGCGCAAATCCGGACCGATCCGTCCGGTTTGACTGGGGTGACTATAGGTGTCTCCCATTTTGCATGGTCGACGGGCACTAGTATCCCTTGGCTTACTAGTTTGTCCAGCTCCCGGTCAATCTTAGGCTTTAGGGTGAATGGAACCCTCCTAGCCTTTAACCTGATAGGGGCAACTTGGGGGTCTAGATTAAAAGAAATAGGGGTCCCCTCGTACTTGCCCAGGCAGTCTTTAAAGACGTCCTCGAACTCCTTCATTAGTTCATCCTTGAGGTCGACTTCGTTCCGGAAGACCCCAGTCACTCCCATGCCCAAAGCTCGGAACCAGTCCAGTCCTAGCAAACTCGGTAAGGTTCCATCCACTATGGTGAGTGGCAGGGTTTTCTTGAACTGTCCATACTTGACTTGGACGGACGTTACCCCTCGAACAGGGATTCGATTCCCTTGGTAGTCCTGCACTCTCAGCTTCTGGGGTTGTAGCTTGCGCTTCGCGACGGCTGGCAAGTCTCTCACGAGGGTGTCCCAGGACATAATCGTGATTGATGAGCCGGTGTCCACTTCCAGTTGGCACGGCATCCCTTCAATGTGTGTCTTGGTAAAAATCTTTTTCTCTAGTCACGTCGATGCGTGGCCCACTCTCACGGCGGTCTGGTTTAACTTCGCGCCCTTTTTGAATGGACCAATCCTGGGCCGCTTCGCTGTTCCCGCGCTCTGATTGGTCGGTTTGAATTTTTGGCGGGAAGGTTGGGGGGCTCGACAGGCCTGTGCTATGTGACCTTTCTTTTCACACCGCCGGCAAACCGCGTCCTTAAACTTGCAGTGTTGTCGTTGGTGTTGGCCCCCGCAACTCACGCATTCGCTCCGGTCCCCTCTCTCCGCCCGCCCGGTGTGGAAGACCTCTTCCTCTTCCTCACCTTCCGACGCGGCCTGGACTTCCTCATTGTGGACCGCCGACCCTGCTGGCTTGCCGGATTGCTGGCTTGCCGGATTGCTGGCTTGCCGGATTGCTGGCTTGCCGGATTGCTGGCTTGCCGGATTGCTGGCTTGCCGGATTGCTGGCTTGCCGGATTGCTGGCTTGCCGGATTGCTGGCTTGCCGGATTGCTGGCTTGCCGGATTGCTGGCTTGCCGGATTGCTGGCTTGCGGGCTTGCGGAAATGGACAGCGGCGACCATTTTGGGGTGCGGTTCAGTGCTCCTGAAGATGGACCGCCGACCCTGCTGGCTTGCGGGCTTGCGGAAATGGACAGCGGCGACCATTTTGGGGTGCGGTTCAGTGCTCCTGAAGATGGACCGCCGACCCTGCTGGCTTGCCGGATTGCTGGCTTGCCGGATTGCTGACTTGCGGGCTTGCGGAAATGGACAGCGGCGACCATTTTGGGGTGCGGTTCAGTGCTCCTGAAGATGGACCGCCGACCCTGCTGGCTTGCCGGATTGCTGGCTTGCCGGATTGCTGACTTGCGGGCTTGCGGAAATGGACAGCGGCGACCATTTTGGGGTGCGGTTCAGTGCTCCTGAAGATGGACCGCCGACCCTGCTGGCTTGCCGGATTGCTGGCTTGCCGGATTGCTGGCTTGCCGGATTGCTGGCTTGCCGGATTGCTGGCTTGCCGGATTGCTGGCTTGCCGGATTGCTGGCTTGCCGGATTGCTGGCTTGCCGGATTGCTGACTTGCGGGCTTGCGGAAATGGACAGCGGCGACCATTTTGGGGTGCGGTTCAGTGCTCCTGAAGATGGACCGCCGACCCTGCTGGCTTGCCGGATTGCTGGCTTGCCGGATTGCTGGCTTGCCGGATTGCTGGCTTGCCGGATTGCTGGCTTGCCGGATTGCTGGCTTGCCGGATTGCTGGCTTGCCGGATTGCTGGCTTGCCGGATTGCTGGCTTGCCGGATTGCTGGCTTGCCGGATTGCTGGCTTGCCGGATTGCTGGCTTGCCGGATTGCTGGCTTGCGGGCTTGCGGAAATGGACAGCGGCGACCATTTTGGGGTGCGGTTCAGTGCTCCTGAAGATGGACCGCCGACCCTGCTGGCTTGCCGGATTGCTGACTTGCGGGCTTGCCGGCCTGTTGGCCTTCCGGATTGCCGCTTTGCCGCGAGTTACATCGGCGGCATTGCGGACATAACTGTTATCTGTCCGAGGTAATTAAACTCGAATATGGTTGTCCCTTATGGTGATTGCCTGGTAGCGGTGTCCGCTAATTCCATCAGTGGACTTCGGACAGTTCGATCCCGATTGATACATCTTAAACAGACAGTGGGGTCCGTTTTATTACATCTGCAGTGATCTTGCCGGCTTTATTTTATTTTATTTTATAATCCCAAAAATTTGTTAATTAATATTGACAGTGTACTATCTAGTTCTTTAAGTTATATATTGTACATTTTGGAATACTGTTATATTTATAAACTAATAAATCTATCATCTATCTATCCGTTATAAGACATGATTAAATAAAAATTATTAAATTGGACTTTCTTAAAATCCCATCAATCTCAATCAAATGGTATTGGGATTATGATTTAATTTAAGAGTATTGTAAGAGGAGTAAAGCAACAAATGTTTGTCTAACAGTTTATGCAGCACACTCTTAAATTGCTGTCACTTTAAGAGAACCAGTTTTAGCATATTGCTTTTCTAAAGTACTCTTGTATAAACACTACACTGGAACATTTCATTAGCATTTAGAGAACAATAAAGAAACACAGTTTAATAGGGTAATATGTTTTAGTGGCCTTAGCAGAACCCTACTTAACACAGTGGGATTTTCTGCAGCACAGAGACATAGGAAACTGTTCTGTATACATTTACTGTGTGGGACTTCCTCCTTCTGGGGAGCATGTGGTTTAGAGCAAAGGAAAATAACTTTCCTCCTGCAGTTTACCAATGAAAGAAGCATTTTAAAATACAGTGTCTGAGAGTGAGATCTAAAATTGTCCATGGCAGAATTATAGAACTCTGTTGTATTTGTAAAGATGCTTTGATTATTAAGGAAAGAAACAAAATTAATTAGTTATTTTATGCATTTTGATTTTATATCAAAGCATTATGGTGACCATTAAAGGAATCTATATTTAAAGATTATGGTAACTGTTAAATTCGGGCAATAACGAGGCAGGAGACCAGTGAGTGACAACAGCTCTTTAGTTTATAGTGAACCCAGCAACGGCCGTCTGGAAAAACCCCTCTTTATATACAGTTTTGGCTGAGGCTTCAACCAATCAACAACGTGCTTGTTCCCGCCGAAGTTTCCCTCCAAAACTTTTAAAGATACATTACATTCCTTCCCTCCCAGAACGCATTGTACCCATATTTACATAAAATTAGCATCTTATTTCTCTACGTAGTCACGTAAGTAGACTGGGCGTCTCCTAATTCTCTCGGACCTGCGCAATCCATTTTCTGGGAGTGAGTCGAGCTGGCCGGAGGGACTGTTTGTTCCTCCTAGCTCCTCCTCTAGGCCATCCGGCCCTGGATTATTGGCAGAGTCGTCCCTGCTGTCTTCAGGAGGAACCGGTTGGTGTCGCTGAACTTCATCGGACTCAGATAAGTCCCCCGTTTGTCCCGGGTTTGAGTCAGCTGTGAATTCAAACATTTGGTAGTCAGGGCCTGGCTGATTTGTTTCTGTTTGACTGGCTATTCGTTTTCTTATTTGGTCTATGTGGCGTCTCCAGACCTGGCCATCCTCCATATCTACTAGATATGATTTTGGCCTGGTTATCTCGAGAATTTTCCCTTTTAGCCATGTTGGGCCCTCGCTATAGTTATGTGCCCATACCGGGTCGCCCACTGCCATTTCCCTTGTTTTACCGTGTGCCTCCTTGTACCCGTCTGGGGTGTAGGTTGGGTTTAGTCGGTCTAACGGGCACCTGAGCTTCCTTCCCATCAACAGTTCCGCCGGGCTACGGCCAGTTGTCACACAGGGGGTTCTGTGTTGGACTGCTAGGAAGGTATCGATTTCTGTTTGCCAATCGCCTGGCCTAATCCTAGATAATGCTTCTTTTGCGCTCCGAACGAAACGTTCTGCAAGTCCGTTCGTCGCCGGGTGGAAAGGCACTGAGAGGGCATGTCTGATGCCCTCTTCCGCCAAGTACCCCTCAAACTGGGTTGCCGTGAATTGCGGGCCGTTGTCGGAAACTAGGGTGTCGGGCAACCCATGGGTTACAAATAGGTGCCTTAAGACTGAGATCACTGACTCAGCCGTCGTGGATCTCATGAGGATGATTTCTAGCCATTTGGAGTAGGCATCTACTACCACTAGAAAGGTTTGCCCGTGGAATGGGCCGGCAAAATCGATGTGAATCCTAGACCATGGCCCCTGGGGTTTCTCCCACTCTCTGATTGGGGCCGTAGGGGGTAGTGGCCTTGACTCTTGGCAGGCTTGGCATTTCCCTATCCTGTCGCTAATTTCTTTGTCCATCAAGGGCCACCACACATAGCTCCTCGCTAAACCCTTCATTCTCACGATCCCCGGGTGGCCCACATGCAGGAGTTCCAATACATTTTTCCGTAATTTTTCCGGGATCACCACCCTATCCCCCCATAACAGACACCCCCCTTGAACCGATAGCTCCTCTCGTTTTTTCACAAAGTCTTTGAAACGCTCGCCCGGCGCAGCGGGCCATCCCCTTTGTACCCAACCAATTACAGTCCTTATTGTAATGTCCTTGTAAGATGCCCTAGCCACCTCCTTAGACGTGACCGGGCCAGAGTCCAAAGAGTCAATTAGCAGGACGGGTGCCCCCGGGGTAGGGTCTTCGATGGTCTCCGGTAACGGGCATCTGCTCAGGGCGTCCGCATGCCCTAAGTCCTTTCCTGGGCGGTGAAGCAATTTGTAAGAGTATGCCGCCAGGAAGATGGTCCATCGGGTCAGTCTGGGCGAGAGGGCCACGGGCGTTGGGCGGTCGCCTGCCAATAGGCCTAGTAGGGGTCTATGGTCCGTGACTATCTCGAAGTCACGTCCGAAAACATATTCGTGGAATTTCTTTACCCCGGAGACTATAGCCAATGCTTCCCTATCTAGCTGACTATAGTTCCTTTCGGCCGAAGACATTGTTCGGGAGTAATACGCTATAGGGGCTTCTGTTCCGTTTGGCAATCTGTGGCTGAGCACGGCCCCCACCCCATAGGGAGATGCATCACAAACTAGCACTAATGGCAATGTGCCATTGTATTGAATAAGGAGGCTATCACTGGACAAAAGGTTTTTTACCCCTTCAAATGCCTTAGCTTCCGCCTTCCCCCATGACCACACAGTCTTCTTTGCTAGTAATTTGTGTAGCGGTTCGGCTATTGTTGCCTTGTTCCTTAAGAATACCGCATAGAAGTTTACCAGGCCCAAGAATGCCTGTAACTCCGTTTTATTTTGTGGGGCTGGGGCCTTCCTGATGGCCCGTACCTTGCTCTCAGTGGGTGGATCCTTCCTGTCTATCCGGTAGCCCAGGAATTCTACGGACCCTACCCCGATCTGGCATTTTTTCAGCTTAACCTTAAGCCCAGCAGACCGGAAAATGCCCAAAACCTTCCTCAGCCTTACCCCCAATTCCTCTAAATTCTCAGCCGATACCAAGACATCGTCGAAGTAGGGTACCACCCCGGGAAGTCCCTGCAATAGTCGCTCCATTAGGTTCTGGAATAACCCAGGAGCCACACTAACCCCAAACTGTAACCGGGTGCATTTAAAAGCACCCCGGTGCGTGACAATTGTTTGCGCTTCGGCTGTTCTGCTATCTACGGGTAACTGCTGATAGGCTTGAGCCAAATCTAGCTTGGCGAAAACCTGCCCTTGTCCTAACGAGTGTAGCAAGTGTTGCACTACTGGGACGGGGTATGCACTCTTCTGCAATGCTTTGTTAAGCGTTGCCTTGTAGTCGGCGCAAATCCAGACCGATCTGTCCGGTTTGACTGGGGTGACTATAGGTGTCTCCCATTTTGCATGGTCGACGGGCACTAGTATCCCCTGGCTTACTAGTTTGTCCAGCTCCCGGTCAATCTTGGGCTTTAGGGCGAATGGAACCCTCCTAGCCTTTAACCTGATAGGGGCAACTTGGGGGTCTAGATTAAAAGAAATAGGGGTCCCCTCGTACTTGCCCAGGCAGTCTTTAAAGACGTCCTCGAACTCCTTCATTAGTTCATCTTTGAGGTCGACTTCGTTCCGGAAGACCCCAGTCACTCCCATGCCCAAAGCTCGGAACCAGTCCAGTCCTAGCAAACTCGGTAAGGTTCCATCCACTATGGTGAGTGGCAGGGTTTTCTTGAACTGTCCATACTTGACTTGGACGGACGTTACCCCTCGAACAGGGATTCGATTCCCTTGGTAGTCCTGCACTCTCAGCTTCTGGGGTTGTAGCTTGCGCTTCGCGACGGCTGGCAAGTCTCTCACGAGGGTGTCCCAGGACATAATCGTGATTGATGAGCCGGTGTCCACTTCCAGTTGGCACGGCATCCCTTCAATGTGTGTCTTGGTAAAAATCTTTTTCTCTAGTCGCGTCGATGCGTGGCCCACTCTCACGGCGGTCTGGTTTAACTTCGCGCCCTTTTTGAATGGACCAATCCTGGGCCGCTTCGCTGTTCCCGCGCTCTGATTGGTCGGTTTGAATTTTTGGCGGGAAGGTTGGGGGGCTCGACAGGCCTGTGCTATGTGACCTTTCTTTTCACACCGCCGGCAAACCGTGTCCTTAAACTTGCAGTGTTGTCGTTGGTGTTGGCCCCCGCAACTCAGGCATTCGCTCCGGTCCCCTCTCTCCGGCCGCCCGGTGTGGAAGACCTCTTCCTCTTCCTCACCTTCCGACGCAGCCTGGACTTCCTCATTGTGGACCGGTGTTGTTTTCGCCCCGGTCCCTGGTGCGTTCGGCTTTTGCAGGGTTTCTGCCGCTTTGGTAGACATCTCGTGAGCTCTGGCCTCGTCCAGGGCTATTGCCAGCGTCAGGTTGCTTCTAGACAGCAGCCACCTTCGCAATCGGATGTTGCTGACCCCACAAATGAGCTGGTCGAATAAGGCGTCCTCCAAATCTCTGTACTCACAGTGGTTGGCGGCTTTTCTCAACGTCGCCATGTACACACTTATCGACTCGCCCTCACGCTGTACCCGCTGCCTCAACTCGAACCGTTGGACGAACTTTGAGGGTACTGGTGCGTAGTGTGCTCGAAGTGCCATTTGCAGTGTTTGCCACGGTACCAATTGTACCGGCGTCGGCTCTGAAAGTGACTCCGCGGTATCAAAAACCTCTGGACCGCAGTGGCTTAGGAAGTACGCTCGCTTCCGATTGTCCAAGACTCCTTGGAGTTCGTTCGCTTCGAGGAAACACTCGAAACGAGCCATGTACGACCCCCATTTCTCCTTTGCCGGGTCGAATGGCGCTGGCGGTGTGTAGCTGGACATTGCTGCTTTCCGCCCCTTACTGTCTGGGTTCGTGAATTCCTGGTTACTTCAGCTCTTTCTTGTGATCTCGCTGCCTCGGAATCCCACCTTCGTCGCCAATGTTAAATTAGGGCAATAACGAGGCAGGAGACCAGTGAGTGACAACAGCTCTTTAGTTTATAGTGAACCCAGCAACGGCCGTCTGGAAAAACCCCTCTTTATATACAGTTTTGGCTGAGGCTTCAACCAATCAACAACGTGCTTGTTCCCGCCCAAGTTTCCCTCCAAAACTTTTAAAGATACATTACAGTAACAGTCCAGAAGATATGTCTGTGGTATATATCATTTGTGAAATCCAAATTATTTTACTACGGGTTCTGTGGGTGTGGCTTGGTGGGCGTGGCAGGTGAAGAATACTGCAAAATCTCCATTCCCACCCCACTCCAGGGGGAAGGATATTGCAAAATCTCTGGAGAACCAGCAAATACCACTCTGGTATCCTGGTTAGGTACAGAATTCACATTGTGTCCATAAGTATGAATATTAAAGTGAGTGTGAAGAGAGATGAAGAAGTTTATGTTTACTTAGGGCATGAACCATGAATTTTGGCTCTCTAATCCCATAAGGCCATGATGGCGAACCTCTGGCATGTGGTGCCAAAAAGTTTTGCCATCACTGCCATAAGGCATTTTTCTTTCAGCAACTTATTTTCCTTTTAAAAATGAGCCTGTTTTTTTGTCTAATTAAGCAATGATGGGTTTTCAAAATATGTGCAAAATGTAGAAGATTTATGAAGGCTGGGTATCTTTTCATTCATCTCAACAAAAAAGTGGCTTCAGTTTTTAACATATTTAACTTTTAAGCTTAAAGAAACTTTTTCTAAATTGTCTAGCTTGATTATTCGACAGATGAGTGTCCCAAGATTTTAACCTTTGTTATTTATTTTCTTTGGGGTTTAAAGATGTGTTAAAATTTGGAGTGACAATTAATATTTTAAAAAGTTCACAATTTGCAAAATTCTTCCGTAGACCTTAAAATTCTGCTTCCTTGTTTCCCATGAAGAATCAAAATTATAAAATCAAATCATGTACATTTTCATGCATTTTAATTATTAAATGTTTAACCAAAAGTGAAACTTTTGACATATGGCAATGAGACATTATATGGAAAATTTCAAAGTAGGAAGGCAGTTTGTTGTTTCATGGAGAGCTATTATATCAGGAGTGAAGGCCCAGAGGTTCCTTTTCAAATGAGCCATCATGAATTGAACATGTTTAGCTTCTGGTTGATTAAATACCATGAGGGACCTGAGATATGTTAAGCCTCAGGGATCAAAAGTTTGTTTTCAGTTAGACAATGTTTCAGTCAATGAAAAAAAATGGTTGGCTTGCATTGGGCTATGTAATTGAGAAGCCTTAGGTTTGGCTGGGGCTTCAACCAATCAACAACGTGCTTGTTCCCGCCCAAGTTTCCCTCCAAAACTTTTAAAGATACATTACAGATCTGATTCAAGTAAATGATGGCCCTACACACACAGGGGGAGGCACACTAGATCTGATTTTTATCTCTGGACAGTGGATTAATGATCTGGAATTAGGAGATTTAGTGATGGAACCGTGTCATGGTCAGATCATTTTCTCCTTTGCCGGGTCGAATGGCGCTGGCGGTGTGTAGCTGGACATTGCTGCTTTCCGCCTTACTGTCTGGGTTCGTGAATTCCTGGTTACTTCAGCTCTTTCTTGAGATCTCGCTGCCTCGAATCCCACCTTCGCCGCCAATGTTAAATTAGGGCAATAACGAGGCAGGAGACCAGTGAGTGACAACAGCTCTTTAGTTTATAGTGAACCCAGCAACGGCCGCCTGAAAAACCCTCTTTATATACAGTTTTGGCTGAGGCTTCAACCAATCAACAACGTGCTTGTTCCCCAAGTTTCCTCCAAAACTTTTAAAGATACATTACAGATCTGATTCAAGTAAATGATGGCCCTACACACACAGGGGAGGCACACTAGATCTGATTTTATCTCTGGACAGTGGATTAATGATCTGGAATTAGGAGATTTAGTGATGGAACCGTGTCATGGTCAGATCATTTTCTCCTTTGCCGGGTCGAATGGCGCTGGCGGTGTGTAGCTGGACATTGCTGCTTTCCGCCTTACTGTCTGGGTTCGTGAATTCCTGGTTACTTCAGCTCTTTCTTGAGATCTCGCTGCCTCGAATCCCACCTTCGCCGCCAATGTTAAATTAGGGCAATAACGAGGCAGGAGACCAGTGAGTGACAACAGCTCTTTAGTTTATAGTGAACCCAGCAACGGCCGCCTGAAAAACCCTCTTTATATACAGTTTTGGCTGAGGCTTCAACCAATCAACAACGTGCTTGTTCCCCAAGTTTCCTCCAAAACTTTTAAAGATACATTACAGATCTGATTCAAGTAAATGATGGCCCTACACACACAGGGGAGGCACACTAGATCTGATTTTATCTCTGGACAGTGGATTAATGATCTGGAATTAGGAGATTTAGTGATGGAACCGTGTCATGGTCAGATCATTTTCTCCTTTGCCGGGTCGAATGGCGCTGGCGGTGTGTAGCTGGACATTGCTGCTTTCCGCCTTACTGTCTGGGTTCGTGAATTCCTGGTTACTTCAGCTCTTTCTTGAGATCTCGCTGCCTCGAATCCCACCTTCGCCGCCAATGTTAAATTAGGGCAATAACGAGGCAGGAGACCAGTGAGTGACAACAGCTCTTTAGTTTATAGTGAACCCAGCAACGGCCGCCTGAAAAACCCTCTTTATATACAGTTTTGGCTGAGGCTTCAACCAATCAACAACGTGCTTGTTCCCGCCCAAGTTTCCCTCCAAAACTTTTAAAGATACATTACAGATCTGATTCAAGTAAATGATGGCCCTACACACACAGGGGGAGGCACACTAGATCTGATTTTTATCTCTGGACAGTGGATTAATGATCTGGAATTAGGAGATTTAGTGATGGAACCGGTGTCATGGTCAGATCATTTTCTCCTTTGCCGGGTCGAATGGTGCTGGCGGTGTGTAGCTGGACATTGCTGCTTTCCGCCCCTTACTGTCTGGGTTCGTGAATTCCTGGTTACTTCAGCTCTTTCTTGTGATCTCGCTGCCTCGGCATCCCACCTTCGTCGCCAATGTTAGATTTGGGCAATAAAGAGGCAGGAGACCAGTGAGTGACAACAGCTCTTTAGTTTATAGTGAACCCAGTAACGGCCGTCTGGAAAAACCCCTCTTTATATACAGTTTTGGCTGAGGCTTCAACCAATCAACAACGTGCTTGTTCCCGCCCAAGTTTCCCTCCAAAACTTTTAAAGATACATTACAGTAACATCAATGGCAGGGTAATTGATAAATAGGCCCCATTGATAAATTTGTTACAAGGTGAGGGAGTGACAAATTGTATGTTATTTCAATTCACTTTTGTATTTAAGCTGCAGCATGCTTGAGTTGTTATGAGTGTATTGAAATTCAATCAGAATAGAGCTGGAAGGGATCTTTGAGGTCTTCTTGTCCAACCCACTGCTCAAGCAGGAGACTCTGTACAATTTGAGACAGATGGCTGCCCAGTCTTTTCTTCAAAACCTCCAGCAATAAGCATCTACAATTTCTGAAGGCAAGCTGTTCCACTGGTTAATTGTTCTCACTGTTATAAAGTTTCTCCTTAATCCCAGGTTCCTTCTTTCCTTGATTAGTTGCCATCCATTATTTCTTGACCTGCCCTTTGATGCTTTAGAAAATAGATTGAACCTCTCTTCTTTATGGCAGCCCTTCAATTACTGGAATATTACGATCCTAGCCCTTCTTTTTTCTAGATTAGCCATACCCAGTTCCTGCAACCATTCATATGTTCTAGTCTCCAGCCTTTAATCATGAAAACATTGAAAACAAGGCTTTTAATAATCAAAGCAAACATTGAAAAAAAGGGAAGTATTTAAAAAAGGAGAGGTTGATAAATGAAGAAATGGACCAAGAGAGGTGTCTCTCTCTTTGTCTCATGAGATCCTTGGCATCTGAAGAGCTAATGAACAAAATAGAGATAAAACAAAGAGGAGAAAGTGTATGGAAGTCCAATTAGAGTCATGGGGGAAGAGGATGAGAGAATGAAAGACCTTATGCACTAAATGATCAGGAACAAAAAAGAGGTGCTGGGTCAGGGGAAGGTCAAAAGGAGACCTTGCTGGGCCCTCAGTTGTCATCTGCATGCTCAGTGGCTTGACTGATCTGCTTGGCTTGTCATGCTGGCTGATCAATTGATGCAGCTTTCATGACCAGAGGTGCTTTAAGATGATTACTCAATGGCCAGTTGCTTTTATCTCAGAGTAATGCAGAAGAAGGATGAGATTCAAATACAATGTGAATGAATTGTATAAGCAATGAATTCTAATGCCATATGATGTTCATGTCATAAACAAGGCTTGCTGGAGGAAACTCAAGACCAACAGCAGTTCCGAAGGTGAATTTTAAATTATATTAAATGGTTTACTGGAGATAATGGAAGTTGAAATCTAGACAAGTGGAGGTACCAGTTCAGAGAAGGTTGTATCAAATGTTTGGTATACAGTAAGTGCAAAACAAAAACAAAAGTGGTCACCTCTTAGGACTGGGGATTTTCAATCAGGGTTGGGACCACACAAAGCTACACTGCTTTTTGTAAATCGATTAAGGGCATTTGCATTTATTGGAAGATTTGTTTCTATATCCACACTGATCGATATTCTCCTGTTGTCAACTAGTTTCTGCCTTGGCTGTCAAAACAGGGGCCAGTCCCTTTTGCTGAGACATCTTGTTAATTTTTTCCTCTTGATTAAACCTGTATTTTGCTTGGCTGTGTGTCAAACCAGGAGGTGCTGTACTCAAATGAACTAATCTCCAAACACTTGCAGGCAGGCAATTTGATCAGCAAATTTGGCACATGCCCAGTGGAGAATTTAAGTAAAGCTGAGCAATAAAGAAGGAGAAAAACAATCCTCCAGAATTGCAATTAGATATTCATGTTGTTTAACTCAGTAAAGACACAGTCCTTTTTCATTCATTCTAGGAAGCAACCAAACTGATCTCATGCCCCTATCACAGCACCCAATCTGATGACATCACTGTCACTGCCACTACATGACCTCTGATTACGTTGGGGTAGTGGCAATGATTGTTTAAAGGGTAAAATACTTAAAGCCGATTTGTCTCTTAGCCTTCCATCTGTTCCAAACTTTCAGAAATGCGTTAACAAAATACCATGTTTCCCCAAAAGTAAGACCCTGACTTATATTTTTTTGAACCCCGAAATAAAAATCTGGCCTTATTGCCATGCGCTCAAAATCCTGATTGGGCTTATTATCAGGGGATGTCTTATTTTGGGGGAAACATGGTATTACCGCACTACCTGTTTCATGGTATGTCTTCACATTCTTAACTGCAAAAAGTTGCTCCATCCAGTTCTATAGTTTAGCAAAATGTGTGTCTCAGCAAATTGTGGATGGCAAGGATATGCAAGGATGAAGAGTTTGAAAGTGGGTACAGGTTTGAAAAAGATGCAATATTCTTTTGTTTCCTTTCTTTTTGGCTTCACAGCCTCTGGCTGACATAAGACCCTCTACTTTCCATTTGTGTATGCTAATTAAATTTCAGTGAGATGATTTTGGTCTCTTTGGATGTATAAAGGCAGTTTGCTTAAACTTTAGACAATTCCATTTGACCCTCATGCCATGTTATCCTTAAGGTTAACAGCAAGTGATGAATGCTAAGTTAATGGAGTTCTCAGATTCTAATTTGAGGTGAGCAGTAGGCAGTTAGAAAAATGGTCAAAAAATTCAAATCAATCCAAGGTTTGATTTGTTTTGCAGACATATATTTACTAGGTCTAAAATTGTCCAGGTAAAAAACATCAAGGCCTATATTGACTTTAACACCAATTGATTGACTTGATGGAGAATGGCTAGTCATCTGTACCTGGGGCAAGTGAGACCGTTTGGGTTTGGGGACAGAATAACGGCCCCATGGAGCCCTGGAAGTCCACGGTTCATCTCGCCAGCCAGGGAGCCTAACCTTGCTATAATAACCGCGCTACAATAACACCTTGACATTTTCACCGGCCTGGATGGACTGCTGACCGTTTTGTATTTGTATTTTTATTTACCTATGCGAAGATTTTCAACCGCGGACCTTCTTGCCCTGCGAGACTCCCCTCTCTCGCAGGTCTGGCCCTCCACATTATCGAGGGCACATCTTGAGGACGGGTTTTGGAACCCCGAGAGATGGCATGCAAATCTAGGAGGCTTAGGGATTTTAATGAACTCTTTTAGTCGTTTTTATTGGGGATTTTAAGGAAATTTTAAGGGGAGGAAAGGGCGGGAGCTGGGGGTAGCCCGTCGAGGGTGGGGCCAGTCACTGCGCATGTTTGCGGTGGAGTGTTAATCGGTCCGAAGGTTCCGGGGGAGGGTGATGTTCCAGGTGACAATTGTGGTTCCATCTGTGTGGTTAGTGGGAGAGGCAGATATGGCGGAGGGGGGGGCGTATCGAGACCTGGGAGCACGTGTTCGATGTCTGAAGGCGATCACGTGCTCCGGCCCCTCAGTTCCTACCCGTTCCTCAGGAGGCCATGATCCTCAGAGCTTGGATCTTCGGCTGATGTTATGTAATGCCCGGTCCGTGGCTAATAAAGCTCCCCTGATCTGTGATCTTATTCAGGGGGAGTCCGCGGACCTTATGGGCATTACGGAGACCTGGTTGGGCCCGGAGGGGGGGGTGCCCCTTGTTGAGTTGTGCCCTCCAGGTTTCCGAGCATTTCATCAGCCGAGGGCCCAAGGTAGGGGTGGGGGGGTGGCGGTTGTTATTAAGGAAGATCTAGAGCCGAGGGAGGCCACTGTTCCTCAGATTGCCGGCTGTGAATCCCTCTATGTGAGGTGGGGCCATAGGAATCAGTTGGGCTTGTTGATCGCGTACCTGGCTCCTTGCTGCGTGACCACAGCCCTGCCCGAGCTGTTGGAGGTACTCGCTGCTGTGGCGGTTGAGACCCCCAGACTTATAGTCATGGGGGATTTCAACTGCCATCAGTTGGCTTGGCATCGACGGCAGCTCGGGAGTTCAAACTTCCATGACGGCCTTGGACCTGATTCGAGTAAATGATGGCCCTCGCACATGGGGGAGGCATGCTGGATCTGATTTATATCTCTGGACAGTGGTTAAATGATCTGGTATTAGGCGATTTAGTAACAGAACCAATGTCATGGTCGGATCATTTCTCCTTCGCCTAGACTTCGAACCGCCATTCACCACCGCAGGGAGGCGGAACCTATACGGTGGTTCCGTCCCAGGCGCCTGATGGACCCTGTGAGGTTCCAGACGGGGCTTGGGCCATTCCCTGAGGATCTGGCCCACGGCACGACTGAGGAACTGGTCGTGGGCTGGGAGCGGGCCACGGCCGGGGCCCTGGACCGTGTCGCGCCTCTGCGGCCTCTGACCCGCGAGATCTCGTCCGGCCCTTGGTTCTTCGAGGCTGAGGGAGATGAAACGCGGAGAAGACGCCTAGAGAGCACCTGGAGGTCCAGTCGCTCCGGCTGATCGGACACTAGTTAGGACCTATTCTAGGACCTACCTAGTGGCAATGAGGGAAGCGAGCGCTCTCGCCTCCACCCTCATTGCGTCGGCAGATAACTGCCCGGCCGCCCTGTTTGGTGACCCGCTCTCTCCTACATCAGGAGGTGCGGGATGACCCTTTGCAGGACGAGCCGAGGAGTTTAGTGGTTATCTATCGATAAAATCGCTCAGCTGAGGGACGGTCTGGACCGAATTTGGGATGATCCAAGCGAGGAGAGGAGGCACGTCTTGTTGAGCACATTTGGGATGAGTTTGACCTGTGGCTCCGAGGGCGTGGACAGGCTGTTGGGGAGGCTTCACGGCACGACATGTTTACTGGACCCGTGTCCTTCCTGGCTGGTACTGGCCACTCAGGCGGTGACACGAGGCTGGCTCCAGAGGATTATCAACGCTTCTTTGTTGGATGGGGTTTTCCCTGCCGCCTTGAAAGAGGCGGTGGTGAGACCCCTCCTTAAGAAGCCCTCTTTGGACCCAGCTATTTTGGGTAATTATCGTCCAGTCTCCAACCTTCGCTTTGTTGCGAAGGTTGTAGAGAGTGCCGTGGCGCGACAGCTGCCCCAACACCTGGATGAAGATGTCTATCTAGACCCGTTCCAGTCCGGCTTCCGACCCGGATACAGCACGGAGACAGCTTTGGTCGCATTGGTGGATGATCTCTGGAGGGCCAGGGACAGGGGATATTCCTCTGCCCTGGTCCTATTAGACCTCTCAGCGGCGTTCGATACCATCGATCATGGTATCCTGTTGCGCGGTTGGGGATTGGGAGTGGGAGGCACCGTATATCGGTGGTTCTCCTCCTATCTCTCTGACCGGTCGCAGGACGGTGTTGACAGGGGGGCAGAGGTCGACCGCGAGGTGCCTCACTTGTGGGGTCCCACAGGGGTCGATTCTCTCGCCCCTGCTGTTCAACATCTACATGAAGCCGTTGGGTGAGATCATCAGTGGTTTCGGGGTGAGATATCAGCAGTACGCTGGCGACATCCAGCTGGACTTTTCCACCCCAGACCACCCCAATGAAGTTGTCAAGTGCTGTCCCGGTGTTTGGAAGCTGTAATGGGTCTGGATGGGGAGAAACAGGCTCAAGCTTAATCCTCCAAGCCGGAGTGGCGGTGGATGTCGGCACCCCGATTCAGTCAGCTGCAGCCGCGGCTGGCTGTTGGAGGCGAGTTACTGGCCCCAAAGGATAGGGTGCGCAACTTGGGTGTCCTCCTGGATGATCGGCTGTCGTTTGAAGACCATTTGACGGCCGTCTCCAGGAGGGCCTTCCACCAGGTTCGCCTGGTTCGGCAGTTGCGCCCCTTCCTTGATCGGGATGCCTTATGCACAGTCACTCATGCGCTCGTTACCTCTCGCTTGGATTACTGTAATGCTCTCTACATGGGGCTCCCCTTGAAGTGCGCTCGGAGGCTTCAGTTAGTCCAGAATGCAGCTGCGCGGGTTATGTAACACCGCTCCTGCGCAGACTGCACTGGCTGCCTGTGGCCTTCCGGGTGCACTTTAAGGTGTTGGTTATGACCTTTAAATCGCTCCATGGCTTAGGACCTGGGTACTTACGGGACCGCCTGCTGTTACCACACGCCTCCCACCGACCCGTACGCTCCCATAGAGAGGGACTTCTCAGGGTGCCGTCCGCCAAACAATGTCGGCTGGCGGCCCCAGGAAGGGCCTTCTCTGTGGGGCTCCCACACTCTGGAACGAACTTCCCGGGTTTCGCCAAATACCGACCTTGGACATTTCGTCGCAAACTCAAGACTCATCTTTTTATCCGCGCAGGGCTGGCTTAAATTGGGATTTTAATGTTTAAATTTATTAATTTTAAACGGGGTTTTCTTAGTATGGTAAATTTTAATTATTGGGCTAATTTAAAATAAGTTTTTTAAATCGTATTTTAAATTTGTATATTGTATTGTCGGTTTTATTATGCCTGTACACCGCCCTGAGTCCTTCGGGAGAAGGGCGGTATAAAAATCAAATAAAATAAATAAATAAAATAAAACCTCAGCCAGGAGCATCTTCTCTGGAAGTAGAACCAAGAATCAAGACTTGGTCACTCTTGCACTGGAACTTTCTCCAAATTGACACCTTTGGACATATAGAAGTCAACCTTCAAATCCTTAACAATGTGTTGAACATTCTGGGAGTTGAGGTTCACATATCTGATAGGTCAGTGATGGCGAACCTTTTTTTCCTCGGGTGCCGAAAGCGCATGCACATTTGCGACAGTGCCACACATGTGCCAATACCCATAATGCAATGCCCCTGCAGGCTCCACTTGCATATGCACATGTGAACCCGTGCATGTGCGCACGACTCCTGTTTTGGTGCTAGCAAGCCTCCCTGAAGCTTCCTAAAACCAAAAACGAGGCATGGGGAGGGGCGCCGCAGCCCCCTGCGCAGGTGTGTGCATCTTCCAGTAGAGACCCAAAAATTAGCTGGCTGGCAGGAAGCATGCAGGCATGAGCTATCTGGGCATCAGCTCGCATGCCCGTGGAGATGGCTCCGCGTGCCACCTGTGGCACACATGCCATAGGTTCGCCATCAAGGTGATAGGTGAAGTAGATGGAAATGTTTACTCTTTATTCTCATAGTTCTGATGGTTCAGTACAGCTAGTAGCAGATGTAGGCCCTGCCTGTGGTCTCAAAATGTAAAAGCTTCTGTTATCATCCAATCTTTTAGGATTGTCCCTGCTTGTGTCACTGGGCACTGTCTCCCAACATTCTCAGGAAACATTGGTTAGGGTTGATGATAATTGGAGTCTAATAATAACTACCATGCATTTCCAATTGCCATAATTCACTCCATCTAATATAATATTGTTAGTAGAGGAAACTTCATTTGGAAAATATGAAGAGGACACATGTAGGTGCTAGAATCTATTCCAGAAAGATTGACAAATGAAATCTGAAAGAAAACCTCAGTATGCTCTTTTCCCCCAGTGTGGTCTTGGCGGGCACAAGCTGCCACAAGCTTGACTTCATTCCTTGCCAAATAATGCCACTATGCATTGCCAGAATTAATCATGATTCTAGGTAAGCATTGTGGCACTTTTATGGCAGCTGTGAATCTAATCTGTCATTAATGCTTTCTGGATTACCATGATTTCTTACAATTGTGATTCATTAACTCAGGTACTTACGGAATTAGTATTAAACATCTCCTGTAGATTTCTGCCTCAACATGTCGGAGTTCCAAAATCCTTTGATTACATTGATTAAATGTCGTGTCAAGCACATTGTGTGGTCCAGAAGAGGTCATAACACTGCTGTCTGAATCAAAATATCACAATGCTCAAGACTTTTTTTTTTGTATGTAACAGAGCCTGATCTTGACCTCAAGGGGCCTCAAACTTTACTAGATTTTAGAAGCCAAGTTCAGACCAGCTGAATCTATATCAGTGAAACAGTTCAGATCCAGGAGCAATTCTATGATTTTGGGGAAAAAGTTGGGGCCTAGAAGTATAGAAGAAACTTGACATGGATTCCTTGGAGAACAATTTACTAGGCATACCAAAGCCAACGCTTCTGCGATATGAGCTCTACATTTGTATCTTTGTCTGGAGCCCCAAATTCATGGAAAAGTATTATAGATGCACAAAATCTTTAAAGAACATGCATGCTTATTTTTGAAAGGGTGCATACCAAAAGGGATTGCATATAAATATTTTTATTGTATAAAAATAAATAAGTATAAAATGCTTACTTTGCTTATATTACTTTTATGAAGCCCTGCATGATTGCACTGAAACCCAAATTCTATAACAAAAATTAATTCAAGGAGATACTCTGTTCATATTAGGAGAAGATTCCTTTGAAAATTTAGTTAAGCAACTTTGTACGTTCTATACAAAATCTCTACAGGTTACAGAAAGTTGTGGATAAACATGGATGCAGCATTTCATGACTTATTATTACAATTCGTTCGCAACCAGTTGAAGTCATAGCTGCCAGTTCTTAAGGTGGTGTTGGCCATTGTATGCACTGAATTCTTCCCAAGAACCTAGGATGTTGTAATGTATCACCATAATATCTTGTAATATATCACCATAATAATTGCAGGGTGGTCTTTTGCAATTGACAGATGGAAATTTTGTCAATGTGCAGATTTTCTAAGTGCTGTCCAAGATGTTTTAGCATGGGCCAATTATTATTATGGTTGGTTGCACAGTTAGTCAGATGTTTAGACTGGATCTGGTGTTTTTATCCACCTATCAAATTTTTCCCAAATATTACTCTAGTTCAGGATATCTCTTCTAAAGCCTAGATTTCTTGCTTAGATTAATAAGGTTCCTTAAAGTAAGATGAATTAGAAGCTAATGGAATCATAACCAGATAACTGCGGCCTATAGAGCCATTGACAGTGTACATTAAATTTGGGTGGATACGGAGTGGTATATAATAAATAATGGTAATAATAGTGGTAAATAATACTGAATATGCCAATTGAATCCCAACAATAGCCAAAAAATTGATCACTAAGTGGGGTCCTAAATGTGGGCCAGTGTTAGAGAAATAATTTACATTTGCATCACTTTGTTCATTTTCAGATTATCTGATGTTTCATTTAAGTCATCACAACAACAAAACAAGGGCTGGGGTGGATCTATGATGGACTGCATCTCAGGCCTTATGGACAGAAGATGCCATCCTATGTTTACCTTCATGGCAATTGGGCTCAAATTCTATTGGAATAAATCAGGATTGAAGTCATTTGTTTCAGCATACACTAAGCAAAAGAATGGAAGCTGGGTTGCTTATGGGTGACGGACTTGCTTAATACTTATGGGTGACGGACTGGCCATTCTGGTCACCATCTACTCTTCTCATAAGAATGGTCAGAAAGCTGACATAAGGAGGGATGAAGATTCTTTATAGCAATTGGGAGAGAAGATACCACACATTTCTTGGTAGGGCTTGTTCAAAAAACCCTGGATGTTCTAAGTCCCATGGTCATATGCAACTCCTAAAGTCCTCTAAAATTTGTAATTTTTAATGAGCCAGAAGATGCCATAGAGATGCAAAGAGTAGGCATGCTCTGTCATGAGATAGCACTTTGTGCCAAGGATACAAATGCCACAATGCATTGATCAGAAGGGCAGATGGGCCATCACTATTCACATAACTAGACACCTTGCTTCAGTTCATGAAAAATAATATTTCCTTTGCAGAGCAACATAAAACGTGCTTCAAGGATTTGACTGAAGTGAAATATCCATCTGAGTTTTACACACCCCTAAACATTAATAAGGATATGATTGGAGAATAATTTTAATACATTTCATTTTATGACCTGGTTATTGAATATAATAAAATAAACTTAACCAATTTTAATTTGATATAAATGAAAATATAATGAATTTTAGTTTTTGTCTTGGACTTGCCTATGATTTTTGCAAATGGGCTTTTACTATTGGTATGTCACGATGGATAAATGTACTTAGTCTTGTCTCTGTTGAAAACTCTACTGAGTTAGAAAGACCAGTATTCAAATTTGGTATAAGAGAACAACACATCAGGGAAAATCCTGAACTGAAGTATCAACTCTTTCTCTGTATTAATAGTTTTCCCAGGGAAGGAAGTAATCAAGCATTTCTTAATTGTTTGTGTCAGTTGGAATATGTTCATGTGTTGCACTGAAAAGTGTTAAAAGACAATTTATATATAAAATAAGCATGTCACAGAGCAGGGGTGTAAATGAAAAATACATAAATAAAAAAAGCATGTTTCCATCAATGGAGAATCTCTTATAATATATACAAAGTGAATAATATTTACAATATTTGTCTTTTCCCTAAAAAGGAAAAAAAGCTATACAGTATATATTTGAGGAAGTAATGCACACCTACAGAAGATCATGTTATTAGAAAAAGTTGTATTATAAAAAGTATAACATGGGGGAGTCATAGTATCATCTATTCAGTTGAATGAAAAACTATGTTTCCTAAGAAGTGTGGAGTGAAATTGGACATAAGATGAAAAAAAAAAGGGAGAAATGTATATTTCAGAATGCTGGGTGCTACATAAAATGTAGATGTTTTCACATTTTTATAAGCAACAAATTTGAAAAATGGGGGAAGAGGTGTCATATTGATTCCAACTCAGTTTAGACTGTACCACCTACATGAAAAAAGAAAGAAAGAAAGAGTTGAATGAAAAGTAGTTAATTATTCACAGAATAGACAGCTTTCCACTCCATTTCATGTTATATCCCAACTCAAGCTATGAAAACTGGTGAATTTGCTTGAGTTTGCTGTCTCTGGATTTTTTTTTTAGAAGAGAGAGAAATTCATGAACTTCTGGTCACTTCTCTGAACCTGACTTCCCAAGCTTTTGAAGTTCACCCATCCTGACCTCAAAAACCATATGGAGAAGCCATCAGCTAGGAAAACAGAGGTGGAGAACATCAAAGCCATAATTGGAAGCAGCTGTGTAAATTGTCAGGGAAAGGGTTTGGAGAGATACGTACCTATGTGTTTATCTACTTAAACCCTTAACCTGTTGGGTGCATCTCAGAGTCCTTCTAGAACTCTTTCTAATGAAGCTAGCATTCACTGGGCTTTTGTCTTCCTTAGCATAGCCCTTAAAAGAAAATGTAACATCTTTTGGCCTTTAGTAGTAAAAATCCTGAGTTTTGGGGAGGAGGGGGAATGGGGCAGATAGATGGATAAAGTTCTCTATAAAGAAAGGTCAATCTTGGGGCAAGTGCTTGATGGATGGCCTGTAAAACTGGAAAAGAGGAAGAGGTCATGCAGAGGCTGTGAAAGGTGGTTTGTGCTAGTACCAGCATCAAAACGGAAGGCATGCATGTTTGACTGAAGGTTGCTTCTCCTCTGGCCTCCTGTTCATGGCCATCAATCATACCTCGTACTGGCAACTGAATAATTTGTTAGCCTCTGAGTTGACCTATGCCCCATTCAAGTGCTGAGCCTGTGTGCTTGCATGAGCTCCTGGTTGATGGATGATCCTTTGCCAGCTCCCTACTGCCAGTGGGTTTTGGAGTCCAAATCATAGAACCAAGTTCAAAAGTGGTGAGAGGTAGGGTAATAAAGAGACAAGGCAATCATGGGAGTGAAAGCTTAGAGAACAAATCTCAGCAGAGTTTTTTTTTAACGGCTAAGAAGATCCCAGAAGGTGGTATTATCTGGGTTGGATTAACATGATTCTAATTCTTCAGCACTGATGAAAGAAAAATGGGCACAAAAGTTGGTTGAGCAAACATGAGCTTTATAGAGAACCACGGAGCAGTCAATGTAGCAAAGGAGCTAAAGGGCCATACAGTTTATCTTATCTCAACTGAGGGTCCCAATCCTGAGATGGCTTTACTCCTTTTGAGGAGGAGCTTGATCCTCTGTCTGCAACTTGAACAGGAATAACAGAACAACAGAGTTGGAAGAGACCTTGGAGGTCTCTTAGTCCTCCAAACAGGAAACTCGTTATTATTTCAGACAAATCACTGTCCAATATCTGCACAAATTCCTTGTGTGTCCAATCACACTTGGCCAATAAAAATTCTATTCTATTCTATTCTATTCTATTCTATTCTATTCTATTCTATTCTATTCTATTCTATTCTATTCTTTAAAACCTCCTGTATTGGAGCACCCTCAACTTCTGGAGGCAAGTCCTTCCACTGATTAATTGAACATTCTGTGCCTTTATCTGTGAGGAAGTATGACATTTAAAGAGAAAAGGGTCTAATCATTTCCTTACTGTGCAAAAATAGGTTTGCTTTCCACTGTTTATTTATTTGTTGATTCAGCTTATATACTGTATGGCTCCATTCCCAACAACTTCAAGTATCATTTCCAAAATTTCAGATGTGCCATTGCTGCTCTTTCTTGTCTTATCCAGACTAATCTTCTGGATGATTGGCTTAAAAATGCAACTATTTATAGACTTTGTCAATATTACATCTGTCAGATTCACTGAGTGGAACACCCCCTCTGCCTCAAGAAAAATTCTATGAACAACAAAAACAATAAAGGACCTGTCCTCTGGATACCGATATTGCCATTAACTTAGTTCAAGTTTTAAAAGCACTTGAACTAAGGATTCCAAGTTAAATTTCCTTGAAGCTGATTTAAATAAACTGGAATCTATCAGACCATTAACATTTCCTGCTGGTAAAATAAGCAAGACCGCCTCCCTCCTCCTCCTCCTCTTCCTCCTGCAGTGGATATATATATAATATTACTCTCTTAATATATTTCATTTGGTCCTGTTTATGTATATGTGAATATGCATGCACACAGTGCTTTAGTTAAAGAGACAGCTGAAGAGAGAAAGAAAGAACAAACCAAGATTAACTTTTTTAAAACACAATTTAGCCAATATTTTGCTTCGTTTCCCTGCTTTGCTTAAATCGCTTATGTTGACAGAAAGGGACTGTAATGCCTTTCATTATTCTTTGTCCTTTAATAACATTTTTGTAATAAATAACCAAGGATTTTCTATGTTCTGTTTGTTCTTTCCCCAAGTTTACTTTGCCTTGTTTATCTGCTTTAATACTATTTGATAAATCTGTGTATTCTTGCTTTATTTTTGAGTTCTTTGCAGCTTGTACAGGCTTTGTATCCTGCTAACTCAGCATTCCCCAATGCTACCACTCCACATAGGTGTTAGATTATAACTCCCATCTGCCCCAGCCTGCATGGCTAATATCTTCATGGTTAAAGATTATGGTTTGCAATCTGGGAAAGAATATCTTTTCCCTCCATTATCTTTTGCTCCTTTATTTTGCAAATCTTCTGCAAGTTTATATGAAAGAATGGTCTAGATATTAGATGCAACCATTATTTTTAAATAAAACAGGAGTTGAAGTTCACAGGTTTTAAAGTGGCCAAGGTTGATGAACATTGTCTTAGAGTTTTGTGACAATCTAGCCATAAAATTCTCAGTCTGAAACCATGACTTGCTAAAATCAGTGGAGACATCATAGCTAAATTTTATTTATTTATTTATTTTATTTATTTATTTATTTATTTATTCGTATTTGTATACCGCCCTATCTCCTGAAGGACTCAGGGCGGTTCATAGGCAAATAAAAAACATTTATGTACAAATTAAAATAACCATTAAAAAACTTATTCTAAAAGCCAAATTATTAAAAATAATATAAATATTAAAACCAGTTTAAAACCCCTATAAATTTAAAATCTAGTCCAGTCCTGCACAGATGAATAAATGTGTTTTAAGCTCGCGACGGAAGGTTCGGAGGTCCGGAAGTTGACGAAGTCCTGGGGGGAGTTCGTTCCAGAGGGTGGGAGCCCCCACAGAGAAGGCCCTTCCCCTGGGCGTCGCCAGACGGCACTGCCTAGCTGACGGCACCCTGAGGAGTCCCTCTCTGTGAGAGCGCACGGGTCGGTGAGAGGCATTCGGTAGCAGTAGGTGGTCCCGTAAGTAACCCGGCCCTATGCCATGGAGTGCTTTAAAGGTGGTTACCAAAACCTTGAAGCGCACCCAGAAGGCCACAGGTAGCCAGTGCAGCCTGCGCAGGATAGGTGTCATACGGGAGCCACGAGGGGCTCCCTCTATAACCCGCGCAGCCGCATTCTGAACTAACTGCAGTCTCCGGATGCCCTTCAAGGGGAGCCCCATGTAGAGAGCATTGCAGTAATCCAGGCGAGACGTCACGAGGGCGTGACTGACCGTGCATAGGGCATCCCGGTCTAGAAAGGGGCGCAACTGGCGCACCAGGCGAACCTGGTAAAAAGCTCTCCTGGAGACGGCCGTCAAATGATCTTCAAAAGACAGCCGTTCATCCAGGAGGACGCCCAAGTTGCACACCCTCTCCATCGGGGCCAATGACTCGCCCCCAACAGTCAGCCGTGGACTCAGCTGACTGTACCGGGATGCCGGCATCCACAACCACTCTGTCTTGGAGGGATTGAGCTTGAGCCTGTTTCTCCCCATCCAGACCCGTACGGCTTCCAAGCACCGGGACAGCACTTCGATAGCTTCGTTGGGGTGGCCCGGTGTGGAAAAGTACAGCTGGGTGTCATCAGCGTACAGCTGGTACCTCACACCGAAGCCACTGATGATCTCACCCAGCGGTTTCATATAGATGTTGAACAGAAGGGGCAAGAGGATCGACCCCTGCGGCACCCCACAAGTGAGGCGCCTCGGAGCCGACCTCTGCCCCCCTGTCAACACCGTCTGCGACCGGTCGGAGAGATAGGAGGAGAACCACCGATAAACGGTGCCTCCCACTCCCAATCCCCCCAACCGGCGCAGCAGGATACCATGGTCGATGGTATCGAAAGCCGCTGAGAGGTCTAATAGGACCAGGGCAGAGGAACAACCCCTATCCCTGGCCCTCCAGAGATCATCCACCAACGCGACCAAAGCCGTTTCAGTGCTGTAACTGGGCCGGAAACCGGACTGGAACGGGTCTAGATAGACAGTTTCATCCAGGTGTAAGGGAAACTGATATGCCACCATACTCTCTACAACCTTCGCCGCGAAGCGAAGGTTGGAGACCGGACGATAATTACCTAAAACAGCCGGGTCCAGGGAAGGCTTCTTGAGGAGGGGTCTCACCACCGCCTCTTTCAAGGCGGCCGGGAAGACTCCCTCCACCAAGGAAGCGCTCGTAATTGCCTGGAGCCAGCCTCGTGTCACCTCCTGAGTGGCCAGCACCAACCAGGAGGGGCACGGGTCCAGTAAACACGTGGTGGCATTCAGCCTACCCAACAGCCTGTCCATGTCCTCGGGAGCCACAGGGTCAAACTCATCCCATAAAATGTCACCAAGACCACCCTCAGCCGTCTCACCCGAGTCACCGCAATTTTGGTCCAGACCATCCCGAAGCTGAACGA
This sequence comes from Ahaetulla prasina, assembly GCF_028640845.1. NCBI lineage: Eukaryota > Metazoa > Chordata > Lepidosauria > Squamata > Colubridae > Ahaetulla > Ahaetulla prasina. The sequence goes on along the minus strand of NC_080547.1, from coordinate 30,278,541 downwards.
TTTTATCGTATAGATAACCGTTAAACTCCTCAGCACGTCCCTGCAGCGGGTCATCCCGCTCCCCCTGGTGAAGGAGGGAACGAGTCACCCGAAACAGGGCGGCTGGGCGGTTATCTGCCGATGCAATGAGGGAGGAGGCGTAGCTACGCCTCGCTTCCCTCAATGCCACTAGGTAAGCCCTATTATAGGACTTCACTAGTGTCCGATCAGCTTCCGAACGGCTAGACCTCCAGGAACTCTCTAGGCATCTTCTCCGGCGCTTCATCCCTCTCAGCTCCTCGGAGAACCAAGGAGCCGGTTGGGACCTGCGCCGGGTCAGAGGCCGCAAAGGCACGACACGGTCTAAGGCCCCCGCCGCGGCCCGTTCCCAGGCCGCAACAAGTTCCTCAACCGAGCCGTGAGCCAGCCCCTCAGGAAGTGGCCCAAGCTCCGTCCGGAACCTCTCCGGGTCCATCAGGCGCCTGGGACGGAACCAACGTATCGGCTCCGTCTCAGTCTCCCTGCGGTGTTGAATGGCGGTCAGAAAGTCCAGGCGAAGGAGAGAGTGATCTGACCATGACAAAGGTTCAATGACTATTTCCTTCAAGTCCAGATCTCTCGACCACTGACCAGAGACAAAAATCAGGTCCAGAGTGCCACCCCCAATGTGAGTAGGGCCATCAACTACTTGGGTCAGGTCCAAGGCCGTCATGGAAGCCGTGAACTCCCGAGCTGCTGTCGATGACGAGCCGGAAGATGGCAAGTTAAAGTCCCCCATGACTAAAAGTCTGGGGGTCTCAACTGCCACCCCCGCAAGCACCTCCAGGAGCTCGGGCAGGGCAGCTGTCACGCAGCAAGGAGCCAGGTACGCGACCAGCAAGCCCATCTGACACCTATGACCCCATCTCACAAAGAGGGATTCGCACCCGGCAATCTGAGGTACAGTGGTCTCCCTCGGCTCTAGGCTCTCTCTAATCACAACCGCCACCCCCCCACCCCTACCCTGAGCCCTCGGCTGATGGAATGCACGGAAACCCGGCGGGCACATCTCAACAAGGGGCACGCCCCCTTCCGTGCCCAACAAATAAAAAACACACCAACTAAATTATAATTTAATATGTCATATGAACCCAGCCTTTGTGGTTCCAGACCATAGTTTAACCTGGTTCATGAAAAAATGCTTACCTTTACAGAAGGGTGCTAGAGGCATCGGAACAAGGCAAAAAAGAATACAAGAAGAATAGAAATATCTGTTTGTATTCATTTTTACTTGTTTTCAAAACTTTCAGTAAAATTATATTTAAAAAAAACATATGCTGGTTTAGCAAATCAACTGATACTTGAATATAGCCATTTATTGCAACAAGGAAGTAGCAGGGCAGTTAGAATGATAAGGAATCTGGAAATCAATTTCAAGGAGGAACTGCTGAATGGTAGATCAGAGAAGCTTAGAGAACAGAAGATTTAAGGAGAAAATTTATAATTATCTTCAAATATCCAAGGGCAATTATAAGGAAGAAGGAGCAACTTTGTTTGGTCAGGCATCAGAGGATCGGGTTTCAAAATAGCATCAATTGAGTGGAAGGAAAATTGTTCATTTGTGCTAGTTATGAAGACAAGCCTGCCCCAAGACACAGTGTGACTTGGGGAGGGCTAAAATATTCCATGGACAGAACTGGGTTGGTCATTCTTATTTCAGTAGAAATGTAGGAACAGCATCCTCCACTAGGCCTGAGGATACAGATCCTAAATTTGTCCTCCAACATGAAATACAATGAATTCTCAACTTTCACTATTTGCATCTCTTTATCCAAAAGTAGGACTGGCTGTGCATTAGGAGGAAATTCTCAATAGGGTTGGCAGAAAAACAAGCAACTCTCCCTATGAAGATTTCTCCATTTCTGATGATATTCAAGAAGCTGGTTAGTTGATTATCTAACAGGAATTCTACAGGCAGAAGAGAAAGCGCCTTCTTGGACTTTTCTAAATTGGACAGTGGGCAGTCAGGGAACTTTCAGAATGATGAGAAGATACATTCCAAAAAGCAAAACTAATAGCATCTCCATCTATCTTCCATGATAAAATCATCCAAAAAGTGTCACCAAGAGAAATTCCAAAGAAATTCTCAAACAGTCTGAGAATAAGATGGAAAGAGAGAAAAATGTTTGCAAAATGACAAGGTAGATGTTGTACAGGGTTAGTTTTCGTGCTTTTATCTTGATAGAATATGCAAGTAGTATGATCAGAGCAGGACTTCAGGGTGCAAGTCCAGAGCCCCACTCAGCGAAATGAATAATCTCTCAAACCTGGAAGGATTGATTTCCACCCTTATAAGTAAGTTAAATAAAACATATTGCAATCTAAAAAACCTACTTGGTCATGGGTTTATCAACATTAACATACCAACAAGACTTTCTCATGCAAGCCCTTTATTGGAATGCAACAATTTGTAACTTAAGTACCTGCAATATCCAGGAAGGAGTATTTTTGAATCAAATTGATTAGAAATTCTTGCTTTTTTTTGTATATTTATATTTATACGTATATGTATGTATACACACACACACACACCAGTTATAGGATAAAATACAATAATTTAATACATAAATATTATGTATTAGAAATTCTATCCTATCCTATCCTATCCTATCCTATCCTATCCTATCCTATCCTATCCTATCCTATCCTATCCTATCCTATCCTAAAATAGAATAAAGTGACATATTTCTGTATCATTCCTGCAATCTACTCCAAATTTATTTTAAAACATGACATGGAACCAAGCAAAAGGACTCACAGAATATATCATCCCCCCCCCCTCCCAATGCACAGGAAGTGTAGATTGCTTTCTCCTCCCTGAAACTCATGTGTGTCTTTTGTTTAAGAAGAGATGAAGGAAAGGGAGAGTGAGATGGTCATGGGACAGTGGTCAGCACAGAAGAAAGTCTGTGCCTGTTGAGGGGGGGGGGAAAGCTTTAATTAGGGTGGCTTGAACACTAGCTTTAACCAAAAGCCAGTGGGAGTTCTGTTTGATCTTCCTGTGGGTCAGGCTGTTTGATTCAGCTTAGATCTGTTGAGGGGGATGGACACCTGCCCATCACATGCTTTTTATTCTGCAATGAAGCTTTGATCTCTTGAGGTTATATGGGAGACGGGTCACTGAAGGGCGTGTTTCAAAGCTGTATTCATGCCTTGCTAGCAGGGCAGCCAAAGGGTGGGGAGGAAATCTCACATGCAGACCCCTCTGGATCAAATGTGCTCCAAAGATACGAAAACCTAGTGGAGTTCACCAAGAGGGGAAAGTTCATTCATAATCTAGTGGGAGGGGATACCTCACATTCCTCAAATGACCAAGAAGAGAGTGGGGGCTACAAGCACAGACTCTTTTGCTTTTTCAAGGACCAGTTGAAGGCATTCCTGGGGTAGTGAATGGTTACCTATATGCATTCCTTTCCTTTAGCTGTTCTGCATTATTAGCCAGAGTGAGCTTCATTTTTCTTTGGTGGAAAGGCAGACTATAAATTCCTCAACTGATAGTCATGATAGATGGCAGATAATTATGACAACAATGATGAAGTTATGCATAATTCATCCCCCTTTACTGGACATTTCAAACCTTGCTTAGTTAGTTATTGACAGTATTACTGGAATAATCTAGCAACATGAGGCTGGTCTTGCTTCCCATCCAGGCTATGATATATATGCCTTCATTCTGCAGTTTTCTAAGCTGTCATCTACCAGCCAAGCACAAAATATAGTGGATAGAATAGAGAACCAAGATGACTCAATATAATGCTGTGGGGTTTTTTTCTTGCAGGGCCTGGATTCCATTAAGGAACACCTCTGTGAAAAGGCTCTTAGACTGTTACATTTGCATGACCTGTTATGTGTCATCTCTTTCCTCTTTGTAATAAGATATTTCAGAATATCATTCATTCATTCATTCATTCATTCATTCATTCATTCATTCATTCTGAACCCTTGGTGCCTTGGTCCTCAACCAGCAAGAATAGCTCACAATACATACATGTATAAAAACAGTACATTATAAGCTTATATGTGGAACCATCATTTTTTGCTTTGACGAAGTGCTCTGTGCCATGGAGACAACCTTATTCGGCTCATTTAAGTATCCCTAGCATCTTCACAGAAGCCAGGAAATAAACAAACACACAAACACACACATACATACACACACATACAGTAGTGGCCAAAATTGTGGAAACCTTTTGGGAAAAGTGTATTTTTGAAGTTTGATAACACCACTTTTTTTTTGGAGTAGTACCATAAAATTATGTATCAATGGAAAGATAATTTAATCAGCTATGTAATGCTTTTCAACCTTTGTTTGAGAGATAAAAGTGACTTTTTGTGGAATTCTAGATTTTAGGCCAAATTCCTGCAGTTTGCGCTGAACAGTCCTTGCACTCAACTTCACATTGCATTGCACCATTTCATCTTGTATACACCCAGATGATTTTCTTCTGTCATGTAGGCACAGTTTCTTAATTCTTCTATCATCACTTGCTGTTGTGCACCTTTTCCTGCCTTTACCAGTGTGGTTTTGTAGTGACTGAGTCTCATTATACCTCTTCAAAAACTTAGAAATGCCACCTTTGGTTAAGTTTCCACCAATTTTTCTTCTAATTTCTTTATAACTGTAGCCTTGTCCACTTAATAATACTATTTTACATCATTTTCTGGGGAACCAGTAAACTCTTTGCACCATTATTTTAATTTTATTACATTTTACAAGCTCACTAAATGAAAGAACACAAAAAACCTCAACCAACTTGATAGTGATCACATAACACACTGACAAATGTCCTCCTCTCAGCTTCAATACATGACATCAATAACTGAATCCTACTCTGATCCGATTGGCTCATTGCCAAAACAAGATGACACCTGATTGACTCTCTAAACACTCATGCTCATTGGCTATATTCAGAAGGAAAGCTACCTGATATCAACCTAAGCAAATTGTGCTTCCTTTTTCTGGTTATTTGGCTATAACTTTTCATAGAATACAGATAACTGAACAAATCTTGTTGCATTACATTCTTGATTAAATTATCTTTCCATTAATATATAATTTTATGGTACTACTCAAAAAAAGCAGTGTTATTAGCCATCAAACCTCAAAAATACACTTTTCCCAAAAGGTTTCCACAATTTTGGCCACTACTGTATATATCTGGGGTGTGTGTGTGTGCTCAAATAAAATATTAAGAAATATTCCAAAAGACAGACATAATGTTTTGGGAAATGGATAAAATAATATATCACTTTGCTGTTATTGTGAAGAAATAAGACTGAGTCTAGGTCAGGGGTGTCAGACTTGGCGCCTGAGGGCCAGATGTGCTGGCCATGCCCGACCCCCATTTTAGCAAAGGAAAAAAGTCATACATCACATGACAACAACGTGATGATGTGAGTTTGACACCCCTGACCTAGGCCATTCAAAATGAATTTTCATTGCTCAATAAAATAGTGAGAGGTTGCTATAAAGAAACTATAAGGCTTGAATGGGACATTTGCTTTAGGGATATTCCTTTTTACCATATTAAGAAATGGAAAAATGATATGCAAAGCTGTGCTGCTAGAATCGGATGTCATATTTGTTTACTTCTCCCAGTTTGTTTCTCCCAGTTTTCAAATCTAGGGTTGTAGCTATTATTTACTTGATTGTCATATCAGTGCTGGACAACTGAACGGTAGTATCTTTGTGAGATCTTGGATAACAATGGTATCTTGCCATGTTTGGGTACATTAGAACAGGGGTGTCAAACTCGATTTCATTGAGGGCCGCATCAGGGTTGCGTTTGACCTCAAGGGGGCCAGTGGGGTGGTTGTAGCTGGGGTGGGCATGGCCAACTTGACATCACTCGATGAGGCTCCATTTTCAACCACAATGGCCTCCTGCAGCCCTCTACCAGCAAAAATGGAGCCCAGGGCCAGCCCCGGCTCCATTTTTTACCATAAAAGCCTCCGGCAGCCCTCTGCCAGTAAAAACTGAGTTTGGGGGTGCCACACATGAGCTCCCAGTCTCCATTTTCAGTTGTGATGACCTTCTGCATCCCTCTGCCAGTGAAAATGGAGCTCAGGGACCCCAGGCTCCATTTTTGGTTGCGATGGCCTCCTGCCAGTCCTCTGCCAGTGAAAAAGGCTGTTTCCAGGGTAGCCCCACAGGCCACATCTAAGCATTCCAGGATCAAGCCCAGCCCACAGGCTTTGAATTTGACATCCCTGATCTAGAAGAATAGATGAGAATTACCTTTAAGTATCTTAGGAATCATGGTGGTGCAGTGGTTAGAATGCAGTATTGCAGGCTAACTCTGCCTACAGTCAGGAGTTCAATCCTGATTGGTTCAATAGCAATAACAAAAGCACTTAGACTTATATACCACTTTACAGTGCTTTACAGCCCTCTTGAACTGGGTTTTCAGATATTGCCCCCAATAATCTGGGTCCTCATTTTACCCACTTTGGAAGGATGGAAGCTGAGTCTACCTTGAGTCTGGTGAGATTTGAACTGCCAAATTGCATTCAGCTGGCAGTCAGCAGAAGTAGCCTTCACTCTAACCACTGCGCTACAGTGGCTCATGGTTGACTCAGCCTTCCATTCTTCCAAGGTCAGTAAAAATAAGAACTCAGATTGCAGGGGCAATATGCTGACTCTGTAAACTTCTTAGAGAGCATTGTAAAGCACTATGAAGCAGTAAGTCTAACTGTTATTACTATTGCTAATTTTCAATAATCTTTATCTCTAACCATTATATCTGCCCTCTTCAAATCACAGAGAATGACCATGATGTTAAATTTAGAATCTCTGCATGGAGAGGCTATTTGACATGGCATTTAACATCAAATTTCCAGAAAGCCAAAGAATGGAAGACTTCTAGTTTTCCCGTTCCTATTGTAAGAACTGAAACTTTGTGAAAGAGGATGCTGAGAGAAGAAATCCTGATCCATCAGGGTTTTTCTGAAAGCAAGAGTGTTACACAGGAAGTGAAGGCCAAAAATGAGCAGCTGCATCATGTCAAAAAACATGTTGAGAAGCCATTTTGAGGCAAGGCATATTCCAGACAAGTCTACATGCCTCATGCCTTCTCTTACAGGGAAAACATCACATTTCTATATCATCCTTCATCACCATGACTGAAAAAAGCCTATTATGGCCTCTACTGTGGTTGAATTTGATTTACATGACACAACTGCAATGGCCAATGTTAATATTTTCTTCTTCTTTCTAAGTGTGGGTAGTACAGGTCTGTCCAAAGAAGCCAGAGAAAAGAAATGGGAGTTCCCCTCCTTTCTGCAAAGCCATCTTATCCTACAACAAAAACAAATTTTGCAAAGACCAAGACAAGCTTAGTAAATCTGCACTGTGGTGTCCCATTTCCTATTTCTCTAGTAAGGAAGCAATGTGTTGAATTTAAAGTATCCCTCTGGTAAAAGCTAACTATTTAAAGAGTGCCGGGGTCCCAGAAATGCAAAACAAAGATTTGTTGATTAAAAACACATGGTTTGTTCAGGAGACTTGAGTCGCCAGAAAAAATCAGTCCTGACAGTGTTTTGGCTTTTTCTCTACCACAAGACAAGATGGTGATTTATTACAGTGATGTCAGTAGAGTTACAAAATGTTCCCTGAATTGTCTCTTTATAAAAAAGAAAGAAAGTGGGGGGGAATGTATGGGCTTGTTTATATGCAGGGAAGTCTCTGTATGGAATGACCCTTTCAAAGGTCTCCAGTTCTTAAGAAAACATGTTTCTATTGAGAGAGATTTAGGAAGACTTATTATTATATGATGATGGATTATAAAATATGGGGAACTACTTAGTCATAAAATCAATGGTCCAATAATATCGTATCTTTTGCACTAGTTTCTCCAAACTGGTGTCTTACAGATGTGCAAAGTTATGTTCCTTTGATAAGAGCTTCTCTTTCTCCTACAAAGACTCATTCCAATTCTCATGGTTCTCAATCATGAGAAGTGAGAGGACAGTAACCTTAATCTTGGCTTGATGAAGCATGAAATTGGGTCTTACCAGCCCATGTTAACATACCTGAAAATTCATAAGTATGGTTAACCGAGATATGATATTCTTTCGTTCTCTCATTATTAACCCCATTCCCTTTGGTCACCTCTTCCTTAAATAAATTTAAGAATACCCACTCTATTGGGAGAATTCTCTAAAATGTTCTTTGCTGAAATAATTTCTAAAGTAAAATACTCTTCCATCCAAAGGCAGGAGAGTTATCTGAAAAACATTACTTTTGTCAGAATAAATGAAAGCCTCTTCTGATGTTGGATGACCCTGAACATTTTCATAAAAAAAACAGAATGTTGCTTTGGGTACATTTTAACTTCACTTTAAATAAATGCTTATACTTGCAATCCTATTCTTATTTAACTGGTAATAAACCTCATTGACAGAGGATTTTAATTCTTTACTGTTTGAAATAGATTGTTCATAAAGATTCTGTTGGTTATGTTTTTATGAAATCAAGTACAAAGTTCAGGGTGTAAATACAAAGTAAATGCATTGTTTGTTTTTCAACCTTTGTTCTTCATCCTCAAAATGAAAATAAAATTAACCTATACCTCATAAATTTGTGGATACCAACACAATTAAACTTTGAACAAGGAGATTTAAATACAAGAGATCTAAATACAAACCTTTGTTCTGCTTGGTCTCAATAGTTCCCTTTCTCTCAAGTCTTTTTTTGAAGAACTTGCAATGATAAATTTTTATTTGGTAGAAATCATCAGTTGTATTATGTACATATTCAGAGTCTGGTAGTTTGTTTTAACCAACTTCATTTGGTTGCTTGTTTTCTATTATTTATAACTTGCCAGTTCCAGAGGTCTTTGGATGGTATGAAGATGTATAATAAAAGAAAAGAAATACATAATCATAAAGCACACACAAAAAATAAATATATAGTTTCTTTCATTCAGAATGAGGGAAAATACTTGAATCTAAAAGTCGCCATGGTCTGTTTACAATCTTCTAGTTTGAAAATGGCTGGATCTCCAGACAATATCAATTTATATAGTTTTTAATTTTATAAACTTGTTCCCTACAGTCCATCAATTGCAGTGGAGTAAAAATTCAATAGAAAATATAGGATAAGAAAAGAGCATTGCATGTAGGAGAAGAAAAGACAGAGCCTGGGATGGAATCAAGAGTGGGATGAACCTGGAATTGTTTCATTCCTGCAAGCAGTCCAAGTCCAAGTTGCAACTGGAAAGGGGAGGAGAGTTTTAAGGGAGAAAGTTGTTAGCAAGAAAATGGCTAAATACTCCCGCTCCTCTCTCACTTAGAATATTACTTTTCATTTAATACGATGTTTTCATTTACAAAACATGCTATAGTATGTTAAATAGGGTTTGAATATTATTCAGGATGCAATGGGAAATTCAGATTCTGCCTTAACATGCTTTGTGGATAAAGTTACCACGTTGGCCTATATTTGTTCATTAAGGATAGCATGTAGTGTGAACAGGGGTCAGCTTCAAAAATGTTAGCAAGGGGTTCTCTGCCTGGTTGCTGGGTTGGCAAGGCCATGGTGGGCGTGGCCTAGTCAGCCTCCTGCATCATGGTGGGGGGGAGGTGTTTTTGCCCTCTCTGGGCTCTGGAGGCTTTCCTTGAGCCTCCGGGAGGGCAAAAACGGTGTCCCCAGGCTCTGGAGGCCCTCTGGAGGCCAGAAGTGGGCCCATTTCTGGCCTTCCCGAACTTCTAGTAGGCTCGTTTTTTGCCTTTCCAGAGCCTCCGTGTGCAGCCTGCACATACCTGCATCCAAAACCAGCCACGTGGGGGCTCCTGGGAGGGGCAGGGCAGGGTGGATGGGGCCAGCCAGGAGTGGGATTTGGGAGTTCTCTGAACTGCACAGAATCTTATCTGAACCCCTGCGAACCTCTGCGAACCCCCAGCAGCCCACTCCTGAAGTGTGAACACACAACCAAAATGTGTTTTCTTTTCTGAAGCTAAAGTAAAGTTTGTTGTGTGTTTCTGGGGGTGGGGGCTTATTCCCTTTATGATTTCATGAGGTTTTGATCTTATTACTGTCTCTGGTGTTTTTCTAATTGTCACAACTAATCTTGCCTCTCACAATAGAGCTCTTAATTAAATGGAATGCAAATGGAAGAAATGAATTGGTTGCGTTGGAAGGAAAATACATCTGGTTCAGTTCCAAGCTTGGAGAAAAACACTGGAAACAACATGGAGGCTGATTGGAAAGAGAGTTTAATGATGAACACAACCAGCAGCAGTCCTGGGTCAGCTGACAAAATGGAGTTGGCAGTGAGTGGGTCTTTAATACCTTCTTTGGGCTTTCTATTTGAGCTTCCTGTTCTTGTGCAAGAACATGTCCTTTAATATTCTATTGGCTGTTATCAGATTCCTATGGGGTCATGTAGGGGTCATAGCTGACGAAAAGGCAAAAGAGGAAATGCAAATCCTATGTGTTTGCCTGAGCTAATCTGGTCCAGGGGTCTCCAACCTTGGCAACTTTAAGCCTGGTGGACTTCAAGTTCTGGGAAGTCCACCAAGCTTAAAGTTGGCAAGGTTGGAGACCCCTGATCTGGTCAACCTCTGGTTTGTTTTTTATCTGAGCTCCCAGATTTCTGCGACTTTGAAGTTTGGACTGCTCTGGGATGGTGCAATGAAGGGGCTTCTGTTCTGAAAGGGTTTTGGGCAATTCCTATCATGGTTTATGACTTTCATCCTGTGTTGGAATTTGGATGAGGAGCTGCTTCTAATCCTACCATTCTGTCTTTGTTGTCAAACTTTGCTGCAAGCAATTTTGAAATAGCCTGTCTTGAATGGATTTCTGCCTGCAGTATTTGCTTTGCTTATGAATAGAGCTATCTAGATAGTTGGCTTCCTCTTTCAATAAGCTTGTTATCTTTTAAGTGATAGCATCTGGTGTGTGGTATTAAGAAAGACTTGGAGGCTGCTTCTTGCCTCTAAAAAACACGTTTCTCCATTTCTCCTTTAGGGAAATATAATATTCTGCCTTTTTAAAATATTTCCCAAAATATTTCATTCTTTTGGGGTGGGGTGGGGTGGGGGGACTTCCCACAGTTGGAATGTCTTGATTCTTTGAAATTAAGCCTACAATTCCTAGTTTACCGGATCCAGACTTAGGTAGACTTCCATCTCCTAAAATTTGCCTAGACCAGGAAGCTGATCTTTTTTTAGACACCCATTTCCATGTCTAAACTAAGCCAGATCAAATGAGGAATTAACTAAATTTTAGTTTACAAACAGAACAGTTACTTGTTACTCACAATATTAACAAACTCTTTTTTCCTTTTTAAAAAATGTCTTGTTTGGAATATATGTGTGCGTGTGTGCTTGTGTGTGTGTGTACATGATGCCTTTGCTAAGCTGTGAAAGACGTTTGTTTCAGTTGCCAACATCTCTGCAAAACTAATGTGGGTGGATTGTGACAGATATAATTTATCCATCCCACAGTTTCATCAACTTGAGTTCTGTTAAACTATACCCGCTGGGCTTAGCTCCTTTTTAAAGTTTCCGCTTTGACAGGTAGATTTATTAGTCTTGAAATTTGTACAAATCAGATGTCACTTGTGGCAACTTGTCAAAATGTCAGTCTGGCAAGGGAGGCATGAAAGGATTTCTGGAGAGAGAAAGGGAAAAAAAGGGAGAGAGAGAGAGAGAAAATGAAGGAAAAGAAAAAAAAACCATCCCACTGTCGATCCTGCTAGTTCCTTGATCCTGGGGATTTTGCTTTATTAAATACCTAGTACCAGAAGGTAGAAGATGCCATTGGACCCCAACCTCATAGTTGTCAGAAATAACAACCTGCCATAATAGCCCCTGTCATTTATTGAACGATGATTCTCAGCCTGTAAAGGGACGTAATCATTGAACAAGCTAGACAGAAGAAACTTCAGTTCAAGTTCCATGTCCTTCAGTATTGTATCCATTCAATGCATCCATTCAATATGTTACCTAACAACCTTGATTTATGTGGCCACAAGTTTGCTTGACTAACTGTGATCCTCGGATCCTTGCTGGTGCAAGACTTTGAAAAATTGGCACTTGTTTATGGGTTTGTCTTTTAAAAATGCACAAAATGTTTTTTTAAAATGCAAAAGTAAATTCGGAAAAATCATGCTATTACAAGGCATATGGTGCACAACTCACTGAAAGCCTAGTTGGTGGGGTTCTAGTCTGCTTTTTTTTTTGTTTTTACATCAGAGCCCCTTTGCAATTGCCCTAATAAAGGGTATATTTGATATCATCATATGTTTATTAATTGAGCTAAAAAATGACCCAAATGATACCAGCCTCCTTCCATTTGTAAATCATGGGTAGTGATATGAACCTGTGGATCCCAGTTCACCCTTATCTTCTATCAAGCAACCCCAACTGACTTTATTCAGCTCTCAATAAAAAAGTCTGTCTCTCTATCTATCTGCCTGCCTGCCTGCCTGCCTGTCTAGCTATCTTGACTTCATTGCCACCTGACTCTGGGACTTCACTGGCCAGCTCACAATATAAAAATGACACAAATAAATCAAAATAAAAAATAGAAATACAATAAGGAAAGTAAACAAAATGGCAAAATCAAGAACTACATTAGAATACAATCAGAATCATAAGATAAACATATATAACAAAGGAGTTCCACCCAACCTAACCTAAGGCCTGGGAGAACATCTAAGTATGTATGTATGTATGTAAGTATGTATGTATGTATGTATGTATGTATGTATTATTTGTTTGTTTATTTCCTCCTTTTTATTATTATTTAATTATTTTTACAAATAGCTGAAGGTGGCAAATGTCTCCAACACGCCAACACGCCATCATCAGGAGATGACAGTCCGTCTAGGTTCTATGCCACATTGGGTTTTGTAGCTCATAATTAGCATTTTGAATCACACCTAGCTTATACAGAAGAAGTATCATGTGGACTTGCCAAAGCTGGCCCACCCTTGCTCAGGCTGTTGTGTCTCAACCAGTTGAGGCTTTTGAGTGATCTTTGCAGAGCGCATTGCAACAGTTAAGTTGTGAAGTGACAGTAGGGGTACAACTGGTATACCTGATGGAGTTGTACAAAGGTCCTCTGTTGCCACCTGCCCATTGTGCAGGCATTGTGAGACAACAGGACTTCTAGATTTTGCATCATCCTGAATGGGGAAGTGCAAACTCATTCAAGGAGTAAGGATGGCAAAACAACAAACCTAGGTGGTCCCAATAACCACAGCCACTTGGCAGTGAGCATGGTAAAAAGCAAAGCATTGTATGTATTTCCAGCAATGCCCTTAGGCCTCACAAAGTTCCTACAGAAACTGGAGAGACTTCATCTACTTAGAATTCCTTCCTGATAAATTCTTTGTTCCCCTGATTAAGCCAACCACAGATTGTAGAAAACCATCATCTGCCCTAAGAGACAAAGGAAGTGAGACAAGAATTCAATTCATTGGGAGACGACTTCCGGTGTCCAGCGGCAACGGACGTCTGGAAGGCTTCTCCTGCCTCCAGTGCCCGAATCCGGCCGCCGCCGAGGCCCTCAGGGGCCAGGTGTTCCGAAAAGGACACCTGCCGCACGGACGGCTCGCCAGGGGTCTCCCAGCCGACATACAGGACTGTGGGGACCGATGCTGGCGCGTCCTAGGCTTGGCGGGGTTTGGAGGCCACAGGCCGCGGCCATTATTTTGGTCGTCGCCTGGGCGCTGTGCCCGTGACACCGGGCATTGGATTTATAACTGCAGCAGCCTGGTGGTGAACAGGGAACGGAGAAGAATTGAGGAGGAGAAGGAAGGAATATCGGTGGCGTGGTGGAGTGCTCCGAGTGCGGGGGTTTTTCTCCCCTGCGGTTGGAAGGAGCACGAGTTATTCTGGAGAGAGGAGAACTTAAAATAAGAAGATTACGGTTTTGTGGAGCTCTGGAGAAGAGGTGATGGAGAAATTTAGGAGGGAAGGTTTGAGGCCCCCCCTCCTTCTGGGGAACAGTGGTGGCGTCCAGCTTCCGCCTTCACTATGAGAATTTTGATGACATCACTTCCCTTCAGCTTCCTGGTTGACTAACTGTACTCTGGACTCGTTGCTCCTGTGAGTGCCCCCTGGTGGATCCGGAGGAAATTACAAGGATACTGTGCCTGCCTGAGGATTTTGTATTTTTTTTTTCCTTAATGGCAAAAGGTCAGAGACCAACTGCTGGAGAGATGGAGAGAATTTTGGAAAAGTTATCTAATATGGACAAGAAATTGGATGAAATAAGAGCAGAAATTGTGACTATCCAAAAGGATTTAAAGGATACTCAACAAGTTTCAGCAGAAAACAAGCAGAAAGTGGAAGGTTTGGAGGGTGAGATGCGGGCAGTGCAGAAAAGAGAGGAGACGACAGGCAATGCTGTGCTTGACCACAGATGGATAAAATGTCTTATTTCCTTAGGTTTCAAAATTTGGAAGAAGTGGACCAAGAAGACTTGAGAGATGTTGTGACTAAATTGTTGGGAGAATTTCTTGGGAGAGGTGTTGATTTCATGAATTGGGATGTGGATCGAGTTTATAGAGTTAATTCGCAATATGCACGCACGCATGCAGTTCCCAGAGAGGTTCATGTCAAATTTGTGAGAAGAGAGACGAGAGATGAAATTCTTAGAAAACATAGGAGTGGGGCACTGATTTACAGGGGCAGGGAGATAGCCATTCTGAGGCAGATTCCCAGACAGGTACGTGAAAAAAGAAAGAAATATTATTTTTTGTCAAGCAAATTGTACCAGAAGGAGTGGGCTTCAGATGGCTGATGCCAGAGGGATTGATGATTTTCCGGGAGGGCATTACGAAAAAATCAGTACAATTATGGAGGCTACGGCCTATGTGGAGGAACACAAAGCCCTCCTGGAATCAGATGACCCAGGAATTGAAGAAGGGAGGTTATAGATCATGGGCGGAGCGGCTGCCGCTGTTGCGGCCCTGGAGTTGGGTCAGGCTGAACCCAGAGTTCTGAGATCCAAAACTAGGAAGTGATAAAGATATTTGGGATTGTGTTGGTTTTCCTTATTCTCTTTAGTACGATATTCTGTTTATTCTTGACCCTTCTTTATTACGTATTTAAAATTTGTAAACTTAGCTACTTCGTGTTACCTGCTTGCCATATGGCTGTTGTATGTGTTAAAAAATTTGAGTAAAATTCTTATTTTAGATAAGAAAAATGAAAATTTACCATACCTGATATGTATTTGTATAAACCTTTTTTTTTGACTAATAAAAACTTTTTGAATAAAAAAAAAAAAAAAAAAAAAGAATTCAATTCATTGCAGCATTTTTCATTTTGTTTTGGTTCAGTTCAGATCTCTTCAAACCCTAGTTTCATGGTAAGCCCTTTCTCATTGTATGTTCTTTCACTTCTCATGTGGTTTTAGCTTTGGGGGGGGATGGGATGTGGTAAATAGGGTCTGATCTAGTCAGTCATGTTTTGCTTTATTTTTTCTTTTATAGAGAAAAACCACACATTCAAGCACGGCCTATTTGCTTAAAAATACGCCAAGGATTGCTTGGATTCAAATAAACTTGCCTATAATGTCTTGAATGCTATTTGAAGGGAATAATTTTGTTTATTAATTTATATGAACTATATTTACATTCTATTTTTCTTTCTCCCAGTTGCATAAGGAAGTGGCATGAGACTTTCATGCAGGGGTGAAATCTAAAAATTTTCCCTACCGGTTCTTTGGGTGTAGCTTAATTGGTGGTCAGATGACTGGGTGGATGAGGCCAATAACAATAAATAATAAAAATAATAAAGTATAAAAAACAATGAGGTACAAAAAACCAACTTTCACACTTTACACACACACAACACAACATAACTGACTCACACACAATGTAAAAGCAGCTGCACTTCACACTTCACACAGCCACAAAAAGCTCAAAAACCAACTTTCACACTTTACACACACACAACACAACTGACACACACACACACACACACACAAAATACCACATACAGCTTTCTGAGATTTTGTGTGTTTGTGTAGTTAGAGTGAAACACTACAGAAACACACCAAATCTCAGAAAGCTGCACAAATATTTTATTTTATTATTTTATTTTATTTTTTAAGGTTTATGGACTTCAATTCTCAGAGTTCCTCAGCCAGCAAAGCCAGCCAGCATTAGTAGCTCAGTAATTAGCTAAGCAACTGATTCTGTCTCATGCTGAAAGTGAAACTGGGGCTTTCGGGCTGGGAAAAAAGCCATGCGTTGGATCAATAATCAGGTAAGTGCCTTAGAATCTCTTAAAAGGAGGTTTTCTACATGTTTTCTACAGAAAACATGTTTTTTAAGGTTCTGCTGATGGGGAACTCAGGTGAGATCGGCAGAGGAGCCTTTAAATTTTTTTTTTTAAGTTTAAAGGCTCTGCCGATCTCAGCTGAGGGGCGGGATCCTCAAAGGCTTTTTTTTACTTTTAAAGGCATGTTTCGGCTGAAGAAAAACCTGCTTTTAAAAGTAAAAAAAAACAACTTCTGCTGATGGTGCGGCTCAGCAGAGGTGGGGGGGGTAGGGCCAGGGATTTTTGCTACCGGTCCTTCGAACCAGCAGCCGCCATTGCTACCGGATCACGTGAGCCGGTCCGAACCGGGAGCATTTCACCCCTGCTTTCATGATATCCTCGCAACACACTGAAGTAAATTGAGCTGAGAGATAGTAACTGGTTTTTGCCACAGGCTTTGGTCTGTGAATGAGTTGAAGACAGACTAATTGCTACAATGAAACATACGAAAACAAAAATACAACAATGGTTTTAAATACAGAAATATCTGGTAAGACAGGTCTATAAAGTTTTATAGGGTATTTTTTGAATCAAGTCCAACTTCTAGAGAATTCATGGATGTATCCATGGAGCTTCCTTACCAAAGACATAAAAGTAGGAGTCCTTTGATTTCTTGGTGGACATCCATCCAACTACTGACCAGATCCAAAGATCTTTCAAAGATCAGCCTGAATTGACCTGGAGGTGCCAATCATCAGAGGTGGTTAAATTGAGGCTCCAGGATCACATACAATTCTATAAAATTTGAGTAAAATTCAAGTAGCTACCAATTGAAAAATTGTAATGGAAAACAAGAGGAAACAAATAAATGTATGCAAAGTAATAGGATCACTACCGTGTTTTCCCGAAAATAAGACCCTGTCTTATATTTTTTTGAACCCTGAATTAAGCACTTGGCCTTATTACCATGCGCTCAAAAGCCCAATTGGGCTTATTATCAGGGGATGTCTTATCTTGGGGAGGGGGAGGGAAGGTTATATTGATTATTTTTTAACCCTACCCACGACTTTGTTCTGGCCCTGTCTGCTTTCCATGGCACTGAAACATTAAATGCAGTCATTGGACTGTAAAAAAGAAAAAAAAATCCCACTCTTGAATAAGAGGTTCCTTACCATTATTGCTGTGAAAGAGCTCACCTTAATATGATAATTCGATTAGGGTTTCTTAATAGCCCTCCTTCCATTCTCTTTAGTGACACTGTTATAATTAATATAATCCTGCAATGTCTATGTTCTTGTAGACGTACTAATTAGTTGCAGTCTGTACAGACTGTCATCAAATTGCCAACAGAATCACTTGTGGAGTTTTCATGCTAGTGTAGGAGAAGGAGATTTGGTGTGATGCAACTGAAATGAGACAATCTCTGAACACAGTTTCAAAGGTCATTGCCTAAAGCTGGATGGAAAATGCTGAGGCCATTGGTATGAGCAAGACCGGTTTCCTTTCACACCTTGGCTCAGGTATCTTTGACAGTAGAATCAAATGACTTATTTGTAAGCCTATATTTACATGTATGTAATTCTTTACATATTGTCAAAGAAGCTGCTTAGCTGCTTAAGTAGATCATGATTCATTATCCCCATTTCCCACAGAAAAAAAATCCCACTCTTGAATAAGAGGTTCCTTACCATTATTGCTGTGAAAGAGCTCACCTTAATATGATAATTCGATTAGGGTTTCTTAATAGCCCTCCTTCCATTCTCTTTAGTGACACTGTTATAATTAATATAATCCTGCAATGTCTATGTTCTTGTAGACGTACTAATTAGTTGCAGTCTGTACAACTGTCATCAAATTGCCAACAGAATCACTTGTGGAGTTTTCATGCTAGTGTAGGAGAAGGAGATTTGGTGTGATGCAACTGAAATGAGACAATCTCTGAACACAGTTTCAAAGGTCATTGCCTAAAGCTGGATGGAAAATGCTGAGGCCATTGGTATGAGCAAGACCGGTTTCCTTTCACACCTTGGCTCAGGTATCTTTGACAGTAGAATCAAATGACTTATTTGTAAGCCTATATTTACATGTATGTAATTCTTTACATATTGTCAAAGAAGCTGCTTAGCTGCTTAAGTAGATCATGATTCATTATCCCCATTTCCCACAGAAAAAAAAATCTGTTAAGAGTCTTTAGATAAGTACAGAGAAATTATTTTGCTGTCACTGGGTTTGAGCAGGATAGCTTGCTTTGAAAATTTCTCTTGAAAAGAATTCAGAGAAATTCTCATGAGACAATGCTATGTTTG
The DNA here is from genome assembly GCF_028640845.1 of Ahaetulla prasina. Classification (NCBI taxonomy): domain Eukaryota; kingdom Metazoa; phylum Chordata; class Lepidosauria; order Squamata; family Colubridae; genus Ahaetulla; species Ahaetulla prasina. Next base: position 30,259,996 of record NC_080547.1, on the reverse strand, counting down.
TGCATCTATGTAGTGATGAGACAGCCAAGGGAAGTAGCTACATAAATATCTTGTCTTTCTTTGTTCAATCTTCTCTCTTACCTTCTCATGTTTCCTTCCCTCCTATCCCAAAAAGAGGGAATTCCTATGTGGGCAGTGGACTACCATCACCCCTGAGTTCTGCCTTCAAAAAAAAAGTTGAAAAATGTTGTGTGTGCCCCCCCCCACTCCCCACCCTTGGACAACTGTTGAAAAATGGTTCTCTTCCCTCTGGAAAACTAAAGAACAATCATCTACATAACTTCTCTCTCCACAAATGGAATGGAGAATTTCAAAAGGCCATTTGGGTCTTGTTCTGTTCTATATCTCTCTGGCTATAATGTGGAAAATAGGATAATCTACTTCACAGAGTTATTTCTGAATGTTGGGTAAACGAATGCGAGACATTCAAGGACTTTTACAAAGGAACTGAGAATACTTTGAATATTCAAGCACTTTCTAGCATCTCTGAAATAACTAATAATATTAACAGTTTTTGATCATAAGCTTTGTTTCATATATTTCAAGGACGCTTATTTTACCTTTCCCACTTCTCTTTATTTTTAACTAGTTTTGTTTAATATGTTTTTCACTATTTTAACTTTCTTTCCGTTTCTGTCCTCTCCTCTCCCTCTCCCTCTGCTTTCTCATTCTTCTTTCCTTCCCTCCTTTTTTTTGAATTATAAATTATATAAGCCTCAATGAAACTTGCATTTCAGTTTATAATGTCCATCCTCACTTGGTGAACAGTAAATATTCCTAAAAGTTCGCACAGTAAAAGTAATTTGTAATTTTCATCACTTTTTGCAATAAGCCATTTCTGAAAGCAAAAGAAAGTCCAGCAAAAATAGTGTGTTGCAAAAATCCAAAGAACTCACAGATGGTAGAAAAGTACTCAAATACCAATTCTTTTCTGACATTATTTGATCATTCAGATTGTTGTAGGCCAGTTTAATAGCCTTATAAAGACTTTAGATCTAAAGACTTTAGATATTTTAAGACCAATGGCTCCCTTATAACGCCTTCATGATTTTAAGCAAAGAAATTACATATTGGAAGGTTCTCAGACGGTGTTGGCAGGGGGGCAGAGATCGACTGAGAGGCGCCTCACGTGTGGGGTGCCGCAGGGGTCGATTCTCTCGCCTCTCCTGTTCAACATCTATATGAAGCCGCTGGGTGAGATCATCAGTGGTTTTGGGGTGAGGTACCAACTGTACGCTGATGATACGCAGCTGTACTTTTCCACCCCAGGCCACCCCAACGAAGCTGTCGAAGTACTGTCCCGATGTCTGGAAGCCGTACGGGTCTGGATGGGGAGAAACAGGCTCAAGCTCAATCCCTCCAAGACGGAGTGGCTGTGGATGCCGGCACCCCGGTACAGTCAGCTGCAGCCGTGGCTGACTGTTGGAGGCGAGTCATTGACCCTGATGGAGAGGGTGCGCAACTTGGGCATTCTCCTGGATGGACGGTTGTCTTTTGAAGATCACCTGACGACCGTCTCCAGGAGAGCTTTTATCAGGTCCGCCTGATCCACCAGTTGCGCCCCTTCCTTGACCGGGATGCCCTATGCACGGTCACTCATGCTCTTGTTACCTCTCGCTTGGATTACTGCAATGCTCTCTACATGGGGCTCCCTTTGAAGAGTACCCGGAGGCTCCAGCTGGTTCAGAATGCAGCTGCGCGGGTGATAGAGGGAACTGCTCGGAGCTCTCATATAACACCAATCCTGTGCAAGCTGCACTGGCTGCCTGTGGTCTTCCAGGTGCACTTCAAGGTGCTGGTTACCACCTTTAAAGCGCTCCATGGCTTAGGACTGGGTTACTTACGGGACCACCTACTGCCACCGTTTGCCTCCCACCGACCTGTGCGCTCTCACAGAGAGGGACTCCTTAGGGTGCCGTCAGCCAAGCAATGTCGGCTGGCGGCCCCCAGGGGAAGGGCCTTCTCTGTGGGAGCTCCTACCCTATGGAATGAGCTTCCCCCTGGACTTCGCCAACTTCTGGACCTTTGGACCTTTCACTGCGAGCTTAAGACCTATTTATTTATCCGTGCGGGACTGGCATAGAATTTTAGTTGTTTTAGTTTTAATTTTGTTTTAGTTGTTTTAGGGTTTTAAATTTTTTAAGGGCCGGAATAGCTCAGGCTGTAAGGAGCCTGTTATTAGAACACAGTAGCCTGCAATTACTGCAGGTTCAAGCCCGGCCCAAGGTTGACTCAGCCTTCCATCCTTTATAAGGTAGGTAAAATGAGGACCCAGATTGTTGGGGGGGCAATAAGTTGACTTTGTAAATATACAAATAGAATGAGATTATTGCCTTATACACTGTAAGCCGCCCTGAGTCTTCGGAGAAGGGCGGGATATAAATGTAAAAAAAAAAATAAATTAAATTAGGTTTTGGGATTTTAAAAGTATTTTTAGATTGGGCTAATTTAAATAAGTTTTTTAATTATATTTTATTCTGTATGTATTTGATTGTTGTTTTTATTTTGCCTGTTCACCGCCCTGAGTCCTTCGGGCGGTATAAAAATTAAAATATTATTATTATTATTATTATTATTATTATTATTATTATTATTATTATTATTATTATTATTATTATTATTGCTTTAAAATAATTATTCATTAAACTACTGTATATACTACCTGACCTCCAATGATTCTGGGTGGTTTACAAGTAAAAAGCATTATAAACAACAAACAAAAAACTATCATCAGAAATGTCACAATGGCAGATTGGAGTAGCTTTCATTATTGTTATGATATCAGCCAGATATTTAGACTGGATTTGGCATTTTTGTCCACCTATTGAATCTTTCCTAAGGATCTGGGATAGGTAGAGGCTGTTTGATGTTGTAAGGTATTGTTGTAGCATATAAACTGTTCCAAGTAAAGCTGCCATTTGCAATTGACTAATGGTAATTTTGTCAATGCCAGTGGTGTTCAAGTGATGATCCAGATGCTTTTGGATTGCACCCAAAACTCCTGTTGTAGTATCTTTGCTTTCTTTTACCACAGTTCTACTTTGGACTTGAGATTTAATAAGAGATCATTATTTGTTTTCAATTTATGTATATTTGCGATGGATAAACAACTTTTTCTCTAGTAGTCCTGCAGCTTATTATTATTATTTTATATATAAAGAAAGAAATTACTTTGGACAGTTAACTTAAGATATGGATTGAGTCCCCCTAAATATGAGTTCAGATCGTCATCTACTTAGCAGAATTGGTTCAGCCAGCAGGGAAAAAAGGAGGGGGAGTAAGAGCAAAGAAGGAATGGGGGAAAACGTCTGGCAGGAGTTCAGAAACCTCTCCAGCTCACACATCTGGTTCTTATATTTCAAAGTTAATTAGTCATATTGAGGCTGTCTGAAGATAAATTTATCATCCAGAAAAAACACAAACAGTTTGAAAAATGAAAGGAAGTGAGGTGACACGTCTTGACGTTTAAATAAATCATTTTAACATGATTAAAAAACTTGTCCTCTGTGACACCCAGAGCTCAAATACTTTGTAATGCCTTTTTTTCTAACAAAGCCAAGCCCCTTTTTGGTACACAAAGCCCCTGCCTTTCAATTGTACAGAATAATTCCTGGCCCATTCCTCCTTTGAGTAATTTCTGGTGAAGGCAGGCACATCTGCCATCCTTCTGGTTCACTGGAGAGAAAAGCAAACGGTGACGGAACCTCAAGAAGGAGCAATGGTGCACCATTCATGATGATGATTAAAAAGGGGAGTCTAAGAAGCTATGTATGTTTTCCCGATGCAGCTTGAAATGGTTTAGACTAGTGTTTCTCAATCTTGGCTACTTGAAGATATGTGGGCTTCAACTCCCAGAATTCCATGTTGGCTGGGAAATTCCGGGAGCTGAAGTCCACACACCCTTATGTAACTAAGGTTGGGAAACACTGATTTAGAAAGCTTCTGTTCAGGATCATAGCCTGATTCAACTCAAGCAAAACTGGTTTAACCAAGCACTTGAATTCCAGTTTATCAAAATATACTTTTCAGGGACAATTGAACCAGGAAACTAACTTATATTATTTTCTTTCACCCCAAAGATAAACTTTGAGCAAGATATAGAATTTGGAGAAGTCAAATTTGGTGAAAACATTCAAGAAAACAGGATAACATTCAAGTTTTGTCATAGTTAAGATAAAATCACTGAATTCAGCAGGGCTTTGGGTTGGTTGAAGTTTAAATCTCATGTCTTCTCTGTTCTAAATATACCTGGTTGGGACACACTTCACATTTTACAGGAAACAATGGTTTAACAAATCAGGACATATCAAATAAATACCAGCGATATCAAGGTTGTAATATTTAATTTAGGCTTGTTGAATGTTCAAACAATTTTTCTTTAAGTGTTCTGTGGCTACTTTAAGACCAGCTGCTTTGTTGGCAATATGGGTGCGGTGAATGCCTGTCTTGGAAATGGTATTTATTTGATTTTGTCCATGTCCAACTCATATTTTAGCCCTATAACACAGGAAGCCTTCAGCCACAAAAGGCTACCTACTTTTCTGTGACCTATCAAAAGCAGAAAATGCAAGTAAATTGACTTTTTCCGATCTGCATTTATGTAAAATTAGACCATTATAAAGTTATAAGGTTATAAATTAAGGACAATGGGGGGAAAAAGAGCAACTGAAAAGCTTCCCAGTTTCTGGAAAGGCCAATTTGCAAATAACCGGATGGTGTCTTCATGGTCCAAACTAGAACAGAATAGTTTATTTTCCACCAGTATGAAGTGCACATGAAGTTCAGAATACATCATTGAGAACATCTAATGAGCAAGACGTTTCCACAAGATTTGGTGCCATGCCCTGACAGAAAGCACATTTTGTTAACATAAATTGCTGTCATCCCAAAGCATTTCTCTTCCCAAGCGCTAATATATGGAGACTTCCAGAATTCTCTGCGGGCCAACAAATATTTGAGATCCATTTTCCCAAATGAACTCGATGGTGTTTTCTTAAGCAAATAGGCAGAATTGGCAGGAAAACTCTACTCTTTGATTGGGATTTTAGAAGTCCAGTAGAGGGCAGATTTACCACCACTTGGCTCAGTAGCTGTTATTCCTGGCTTCTATGCACAGTTCTGTTCTAATCTGCTGACTCCTTGTTTATATAGTAGTGTTTTGGAAGCATTTTCTCCTGCTTCATCGTCATGAAGGATTTGTGCTGCTGCTACCATGCTATTGCCGATAATAAGGATAGGGACTGAGCAACAGATTTCTGTGTTTGTGTGTGTGTGTGAGTGAGGGCACCTTCAAGTCAGTATTGATTCTTGACTACTGCCTGGACATATCTCTGCAGTTTTCTTGAGCAAGATTTCACAAGATTTTCCTTCTTGCCTTTTTCTTCCTAGGACTGAGAGAGTTGCCCAGGGTCACTCATCTGGCTATATACCTAAGGTAGAATCAGAACTCATAGTCTCCTGGTTTCTATACTGGTGCCCTCATCATTACACCAAACTCTTCCCATAATCCCAAAAGCTTTAACCAAAAACTTTCTAATATTGACCTCACTCCATTCCTAAGAGGACCATAAGGGGCGTGCATAAGAGCACAAATGTGCCTACCGTTCCTGTCCTATTGTTTTTCTTTTTCTCCTTCATATATATATATATGCTTATTCCTCCTAATATTTACTCATATATATGTTTATACACTATATAATCTTTTTTGTATGATACTTATATATATTGTTGTGACAAAATAAAATAAATAAATAAATAAAAACTGGTTTTCTGGGCAACAGACAGACCAAGAAAAGTGATGGTTTGAAGGACCTGTCCCTGAGATGAGGTCCCTTTTCATAGCTTCTAGACCAGGGGTCTCCAACCTTGGCAACTTTAAGCCTGGCGGACTTCAACACCCAGAATTCCCCAGCCAACTTTACTGGCTGGGGAATTCTGGGAGTTGAAGTCCACCAGGCTTAAAGTTGCCAAGGTTGAAGACCCCTGGTCTAGACAACCCTAATATGAACTTACTTGCATACTTATTGGTCTTATTATGGTGATGACTTTAACATTCTTGCTTTTGAAATTGTGGTCCACCATGCTTAATAAGAACATTAATTTAAAATGCTTCTTTTCAAAAATCTGAAAAAGGTCAATTTGAAAAAAAAATCTCTCTCCAAATTAGAAAATAATCTCCTGATTTTTAGGACAACCAGATCAACCTTCAAAAATCCTGATAATTATCCCAAGCGAGCAAAGTGTGGACATTTTGTTTATTATGGTTTGATGGGAGGTGTGAAACTATTAAATTGTGGCTTATATTACAAACAATGGTTAAATCATTCCTTGGGTGTTAGTATTTTGTTTCTGTTCATCACTACATTTTGCTTTGAGATTTTCAAATGTTCAAACTCGGGTTTTTCATTATGACAGCACAAAAATTGGAATTCTTAAAGAAGCAAGGTTTAACTCCATGTCCTCCGTAATACTGAAAGACTGTATTAAAGATAAACCATTAATCCAAAGACTTTGCCTGTTCTATTGTGGCAACATTGATTCCATTAACTGTATATTGCCACATGTCACCTTTTACAAAGGTGATAAAAGGAGTTGAAACCATTTATAAGGGCCGCTGATAAACAATGCTTGGTTTCCTGCTTGTATGGAATAAACTTGGATATTTCTTTGAAAGGCATCTAGTTTTGTTTGTTGTCATCAATACAAGACTACTGTTGGTAGCTTTGTTTCGATATTTTTCACTTGTTCATTTTGTATTGTTGGCGGACTACTAAATACTGGATTAATTGTTTGGAAAATTCATGGCTTATCACAATGCAGGAACCCAAATATTTGTGGTGTATTCATCTTTATGATATGTGATCCCCAGTGCATGATTGTATCCATTGAAGATTTATTATGAACAGAGGCACTCTGGTAGGAAAATAAGTGCAATTCTTACCCATAGGTCTTTGCAGGAACAAGGGAAAAATACGTGGGAGGAATCTGGGTGTAAATCAAAGGATTCTATGCTGGGAACAGTTAAAAGGACAACTCTAGCAGCATTGCTGTCATCCCTGGAGACATTCTGAGCTGGCATTCTCACACATATCCATCAGAGGGAATTTAGCAAGAACAGGATGAAGGATTTTCTTATGCAACACAATTATTATTCAATGCAATTCATCACCACTGAAACGTATAGGCTTCAATTCCCAGCAGTTTAGAAGCCACTTCCCTCCCCTTCTCTCATTTTCTAAAACCTGCAGCTATGGAGAACTTTTGCTTTGAGCTCGGACCCAGGCTATATTAAGGGTTACAGATCTGTGCATGTTGAATCTTGAGCTAAAGGAATTCAGGGATTCTGCCCTGCAGTCACCCAGTCTCCTGAATGCCAGGAAATGAATGTTCTCAACATGGCACTTACATTTCCAGAAGCCATGCTCTAAGTGGACAGAGCAAAAAAAATATAAATAAGATGTGCCAGCTGTCAGTTTTCAAGGAGATTTTTTTAATACTACTTTTTACTTTGAGCCGAGGTGGCACAGTGGTTAGGGTACAGTACTGCAGGCTACTTCTGCTGGCTGCTAGCTGCAGTTCTGCAGTTCAAATCTCACCGGCTCACGGTTGACTCAGCCTTCCATCCTTTCAAGGTGGGTAAAATGAGGACCCAGATTGTTGGGGGAAAATATGCTGACTCTGTAAACTGCTTAGAGAGGGCTGTAAAATAGTATATAACCACTTTATATACCACTTCATTATATAAGTCTAAGTGCTATTGCTATTTTTTTTAAAAAAATCCTCCCTAATTTCTAGGGAAATAGCAGCTCCAATTTTACTCTTTGTGGGAAACTGTCAAATTTGTTACTAGCTTGCCTACCTTTGCAATAAGGATTGATCTTCAACATACAATTGAGCCCAAAATTTCTGTTGTTAAGTAAGACATTTGTTAAATGTATTTTGCCCCATCTTATGACCTTTCTTGCCACAGTTGTTAAGTGAATCACGCATGCATACAATTACAAAAAAACATATAGTTAGGGGTGCCCTTTCTGAGTTGCCAAAATCTGAGCAATTGGTAGATGGCAACAAACAGATATTGAACGCCATGATTCTTTGCTGAAACTGTTTCAATATTCCAAATTTTGATAGCCCAGGTCTGATAACTCTATTCCGTTCCAACTCAATGTGGAGGAGATGAGATTGCTTAAATAATGCAAGTATACTACATAGTTACACTTTATATTTGTGGAATTTAAAGACTCTTTCAAAGGGCCCAGCTCCAAATACTTATTCCCATCCCTACAATCCTTTCCTCTCCCTGCATTCTACATTAATGCATTCCCCCACACCCTTCACTGTTTTTCTCCACTGAAGTCAACGGCCCAGTAAATGAGAACATGCAGAGAAACACAAAACACTGAACTCATTCTTGGGAATAAATTTTAGTTGATTAATTTGACTGCCTTGAAGGAAAAATATTAATTCGCCTGTTGGTTTCAAAGGCTGAACTGGGATCCCTTCCATATTTGGAGGTTTGGGCAATTGCATATTTTGGTCTTTGCCCTAGAAAATGCCTACAATGGAACTGCACTCCTAAGCAGATGTGAATTTCCTACAACTGAAAGAAGCATATGGGATTTGTTTGATCTTCAGGACTTTGTCTCTCTTTCTCTCTTTTAAATAAGCAAATCTAACCCCCTACTGTATAATCTAGACTAATTCTCATTTGCTTTCTCATTCTCAGCAACTTTAAGATGCATGGATTCTCACAAATAATAGTAAATGGTGGGTTAACAGAAACTTTTAAAATTGGGAAAGGGACAAGACAAGGATGTCCCCTGTCCCCATTACTTTTTATTTTAACTTTAGAAATTCTTCTGAATAAAATACATGGTTCCGATCAAATAAAGGGAATTAGAGTTAAACATCAAGATTACAGATTAAGAGCTTTTGCAGATGACTTGGTTGTTACTGTATCTCAACCAATATACTCAGCTACTGGTTTAAAAGATATAATTGGTCAGTATGGTAAAGTATCTGGATTTAAGGTGAATCAGCAAAAGAAAAAGATGATAACTAAAAATATGAATATACAACAAAAAGAAGAGTTAGAAAGAACTACAGGTTTTGAAATCGTTAAAAAGGTTAAATATTTAGGAATATATATTACAGCTTCAAATGTCAAATTATACAAAAATAATTATGAGGTATTGTGGCAGAAGGTATGGAAAGAAATGGAGAATTGGAAGAAGTTACAACTATCCTTGCTGGGAAGAATAGCGGCTATAAAAATGAATGTTTTGCCCAGGTTTCTATTTTTGTTTCAAATGATACCGGTACTTAAGAATGATATCAAATTACAGGAATGGCAAAAGGGGGTTAATAACTTTGTATGGATGGGCAAAAAACCAAGAATAAAATTAAAAATAATGCAGGACACAAGGGAAAGGGGTGTGTGTCTTAAAATGCCTAATTTAAAATTGTATTATGAAGCAGTTGTCTTATCATTAATTACTGATTGGATTAATTTAACTGAGGAAAGAGTTTTGAATATAGAAGGTTATGGTTTGTTATATGGGTGGCATGCCGATTTATTATATGATAAGAAAGTAGATAAGATATTTAAAAATAATATAATTAGAAATGCATTATTGAGGGTCTGGAAGAAATATCAATATAAATTAGATGGAAAGATTCCAATATGGGCAATCCCGAGATACATGATAGAAAATATATATATATATCAAAAGATGGAGGTAGTTATCTATAAAGAACTTCTTTGTATGGAAAAGGGGGAATTACAATTAAAATCCAGAGAAAAGATGGGGGAAGAAGGGAAAAATTATACATGGTTCCAATATGGACAATTACAAGCTAGATGGAAATTAGATCAAAAAATAGGTGTTAAGCAAACTGAGGATAATTTGTTAAAACAAACGAGAGATCAAGGCCAACAGCATATTAAGAGGTTGTATAATGTATTAGTAGAAATAGACTCAGAGACTGAATTGGTTAAGGATTGTATGATTAAGTGGGCACAAAATTTTCAGCAACCAATAATGTTGGAAACTTGGGAAAGAATTTGGGTGAGGAATGTTAAATTTACACAAGCGCAAAATATGAGAGAAAATTTTTATAAGATGTTTTATAGATGGCATTTAGACCCCAAAAAGTTGTCATGTATGTATCCTAATGTACAGGCTAAATGTTGGAGATGCGATTGTGAAGATGCCACTTATTACCATATATGGATTAAGTTTACTCCACAGTTCTTTCTACTAGGAATAATTATGGATTGTACAGCTATAGAGACTAAATTGATTTTGAACTTAATAACAGCCACAAGACTTTTGATTGCTCAATATTGGAAGAAAGAAGAATTACCTACAATTGAAGAATGGACACTCAAAGTATCAAATCTGGCAGAAATGGCAAAAATTTCTGCTTACTTGAAAGACTATACACAAGAAAAATATATTTTAGAATGGAAAATGTGGATTGATTATATTCAAAATAAGTATCAGATAAAAAAATATCGAATAGCATATGAGTAAATTTAGGAAATATTTTGTATTAGATATATTTCTGAAGGAGAGGGGAATTGAGAGTGTGATTATGTGTGGAGTGACTAGAGATTATAATTTAGGAATTATTTTGGATTATGATTGTTAGTTTTGATACCCTGCATTTTGTTCTGGGAAGTCGGGGTGGGGGTAAGGGGGAGGGGAATTCGGGGGTTGAGGGTAGAGGATGGAGTGATGGTTAATGTACAGGGATTATTGAAGATGTATAAATATAATTAATGTAGGGTCGGCTCTGCCCAGTAAGCGTTTTAGAATCGTGGGGAGGGAGAAAAGAGGAGAGAGTAGGAGGTAGGAAAGAGGTGAAGAGGAAGGAAGAGGGGTAGAAGAGGGAGAAGGAAGGTGTAGGGTGGAGGGAGGAGAGGATGTAGATAAGAGAAGGGGAGGAAGGTCTGGAAAGTAGAAGAAGGTAGAAGAGGGAAGAGTGTTAAAAAGGGTGGTGGTGACTGGGCAAGCCCGACTAATTGTATATAACTGTACATTGGATGAGCTGTTTGATAAGATTGTAAAAATAAAACCTTTTTATGAAAAAAAAAAAAAGATGCATGGATTCTACTACCAGCTGCATGCTGTCTAGAGAATTTTGGGAGCTGAAATCCACTCATCTTAAAGTTGCTGGCTTTGAGAAACAGTGATCCAGACTGCAAGAAGGCTTTCAAGGGAGATTCAGAGAAGGAGATTAGAACTTCTAAGAAATAAAAGAGATTAAGAAAGCTGCAAATGAAAGCGGGGGGGGGGGGAATCCCCTTAAGGGAAGATGGTGGTGGAGCAAGCAGCAAACATCTGGCATCAAAGTCATGATGAAAAATGATGAAATATGCCTATTATGAAATACAGGTTTTGTGCTTGCATTTTGACACCAGACAAACGGGTCATGAGAAGGACATTTGTGATCATGAAAAGGACATTTTATGACTTGCCCATCTTTGTTTTCTAACAGATGCCAATGCCTGCTACCTACAGTACCAGAGTTTTGCTTGAATGAGAAGTATCAACATTCTAAGACCTGGTTCTTTTTTTCTTCCTACCATTTTGCCTGCAAGACATGGTACACTTTAAAAAAAAAAAACAATCAGCGTTGGTTTATGGGTTATATCAGGATTGGCCAACTGGCTCGTCACCTGAGCCTGTTGTTGTGAGCTCAAAGTGACTAGCCCAAAGTCACCCAGCCTGTTTCCTCTATAAGGGTAAACAAGAAGTCCTGGACATTTTCCACTAGACTGAATCTCCTTCCACTGAATCCTAGAATCAAAGAGAAGGAGAACTTTTTGAAAGTCTACCTAGGGTCATCCTCAGCAAAATATTAGGAGTTTGGCTGTCTTGTGTAGGCAAATGAATAGATTGAAAGGAAGATTATAGAGCTCCGTTGACTAGTTCTTCTAAAGAGAACAGACATTCATTCTTCCTTTACATTCATTCTTCTCCTAGTGAGCTTCCATGGCCAATAGTGGGGATCTCCCCAATCCTAGTTCAACATTTTAACCACACTGGGTTTTAGTATAACATGACTCTTAAAATTAATCTAAAAGAATAAGTTAAATAATACATATCCCCAACCCTCACTTTGTTGATTAGAAACTGCAATCTTATACCCTTTTCCTGGTTGTATCAATGTTCACTGGAGGATAACTTGGGGGCTCACAGCTTGTTCATATTCTGCCATTCCTTTTATTTCATGGCTGAAGTTATTGAGGAATGATATAATCCAATCTGAAAGTTTTCTCCTATTAGCAATTTTGTCTCATCAATTTTGTTAATGGGATAAAACAAGGTGCTGGTTAGGGTGCAAGAGCCTCACCATGTCGGTAATTTTCACTGTTACATGTTAGCAATCTGTCAGTATTTGTTCCCACTAATTCCACACAAAAGTCTTATTAGATCAGTGGCTTTGATTTTTACATCCTTATTATCCAATTCCTCTCCTAAGGCAGAAGGGTGACGATAAAACAAAACTCTCTGGACACCTCAATGGGAAATCATCATCATCATCATCATCATCATCATCATCATCAGAGATTCTGGCATAAACCAGTGCAGGTGGTTCCAGTGGTACTCGGCACACTGGGAGCTGTGCCTAAAGACCTAGGCAAGCACTTAAAAGCAATTGGCGCTGACAAGATTACCATTGGTCAGCTGCAGAAGGCCACCTTACTGGGAACTGCTCGCATAATTCGCCGATACATCATGCAGTCCTAAATGCTTGGGAAGTGTTCGACTAGTGATCTGTGATAGGAAATCCAGCATAGTTATCTCATTTGCTGTGTATACTGTCATTTTGTGTAAATAATAATAAGCAGCAGCTTTACTTGGAATAGGTTACATACTGTGATGATACTTTTAACACCAATCAAACAACAACACCTGTCTATTCCAGAGCCTTGGAAAGGACTTGATTAGGTGGATAAAAATGCCAAATCCAGCCTGAACATCTGGTTGACTGTGTGACCAGCCCTAATAATAACAGCAACAACAATTTTAGCATGTCTAGCTGACAGCATGTCTATGTCTTAAATGTTAGTCAATTTGAGACACCATCAGCCTTTCTTGATTACACCAGTCTGCCCCATTAAATCTTGCAGAGAAGGAAAGCTGTGGGTACTGTGAGCTGGTGACCTTCATCTTGGGAATGTCTACTTTAATGAAAAGAAGGACTAAGGGTGACATGGTAGCAGTGTTCCAATATCTAAGCGGCTACCACAAAGAAGAGGGAGTCAACTTATTCTCCAAAGCATCTAAAGGCAGGACAAGAAGCAATGGATTAAAACTAATCAAGGAGAGAGCCACTCTAGAACAAAGGAGAAATATCCTGACAGTGGGAACAATTAATCAGTGGAAATACTTGTCTCCAGAAGTCATGGGTGCTTCAACACTGGAAGTTTTTAGGAAGAGATTGGATAACTGTTTGTCTGAAATGGTATAGGGTTTCCTGGCTGAGCAGGAGGTTGGACTAGAAGACCTCCAAGGTCCCTTCCATCGCTGTTATTCTGTTATCTGGTGGGTCCTAGGAAACGTATTTTCTCTGGTTGGTTTTATGAAACATCCTTCCCCCTAAAATTAGATTGCTCCCTATTTATGGTTCATTTTGATTTTCTAAAAGCCCTCAAAAGCTGTTATGTTGCCAAGTCTGGACCTCCCAGGGAATTGAGATTTGTCTTGATGGCTCAATAGCTGAGGGGGCCATTCTTATTTTACCTTTGCCATGGTTATTTTTGTTTTTATGTCATTTATTACTGTGGCTTTTTTTAGATTGTTATCTTCATGTTTTATATTGGCTGTTTTATTTCTTGTGTACCTCCCAGAGTCACCTTTGGGGAGATGGGTGGCCAAACAAACAAACAATAAATGATCCAAGGAGTAGATGTTCTCTCTGGTTCAAACTTTGTTTGACTAATATTTTTGCATTGCTTTGAAGTCATTGGATTGCATTGCTTTGATGTTATTAAAATCAACTCTTGCACTGGCATTTACACAAGTAGTAGCAGCTTCATGAAAGACTCCTGTACATGATTCTACCACTCAGCATAGATTTTCTATGTGATTTACAACTGTGATTTTTCAAGTGTTAAAGATAAAGATGAAATTTTGATTGCACAAGGGAAGTGGAGAATGACAGTAGAGAATGATGGTCTCAGGTTTCTAGGAGTAAATAACTAGAGGAACTAGAGGTACCACTAACAAATTGCTGCTGGCTTGATTGGATTTTATCTAGACTTGAAAGGTACAGTAGAGACAGTTGCTGTTTAGAATGACACAAATGCTTCAAAGGGACAGGCAATATCTTTCAAAGAATTCCAAAAAGATTTGACTCATACATCATTTGTATGTGTTCATGGGCACATCTCATGTAAAAACAAACTAATTTTCCACTCTTGACCCCAATGCCAAACACAACTGGTTACTGCCATAGTGATGCCATTCCAAGACAGAATGTTGGCTAATAGTATCTTTTGATAGCATTGATAGCAAGGCCACTTCTGAGGTTGATAAACAGCATCCCTTGCCATTGGCTGGATTTCTAGGTCAGTAACATTTACAGTTGTCAACTTTGCATTAAATTATAAAGTGACTGGTTATTTTTGGCACAGTGTTGTGTGAACTCAGACATTGCATAGTTACATCATGGTTTCTGGCTTAGGGTGATACATGAATGTTACCAGCGGTTACATTAACAAATCATATTTGGTTAGCCATTGTTCATTATGGTGTCACAGTATTTTTATTTGAATGATTTCTTTGTGCTTCATATTTATTGTGGTTAAGAATTAGTACACTTAATGATAAAATATTTACCTTAAGTAAAACCTAGTCACTTAACAGTAAGATGGGCGGCATATCAATTTAAGATAATACATTAATAAATAATTATGAATTCAAATAGGATTTTCTGAGGATTTTACTCCGCTAGTTATTGCCAACTATACAGGGTGGTGCTCATCTTTGTTTTGAGGTTATTGACTGACTTTTGTGTGGTGTTGTAGTTAGTACGAAATCATAAAGCACTGTTACCTTTCCACCAAGATGGTACCTATTAATATTAGCAGAAGCTGTGATGAGGATGGGAGCTCACCCCATCGCATGCACGGAACGCTGTTACCTTCCCACCAAAGGTGGTCCCTATTTTTTCTACTTGCATTTTTATGTGCTTTCAAAACTGCTAGGTTGGCAGAAGCTGGGACAAGTAGTGGGAGCTCAACCCGTTACACGGCAGCACTAGGGATTCGAACCGCTGAGCTGCCGACCTTTCAATCGACAAGCTCAACATCCTAGCCCCTGAGCCACCGCGTCCCTATGTTTACAAGTTACCCATACTTTATTGTTTAGATTCTGGGATCATTTACATCTAATTTCTGCATTCCCCTTTCAATATATTTGAGTTAATATACAGCTGCTGTCACACACACAAAGACAAAACATACATACATTGAAATATACTACATTCTGTAGAAATTGGTGAAAAATTAAATTAGTTATGTTTGTCAGACCCATCATAAATTTAAAAGACAGTGGTTTTCTTTTGTGGAAAGAAACTGAAGATTTTTCTCAGCTTACATGGAACAGACAGATGAAGCATTAAGAAAGAAAGAGAGAAAAATAACAAAATATGATGAATTGCATGAATATTCAAGTTGTTTAGACTGCAGACTTGGTGCTATTTTACAGTTAAAAGATTTGTGCATTTTCTGTCAGAGCCTTTGCTGTCGTAGTTCAAAAGTTTCTTGATAATCGCTAACAGAATTGTCAGCCAGCTTTGAAATATCAGAAAAAGCTCATCATTCTTTATAAAATAATAAACATCATTTTCAAACACTTTGGAGAGAGAGAGACAAACCAAGAGCAGAAATGTGAAATGAGATTGGGGAAAGATTTATTGGCTTGCTTTTTGCAGAGATCATCTAAACTGGAGATGCCATGTTGCTGGAAAATCCTTTCATCTGATATATTACTGGTGATTTTGGCCAACTATAGTTTATCTACTGACCTCCTCCAACCAAGGATTTAAATGGGAAACTCATAAGAAAGAAAAAAGATATGATAACATGAATAAGGTTGAATTAGGATGCTTTTTGCAATAAGATGGCACAGAAGGTTGGTTACTAAGTACTGAAAGAACAACATATAGTGGGAGTAAAGTATGTGTAAGAATAAATGGACTGATTGGCAAATGGTGTATCACTGGGCAGGGAGTAAAGAAAAGTTGTGTGACATCTCCTTGGTGTTTAATGTGCTATGGGTAAATGGACATGGAATGATAGTGGGTATTGTACAAGTATGTATGCCTTTGAGTCATTTGTTGAGTTCTGGTGACTGCCTAAACTAGTCCCTGCAATTTTCTAGGCAAGTTTTCAGAAGAGGTTTGTCATTGCCTCCTTCTTAGGGCTCAGAGAGAGGGACTGGCCCAAGGTTACTCAATTGGCTTTGGATTTAGGAGGGACTAGAATTCATAATCTCCTGGCTTCTAGCCTGGTTTCTTAACCACCATAGTACACCAAACTGGCTCTCCTGTGGTGATATTCCCGGTATGTAAATTAGGAACGTGAATCCTATTGATGGACAACCACAAGCTTTTGCGATCGCTCTTAGGTAGAGTACATGATGTCATGAGGAATGTGGATCTGAACATTCATGGATCAAAGAAAGATGAAAGTGCTTGTATATTTGTTGATTCTTCTGTTGCTCAAACCCCAAAGTGGAGAAATCATTTCCCAAGTCACTTTCCCAGAAACTGTGGTGTTGTATGGAAATTTCCTAACCATCTAGGATCCTGCTAATCTTATTAATGTTGGAGAGATAAGAAAATACATTGTAATTTGCAAGGAGCATTTCAAGTTTTTTTATTTGTATTTTGAATATCGTAGGTAACAGGTTGTTGAGGAAAGAAAGCCTTGTTATTTTCAACATGTAGGGCAAGGGGTGGAAGAAGAGAAGAAAGAAAAGCCTTGTCAGTTTCACTTTGCATAATATCCGTGTTATAATATTAAGAAGTCATGTACTTTAGCATATAAAAATGTTTTCCTCTCCCTGACTAACAGAAGGATTGGTGGTTAGAGATGATTTGCAACATGTCAGAGTATGAGGGAAAAGGCTTAGATTTCAGCTCCCACAGTCTATGGCTTTTTTTAAAAAAAAAAGAAAAATCACTTTGCTAGGAGATCCAAACATGGATTTCCAATAAAACATAAGTTTTGGCCCTGAAACAAAATCTGAACTCAATTTTTCTTAGCCAGGGTAGTGAAGTTTCCTGTTTTCTGTTTTGCTAAGGATGTTCATGGCCTTCAAGCTATGTGGAAATAAGCTCCAAAGATCTGTTTTGAAGGAAGCTTACAAGAAATATTCAGATTTTGAGGCATTTGGCAGGCAATTTTAATATAAAAAAGAGAACAATGGCATTCATAGTTACATGTCTAATATCTCCAATGTGAAACACACAAATATATGGGTGATATTTATCAGATTTTTTACCTCACCTTTATTTTTGATAGATTCAGTATAGTGTTTGAATGCTGTTGTCTCCTATCTCTGGAAGGTGGGGAGAAAGTGACCAGCCCAAAGTAATCTAGCCAATTTTCATTCCTAAGGTTGGATTAGAATCCACAGTCTTGGTTTTTATGGATTGGATGGTTGTTTCTATTGAAAAGTTATTGATTCTTTGATGTTATATATGTTGACAGAAGCAAGATTACTTTATGCACAAAAATGAAAGGACACTATGATTCCCACAATGGACAAATGGCTGCAAAAGTTGATGGAGTTAGCAGAGATGGCTAAATTGACTGCTTTGATTTAAGAAAAGAACACAATTAATTTTGTTTCTACTTGGAAACCCCTTTTGGACTTTGTGCTTGAGGTGAAAAAAGATGAAACGTTGATTTTGGGTTTTGCTGATTAGATAGGTTTGATCTTATAGAAATGGCTGATATAAGTAAGAAGTTGAGATTTTCTATTATTACCTTATTCTACTGCATCAAAAGGAGTTGGAAGTCAATGCTTTTTTCCCCTTTTTCTCTCTACTCCACACTTTTCCTTCTTCTCCTTTTCCTCACCTATTTTACCTTTATTTTCATTTTTTCTTTATATTTTAGTATTTTTATGCTTTGATAAATTAATAAAATTTTGAAACCCAAAACAAGAAAAGATACTGATATTTACTCTGTCATTTATTAATGGCAAATAGATTCACATGGTCATCCTACAAGTTTGAGCAATACGTAAGTAAATAAATAAATATAAGTGCTGACCTTCAAGCTTTTTTTTTATAAAAGTAAACAAAATTGCTTAATCTCTAGCTAATAAAATATACTCAAAGCAAGTCAAATGTTTTTATGCTGTTTTTGGCAGTGATGTGTGGAGCAGCTCCATTTATTTAAGCTTCAAGTGCTATTCCTGGGCAGAAGCTTCCTTGGAAAGCAATTAGTTCTAAATTAGTAAAGGTTTATTCTAATTATTTCCAGGTGTGACACATTTTGTAGTTAAAAATAAGGATGAAAATAACAGTCCTGTCCACCCCCTCCCCACTTTGCATGTAAACACATGCACACCATGCAGGGCTCAAAGAAGGGGATTAAGAGAATCTTCTTTGACAACTTTATGTGAATAGTTGCCTTCTTTGATTGGATTCTTAAGGCAAAAAAGATATCTAGTCTAAGCAAAAACAAGTACGTGAGCATGTTGGGATCAATTCCAAGACATTTACTTGTAAGATGAGAAAACTGGCTGAATGGTGACTTGTTCACCTATAATATTCATGTATGATGGGTTATGTTGAATGAGGAGTACTGGATAAAGCATCAGGCCCAAAGTACCAAGAATAACATGTGGAATTACTTCTGAGTAATTCTTTAGTGTTGTTCACTTACAGACAGAATCTTGCCAGACTAAAGCAAATAGTTGTGCAGCTATTAGATATGCTCTGTGAACTGCTAGGGAGGGTCTCTATTTATTATCTTCCTGCCAATCAGACGTTCAAACTCTCTTGCCTTTTTATCCTCTAGGAAAGAGCCTCTCCCTCCTGCAACTCTGGACTATATTCCCTAATATAAAGATACCTACAAGTGGGAAGAGATTCATGAATTGAATTTTTAAAGTTGCTTTTTGAGTAGAGATAAATTTCGTAAGTAAAATTGGTTCAGTTTGCTGTGGTACATGATTCAATTCACTTATTGTGCAGTTATTTTTGCAACTGATTCATTCAGTATCACATGCTGATATAACAATGGCAGGTCACTGGGTTGGGTATTTATCCATAGGAAAACCATGATTTATCAGTATTTGAAAAGGAACATGTGCATGTCCAAATCAAAGTATATAGAGATGAAACATTTTTTGGGAACATCAATGAAATTTAGTGCAGCTAACTTACAAATTTATGTAAGCAAATGAAATGCACTTGTATATTGATTAACTATACTTATACACAGATAACAGTGGAAATAAGTAGGTTTATTTGTAATTAAAGAAATGTGCAATGCAGTGATAGTTATGGTGGTTGATTCTCCAGGCTTTTCACCTGTAGCAAGAATCACCTTAGATAAAGGAGATTTGCTGTTGTCCACAATCACTCACTGTATTCTCAATATATTTTACATGTAATATAGATTATCAAAGCATATATTACATGTAATATATGAGCACTGCACACCAGAACAACTAGACACAAGAACAGTTTTTTCCCGAATGCCATTACTCTGCTAAACAAATAATTCCCCCAACACTGTCAAACTATTCCCTAAGTCTGCATTACTATTTATCTTGTTATCATTCCTATCACCCATCTCCTCCCACTTACAGACTGTATGACTGTAACCTTGTTGCTGGTATCCTTATGATTTATATTGCCTGTTTCCTGATATGATTTGATTGATCATTTGTATCCTACGACTATTGCTTATTTGTACCTTATGATTCTTCATGAAGGTATCTTTTCTTTTATGTACGCTGAGAGCATATGCACCAAGACAAATTCCTTGTGTGTCCAATCACACTTGGCCAATAAAGAATTATATTCTATATGATTAGATGAACATATATCCTCTGGCATCACTTTCCCAATGCTTTAACTTCAAAAAGAAGGAGAGGATTAAACTGATTTCCAGAATCTAAGCTTTGTCTGATCCAATTTCTGGAAACCATCTGATAAGGAAAATTAGAATGTAAGCTACTCAGATCAAGATCTAGTGCAGTCTTTCTCAACCTTAGCCTTAAGATATGTGGATTCCAACTCCTAGAATTCCCCAGCCATACTCTATGCATATGGCTCTGTTGAATGATCACACTTGGAGGACTGGTCTCACCCACTATCTCTTCTGGATGTTTCTCTTTGCAAATCTTTGTTTGTCCCTAATCTAAAATGATAGCTTTTCATTAAATATCCTTAACTAGAAAAAGAGTTGTTATAAACCAAATAAACTACATAAGCTTAACAGAATAACAGAGTTGGAAGGGACCTTGGAGATCTTCTAGTCCAATCCTTTGCTCTAGCAGGAGCCCTATACCATTCCAGACAAGTGGCTGTCCAGTCTCTTCTTAAAAACCTCCAGTTGAACTTCTGGAGGCAAGACATTCAACTGGCTAATTGTTCGAACTGTGAGGAAATTTCTCCTTAGTTCTAGGTTGCTTCTCTCCTTGATCAGTTTCGATCCATTGATTTAGTTTTAGAGATACCTGGCTATGTCACAGCAAACTTGCACAGGGCAAGGAAGGCTCCAAACAGGTTTGGATGATTGAATCTGCATTTGGTAAGATCAGTTGGTTGAATGTTTTTCATTAAAGTCAGTAAAATTAATCATTTAAATAATAACTATTTCCCAACAGTAATTAGCTTTTGAAATGCACCAATCACCGAAACATTAACATTAGTACACAAGAAACTGGAAACAAAGAAGTACATTTACATAGGATGAGGCTTATAGAAAGATTCCATGTGATTTTTCTAAAAATGACTTCCAATCTAACATAAATATGTTTGAAAACCAATGAATGGCTCCATTGAAAACAGTCTTAATTGGTTCATTTAATATTTGGTGTTTGCCATTGTCCTTTCCTTTCCTTCCATTATTCTTATTTTCTTTCTTCTTCCTTCTCCTCCATTTGGTCTTCTGGGTTATGAAGTTAATGTTACGCAGGTTTGTTTGTTTGTTTTTTAAAAAAGTCTTGCTAAAAATTCTCTTGCCTGTGGAAATTCTAATCACACTAATAGACTGTGATTCAATAAATCACTAGAGATGTGATTCAATAAACCACTAGAGATGTGCTATGTTCCTTCTTGCTTCAAACGCTCTACCATCATCCCAGTGCCGAAGAAGCCCACCATCAAGGAACTGAATGACTACAGACCAGTTGCTCTAACATCTGTAGTCATGAAAACCTTTGAAAGGCTAGTGCTTTCCTACCTGAAAACCATCACGAATCCGCTCTTAGACCCCTTGCAATTTGCATACCGAGCAAATAGATCAACAGATGATGCTGTTAATATGGCTCTGCACTACATCCTACAACATCTTGAGTCTCCAAAGACCTATGCAAGGGTCCTTTTTGTAGACTTTAGTTCAGCATTCAATACCATCATTCCAGACATTCTTCTAACTAAGCTAAACCAGCTACAGGTACCGGAACAGACTTGTAAGTGGATCACAAGCTTCCTAACAAACAGGAAGCAGCAGGTGAAGCTAAGCAAGATCACATCAAATACCTGTACAATTAGCACAGGGGCCCCCCAAGGCTGTGTGCTCTCCCCACTTCTCTTCTCTCTGTATACCAATGACTGCATCTCCAATGATCCATTTGTTAAGCTACTGAAGTTCGCAGATGACACAACAGTGATTGGTCTCATTCGAGACAATGACGAATCCGCATATAGACGAGAGGTCGAACGACTAGCCTTGTGGTGCAACCAAAACAATCTGGAACTGAACACACTCAAAACCGTAGAAATGGTGGTAGACTTTAGGAAAAACCCTTCCATACTTCCACCTCTCACAATACTTGACAACACAGTATCAACAGTAGAAACCTTCAAATTTCTGGGTTCTATCATATCGCAAGATCTCAAATGGACAGCTAACATCAAAAACATCATTAAAAAAGGACAACAAAGAATGTTCTTTCTGCGCCAACTCAGTAAGCTCAAACTGCCCAAGGAGCTGCTGATCCAATTCTACAGAGGAATTATTGAGTCTGTCATTTGCACCTCTATAACTGTCTGGTTCGGTTCTGCAACCCAACAAGAAAAACACAGACTTCAGAGGATAATTAGAACTGCAGAAAAAATAATTGCTACCAACTGCCTTCCATTGAGGACCTGTATACTGCACGAATCAAGAAGAGGGCCGTGAAAATATTTGCAGATCCCTCGCATCCTGGACATAAACTGTTTCAACTCCTACCCTCAAAACGACGCTATAGAGCACTGCACACCAGAACAACTAGACACAAGAACAGTTTTTTCCCGAAGGCCATCACTCTGCTAAACAAATAATTCCCTCAACACTGTCAGACTATTTACTGAATCTGCACTACTATTAATCGTTTCATAGTTCCCATCACCAATCTCTTTCCACTTATGACTGTATGACTATAACTTGTTGCTGGCAATCCTTATGATTTATATTGATATATTGATCATCAATTGTGTTGTAAATGTTGTACCTTGATGAACGTATCTTTTCTTTTATGTACACTGAGAGCATATGCACCAAGACAAATTCCTTGTGTGTCCAATCACACTTGGCCAATAAAAATTCTATTCTATTCTAGACAAAAATCCTCCTTGAGCTTCTTTGTAAAAGGGGTGGAAAGGAATGAAGGAAAGGTTGAAAGCTTGGCATTTCTGAAATATAATTCAATTTCAAAACAATGAATAGGCTTTCTTCGTTGTCCCTAGGCCCAGGATAACTGCTGATGGTTTAGATGAGAGATCTCCACCTTTGACATCACTCAGAATATGCATCAGCACATGACATGTGGGCGCTGATGCTACTCTTGCCTTTAAAAAGCATGATGACAAAGCATGATGATAAAGCATTCTTTTGCACCTTTGCATCCTTAGGGTCAAGGTAAGACAATAAGTGGGTAAAATTAATAAGTAATACATTTTCAACAGAGAGAAAGCAATGCAATTTTAACCTTGATTTTCCCCACAAACGAAAGTGCTTGCATGTTCCAGCTGGTAACTTCAAAATTAAAAATAAAAAGTATCCATTGCATTATTAAAAGTGTATAATGATGTTATTCATGGCAATCTGTATGTCCCAGAACTCATAGTTTGTCTCTAATCAATCTTTAGAGCAAGGCACATATTAAGGCTGCTGATGCAGAGAAATGTATATAGTTGAGAAAAGATTCATTGGAAAAAAGTATATGGAGAAACTGAATGCAAAAGAAGGGTGCATTTTATAAATATGCCAGAAAATGTATACAAAAATACATTCAATAACAATGCAAAGAAATACAGCAGCAGCAGAAAGAGAAATAAAATTAGCCTGTTTTTTAAAAAATCCAAGTTATAAAAATCAAAGCAGATCTATTCATTTTTTTTAAGAAGTCTCTTTCTGCATTGCTAGAGATCATACCTCACAAGGAGGATGTATCAGCTCACATATTACAACAGGACTGAGAACCAAATGTATTAAAGCCATAAAATTTCTTGAAATGTTTTCTTGCTTCCAATAAAATAGAAATAATTTTTAAAATCTGCAGGGTTTAGATAACACATGGGCTCTAGCAGTGAATTTGCTCACAGCATAAAAATCAGAAAAGTAATGGATTCAGAAGGCCTTAGAGTTACTGAGGATTAATTAATACCTAATGCAAAAAAACCCTCAAATATAATAAATGGTAACAAGATGTACAAGCTGACACCATCTAATATTTTTCAGATGAAAATAGGGGAAAATGTGAAATATGAAATGGTCTTACATTGAATTAAAGATCACCAACTAAAGACCTGCAAAGAGCCGTTGCTGTTTCCACAGCTGCCAAACTTAAGCAAAGTAAGTTCAGAAACAGGGAATGTTCAAAGATCGAAGAGGACATATTATCATGATTGATTACCAAAATAAGTGGTCAAGTAGAAGGAAAAAAGGGAAAACCATTTTGAAGAAATTAATGTACACCCTTTAAAACAACACAACTGAAGGAAGCTGAAATAATGCTCCAACAGCATTGGGATATAGGAATGCCACAAATTAAAGTATAGAGGGCTACAAATTTTTTGAGAAAATCAGAAAGTGGTTTAAAAAGCATACCCGTGCAGCTAAATTGCAGCATAATGGAAGCAATTAAAAGCTCCCACCTACAAAAAGAAAAAGGCATTGTAGGTCCTAATGTGGGAAAGACAGCATTAATTCTGATGAATTAATTGAAAGCAAAAAAAGGTATACCAAAAGCAATGCTTAGGAGCATAGCAAAGAAGAAATGGTAAGAATTTGAAGCATCCACATCCACATCCACATCCACATTCATACAAACACAGACACTCCCATATAAGTCCTGAGAAATGTCTTATGGAGCTGCCATTCACATCAGGGGAAAAAGTATTCATTAAATGTTGCAGGATTTTGAGTCATGTAATTGCATTCATTGCATCTGTTTTTACTAAAGAAGGCTTTAGCAACAAGCTTTCTGTTCTGACTTTAATCAATCTGGGGTATAGCTTTGGATTTAAAAAACATGTCTACGAATTTAGAAAAATTTGAGAAGAGTTACAGGGTGAGGAGATTGTCCAAGAACAAATCGTCATCAAGAACAGGTGAAAGCACTCTAAAAGTTTTAAATAAACTCTAATACCAAATTGCTAAACATTTCTTTCCTAAACTTTTCTAAACAATCTATTATTGGTACCAGCAGCATTTATTTCTAAATAGAATACTCACTTTTAAAGGCTCCAGTGGTGAGCGTAATAATAAAGAAAACATGGGAAGAAATTGTATGTAGAGCAGGGCAAGGCAACCTTTTATGATTTCTTTTTATTTATTTATTCAATATTTTAGCACTCCATGGGGAGAGGCAAGAGTCTTCTTCATTCTAGTGTTGTCTCATAGGTTCAGGATATATATGGACAAATGTATGGACAGATAAAGCCCTCGTTTTCAATAAAGCCCACCAGTATTGGCAACATGCTTAATTAATGTGGTTAGTATCACCATACAATCAATTATTTATTTATGAAACGTATGGGACATATCAATTGATCCAGACTTTAAGCACTATGGACAACTAGGAGCAACAAAATCAAAAGACAGCAATTAAAATGGGGATCTTTAAAAGACATGGAGAAAAATAACGCCTTGGCCTGACATTGAAAAGTCATTAATAACAATGTCAGATAGGTAAATGTCTTTAGGTAAAGCATGTCAAAATATGGAAGGCCACCACTGAAAAATATCTTTCTTATAGCTAGGATCTATAAATTCTCTCTGAAGGGTATATGAAGAAAGGAATTCACAGGTACCCCAAAACCCAAAAAAGATACATACTGTATGGAAAATGGAATTTATCAGGTTCCAAAATCTCTTTCTTCACATAGACATTTGTAAGTCAAAATTAACCTTTGTAAATTGAATCTGAAAATGAACACAAAGTCAATGAAGAAATGATCTCAGAAATGTTGTTTGACCTCAGAAATGTCTGGAATTTAATTTACCATAATTCAAAATAACCTTTAAAGATGCTTTATAACTTTGATAAGTTGACAGTCCCTATTTCAAATATTTGCCAGTGCTTGGAAGACATTGCTGAGGAATTTGGAAGGTATCTGCACGATAAAATCGCTCAGATCCGGGACGGGCTGGACGCTGATTGGGTGGATTCAGGCGGGATGACGGAGGCAGGTCTTGAGAATATTACTTGGGCGGAGTTCGACTCTGTGACTCCCGAAGACATGGATAGGATACTGGGGAGGCTGAATGCTACCACATGTTTATTGGACCCGTGTCCCTCCTGGCTGGTGCTGGCCACTCAGGAGGTTACACGAGGCTGGCTCCAGGGAATTATTAGTGCTTCTTTGGTGGAGGGAGTCTTCCCAGCCACCTTGAAAGAGGCGGTGGTGAGGCCCCTCCTTAAGAAGCCTTCCCTGGACCCGGCTATTTTGGCTAATTACCGTCCTGTCTCCAACCTTCGCTTTGTGGCGAAGGTTGTTGAGAGTGTGGTGGCATGGCAGTTACCTGGAGGAAACTGTCTATCTAGACCCGTGCCAGTCCGGCTTCAGGCCTGGGTATAGCACGGAGACGGCTTTGGTCGCATTGGTTGATGATCTCTGGAGGGCACGGGACAAGGGTTGCTCCTCTGTCCTTGTCCTGTTAGATCTGTCAACAGCTTTTGATACCATCGACCATGGTATCCTGCTGCGACGGTTGGGGAGTTTAGGAGTGGGGGGCACCGTTTTTCGGTGGTTCTCCTCCTACCTCTCCGACTGTTCGCAGACGGTGTTGACAGGGGGGCAGAGGTCGACCGCTAGCCACCTCACTTGTGGGGTGCCACAGGGGTCGATTCTCTCGCCTCTCCTGTTCAACATCTACATGAAGCCGCTGGGGGAGATCATCCGTGGTTTCGGGGTGAATTGTCAACTGTACGCTGATGACACTCAGCTGTACATTTCCATCCCGAACCACACCAACGAAGCCGTTGATGTGATGACCCGGTGCCTTGAGGCCATTCGGGTCTGGATGGGGATGAACAGACTCCGACTCAACTCATCCAAGACGGAGTGGCTGTGGGTACCAGCATCCCGGCACAGTCAGCTGATTCCATCGCTGACTGTGGGGGGCGAATCGTTGGCCCTCAGGGAATCGGTGCGCAACTTAGACATTCTCCTGGATGCACGGCTGTCTTTAGAAGATCATTTGATGGCCGTCACCAGGGGAGCTTTCTATCAGGTTCGCCTGATTTGCCAGTTGCGCCCCTTCCTGGATTGGGACTCTCTATGCACAGTCACTCATGCCCTCGTTACTTCCCGCCTGGATTACTGCAATGCTCTCTACATGGGGCTCCCCTTGAAGAGCACCAGGAGGCTCCAACTGGTACAAAATGTGGCTGCGCGGGGGATAGAGGGATCATCTCGCAGCTCCCATGTAACACCTCTCCTGCGCAGGCTGCATTGGTTGCCGGTGGTCTTCCGGGTACGATTCAAGGTTTTGGTCATCACCTTTAAAGCGCTCCATGGCATGGGACCATGATATTTACGGGACCGCCTGCTGCCGCCAGTAGCCTCCCATCGACCGGTGCGCTCTCACAGAGAGGGCCTCCTTAGGGTGCCGTCGGCCAAACAATGTCGGCTGGTGGCCCCCAGGGGAAGAGCATTCTCTGTGGGGGCTTCTGCCCTGTGGAATGAATTACCTGTGGGGCTACACCTTCTCCCTGATCTTTGAACCTTTAAGCGCGAGCTTAAAACTTTCTTCTTTCATCAAGCAGGGCTGGCCTAATGATAAATTTTAATTCGAGGGTTTTTAGTGGGGTTTTTAAATGGGGTTTATTCTATTTTTATAATTTTACACACTTATTTTAAATATTCAGCTTATTGAATTAGATTTTTAACGATATATTGTATTTTAAACTTTTTGGTATTTGTGTTTTATCTATGCTGTACACCGCCCTGAGTCCCCGGAGAAGGGCGGTATAAAAATGTGAAAAATAAATAAATAAATAAATAAATATTGTTGCTTCAACTTCATTCTACTTGATATGTGGACAATACTTCTGCTAGAAATTCATAATGTAGGATGTATACTATTGACTGGAAGATAATTAATCTCAAATCTTGTTGTTTTTCCTGTTTAGTATTATAGTTAAATTGTCCTTAAAGAATAGACCTTGGTTTTTTTAATTCCCATTCCTGCTAAACACTAACTAATAATGGAGAATATTTGTAGTTCAGAGTTGAAATGAGGGTGCTGTGGTCCGCCAGCAGCCTGCAGAGCTGGCAACAGAGTCGGACAGCGATGAGGCTGAGGAAGAACGTGGGCCAGTCCTGGAGGCTGGGGAAGGCCCGGATGAGGGCTCTGCGTCGAAGGCTGAGGTGGGGCCAGGGCCATTGAGGAGTGAGGTGCAGACTCCAGAGCCTCCAGAGACTGACAGTAGTGAGGCAGAGGAACAGGAGGAGCCTGTTCCTAATGCACGCATGAGAAGAGCTGCCAGAAGGCAAGAGCAGCTCAGGCAAAGAGGACGACTCGGGAATAGGGCCAAGAAATGATTGGCCCCTCCCATAAGGCTTAAAAGACCAGCAACAGCATTTGGGCTCTTTGCTGGAAAACAACGTTGATAGCTTTGTCTTGTTGCATTTGTTTTATATCGGTGTCTTCTGAACTTTTGACAAGAAAGACCTTTGGCAGTTTGCCTAATTGGACCAAGGTTGGTGATAGGACTGAGGAATTGTGTTGGGAGGAATTTGCTTTAATTTAGTTGAACTACACTGAGAATGAAGTAATTTTCAGCTGTTCGAATAAACTTTCCTACTTTCTACTTGGGCGTGGGTCACAACACAGGGTTTCTTGGTGTCTCTGAGCTTGCTTGTTCTCTTGCAGACATTTCATTACCCTAACTTGGTAACATCATCAGTGCTAGTAGGGAGTGCTGTTTGCTGTCAGTTTATATTTTGGTGATTTGCCTCTCTGTGTGGGTGTGGGTGGTCTTAGAGATTCTTTGGTTGGGCTTTTTATTAATGGCTCTTTGGCAGTTTCTTGATTGGGGATATTGTTTACTTGATTGTTGGTCTGAAGTTAATCTTGGAGTTAATCTATGCTGATCTGGGTGCTGATCTGGGTCCTGGAATCTTTTGTTCTCTTTTGGGCTGGTTGATTGTCTCTTTTGCATAGTCTAAAGATGTTGTTAATGTCCATGTGTCTAATGAGGGCTGATTTGTCAGTGTGCCAGGCTTCTAGAAATTCCCTTTCTGGAACCTTGCCCTGGTCCTAGCACTGATGATGTTACCTAGTTAGGGTAATGAAACATCTGCAAGACAACAAGCAAGAGAGCACCAAGGACCCCTCAAACACTAACTAACCTATTTCTGCATTGATTTAAGTATTAAGGATTTTTGATTAAAATGATAATAATACAAATTGATAATGTGTCCTCTTAATTACAGATAATTAAATGGAAATTCTATGAAACATGCCTCTGAGCACCTTCCTAAGGAGACGATAACTATTAAAGGTAAAGGTATAGGTTCCCCTCGCATGTATGTGCTAGTTGTTCCCAACTCTAGGGGGCAGTGCTCATCTCTGTTTCAAAGCCGAAGAGCCAGCGCTGTCCAAAGACATCTCCGTGGTCATGTGGCCGGCATGACTAAACACCAAAGGCGCACAGAACGCTGTTACCTTCCCACCAAAGGTGGTCCCTATTTTTCTACTTGCATTTTTTACATGCTTTTGAACGCTAGGTTGGCAGAAGCTGGGACAAGTAACAGGAGCTCACCCCATTACACGACAGCACTAGGGATTCGAACCGCTGAACTGTTGACTTTTTGATCGACAAGCTCAACATCTTAGCCACTGAGCCACCGCATCCCTTTGGATAACTATTATGGGAGGGCTATTACCTTTATACTTTGTAGGTCATCAACAAGATAGGATATTGGACTACCTCAATTGATAGTCTTTAGATTCAGTGCATTTCTAGTCCCATTAATCCTAGCCTTTTTACTTCTGGAAATAAGAAAATATAATCTGGAGAGCCTTTGGACTAGACAGAGATGAGGTCTGATGGATTTGTTACATCATCTCGCTTTTCTTAGAAAAAAGCTTGGGAAAATACTGGTGCCAGCACACACATCATGAATGAAATATTTTGAATGTGGAAGGCTAATTCCCATTATGATGGGATGAGCTTCTATTTTTCATTCCTGTTTCTTTTTTATATTTTATTTTATTCTTCCTTAACCTGAAAAGAAACATCTATCTTCAAAACAATGATACCAATTGCCTTCTAAATGGTCTTCGGACAGGCAGACATTAAAATATTTGGGCCTGTACTGTGGCTGCCTTGTATTCTGTGCACATTTGCTGGAAAATCTAGATGTTAACATAGATGGGTTATAGCACAATTAACCACATCAAGGTTTCTCTCTCTCTCTCTCTCTCTCCATGTGCTTCTTTGTGCATTATATTTTTAGGAGATATTCCAAATACAGTTTTCCAATAATATGTTAGAGGAGAAGGAATTCTCACTTATTAGGGCTACTGATAAGTGGGATCTTTGTCTCCCACTGTGTCTTTCATGCATTTTAGTGAAAATATCAGTTATACCCAGCACTTTACTGGGTATAGACAATGCAGGCATTTTTAAATCCCAGGCAGATTTCAACTCCTCGCCTATGGAGACACAAAAGATAAAGAGTATATAAAATTGCTACCCTGACCAATGTCTTAGTTTCTCAATGATCATAAATGCAAGGCTCTTATTTTCATGGCCAGAAGGAAAATGTCACGTGCAAATCAAAAGATTGCACATTCTTTGACCATGATGCATGTAAGACTCTCTGAGGCTGTGTGACTGACTTGGAACCCATCAGCCAAGCTCCCTTATCCCCGCTGGCATTTTGTAGTTGCCGGCTCTGTCACTTTTGATGGATTCCACAATCTTTTCCAATACTTTTTAAAGAGATTTTTTAATCCACCTTTATTATTTTTATAAATAACCCAAGGCAGTGAACATAATTAATGCTCCTTTCTCCTATTTTCCCCAGCAACAATCCTGTGAGATGAGTTGGGCTGAGAGTGAGGGATTGACCCAAAGTCACCCAGCCAACTTTCATGCCTAAAGTGGGACTAGAATTCACAACCTCCTGGTTTCTAGCCTGTAGCCTTAACCATTTCAGGGTTAGAAAGCAAATGGGAGATTGTACCTGCTTTTTAAAGTGTCAAATGCATTTCATGAGATTAAAATCTATTTTCCTCCTGGCTTGTTCTCTTCTATTTTTTATTTATTTACTTATTTATTTATTATTCACACTTTTATACCGCCCTATCTTCCTAGGGACCCAGGGCGGTTTACAGCCATATAAAAACATATATATATATACAGAGTAAAACATTAATTTAAAAAACTTATTACATAGGCCGAATATTTAAAATAGAGATATAAATAATAAAACCCCATTTAAAACCAGATTTAAAATTTAAACATTTAAAAATTTAAAATTCTAGTCCAGTCCTGCGCAGGTAAATAGATGTGTCTTAAGCTCGCGGCGGAAGGTTCGAAGGTCAGGAAGTTGGCGAAGTCCTGGGGGAAGCTCGTTCCAGAGGGTGGGAGCCCCCACAGAAAAGGCCCTTCCCCTGGGTGTCGCCAGTCGGCACTGCCTGGCCAACGGCACCCTGAGGAGTCCCTCTCTGTGAGAGCGCACGGGTCAGTGAGAGGCATTCGGTGGCAGCAGACGGTCTACCTTCTTCTTCTTCTTTTTTTTTTGCAAGCCTATGGAGTCTGCTGCATTAACTGCTTTGTAACCTGTTATTACGGGTACTCACAGTGGGCGTGTTATACTACTAGACATTGGATGTGGATTTATGATAGCAAGAGATGCTCTGAATTTTTTCTGTCTGCCGAATATGTTCCTGGATGTTGAGTTACTTTATTGTTTTCAGAGATTACTTTTTTGTGTACCTTTGAATCAATCTTGACTCCTGGCATCTGCCCGGACAAGTCCCAGCAGTTATCTTGGCATGATTTCAGAAGTTAATGAAGATTCTCAGTCATCCAGGTAGAGTTGTCTGGAAAATTGAATCATGGCAACTGGACGTCTTGTTGGTTTGAGACATTTTGCTGCTCATCCAAGCAGCTTCTTCAATTGGAGCAAGCTGGTTAGGTACAGAGTTGTTGAAATGGACCAACTCCTCTGGCATCAACCTCGAGGTTTCTTCTCCAAAGTGCATTATAATGTCAATTTCAGAAGTGGTTTGCCATTGTCTCCTTCTGGTCTGAGAGAGAGGGACCCATCCATGGACCAAGGACATCCAGCTGGCCTGTGCCTAAAGCAGGACTAATACTCCCACCCTAAGGCACTCTCCTGGTGCCTTAATCACTGGCCCTACTTCTGGAATTCTCTCATTTTTTTCCAAAATTTGGAACAACACTGTCTCTATCCCCAATATCTAATTTTGTATCTGTCTTTCCTCCAAGAAATCAAAGCATTACATATAAAATTTTCGTTTTATGTTCTTTTCTGACAACAATCCGATGTAGATAGAAATGAGAACTGGCTCAAAACCACAGAATCTATGATTATGATTGTATTTGAATCTTGGCTTCTCTAGTGTAGATTTTAAATTAGACTGGCTGTTGGGCTGACAAGTCCAGAATCATGGTTAGAACTTTATTCTTGCTTGGCATTGCTTTTTATTAAAATTTAAAAACAAATTTATAAACATTCCATTGTTGGCGCAGTTTCATTGCAGTAACAGATAAGACTCTTGCTATATAGGCCTTTCAAAGAGTAAGTGACAAGTATTCAGATATTTACAAAATTCATTTCTAAGGATAGGTGAGATGATGTAATGATATCCCTAAAATAAAGGCAATCAAATTCTGGGAAGATTACACATTTGTAAAAGGGTAATTGTAAAAATCTTATGTGAACTAATCTGGATTTCTTTACTTGATGGTACCAAAGGGAGATAAATGCCTTTCAATTATTTTCACTTGTTAACACCAGGATACAAAGACTGCAGATACAACTCATTCTTCCTTATGGCCCTGTGCTGCATTGATATGCATGTAATAATTCAAACTAATGTTACTGTAGTTCCTTTATTGAAAGCCTTATATGTATTTCTTTGTTTTTCAAGTAATGTGATTCATTAACGGCATCGGTCTTGCAAAAGTTGAGCTGAAAAAATAGAGCATATTTCCGAAGTTCAGCTCCTTTGGAATCTTCTCTATTTGTCTATTAACTTTCAGTATCTTCACATACAGGAAAAGAGTCACAAATGCATGGAAAATAATGGCACCCTAGACATGTAATAACAGAGTTGGAAGGGACCTTGGAGGTCTTCTAATCCAACCCCCTGTCCAGGCAGGAAACCCTACAGTCTTCAGGAAGTCTTCAGGAGAACTCTCCTTTCTAGTGCTTTAAGCATTGGATCCACACCTGGAAAAAATTCAGAAGGGAGCAAGATTTTGCATATGACTTGGTAAGCATTGCTGGAAGAGCAGCAGATTTCCAGCATATGGGCGGTGCCATGCACAAACAACATAATTAGAACCCTTGAAGTCTAGAGATAAAATTGCAAGTGTCTCTTTCATCAGCTTTACCTGCCAATAAGTTTGCCAGCACTGTACCTTCTAAATGTGGGTCGGTTGGAATGTAATATGCTTAATCCTCTTTTTTTTTTTGCAACACCCTAGAGCTTGTTGTGCAGCTTACAGAAGGCATCTCCCTTCTCTTGCTCCGTCTCTGTCTTTCCCTCTCTCTGCTTATTCTACTTTGCAGTGTGCTGTTCTTCCTCTGAAACTCCATGTGTTAACAGCTTGGTGACAGGCTGTTGCTTGCTAATTGGGAGTCTCAGAATGGAGCTGCAACAGCCAAATTTTCTCAGGCTGGGCTCCGGTGGCAGCCTGCGTAGTCAGACCCAGATGATCTTTCTTGCACCCTTAATAAGGCACTCAGGCTGCCTGTGCCTGTCATGATGCTTCAACAAGCCTAGGGTTTAAGGACTCACTCAAAGAACGTTTAGAGATCCTTTTGTGTTCAGAGAAGGAACACCCAAGTGGATTGTAATTGGGCTGTCAAGGTTTTTTTTGCTTGTCAGTGTAGGTGTAAACATAAATCGGCACAGACTGTGGAAAGAGAGCTGGGAGTATATTTGATTCTCCTTCCCAAACAACAAAGAGCAAGGGAATCCTTTTGTGCCGGCCTTAAGAAGGTGTCTTTGAATTCGCTTGCTCCCTGATACAAGGACCTTGAAATATTTATTCTTTGCAAATTGAAGAATGAATGGACTTGGTCCACATCATCTAGATAACTGGTTTAGAACACGGATCCCTCCCATCCACCCCCCCTCCATTAATTTCTCACTCCTTATGATGCAAGATGTACTAACAGGGCCACCTGCTATGCGTGTTTTAAGATAAATATCCACAGATAGGTGCCTAGAAGCAAAAATACTTTTAGAATTGTAGCAATGGGGCTGGGCTTCCATTCTTGATAAATATTGCTTTTTGGAAATGCCTTGCCCTAATTTTAGTGTACACTTGGAACATGGAGGATTTATTTATTGTTTTTGGGGTGGCGACATGCTCAGCTGGGACCTGGCAATGGTTTTCTATAATGCACCAGTAAAATAGGTTAAGGGAAAGATACAATTTGTAGGTATACATCTGAAGCTTTGCTCAAGATAGCCTCAGCTAATACATTCTGGCCATTAAAAAAAGGAAGTTTCCCTTGTCGTCATGCCTGTCTCTAGGAGGTGATGTTTATCTCTGTTTCTTAGCCAAGGGAACCAGCTTTGTCTGAAGATTCTTCTATGATCATTTGGCAAGTGTGACTGCATATGCCAAGACCCACAGAATGCTGTTGCTTTCCCACCTAAGTGGTACTTTATTTATCGACTCACATTTGCATGCTTTTGAACTGATAGATTTTTACGTATCCCCTTTATTTTGGGGCCACAGCGCTTGGGGAAAATTGAATCTTTCATTGACTTTTCTCCTAAAATTCATTTTCTGGAAAAGATGGAAAGCTTTCTAAAATACCCATGTAGGTGTAACAATAGTTTTGGGGAGGGACCATGAAAGATTAAAATTCTAGACACCTTGTTTCTTCCAAGATTCATCTGTAGAATGGGAAGAATCGTTACAAGTTGATCTTCTGCCTATGTCATAGCTATTTAAAAATGGCAAAACATTTACTAAGGGAAAGCAGGAGCATGAATCCAAATTCCTTCTTTTGATTCTTGATTCAAGGATATCCCCTTCAAGTCAGTATGATAGAATAGGAATAATGCTGATAAATGGTAGCATATTTTTTCTAAATTAATCTGATTGTACAATGAGCTTTCAGAAAGACATACATCAAAAGCAGAGAAAATCTGGGCAACATAGGAGATTCTCCCAGATCAAGTGAATTGATGACAGCGCAAATATGATGAGATCTCAAAATTTATTTAAGGGAATTTATTTAATTTTTTCTCAGTATAGGTAGTTGGTTGAACATTTGACATATTTTAAGATTTCTGCCTGTTTGCCTCATTATTGCATATTGTTAAATTTTTTCTTGTTCTTTTGATTTAAGGCACTGTCTGGTGTTTCTATTGGTAGAGCTGGATTCATATCCATGAAGGTTCCAATAATTTTCTTTCCCCTAAAACAGTGCTGGCTAATCTTTTCTGGACTAAGTGCCCAAAGCACACATGTGCGCGTGTGAATATGTGCACGTGTGAACCCCCAAAATGCAATGCATGTGTTCCCCCCACATGCCCCTGCCCTACCCCTGCCCCCCACCCCCCATGCATGCAAGCAGCCCCCGCACGTGTCCCACTCCCTTGCGACAGAGACCCGAAGAACAGCTGGCTGGCTGGATGCATGCGCGCATGTGTGGTGGAGCTGAA
Source organism: Ahaetulla prasina (assembly GCF_028640845.1). Classification (NCBI taxonomy): domain Eukaryota; kingdom Metazoa; phylum Chordata; class Lepidosauria; order Squamata; family Colubridae; genus Ahaetulla; species Ahaetulla prasina. The sequence continues at coordinate 30,224,406 of NC_080547.1, read as the reverse complement.
CTGGGGTGACGGCTCGTATGCCCATAAAGAGGATGCTGCATGCCACCTCTGGCACACATGCCATAGGTTCGCCATCACGGCCCTAGAAGGATTTTTTTAAACCAAAAGACAAAACAGTCTTTTCAAACTGTTTTTGCATGATGAGAGATGTTTTATTTATTTTTTATTATTTTATTTATTCAATTTATTTGCTGCCCATTTTATTTCAAATGACTCTAAGCAGCTTTTTTGCACTCAAATCAGAAGCATTGAGGCACTTCTGGTTGAAATGATTAGCCAGCGACATCAACGTTGCCCTGGGAATGCCCAGTTGGGGGCTGCTTTCATGTCCCTGGCAAGAGTTGGAGTGAAGGATGAGAATTCAACTTTACCCCATGGCAGCTTTCAGGTATTGAACATGGGCTTGCTAATCTCCTGTCCAGTGTTCCAATCACTGAAGCCACTGTGCTATATCTAGGCAGCTCACAGCATAATAAACATTAAAAATATTAAAATCATCAGATATAAAATGACAGAGCTGACAAAATATACATTCATATTGGCCGTAGTGGAAATCTACTAGGAATGAAGTTGGGGGTGATGTGGACGGAAGTGTATTCAAAAAGATCTGGTTGCTTCTGAAAGAAAATGATGTGTTTGGATGTTCAGGTTTGGCTTTGAAGAACACCATCTGGGAGGTCAGATTCTTATCGAACTGCTTTGTACCAGCTCAGACAAGCACAATCATTTCTTTCAGAGTTGACTCTACTGTCACTTGCATTTCTGTTTCCGATCCCATGATACCAGTCAAATTCCCTCCCTTCCTCCCTACCCCTATAGGCATTTACATTTTTTAAAGCTTGACTACATAGAAACCGAAAAGGAACAGGGTCATTTTAAAGGGATCTGCTTCTTGACAGTTGCATTATAAAAGATGTTGCAACAGAGGACAATTAGTGAGCTGTTTTGTTATTGCAACCAACTTCTGCAAAAAAAAAAAGAAGAAAAACGCTGTGGACTAGTGTGGCATTTTCACATAACAGAAGCATTTAGTGGTAAAGTGTCAATAAAGATTCTCAGTCATCCAAGTAGAGCTCAGACTGAGCTCAGACTGAAGAAGCTACTTGAATAAGCAGCAAAATGTTTCAAGCCCAAAAAGAAAAGAAATCCAGTTGCCATGACTCAGCTTCCAGATGTTACTGGCAAAAGATCTGGTGAATGAGAAAAAAGTCCCATCTAATTTAGCACCATGTTTTCCCCAAGGGATAAGTTCATGGGAGTTGGGTGTTCAATAAATTCAAACAAACAAACGAGACATGCATGAAATGACCAACTAATAGAGATATAGATTAATGTGAATTTGTTATCATTTAATAATTGTGGCTAGTAGTTACTCACTGTAGGACCCACACTCTTTATACTTTATATAAATAACCTTTGAGACCATATTATAAGCAACTGTGTTCTCTTTGCAGATGATGTTAAACTATTCAACACCACTGACAATGCTACTACTCTACAAAAACACCTTGACTATGTATCAGAATGGTCAAACAATTGGCAGCTCCAAATCTCAACCAACAAATGCTCTGTCTTACACATTGGCGAAAAAAATCAGAACAGAAAATACAAGCTGGATGGATACGACTTAACAGACGACCCTCACTCTGTCAAAGACCTTGGAATACTCATCTCAAATGATTTAAGTGCCAGAGCTCACTGTAACAGCATTGTTGTTAAACAGTTTTTTAACATTGTTAATGTTAAAAAACATTAAGAGTTGCTAACCTAATCTTGCGTAGTTTCTTCTCCGGTAATATTGAACTGCAAACTAGGGCATACAAAACTTTTGCCAGACCAATTCTTAAATACAGCTCATCTGTCTGGAACCCACACTGCATATCAGACATTAATACAATTGAACAAGTCCAGAGATATTTCACAAGAAGAGTCCTCCACTCCTCTGCTCGCAACAAAATAACTTTTGCCACCAGACTCGAAATTTTTGGCTTAGACAATTTCAAACTTCGCCATCTTTGGTCTGACCTAAGCATAGTACATAAAATCATCTGCTACAATGTCCTACCAGCCAATGAATACTTTAGCTTCAACCAAAACAATACAAGAGCACACAATAGATTCAAACTCATGGTAAACCAATCCAAATTAGACTGCAGAAAATACGACTTCAGTAATAGAGTTGTCAATGCCTGGAATGCACTACCTGACTCTGTGGTTTCTTCCTCAAATCCCCAAAACTTTAACCTTAGACTGTCTACTGTAGACCTCACCCCATTCCTAAGAAGTCTGAAAGGGGCGTGCATTTAGTGTCTTCTTAAATTCTACATTAACTTAGGATCAATTCCATCCAGCAATTGCCATTCCATCTGACTGAGGCTGATAGAGAAATAGGACACCTCTCTGCTAAATTCTGATGACCATGGGGTTTCTTTTTTGCAATGGTTTCTTTTCAGGATGCTTTTTTTAAAAAAGAAATTGGAAATAAGAATATAAACCTGAATTTACTTTTTCCTTTTCCATCCCCATGAAACAAAACAGCCAATGGGCACAGATTGTATCATCCATCCATTCCAATAGCCTGAAGAGATTCTTGCATAGGAAGCATTTCCTTCCATTGGAAGCTTCAATGTGACACAAATCTCCTTGTCAAGGAAAAACACATCCTTCACCTCAATGAGAAAACTTGCATCAAACAGAGCAAAAGTATATAATTAAGGTGATGCCATGACATTGTTGCACAAACCTATTGTCTCCTTTTTAATTTCTTAGTGTCACACTTGGATTTTACTTTGGAGTGATATCTGTTACTCAGTTTGTAAGATCAACCTTTATTGATGTTATACTGTAAAAGTTGGTAACATTTGCCTAATCTCTCCTGAGCTCAAATGACTAGGCCGTAGTAGTACAAAAATGGAAGTCAGGGCTTAGAGGCTCTAAGTTTGATTGGGAAGTTGTGGATTATCTCAGAAAAAAAGAAAACAGCAAACTATTTTCATAATGTTGCTAAGTAAATGGCATGATGATCTTCATATGGTCACCAAGAGTTGAGTTTGGTTCAAGCTGTATCCTTAAATAGCAGTAAACAAACAAATTACAGTAAATCGCCATATATAGTGACAGGAAGTTGAACAAATTCTTTCAGAATGATATGAACAAAAAACCCTTTTTCTTTCCTTCATCCATCAATATCACAACAATAGCTCGATATTAAGAGAATGGAGGAGGGAAACAAAAATAGTATTGGCATTCTTTATAATATGTATCGTTTTAAATGAGTTCGTCAACCTATATGAAGGTGTATTCTATACATCATTTCGACATTAAAGGCAGCATGTAGAAGTACATAATGCTAATGCTGGAGGATATTATGTAGGGCATTTTAAGGCAGGGAAAGAGGCCTGGACTCTGGGACTAAAGCTGCTTTCAGTAAGATTCTCCCATGCTATTTGTTGCCAGAAATAAAGGAAACAATGGCAGTTTCATTCCACATACATGGAGTTCTCAACTTACATTCATTTCTTTAGTGACCATTCAAAGTTACACAGCTCTGAAAAAAGTGACTTATGACCAGTCCTCACATTTCCAATGTCAAAACATCCCAACAGTCATGTGATCAAAATTTGGGTGCTTGGCAACCAGCGTGTATTTACAATAACTACAGCTTCCCAGGATCGTGAGATCACCATTTGTGACCTTCCCAGTAAGCTTCTGACAAGCAACGTCCAAAAAGGAAAACCAGATTTTCTTAATGTCTGCATGAATCACTTAACAATTGCAGTTATTTGAATAGAATAGAATAACAGAGTTGGAAGGGACCTTGGAGGTCTTCTAGTCCAACCCCTCAGGCAGAAAACCCTATATCATTTCAGCCAAATGGTTGGCCAATCTCTTCTTAAAAACTTCCAGTGTTGGAGCATTCACAACTTCTGGAGGCAAGTTGTTCCACTGATTAATTGTTCTAACTTTCAGGAAATTTCTCCTTCGTTCTAGGTTGCTTCCTTCCTTGATTTGTTTCCACCCATTGCTTCTTGTCCTGCCTTCTGATGCTTTGGAGAATAGTTTGACTCCCTCTTCTTTGTGGCAACCCCTGAGATATTGGAACACTATTATTTGCTTAATAGCCATGGCAAAAATGGTTGTAAAATCTGGCATGACTCATATAACAACCACCTTGCTTAACAATGGAAATTCTGGTCCCAATTGTGGTCAAATGTTGTGGACTACCTGTACACAGGTCTTCTGAACTAGAGAAAACAGGAAGAGAGAGAAAGCAAAGCAAGATGTTGCTCTCTTTTTCAACTCTTCATGCCCTTTCCAAATATCTACAATCTAAGATAACCACATTTTCTCTAACCAACCCAATCCTGAGTTTCCGCTTCAGTAGAAAAAACAGGTAACAGATTAACAGAGTTGGAAGGGACCTTGTAGGTCATCTAGTCCAACCCCCCACTCAAGCACGAGTCCCTACACCATTTCTGGCAAAAGGCAGTCCAGTCTCTTCTTGAAAGCTTCTAGTGATGAAGCTCCCACAACTTCTGAAAAAAACTGTTCCATTGGTTTATTGTTCTCACTGTCAGAAAATGTCTCCTTATTTCTAGATTATCTCTCATTGAACAATTTCCATCCATTATTCCTTGTCTGACTTTCAGGTGCCTTGGAAAATAGCTTGACCCCCTTCCTCTCTGTGGCAGCCCCTCAAATATTGGAACACTGCTAAATGGCTTGAGACTCTTAATTTTATTAGGGCATTGGTTGGAACCTGACACGTCTCCCCTGGTCCTTCTTTTCATTAGACTAACCATGCTGAGTCCTTGCAACCATTCATCAAATGTTTTAGCCTTCAGTCCCCTAATCAGGGGTGAACTGCTCCTGGTTCGGACCGGATCGTCCGATCTGATAGTGATGGCGGTGGGTGGTTCAGAGAACTGGTAGCAAAAATCCATGCCCCTCCCCCGCTCCAGCTGAGCTGCGTGATCATCAGAGGTTTTTTTTTACTTTTAAAAGGATTTTTTTTTCTTCCGCTGAAAAAATGCTTTTAAAAGTAAAAAAAAAAAGCCTCTGATGATTGCGCGGCTCAGCTGGGACCATCAGAACCCTTTAAAAGCATGTTTTCTACAAGCTCTTCAGCTGAAGAGGTTGTAGAAAAAAATGTTTTTAAAAGGTTCTGGCAATCAGGCAACTCAGCTGGGATTGTCAGAACCCTTTAAAAGCTTTTTTCCCTCTGGCGATCCCAGCTGAGTTGCCTGATCATCAGAACCCTTTAAAAGCAGGGCTGAAGAGGTTGTAGAAAACATGCTTTTAAAAGTAAAAAAAAAAATTGGCCACGCCCACCCCATCACATTACCCTCCACACACACAAAGCCACGCCCACAGAACCGGTAGTAACAAATTTTACATTTCACCCCTACCCCTAATCATCTTGATTGCTCTTCTCTGCACTTTTTCTAGAGTTTCAATATCTTTTTTGTAGTGTGTTGACCAAAACTAGATGCAGTATTCTAGATGTCGTCTTACTAAGGCTTTATAGCAGGGGTGTCCAAACTTGGCCCTTTGGAGAGTGGTGGACTTCAACTCCCAGGATTCCCCAGCCAGCATGAGCTATAAATTTAAGCAAGTTGCTAGTTGGAGAATTCTGGGAGTTGAAGTCCACCACTCTTCAAGGGGCCAAGTTTGGACATCCCTGCTTTATAGACTGATATTAGTACCTCACTTGATCTTGATTGTATCCCTCTGTTAATAAATTTAGGATTACATTGGCTTTTTTGACTGCCACCTCATATTGCTGGCTCATATTTAATTGGTTGTCCACTAAGACTCCAAGATCCCTCTCACAGTTACTGCTCTTAAGCTTGGTTTCACCCAGTCTATATGTGTACTTTTGTTTTTTCTTGCCTAAGTGTAAGACTTTACTTTTCTCTACATTGAATTTCATTTTGTTAGACAGGGCCCAGTGTTCAAGTCTGTCAAGATCCATCTGGATCTTGAGCATATCATCTAGGGTGTTGGCTATTCCTGCCAGCTTAGTATCATCCACAAATTTGGTAAATTCCCCTTCTATTCCCTCATCTAAATCACTTATGAAGATATTATAGACTATTGGGCCTAAGACAGAACTTTGTGCTGCTTACTTGCCTCTATGTAAACAGGAAGATATTTCTTGAAAGCAGTTAACTGGAGAAAACTCGTAGTCTGAAACTACCAGTAACACTACAATTTACCTAAATCCATGCGGTACTTAGTTGTTTTTATCTATAAAAACACTACACTGGGAAAAGATTAGTACCCATGTTTTCCTTTGTTTTTTCTTTTCCTGTTACCTTGAAGAACCTATCATCTATACTTTTATTTTATTTTTACTTCTAATTCTTTCATCTTTTTTCACTGTGTTTTGTCCATTAATCTAGCAGCATCCAACTAATATCAAAACATCAGTAATTAATCAGTTATTAAAAAGTAACATGCAACTTCTTTTCTTACAAGTTCCAAATTTTGGTAGATTCAGGCCAAAGACAAGACTGAAGCCGAATAACAGAACAACAGAGTGGGAAGGGACCTTGGAGGTCTTCTAGTCCAACGCTTTGCTCAAGCAGTTGGTTCTGTAGATGCCACATTCTTTAGGTGATCTGTGAATTTTTGGAGTGTGAGAATGGATAAAATCCTTTACTTTATACCCTCCCAAACCCATATTCCTTTTTCTAGAAACATACATCTTGTTTAATCAGTCAGTTCTTTCTATTACCATAGTTTTCTGTTGAAATAGGTGGTCATCACTGCAGCCTGTTGAGACAACTTGGAACTTGAGCAAACATTGATAATGCTGAGAGTCTTAATTTCTGCCAAAAAGGGAGTTTCCTTTCTTTCTGCTGTAATATTTTCTTACTTGGCAACATCTGTCTATAGAGCATGATATTCAACACCTCTAGAGTTAATTTTTTCTCTCCCAAATACAATTATGGTATTAATACTTTAGAAATTTCAATAGAGATGAAGGAGTGGGAGAACTTGGCATCAGTTATCCTAGAAAGTCTCTGGGTAATTGACATTTCTTTAAATTCCCACCATTAGCACATGATGTGGCATTTCCGTTTCTATCTGAAATCAGTGGCAAAATACTACTGAAACATCTGTGAATAAATAAGACCAGTGAGAGCTCATGGATAATGCATTTCAATAGCTCAGCACAAAAACTAAGTTATTATTTTCAGTGGGTGACCTCCATTGATGAATTTTATTAATAGCTAAATTTGACATTCTCTTTGGTTTATATCCCAAAAGATATTTAGATAATGTGTCTCTGGCCAGGCCTAATAGTCAAATATTATTAGTCAACCAAGATCCTGGATTGAAAATTGTGTCAATTAACACACGGAATGGGACAATTCACCATGCCAACTCGCCATGGCCAACTTGTTGTGACCAACTTACCATGGGGACAACTCGCTATAGGACAATTCAACAATTCAATTTAATTATTTCAAATAATCTAAATTTATTTTAATTTTTGTAATTCACATTTAATTTTGTCTCTCCTTTTGCACTCTTTCTTTAATTATTCAATTTCACCATTTTTTCCTATATTAATATAACTCTTTTTCCTATATTAATGTAACTCTTGTGCTGTGGTGATTTGTCCCACAATAATTTGGCCATGGCAAATTGGTGGCAAGTTGGCTGTGGCAAGCTGGCCACATTGAGTTGGCCATGGCAAGTTGTCCAAGATCTATTAACTCCAACATATGTTGCATTCTAATAGTGTAACTAGAAGACATGTATTTAACGGCACATCTATGCATTCCTAACAGTTAACATCCATAGTTCATTTCTGATGACCTCTAGTTTGCTGAAGCATTCTTCATGTGGATTTGGCCTTGAAGCAAAGCAGGAATAAGAAACTGATCTCAGTTTAATTCCATGGTAGGCAGAAGAGATGAACTGTACAGCTTTGTCTTTGTCTTCAACAGTATCTGCAGTGAATATACCTTGACTTATAATTCAGCATTCATTTTGTCCTCGATTCTGATCTTGTTGCTTTTCTCTCCTGTAATCGTAATTCATTTCAACCCCCAATGAAGGATGAAGTCTTGAAATTTTTCACCAGTTTACTGTGCACCTCCCCCTTTCACCTTTGCTTTCTTTTCTCTCCATCTCCCCCTCAAGACCTATTTGGCCTGTGATGATGCAGGAAGGAGTCACCAGTAACCTGGCAGCATTCTTTCCTCTCTACCCCCAGTGTTAGCTCCACTGCCTCCTCCCTTTTCTCCCCCCCGGCCATGCTGCTATGATTCCAGCTTGCTCAAGAGAAGCAATGATAAATTTCCTACAGTGGCATTACAGACAGTCATAAATAATGCCTTGCACTCTGGTGCTGGCAGTTTCCATTAGGGCTGTCTGGATTGGGCTGTTGATACCTTGGTTTATGCTGGGACCAGCAGTAAAATTTATCAGTCTTTTTTCTTCACCTCATAAATCATCCCAACCTGAAGCCAGATGGCAGAGAGACCCATGGAATCACATCACAGGGGCAAGCAGAGAAGACCTTCTTGGAAAGGCGAGAGATAGAACACAGTGGCAGAGACACCTTTCCAGTTTTCCCTTGTAGATTTTGCAATTTCTCCTATAATAGTATAAGACATTGATGGACTCTCTGAAGCTGGGGGACTACATGATGCTACCCAAAGCATGCCCTCAAAGGCTTTCCAAAGGGTTGACTTAGCTGCATTTTCTAATGTGACAAAAAGGGGAAATGATTAAATGCATAAATCATGTTTAATTGTCATTAGCTTTCAATGTAATTGAAAAGAAATAGATGTTTGAATCTCTGCATTTTGATAGCATATTGTTTGGTGGTCTTGAAAAAGTGGCTTGAAAAATCAATACACATATGTTGTATGATGGACAGACTTTGTTAAGGCTAAACCTCTAAATATCTTTGTAACCAGTTGACCAATTGGAAAGTTTGATGCAGACAAATTGGATTAAATGATCTTTGTGATGATGATGATGATGATGACGACAATGATGACGATGTTGGCATCTCATATATTCCATTTCCAAACATCTGTCAGGAACTACTAAGGCAAGAATCAGAAACTTTTTGACATGTCTCACACTTTACACTAATTCATACTCAGTTTGCTAAGATTTTTGAAGCAAAAATGGACTCTGTTCATACATTGTGCAAAGATATGAATCACAGGTTAGAAACGATAATGCTCAAATTCCTATAAAAATGCTAGGCCAAACAAATGTCTTTTTGAATTAATATAATGAATAAACCTAACCTTATTTTTTTTGTTTGTTTGTTTGTTTTCAGTTACCTCATCTGAAGAGAAATTCTGACAATAGAAGTTTGGGGCCCCTTTGAGGCAGTATTTTGGTATCTAACCTTTTTCCTTCAGTTATTCTACTGCCTTGGATCCTATATCACTCTAAATCAGGAGTGGCCAGCACTTAAGAAGTTGGAAGCTACAATGTCACATTCTGACGTTTGGGTGCATTGCAAAAGGCTGTCTGGTAATATTATGAAGTCACTGGGATAATTTTTTGAGGGGTAGGAAGGGGAGATAGAATTGGAGAAGTATGGTGAGAATGAGATCAAGAACCTCAGAGAGACAATCTAGATCCATTCCAGAATCTTCCTGAAAAGCCCCCAGTTGTGTCATTGATGTTCTCTGATTTTGCTGTCAAACATTTGAAGCTCAAATTGTTGGAAGGCTCTGGAATGGAATGGAATGGAGGGGAGGGGAGGGGAGGAGAGGAGAGAGAAAAGAAGACTTGTATAAGTATGATGCAGAAGCTCTCAATGTACATGCAAAGTGACACAGTAATAATAATCATAATAATGATACCAATAAGAGGAGATAGTAGAAAAGATGAGAAGGATAACAATAACACTACAGCCATACAAATGGGTAAAATACTGAAACATAAGACAATACTGGGAGGATAGGTGTTTAGCAGAGTGATGGCATAAGAGGAAAAAAACTGTCTTTGTGTCTAATTGTTTTGGCATGCAATGACATCCTGAAGAATTGAAACAAATCATGTGGGTAGATATGGCCTTTGGCCATGCATTGCCAAAGCAAAGCAATCTACCATTGCCCTATTTTATATGAATGACTTTCCTTTTTTAAAAAGAAAGAAAGAAAAGAAATCTGCCTTAGAATAGTTTCACTTCTAATTATGCTGGCTGATGCATAGATCTCGGCTTAGGAGCAAGGTGAAAGAAATTCAGAATCATCTTCTGCTGAAGTTTGCAATAGGTCGCTTGGGGGAAAATTGGCCTTGAAACAAGGAAACATTGGTTAATTATCCTACTTTTTGCCTAGCTATGGCATTTAATTTCCTTATAATAGATATCTACCTTGCAATAGCAAAACACCTGTGTAAATGAAGAGTGCCTGCCATTAATATTTTGGCTATTAGGAATGGGCATAGGAGAAGCTTAATAAACTGTACAAAATATTACTGTTGAATTGCTCAGCCTTGAAAATGTACTTTCATAATTATCAGCTGGTTAGTTAAAATAAATATCATGCCTATTTAATATGGATTTTTCCCCTGTAAGCCTGTGATGTCAATACACCGCTGCAGTCACCAAATCCTATTCTTTCTTGTTTCATCTTTTTATTTAAAGTGTGTCAGGGTTCTATAGAAGGACTCTATAGAATTCCTAAAAGTATCTATGCAGCAATTTGCTTTTGGTTGCTAAAGCAACTGTGAACCACTAGTGGCCTCCAAGCCCTAGTTTTAATTCAGAATAAGGCTGAAAGAGACCTTGGAGGTCTTCTAGTCCCACCCCCTACTGAAGAGGAGACCCTATACCATTTCATTTTGTAGCAGGATTCCTGCCTCTTAGGTACCAGCATCACCATTGTGATCTTCTGTGAAATATGAGTGACACTCTTCATACAGAGATTTCGGAAGGAAAAAATATAATTTGAAAGCCATATTAGGAGCCTTAGAAGCAAGCCTCTGTTCCCAACTTAACTGGTTATAATATGATGATAGAGGATACTCAGTCTCCAGGTAGAGAATTGAGTCTGGGAATAATTTTCAAGCCCTTCAGCTCAGAAACTTGATTACAATAAATTCTGAAATTTCTGCATCATGCAGAAAAGGAAAAGACCAAAAGTGAATCTCTTGTTTGTTTGTTTACTTAATTATTTCCCATCAGGACAGGGTTCTTCATGTCCACTTAGATAGATATTATCTAGGATTATCTGTAGTCAACCTGGTCATTCAATGGTTCACCTATTGCTCCTTGAAATGAGTCATCTAGTTGGCTATTGGTCATCCTTTTTCTTTTTCTCCTACCTTTTCCAACACTATACACTTTTCAACATTAAAGATGGCATTTAATTTGGTTGTACAAGATCAATGACAATAAAGTAAAGTAAAGTGAAAGTAAAGTAAAGTAAGCTAGAAATGATGTGTCCAAAATATGATGATTTGAACCTGGTTATTTGTATCTTGAGTCAACTCAAGTGAATTGATTTTTAGTAGTCTCTTGATTTTCTGTTTCTTCACTGATATCTCCATAATTGTCTATCTACTTGATAAAATCTACAAAATCTTAGAGGTAGCAATTGAGATAGAAGTTTTAGTTCAATACCTGAAAATTCCTCCTAATAGGGAAAATGTGAGATGAAGATGCTCATTTCAGTAAGGGTTGCAATTCAACTATTCTTCCATCTAAGTATCTAATGTTACTAAATCATTCTTAAATCTCCTGAGACCTTGCTTATAAAAGGCATATGTGTATATGCACTCTTGCAAAACAAAATTTTAGGATGCTAATTCATAAAGGAATACAATCTGTCTTAAACCATGGAGCAAATCTCTTTTGGCTAACTTCTGAAAAGCTCAAATGGATGGGGCCAGTCTTTTTTTCCAGACAGAAGCTGTTCCAAATCCCTGAGCCATTCCTGAAACTTTCTGGCTTCAGAACCAGTCACTTCCTGAAGGCAGAATATCACAAGCATTTTCTTTTGGATGGGTTGACTCTAGTTGGAGGAGATGGTCTTCAAGGAAGTTTATGCTAAGCCATAAAGGTTGAAATTGTAGGGTCGCCTCTTCTCTTTGTATTCTATTACCTCAGTTCTACCTTAGATACAGTTTAGTTTGAGAGTATGATAATTCTTAAATGGACAACAATTCAACAAACGGGACCGCCTACTGCAGTCAGTAACCTCCCATAGACCTGTGCGCTCCCACAGAGAGGGCCTCCTCAGGGTGCCGTCGGCCAGACAATGTCGGCTGGTGACCCCCAGGGGGAGAGTGTTCTCTGTGGGAGCTCCGGCCCTGTGGAATGAACTACCCGTTGGGCTACGCCTTCTCCCTGATCTTCGGACCTTTAAGCACGAGCCCAAAACCTTCTTTTTCACCAAGCAGGGCTGGCTGATACAATTTTAAATTGAATGTTTTAATGGGATTTTAAGGGGATTAATTTTATTTACTATTTTTATTCAAAAAATTTAAATTTTCAGCTTATCGAATTAGATTTTTAATGGTTTATTGTATTTTAAATTTTCTTGTTATTTATGTTTTATTTCTGCTGTACACCGCCCTGAGTCTTCGGAGAAGGGCGGTATAAAAATACGAATAATAAATAAATAAATAAATAAGATGATTTATATTTAAAACTTCAGTCCTTTTTGAAGGTGTCTCACTGTGTCTACTTCACAAGTTTGTTGTTACAAGGATCAAACCATACACATCATGCCTCAGAAGAAAGTTTGCCAGAATGTTCACAGGCCTGGAAGGCAAATTATGAAATATGCACAATTATATCGTCATGCAAATTCTATGGCTTATGCTCTTGTGTTAGCTATCAAGACCCAAGTCCATAATGTGTGTTTTCATTTGGCTAGCATTGTTGTTGCTTTGGTCACTGCTGGAAAATTGGATACAAATTTGCAACTTCTTACTGTGTTTCCTGAAATGTTTGGATTAATTATATTTATTATTTTCTATATACATACCAGCTTTACAAGAAGAAAACAGAATGTATGAGTTACTCTCTGCTAAGAGATTGATGCTTTGAGTGTGAACGTGAGCATGTGTGCGTGTACTGATAAGTGTGTAAGTGAGCTTTTTGTGTTTAAACTCAAGGGATACATTTTACATATAACCTTGTAAATGGCAACGTATTTAATTCATCCAAGAAGGAAGCTGGATAGGAATAGAAAAGTGAGCTCACTTCCAAAGTGTAACCAATATTTGCATTTTGGATTGACTAATTCCCCACTCTACATTGCAGAACAATAGACATAACAGCAAAGTGCATTAACACAAAGCAGGCTTGTCTAGTGCCTCGCTTATTTGACACATAAATAAGGAGACAAGATAAGGGGGAATATATATATACCTGTGTATAACTATCCTCCGAACAGCAGGCTATGAAAGCCACTCAAAAAATGCTGACCCAGGCTAGCTTTACACCTCCTGTGTTAGGGTTGGCACATGATTTGCAGAACTGCAGGAGTTCCATCACTGACCTCATTAGCAGTGCATTTCCTGCCTTGTTAGCATCATATTTGTATAATTTACAGCACCTTGGTTTTTATGGAATGTGTTCCTTGTAGAGTATAATGGCGGTAATATATTTAACCTCTTCTATTTAGAAAGGCTGAGACTGAAGACAGCCTGCAGTTATAAAAGATGCATCTCCTTCTTTCTCTCCTTTCTTTCCCTGCATGCTTCCTTCCCTTTTAGCTGCTAAACATCCAAAATACATAGGAAGCTCATAAAATGTATACAAAAGAAAAATGTAGAAGCCGGTTTGGAGAAAAGTGAGGTTTGTTGAAGCTTTCCCAAGGTCACAACTTGGGTCTTGGTGGTCCCGAAGAGTAAGTAATGGGAGCAGATGCTGAATTTATTACTTGAACCTTCCTGTAGATTTTGGAGCATCCTTTTTTTAACTTATTGTATAATGAGAGCCAAATAGGTTTCTACATTGCAATGGAGGCTCAATTTATTCATACCAATAATAATAATTTTCATGAAGATGCTTATTTCCAAGTAAATGCATTTAGGATCAGGGCAGCAGGAGCAAATTTCATTTGATTCCTGTAGTTATGATAATGCTGTGATTTAAAATACAAAACGGGACATTCTCTGAGAATAATTTTTCTCATTGGTAGGCATTTATTCCTCCTGTATGTGTTCATTCCAAAATGATGGAAGAATGACATGATGTAGAAGGGGCAAAAGAATATTTATGATCATATAAGGAACATCCTTTCTTTGTAACCTAAGGTCCAAATTTGCTAATTCTTTAAAAAAGACCAGACTATTTAGCCATCTAGGCCATTATGTGCATTGCTGGTTGCCAGGATTATAGAGAAAGATCATTTTAATAAATTGCTAAAAATATTGTTTTATGTTGTTGGGCTTTAATCTGGTGGTATGCTCATGTACAGTATTACCACCAGTTGCAAGTACACCTGAATGGATTGAATGGATAACTAACAATTTATTTTAGTTATTTAGGTTGTTCTTTGTGCTGTGGGAAGCTGCAGCTGAAATGTGCATATTTCTGCTTATAAATAAGTTGTGATTTTACATAAATAAGTGTGTGCTTTCACACACACTGCAACAAAGCTGTCATGTTCATTATACCAAGCACAACACAACAAAGCTGTCACATTCACTGCATATAATTTCAATTAGGATAGTTAGTGTGAAGCAATAGATGTTATCTTTTCATATTTCTGAACTATGTAGCAAACATTTTAGAAGAAACCCCTATTTTGCCTTATTTCTATCCTATTGCTCAGAGGAGATCAGAAAATCAAACCACCATTTCAGGCTTTAGCAGATTCCATCCCTGCACAAATATCTGCCCTTCAAAGTCCTTGAAATGCCAACTCCATTTTACATCACTTGCCAAACGGGTAGCTGATAGAAGGTACAAAGGGTTGATTGGCAGGCTAGTCAAGAATGAGAGTGGGAACAACAACAGCAGCAGCACCAGCAGCAACACATTGGGATGATTATTATGCTCCTACAAGAAGATCAGAGACACACTATAAACAATAAAATATGAAGGAGCAAAATGGTTTATTAGAATATTTGCAAGAAATACCTTTTGCCTACAAGCAAGAATGGGTGGGAACCCCAAAATAGACAAGAAATAGAAAAAGAAGAAGCTTAATTGCTCTGGGACTTTAGAATTCAAACAGACAAGCATCTGTCATGCAACATCCCAGAATATCAACAACAATTGTTAATAAGGATGACAAAAAAGTATGGATAGGAGACACTGCAATTCCTAGAGACAGCAGAATAGAAGAGAAAGAATTGAAGAAAATCACAAAATATAAGATCTGCAAATAGAAGAAGAATTACTTCAGCAAAACAAAGTAAAGATGGTACCAAAAGTCATAGCCACCTTGGGTGCAAGACAGTGGTGGGTTGCTACAGGTTCACACCAGTTCGGGAGGACTGGTAGCGGTAATTTTGGCTAGTTCGGAGAACTGTTAGTAATTGCTGGCTGGCCACGTCCTCGAACTGGTTCTGCTCGCTCACCCCCGTCACCCAACGCTCGCTCGCCCCACCCCCACTCCACCCAGTCATTCCTCACTTACATAAGGGCCTCTGTGGCTCAGACTGCTAATGCAGTCTGTTATTAACAGCAGCTGCCT
This sequence comes from Ahaetulla prasina, assembly GCF_028640845.1. NCBI lineage: Eukaryota > Metazoa > Chordata > Lepidosauria > Squamata > Colubridae > Ahaetulla > Ahaetulla prasina. The sequence continues at coordinate 30,208,759 of NC_080547.1, read as the reverse complement.
GCAATTACTGCAGGTTCTAGTCCCACCAGGTGCAAGGTTGACTCAGCCTTCCATCCTTTATAAGGTAGGTAAAATGAGGACCCAGATTGTTGGGGGCAATAAGTTGACTTTGTATATAAATATACAAATAGAATGAAGACTATTGCTAACATAGTGTAAGCCGCCCTGAGTCTTCGGAGAAGGGCGGGATATAAATGCAAATTTAAAAAAAAAACAGTGTGTGGGTCCTCCGCATGCCCAGCTGAGCCACACGATCATCAGAGGTGTTTGTTTTTTTTTTAAAGCATTTTTTCTTCGGCTGAAAAAATACTTTTAAAAGTAAAAAAAAAAAAGCCTTTGATGATCATGCAGCTCAGCTGGGACTGCCAGAACCCTTTAAAAGCATTTCTTCTACAGCCCCTTTGGCTAAAGAGGCTGTAAAAAAAATGCTTTTAAAGGGCTGCTCTGGTGATCTGCAAAAAGCATTAAAAATGCTTTTAAAAGTAAAAAAAGGTTGGCCACGTCCACCCGGTCACATTATCCCCCTACCAAGCCACGCCCACAGAACTGGTAGTAACAAATTTTACATTTCACCCCTGTTGGAGACCCCTGATCTAGACCACTTTAGGAGCAAAGTGGTGGGTTTTGCTGGCATTTCAGGAGGAAGGGGAGGGAGGGGAAGAGAGAGAGAAATAGAAAAAGAGACAAAGAAAGAAAGAGAAAGAAGGAGGGAAAGAGAAAAAAGAGACAGAGAGAAACAAAGAGAAAGAAAAGAAAGAAAGAAGGAAAGAAGGAAGGAAGGAAGGAAAGAAGGAAGGAAGGAAAAGAAAGAAAGAAAGAAAGAAAGAAAGACAGAGAGAGGGAGGAAGGGAGAGAGAAAAGAGAGACAGAAAGAAAAAGACAAAAAAAGGGAAAGAAAGGGAAAGGGAGAGAGAGAGAAAGAAAGAAGAAAGAGAAAAAAGAGGAAGGAAGAAGAGAGAGAGAGAGAGGGTGGGAGGGAGGGAGGGAGAGAGAGAGAGAGAGAAGAGGAGGGAAGGACCACAAACCCTGGGACTAGACATGGGCTTCAGAAGATGCTTTGAAACAGGACAGCAATCTAGGTCTGGAAGGGACCTTAGAGGCTATCTAGTCCAACTCCCTGCTCCATCAGGAAACCTTACATCGTCTGGATTATTTTGGTGCCACTAACAGACAGGAAAATTGCCAGAAAGGAGAAGGAGTTTACTAGGACAGGGCTGCCATGCAGAAGAAGGCAGAGATAGTCCTTGACTTATGACCAGAATTGAGTCCAAAATTTTGGTTGCTAAGCAAGAGTATTGTTAAGTGAGTTTCACCACATTTTACTCAATCCATGACCTCTCCTGTCTCTAACAGTCATGTGCAAGTTAGGGAAGAACATCCGAAGGTGTGTGTAATGTTCTAAATGTACAGAAGTTATAGTTAAATGTGTGGCAGAAAGTGGACTCTGAGTGTGTTTTTCCAAATGTAGTGAGGTTGAATGTGTATAGTTTTAGAAGAGCTGTGTGTGTGTGTGTGTGTGTGTGTGTGTGTGTATACAGTATATATAGTAGATAATGCATCTTTTTGTGTGCCTATACACACTATACTACGTAATATGTATGTACACATATGGCATATATATATAGGATTAAATAGTATATTTTCGATGTTCATTAGTAGTAAATAAATAGACAGGCAAATTGTATCTCGTTGAGACCTTTGAGGCGAGGAGAGGCTAGGCACCCTAACCTTAACCTTTGACGTGAGTGACACCAAGATGGCCACGCCCACCCAGTCACATGACCACCAAGCCACACACACAAAACCTGTAGTAAAAAAAATTTAGAACCCACCCCTGGTGCAAGACTAAAACATCTGGAACACTACTTGAATACCATTAGTATTTTCAAAATCACCCTGGTCAATTGTAAAAGGTTGTTTTATTTGGAGCAATTTATATCCTGCAATAATGTCTTTAGTATTACTAAACAGCCAGTGTCTTTCCCAAATCCTTGGAATGGATGAGATAGGTGGATAAAAATGATAAAAATGCCAGATCTTGTCTAAATATCCAGCTGACTATCTAACCATAATAATTTATTAAACTTTATTTGCAGAAACAATCTCAAGCCCATTTACAAAGCATGAAGTATACAAGTTCATTTGGATATAGAGATTTAGTGATTGATTGATTTGATAGGGGACCAACTAGATCTTCATAGCTCCTTGATGATGTGCAATTTTTCATAAAATCCAGAATTTTCTAATGAAATTTGTTCTCCATTTTTTCCAATCTTTCTTTTATTTGGAGACTCCTTTTTATTTCCTTGAAAGGGTCAGATTTCTTTACAATTATGCAAAAAAAGGTGCTGATGTTGTGGTTTTTTTGTTACCCACCTCTGCATCACTCTGTGGTTTCTCGGACTGTCCTCTCTTCTTAAACCTGGTTAGATTTTCCTTTCCTTGGGATTTAACTGAAGTATGGAAAGCCAGGAAGACCAAAAATAACCAGAGAGAACATTGTAAAATGAAAAACAGGAAATCAATTGCCAGCTTGTAAATATCACACATAGAATAATTTCTACTGAAACTTTCTATGTTAATAATAGCAGTAATAATAAAAAAGCAAAAGCATTTTTTCTCACCAGCTGGAATGGAAAAACATTCCAGCAAAAATATTAGCAAACAGCTAATTCAAACACATACAATATAGAGTAGACTATATATGTGCACGGGAAGTGGGAGAAGGAGAGAATCAATACTCAAGAACGCCTAGGGTGTTATAGAAGATTTTACAGCAACATCAGAGGAATGGCGGTAGAATTCCCCATGCCAAGACAAGCCTTGGTTGATAATGCATTAATGAATACACATCAGTATGGATTTCAGAACAATGGTTCAGTTCTTGTGATTGCCCCGAGCTTTGTTGTAAAAAGGCAGCAGTAGCATTTTGGCATATTTGTTTTGCCTTCTAGAAGATGTCTGATCAGCTTAGAGCCATTACATTGCTGCAAATGGTCCAAGGCCAACCCCTCTTAAGTTCTGTTGATCCTTAACTGGCACCGATTTAATACTGAACTTTATTTGACTAGATTCTTGCATATAGACTTGAGCAATAAATATTCCGAACTGCAACTTAATGTATAGTTCTCATCCTTTGCACCTGACACGGCATTTTAAAAAGCTTTTCAAATCATTTTCACTCTTTCAGGAAATGGATGTATGTTTGGAGAGTTTAATTTATATTTATATGTTTTAAGGCAGGTCTTCCTTTATACTTCCTTCTCCTTTTGCTTCCTCTTTAAGGTCTACAGGTTGTCCTTGACTTACAACCACTTGTTTAGTGAACTTTTGAAGTTACAATGGCACTGAAAAAAAATGCTTATGATCGGTCCTTGCGCTTAGAAAAGTTGCAAGCATCCCAACGGTCACATGATCAAAATTCACTTGGCAACTGGCATTTGTTTATGACAGTTAAAGTCATAAACAATTGCTACTGTGATCTTCCCAGCCAGCTTGGGACAAACAAAGTCAACGGGGGAAATCGGGTTCACTTAATGTCCATATGATCCATTTGACTACTGCAGTGATTCACTTAATAGCTGTAGCAAAAAAAGGTGTAAAATTGGGTGTGATTTACTTAACAACACCTTGCTTAGCAACAGAAATTTTGGTCCCAATCGTAGGCTGTAAGTTGAGGATGGGCACAATTGGTAATGACTTGGAGTTCACCTCTTCAACATTAAGAATGTTTGTTGAAGCTGGTTCTCCCTTGTAACAAGTTAGGCTTAATCACATCAGTGATCCATCTAGCACAAGTCTCTTTTCAGTCCCTGCTCTGTGTATTTTCAAACACTATCAGGTATCAAAGTGCAGAAACTATCACTGATCCTGTTAAGCTTCTTAACTTGGAAGAATGGTAATAAGTCTGTAGTTAACCATCATTGAGACAAAAATTATGAAGGTACCTATTTTCTGGAGGGCCATACCTTTGTCAAAACATTGACTTATTCGTTCAAAAACCTTTTGTACGCTTTCCTCATTCAATCACTTTCCCTTGTGCTGAATTATATTGTGGAATCAAATTTTCTCAAATGAGCACATATTTAGCAATGAGAGAAAAATGGTGACAAATTTGTTAGAACATGCATGTGTGTGTGCTTGTCTGTATGTGTGTGTACATCGTTTTTACCAAATGATGGACATCCTGTCTTGGGTTCTGGGTGGGAAGAATTAAATGGACAATGATGAGCAGATTTAGAATAGAATATATATATATATATTTATGGGCCAAGTGTTATTGGACACACAAGGAATTTGTCTTAGTGCATATGCTCTCAGCATACATAAAAGGAAAGATACCTTCATCAAGATACAACACTTACAACACTTAATGATAGTCATAGGGTACAAATAAGCAATCAGGAAACAATATAAATGTAAATCGTAAGGATACAAGCACAAAGTTACAGTCATACAGTCATAAGTGGAAGGAGATGGGTGATGGGAATGATAAGATTAATAGTAATTCAGACTTAGTGAATAATTTGATAGTGTTGAGGGAATTATTTGTTTAGCAGAGTGATGGCATTTGGGAAAAAACTATTCTTGTGTCTATTTGTTCTGGTGTGCAGTGCTCTGTAGCGTCGTTTTGAGGGTAGGAGTTGAAACAGTTTATGTCCAGGATGCGAGGGGTAAATAAAAAAAATATTTATTACAAACTATAAGCACTGGGATCCAAATGCATTGCAATTGCATCAAATCCGGTGCACAATTTTGTCTAATCTTCAGTATAAGCACTCTCATTCTTCAAGCATCATCTCTGTTTCCCAAAATTCCTCTCGGTACTATATAAGCCTAAGAGGTATCCTGAAAGAAATAAAAAGAGCTGATTTCTGCAGTGTTGTTCCTTGCTTCAAAGTGCTCACACATTACATACATATGTCCACAATAGGATTAAAGTAAATTAAGATGGCAAAAAAGCAACTGATGGAAAATAATGAATAGAGTAGGTGGCAGGGAGTAATCTTACTACATTGCTCTTTTTTAATTGAGTATTAAAACTAGCCAATTCTTCCCAGGAATGGTCTCAATATTTCCACATAGACCCAATATTTCCATAGAGGATAATGGATCAGGAGCTCAGCGGATCAAACATGGATGAAATTTGGGATAGGATCCAATCTGGGTCAGTCATCGGGACCAGAGGTTTAGTCTTCTGAGTTTTTGGACTCATGCTGGACCTCATCCTCAAGGAACTTATATGTGTTGAAGGCTGGCTATTAAGTCATTGGCTGTTGTTTTCTTGTGCTACAAAGCCCACCATCAACACCCCAATCAACAACTAAAAAACCACACATCACCAGGCACCATATAAATACCATGCATGGAATAGTCCAAAGCACATATTCTGCTAGAAAGAAATTCCCTGAGGATGGGCTCTAGCACGAAAGCTCAGAAGATTAAACCTCTGGTCCTGGTGACCAACCCAAATTAGATCCTGCAGCGTTATCTTGGGACACATATATTTGCCTTCATTTGTAAAATTTGAGGCCTTCCATTCATGAAGCAGCTGTTTTGAACCCTGAGCCAAAGTTATAGGCATTGTTATCCTTCTTTCTCCTTCCTTTGCATCTATTTCTAAGAAACTCACTGGTACCTATATAGCCTATATAGCCGTGATGCCAGAGGTGGCATGCAGCACCCTCTCTGATGGCATGCAACCCGTCACCCCAGTTCAACTCAGCTGTGCATGTGCGTGTGCCTCCCACTGGCCAGCTGGTCTTCAAGTCTCTGCCGTGCATGCGTGCGGGGGAAGGCGCAGGCAGAGGGCCATGCGCGCATGTGCAATGGGCATGTGGGGAGGCCACACATATGCGTGGGGGGCTGGGGGCATGTGTGGGGGGGCGTGCATATGCACAGGAGTGACACGTACTTTGGGCACTCGACCTGGAAAAGCTTAGGCATCACTGCTATATAGGAAAAGGAGGAGCACCCCACCTCATATTTCATTGAAGGTGGAAACTGTGGTGCAGACCATAGACCAGACCAGGAGATAGCTTTGGCACTTTGCTTTGTACCTGAGCACAAAGGAAGAGTGATCTGCATTGTTTTCATCTTTGTGCCTTGTTTATCCAACAGATCCACCCTGTCCACATCTGGTTTTGTCCTCTTCCCCCTCTAAGACTAGGCTCAGGAACAGCTGGATATTGCCTTCCCTATAGCTCTTCTTTGGTAGGTAGATCTTTGCCTGCTCCCTTTTATAAATGTCTTTGCAGCAGCTCGCTCCAAGGATGAGCGTAATATCTCCATGGCTTCTTGTTAGCTGCACTCTAAGCAGGAAAGTGACTGGCCCTGACAATATAATTTACATCGCTGTATAAAACTATCTGTGGAAGCCAAGCTAATTTCTGCCAGATTAGGCTATTTGTCTCCGCCACTGTCTAACGGTGCAATCTATCAGAGGGCCGTTTTCAAATATGGCTTTTCAAGCGTGCCCTTGAGAGGCAGGAATTGATTGGGATCTTAGAAAGCAAAATTACAGCAATAACTTAAAAGAAACAATAATTACTGAATCATACCGGTGTCAGCACTCTGCAAAACACGAAATAGCCATCAAACCTCAATCCAATATATTCTGAAGCAAATTTATTGAATGGAGGAGCAGAAAAAAAAGTATTGCATGAGCGTTTCCCCCCTTCACTCGCTCTCTCTTCTCCCACCATCACTTCCACCCCCCTCTCCTGTACATATGGTTATCTCCAAGCCACAAGCGAATGAGTCGATAATTCTTGTCACTGACTGCTCCATTTTCAGAGAGTCCAGAAAAGATCCATTAGCTCCCTCCTAACGCAGTCTGTGTCTCCCCCCCCTTCTTTTTCCCCTCTGGTTGTACTTCTCAGGCAAACAAACATATATAACTAATCATCTGTTAAAATGCCGAGCTCCCTAATAAATCTTTGCAACTGAAATACTTTAATGGGTAATTAATTGATCCTGTTCCAGAGGAGTAATAAGATAATAAATTAGACAATATTTCACTCAGTCATGTCACTGTACTGTTAATGGCACTGTGGGGCTGAGTTGAAGGATAATAAATTACCCAGAAATTAACTGCTAAGAGCTTTCTGCAGAGAAATTGGCTGACAGGCAAGCTCAGTGATTTAAAATCCCAATGCCATTCTGATGTTTTCAGTATTGTTCACTCTTCCCATTCCACTCTCTTCATAGGCCTTTGGTATAAAAGCATTAGCTCATATTTGGAAACCACTGGATAATAACGTTGGAGGACCTAGCTGGGTGGGGGCAGCATGGATTACAGCTAACAAAGTCCCTTGCTGCTGATTCTGCTGACTGATGGGAATTGAACTCTAAAACATCTACAGGGCTGCCTATCTCTTGACTTGCAGCTCCCACAATATCATGAAATGCATAGTAGTTGCCAAAGCCTGTTTTAGATGTCAGGAATAACCTTTGATGAGATGCTGTCCTCTGAGCCCCTGCCCCTAGGTGCAACCACCTTTCATCATGACTGCTGCCTATTTACATTCTTCTTCCCCTGGTCCCAATCTGAATTTTATGTTGGATGAGAGTTCTTTTTTATTCAACTCATTGTTTCTTTGTTTGTTTGCTTGCTCAAAAACAAACAGTTGATAATCAACAACAACAAGGAAGTGGAAAAGAAAACTGGTGATCGGCATGGACTCTAATAGTTGCCCAAGTTCACCTCTGATGGTGATACTTATAGGATCAAATTTTTCACAAATCTTTATTTCCACCGCAGAAGCAAAACAGTGTTCTATTTTGGTTTGGCTTGGAACCAATTGGTCTATTATGACAACATCTATCTGATTTTTCTTAGGATAAAATTACACAATGATCTCTAACAACAACCCTAACATTCAAAAGACCAAATTCAGTCCTGCTCCAAACATTTCCCTCCTATTTTTGGTAGCCTTCATTTAGATTTAATTGTATTTTGAACGCCTTCTAAATAATGTGCCAAGTCACTCCAAATTTCACCCATCATTCATTTTTAGAATAATTCTTGTAGAGCATGTTTGACAAAAGGAGTTACAGCTTACAACCCAATCATGCCACTGCAGTGACAGATTTCTAATCCTTTGGGCAAGTTCATTTTACATCAATTCTTTTGATGCTCTCTCCAGATGGTAAGTGATAATCTCTGACAAGTGACTACCAAGGGGGCAAAATGAATTTTTCAAGGTTTTATTTATATTTGTGCTGTTTACATGAAGCTAAGATTAAAAGAAAATATGGCACTATGGAGGCAGCTCCCAAACTTGTTTAACTGCGATGTACAAATTGGCTTTGATCCCATCTGATGATTAGAATCCATTTGGAAAATTGATGGAATTTTCCAAATCTGTTTTTAAAAGGCATATGTGCATATTTTTCATCATCAAATGGATAGAGATGCATTTGATGCTACTTGAAAAGTTGATTCAAATGGAACATTTGATCAAATGGTCTTCAGATCAAATCAACTAATCTTTACATAGCCCTTCTATGTAGACTAAGATAACATGGTGAACCACAAGCAGCAGAACCCAGTAGAAGGAACCAGAAATGTTCAAGTGTAACACTAAACATTTGTTTTTCTTTTCTATAAAGGAAATCTGTAGTCTCACTGAACATTACAGAATCATAGAGTTGGAGGGGAGTTTGGAGGTCTTCTAGTCCAATGCCCTGCTCAAGCAGGAGACCCTATACCTCTCCAGGCAAATCTCTTAAAATCTCCAGGTTCTTCTTAAAAGCCTGCAATGATGGAGCACCCATAAATTCTGAAGGCAAGCCATTCCACTGGTCTATTGTTCTCATTGTTACAAAGTTTCTCCAGCTTGATAATTTCTATCCATTTTTTTCTTAGAATAGAATAGAATAGAATAGAATTTTTATTGGCCAAGTGTGATTGGACACACAAGGAATTTGTCTTGGTGCAGATGCTCTCAGTGTACATAAAAGAAAAGATACCTTCATCAAGGTACAACATTTACAACACAAATGATGGTCAATATATCAATATATTGCCAGCAACAAAGGATTGCCAGCAACAAAGTTACAGTCATACAGTCATAAGTGGAAAGAGATTGGTGATGGGAACTATGAGAAGATTAATAGTAGTGCAGATTCAGTAAATAGTTTGACAGTGTTGAGGGAATTATTTGTTTAGCAGAGTGATGGCCTTCGGGAAAAAACTGTTCTTGTGTCTAGTTGTTCTGTTGTGCAGTGCTCTATAGCGTCGTTTTGAGGGTAGGAATTGAAACAGTTTCTGTCCTGGATGTGAGGGATCTGTAAATATTTCTTGACTTTCTTTCTGATGCTTTGGAGAATAGGCTGATCCCCTCTTCCTTGTGGCAGCTTCTTAGATATTGGAACACTTCTATCATGTCACCCCTAGTCCTTCTTTTCTCTAGATTAGCCATACTAGCCATACCCAATTCCTGCAATTAAGGCCCTTAATCATTTTAGGTGCTCTTCTCTATACATTTTTCTAAAGTCTTAACATCTTTTTTTATAATGTGGTGACCAAAACTGGATGCAGTAGTCCAGCTGTGGTCTTATTAACGTTTTATAAAGCAGAACTAATACTTCGTGCAAACTTGACTCTATCCCTCTACTTTTGCAACCAAGCATTGCATTAGCTTTTTTGGCTGTTCCATTTGCCCTAGAAGAGCTAATCCAGGTGTTCAGCCAAACGCTCTGATGTAGTCATGGTGTCATAGCTGGGAGTTCCTGAATAGTAAAGATTTTTTTAGGAAGCATTTTTCTCTCACCAGGTCTTACTTTTGATTCTGACCCTCAGGAAACTGCAAAGGTTAGGAGTCTGTGGTTTATGTGCGACATTTGATCCAGAGATTTAACCTTTTTGACCGCACCCAAAGTGGGAGGTGGGGGATGTTCCCCACCTTAGACAACCAGAATCAAGCGAATCCTGGAGGAATTGTATTTCAAGGCTGCTCATATATTAAACTAACTGAGGCCCTGAAAGGGGAGAAGGAGTCTTGGTCTATGGCAGGGACATTCATCAACTGCTAATCTTAACATCTGACACTTTTATAGCCTTTGATTACAGTAGAGCTTAAAAGAATTTTGTTGAGATTCATTTTTCCTATCAGGTTTTTACAGTTCCTGATAGAACAGGAGTTTCAGGTTAGAAGTTTGCTATCCTTCTCATTGCATTTGTCCTTTCTTTCTCAGTTCACCTCCAGAGCACAAAGTGCAGAAAGATGCTTATATCAGTGTGGTGGATCTCATCACACTACTCTTCCTTTGCTTAAAATATTTGCTTCTCCTTCTTTCAGAGTTCTGTGGTTGCTTATTCTTCAATGTGACATATGCAGTCACTTGTCAACATTTCTGGATCTGCATAGTCAAGTAAGTCAGTCTCTGCAAAATAATAAATGAACAGTTTTAAAATAGCAGTATCAGTGAAAGGACAAGGCGATGTCATCAGCTATCACAAAATCTTCCAGATTTTGTGTGGCATTGCTAAAGTTTTTATAGTAATTTTATTAGAAATCACAATTAAAAAATGTTAAAAAATACAAAGTAATAAATAGTTGTATAATATAAAGGAATAAAAAGTTCAGAAAAAAATAGAAAGTTGGTAAAGAAAAGAAAAAGAAAAGAAAAATATAAAGAAATGACTTTACCCTTCATTACAAGTATCACCTTCTCTTAAAATACAAAAAATGAAAAAAAAATTCCCTATATCCCATGTCTTACCCAGAAACAAATCCATCATTCAGTTCTAATCAGCAAAAGCCCATTAAGAGATCACAATATATTTTAATCTTGATGAAATAAACCAACTTTATATTTCTTCCTTGTACTTTTAACTATCTTGATGTTTAGTACTTTTAAATAATGATCTAGAACTCCTCTCTCCCATTTTTTCCTTATCCTTTCTCACAAAATTTTTCAATGTTTTAATAAGTGTCTTTTGTCAATCCAACACAGGAAAGTTGTTTGGATCTCTCTTTTGGTTTGTTATTTGTAAATCCTTTTAATTATTAAAACATCAACTGGTTTCATTTGTATATCCGGTATAGTATCTTTTTCCATCTCATTATTGTAATCTGCCAGTTTTAAATCCATTTTCAGATCAGTCTCAGTTTTGTCTGGTAAAACTTGTTCCTCTTCTTCTGTCTTGTCCAGTAAATGTTTTGTCCAATAAATCTATCAAAATGGCAGACATTCCTAAAATTAACATCTGGTTCATAGTGCAAAAATATCATTCAGTATATCCATTTTGCTCTATTCTTATTAGTAAACCAAATTAAATATTATTCTCCTTTAATTTAGTTCTTTCTTGTTCCCTCTAGTGTCCATCATTCATAGTCTCATCTTCTCTTGTTTTTTTTTAAAAGACAATCCTAAACAAAAGAATTTTCCCACAGGAAGGATTCTTATACTTAATTCCAAAATCTCCAAATTTATCCTGATGCTTAGTCCATTTGTAACTTTCAAAAATAAATTCTGTTTGTTAAAAAAAAAAATTCTTAAACTTGTATGTAAAAATCTTTTGTTAAGGACTGAAGAAAACTTTTCAGATGCTGTAAAACCTGTTGATACAAAGGTCCATAATAAGTAGTAAACAAATGATTTCCAAAAGTGATTAGAAAAGGAAGTATGTGAACCTAATATCCCTTTGGACATCATTGATTGTGGTTTGAGTAAAAACATGGTTTCCCCTCATCATCCAGAGCTCTAAACACACTGGAGCTGATGTCTTGCAGTCTCCTTGCAACGTGCAACTATATGAAGCACTTGTATAATCTCTGACATTATAAAGAGCCATTCTACTAGCTGGTTCTTTTGGTTGCAGTTGTCATCTCGGCCTCTTTTTCAAACTGATCTGAAAATGTATTTAAAACTGGCAGATTACAAGAATGATATAGAAAAGATACTATACCGGATATACAAATGAAACCAGTTGATGTTTTAATAATTAAAAGGATATACAAATAACAAACCAAAAGAACTATCTTCAGTTTGCCATTGCTTCTCTGGAAGTCCCAACATTGCTAAATTTATGAGCAAATACAGCTATGCTTGATTTGGGATTTTGACAATATACTGCAACTCTTGCACTAGTACACAAATAATCCAATCTGTGCTACTTTGTTCAGGATTAGGTTTCTCCTCTGTGGCAAAAGCTTAGGTGGATTGCACATTATTGCTGACTTATGCTGTTTGGTTTGCTGTAATAATCAATTGAGCTTTATGTAGACATTTTCTTACTTCTCTTATTTTGTGGCAGTTAGGCTTCCGTATTTATTGTTTTTTATGACCATTTATACATTGGTTCAAAAACAACTTTATTCATGAAGATTATGCCACAATAACTATAAATGTAAACAACATGGGTGTTGGAATATATATGTTGAATGACAGTACATACACAGAGGAATGCTTACGCAGCTTGCTTAATCTGGCTAGTATTAACCACTTCCTAGGTTTGCACCATACATAGAATCTTAAACTGATTTGTATTACTGCTAAGTATAAACACCTCAACCCAAAGTTTAGCATATTTTCCAAACGTGCCTAGATCTTTATGATTATACTGCATGAACATAGTCATGTTTAGATACATCCCTTGTGGCCTGAGTCAGAGGAGAAGGTTGAGGTGGAGTCTGGGTTGGCTTCCGAGCTTTTGGAAGGCTTTGATGAGGAAGCAGGATCAGAAGCAGATGCAAAGCCAGGGGCTTCTCTCCTCCCCCAGGTGGAGAGGCAGCTGTCTTTGGGGCCTTAGCTGAGTGAGGGGGAGAAACAGATGGGGCCTATCCCAGATGCATGTATGCGTAGAGGGGAAAGGATTCTCAGGGAAAAGAAGACATAGACGCTAGCCAGCCCCTCCCTGGCTGGTAAATAAATAGTAAGGATTTGGGAGTGGCCGGTTTATTTATTTTATTTATTTATTTATTTTCGTCACAACATTATATACAAGCACATATAATGAAAGAAAAACAATAGGACAGGAACGGTAGGCACTTTTGTGCACTTATGCACACCCCTTATAGTCCTCTTAGGAATGGGGTGAGGTTAATAGTAGAGAGTTTTTGGTTAAAACTTTTGGGAGTTTGAGAAGAGACCACAGAGTCAGGTAGCGTGTTCCAAGCATTGACAACTCTGTTACAAAAGTCATATTTTCTGCAATCAAGATTGAAGCAGTTAACAGTAAGTTTGAATCTATTGTTTGCTCTTGTGTTATTGTGATTGAAGCTGAAGTAGTCTTTAACAAGAAGGACATTGTAATAGATGATTTTGTGTGTTAAACACAGGTCATGTCGGAGTCAGCGAAGTTCTAAGTTTTCTAATCCCAGGATTTCAAGTCTGGTGGTATAAGGTATTTTGTTGTTTATAGAGGAGCGGAGAACTCTTCTTGTAAAATATTTCTGGACTCATTCAATTGTATTAATGTCAGAGATGTGGTATGACCATGGTAATGGTCGTAGACAACCATTCCTTTTCCAGTGTACATCAATCACGTCTGATTCCTTTGCCAGAACCAGGTTTGTCGGGACTAATTGCTCTTTATTTGAGGTGCCAACAGAATCTCCCTGCTGGGAAATAATAGGAATTTGCCTCAGCCATTGTGAACAGGCACTGTCTCTGCTTGCCTAATCAATGAAAGGAGTTTTTATCTTGAGTTCTCGTGTGGATAGAGACTGTTCTTGCCTTGTTTTAGAAGGGGAAAAGACTTTTATTTATGACTAATTGTTTTTGATTTTGTTGATCCAACATGAATAAAGGCTATTCCTGCCCTGACTTAAATAAAAAAGGGTTTGTGTTACTTGTGGGTAAGCAATTTCTCATTGCTTCAGAAGGCCGGGTCAGAACAATGTCCTCCCAGAAACAAATGTGCCATGGGTGTTCAAATGTCAGACAGAGGAGTTCTTGGTGCTCGTTGAGTTTGGTTGTTTTCTTGCAGAAGCTTCATTACTCAGATTAGGTAACATCATCAGTGCTGAGCACTGATGATGTTACCTAGTTTGGGTAATGAAATGTGCGCAAGAAAACAACCAAGTTCAGAGAGCACCAAGGACCTCTTATTTCAACCCTGAGGTACAAAAATTCTCCTTTAAATGTCAGAATATATGCTTTTACTTTTGTTGAAAGTTTTCTTCTCCCACAAAGAAAATGATGGATATTCTGCCTCTTTCTTATGGCAATTTGGTACTTTGTATGACTAGAACCACTAATGATGAATGTAACATTTCAATATTTTGGATACAATATAAAGACAAGAGTCATTGGAGAAATCTCTGATGTTGGGCAAAATTGAAGGCAGTTGAAAAAGAAGCTGTCAGAAGACTACCACAGCTACTGACAGACAGTCCTGACAAATCATGTCCATTGGGTCATGAAGCATGAGCAATGGCTGTATGATTGATCACTACTACTACCTCACTGACAAAAAAAATAAATAAATACTTTTTTTCCTCCTACTTTTTGAGTGAGGATATTTCACTTCTTTCTATTGGATTTCAGCACCACTATGAAAGATCAACTTTCATCTTTAGAATGTGGGAAAAGAGGTAGCTGCAGATTGCCAGGAGAAAGAAGGCTGTAAACTGGTAAAGACGATAATGGATGTAATATTTTTGGAACCTGGAGAAGATGGGAAGAAAGGGAACACATTCTCAGATGTGGAAAGTTTGTGCAAATATTTCTAAGGTCAAGTGATTATTTATAATATTGATTCCCAACAGTGAAGGATTCTTGGAATCTTACCTATTGAAACTGTTTTGCATTTACTCCGAATGGTCAATTACAGTATGTGATGGGATTACCAGAATCGGCAGGTGTGAAATGTTTAAACTCTTTAAAGAACATTATAGGATGAGTTATTTTAGAGAAAAAATGTTTTTAGGCTTTCAGGGGCTTACAAATATCACAAATGAAGGCAAATATACATGTTGCAGAATAATGGGTGGGAGGATCCAATCTGGGTTGGTCATGGGCACAGAGGTCTTATCCTGACTGGTGACCAATCCAGATTAGATCCTGCAGTTTATAAATCTATTGCATTTTACTCCCAATCTCCTTGAAATATCACACATACAAAAATAATGTTAACTGACTTCTAGGGTGACGTCACAGTGCTGCAGTTCAGGAAAACGGAGCCCTGTTTTTTTGGATCGAATTTTCACATCTGGAAGCTGGTAGAGGTTAGGTCCGACCCTGGAGGGGTCAGCTTTGTGGAGAGGACACTCTTGGGGTAACAGAGAGAAGTGCGATCTCCCGTTATGGAAGGAGGAACCCCTTGAATTTCAGCGTGAAAGAGACCGGCTGTAATGGTCGGATTTGGAGACGTGATGGCCTTTGAAAGGTGAAAGGAAGCAAGGAGTGAAAAGCAGTGAGAAGTATCGGTGGCTAGAGATGGGACAGAGTGAGTTACTGGGCTGCTTCCCTAATCTAGCGGAATCTACAAACTGATTGATAAGTGAGTCTCCAAAGAGGGAAAAAGCTGCGTTTTGGTGGTGGAGCGAACTACTGAGAAGAAAGTTGAAAAGCGGAAAGAGGGTTATTTATTTATTTATTTATTTGTCACAACAATATATGTAGGTATCACACAAAAAGATTATACAGTATATAAACATATATATGAGGAGATATAAGGAAGTATAAGCATATATATAAGAAGAAAAAGAAAAACAATAGGACAGGAACGGTAGGCACTTTTATGCTCTTATGGTCCTCTTAGATGCACATAGTCCATCAGGTCCAATAGATAGCGATGGTTTCAAGTTATGAAGAGCTTTTCCGACATTATCTTCTGTGAAATCTATATGTGTTAAGTCGTCATACTCATTGCTGGTACGATTTAGGTATGTCGAATATGTGTCATCACTGTTAACAAAAACTGAGCCAAAGAATGTGTTTAAGAGGTTTGCTTTATCTGTTTCGTCATTGCATTCTTTGCCGTTAGAATCTTTTAGTGGTGGGATTGATTATTTATTTATTTAGATTTTTATACCACCCTTCTCCCAAGGGACTCAGGGCGGTTTACAGCCAGATAAAAGCAAGCAACAATATAAATACAAGATAAAATACTATTTAAAAAACTTATTCAATTTGGCTCTAATTAAGATGAATTTAAAACAATAAAACCCATTAAAATTAGCACTATAAAATCTAAAATCCTATGCCAGTCCTGCACGAATGAACAAATATGTTTTCAGCTCGCGGCGAAAGGTTTGAAGGTCAGGAAGTTGGCGAAGTCCTGTGGGAAGTTCATTCCAGAGGGTAGGAGCCCCCACAGAGAAGGCCCTTCCCCTGGGGGCCGCCAGCTGGCATTGTTTGGCGGACGGCACCCTGAGGAGTCCCTCTCTGTGAGAGCCCACGGGTCGATGGGAGGCAATCGGTAACAGTAGGCGATCCTGCAGATAACCCGGCCCTAAGCCATGGAGCGCTTTAAAGGTAGTAACCAGCACCTTGAAGTGCACCCAAAAGCCCATAGGTAGCCAGTGCAGCCTGCGCAGGAGTGGTGTAGCCACAGGTAGCCAGTGCAACCCGCGCAGCTGCATTCTGAACCAACTGGAGCCTCCGGATGCTCTTCAAGGGGAGCCCCATGTAGAGAGCATTGCAGTAGTCCAGGCGAGAGGTAACAAGAGCATGAGTAACCGTGCATAGGGCATCCTGGTCTAGGAAGGGGTGCAACTGGTGAATCAGGTGAACCTGATGAAAAGCTCTCCTGGAGATGGTCGTCAAGTGATCTTCAAAAGACAACCGTCTATTCAGGAGAACGCCCAAGTTGCGCACCCTTTCCATCGGGGCCAATGACTCGCCCCCAACAGTCAGCCGCGGCTGCAGCTGACTGTACCAGGGTGCCGGCATCCACAGCCACTCCATCTTGGAGGGATTGAGCTTGAGCCTGTTTCTCCCCATCCAGACCCGTACAGCTTCCAGACACCAGGACAGGACTTCGATGGCTTCATTGGGATGGCCTGGGGTGGAAAAGTACAGCTGCGTATCATCAGCGTACAATTGGTACCTCACCCCAAAGCCACTGATGATCTCACCCAGTGGCTTCATAGAGATGTTGAACAGGAGAGGCGAGAGAATCGACCCCTGCGGCACCCCACATATGAGGTGCCTCGGGGTCGATCTCTGACCCCCTGCCAACACCGTCTGCGTCCAGCCAGAGAGATAGGAGGAGAACCACCGATAAACGGTGCCTCACACTCCTAAACTCCCTAGCCGGCACAGCAAGATACCATGGTCGATGGTATCAAAAGCCTCTGAGAGGTCTAATAGGACCAGGGCAGATGAGTAACCCTTATCCCTGGCCCTCCAAAGATCATCCACCAACGCAACCAAAGCCGTCTCCGTACTGTAACTGGGTCGAAAGCCGGACTGGAACGGGTCTAGATAGACAGTTTCATCCAGGTGCTGGGGTAATTGACATGCCACCGCACTCTCTACAACCTTCACTGTGAAGCGAAGGTTGGAGACCGGACAATAATTTACTAAAGCACCTGGGTCCAGGGAAGGCTTCTTGAGGAGGGGTCTCACCACCGCCTCTTTCAAGGCAGCAGGAAAGCACCCTCCCGCAAAGAAGGCAGCACCCTCCCGCAAAGAAGCATTTGTAATCCCTCCTGCGTGGCCAGCACCAACCAGGAGGGGCACGGGTCCAGCAAACATGTGGTGGCATTCAACCTCCCCAGCAACCTGTCCATGTCCTCAGGAGTCACAGGGTCAAACTCATCCCAAACACTCTCAACAAGACGTGTCTCAAACCTCTCGTCTGGATCTACCCAATTTTGATCCAATCTGTCCCGAAGCTGAACGATTTTATCGTATAGATAACCACTAAACTTCTCGGCACATCCCTGTAATGAGTCATCCCGCACCTCCTGTTGAAGGAGAGAGCGGGTCACCCTAAACAGGGTGGCCGGGCGGTTATCTGCCGACGCAATGAGGGAGGAGACGTAGAAACGTCTCGCTTCCCTCAATGCCACTATGTAGGTCCGACTATATGACCTAACTAGTGTCCGATCAGCCCTGGAACGACTGGATCTCCAGGAACTCTCTAGGCGTCTTATCCAGCGTTTCATCTCCCTCAGCTCTTCGGAGAACCAGGGAGCTGGTTGAGACCTGCGCCGGGTCAGAGGCCGCAAAGGCACGACATGGTCTAGAGCCCCAGCCGCGGCCAGTTCCCAAGCCGTGACTAGTTCTTCAGCCATGCCGTGGGCCAGACCCTCAGGGAATGGCCCAAGCTCCATCAGGAACCTCTCCGGGTCCATCAGGAGCCTGGGATGGAACCAACGTATTGGTCCCGTCTCCCTGCGGTGTTGAGTGGCGGTCCGAAAGTCCAGACGAAGGAGAGAATGATCTGACCATGACAAAGGATCTTGAGTCTTTAAGTTTATTGTTCACAAAATTATAAAAGGCACGATTGGAATTTGTGCGCAGAAGGTCCTCTTCTTGCTTGGTGTGGTAATTTGTGCATTCAGTTTTTATTTGGTTGCATATATTTCTGTAGTGGTTTTTGAAATTTGCTACATAGCCTTTTTTGTTTCTTCTCCAGAGGGATTTTTTTTTTTTGATTGAACCTTTTTTATTGATATGGGTAGTTTGCTTTTCCTGATCTTGGTGGTCATTTGTGGTACGTATAGTTTAATGACTCTATTGATTTCAAGTAGGAAAACTCTATAGTGGTCTTCAGCAGTTATACAGGTTGTATAAGTCCTTGGACTTAGGACTTAGAAAGTAGTGAACGGAAGAGGTGTGGACTGTAATGAAGTAGGAGAGTGAAAGACTTGCTTAAAATTAGAAGACGACTTTGGAATGGGAAGATTAGTGGCCAAATCAGTATATTGTCTATATTCAGTGGTGGGATTCAAGTGATTTAACAACCGGTTCTCTGCCCTAATGATTTCTTCCAACAACCAGTTTGCCAAACTGCTCAGAAAGTTAACAACCGGTGCTCCCAAAGTGGTGCGAACTGGCTGAATCCCACCACTGTCTATATTGATTATTTAATAGTAAATATCATGGTGTAAACCTAGATTTTTTATTACCTTTATTTTTACTATTTAACACCTGCCTGATCCTTGGTAGTATCAATATAGTATAAATAGATAAATTTATTAATTGATTAAATTTATTAAATTTACAGATAAAGAGAAAAGATTTTACTGAATTTGACTGATAAAAGTTAATTTTAAATAGTGTTAAATAATTTATATTTTGATTTCTTTTCTTTTCTTTGAAGTATTATATTTTAATTTATTTAGATATTGTTAAATTTAGAGTGAAATTGTTAATGGTGTTGAGTAGAATGGTAGAATTAACTATATTATCTAATTATTTGATTATCTTAATTGATGGTAAATTAGGTGAGTAAGGTTGTAAAAATAAGAAATATTTAATAATTGCTATTGGAAAGATAGCTTCTGGAGGGGAAAGGAATTAGATATTTTATGGTATTGTGGAAAAAACTCTTTGGGAAACTGGATATGACAAGTACAGTGACAATTACAAAAACTGCAAAGAAAATTACGCAAATGACTGCCTCTCCAGCAGGACAGAAATTGATAGGAGATATGTTGAGAGGTGAAAAGGCAGGATCTGCAATGAATTTACAAAGTATGCAGACAACTCTAAATATGATTCAGGAGGTGATTTTGAAAACCCAAGAATCAATTGGAAAGAACCATGAGGAACTAAAGAATGATATGGGTGAAGTAAAAGGGGACATACAGAAATTAGATGATAGAATGGGAAAAATACAAGAGACATTTGTCAAGAATGAGCAAAGAACAAAAACAATGGAAGTAAGAATGGAACAGATAGAGAAAAAAAACTAGAGGAGACAGAAAAGAAATTGATGGCAATGAACCGAGAGCTCAAAGAGGCAATAACATATTTTGAAATGGACAAATCCGCATTCTATCTAAGATTCCAAAATATATTAGAAAATAAAGAAGACCTCCTGAATCTTATGATAGAATTGTTGATTGATAATTTGAAGATGAATAGAATTGACTTGCAAAATGGTATTGATGAATTGTACAGAGTGCATATGAAGTATGCACGGTGACATAAGTTGCCACATGAGGTACATGTACCATTCACACAAAAAAAACAAAAAACCCAACAACAACAATTTGAGATGAAATTT
This sequence comes from Ahaetulla prasina, assembly GCF_028640845.1. Taxonomy (NCBI): domain Eukaryota; kingdom Metazoa; phylum Chordata; class Lepidosauria; order Squamata; family Colubridae; genus Ahaetulla; species Ahaetulla prasina. The sequence goes on along the minus strand of NC_080547.1, from coordinate 30,188,622 downwards.
ATAAGAGAACTAGGGACACATCACTGACATATAAAGGGAAAGAGATATTGACTCTCAAACAAATACCTAGAAGAGTAAGGGAGCAAAGGTGAAACTACCACTTCCTCTCCTCCTAACTTGTTAAATATAAAATAATGTTCCAGTGGCTTATTCCAGAAGACTTGCTAGTGACTTGGCAGGACAAAAAAATTAGATTGCACACATCAGATAAGGTCTAGGAATTTTATGATCAATGTATAGCAACAGATGAGGAGAGGGAGAGTGGGGAGGAGATAGAAGATAAGAGTCAGGAAAAAGGAAAGGAGTTGGAAATTGAATTACAGGAGAGGATTGAAAGAGAACAACAGAAAAGAACAGGGGTGAGGTCGAAAACATAAGGAGAAATGAGACTAAGGAAAGGAACTAGGGCCATCAACAATAGATAAAATGGAAGAAGAAATCAAATTAATTTCAATTAATATAAATGGTCTAAACTCTCAGGCCAAAAGGAGGCAAGTTCTATCCAAACTTCAAAAATATAACACAGACATTGCATGTTTGCAAGAAGTCCATATTAAAAGACAACAAGGACATCTATTAGGAGCCCCTAAACTAGGAAAATTTTATTCAGCTCTTGCATCACAAAAAAAGAGAGTAGTAGTAGTATATATTAAAGATTGGTTACAACCAAGACAAATTTTCGCTGATGAGGAAGGTAGAATTTTATTAATTGAAATAAGAATAAGACAAAAAAAGATTTTATTGGCAGCTATCTATGCACCAAATACCAAATGGGAATTTTACTATAAATTACATAAAAAAATAGCAGAATTGGAAAGTGAAAATGTTTGTTTATTGGGAGATGTTAATGCTGTTGTAGACTCAAAACAAGATTATTTATTGAGGGGAAAAATAAGAAGAAAAGGAAGACACTACCAACTACTATTTTTGACATGATGCAAGAGTTGAACTTAAAGGATATCTGGAGAGAATGAAATCCACACACACACGCACACAAAACAGTTTACTTTTTATTCTAACCCACATGATTCATGGTCCAGGATAGATATGATTTGGATGGATTTGGAACTAAGTAAAAATATAAAGGAGATAGAAATATCATCAAACATATGGGCAGATCATAGTCCACTGATATTAAAATGGAAAGGAAGAATAAAAACTGTTGTGACCCAGGTCCAAGTAGGTAGTAATAAACTTAGTCCATGGAAAAACAAACTTTATTCGAACAGCTGGGAATTACTTCATTCCCAGCGTCGTTCAACTCAAAGTAAAACAAATGCGTCCCAACACAAATTCCTCAGTTATCTTGCAAACCTTGGTCCAGTTAGGCAAACTGCCAAAGGCCCTTCCTGGCAAAAGTCCAGAAGCCACAAAAACAAAGATGTAGACGAAGAAGAAGATGAAGCAGAAGATGAAGCAGAAGACACAGCTACAACATTGTTTTCTGGCAAAGCTCAAATGCCAGTGCTGGTCTATTTTAAGCCTTATGGTAGGGGCCAATCATCTCTTGGCCCTACTCCCAAGTTGTCCTCTCTGCTTGAGCTGCTCTTGCCTTCTGGCAGCTCTTCTCATGCTTGCATTAGGAACAGGCTCCTCCTGTTCCTCTGCTTCACTACTATCAGTCTCTGGAGGCTCTGGAGTCCACACCTCACTTCCCGATGGCCCTGGCCTCACCTCAGCCTCATTGCTGTCTGACTCCATTGCCAGCTCTGTAAGCTGCTGATGGACCACAACAAAAACAAGAGGGAGATGGACCATGAGTCAAAGGGTGATAAAAGAGAAAAAGTATATACAATGGATGGAAAAAGAACTGGACTTCTTCTTGAAGGAAAACTCAAATGAAGATACGACCCTACAGAATCTTTGGGTTACAACCAAGACTTATATCAGAGGCCTAACAATAGCATATGGGGCAAGGAGAAACAAAAAAAAAAGGAAACAACACTCAGAATTACAAGAGAAACTGGAAGAGTTAGAATGCAAGATTCAAGAAAATTAGAGAGGAAAAAGATCTGATTAAACATAAAATAAATTTGCTTTCCCAGGCAGAAATGGCCCAAAAGTTTAGAGCAATGAAAGAGGTGTATTTTGAACATGCCAATACGCTGGGGAGAAGGCTGGCATATAATTTGAAAAAGGATAAAGAAAAATGGTTAATAACACAATTACAGGACGAAGAGGGGAATATCTATCATCGAATGGACAAAAGAAAGAGAATAGCTCAAAATTATTTTGGAACACTTTATAGGCAGGAGAAAATAAAGGAGGAAGATATTAAGGAATATTTAAAGGATAGAAATCTTCCTATAATAGCAGATGAAATGAAAGAGATTTTCAACAATAAAATCATGATGATGGAGATGAAGATGGCTATTCAAAAGCAAAAAAACAACAACAAAAACTCCAGGTCCTGATGGTATCCCCTCTGAGTTCTATAATACATTGGAAATATTATTGTTGAATAAATACAATGAAGCTCTAGGGCAATCCAAATTACCAAAGACATGGATGGAGGCACTGATATCACTTATCCCAAAAGATCCTACAAATATACAGCAAATCAAGAACTATAGGCCAATCTCGCTACTCAATGTGGACTACAAAATATTCATAACGATAATCACTGAAAGAGCCAAAAAATACTAAATGAAATTATTGATTTGGACTAAAATGGATTTTTGCCAAATAGACATATAAGGAACAGTACAAGGATGATTATGATTCATTAGAATACTATGAGGCCCACTCGGATAAGCAGCTGGCATTAATGTTTGTAGATGCTCAAAAAGTGTTTGATAAATTAAAATGGAACTTTTTTATCAATCAGTTGGAAGTTATGAACTTTGGGGAGAAATTTATGGATATGATTAGAGCAATATATTCGAAGCAATTGGCTAAAATAATAATAAATGGGAAAACAACAGAGAAGATTAGTATAACTAAGGGGATAAGACAGGGATGTCCTGTCACCCCTCTTATTTATACTATCATTGGAAATATTATTAATACAAATTAGACAAAACCAAACAATAAAAGGATTGAAAATTAAACAGGAGGAATATAAAGTCCAAGCTTTTGTGGATGATCTGGTTTTTATTATAGAAGATCCTTTGGAGACAGGAACCACCTTGATATATGAAATTGAAGAATTTGGTAAAGTAGCTGGCTTAAAATAAACAAGGAAAAAACTAAAATATTAACTAAGAATTGTACAAAAAGGCAAGATGAGGAACTGGAAGAGAAATTGGGGATTCAAATTGTCAAAAAGGTAAAATATTTGGGAATTTGGTTAACGGTAAAATGTTCTACATTAAAAGAGGATAATTATGATAAATTGGTACAACAAACACAAAAAGACTTAGACATTTGGGCAAAATTACAAATATCTTTAATTGGTAGAATTGCCGTAATAAAAATGAATGTACTACCTAAATTGTTATATCTATTCCAAACTATACCAATAAGATTAGGAAAAACATTTTTTGATCAATTAAACAGAATAATAGGTAAATTTATTTGATTGGGAAAAAAAGCCCGAATAAAACGCAAACTTTTTCAGGACTCCAGAACCAAAGGAAGCTTTAGCCTACCCAATTGGGAATTATATTATCAAGTGGCGGCTTTAACGTGGCTTAGGGATTGGGTTCACTTAAGAAATAAGAAAGTATTAACATTGGAAGGCCACAACCTTCAATTGGGATGGGATGCGTTCCTATGAGAAGGAAAAAATAAAATCCATACATACTTCCAGAGACATCTAGTGTGTAATGCTTTGATAAATATTTGGGATAATATAAGGAAAAATCATTATATAAAAGCTCCAGTTTGGATATCAACAATGGAGGCCATAATTTACTCCAATGTATTGGACATAAATAAAGTAGCAAGGTATTCAGAACTATTAGATGAACTTGGAAATTTAAAATCAGAACAGGATTTGAGAAACCAGGGGATAAAAATTGATTGGTGGACATATCTGCAAATTAGAACAAAATATAAAAAAGACTGAGAACAACACGGTATTTATACAGAACATTTGGAACTTGATAAGATACTATTAGGAACGGGAGGGGGGGGATGATCCACAAGTTTTAAAAGAGCCTGCTATAGCAGAAACCAGGGAAGGTACACACACACAGACAAATGTAGAATGTGACTGATCCAAAATATACAGCAATGCATAATTTGAAGTTCCAAACTTTGTTGTAGGATGATGCAACGGAATCTATTGGGCTAAATTCTCAGAAGTGAGGGAGTGCATTCCAGAGGATTAAGAGCAGGGGTGAAATCTAAAAATTTTCCCTACCGGTTCTGTGACCGTGGCTTAATTGGTGGGCGTGGTTTGGTGGTCCGATGACTGGGTGGGCATGGCCAATAATAATAAATAATAAAAATAATAAAGTATAAAAAAACAATAAGAGGTACCAAAAACCAACTTTCACACTTTACACACACACAACACAACACAACTGATTCACACACAATGTAAAAGCAGCTGCACTTCACACTTCACACAGCCACAAAAAGCTCAAAACCAACTTTCACACTTTACACAAACACAACTGACACACATCCTCAAAGGCCTTTTTTACTTTTAAAGGCATGTTTCGGCTGAAGCAAAACCTTCTTTTAAAAGTAAAAAAAAAACCCTCTGCTGATGGTGCAGCTCAGCAGAGGCGGGGGGGCGGGGCCAGGGATTTTTGCTACTGGTCCACCGAACCAGATCGTGCGAACAGGTCCGATCCGGGAGCATTTTACTCCTGATTAAGAGGCAATTCAGTTTAGATAGTTTGTGTGTGAGAGAAATAGGGTGAAGGCATCCCTTCTCTACTTGTTCCCATAGTACAGTATATGATTGATGTAGGGAGTAGATTGCTTTAGTTTGGCAAGATTCTGTCTATAGGTGTGGAACATTAAAGAGATATACTTGGAAGGATCACTGCATGTTCTTTCCTGATTTTGAGAGGCTTGAGATATAATATCATCAGGTTGTAGAATTTTGGATCACTCACATTCTTCTTACTTTGGGTTTACCTTTCTTGACTACTCTACCTTGAGATGAAAGTCATTTGACAATTGGAAGCCATTAGGAATATAAATGGAGAGGTCTTCTGAACCAGTTAAGCCTTCAAGTGCATCTGAGGGTCTTCTTTCTTTTGCATGTTCTCCTTTCTCCCCCTGCTGCCTTTGAAGAGAGTAATAATCGAGTTGGGTTCCTGGCAGAACTTGCAGATGAGATTAAAAGCAAATCAAAGAAGAAAAATCATGGCACAGTTTATGTCTCCCTAATTAAAACTCCGCCAGTCTTCCTTTTCTCCCCCCCACCCTTTTTTTCCAACTAATGTTACACTAACGAGCTGAGTTTAGTGGCATTTATGTAGATAAAAGTCCTGATGATTGATCTCAATGGCTTGTTAAAATTAGTTTCAGTCCACCATATTGATTTAATTCCATTGCTTGAAAGTGCTAATTAATAATGATAATAAAAGTGTCTGGGCTCATTATTATCAGCAGGCAAGTTGGGGACAGGGAAATGCCTCTGCCATGGGGACCAGTGTTTTGAATTTTAAGCCCTCTCACGTTGTCTGGAGGAAGAGAAAAGAATCCAGAAGGGAAATCAGAAGAGAACAGGAAGTCAAATTGATCTCATTCTCTAAAGGAGCTTTCCAGGATTCTTTGTCTAACAGTGGCGTTTGTGAGAATGTCAGGGAAGTTCATGGCTGTCTATCTCTATTGTACTAAGCTGTAGTTTTCTTAACTAAGGTTTATTAACTAGACCACACATTTCTCACAGTATTTCAGATCCAGGCCCCATATGTTTCATTTGCAAACAATCCACACAACTCACTGAGCTTCAGACCACAGGTTGATAAATCACAGTGCTGGGCTTCACCCAATAGGCTAACCCTAAATCAACAAAAAATATTATGGCTCAACAAATTGAATGAAGCCAGCTCCATTGCACAACATTTTTTCACACTTTCAACTCAGGGCACAGCAATTGTGGAGAAGGGATTATTTTATTCAATTTGAGAAAAGCTAAAGCACTTTCCTGCCCTTCCTATTCTAAGCATAGCCAAACAATGATGCCCCTACATGGAAGTGACTTTCCAATGCTGTGGGATGAAAACTAAAGGGATAGCTGACAACACCTTAAAACCAATTTTTCAAACTTTAATCTTTTACTATGCCAAGGGCAAAATCTTGTTAACAATGCAGATTAAAGTTGAACATGGAGATTAAGGACGATGACCTAAAAGTTGACCAAAGATGAGTGTGGCAATGAAATAATTAAAGGCATGATAACTAGAAGGAAAAAAACTTAGCAGTATCCTTTTGGTGCCATAAACATGTGATTATTTTGATTAATGGTTAATCCAATACTCTGATCTACCTATTGACTTGTTTATTTTCTTATTTGAATAACTTATATGACTGCCTAGTGCTCACAACAATTGATAGCAACAAGAATGAAAGCAGACCACACTTGCCCACAGGTGATAAACCAAAAAGCCTCCTTAGGCAACCCTCATTCTAGCCCAATGCTTGGGGGAAGTGTCAGGTTTTCTTGGCCTTCTGAAAGGCCATGGATCTCAAATGGAAGTCTATTTCAAAAGTCTGGGGCAGCCATAGAGAAGGTGAGCTTCCAAGGTCCCATCAGATGGTAATATTTAAGGGAGGGGTTCTGGATGTTCAGATGGGTCTGACTCTCACTCTATGATAGACATCATAATGCTCATCAACATACCTGACTCTTCTCCCATGCTTTGATCCAGAATTGCATATGAGACCAATTTTGATATGGGCAATAGAATATTATCACTGCTCTCAGTCTTATGTTGCTTGTAATTTGACTTTCAATTTTTCATATTAGCTTTCTGTGGTTCTTATTTGTTTTGCTTTATTTTGGTTTGGGATTTTGATTCCCTTTTATTTGTATTATTTTTGTGCTACCTGGATTCACAAACAATAAGAGGGCTGGATTTCCCATTTTTAAAAAGAGAATGAATGAACGTTTAATATTTCAGAAGTATAAACGAAGAGCAATCATGTCAGCTGTATTAAATTAAATTAAATTCAGTTTAAATTAGATTAAGTTAATTAGGAGTTTGTCCTGACCCCAGCTACTTACTGGTGTATACCTCTTTGACAGTTTTTTCACAATTCAAATCTTCAGTTTGAAAAAAAAAATGTGCCTCTTATGTTCTGATCTCTCAAATTGGACTCCCTTCACTTACTACTTGATCCTTATGAGTTTACATGTAAAACTATAATTCTCTTCTTAATTGAGAGTAAAATGGGATAAGAATTTCATTTGGATCTAAGAACTGCATTGTGTTTGTGGAGATTCTCAGTCATCCAGGTCATGAATGTCCCAAAAGTGCTTTTTCAAGAGGCAACTGGACTTTCTTTGTTTTTCCTTGAAGAAGTTTCGCTTCTCATTGAAGAAGCTTCTGCTGGAAAATGGAAGGATTTATATTCCTTGCAGGAATCTTCCATTCTCCACTATTTAGTCAGAACTGAAGAAGTTTCTTGGAGGAGAAGCGAAATATCTTCAAGGAAAAACAAAGGAAGTCCAGTTGCCTCTTGAAAAAAGAACCTTTGAGATAAGAACTGCATTCTTGCACTTTAATTCCTGGACCTACTAATGCTTCTTATGCTACACACAAACAACAAGCGGATTTCTAAAAATGACACCTGATATTTCAAGAGAAATTAACCCTTTACAGACCATTATCCATTTCATACAGGTCCGGGAAAAGTCAGAGAACAGGACACTCTTTAAATGGTGATGGAAGTGGGAATCCAAGGCTAAACGTTACCAGCTTTGTAAAATTATTTAGGTAAGAGATGGAGCCTGCAAAGCTAAAGAGGTTTTGCAAACTTACACTGCTCAATTGCATCTTGTAGGTTTATTGAGAAATGTGTCAATATTACCTTTAGGACAGCATTTTTTCCAGAGCACATCACCTGGATTGTGATAGGAGAGCTTCTAGTTGCAGAAATAAATTGGGTGAGAGGAGATCTTCCTTTCTCCCTCCCCCCCTTTCCCTCATTCTGTCTTCTCCCTTTCTAATTTTCTCTCTGTCTCTCCCTCATTCATCATTTTCTCATTCCCTCTGTCTCACACACATATAGAAAGTCAGCTAATGGAGTCAGGCAATAATTCAGACTTGCTTGACAGCAATGGTAATTTCAATAAATAATTATGAAACATTATTTTGTCTCCTTCTCACAGTTTCATCACTGGGCTTTCTCGGGGCTCATTTAAAAAAAGGAAATTTCCCACTTCCATAAATGTTGTCTTTTAGGTCAAGAAAATGGAAAGGGTGTGTATTTAGTAATGTTATTTCTTTTCTTCCTTTTTTAACTTGGGTTACTCCATCTATTTTTCTGGTATTTAAATATCAATTCATTTCACGATTCATTCATTAAAATTCCATCTGTTTTATCATGCATTCATTAAAATCAATTTGTGTTCATTACTCATGCTAATTGATGCACGTCTTGTCCTTTGGCATTTTTTTGTAGTGGACATCAACAGAGGGATACATTAGAGACATTATGGAAAAGAAAAAGAAAAGAAAGATGAAAAAGGACTCTGTTGTTAAGGAATAAGGAAAATTCCTAGGCAAATTGTATCTTTTATTATTGAGTATAAATATTTATCCAATTGGGTCTTCCTGACTTCTTATGGACTTATTTAATTCTAAGGGAAGATTCCATGAAGAAAAGCTTTTTATGGCTTTTTCAAAAGATATTTCTTCACTCATAATTTATAGTATTATTCCAAAACAACAGACATAGTGACAGGTTTTGATTCAATTTGACAAACGCTAGATGATGCTGGAAAAGTTTAGTAAGTCATTTATGGGAAAATAGCCTAATAGAAGGTCTAATTTAAAACAGCAGCTGTGGTGGCATAGTGGTTAAGCATGCAGTTCGATCTTGACTGGCTCAAGGTTGATTTAGCCTTTCATCCTTCCAGGGTCAGTAAAATGAGAACCCAGATTGTTGGGGCAATATGCTGACTCTGTAAACATATTCTCTGACTCTGTAGAGAGGACTGTAAAGCACTATGAAGCTGCATATAAGTCTAAGTGCTATTGCTAGTGCTATTACTACTTGTGAGAAATTGTTGGAAAAAATCCGTGGAAGAAGTCAATGGCTGTTTACTTCTATAGTCAAGAAAAGGATATACAGGTAGTCCTTGAGTTATGAATGTAATGGAGCCTACCCATTCCATTCGTAACCCAAGGATTTGTGGGAGTGAATCTCCTATCTTGAATGGGATCACTCCCTCCTTTCGCCCATGCATTCGCTAATCGAATGCGAGGCTCGTAAAGTGCACGAGGTATTTCAGCATGGGGAAGGCCATGGGAGGTCTAGTGATGGAACAGGCCACCTGCCTAAGACCACCCAAGGCCTCCCGACCCACTGAAATACCTCATGCTCCCCACAATTGCTTCCCCTCCCAACTTGCCACGGTGGGTCACTTACCACGTGAAGATCTAGCAAGCTGTCTCCTCTCCAGCCTCTCAGCTATGCATGCAAGTCTGCAACTCCATTTTGATGTGCTCAGGCCTCACCCAGTACTTTGCAAAGTGCTAGATGAAGAGGCCTGTGCAGGCCAAAATGGAGTGTCGGAGGGGTGGGGTAGGCCTATATGTCTCAAAACCTCTATTTTGGCCGGCAAAGTGCAGGACAAATGTTGCAGAGCCTCTGTGGTTATTTGTAAGGGTGAATAACTGCCGTGGTGCTTACAAGGTTCATAGTTTCAGGACTTGTTCGTAAACACTAGGGGCCCCTGAGGAAGATGAGCTAGACAAAGAGGGCTAAAAATGTGGGTCTTTCTTTCTTTCTTTCTTTCTTTCTTTCTTTCTTTCCTTCCTTCCTTCCTTCCTTCCTTCCTTCCTTCCTTCCTTCCTTCCTTCCTTCCTTCCTTCCTTCCTTCCTTCTTTCCTTCTCTCTCTCTCTCTCTCTCTCTCTCTCTCTCTCTCTCTCTCTCTCTCTCTCTCTGAGAAACAAGATAATATTCAGAAGCAGCTCAGGTACACACCTTCCTGATTCATTGCAGTATTGGAAGAGAAGGGATGGATGTACAGAAGAATCAGATTTGCAAGATTTTGTTATTGTAGCCTATCTCAATAAAGGTAGTTCTAGTCTTCCTTTTGAGTTGATGTCTTCCTCTGGTCCACCTAGTGGGACTGATACCTCTGAAGAAAGTCTGAAACATCATCCACCTGATTTCTTTGCCCACAATATTGGTGGAGCATTTTTTAAGATTACAAAGATGCACTGAAAGGCAGGCCCTCCATAATGTTTTCTAATCCCTGGAGATCACCTGGTGGGGAAAAACAGGAACAAGGGATCCTAAGATGAATAACATCACTTCAACCACTTTCTCCTGCAGAACAGCAGTTCTGTATTTACTCACTTGGCATTTCAGCCTCTTTTGTCTACTCTGGAATGAATACAGTTGTGGGAAGCAGAGATGTGACACAAAGAGTTTGGTATTTGTTTGCACTTGAAACATATGGAGCCTGGCTGGATCCAGAATATTGTGACAAATGAATTAACCACTTGGGAAGCTTTCCAGCTCACACCCATTCTGAATGCCAGAGCAGCAGCTGCCCACCCAGTTTGCTATTCCCTCATTCCTTCTCTTTGATCCGCCCCCTGCTGATAAGGGCACTGCTCTGATTGGTAGAACATTGAGCTTTTCTCACCCATCTCTGTTCCTACATGGAGCCCTTCTACACACACACACATATGTAGAGAACAAGCACCATGGTGGGTTTGGTTGAATGAGTCATAGAAGTTTTTAGCACCTGCTCACTGGAAAATCTGTGCCAAACTGAGGCTTCCCAACACACTCATGGGGAAAGGAATGGAGAATCTGAAACAGCCTCCCTTGTCTGTGAGCTTATGTTTCAAATGGGGCAGCTAATTGAATTGTCTTTTCAGAAGGGGATGGCTACAGAATATTCATGATTTGCCTGTGGGTATTATCAGACAATTAGCTCTGCCCTGTTCCATTCCGAAGCTGTTGCACCTGCTTTCTAATCACTGGGTGCCCTGATGACAAGAAATGGCAATCTGCTGCTTTTCTCCTTGGGGCTCCATCATATTTCCTATATATAGTTTCTCAGAATCTTGAAAGGGGCCATTTAGGTCATCAAATGCAATCTCTGCTCCATGAGGAATCCAAATTAAAGCATCCCAGACAGATGGCTATTTCGCCTCTTCCTGATTCAATATCACATGGGAAGAAATAACTACTATAAAACTATTTTTAAAAAATCCATTCAACTGTGGTTTGCCATTGTCTCCTTCCTAGGGCTGAGGGAAAATGATTGGCTCAAGGTCACTCACCTGGCTTTGTGCCTAAGATGAGGCTAGAACTCACAGTTTCTTGCATCAGGATAGAAACTCGGAGACCATGAGTTCTAGTCCTGTTTTAGGCACAAAGCCAGCTGGATGATCTTGGGTCAGTCAAGATCTCTCAGCCCAAAAAGAAGGCAATGGCAAACCACTTCTGAAAAAAAATTGCCAAGGAAATAGCAGGGACTTTTCCAGGTGGTGAGAATTGTACACGATTATCAGAGAGTATCTGAGAGTCATGTACAAAAACAAAGATGCATTGAAAAATAAAATTGAAATAAACAGTTTCAGAGTTTCAGCCTCTTTGGGGACATGTTCACAGACCTGCTTTTTTCTAGTTCCTGTTTTCCAGATTTGTAAATCATCTGTTCAGAAAGAAACAGAAGACACAGATAATTTTAAAGAAGCCTATCCACAGAAGCTGCCATGCCAGGGATCAATCAATCAACCAGAATAGAGCTAGAAGGCATCTTGGAGGTCTTCTAGTCCAAGCACTTGTTCAAATAGGAGACCATACCATTTCAGGTAGGTGGCTGTTCAGTCTTTTCTTTAAAAACCTCCAGTGACAAGCCTCTGCAACTTCTGAAAGCAGGCTGTTCCACTGGTTAATTGTCTTCATTTGTAGGAAGTTTCTTCTTAATTACAAGTTGCTTCTCTTCTTGATTAATTTCCATCTGTTGTTTCTTGTCTTGCCTTCTGATGCTTTGGAAAAGAAGTTGACCTCCTCCTCTTTGTGGCAGCCCCTCAAATATTGGAATACTGCTATCATGTCACCCCTAGTCCTCCTTTTCTCTAGACTGGCCATACCCAATTCCTGCAGTTGTTCTTCATATGTTTTTTTTTTCTCCAGGCCTTTAATCATCTTAGTTGCTCTTCTTTGCACATTTTTTTTCCTTTGCACTTTTTAGGCTTAACAGATGTTTTATCTACTAGTATTTTATTCTTCTTCCACCCAAATTTAAACTTTTTGCTTTTCAGGGTACTGAAAAAAACAAGAGATCTCCACATGCTGGGAGAAACCACAGGATTTGGAGAAGTACAAATAACCTAATAAAAACAAAATAAATAACAACTGCCTTGCAATGGTTTATAATGAGAAGCAATACATTAATATTTTAAATTTGAAAAATCAGATAAAATGAATCATTTGTGCATAGCCATATACACACAAGCAGTTCAATGAAGATTTGTATATATATTCTTTATTTTAGAGCCTTACAACAGTATCCTGGAGAAGGAAGAGACTGAAATCTATTAAATACAGTAAATGTGAAAGAGAAGAATAACTTAGCACCCTGCAGAGAAAATCTATTTCATTTAGTTTTCCCTTACATTCTTTTATAGGGTATTCATAGAGGTGGTTTAGTACATAGCAGAAGCCATCAGAAGGGGTTGAATCTTCATAAACCCTTTCCTACATGCCTGTATGCTGCCTCTGTATGAAGGTTAACCCAGTTCTCTTTGCTCTATGACTCTTCTTTTCTTCAGTTGCAGCTATTAGTTTCTCAAGTCCAAATTTTATAGATACTTTTTTTTTACCATGGACAACCAAGAGAATAAACAACTGGATAAATGAACAAATCAACTCAGAAGTCTCTCTTGAAGCACAGATGACTGGGCTTAAACTATCCTAATTTGGACACATTAAATGAAGACCAATTAGTCTGGAGAAAGCTATAAATCATGGAAAGATAAAAAGACAGGGAAGAGAATAATCAACAGCAAGAGGATGGACTTAGAGTGCAACATGTTGTGGTCCATCAGCAGCCTACGGAGCTGGCAACGGAGTCAGACAGCAATGAGGCTGAGGTGAGGCCAGGGCCATCGGGGAGTGAGCTGTGAACTCCAGAGCCTCCAGAGCCTGATAGTAGTGAGGCAGAGGAACAGGAGGAGCCTGTTCCTAATGCACACATGAGAAGAGCTGAGAAGGCAAGAGCAGCTCAAGCAGAGAGGACAACTTGGGAGTAAGGCCAAGAGATGATTGGGCCCTCCCATAAGGCTTAAAACAGACCAACACTGGCGTTTCAGCTTTGCCAGAAAACAATGTCATAGCTGCATCTTCTGCTTCATCTTCTGCTTTGTATACGTCTTTGTTTTTGTGGCTTCTGGATGTTTGCCAGGAAGGGCCTTTGGCAGTTTGCCTAATTGGACTAAAGTTTGTGAGATAACTGAGGAATTTGTGTTGGGAGGCATTTGTTTTACTTTGAGTTGAACAATGCTAGGAATGAAGTAATTCCCAGCTGTTTGAATAAAGTTTGTTTTTCCATGGACTAAGTTTATTACTACCTACTTGGGCCTGGGTCACAACACAACATTGGAAGACCTGAAAGATCAGTTTAGGGACAGATTGTCACAGAAGAAATCTATCTACGTGGTCACCAAGACCTGACACTAACTTGATGGATCACCACCATCACCACCACCATCATCATCTGCTTTAGCTTCCATGAGTCTTATCCCTTCTTTTTACCTCTTTAATAGTGGATAGTCCTTTTTGACTTAAGAACCTTGGCTCCTTGCTTGCTCCTATCTCAATTCTTACTTAATTCAAGTTCCTTTCTTTCAGTCCCTTGATGTTCGGTCACCTTTCTTCAATTTCTTTGCTCTTGGGTTCAGTGTATATAAGCCTGACAAAACCTTAAGAATTCTTCCCAGTTCATAACCATCCCTTAAAAAAGGCTTAATCCTTGCCAAAATGATGCTTTTTTCTACAATGGACTGCAAGCTGAACTGCAAACAGTTCAATTGCATAGGCCAGGGGTCTCCAACCTTGGCAACTTTAAGCCTGGCGGACTTCAACTCCCAGAATTCCCCAGCCAGCTTTTGCAAAGCCAACAAGGCTGGCTGAAGAATTCTGGGAGTTGATGTCCGCCAGGCTTAAAGTTGCCAAGGTTGGAGAGCCCTAGCATAGGCCACACAAATCAAATGCCAAGGAATATACACAAACAAAAATACACAGAAATTCCTTACTGGTTGTTTGATCTTGGCTAAGAATAGTGTTAAAGTCCCCAAGTCCTTTTATAAATGATAATGATAACACAATTATCAGGCAAAACAAAAATTAAGTTTAATGGTGCAAAGCCTGGGTATAGTTTGAAGGTAATTCATATTAATTATGTTTGGATTAAAAGCTTATTTCTTTTGTTAGCATCTGCAAGTAGGAAATTAGCAGTAAAATGCATATAATTACTGCATCTTATGGAGGAGCTGTGTTGAACTTAATGGAGCATTCACCTTCTCTCTGTGCACACAACGAACAGTCATATTTCACATTTTGTAAAATGCAGAAAAAAATAAATTACACGTTTAATGATAAGAATTACTTAGAGTGATAATACAATTGGATTGGCTAGTTAATATGGTGAGACATTCAGGCCTGTGCAGGAAAGAAAATCCACAATAATATAGTGTAAAAAAATTGCAAGCAAGGAAAAAGCTGAATCCCTCTAGATAGGAATATTTCTATCTCTAATTTCTTTGCATTATGGTATTTCTCAGCATATCCATACTGCTCAGTTGTTTCATCATGAATACAGGTAGTCCTTGACTTACAGCAGTTCATTTAGTGACCGTTTGACGTGACAACAGCACTGGAAAAAGTGACTTATGACCATTTTTCACATTTATTGGAGCATCCCCACGGCCATGTAATTTACATTCAGATGCTGGACAACTGGTTCATATTTATGATGGTTTCAAAGTCACGGGGTCATGTGATCACCTTTTGTGACCTTCTGACAAGCAAATTAAATGGGGAAGCCAGATTCACTTAACAACTGTGTTACTAATTTAACAACTGCAGTGATTCACTTGTTAAGTGAAATAAGTTGTAAAATGAGACAAAATTCACTTAACAAATTTCACATTTAGCAACATAAATTCTGGGCTCAATTGTGTTCGTAAGTGGAGGACTACCGTGTTTCCCTGAAAATAAGACCCTGTCTTATATTTTTTGAACCCCAAAATAAGGGCTTGGCCTTATTATTGGGGTGTGTGTCTTATTATTTTGGGGGTGCAGGAGGCAGCGAGCGTGGCCGCTTGTCAGCTGCTCGCTGGGGAACCAAAGATGGAAATCTCTCCAGCGTTCTTGGCACTCGCCCGCCTCCCATCCATCCATCCTCCTTGCCTGAAAACTCCCGCCCCACTCCCGCCTCTCCACTGGGCAACCCCCGGCAGCACCAGATCCCAAAGCCTTCACCCTCCCGGCTCCCTTTTCCTCAGCACCTGGCTCTTTATCAAGGGGGATGGCATGTGGGCCGGGGAAGAAACAAGAGGCATGCAGCAAGAGGGGGCTTGCTCCTCTTGCTGTCTCTTCTCCCCCCCACTTGCCAGGGGCTGGGGAGATGCAAGACGCTCATCTTACCTGCCTTCTAGCTCTGTTGCATGTCTTGCCGCTGCCTGTAGGCAAACATGTTGTAGGGTAAAACCAAACTTCTTGCGAGTTCAAGAAGTTTGATTGAATTCATGAGCTGTTTTTTACCCTACAACGTGTTTGCCTGCAGACAACAGCAAGACACACGATGGAGCTACGAGGCAAGTATGATGGCTCCACGTGCCCCAATGGTACCGTAACAGCAGCCTGGCTGCTGCCCTTCCCCGCCGTCTCTTTGCTTGTTTGAATACTAGATTTGGTTACATCTGATTGTTGAAAACATTGTGGTATAAATGCCTGTTGGAAGAAATTTCCTTGGTTTGTTTCCAGCTGGGATAATTAAGATGATTGTTTTGAATTCTGTCTTCCTGCCTTAATGGGTTAATCCTATTCCTGGGACTTTGTCTTTCCTAAATTAATTAATCCTGGGAGTTAATTCTGCCAGGAAAGAGGAAAAGGGAAGTTCCAGGTGTGTATAATGGCTGTACTTAAGTGTTTCTATTGTCAGTTATTACTTGGGCTGCTCTGAGTTTTCCCAAAGGGGAAGGGCTGGCTTGTGTCTCTTGGCACAGTTTCCTGAGGTTTCTGGTGCTGTGAGGTTTCTGAGTTGACCACCCCCACCCAGTCACATGACCACCCAGCCATACCCACCCAGCCAGTCATTAGAGCAGAGAACTGGTTGTTAAAAAGTTTGAAGCCCACCACTGGCACAAAGGTTATAACCACTGAACTATTGAAAAGTTTCTATAACAAGTATTGCAGCAGTGCTAAAAAGGCAGCGGGATACAAACATTTATTGAATTAAAATGGGAATTTACATTAATGTCGATTTTTTTTTAATTTTAAAGATGGTTGTTTAACCTGTGTGCACCTCTGTATGTAATGTTTGCTTGGATGCCTTAACTTTACATATTAAAGATTAGTATAACTTTAGATGCATATTATTTTATATGCATATACTGTACATACACAAACTATGGGTAGGTCTTATGTTGATCTCCTCTCTGCACATACACACACAAAAAACATTTTACACAGACACAGATACACACATACACACATGCAGAAACCATAGCCATCTACCCACTGAGACCTATTCAGAGGAACTGACTGGCCGTTGGTTTTTAGGGAACAAAAATTTGGGATAACGCAGGAGCATAAGAAAAGTCCAATGGGGATTGTGTTACCCAGCAGTCACAACTGAACACCTGGCATATTCTGCCAAAATGTCCCAATCTCAACAGAATTCTCCTAAACCAGCATAGACTCCAGCTGGCATCACCTGGGATAACAGCAGTTAAAGGATGCTGGGTGGATATGAATCAGTGCCATGCATCCTCTGGCGTTTACTGTTCCCTCTTTTAAATTTAATCAGTTTCGTTGCTATTTGTGGGCAATGCAGAAAAATTAATTTTACTACACATATTCTGTAGTGCTCAGTTTCTATCTCATTCTGCTTCCTGGCTCTTTAGCTAATTTTAGGACATAGTTCATCTGAGATAGCCAATGATTGTGGTCATATTATGACATCCTGAAAAGATATGAGGGTTGGAGGAGGATCTTCTTGATCAGAACATTCTGCATATGCAAGCTCAGTGGTCTACAGCCCGAAGGTCACTTGAAAGATTAAGGGGTCTAGTCAGTGGTGGGATTCAATTTTTTTAACAACTGGTTCTGTGGGTGTGGCTTATTTTGGGGCGTGGCTTGGTGATCATGTGACTGGGTGGCTGTGGCTAGCTGGTCATATGACCAGGTGGCTGTGGCTATGTGCATAGGGACTACTCAGAGGGCTGAAAAAAATCATTTCTGACCAGTCCTTGCACTTTTGACTGGTCATCATTTATGCCCATTGCAGCATTCTTAACAACAATGTCACTCATTTCAACACTGCTTCTCTTCACCACAGTTACAGGATAGGGTGCAAAATGTAAAATGTGAGGACAGTTGTAAGTGCGAGGACCGGTCAAAAGTGCAAGGATTGGTCAAAAATAACTTTTCAGCCTTCTGAGTAGTCCCTATGTGCATAGGGACTACTCAGAGGGCTGAAAAAAATCATTTCTGACCAGTCCTTGCACTTTTGACTGGTCATCATTTATGCCCATTGCAGCATTCTTAACAACAATGTCACTCATTTCAACACTGCTTCTCTTCACCACAGTTACAGGATAGGGTGCAAAATGTAAAATGTGAGGACAGTTGTAAGTGCGAGGACCGGTCAAAAGTGCAAGGATTGGTCAAAAATAACTTTTTCAGCCTTCTGAGTAGTCCCTATGCACATAGGAACTACCAAGAGGGCTGAAAAAAGTGATTTCTGACAGGTCCTTGCACTTTTGACCAGCCTCGCACTTATGACTGGTCATCATTTATGCCTATTGCAGCATTCTTAACAACCGTGTCACTCATTTCACAACTGCGATGTTTCATGTGACTGGGAGGGCGTGGCCCAGTGGTCATGTGACATTGCTTCTTTGCCCTGACAGTTTGCTGCAACGGTCATAAGTGTGAAAAACGGTCATAAGTCACTTTTTCAGTGCCATTGTAACTGTTGTAAATCAAGGATTACCTGTACAAAAATACAAAAAGCTTCTTTGCTTGTAAAAAGCTGCCCTAAATACCAATCATTAGATTAGAAATACCTGCAAACTGGAGTTACAAATCAGGCAGGGTGCCAGAGCACCTTGAGGAATTAAAATAGTTAAAATGCAATGATAATTTTCAGAAGCCAATTCTTGCTCATAAAGTGAATCCCTTTAGCAGAAAGGTCATTTAAGCTCTGCAGAATGAAGCAGAGGAGCAAACAGAGTATCTGTTGCTTGTTAAACCAATTACCAGAACAAGTAGACACAGGAACTAGTCAGATTTCCGAAGCTGCTTCTTTTCAGGAACAGAGATTAACTTTTTTCCTTCCAAACAAAGCTGAATAGGGAAAATTATCTCATCACTAAACAAAGGATTAAACATCACCAAGCACAGAATTAAACTTCATCAAAACCCAGTTTTAGACCAAAAGTCAGAAAAGGTATGTAAACTCACATTTGAATGTCAATCTTTCTAGCTAGCCAATAAGCCTTGCTGAACGTCACTCATCTTGGTTCCTTGTCATTAAAAGCTTCTGCTTCGTTATTCAATTATTTCTTCAAAGTGCTGATCATTGCATCCTGGCTGGAAGAACTCCAACAGGGGAGTATTTCCTCCCAACAGTGGTGTAAAAAGCTTAAAACAACCCTTCCCCTTTAAGAAAGTCAAGAAGAAGAAAAAACCCCTGAGAAGCTTCGAAACCAAAAGTGACAGTAAGTCTAGGCATACTGCCTCTTTGTTAACCCTTTCTGTAAGCAGGGCAATAAAGATTAGGCTAGGAAACACCACCAGAAAGTTGTAATTCCTTACAGGATTAACCCTGTAAAGTTGAAAAAAACAAAAGGAGATTTCTTCTTACAACGGTTCTCCGAACTGTTTAACTACTTAACTGGTTCTACTGAACCGGTGCAAACCAGTAGAATATCACCACTGGGTCTTGTACAACTTTCTCCTAATCATATTCTGGATTTTCTCAACTACTTTCAAGGAGTGTTTCTTAGACTTGCAACCCCTATCTGAAAATGATATATACATTCAGTGGTCCCTGCCAGACATTGTCCATTGATAGGGTTGAATATTTTCAGGTAGGTTTCATAATCATGCTTTCATGCTGCAAATAGCAATAGCACTTAGACTTATATACCACTTTATAGTGCTTTACAACATGCTCCAAGAAGTTTACAATGTCAGCAAATTCACCCTAACAGTCTGGGTTCTCGTTTTACTGACCGCAGAAGGATGGAAAACTGAATCAAACTTGAGCCGGTCAGGATCAAACTACTGACTGTCAGCAGAGTTAGCCTGCAATACCGCATTCTAACCATGGCATATGAGTTTATGCAATAATACTACAATTTTATAGGGTTGGCATTATTTGCTATTGTAACCATGACATACAGAGATACTTTTTAATGATGGCTATCTTAGGCATGCTTTTCGGGATCGTCAAAAATATCTAGAGGCCAGAGTTGTGCCACTGGTGATTTCTAGCATGAAACATGAACTAGGGTACTTTTGTGCAGTTTTTCCTCTCCAAGATGACCCCCTTGCCTTATGCCCCATAGCTAAATCCTCTTCTGGCACAATAAATTCAGAATTGCAATTGCATCATCTTTCACTGTCTGTCTGTCTCTTCTCCATGCTGCCCCACCCCTAAAACAGCACAGATTAAGATAAAATGATAGTTCTGTGTCAAAGACTGCTTTACTGCCACACTAGGGATAAAGGAAGAGAGGTTAATTTATCATCACTGGGGAGAACTGACAGAAGAGAGATATACTACCAAAGGGGGATTTAGCACAGGGCCAAGAAACTTCACACTATTTTTACCATCTGTCACATGCTCTAATAAACCAGGACAAAATATGAAGAAAGGAAAAATGAACTATCAAACACTGATGTAATGCAGACCATAAATCTAATTTAATTACTTTGCATGGAGACAGGTCCTCAAGTCCGTGTGAATATACTGGATTTTTTTTCCCTTGGCAACTTAACAACTAAGTGTTTTAATAACATCATTCTATAATTTATTCCGCCTGGAACACAAAATCTCTTTTGTGAATTCTCTCCCTTCTTTCTTCCTTTCTTTCTTTTTTAATTTTTTATTGTTACTGTTGATTTGTTTTGCAATAACTCTTAAATCTCTTTTTTAATGTCAAAACTGGCATAAATTCACAACTAAAGTTCAAGTCTGTGACAAAGGTGGAAATTGCCAAATACATTTTACTATTCTTTTGTATCTGTTATTTTGTTGTATAGTCCTTCCTTCCTTCCTTCCTTCCTTCCTTCCTTCCTTCCTTCCTTCCTTCCTTCCTTCCTTCCTTCCTTCCTTCCTTCCTTCCCCCCAAATTAGAAATAATTGCACCCAGTGATGAGTTAAGTTGATCAGTCTTCTTAATTAGATGTTACTAGCATGTCAAATAGGGACGCGATGGCTCAGGGGCTAGGACGTTGAGCTTGTCGATCGGGAGCTCAGCGGTTCGAATCCCTAGTGCTGCTGTGTAACGGGGTGAGCTCCCGTTACTTGTCCCAGCTTCTGCCAACCTAGCAGTTTCAAAAGCACGTAAAAATGCAAGTAGAAAAAATAGGGACCACCTTTGGTGGGAAGGTAACAGCATTCTGTGCGCCTTTGAGTCATGCTGGCCACATGACCACGAAGACGTCTTCGGACAGCGCTGGCTCTTCGGCTTTGAAACGGAGATGAGCACCACCCCCTAGAATCGGCAATGACTAGCACGTATGTGCGAGGAGAACCTTTACCTTTATCATGTCAAAAAATGTTAGATGGGAATTTGTATGACAAATGTGGCAATGAATAGATGCATTCTATTGAAAATGCATGAATCCCTCCCCCATCACATGTGGAATAACTGTGGCCATTGCAAAAAAAATGTGGCTTACTTTCCCCCAGGTTCATAGGAAGTAGGTGGAAAAAGGATGAAAGAAGCAAGAATTTACTGCCAGCGAGAAATATATTTTCTATTGTTTCATAGCTGAACATAGATCACAAAGTAATCTATTGTGCTCTTCTGCTCCACTGGCACTGACAGTCTTGATGGACTGATCCTTGCACCTGTCTTTTTTAGCTAAAATTATAAAAGATGGAGACAAAGCTTAATTTCAATTTTTCAATTTAGTTTGTTGAACTTGAAGCTTTTTTTTTTTAAGTTTACACTAAAATTTATATGCCTTATGATAAGCCTTTTCCCAAGACTAGGCATTTTTGTTTGCAATGTTGCTTGATATACCAGCATTTGCAAATTACTTTTTATATAATGAATTATTATATCATAATAAAAGACATTAGTTTTGTTAATATATGCATTTTGAACACATATAATTAGAGAAATGCATTGCAAAATTCAGAAAATTGAAATGATAACTGTTATGGCTAGGGTAGTGGTCTGAAAATGCAAAATGAAATAAATTCAAGATAATTTCTTCCCAATCTTCAGGTAAAAAGAAAAACTTTCTTTTTATCTGATTCTATTTCTTCTCCTGCTTAACTCAGAACACTGTTTTCTTCTCAGTACAATCATTCAATCAGTCAATTAATCAGTTTGACATTTGTATACCACAATTATACAATTATCAACATACAGTATATTGCTTTTCTATTATTATTATTTTTTTGCTGTTTATTCCATAAACTAATCTGTTCATTATGGGAGAAGTGATATTTGGTACATATAAAGAATATTCTCCTGTATATTGTATGTCATTATAGAGACTGAATTCAGTTTTAAGTGAAGCTTGGCCTTCATTAGGTAACACACTTTTTATGAATATTAGTCCCTATCAATCTTGGCACTGATCCCCATGATCTGATTTTTTATTACTGTGCTTAATTTAGTGTAGCATAGGCATGAACCCTCCTTTTTTACAACCCTGTAGTCTCTTAATTCAGGGTAGAGTTGGGGTGACTGGATGCCCTTCCTGATACCATGCAGAGTTCTCAGCAGGTATTTTTTCTTTGTACCCAGAACATCTGCCGCTACCTAGGATTTAACTCTCAACCTTCCGAATGGAAGGTGAGCGTCTTCAACCACTAGGCTACCACACTGCTGATCATTGTAGGCATTAACAAAAGGGTGTATTTCACTGTCCCATAAATATATGTCCATCCATGGAAGGAAGCCATAATAGGATTCCAGAAGTAAGACTGCTTTTCAGTGAAGAAGAAAAGAAATGTTAAAAAAAGAAAGTGCACATATGAATGGTTTTTGGTGGTTGTTTTTGATTGATGAACTTTTGTTATGATGCCATCGGGCACATAGAAAGTTTCTTGAACTTGATTGTCTTCATGTATGTGCACTACAACTCCCATAATAGCCTAGTTCATACGACAATTGCTGAGGATTCTGGGATTTGAAATCCACACATCTGAAGGATGCCCAATTTATATAGAATAACAAATTATTTACAAAGTTAAGAATGTTCACACAGAAAGCAAACTATTAAAAACAGAATAAACCACAAGTCTTGCTTAGCTGTGAAATCATAATGCTTCAGAAACAATTTGGGAATTAAAATTAATATTTACAATATCTTTGCTAGCCTGCTTTCTTTAATTGTGGTAATCAAAATTATAGTTAATAGCACAAACTAGGAATCAGTAAATATAATATTCCATTGTGCCAGAATGCTGTTTTCCTAAACCTTGCTCTAAACCACAGAAGATTATGATTAAGTTACTTACTCCGCCTGAATAATGAGAAACATTTAAGTCTGTCTTTATTTAAAGCACTGTTTTGCTCAGACAAGGTAGCCCAAACGATCATGCTTTGGAAGACCACACTTGGAGAAAGATTGAGAGATAGGTTACTTCCTTACACAGTTTTTTTTTTATATGCCTTTGTAAAATTTCCAACAGAAACTGAAAATTGGCCAGAGGAAAATAGAAAGCAGACTGAAAAAACAATTTCCCGCTATTTTCCAATGTAGATGAATCATTATTAACTGGATGGGAGTATTTTAGACTAGTGGTTCTTCATCTGTGGTCTACAAACCAATAGCGAGATTTTGGTGTACGTTATTACAGTTGGTAAGTCTCCAGGGGAAATATAATTCTTAGAATACTTCAGTGCTGGAGCATATATTTACATGCAGAAAATTCTAAGCATCTCTTTGTTTTTTAAAAAAATCACTTAATAAAGAATGTAAAAAACATGTTCCTTGGTGGTTGAAATGTTGCAAGTAAGGATAGATAATGTTGGTGTTGAAAGACCAATATAGATTTGTACAAGGATGTAACTAGTGTTCAGTTTGAAATTACAGCATAAAATCTTAAGAGTCAGAGTTTATGTTGACATTTCTACATAAGTTGAAGCAACTGGAAGAATATAATAGAAATAGTATTTGCATACCATTATGGTGCAAAGCATGCAGTTATTAGCTCAGAATTTTGAACATAATCTCAAAGGTGCTTTTTCAAAAGGTAAATGGACTGTTTTATCTTGAAGAAGACATTCCGCTTCTCATTCAAGAAACTTCATTGGTTCTGGCAGAATGGATAGAGAGGACAATGGATAAAGAGGATCACTGGTTTGAAAGCGGGGTAAAAGAAGCCATTTATGTTAACATTAAGCAGCCTTCTCTCAACAGAGGGGGAAGGATAAGACACTACATATTTCCTGTCTACAACGCAGCTCTTGCAGAAGTTCCAAGAAGGTTTTATTCCCATTTGCACTTTGATACAGGTGACCCTGAGGGCACAGATAAGTCAGCTCAAGAGCTCTCAGAGAGAATGCTGACAATCAGATGGCTGCAAAGAAACATGATCCTTCTTGTCAGAACCGATGAAGCTTCTTGGATGAGAAGCAAAATTTCTTCTTCAAGGAAAAAACAGTTCAGTTCTCTTTTGAAAAAGCACCTTTGAAACAACCATGACCTGGATGACTGAAAATAGACATTTTGAACACAATGTCATCCTCTTTAGTCATTTGGCACTCTACCTCTCTTCTTCAAGCCACTTGTATAGAGCTTTATTGTTTCAAACCACTATTTAATTTTGGAGCTTCAGAGGAAAGAAAGCCAATTGGCCTCTGTCATAGCTCTGCAGCAACAACAGACTTCTCAAGCCCTTTTAACTACAAATGCCAGGGAGGGAAGAGAACATTTTCTCTTTTACCTTTGAATTATTACCCTTCCCTTTACATTTCACCACTTGGATCCTACTTTTATCAGTATCCTGGCTTGGAGAGCTTAGTCCAAGCTTCTTCAATTGGAGCCCAAAGATGGATTGTACTATTCACTATGTTCTCAGATTAAAAATGTGTAAGCAAAGAATTTCCTACAAAGTCTTCAGTGGTTGCTTCTCCAAAGAAAATTGACCTTGGGAAGTGACCTCCATTTCCCACTTTTTAGAGGAAAGCTAGCAACACTTTTGTTCTTTTCTTTTCAGCATCAAGTAGTGAAAATTGAAAGACTGAAGGAAACACAGTCCTGGGATTTATTTATTTTCTTAGCACTAGCTCTGATATTGATTCTTTTTATGCCTATTTCAATAGAGAATCAAAATAAACAGAACTAGATCCATCTGTCCTGTCTTGTCTGTCTGTCTATCTATCTTTCTATTCATCATTGGGTTACTTATTAAAACATGGTTTTAAATAAACTGAAATATTAATCTTTGTGGAGGAATTTTCTGTTTATTACTCATGAAAATATTTAAATATATTTATGCAACTCTTGCATTTAGCTTAGATTCTTGAGATCTGGAGATTAGTCTGTTGGGAAATTTGAATGGCTATGAGAGCAACAATATGATTAGTCAGGCTGCATAAAGATTAGATTTCATCAAATCTCCAAACTGAACTGACTTTATGATTTAAATCACCAATTCAGACTGAATCACCTCTGAACTGATTTGAAATGTTAGTTAAAATATTTTTAAAACATTTATTTTGAAAATTGAATAAATTAATTTTGCAAATGAATTCTAATCAGTGATATAGATTAAATCATGTCAGGTTTATTTTCTCATTCTTAAGTAACTTGATATTTACAATTGGTAACTCATATCCTATGGGAAACTAACAAATTGTCCTTAAGGGTAATTATTGAAACTCAACAGAAGCAGAGACCAAATACAGAACTGATACAGCAATTTGGTATCAAGGCCGATGAGACAGGATATGAAATACAAATGTAACCTGGCCCTACAGTCTCACTAGCAATATTATTGCTGAGGGCTGGAAGTACTACTGCTTTAAGGCTCCTTGATGGTAATCCCATATTAGAGTACACTGCATTAATCCAATTATAATCTAATTAACATTTGCTTTTATCATTGGCAGGTCAGACTCCCAAGCCTGTAATGTATGCAATATTTTAGGTTGTAGGCTGGGGTCACAGCATTAAAGCTTTAATATGATTTGGTTGATTTTTTTCACTTGACAAGTGAGGCCTAACATGATGTTTGTAAAGCATGGTTTATAGCTTAGATTTATGCATGACCCTGGTCTCTTTGATATATTCTACAAACCATGGCATATTGTAAGGTGTGAGAATTCAGCATAAGAGCACTTCTAGAACTATGAAAAAGAAAACTATTATCTAAGAAGAGGTTTACCTTTATCATAAAAGGGGACCATTTTTTTCTGAGTGGTTACTTATATTTGCATGCATTATTCATACTTGCATGCATAATTTAAAAATAAGCATTTCCTTTGGTCTATATGCAAATAGAAGCTATTTTAACTGATGAATTCCTTGACCAAAATGTACATGATTAATTGACTGAGATATAATTAATACACCAAGTCTCTGGCATATAATCAATCAAGATCTAATTACATATCCTTTGAAGTCATGTATACCTAAGAAGCTTAGGCTCCAACTCTTGGATCTGTCTGGCCAAAGATCTGTATTACATTTCTTCCACAAACAGAAAAGGCCCATAACTCACAAACTTCACAGGTGGGAGCTACTCTTCAATTTAAGTGCAAGAATGTTGTGACTTGTTTCTATTTATCTTCCCTCTCCCTCTCCCTCTCCCTCTCCCCCTTTCAATTTTAGGTGTCTCCTAGTGTTATTGCTGCAAAGCAAATGCCAGAAAGGTAGTATTGGCTATCATTACCAGAATGTTTGCCCACACTCCTCTCATACAAAATGTCCCGGATGACATTGCTATTTTGGACATTTTCAAAAAGAAAGAAAAGGAGACAAGCACAAAGACACAGAGAGACCAATGCTTGTCTACTAAGCCAAAAGCCTATAGATGTTTCTAGGACAGAACACAAAACACATTTTGTTCTTTCTATAGAACATAATAATAATAATAATTTTGGATGATAATGTATAGAAGTCTTGTTCCTTGAATCTAGGTGTTATATTTATGGGCAAAATGAAGCTAGATTCCAAATACCAAGTTCAAAATTTTGTTCAGGGCATGTGAACACCATGAGAAATATAGTTTAGATACCTTCAACATCTGGAGACTTTCATTTGAATCTGTTTCCTGATTTTATTCCTTACCAGTACATAATGTCTTGGTGCGGTCACTTTGCTATGAAAAAAGTGCTTTCCTTCAGTTTTTGAGCCGGGAGAGGAACATGCTGGCATAAACTAAACTGCCCTCGTTTTTGATCCCTGTTATGCTTCAGTAATGAAGCTGGCAAGTGATGCTGTTCTTACTGTTTTAATGTGGGACAATTTAAGGAAAGTGATTGGTGGGTTTCCTTGCTTAATTTCTTCTCCCACTGATGTCCTCACTTGGTAGAAAAAACAACCCTCTCTTTAACAGATGGCTGAGTGAGGATGGTCAAGGGTATAGGAGTGCTTCAAATAATTGGCATCTGACTAACGGGTTGAAACCAGTCTGTTATCTATCATTTGGCCTATTTCTGAACAAGGGTTCAATGAACTTCTGAAAGAGTGTTAGATTTATGGCCCAAAATAGGATGACTGACTGGTGAAGGAATGACATGTGAGGAATCAGGATGGAACTCACCAACTCTCTTGCTAGGTATTATGGTTGCAATGTGTCAGTAATACATTTATGAATATGTGTCTGTCTTCTGAAAGAGTGCAAACTCTTTATTCAGAAATGGCCTAGCAGACAGGTAACAGGAAGGAAGGGCACAGGGTGATGTGGAAAGATGCAAGCTACATCAATAAAATTTCATTTTTGACCAGTGTTTCTCAGAATTGGCTGTAGTGATCCTGGACATTAGCATCCAGAAGTAATCTGTGGAATAGGCGAAGTGGCATTGGTCCTACCAATGTACTAAAAATGTCAAAAAGGATGGCTATCCAAAATGACAGAAGCACAGGAAACCTGCTATATGCATCTATACAACCAGAGACATATATGTTGTGAAACCTGTCTCTTCTGGTTTAAATTGGACTGCTATGCAGCATAAGATGAATAATCTCTCAAAATGCTAATAACATTTTGGCAACACTAGTATATATTCTTTTGAAAAAAAATAGTAGTAGTAGATAGTTTATTAATTAATTAGTAATTGATTAGTCTTAGGACCATATTAAAAAACAAAACAAAAATAAAATACAGGATCTAATTCCAGGGTAAAATAGATGAAAGAAAATATAGTAACATAATACTTGTGGTATTGTATGTTTTAATACAAGCACACCTATGATTATTGGTATTTTTTTATATGGTATATTATTAGTATTTTTGCTAATGAAATTTGGCAATATGATCATTCATTATCATTATTTTCTTTGCCGTTAGATTCAGAGGAGGTTTGAAAGGATACAAAGATTGGGCCATATGTGATCCCGTGTTAGAGCCATCAAATATGCAATTTAGCTTTTAGTGATCTCTTGAAGACTCCATGCACTGTTTTTGAAAATGTCTATCATGCACCTAGAAGGACCTTGCCCATTTTCCATATCAAAAATAGTTTTATGGCCAGTACAAAGAAGACAACACCAAAGGTAAAATAGTGATGTATGATCTGTATCTGTTTCTATTTAAAAATGTTGAGTAAAGTATATTAGATATCATAAGACAGCAGACATCTCTCCCTCCCTCCCTCCCTCTCTCTCTCTGCCTCTCTCTCTCTCTCCCGCTCCCTTCCTCTCACACCCACATCTATACCATACATTTGTTCAATTGATGTAATGTATTGTTCCCATGTTTTCAGCATTGCTATGCTTCCCCTCTCAAATTTGTTTTTCTGGGCTAGAGATAATGAAATTACTGATGTTTAAATTCAGTTGCTGCTCCCCACTGGATAGATAGATGATTGGGGGTGGGGAGAAAGAAAACAAAAGAAAGAAAGGGGGGAAAAAAGAGAAAAATCATCTCAGTATATATGTATAAACTGGAAGGCAGATTAGGTTATTGTGAAAGGAAATATGCAAATATCTTGGGAGTGTACCTTTTGCAGTGGAATTAAAGCAATAGCAGAGGCAAGTTGCTGAGGAAGGCAATTTATGTAAGAACAACCCCTATTGGTGTGGAATCATCAGTCATAGCTGTCACCTGGTTGCTTTGCCAGCTCAAAGAATGTGGAAGCAGCTTTCTAGAAAAGCACAAACACCAACATGTTATCTGGGAGTATATGGTGTTTCCTTGGTGTATATATGATCACAAATAGATTTTCTTAGAAGCAAGTTCCACCAGAAGCCCAGAGCCTAGTAAGTACACTTGCCTCAGTGGCTAAGACACTGAGCTTGTCAATCAGAAAGGTCAGCAGTTCGAATCCCTAGTATAGGTCTCCTGTGTGAGCTGGGGGTTGGACTAGATGGCTTCCAAGATCCCTTCCAACTCTGTTCAGTTACTCTTTAAGAGGCGCATAATGCTTTACAATCTTCTCTCTGTCTCAGTGGGATAAGTAAACGTCAAGGTGTTTCACTAGCTTGAATGAAAATACCAGGTGTTTGGTTTTTTTCTGAAAACAGAGGAATTGTTCTTGGAACATCTGATTTAGAGCCACCCAATCCTTGATATACCATTGATCCAAGTATTTTTTAAAAAGCAAACACAGTTACATTTTATGGATGTAAATTCTTGAGGTTGATTATGTTGTATAAGAAGATTCCCTGTAGTAGTCTATTGACTCCTAAAGGTCAATGGGACTATCCAAGTCATCATCAGCAATCATTATCATCATTCACATTACTGTTAGTTAAAAAAATATTTCTTAAATTGTTCCCACACAGTAAGTGTTCGATGAACAATTTGAAACTTCATGAAGGGCCTCTGGTGGCTCAACAGACTAATGCAGTCTGTTATTAACAGCAGCTGCTTGCGATTACTGCAGGTTCAAGTCCCACCAGGCCCAAGGTTGACTCAGCCTTCCATCCTTTATAAGGTAGGTAAAATGAGGACCCAGATTGTTGGGAGGGCAATAAGTTGACTTTGTATATAATATACAAATGGATGAAGACTATTGCTTGACATAGTGTAAGCCGCCCTGAGTCTTCGAAGAAGGGCGGGATATAAATGCAAATAAAAAAATAAAAATAAAAAAAAAGGCTTTGATGAGCTGAAAAATGTGGGAATTCCTGTTAGAGAACAACTAAAGAACAATGTCCTTCATTTCACAGTTGCTGCCTGTTGCTAGACAATGACAATTGGTTAGATGTAACATTTCCCACTATTGGATTTTTTGTGCTTTGTTCTCCATCTTGTGTGTTGGTGAAGAAGCATGCAAAGCGCGTTCATTTTTCAGGCATGTGCAAAAGCCTCCTGCAAATGTACAAGTTGCTTATGATTGAGGTTTATCAAGTTCAAGGAAAAAATCCCAAACTGCCAAGTTCTCAGTCCTTTACCATGTCACACTAATAGCTTCCAGATCCCATCACATATTAAATTCATGTGGTTTCAGCAAAGCCATCTATTTAATGCAATTCACTAAATGCCTGTGTAGCCCCATTGACAGTGACATATTAGTTTTGCAGGTTTTTGCAATCTGATATCTCTGAATTTGCCACTGTACTAAAGATTTGATTAATGTGGCTCCATTTCGGTGCAGTAATTGGCTACGACTGTTGTAGAAAATAATCAGGCTTTCATTCCTTACAACTGCACGGACATGCTAATGAGCGAGTGGGTTAATTAAGCCCTAGGCAGGAGGTGACAGTTACTGATGACTGTTGTGACAAACCACCAATATGGCATTTGGGAGCTGGACAGCCCATTTGCACTTTATGAAATTACGCAAAAACTGGAACACAGCATAAAAAAAAACACCAGTATCATCTCCACATTGAAGGATTCTTCCTCTGTGTTCCACTGCAAGAAACAAAGGGGAAGCTCAAAATCTACCATCAAGTCTGGGGTCTGTAGAAAAGGGAAGCTGATTTCCATTTCTCTGCCCTGTACATGCTTCGTTTTCCCAGGGTGGTTAATATGTCAGCAGAATTTGAAATATGAACACCTTCATAGAAGGATTTGCATTATTGCAACCGTCGCAAAAAAACATCACTGGGGCAACTCTATTTGGCAAGTATTTGGAGGATGGAAAGAGAGCCAGGAATAAATCATACGATTAAGAGATGACAGATAAAAAAATGTGTTTTTTCCCCTCTCTTTCTTTCTGGAATGATCTTAGAAAACTGGCTCACCTGGCAACATCACGGGTCCTAAAACTTTCAAAGATGTGGAGAACTATTTCTCTTTTAACTAGACAAGGGATGGCAGAGAGAATTTGAAAACATTAAAGTTGCATTAACATGGGGAATTGTGTAGCCTTTCTGAGAATGTGTAATAATCATCCCTGCTTATTTAAAGTATCTCAGTCTTGAAAACCAGGACTGGTGGTGGGTTTTCTTCATCAGTAATTCTAATCAAACCAAGGTAGAAGCTAGCTTCCCAACTCCATTGTTTAAGATCTAGAAAACCGATGGTAATGCCATACTCAGTTTGTTTTTAGTGGATGCCCTTAAATCAAAGTTTAACAACTCCACAACGTTTCTAAATTTGGGTAGCATCTTAACTACCCTCCCATCAATTATTTTTTTAAAATGACTTTAGAGCTTTTGATACTTTCTTATCCTCAGTTTGAAGTAGATTTTACTGTATCTTGAAGTCAATTTGCTCAATCAAATTAGAAAGGTGAACTGGAATGTTACATTGAATTAATATTCTCAGTCGATTTGAAATGGACGCATCAGATTGATCAATGATCCAGATCAAAGTTGCATTTCCTTTTGACGTTATCTGCATAGTGTAGAAAAACCCCTGGAACAAAAATTAATCAACAAATCAACCCAGAGTTCTCACTGGAAACACTAATGACCAGGCTCAAATTATCATACTTCAGACACATTAAACAAATAACTAGTTCTCCGGAGAAGGCTCTAATGCTGGGAAAGGTGGAAGGGAAGAGAAGATGATTATGGAATCAAGGTGATGGACTTAGTTGCAGCGGTAATGGGTGAACAATTAGATGACCTAAATGACCAGGTTAGGGACAGATCATAATAGAATACAATAATAATAATAATAATAATAATAATAATAATAATAATAATAATAATAATAATAATAATAATAGTAGTAGTAGTAGTAGTAGTAGTAGTAGTAGTAGTAGTAGTAACCTGTATCTAGAAAGTCATGGGAATATAAAGTGGAAAAAGTTATAGAAAATGAGAAGGTGAAGATCTTGTGGGACTTTCAAATACAGACAGATTATCATTTGAAACACAACACGCCAGATATCACAACTGAAACCCAAAACATACAATTTATTGACATTGTGGTACCAGGAGATGCCAGAGTCGAAGTAAAGAACTGGAGAAAATCATGAAGTATTGTGACCTAGCCATCAAAACTATACGGTTATGGATGAAACATGTAACAGCGATACCCATTGTCATCAGGCCACTTGGTACCATGTCCAAGAATTTTATACGATACCATAGTTTTTGGTGTATAAGATGCACCTTTTTACCCCCCAAAAGAGGGTGAAAATCTGGGTGCATCTCATACGCCGAATGTAGCCCTGCCCACCCACCGGACCCCACCCTTTGGACATTTTCAGACAGTTCCAGGCATTAGGGATCTGGGCTGGGGCACAGCCTGTCCTGAAGAGGAACAAACCTCTTTGGGACACTTTGGGGTGGGATCTGCCCGGCAGCTTTGGTGAACAAGGTAGGCCCCACGGTTCGCGGCTGGTCACCTCTCTGGCAGCCCAGCTGGCAGCTCAGGCCAGACAATGGTCACAATGTCTTCACTCCCCAGCAACATGAGGAGCCACTGCTGCCACCACCACCTAAGCCCCCTCTACACTCAGGAGCCGAGCCGAGCGGGAGCCGTGAAACGTCCCTCCTTTCCAGCCACTGTTGCCCATTGGCCTGATTCCCAAATGCAAATTTCAGAGCCACGTTTCAGGCGGTGGCCAGTTCCCCTGCAATGTGCAGTGGGGAATTGGGAACCATTTTGGATTTGAGGGGGGGGATTGCAGTGCTGCCACCTGAAGATGCTCCTTCCTGTTGCACATTGCAGAGCTGTGCACCCTCGTCCTCCTTCTCAGCAGACTCACCTCTTTCCTCCTGGCCAGATTTGCCACCTAAAACACTATATTATCCATGCAGCAAGGAAACATGGAAAAAATAGAAGAAATAGAACTGGGAAATGGAAACATAGTAAAAGCATTAGCAAAGGATAATGGTTACAAATACCTAGGCATATTGGAAGCAAGCAACATCTTGAATGGAAAAGTCAAACAGTCAATGCAAAAGGAATACATCAGGAGGGTCCGCAAAATATTAAAATCAAAGTTGAATGCTGGAAACATAATTAAAGGCATTAATACATGGGCAGTTACAGTGATACGCTACTGAGCTGGAATCATCAATTGAACTTTGGCTGAACTGGAAAACTTGGACCGGAAAACACACAAACTTTTGAATATGTACCACGCTTTACATCCACGAAATAAGATCAACAGGTTGTACCTGCCAAGAAAAATAGGGGGCAGAGGACTATTGCAAATCCATCAAACTGTAGAAGAAGAAAAATGAAGTTTAAATGATTATGTGACCCAAAGTACAGAAAAATTGCTGCAGGCTGTGAAAACAGAGAACATTATAAAAACAACAGAAACAAAGGCAGAATATAAGGAAAAACAGCTGGATGACAGATGAAATAGATGGAAAACCAAAGCTTTGCATGGACAGCACTTAAAAAACATTGAAGGAAAATGTGATGATAACTTTACATGGGCATGGCTTAAGATGGGAACCATCAAGAAAGAAATGGAAGGTTTAATACTCGCTGCTCAAGAACAAGCACTACAAACTAATGCCATGAAAACAAAGATACAAAAATTCACCGACAATCCAAACTGCCGACTTTGCAAAAACAAAGTCAAAATTGTTTCACATTTAATATGTGAATGCAGCAAAATCACACAAACAAACAAAGCTAGACACGACCGAGTTGCTAAATTAATCCACTGGTCATTATGTAAAAAATACGACTGTATCTAAAAAGTGTTGGGAACATAAAATGGAAAAAGTTATAGAAAATGAGAAGGTGAAGATCTTGTGGGAATTTTGAATGCAGACGGATCGTCACTTGGAACACAATACACCAGATATCACAGTTGTTGAAAACTGAAATGTACAATCTAGGACGCTGGCAGCAATCCGTATCAGCTATTAGTACCAGTCAGTGGTATTTGTGATGCATTTTTGAATGTTCAGTTGACTGAGTTTCATATTTAATGAATAAAGTTCATATTTAATCAATAGTATCCAACATAATAGTTGGAAGGGACCTTGGAGGTCTTCTAGTCTAGTTTAGGCAGGAAACCTTATACCATTTCACACAAATGGTTATCCAATCTCTTCTTAAAAACTTCCAGCGTTGGATCATTCACAACCTCTGGAGGCAAGTTGTTCCACTGATTAATTGTTCTAACTATCAGGAAATTTCTCCTTAGTTCTAGGTTGCTTCTCTCCTTGATTAGTTTCCACCCATTGCTTTTGTCATGCCCTCAGGTGCTTTGGAGAATAGCTTGACTCCCTCATCTTTGCGGCAGTCCCTGAGATATTTGAACACTGCTAGCATGTCACTCCTAGTCCTTCTTTTCATTAAACTAGCCATACCAAATTCCAGCAACTGTTCTTTATACGTTTTAGCCTCCAGTCCCCGAACCATTTTTGTTGCTCTTATCTGAACTCTTTCTATAGAGTTATTGAGACTATAGAGTCTCAATATTTTTTTTATATCATGGTGACCAAAACTGGCTGTGGTATTCCAAGTGTGGCCTTACTAAGGCATTATAAAGTAGTATTAACACTTCACATGATCTTGATTCTATCCCTCTGTTTATGTAGCCTAGAACTGTGTTGGCTTTTTTGGCAGCTACAGGACACTGCTGGCTCATATTTAAATGATTGTCCACTAGGATTCCAAAGTCCCTCTTACAGTTACTACTATTGAGTGAGATACCACATATACTGTACCTATGCATTTTGTTTTTCTTGCCTACTTTACTTTTTTCACCATTGGATTTCATTTTGTTAGATAGTGCACAATGTTCAAATCTGTCAAAATCTTTCTGTATCTTAAACCTACCTTCTGGAGTGTTGGCTATTCCTGCTAGCTTGGTGTCATCTGTAAATTTGATAAGTCCCCCATCTATCCCCTCATCCAAATCATTGATGAAAATGTTGAAAAGTACTGGGCCTAACACATAACCCTGGGGTATCCACTGCATACTTCCCTCCATGTAGATGCAGTTCCATGTAGATGCAGACTACATGTTGAGTGTGGTTGGTCAGCCAGTTACAAATCCATTTGGTGGTGATGTTGTCTAACCCACATTTTTCTATCTTATCAAGTAGTAGGTTATGGTCTACTTTATCAAATGTCTTACTGAAGTCCAAGTAACTTATATCCACAGCATTCCTCTGGTCCACTAATTGACAAAGAATGCAATAAGGTTTGTCTGGCATGATCTGTTTTTGACAAACCCATGCTGGCTTTTGGTTATTACTTTGTTTGCTTCTAGATGTTCGCTGATTCGTTGCTTGATTATCTTTTCCAGAATCTTCCCTAATATTGAGATCAGGCTGATAGGCCTGTAGTTTCCTGGATCTAGTATTTTTCCCCTTTTTTGAAGATGGGAACTACATCAGCTCTTTTCCAGTCCTCTGGCAGTTCCCTGGTGCTCCAGGATCTTTGAAAGATATCATTCAGTAGTCTGAAATCACATCAGAATCTTGGGGTGTAGTCATCTGGTCCTGGTGATTTGAACTTGTCTAGGGTAGACAGATGCTCACTTACCATTTGTTCCCTATTTTAACTTAATTTATCTCTGTGGTTGCTAACAGTGAAAATGACTGGATGGCACATATAGTGGTACCTCAGTATTCAACTACTTTGAAATTCATTAAATTTGGTACTCGATGCATTTTGACATGAAATTTTGTCTTTGTACTCATAGTTCATTTAGTACTCAATACACAAGCTAGAACCTGTCGGTGTCACTACATTATTCCTTATGGGAAAAAATTGTTTTGAAATTTTCTTCAAAAAAATTTATTTTTGGGTTAATCATCCCTGAATCAATTAAGAATGAGTACTGAGATACCACTGCAATCATAATCCTATATAAATGAGCCTGTGTTTGATTCATTGGAATTTCCTGCTAACAGCCTGGATGTCAACAAGATTCCCAGCATGATAAAAAATGATAAACTGATTTGTTTGGTAATTTAACCACTGCATTTCAACCCATGCCACATAGAAAAAGGCTCCTTGATTTCATTTGAGATGCGCTGAGTTTTCATGGTTGAATCGGAAAATTGATAAAAAATTCTCAACTCTTCCAAACTATGTCAGAAGACAAAAGTTCAGGCGACAGAAAGAGCCTGCATTTTAAACCATTGCTGTTTTAGTTAAAAGAAATGCATTGACAATCTGAATTGGAAGTCATACATTTGCTTTAAATAGAAAACCATGCATATAGAACATGCCATACTGCTATTGTATTTATGTCCCCGTCTCCTTTTTTATCCACCAATAAAGAGCAATAAATGGGCAACAAATGGCAGCAAGGGAATAAAGAGCAGACTTCGCTGTCATCCAATATTTGTCCACAGTTTTACACCCATATCTGTCAGCTTTAATCTTAAAAATAAAAATGATGGTGGAGACTTTTATGTGTTCCTTTCCTATTTTGTTTTATTTTATTTTTAAATGAAAATTAAGTCAGGCAGGTCTTCTTGTTGGAGGAAGTATCTGTGGGTGGCCACAGACTCCTTATTAATGATTTTCAATTCCAAAGTAATGATAAATTGGAAACATCATGCAAAATTAAAATAGCAGATGCAACAACGACTATCCCAAGAATAGTGGCGACCTGAGAAAATTATTAAATGTATTTAATAATACAATTGAAGAACCACATTGAAGACGTGGCAGATTTTTACAAAAGAACATTCATTGCTGTTCTCTCCCCCACCCCCCTTTCAGTTTCTCTAGGTCAGAATTTCTAGGACAAGAAAGAATGCGTGTTATCCCAAGCCAGAAAATAAAACAAACACCATTGTTCTCCTTTCAGCACCCTTGAGTGCAAAAGCTTTCAACTGAGAGCCAAATATTGCAAAATCTCAGTGAAATCATGAGATTGGTCAATGCTTGTCAGTTTGTCCCAAAGGCCACCCAGAGGTCTCATTCCCAGAAATGCAAAAATGCTTCTGAAGTAATGAGAACGTAGAAGTTCTCCAGATGCTCTGGATCTTACCCCACCCACTAGAAGTTCTCCACTCAAGTTTGGCAGTTGTTTGCTTCCAGATGCTATGAACTTGTGTTTAAGCTACTGAGAACAATGTAAACCAATC
This sequence comes from Ahaetulla prasina, assembly GCF_028640845.1. Taxonomy (NCBI): domain Eukaryota; kingdom Metazoa; phylum Chordata; class Lepidosauria; order Squamata; family Colubridae; genus Ahaetulla; species Ahaetulla prasina. The sequence goes on along the minus strand of NC_080547.1, from coordinate 30,151,511 downwards.
ACATATTTATTATTTAGTTTACATAAATAACATAAAATAATTTAAATGAATAACATTTAATAAATATTAAAGAAATAAAATATTTTATTCTCTTTACTTTTATTAATAATATTTTATATGAAAAAAGAACTCCAATGTTAAACCAGTAGTGATTGGAGCCCTTAGAATGATGATACTTAAAAGACTTCTTCAATATCTGGAAATGTTAAATTAGCTCTAGAAATGCCTTGTATGCTTCCATTTTTATTTAACATGCTATTTGAAATGACAAATGATGCCATCTTCCAATGGAGACGTGGACAAAAAATGGTTAAGATGAACAGTAAAAGTAAGTTTCTTTAAGTCATCCATATGAGTAAGACTAGAATTTTTTTTGGGTTCTTAGAAGTTGTGTAAAAACATGTGACTGCAAGAGATTTTTTTAAAAAACCAGTTCTTTTTTATATAATATTTTTTATTTTAAATACAAGTAATGCAAACATAATACATATAAATCTAAATACAAAAAAGGAAAAAAATACAAACTGCACCTCTCCAGGAGACCATTTTTTCTTATATTTCTTCTCCTATAACAACCAAAAGATATACAATATATTCCAATTGAGCCCTTATCTCCCCCAAAACAACATATATTCTTGAGTAGGTTTATTCCCTTTGCCTTCCACCAATACTGTTTTTATTAATTCCCCCACATTTCATTATAATTGTTTACTTTAATCATCCCTTTTTAAAAATTTAATTACTTTTGTTGATTTATCATTTGTTGCCATATTCCAAATTTCATTATACCACTCATTTCTTTCAATATCCCAATTTCATCCCCAATATTTAGCCATCACTAATCGGGCTGCCATTATCAAATTTACAATCGATTCCTTTTTTGTTTCATTTATATTCTGTTTTTCCACCAGCAACAGTAATGCAATCCTTGGTGACATATCTAAATTTACATTCAAAAGTGCTCTAATTTCCCTAAACACCATGCCCCGTATTTTTTGTACACATTCACAATCCCACCACATGTGTTTATATGTTCCAACCTCTTTCTCACACCTCCAACAAATATTTGTATATTTAACATCTATTTGATTTGATTTAATTTGTGTGGTGTTAGGTACCACCTCCATATCACTTTATATCCATTTTCCTTACCATCTAACAGACATATTCTTATATACTCTTCAATCAGGGCCGGAAATAGCTCAGGCTGTTACAGCCTGTTATTAGAACACAATAGCCTGCAATTACTGCAGGTTCAAGCCCGGCCCAAGGTTGACTCAGCCTTCCATCCTTTATAAGGTAGGTAAAATGAGGACCCAGATTGTTGGGGGGGCAATAAGTTGACTTTGTAAAAATATACAAATAGAATGAGACTATTGCCTTATACACTGTAAGCCGCCCTGAGTCTTCGGAGAAGGGAGGAATATAAATGTAAAAATAAAAATAAAAAATAAAAAATAAAAAAAAAATTCCAAATATTTTTCCAATAATTATCATTTATTTCTCCTAAACCTGATTCCCAAATTAATTTTAAATCTTTTATCTGATCTTCTAATCCAGTTCATGTTCTATATATTTTCCCATATATGTAAAAATGAACAGTAAAAGTAAGTTTGTCTAAGTCATCCATATGGGTAAGGCTAGAATGAGCTCTGTGTTTTTGGAAGTTGTGTAAAAACATGTGACTGCAAGAGATTTAAAAAAACAACAACAGTTGTAGACACAGTCCTCTGCAAGGGAGATACAAATGGTGACACATGGATGATGATGTAATGACAGAATTGCTGGACTTTCATACTAGTATCAGATACTCGGATATTATTTACATAATCATAGCATTTACATGTTGACATCACCACCAGTGGCTGTTTTTGAGACATGATTGTGGTTGCTGTGGTCACCATTGCTTCTAAAACATCATGTTTACTCCTTGCAAAAAGGAGAAACCATGATGGGAAATTTTGGAAGCAGAAGAAGCTTCATGAATGAAGGCGAATATACATGTCCTGGGATAATGTTGCAGGATATAATCTGGGTCAGTCATCAAGACCAGAGATTTTTTCTTCTGAGTTTTCAAACTCTTGCTGGAGCCTTTCCTCAGGAAATTTCTCTGTGAGTCCAAAAGCTTGGAAAACAAAACCTCTGGTTCCAGTCCAACCCAGATTGGGTCCTGCAGAAGAAGCTCCAGGCATTGAAGGAACAACAACAAAAGACTAGAATGAGGCTGGATGACTCATATTGCCCACCATTTCCCTACCTTCAGCAACTAATTTTCCATGCAAGAAATATTTTTGTAGTTCACCAGTTCCAACTTGGCCCATTGTCCTTTAGTTACATCTCAGCAATCCATTCTTAGTGGTCTTTATAAAGAGCCCTACAGGGATCTGTTCCTAGAAGGTCTAAAACCTAGGCGTCACCTTCTGGCTGATAGTTGGGTCCTATTCACTTCAGACCTAACAGAACCATGGAGGGAAAAAAACCCTTAAGGGAAAGAAAAACCCCATAAACATGTTTTATGTAGGAATGGGTTGGTTTCTGGGACATAAAACCTCAAGCCATTGAAATGTTAGCTTCTGGATAATTACAAAGAGAAAGGCAATCACTTCCATATGTTTAAGTGGGTGTGAGAAGCCCACAGCTGGCATTTGTTCCCTAGGTTCTGACAAAGAGGTAGAGTGAAGGGAACTAAGAGTAAAAGAAAGGAGAAAGGGTAATAAAATAAAATATTTGGGTCCAAGGAGCCACATACCCTTTTAAATGCCTACTTAATTAACTCAGAGCAAAACCAGTCTAATTTTGGCCATGACACAGAAAACTCTTCTTCTTCAAGAAAAAAAAAACAATAGAAAAAGATGGGGGAGACAATCTAGGATCAATAAATTACTTTACCAGGCCTAGGGTGATCTGTGAGCCATTCATTAAGAAGCTTGTTAAATGATGGATATGCTTAATTTTCCTGTCAAAGAGGCACTTCCCTTGTAAACATGTCAGTCGAGGAAAAGTTCAAGCTTGTCAGGGGATTTATGGCAGGAATAATATGTAGGTGGAAAAGAGTGACACATCCTGGATGCCCCAGCTTGGCTTCTCATTCTGGGACAAGCCACGGAAGTCAGGTGCCCTCTACCTCCTTTTATTTTTTGAATGTCCCACAGCTGAGATAATAGCAGTAGAACTACAATGGAGGAATAGCTCAGAATTGTGGCTTGCAGTCATTAGCCAATTCAATGGGCCAAGCTTAACATATCTGCATCCTCCCAGGATTGCCCAAATAGTCATAAAAAGTGTTGCTCAGTTGCTTAAAGAAAGGTGAGGAATTAATTGCTCCATTTATAATTCCAGATGTTGCTGAATAAAATCTACTGCTGGTTAAAATAGCTAGGATTGCTTAGAACTGTAATTGAGCAACAGCAGGGAGAACATAAATTCTGAGTCAGAGGAAGGTATGGGTAAATGGAATTATCCCTAAACTTTGCTCTTTGTTTTGAATAGCTGTTCTATGCCTTTTTTAAAAAATACATGTCTGTTTGTATATGACAACTGAGCATTTTTCAATCACCCTAGCATTGGGCAATTTATGAAGATGCTGCATTAATTTATGGCCACTGGTTAACTGATATATTTTCTACCAAAGCAAAGTCTATTACGGTAGTTCCTTTGACATGAATATCCTTTCTAGGCTGATCCTTTTTTTCTTCTTTTTTTAAGAAGAGGATAATGAATTATTTGTCTCAAACCCCACACCTTGATTGAACCCATCCAAACTATAATTTAATATTTGAAATTATTAGTTAGAATGATACTTCAAGGCAATAAAACTGATCAGTTAAATTTCTTATTTCCAGTATTTTGGCTTTTCTCACATAGTCATTTGCTGGACCATTGATTTTAATGGTGAAAACAAAAATTGAAAGAACATTTACACTGATGTAAGAAGTAATGAAAAGAAAGAGACCCTCAAATAAATATACTATCCTGGTTCTTCTCATTCTTTTTAAGTGACATTCTTTGGGTTCATCTTTTACAGAGACATGTCATTATAGCCACCTGTGCTTGTCCACTGCTGGGTCCTTTCTAGGTTGTCCATCTTCTTCCACTCTCAGTGATTCATGTTTTCAGGTTCATAGCCATATCATTACCATTTCCATTCATTGCGTAGCCTACTCTGAACATTTTGAAACATCACATCTATTTTGTTCTTTTTCAGCCTTACTGTACAAATCCATTGTGTAACAGAAATATGGATTGTTTGCTTGCCAAGGATAACTGCAAGCAAGAATCAGGACTGTTGTAGTCCAAAAGTAGCTATCTTTATCAGTGTAGGATGAACAGAGAGGAAGGCACCATTCAGGAAGAAAAATTCTTGCGTTGAATCACTTTCTCCCCCATTTGTAATAAGTTTGGCCTGCCAGGGAGATATTTATTACTACTTTTTTGGCAAAAAACAAGGAGACACACTCCACTATCGGTGAGATTTTTGCTGAGTATTAAAAAGAATCCAGATAAAGCAAGCAAGTAAGCAATAGGTAGAGTTAGAGCAGGCATTGCCAGTGGTTATTCTGTGGCACATTTTCCTCTATAGGTTTTGGGGTGAAGTTTTTATTGACTACTGCAATGCTCTCTACATGGGGCTCCCCTTGAAGAGTACCCAGAGGCTTCAGTTGGTCCAGAATGCGGCTGCGCGGGTGATAGAGGGAGCCACTCCTGGCTCCCATATAACACCTATCCTGCACAGGCTGCACTGGCTGCCTGTGGTCTTCCGGGTGCACTTCAAGGTGCTGGTTACCACCTTTAAAGCGCTCCATGGCTTAGGACCGGGGTATTTACGGGATCGCCTTCTGCCACCATTTGCCTCCCACCGACCCGTGCGCTCCCACAGAGAAGGTCTCCTCAGGGTGCCGTCTGCCAAACAATGTTGGCTGGCGGCCCCCAGGGGGAGGGCCATCTCTGTGGGGGCTCCTTCCCTCTGGAATGAACTTCCCCCAGGACTTCGTCAACTCCCTGATCTCCAGACCTTCCGCCGTGAGCTGAAGACGTATCTATTCTTCCGTGCTGGACTGGCATAAAATTAGTTTTATTATTTGTATTTTAATTGGGGTTTTATGGTTTTATTTTAATTATGGGCCAAATTTGATGAGATGACTGAGGCTCGTCTTGTTGATGTGGTTTGGGATGAGTTTGATTCTGTGGCTCCCGAGGACATGGACAGGTTGCTGGGGAGGCTGCATGCCACTACATGTTTACTGGACCCATGCCCCTCCTGGCTGGTGCTGGCCACTCAGGATGTGACACGAGGCTGGCTCCGGGGTATTATAAATGCTTCTTTGATGGAGGGAGTCTTTCCCGCTGCCTTGAAAGAGGCGGTGGTGAGACCCCTCCTCAAGAAGCCTTCCCTGGACCCAGCTATTTTGGGTAATTATCGTCCAGTCTCCAACCTTCGCTTTGTGGCGAAGGTTGTAGAGAGTGTGGTGGCACGGCAGTTCCCTCAGTACCTGGAGGAAGCTGTCTATCTAGACCCATTCCAGTCCGGCTTCCGGCCCGGGTATAGCACGGAGACAGCTTTGGTCGCGTTGGTGGATGACCTCTGGAGGGCCAGGGATAGGGGTTGCTCCTCTGCCCTGGTCCTGTTGGATCTCTCATCGGCTTTTGATACCATCGACCATGGTATCCTGCTGCGCCGGTTGGAGGGGTTGGGAGTGGGAGGCACCGTTTATCGGTGGTTCTCCTCCTACCTCTCCGACCGGTCGCAGACGGTGTTGACAGGGGGGCAGAGATCGGCCGCAAGGCGCCTCACTTGTGGGGTGCCGCAGGGGTCGATTCTCTCGCCTCTCCTGTTCAACATCTATATGAAGCTGTTGGGCGAGGTCATCAGTGGCTTTGGGGTGAGTTATCATCTGTACGCTGATGATACTCAGCTGTACTTTTCCACCCCAGGCCACCCCAGCGAAGCTGTCGAAGTGCTGTCCCGTTGTTTGGAGGCCGTACGGGTCTGGATGGGGAGAAACAGACTCAGACTCAATCCATCCAAGACGGAGTGGCTGTAGATGCCGGCATCCCGGTACAGTCAGCTGCAACCGCGGCTGACTGTTGGGGGCGAGTCACTGGCCCCAACGGAAAGGGTGCGCAACTTGGGCGTTCTCCTGGATGAACAGCTGTCGTTTGAAGATCACTTGACGGCCGTCTCCAGGAGAGCTTTTTACCAGGTCCGCCTGGTCCGCCAGTTGCGCCCCTTTCTTGACCGGGATGCCTTATGCACGATCACTCATGCTCTCGTCACTTCTCGACTGGATTATTGCAATGCTCTCTACATGGGGCTACCTTTGAAGTGTACCCGGAGACTGCAGTTAGTCCAGAATGCAGCTGCACGGGTGATTGAGGGAGCACCGCGTTGCTCCCGGGTAACACCACTCCTGCGCAGTCTGCACTGGCTACCTGTGGTCTTCCGGGTGCGCTTCAAGGTTTTGGTTACCACCTTCAAAGCGCTCCATGGCTTAGGGCCCGGGTACTTACGGGACCGCCTGCTGTTACCACATGCCTCCCACCGACCCGTACGCTCTCACAGAGAGGGTCTTCTCAGGGTGCCGTCCGCCAAGCAGTGTCGGCTGGCGGCCCCCAGGGGAAGGTCCTTCTCTGTGGGAGCACCTACTCTCTGGAACGAACTTCCCCCCGGTTTACGCCAATTGCCTGACCTTCGGACCTTCCGCCGGGAACTGAAAACTTATTTATTTATACAAGCAGGACTGGCCTGACTTTTTAAATTCTAAATTTAAATTTTAAACTTTTAATGGTAATTTTATTGGGTATTTTTATGGTCAATCGACGGTTTTAATTTGGCCTTTTATTGAATAAGTTTTTTAATGGTTATTTTAATATGTATATTAATTGTTTTAAATGAAGGCTGTACACCGCCCTGAGTCCTTCGGGAGAAGGGCGGTATAGAAGTTTGATAAATAAATAAAAATAAATAAAAATTTAATAAGTTTTTTATCATTGCTTTTATTGTATTGTACTTATTTATTGTCGATTTTACTTGGCTGTGAACCGCCCTGAGTCCTTCGGGAGAAGGGTGGTATACAAATTATATTATTATTATTATTATTATTATTATTATTATTATTATTATTATTATTATTATTATTATTATTATTATTATTATTATTATTATTATTATTATTATTATTAAATTAAAGCCAAGAGTAAGTCTTTTCCATAGTAATGCACAACTACTTTAACTATTCTATCTCCATCATCTTATTGCAGAGGTGGGAGGTAGTACTGCACTTAGGAATCTAAGGAAGATCATGAAGATGACCCCCACATTTCTTTTTCATACTGAACAGATCCATAAATCATGGAGTGAACTAACTTTGATCTTATTTGTCCTTCTCTGTTTCACAAAATAAGTAATTGGAATTTCTCTAGTCCAGAATCTGTTTTACATTCCTATCTCTAAGGAGCACACATTTGTCCTTAGAGTCAGGTGGAAAAATTATCCTATATATTATTCTCCTAATTCTCATTTAATATGAATATAATTCTTTTGAAAATCCATCTATCATCTATCTGCCTGCCTGTCTATCATCATTTACCTGCCTGCCTGCCTGCCTGCCTGCCTGCCTACCTACCTACCTACCTACCTACCTACCTACCTACCTACCTACCTACCTACCTACCTACCTACCTACCTAATCATCTCTCCTCTCTCCTCTATCTAGCTATCTTTTACCCATGGCTGCCCCAAAATTACTCAAAATCACCCAGACAGCTAGAGTAATTTTGGGACTAGTGCTCATTGTCTGTCGGTTTGTAGCCTTGTTCCACAACCACTAGACCAAACTGGCTCTCAAAAGCAAGGAACCGTAAGTGTGTTTCATCTGGAGTGGAATCACAGTATCTGGGAATTAAGTTACAAACCCACATAATTTTAAGAAAATTCACACTTGAAGCTTAAAGAAAAATCAAGAGTCTTCTAAGAAATGCTCAATTGTAAAGAATTTTTTTTCAGATGTAATGGGAATAGTCTGAAGTAAGTAGCTGTGTTCTTCAGACCTGTATTCCCTATAATTTGGCCAGTAACACCAGCTATTGTCTTAACTCCGGAAAGTGCAACATAAAATCTTGAAAGCAAGGCAGTCCTGCAACAATTAGGGCTATTGTATCCAAGCAGCAAAAATCAGAATGACCTCTAGATAGCACCAGAGAGTCACATAAACCTCTAGCTCTTTGCTGCTTTCTAATCATTTTGACTTTTGTAGCCTAATAACAGCAGCTGACTTTCTTTGAGCCACTTTGCTGTTGCTGGCTAATAGTTGTCTAATCAGCTGGATTCTGTTGACAGATGTGTTATGAATACAGTCCCAAATTATGTCCTTTGTTACTGTTCTTATACATTATTATCTTACAAATCTGATATCCATAAATCTGAGCACCAGTTCAGAACTTACTTTAGCACTTTGCTGTCAGTTCTTTGATACTTTCCCCACTAAATGACCCTTTGGATTTGAAACTGAAGTATAATGGCAAAACTTGGGAATAATAACGAACAATTATTTCACAAGAGAAGGTTCCAGCTGGAGCTATATCTGTTGGTTAGGAACATATCTAACTAAGGATTGTTATTTAAGCAATAACCCTTGAGAAATTGGTCATTACCAGCATTAAACGACTTACCCCATTGCCAAGGATGGTTAACACTCTAATAAACTGGTCATTAACTGCAGTAACAATGAATTTTGAGAGGATTATTGCTATTATAAACCTTAATCAATGGTTTATAACAGCAGTAATGTGGTCCTTTCTTTTAATAGTAAGTAGAATGAAAAGGAAGAGCTTGTATTTGAGCTGATAAGAGACAGCACATAAATTAAATTAAAACACATTCCCAAGTAGCTTTTTTCCTTCCACACTGTAGGATCTTAACCAACATAAGGAGATTCTATGCTTGCTAGAGTTTAGATTGTAGGTTAAATAGGGACATGATCTTGAGTTGCATAGTGATACTGTATGCTCAACTGAATTTTGCTTTAGCTGTTTCAGTGATAGATTTTGCTGATAGTTGGGAATACACCAAGCATCAAATGTGTGGCCAGCATTATCCTTCAGCTGAAGTGAGAATGTCTTCGAGAAGCTCATAAATTATCTTAAGCATTTGTCTATACTGTGCCATATTTTAACAAAAAGTATAAACTAATGGATAGTACAATATTTCTCCACTCAATGGTGGTTCCTCAAGGCAGAGGTGAGTTCATAATGTGGATATAAAATTTAGACAAAGTGAAGTTTTTGCCTTAGTTAAGGATTAAAATTTTCCACTGCTTTGTGATGTTCTCAACCATTTTAAGCCCCAAGTTAGCTTCTATAACTGGGACCTGTCTTTATCTATCTTCTCTATTTTTGATAAGGCTCATTCTTATCAAAGCTGTCAGTCCAGCTGTAAGGTCTTGCCTCTCCAATCTTCCCAAGAAAACAGGGCTCTTGAAACTGCAGTGGTTCCAAAAGGAGCTTTTATTGGAAGGTTTGTGATAACAAGAGATCTAGGCAAGAACTGAAGCTTCTCATTTAAAACCAGCTTTTTAAAGCAATGCTAACCAAAACCCTCCCACACTACATCATTGCAGGGAAACAGAAACTTCATATAGAGAGTAGCACAGTAATGCAAGGAACAGAAACAGAAACTTCATATACAGACCATTCCATTCCTCCCCCCACTTCCTCCCACCAAAAACTTTCTACTATTGACCTCACCCCATTCCTAAGAGGACCATAAGGGGCGTGCATAAGAGCACAAATGTGCCTACCGTTCCTGTCCTATTGTTTTTCTTTTTTTCTTCCTATATATATATATATATATATATATGCTTATACCTCCTAATATTTACTCATATATCTGTTTATATACTATATAATTTTTTGTATGATACTTATATATATATTGTTGTGGCAAAATAAATAAATAAATAAATAAATAAATAAATAAATAAATAAATAAATAAATAAATAAATAAAAAAAAATAAAATAAAATGCCAGTGTCCCTGTAGAAATATCTGGAACCTGACACCAGCTTCAGAACTGAGATGTTTTCAGCAAAGTGATTCACTGTTTTCTCCTTTGTGAAAGGCATCCATTCCACTATCCTTAGTGCTCCAAAGGTTCAGTTGCTTAATAAGGTACTGCTAAAAGCAAGTATGATTTTCAAATGTAGGCATTAGATGTACTTCTGAAACTGAATAGCTAAACATTGCTGAGACTTAGGAAACTGCTGAAAACTCTCATGATGATTACTGTAGTCTGTCGGGTATCACATTGGGCTTAACATCATATCAGCTTAATTAATTGAACTTCCATCATGTGAGAATGATAATGATGATGTTGCTGATGGTACAGTAATAATAATACTTGCCCACTGTTACAACAACAATAGTAAAAACAAATCAAAGTAGCATACCAGAAAAAGGTTAGATTAGAATATACCTACTTGACTATCAGTTTCCTGTGTGCAAGTATATTTTCACAGTGGAGGAATGTTCGAACATATAAGCTCCATACAGTGCGCACATTTCCACTGTAGCATGAGTTCAGCCTAAAATAGTTCCTGTGTGAATGTATATGTGTATGGGTGTTTATATAGATAAAATGACACACATATACATATATGCATATACATACATATATATTTACATCATACTTACCCCTACAAATGACAGAACATTTGCATAATAAAGTGGAAACTGAGAAAAAATGGCAACATTTTTGAAAACATATTCTGAGAAAACCTATAGCCATGTACAGTATATTTGGACAGAGATTTAACATTTGTAGGGAAAGAGATGGTTAAAAAATGGTATTCGTTTTAAAAGCCAATGGCCTTTTCTGTTTCAACAGAGCACTTTAAGAGGAAGCATAAATTCAACTGGATTTTAATACCCACATCTGGCTAATCTAAGAGTGAAGAAAAATATATGGCATATAAATGCACAGCTAGCTATAACATTTAAAATGCTATGTCCGGGCACATGCCATAGAAAACATACAGGTTGATAAATATTTCAGAGATGCTTTCAAGTCAATGGAGATATACTTTATTCTCTTCCATTTCTCCCCACCTAAACTTCAGAGAACTTATATTCTTCTAGGTTATGCTTCTTATTTTTAAATGAGTTTATAACATTGTTTTCAGCAGTTAACACTGAGACTCTGTTAAGATTGTTCTTGTTAAGTCTATTACTGTGGATTAATGTAATTTATTAGTATCATGTGAATGAAAAACCACAAGTAAAAATGTGGTGACTAGAAAGAAATGTGTCAAATACACATGGGAACCAATGCCACAACAATGAATCTAAAAACAATAACAAAAGATTACATACAGCTAGGGAAGAAAGTTAAAGAATTAGGAGCACAAGTGGTATTTTCATCTATACTTCTAACAAAAGGCCAACATCCAATGAGAGAGCAAAAGATTTTAGAAATGAAACACTGGCTTAAAAACTGGTGTTGACAACAGAACTTCAGCTTCCTAGACCATGATCTGCATTACCTAGATGAAAGGTTACTGGCAAGGGATGGACTGCACTTCACAAGAACTGGAAACAATATATTCAGAAAATGACTGGCTCATCTTATCCAAAGGACTTTAAACTAAAATTGAGGGGAGAGGGAAGCCAATCTTCATGACCTATAGAACCTAATTCCAAGGAAAAAACACTAGATAACCAATCACATAAGGAGGGAGTAGAGAAAAAAGAAATTAAAAAAAATAAGAAAAACTTAATGAAATAGAGAGTGATGGAAATCCCAGTTACAAAGTAGAAGTTATAAGAAACATATCCAAGACCAATAAAGGACTCAAATGCCTATATACTAATGCTCAAACTTTAGGAAACAAACAGGGTGAACTTGAAGAATTAGTACATGAAGGCAGATATGAGATGGTTGCCATTACTGAAATTAGGTGGAATGAACTCATGATTGGAATGTTCTGGGAGAAGGATATAAATTATTCAAAAGAAACAGAACTAACAAAAGAGGAGGTGGAGTGACATTATATATAAAAGATCACTACATCCCTACAGAAATACACAAAACCAAGGATGAAAACCTCTTAGAATCCATATGGGTCAATATAAAAGGGGAAAAAATACATGGCTATAGGTATATACTACAGGCCACCCAACCAGACAGAAGAAATAGATGAACTCTTTGCTAATAATTAACAAATGTATGTAGAAAACATACCATAATAGTAATGGGAGGCTCTAGCTGCCATGATATCAACTGGGAGACAAACTCTGCAGCAAATGGGAGATGAAACAGATTCCTAACCAACTTAGTTGACAATTGTCATCCAAAAGGTAGAGGAGGGAACTAGAGAAAAAAAACTATACTGGACCAAATTCTTACTAATATAGAAGAAGAGATAGAAGGAGTTGAAGTTGCTAGAACCTTGGGTGAGAGTGACCACGTCATACTGGAATTCAATATAATGTAAACACAAGCAATAGAATATACTCCAACCAGTGTTTTAAACTTTAGAAGAGCTGATTTTAACAAACTCAGAAAGAAAGCCTAAGGAAAATTTCATGGATAAAAATCCTAAAGAAGAAAACAACTCAAGAAGCATGGGAAACACTGAAAAATATGATCATAAAAGTCCAGTCCAACAGAATACCACTAAAAATGGAAAAACAAGAAATCCAACAAGAAACCAGCATGGTTGCATAAAGATCTCTCTAATAAAATGAAAGACAAAAAGTATAAGTACAAAAAATGAAAGAGGAATATATAACTAAGGCAGAATATCAGCAGATAGTCCAAATCTGCAAACATGCAGTCAGGAAAGCAAAGGTTCAGAATGGACAAAGACTTGCAACAAAAGTCAAAGATAATAAAAACAGTTTCAACATATAAATAACAAGAAAAGGGTTAAGGAAACAGATAGCCACTAAAGAGAGAAGATAGCAAGGAAGTAACAGGCAACAGAGAGAAAGCAGAGCTGCTTAATTCATTCTTTGCATCAGTCTTCACACAAAGGAAACTGTTGCCCAACCTACCAATAGCATAACTATAAAAGACAGACTAGAAATAAAAAATAAAATAAGCAACAAATGGTAAGCGAACATCTGTCTGACCTTGGTGAATATAAATCACTGGGACCTGATGGATTACATCCCAGAGGTCTGAAAGAGCTGGCAGATGTTATCTAAGACCATTATACCATATATTTAAAAATTCTTGGAGTACTTGGTAACTACTAGAGGATTGGAAAAGAGCTGATGTGGTTCCCATCTTTAAAAAAAAGGGTGGGGGTGGGGAACCAGACCCAGGAAACTATAGACCAATCAACCTAACATCAATACCTGGGACGAGACTGGAAAACATAATAAAAAACAGATCTGTAAACATCTAGAAACAAATAAAGTTATAACTATAGGCAGCATGGGTGTGTTAAAAACAGATAATGCCAAACCAATTTTATTTCATTCTTTGACAAAGTGATTATATTAGTAGACCAGTGAAATGCTGTGGAGATACTATACTTAGACTTTAGCAATAATAATAATAATAATAATAATAATAATAATAATAATAATAATAATAATAATAATAATAATAATAATAATATTTTAATTTGTATACCGCCCTTCTCCCGAAGGACTCAGGGCAGTTTACAGCCAAAATAAAATACAGCAAAAAACTAAAAACAGACATTAAAAAACTTATTAAATTTGGCCCAATTTTAAAATACAATCAAACCCTAAAAAATTAATAAAAATTAAAACCCATAAAATCAGCTAAAAAAATTAAAATTCAAGCCAGTCCTGCAAGATGGAATAGATAAGTCTTAAGTTCACGGCGAAAGGTCCGAAGGTCAGGTATTTGTCGAAGTCCAGGGGGAAGTTCGTTCCACAGGGTACGAGCCCCCACAGAGAAGGCCCTTCCCCTGGTGGCCGCCAGTCGACATTGCTTGGCTGACGGCACCCTAAGGAGTCCCTCTCTGTGAGAACGCACAGGTCGCTGGGAGATACAAGATGGCAGTAGACGGTCCTGTAAGAATCCCGGTCCTAAGGCATTTGATAAAGTAGACCACAGCATACTTTTTGGTAAACTAGAAAAATGTGGAATAGACAGCATCACCACCACATGGATTTGTAACTAGCTGACAAACCATACTCAATGGGTAGTCCTTAATGGTACTACATCCACATGGAGGGTAGTGAGGTACCACAAGGTTCTGTCTTAGGCCCAGTACTCTTCAATCTCTTCATAAATGATTTAGATGAGGGAATAAAAGGAAAACATTTTTGCAGATAACAAAAAAAATGGCAGATAATACTAAACTGGCAGAAACAGCCAACATCCTGGAAGACAAGCTCAGTATCCAAAACGATCTTGACAGACTTGAACAAAATGACCCTATGCAACAAAATGAAATGAAATGTCAAGAAAAGCAAAATTTTACACCTGGGCCAAAAATCCAAAGGCATAAGTACAGATTAGGCAAAACCTGGCTCTAAAACAGTAAATGTGAGAAGGACCTTGAAGTCTTAGTGAACAATCACTTAAACATGAGTCAGCAGTGTGCAGCATAGAGCCAAAAATACAGTCCTTGGTTGTATAAACAGAGGCATAAAATGAAAATCAGTATTAATACCACTTTATAAAGCCTTGATAAGACACACCTGGAACACTGAATGAGTTTTGGTCACCACATTACAAAAAAATATTGAGACTTTGGAAAAAGGGCAAAGAAGAGCAACTATCATTTCCTAGAACTCGCAACCATGTCAAACCATCCTATTGTTGTTTTAGATTTCTTATCCACTCTCAATCTAGTTCCAGATATGCTGCCTAGTCAACTGTCTCCCTTTTATATATCTAATAATTTCTTTCTCAATTTTACTTCATTCTTACTCAGTTTTGTAGGATACCAAATGATATGTTCCTCAGCACATTTGGTTAACACTGAAACTGCATTCTCAGCATTTAAAGAGCTGAAAGTCCCCATAACTTTGCCCTATTAATAAATTAGTACTAAAACAAAACAAGGTTGTCAACTCATCTGTGGGATACTTCTGCAGCTATATTTATTAAGAAAAGTTTCTTCATCTGAATTTCATATAGACCTTGAGGAATGTAACAGAACTGTAAGAAGAAACTTGTGTAACAAACTGTTATCAATACTGAGACTCAGTTTAGGGTAATGGTTAAGAAAGCATAAGATTGTGAGTTCCGCATCTGCTTAGGCACAAAACCACTTGGGTGACTTTAGGCCAGTCCATTTGTCTCAGCCCTAAAAAGCAGGCAATGGCAAACCACTTTTGCCAAGAAAACTGCAGGGACTTGTCCAAACAGTTACCAAGTGGCAAAAATTGATTTGAAGACACCCCAAAAATAAATAAAATAAATAAATAAATAAAGTTATATGTATAGCCACATGCAGATAAACACAAAGACAAAGAAGCATATATTATACATTCTTTCACATGTATATATACAATCTGACAACCTTACAGGACTCAGCTGTTTTGTTTTTGTTTTGCACAACTGAATTGCCTTTCTGATTTTCAAATGTTTGGATAATGACTTTTTAAAATGCTTCCATGTGTCTTAGGATAAGAGCAAGTGCCTGACAATGGAGTTGCTGAGTGTGTATTTTATTTTTTTAAAAAAGGCATTGACATAAATTGAAAAGTTTACTTCATGTAGCCTAGAAATTAAAAAAAACCTCATTCAAAAAGTTAATGATTTATTTTATAGTTTCATTATCAGGGTCACATTACTCAATAGCATTTCAAACATGTCATTTGTACAAACTATGGTAATTAAAATTTATAACGTACTTCATCAACAGCATATGAATCTTTTAGCCAGCACTCCACTGTCATATAAACAGTGTAATTTCAGCTGCAATTCACCCTTTATTGGCTCTCATTTGTGATTTAACAGTCATCAGTGGTTGAGCTATAAAGAATAAATTAACCATCCCTAAACCTGACGATGACAGGGACAGTCAAACAGACTTAAAGGGCTTTAGACCCAGTTCTAGTTGTCTAACAAAGAAAAAGTAATAAAGAAATGTGGCTCAGGAGGAAAGTTGATTGTCTGGCTCTAAATTCCAAACGAAACATTTAGAACTATGAACTATCAAAGGGGAACCAGCTTGAACAACTGGAGAAGTCCACTGTAGATTGTAGCAATGGAGAGTAGATACAGAATACCCTATTATTGGTACAGACCTATATGGAGTGATCATACTCTTCTACTTCATGGAAAGAAAGCACATGGAGCAATAAGGCAGAAAGGGATGACTCACTAGCCAGCCAGATCAACTGAATCAACCTGGCAATCAATGAGGTGATAGATGTCATAGTCAGATTGCCCTCACAGCCAAGGAACCATTGAATATACAGTATTTAATCCTTAATGCCGGATCAAATGATTCATACAACACAGTATTTTTCTACCTTGAGTGATAGCTAGTCTCTAGAGTCTTCCCTTACTATGTGATTCTTGGAGAAATCTTTAAAAAAAGAGATGAAAAAGGAAGAATATAGAATAAAGTTACAGACTTTAAGGATAAATTGGCATGTATCAAACCAGACTGGAGAGGTAACGGTAACAGTAACAGAGTTGGAAGTGTTGGATTAAGTGCGCAAAAGAATCTGAAGTTCTTATGACCCTTCTTCCTTCTCTCAGCTGGTAGTTATACAGCCTCCTGTTTTCAGAAAATGTCCTTGAGATGTCAAAGTGAGCCAGAATATCTGCACATCATCCTTGTCTAACACTCATACTATAAGCAAAAATTAGGTTATAGGTTTGTTAAGAAAAGGAAGGGCTGGAAAAAAAATATTCTTTTCAACTGATCTTTTCCCTGCTAGTCCTCACTGAGTAAATGTAATCCTCACTGACTTTATCTTTTTGATATAATTTGGTTTCTGCTTAGAGCAGGGCTGTCAAATTCGCGGCCCCAGGCTAGATGTGTCACGCACTGGCCACACCCATGCCTGGTTTAGCAAAGGGGAGAAAAAGTTGTGATACGTCACGTGACACCACCATGATGACATGAGTTTGACACCTCTGGCCTAAAGCTTTCTTCTGATATCTAAGGTTCAGCTCTGCAACCCAGAGGTCTGGTCCATACAACATATCGAGACATCATATTTGTTTGTTTTGGGCTACCAATATTGCAGGTATCCAGCCAGGATCATGATAGTTTATGGCTAATTCTGTAGTGCAGGGATCTCCAACCCTGGTCCCTTTAAGACTTGTGGACCCAGAGTCCCTCAACCAGAAAGCAAAGCTGGCTGAGGAACTCTGGGAGCTGAAGTCCACAAGTCTTAAAGGGACCAAGGTTGGAGACCCCTGCTGTAGTGGGCACCTATTTTTTTTTTTCATTCAACAAACCATGCTAAAAACAGTGGGTACCTAGTTGTTGAGTAATAAAAAAGGATACCCTTAAATATGTTAAGAAAGTTTTTGTTTATCACCAAGAACCCACAACTGGTTTTATTTTAATAGATTTTAATGGGTGATAAATGTTAATGATATGAAAGATACTGCCTTTTTATACATCTTTTATTATCTGAGAGCAAGGTCTCAGACCACTCACCTGTACCTTGCAGTTGCTGAAAACGTGTGACATTCATTTCAACTCTTAACTAACAATTATCAAAGATCTTCTTTGTGTCCAGCCTTTAGAGAGAAAACAGTGGGTTTTAATGGAATCCCTCCCCCATAGTCACAGCTAAGACTCGTCAAAGCTAACAAATAATATGGATTGGATTTGTTACCAAGACATCTCTGAGGAACGCAGGTCATACAGGCCAATAAAATTGGCCTCATAAATTTACCTTGACACTTGGGATTACACTACTGTGGTTGAGGTCACCTTCTCAAACTGATTTATCACCAGCCTTTGGGCTTATAAGGCTGTTTATAAGGGCTGCAGTTTTTCTTACATGAGGTAGATATTAATCAGGGCATCTTGGATTCCATTGTAGGTCAGTGGAAATGAAAAAGGAAAGGAATTATGGGCTAGGCTGAATATAGGAAGAGTGTGCTGCTGGTTGATTTAGTTCAGACCTTATATTTCCTGTGCTTCAAGGAATCGTATTTAAATGCCTGCTGGGTTTAGAAAGATTTCTGACTGCAGGATTTATCTAGAAGAGCTTGTGAAAAAACCAGCCCCAACATTATAAGAGCTAGTCAATTTCTAGACCTGCTTTTACCATTAGGATTCCCTCAGGGATATGTTGGATGTAACTGCCATCATTTCCAAGCTATCAACATTGCATTTAATCAATAAGCTTAGTAGTCAATACTGATAAAATGCACATAATCCTTTTCTTTCTAAGAATAATATTGTTTTATCATGCATAGCTAGATGCATCCGTGCTAGAGAGATACAGCAGCAGTCCTCACAACTTCTAAAATATTGAGCAGCAGATATTTCCTTCCATTTTACATGACCTAGTATGAGTTTATGAGGAAACTGACAATTTCTTTTATCATAGGCAATATGCTGTTATCTCCATAATGTTTCTATTCACCTGTACATTTACATACCACACAGCCATTTCTGCAGCAATGGGTTAGGAAATTCATGGGATGTACTGAACAAATAAAGAAGAAATGAACAATTGTGCAAAGTTGTACTGTGCTGATCAGTATAAATCTGGCTCAAGTACAGGAAGTCTGCGACTTACTACCACAATTGAGCCCAAAATTTCTGTTGTTAAGAGAAACAATTGTTAAGTGACTCCATTTTATGACCTTTCTTGCCACAGTTGTTCAGTGACTCACTGCAGTTGATTAGTTAGTAACCCAGTTGTTCAGTGAATCTGGCTTCCCCGTTGACTTTGCTAGTCAGAAGGTTGCAAAAGATAATCACATGACCTTGGGATACAGCATCTGGATTCTGATCACACAATCAATGGGGATGCTGCAAAGGTCGTAAACATGAAAAATAGTCATGTCACTTTTTTTCAGTGCTATTGTAACTTTGAACCGTCACTAAAGGAACTGTTTTAAGGTGAGTACTGTCTGTAGTCCTGTATTCTGTTTTATCAATGCTTTCAAATAATTCATTTTTTTAATAACTTCCCCACTCGACTGGTTAATGAATGGATTTGGGATATGTGTTTCTCAGTTTTAATGATTGTGTAAACATGTTTGTTTGCAATTTGGAGGTGGTTCTGTATTTAGAATTCTGAATGCAGTTACCAAGTGAACATGTACATGTTTTATGCATTTTTCCCCTCAAATGTTTCATGCAAATAAGGCCTTGGATGGATAGCTAAGGCTTAGCAGAATCTGTATGGCTCAGGATATTTTGTATAAAAAGAAAGGTATGATACATTTACTTCACATTTCTTGTAGTAGCTAAAATTTGAAATATCCTGTAGAAAAACTGCTTGGAAAGCGATGTCTGAGAAGCCCTAGATTTCCTACTACATCTTTAATTTGACCTTGAAAGCTTGTCTTTTAGGTTTTGGAAGCCCCATGGCAATTTAAAAACTGACATTTTGATTGGCATGTATTTTCATGCTTTATCAGAAGTATGAAGTAGAAATTTGAGTTGTGAGATCATAGAAACACTCATGGGTCCTTAAAGGTGAGAAAGGGAGCATTATCTTACAAGGTAAGTTGGACTGATAGAGAGAAAACAGACAGGTGATTTATGAGTCATTCACCCAGTATTTTTTTTCTTCCTGGTGTTTTTTCTGTGAGTGCAAGATCCATTTTTGGGGGGGGGGCAATTGAGTGAATTGATTCATTGGCTGCAACAAATTTGACTCACTGGCTTGTCAGCTAAGCCTGATGTTATGGACTGTGAGAGAGTGACTGGCCCAAAGTCATCTAACCAGTATTCATGCCTAAGGCAGGATTTAAATTTACAGTCTCCTGGTTTGTATCCTGGTAACTAAACCACCACACTGATACTGCATCACAACTGATGAAGCTTCTTGGATGAGAAGCGAAACATCTTTTTCCTCAAAAAAACAGACCAGTTGCCTTTGGAAAAAACACCTTTGAGACAATTATGGCCTTGATAACTGAGAATTTCCATAGACACTACACCAATAGCTACGACTCAGCAGTCGTTGTCAAGGCCCTAAAGAAGAAATAAGACATTTCTAGTTTTTTCATCATCTTCTCCAGTAGGACTTATAGAAAAAGCTGGATTTTCCTTAATTTCTCCCATATGATCAAATCTCTCTGATCTTTAAAATCAGCTGAGGAAGCTCCACACCATTTATCATCTTCTCCAGAAGCTTGATGTCATAATTCCAGACATTCTCCAGAAGTTTAATGTCATAACATCTCATAATTCCAACAAAAAGAATTATTTGGTGGAGTTCAGCTTTTCTAATTTTCTTTTCATCTATTTATTTATTTATTTATTTATTTATTTGATTTCTATACCGCCCTTCTCCCGAAGGACTCAGGGTGGTGTACAGGCAAGAATAAAACAGACGGTACAATATACAAATTTAAAATGCAGTTAAAAAACTTATTTTAAAATTGGCCTGAGAAGTAAAATATATAATAAGCTAAAAAAAAAAAACCTTTTAAAATTAATTTCTAAGAATTAAAAAATTTGTTAAAATCAATTTAAGCCAGCCCCGCGCGAATAAAAAGATGTGTCTTCAGTTCGCGACGGAATGTCAGAAGGTCAGGTATTTGGCGCAAACCCGGGGGAAGTTTGTTCCAGAGTGTGGGAGCCCCCACAGAGAAGGACCTTCCCCTGGGGGCCGCCAGCCGACATTGCTTGGCGGACAGCACCCTGAGAAGTCCCTCTCTGTGAGAGCGTACGGGTCGGTGGGAGGCATGTGGTAAATGAAGTAACATAAATGTACTGATTTTTTTTTAAGTTTAAGTTTAAGTTTAAGTTTTTAAGTTTAAGTTTAAGTTTTTTAAGTTGAGGAACCTCTGTTGAGAGATTACTTGCAAATATTGTATTGCTAGATTCAGCTAGAGGAAGTCACATGGCAAGAAGAACTTAGCCATTTTTATCTTTTGTTGTGTCTTGATTTTTTTCTTAATCTCTTTTTCATAAAATAAAAAGATAAACACTGCATCTATATTATGAAATAGACTTCTTCCATTTTTTTATAATTCATTTTTCTTTCTGCATTGAGAGGCAAGGAGAAAGGATGAGTGAAAATGGGGGACTAAAATCTATAGATATGGTTCAAAGATGACATTTCTAAGCAGCAAGAAAACTGGGCATACAGTTAAAAGCTATTGCTTATCGCTAAAGGAAGGAGAGAACAGAGGTCATCCAAATGAAAATGGTTGGCAGAAATTATTACAGAATACAAAGTAGAGACCCTAGGATATGAATTATGGTATATTAATTCCCATCCTGTCTTAGCCCCAAAGCACAGAATCATCTTCTTTTCTTATTTCTTTTTAAAGCATACTGTGCGGTATTTTATGTTTGCACAGTAGTGCTTTTATTTTTTTCAGAAAAGCACAAAACTCAGCTATGTTGCAGCAAAAATATAGGGCAAAAGTAGTACTCTGATCAAAGTCCTATAATTTAGTGGTGGAAACTGTGACCAGAGGACAGGAGAAAAAAGAACTGACCTGGTTTATACAACTCTTTAAATCATCAGGATCTGCTGACTCTGCACCATGAAGCCAGAGCTTGTGATAGGTACACCAGGATAAGATGCTGGGCTTGTCGACCGAAAGGTTGGAAATTGGAGACCCAAGTACCGCATGATGGGGTGAGCTCCTGATCTTGCCACAACTCCTGCGCATCGAACAGTTTGAAAGCATGCAAATGCAAGTAAATAAATAGGAACTACTTTGGTGGGAAGGTAACAGTGTTCCGTGTGCCTCGGTACATAGTCATGCCAGCCACATGATCACAGAAGTATCTTTGGACAATACTGGTTCCTTTGGCTAGGAAACAGGTGAACTCTGCTCCCTTGAGTCAGACACGACTGAAGGGGAACCCATTTCCTTTATACTGTCTGAACCCATCCGATTATGGTTTATTTTAAACCATGGCTCAGTCTTAAGCGGAAAACCTGGCCACTTTCTTTGTTAACCATTTATCCTAAAGAATAGCTCTCAGTTTGTGAGATTTCTTTATAGGCCAGGTCTGAGCAACATTTTTTGGGACAGAGAATTTGGCCTTTAACTAAAATGTCTAAAGCTAGCTGGAGAAGTGATTGCAAGACACATATTGATACCCATACCTTGTTTGCTGTTTACCAAATATGTGGAAAAGAATCATATCCAGGACAAATGTTCCAATTTCTTCTTTGGTGGAATATTGAAAACAATTTATTTTGATCCCAATGCATGAACATTGGTCAATGATGATGATGATAATGATGATAATGATGATGAAATCCCGGTACAGTCAGCTGAGTCCACGGCTGACTGTTGGGGGTGAGTCATTGGCCCCGATGGAGAGGGTGTGCAACTTGGGCGTCCTCCTGGATGAACAGCTGTCTTTTGAAGATCATTTGATGGCCGTCTCCAGGAGAGCTTTTTACCAGGTTCGCCTGGTTCGCCAGTTACGCCCCTTTCTAGACCAGGATGCCTATGCATGGTCACTCACACCCTCGTGACATCTCGTCTGGATTACTGCAATGGTCTCTACATGGGGCTCCCCTTGAAGGGCACCTGGAGGCTTCAGTTAGTTCAGAATGCGGCTGCGTGGGTGATAGAGGGAGCCCCTCGTGGCTCCCATGTGACACCTCTCCTGCGCAGACTGCACTGGCTACCTGTGGCCTTCCGGGTGCGCTTCAAGGTTCTGGTAACTATCTTTAAAGCGCTCCATGGCATAGGGCCGGGCTATTTACGGGACCGCCTGCTGCTACCGAATACCTCTCACCGACCCGTGCACTCTCACAGAGAGGGACTCCTCAGGGTGCCGTCTGCTAGACAGTGTCGTTTGGCGACACCCAGGGGAAGGGCCTTCTCTGTGGGGGCTCCCACCCTCTGGAACGAACTCCCCCCAGGACTTCGTCAACTTCCGGACCTCCGGACCTTCCGCCGCGAGCTTAAAACATATCTATTCATCTGCGCAGGACTGGATTAGATTTTAAATTTATACGGGTTTTAATGGGTTTTATTATTTATACTGTTCTTTTTAATTATTTGGCTGTGTAGAATAAGTTTTTTAATTGATATTTTATTCTGTATTTATATTTACCTTTTTATTTGCCTGTGAACCGCCCTGAGTCCCTAGGGAGATAGGGCGGTATACAAATACGATAAATAAATAAATAAATAAATAAATAAATAAATAAATAAATAAATAAATAAATAAATAAATAAATAAATAAATAAATAAATGATGATGATGATATCTGTTCAGTGGAGACTGACTCTTGGCAATTTTATGGGCCAAATCTCTCCACATCTTCCAATCTTGCACTATTTCTTTAAGTTTTTCTATGCCCTGACTGCTGTCAACTTTGATAGTGTCCACTGTGTACTTTAGTTAGCAGTCTCTAGTAATTAACTCATTTTTCCCATAATTGTCCTTTCTGGAATCCCCTCTTCTCTTTCTCAACCCAGGTATCTCTGAAACAAATACCTGCCACATCCAGTACAATTTCTGCAAGCACACATCTCTTTTAAGAAGATCTCAGGTGCTCCTGCTCCTTCTATCAAGTCTTAAGGGTTGTCAGTGGTATCCTCTGTTTACAATCCAGCAGGCTGGCTGTTAGATGGCTTGCTTTGCTCCTGCCACCTCAGGTTATTTTCCCTTCTCCTGTAATGCAAGGGGACAGGTGAGATGTGCTTCAAAACACTGTAATCATATTTTAAATGGAAATGAAATGTGTGAATTAAATGTAAATTACAGCAGAATGGAAGGACAATCACTATTAGTTAAGGTCTGACACCTATTTTTGCAAACCTTTCCTAAATGCCACAACTTGTTTCTTCCCACTTGTGATGAGGGCTGGTAATTAGATGGCAGCTGCTTGCAAAGCCAGGCCAACAAGGGAGGGTGGTAGTACCCATACAGCTGAAATGGATATGAGCTGTAAGCTGCTCCTTTGGAATGATGAACTGGAAATTATTTTTGCATTCTGGAGTCATTCAAATAAACCAGAGTATTTTCACCACTGAAGGTGAGGCAGAGTAATAGAAAGGGACGTTTTCTCAGAGTCAATTCATTTAAGGCTTCCTCACTAACTTTTTATATGGGAAAAATATGCAGCATGCCAATGGACTACCATTTTTCTGTTATGTATTTTTTCTGTTGCTCCCACCTTACCTTGATTTGTACACCAAATATTTTGCAGATTCTTTCTGTCTCTCTGTGTTTATTGGTCTATGTATATGTGTGTCTCTAAATCTTCCTTTGTGTCTCCTGTGGTCCATCAGGTTTGTAGCATCTTCTGGAAATGATGTAATGTCATTGCTGGCAAAAGAATATGAAAATAATTATTCTTGGAACTGTGCTTTAATTTTTTTAAAAAAAATAATGAAGCTTCAAGCTTCAGCCACAAAGCAAAATTCAGCATGTTTTGCAGTGGGTTAACCATATTGCTTTGCCTTGACCAGCCAAAATGACTCCTGCACATACAAAGTTCACCTCATTCAAGCTAGTTGAGGCAGATCGGTTCTGTCTCATCATTTTAGGAAGCAGAGGTATCAGATCTACTACAAGAAGCCAAACCTCAAGGTTGAATGTGCTGACTTCATGCATTCCTCCTTCTTCTTCTGAATTTGAATGTTAAGTGATAAATGCGTGAGAAATATGGAGACTGAAGACCAAGATTTTCCTATGTGATTTATGATGTATTTTGGTGCATTTTTTTTTAAGTCCTTACTTTAATGAAAGGCATAGAAGATGCTGTTCTTGTACTTATTTCATCATGAGCAGGCCAAGGATTTATAAGCATGAATGTGCTGCCAGTCATTGAAAAACTTTATCATTAGTGGTCTGTAGCCCACCTGCCTTTCTATGTTTCAATTAAATCTCAAGAAACATCTTCTTGAGGAAATTCACCCCACAAATTCTTTTCATACTGAGAACTATGGGTAATTAAGGAGGTCTCGGTGTGATAGATGTGGAGCATAAAACAACAACACAAAAACATTAGCATCTTCTACCATTTCCAAGAACCAGCTCAACTGGAAAATATTGTCAAGAGAAAACTGAAGGATATGTTTTTCTGGGAATGGGAGATCCTGGAAAAATAAACAAAACAAATATCAACTTGGTATTAATCTCAGAAGCCCCAGATGATACTTGAGGGAAAACTTTGTGGTGTCTTCACTTCTCTTCTCAAGGAAATGTGTCAACTGTATCAAGCTAGTTTCTTCTCCAATGTTCCAGTTGTTAATGCTAATCTTTAAAATGTGAATTTATATTGCAGAATTTAAAATCAATTAACAGTGTTGTTTGAGGCACTTTCAGGGCCTTAAGAAACCTTGGGAAGTTCTTTCTACAGCTGCAATAGGAAAACAGCTTGCTCAATATAGACAACTACGACGCAATTGCTATTTCTTCTGAGTATCAGAAGAAAAACTGCTAAGTGAAAGTTTGTGAACTGTACTTAAGGAAGTCCAGTAAGAAATATTAAATATAATTTAATAGTTTGTAACAGAAACAGATGCATGAGTTTACAGAATGAAGATATATATTGACGGTTAAGGTGAACCTGTTAAATTACCGCTTGGGTTAAAAGTACAATGGGGTGAAAAGGATTTTTCTGGTGAGAAAACTCAACATTCTCAACTTTTTGTTGGAAGAAAATTTCATGACAATTTTGAAGGAGTTGTGAAATTGTTATGGGATGAAAGTTTTAAGGAAGAAGGCAAATTGTTTGAAAGATGAGAAACACAGAAGCACACTATATAGGTAGTCCTCGATTTATGACCATAATTGGGATTAGAGTTTCTATCGTTAAGTGAAGTGGTCATAATACATGTCATCACTGGGGTGGGGAGGGCCAGTGCATGCTGCACATGAATTGGTGTCTGTGCTGAAATGCATCATGTGCTCAGGTAGGCTGGAAAAGATGGCACGGGGTGTGTATGTCCATGTATGTGAGTGTTTACAAAAATGCCTCTGTCAGCCTTATGAAACGGTCCAGGCAAGAAGCACACCCAGAGGTACTAGCTCTATCTTTATTCTCACAATCTGGCAAATCTGAAAATTCATCTTTCTCCCCTCGTCTTACAGTGCAAAAAACTAGGGAGGGTCCCTCATGAGATGTTTGCACATTCCTTTTCTTTGTCTATGGAAATTCTCAGTCATCTGGGTCATGATTGTCCCAAAGGTACCTTTTTCAAAAGGCAGCTGGACTTCCTTGTTTTTCCTTGAAGATGTTTTTCCTTGAAGATTTTATCCAAGAAGTGTCTTCAGTTCTAACTGAATGGTTGGGAATGGGAAGATTCTGCAAGGATTATTAATCCTTCCATTCAGTCAGAACTGAAGAAGCTTCTTGGATGAGAAGCGAAACATCTTCAAGAAAAAATAAAGTCCACTTGCCTTTTGAAAAAGCACATTTGGGAACCCTTTTCTTCTTCAGACTCAGCTGACTTTATCTGACCACTGCCTAGTCTATAGCTCTTCCTCCTGAGATAGCCTCAGATAACCTCTCTCCCTTAATACACAAGAAGAAGAGGAAGGGAAGCCCATTTATACTCGCAAAAGTTTGTCATTATAGTTGTTCTAATAAAAGTAACTTTAGGTTTGTACAGTATCTGTTTCTTAGTCTGGTTTACTGTATCTTGTAGGGCTGGCTGGCATTTAGTGTTTTGGAGCCAAAGGATATATGGGAAATGTTGTGGGCATGTTACAGAAGGGCTCAGTAGGTTACTGTCATGCTTCAGAAACCACAAGAAACATGTGATTCTTCCAAGCAGATTTCTTTAATTGTTCCTTACCTAAAGACAGAATCTTGCCAAAGTAAAGCAGACTACCCTCTCATAAAGAATATTCTCTGGGAACTATTAGGGAGGAGTCATCTTCACCCTGTTTCTCTCACACAAACTGTCCGAACTTCCAGGATACATTTCTTTTTTCCAGGGAAGTTGAATGTACCAATAAACAAAGAACTGAACTGTTCTCTCTCAATAATCATACTTTTCTAATAGTGCTTTTATTTGGTGAAGCATATGGGTTAATAAATGTAGTGGTGGAGATAATGCAGAATGTCATAGTTATTTACTCATTCCTCAATTTAATTGAGCCATGGAAGAATACTAACGATTGAAGGACATGATCTACAGAAGGTTGGCATGCCTTTATCTGGGAGGGAAAAAACAAACCCCCCAAGTATTTCCAGAGACATCAAGTGAGGGGAATATTGTTTGAAACTTGGATGAAGATTAAAAGAAACTTTTACACAAAAGTTCCAAGATGGGTATCAATGATAGAAGTCTTGGTCTACCCTAATTTAATTGATTTAAATAAAATAGTAACCTAGTAATAAATAGTTATTTGAAATCTAAACAAAAAATATTAGAAGAAGGAATTAAAATAGATTGGTGGCCTTATTTACAAATCCGAACAAAATATAAAAAAGATTTAGAATTGTATGGATTTCAAAGTCAACAGCAAGAAATGGATAAAATATTAACAGGGACCAATGAGAAAATAATTACTAAAATGTATAATTGTCTCCTTAAATTTAAAATGGAGGAGGAAACAGTGAAGGAAACAATGGTAATTTGGGTGAAAAATTTGGGATATAATATAAAATTAGAATATTGAGAAAAAATTTGGGGAATAAATTATAAAATGATGTTGTCAGCCACCTATAAAGAAAATATTTATAAAATGTTTTATAGGTGACATTTACCTCTGGCGAGATTGGCCAAGATGTTTCCAAACAAGCCACCGAATTGCTGGAAATGTAATCACCAACAAGGGACATACTACCACATGTGATGGACATGTCCCAAAGCAAGAGATTATTGGTTAAAAATTAAAAATTGATTAGAGGAAATGACAGGGGAAAAAATTGATATGAAACCTGGACTATTTCTTTGAGGGATTATAAAAGAAAAAATGAGTAAAGAAATTCAATACCTCATAATTCACATAATTACAGCTGCCAGAATTTCATTTGCCCAAAATTGGAAACAAAAACATGCTCCATCAAACATGATGATTATAAAAAAGGTGCTAGAGTGTGCAGAATCAGATAAGTTAATGATGGAATTTAAAGATAGAGAGAAAACGATTTATTATGAAACATAGAATAGATGGTACAATTGGCTGGAAAAGAAATCTAAAATTAATGTATAATGTATAGTATAAGAGAAGATATAGTGAAAAGAAATATTTAGAGTATAGTAGATATGTATATAATGAATAGAATAGAATAGAATAGAATTTTTATTGGCCAAGTGTGATTGGACACACAAGGAATTTGTCTTGGTGCATATGCTCTCAGTGTACATAAAAAGAAAAGATACGTTCATCAAGGTACAACATTTACAACACAATTGATGGTCAATATATCAATATAAATCATAAGGATAGTGATTATAAGAATGAATAAACAAAATGTATATGCATATAAATGGGTCGAAAGATAAAATGGATATTACTAAAGATGCCGGTATTGGAATGCTGTAAAAATGTAACAAAATTTGTTTTTAAAGAAGTAAATGTTGAATAAAAATACTTTTTAAAAAAATTGAGCCATGGAAAGTCTAGCATGGCCCCAGAGATATCCAATGGAAAACCAGAACTTCTCATTCTCTTGATCACTTCATAAATAAGTTAAGTTAGAAAACGTATATCATACCCATGTACATTTTATCAAACTGTTTCTCTCCATTGGGGAGGGATGAAAGGCAAATCAACCGGTTGAAATATTTCTCTATCACTGACTGCACCTGTGCTCCTGACATCTCTTTTCTATCTTCATAATCTAGATAAATTACTGCACAAGGCTGACAATGCTCTAACTTTACCATGAGTTCAGAATCCCAGTAAATAAGAGACACACAGCTGGAACCCATCTCTTCTGGAGAAACATCTGCAGATGGATTTGATTCCTTTCACAGCAACTATTCCAAGCATCTTCTATCTCTGATGAAATGAACTCCCTGGGCTATGCTTGATGATGCTCTGGCATGTTTTGGGGGTTGAACTTTCAGATCTAACCCACTGAATTTCTGCAAATGGAACTGTGGAGAGGCCTCCCCTCTGCTGGCATGAGAACAATTGCCTGCCATGATTCTCAGCAGCTGCTAGCCTTGGAGACAAACATTCTTCATTCTTCTCAGGCAATTCACTCTGTAGGCTTAAGGTAGGCTACCATTGCTGTCTTCCCACACTGAATCAAAACAGCCACATTTTGTGAATCTGGCGCTTGTCTCCCTCGTTTTGTAAAGCTCCTCCAATTGTCAGACAGGGAAAAGGGTACCATCTGGTTAGCCCTTGTTTACTGCACACCCTGCCAGTTTCAGCTTATTAATCATATTTATCCAAGTATCTTAATTACTCCCTGTCTAGAGAGTTGCCTTGCACTCAGCTGTTGACCCCCCCACTTCCTCCCCCTTTCTTTATTTTTTTTAAGTTCTGTTGTATCATTAATCACAAGGGCAGTTGTGGGTAGAAAAGGAAAGCTAAGGCTTAGGTTTCCTTAGCACTATTACTGCTCTCACAATGGAGGGACTTGTTCACTGTTGCCTTCAGATAAAACATCCTAATTAATCCACCTGAGATCAAAAGCAGACTAATAGGAAAGGAAGAGTGTGAAAAGGAAGCCCCCCTCATTCTCTGAAATTTATGATCTGAATGCTGAACTAAGCTGTACCTCTGGCTGGGGTCTTCCAAACCCAGTGGAACTAATTTCTTTATTGCAGCTGCATCCACTCAAAAACATTTGAGGGGTGGCATGTTATCAAAGGCCCTTCCTATGTTCCTTTTTAAAATAATGCCTAGGAGAGATGGGCTTTCAAATCTTGCCTTGAGGAACCATGTTTCCCCAGTGCTAAAGGAGTTTCTGCCTTTCTGCCCAGTTCTCAGCAGAGTTCAAAGCACTGGTGGCAATAGCTCCATCTGTAGTCATGAAAACCTTTGAAAGGCTAGTGCTTTCCTACCTGAAAACCATCACGGATCCGCTGTTAGATCCCTTGCAATTTGCATACCGAGCAAATAGATCAACAGATGATGCTGTTAATATGGCTCTGCACTATATCCTACAACATCTTGAGTCTCCAAAGACCTATGCAAGGGTCCTTTTTGTAGACTTTAGTTCAGCATTCAATACCATCATTCCACTCTCCTAACTAAGCTAAACCAGCTACAGGTAACGGAACAGGCTTGTAAGTGGATCACAAGCTTCCTAACAAACAGGAAGCAGCAGGTGAAGCTAAGCAAGATCACATCAAATACCTGTACAATTAGCACAGGGCCCCCCCAAGGCTGTGTGCTCTCCCCACTTCTCTTCTCTCTGTATACCAATGACTGCATCTCCAATGATCCATCAGTTAAGCTACTGAAGTTCGCAGATGACACAACAGTGATTGGTCTCATTCGAGACAATGACGAATCCGCATATAGACGAGAGGTTGAACGACTAGCCTTGTGGTGCAACCAAAACAATCTGGAACTGAACACACTCAAAACCGTAGAAATGGTGGTAGACTTTAGGAGAAACCCTTCCATACTTCCACCTCTCACAATACTTGACAACACAGTATCAACAGTAGAAACCTTCAAATTTCTGGGTTCTATCATATCGCAAGATCTCAAATGGACAGCTAACATCAAAACATCATTAAAAAGGACAACAAAGAATGTTCTTTCTGCGCCAACTCAGTAAGCTCAAACTGCCCAAGGAGCTGCTGATCCAATTCTACAGAGGAATTATTGAGTCTGTCATTTGCACCTCTATAACTGTCTGGTTCGGTTCTGCAACCCAACAAGAAAAACACAGACTTCAGAGGATAATTAGAACTGCAGAAAAATAATTGCTACCAACTTGCCTTCCATTGAGGACCTGTATACTGCACGAATCAAGAAGAAGGCCGTGAAAATATTTGCAGATCCTCGCATCCTGGACATAAACTGTTTCAACTCCTACCCTCAAAACGACGCTATAGAGCACTGCACACCAGAACAACTAGACACAAGAACAGTTTTTTCCCGAAGGCCATCACTCTGCTAAACAAATAATTCCCTCAACACTGTCAGACTATTTACTGAATCTGCACTACTATTAATCGTTTCATAGTTCCCATCGCCAATCTCTTTCCACTTATGACTGTATGACTATAACTTGTTGCTGGCAATCCTTATGATTTATATTGATATATTGATCATCAATTGTGTTGTAAATGTTGTACCTTGATGAACGTATCTTTTCTTGTATGTACACTGAGAGCATATGCACCAAGACAAATTCCTTGTTGTCCAATCACACTTGGCCAATAAAAAATTCTATTCTATTCTATTAGGGCAGAACTTGAGGGCATAAGTCTCTCTTCCTACAAGGTATCATTCTTCTTTGCCACATTCCAAAGCAATGTGCATTAAAGTACAAATGGGCCAATTTTATGGGTAGGGGCATTTTGTCCTTGCAAAGCATATGATGGATGATTATGTATTAGTAAGTTATTGTTGTCTCTAAGCAACTAGATAGGCCTTCTCTAGGATGATCTGTCTCCAACTTGGCCCTTCGGGTCTTCCAAGTATGTAACCATTGCTACAGTTAATCAAATCCATCCAATTTGGTCTTCATCATTCTTGTCTTCTCTTTCCTTCCATTTTTCCCAGAGGGATTCATTGGAGAAAGCAATTATGTTTGGAAGAGTTAGTGAAACCAGGCCATTAAAGATACTACCAGTGGTTGGACACTATCAAACCTGACACCAGCCAGAGCATAGAAAAATTCAAAGAAACAGTGCAAGATTGGAAGTGTGGAGTCTTGGCCCATAAAATCATCACGACTGGACTGAAAGGACATCAACATCATCATAATCATCTGCCAAAATATGATAATTTAAGACCAATCAATATCCCTGGAGTGAGGATTCTGGATTTATTTGTTCCAAAATCAATTTGTGACTATGCATGGTATTCTCAGGAATCTTCTCCAAAAGTAAAGTTCAGAAGTATTAATATTCTTCCTATTCTGCTTCAATGAAGTCCAACTTTCACTTCCATTGAGTGTCACAGGAATATGGTGATTACATATACAAAATATCTGTTGTGGAAGATGCCACCAAATGATTGCTATGCTAATTGTAAAACACCACTTACCAGAAAATAACCCACCACTTCTGTTTCCAGTATGTTGTCTATCATTCCAGTGGGACATTTATGAATTCCAAAGGAACTGTGAGAAATAAAAATGAGATCAGATGCTGGCACTTGGAAAATTTGTTTAAATACATTTGTGTGTGTGTGTGTATAATGATGGAATTGTGATATGATAGTGGATCAAATCCAAAATAAATCTGTTATGGGTTTTGTTTTTAATATCCCTTTAAAGATGCATTTCAAAATTCAGAGAAAAGGACAATTCTTCATATGTAGAAGACTTAAACTCTTTAAGAAGGCTTCTCTTTAATAGAGTAGGAGTGCTTAATCTGCAGATGAGATACACTATTGTTAATTGCACAATCTAGAGTTGTATAGTCCTCTAGAAATTTCCTTGGAGATTTTCTGCGCGCATACACACACACGTGTGTATACCCTGACTAGGTGTCTAAGAAACTGAGCTTGTCAATCAGAAAGGTCAGGAGTTCGGTAGTTCAAATCCCTAGTACAGGTCTCCTGCATAAGCAGAGGGTTGGACTAGATGACCTCCAAGGTCCCTTCCAACTTTGTAACTGATTACACACAGACACACCCTGAAAATTCAACTTATTGCATTCATTCTGGTACACCAAAATTATGTCTAATTCTATACGTTTTGTATTTGGCCCTTTTACTCAAAATATTTCAAAAATATTTTCTCTTTGCCAATAATAATTGATACTTTGTAATGTTGTGCTTTTCAAAAATTCAGAAACTAAAACCAATAGCTCCACACACCTTTCCAAATTCTTCTGTCATATCCCACAATCTCACAGTTTCACTAGATCCAATATGAGTATCTAGTATTTTGCTTGCAGGGTTTTTCTAGCTTTAATTTATTCTAGATTGGGGCTACAGGAATGTGAGCGGAGGATTAGGGAAGAGAGAAGATGAAGGCAGAATAGAGCACATAGAACAGAACAGATGGTAAATTTTTGTGTAGATAATGGAGATTTGATGGGGGAAAAATCTTCACAAATTGTTTATCAAAATCTCATCTCATTCACTCTGATTGAACAGAAATGGAATCTCCTCAATTGTTCTATTTTCTGTATACATATTTCTTAGGCAACATTTATCACCTCAGAGCTATGCATACTAAAATTGGAGGAGAGACCGGAAGCATCACGGTGAGACTGGCTGGGAAAATACCAGGCTCTGATGAGCCTGGCAAAACTCAGCCAGACAAACCGCTGTCGGGGGGTCTTCAGACTGGAACCGTCTTGTAAAGACTTCTGCAAAGAAGGAGAGGCATCTCGGATGGCTAAAGAGGAACAGGCAAGTTCATTGGAAAGCCAGAGAAAACTCTTCAATCCGATGGTGGAGGGAGGCAGCCATTGCAACCGCCATGAAGCCGGGGCATCCGGAATACGGATTGTGCAGGAGCAGAGATTTGGACAGAGTATTGGTACTGGGTGAGTGATTGGCCAACTCACAGGTAATAAAGAAAAAAATATGGAAATTTTTAAAGCTATCCCACCGTGGAAACAGCAGCTAAATAGCATCGGGAAAAGTTAATTCACAGAGAAGAGAGAAAGCAGAAGTAAAAAATACTAAAGCCCAAAACAGAGTTTGATGTTTAAATTTTAAATGTGGATGCTGAATTTGGAGAGACTTAATTTATTATAAGAAAAAGAAACCCAAAAGAAAATACTTTTGGAACAGTTGGATTGGATATAACCTGCAAGAACAATTTTGAACCTAAAGGAAGATTAAAGATTAAAACTCACAATAGAAAAGCCCTGTCAAAGATTTTAAATTGAACTTGAACTGGAATGTAAAGTTGGAAATTGGAAAGTATAAAAAAACTTAGAAAAGAAAGAAAGAGAGTTAATTAGATTTAATATACAAAACTGGATATTTTGTTACATTGTTGATTTGGAACTTGTGGATTCTAGAGAGCTATCTACTTGCAGGAAAAAAAAGTACTACATTGAACACTTTAAATACGGGAGATTTACTGCATCCTTGAGGAATGAGCTATGAGAGTTTGTAAGGATTCGTTTGTCTTCTCAAAAACTGAAGATTAATAACAGAAGAGGTGGAAAACAACAACTTTAAATTGGAGTTAAAAAGCAACTAGAACATCAAAATGTGGCAAGAACTAATTGAGATGGTTCAAATGGTATGTTTATCATTTGATGTGGACAGAAAAAATCAAGAATTTTTCTGGACCATATTCAACAGGATGAAAAAGCTATTAATGAGAAGCAAGAAAATAACACTGAAGATAAAGACACTGATGAAAAATTAAATGATTACATTTGGAATAGCAATGAAAAAAAAGAGTGAATAACAGTTTTAATGATTACACTGGGATTAACAGTGGTAAAATTAGAGGTCAGAAAGCAGTAGAGAGGAAAAAAGGGAATAGATCAGCTGAGAATAGAGGGCAATCTAGGTAAGAAATTGGTTTTTTTTTTAATGATTACATTGGGATTAACAATGTTAAAAATAGAAAATTCAGAGGGGAAAAAATGAATGATTACATTGGGATTAACAATGGGGAAACAAGGAAGGTAAGAAGAGAAAAGGGGAATAGATCAGAAGAGAATAGAAGAGTGGATAACTATAAAAAGAAGAAGAAGAAAAGAAAATGGGTGGTATATTAGATGGACCAGGAGAAAATGGTTAAAGGGAGTAATTAATGGATAGGAGGAAGGGTAATAGGAAATATATGTAAAGTAATAATTGTATTAACAATGGTATTAGGATTAATATTGGTGATTATACTATTTGAATAAGAAGAGATCTGGTAAATGAAATTGAAATCAATAAAATTAAAAATATTGGAATTCTTAAAATTCAATTTAAATGACAACATATATGATTTGATATAAAAGGACTTATTTAGAAGGGGAAATTATTGGGACTGTAAAAATTGAATTATACAAAATGAATTATAAAAACAAATGTGAAGAATTGTATTGTTTCTGGTGGTGATTAAGATGGAATAGATTTGGTATAAAATGATATATTTAGAAGGGATTAAAAGAATAAAATTTAAATGAAATGGAAATGAATAAAATTAAAAATATTGGGATTGTTAAAATTGAATTTAAATGACAATATAACTGATTTCATATAAAATGATTTATTTAGAAGGGGAAATTATATACAAGAAGTAATATTATTTGAATAAGATGAAGTATATTTTGTAATCCTGAAAGTGGAAAGGAATTTTATTAATACTGGAACTGTAAAAACTGAATTATAAAAAAGGAATTATTTGAAGGGCAAAGCTGGAATGAATTTGAAATGGAAGTTAGGTTTACTCAAAAAGGGGGTTATAAAAATAAATGGGAAGAATTGTATTGTTTCGAGTTAAATGGTAAAATGATTAATTTTTAGATAAAGATGATGTAAAACAAATATAAAGAAATATATGCTTAAAAGGGTAAAATAACGGATAAAATAGTAAAATATGATAAAATTTGGTCCATAATTGGGAAAAATTGATACTAAAGAAATAATTGTAAAAAATTAAATGACTGAATGACTGTGTTTAAAGTAAAGGGTTTCAATAGATTAAAAAACCCTTTACTTTAAACACAATTCCATAACTGTGGAAAGCATATGTATTTTGTATGTATTTTGTATGAATTTTGACTCGGTCAATACTCTATTCAGAAAATATGTGTTTTATGTTTGTGTGTCTGAAAAAAAAATTGTTTAAATAAATAAATAAAATTGGAGACAAAAATCTTGACAGCATGGAATTCCAAATTCAGGAGTTTCCATTGGCACTCAAGATTAGATAGATCACAACTACAAAATCCAGAAATAAGTAAAGAACAGATTATAGGTAGCCCTCAACTTGCAACCTTTTATTTAGTGACCATTCAAAAAGACCACTGAATTTTTTTCTCATACTTATGACTGTCGCAGCATCCCCCTGGTCATGTAATCAAAATTCAGACACTTGGCAACTGACTCATATTTATGAAGGTTGCAGTGTCCCAGAGTCATATGATCATCTTTTCTGACCTTCTGCCCTTTCGTTCTGACAAACAAAATCAATGGGGAAGCCAGATTCACTTAACAACTGTGTTACTACTTAACAATTATAGTGATTCGCTTAGCCACTGTGGCAAGAAAAATCGTAAAATGGGGCAAAAGTCACTTAACAAATTTCTCACAACAGAAATGTTGCGTTCATAAGTCAAGGACTACTTGTAATTTTAATAAGAAACACTCAGTGGGGATCAGGTGATCTTTGTATGCTTTGTATGCTTTTGAGGATAAAAGGAGAACCCAAGGATATGTGCTCGCCACAAAGAGATGCCATTAAGGGCTGTAATTTGTTGATCTGGCTTTCCACTAGCATTTCAGCAATGAGAATGGTACTGTTTTCTTTATGACCTCATAAAGTCACAGCCGAGAGGCCGATTTAGGAAACAAACTGCCTCAGGTTGACAGATAATTAGATACAGAGGACATATTATATGCCTTTGCATATAAATGCTCTCTGAAGCACGTTGGTTCATCAGAAGTTTAGGTTAAAGAAAAAGCAGGTATTTCTGACACATCAGAAAGTGATTTTTCTGATGCACTTTAAAAAGATGGTTGATGGCACCTTCATTTTCACTCATCCAGAACAGTATCAGCGCAATAGGGCTTCACAAATGGTCCCGTCTTGTTTTATTTCTGCTTTCATGCTTTACTCATCAGTCACCTTTGCAGTAAGAACATAACAAATAAATGAAGAAGAAAAAAAATGGGGGTAAAGGTGATTTGGGCTTGTTTTTTCTTAACTGTGATAGACAAAATTGGAAAGAGACAATATTACAAATGATAAAAAGCTCTCACTGTTCTGATTACAGCCTAGTTCCTCAGCTGAATGTTGCTGATCACAATGATAAAACAAAGACAAAAATAAATAGCATTTTCATATATGCCTTTCATATGTGTGAAATCAGCAATATTGCTAGTGCATTTATCTAATATCATTGGGGCATGAAGGCAGCAGAGCTTCAGACAATGAGGCCTCATGTGATGAAATGTTGGTCTGATTCAGAAAAAGGAGAGAATGATGATCTGTTGCAGAAAAGATATCCAAGGCAAATGGAGCTCAAAATAATAGTGCCTCCACTGGGTTAGTTGACTAGACAGAAGCTGTGACAGACTTACATGATTCTGTTTCAAAAACCAAACTGCTTTAAAGCATTTTTAAATGAGAAAAAGTGGCAAAACATGTCTGCATTCCACCCGCCTATGCCCTTCCATCTGGAGAAGGAGAATTGGGCAACCCACATGACCCGGTTTGATTGCTTCATGGAAGCCAACAATCTCCTAAGGTGAGGATTTCAGACAACCGAAAAAGGGCACTGTTCCTCAGCCATTGAGGCCACAAGGTATTTGACACTGCGGAGTCACTGTCAGAGCCAACGCTAGTACAATCCATACTATGGCAGGTCCTGCAGAATGTCCTGAAGACACATTATGCTCCGGCTCTGTCAAAAGGGTTTGTCAGTACGAGTTCCAGCATCGGATGCAGAAAAGCAGCGAATCTGTAAACCAGTACATGGCAGTACTCTGAAAAGCTGCTGCCCATTGTGAATTCAGAGACCTGGACAATATATTGTTAGATCAGCTCATCTTTGGGATGCAAGACCTCCGGCTACAACAATGGCTGTTGGCAAAAATGAACTTGACAGTGCAAACCATCTTGGATGAGGCCAAGGCATCAAAGTCCTCCAACAGAGCAGCCATATCACTCCCAAAACTTGCCACAGCCCCCGCAACTGTGAAACCCATGGCCACAGTTCATAAAGGGGACTACCAAGAGACTGAATCCGAAGGGAGCGAGGACAAAGTCTACCAAACTGACAGGTGGAGGGCGCAAGGGCAAGAAAGCAAGAAACTTAATTGTGCTAGTTGCGGGGGACAGCACCCACGAGCCTCCTGCTGCTACCGAGAAGCTGTCTGCAGAAGTTGCAACTGGAAGGGGCACCTAGCGACTACATCGAAAAAAGGCTTTAAGAGTTGTAAACTTAATATTGCGTAGCTTCTTCTCCAGAAACACTACACTACTAACCAGAGCATATAAAACATTTGCTAGACCAATTCTTGAATAGAGCTCGCCTGTCTGGACATTATTTTGGACATTAATACAATTGAGCGTGTCCAAAAATATTTTACAAGAAGAGTTCTCCACTCCTCTGAATATAACAAAATACCTTATGCCACCAGACTAGAAATACTGGGTTTCGAAAATTTAGAACTCCACCGCCTTCGATATGACCTTAGTTTAACTCATAGAATAATCTGTTACAATGTCCTTCCTGTTGAAGACTGCTTCAGTCTCAATCACAACAATACATGAGCACACAATAGATTTAAGCTTAATGTGAACTGCTCCAATCTTGACTGCAGAAAATATGACTTCAGTAACAGAGTTGTTAATGCCTGGAATGCACTACCTGACTTTGTGGTCTCTTCCCAAAATCCACAAAGCTTTAACCAAAAACTATCTACTATTGACCTCACCCCATTCCTAAGTTGTCTGTAAGGGGCATGCATAAGAGCACCAACGTGCCTACTGTTCCTGTCCCAATGTCCCCTTTGATTGTATCCAATTCGTATAGTTTTTTTTATACTTATGCTTATATATATATGCTTATATATCGTATAGTTATTTCATGCTTATGCTTACATATACCGTTGTGACAAATAAATAAAATAAAAGTTCACATGAAAAAATCCCTTTATGCAGATAAAGACTCCTTGAACACCATGTAGGTACCATGTTTCTTCTCATCGTGATTTATATTTAAAACATTAAAACGCAAGAAATGAAAAGCATATTCAGAAACAATGTACATTTTCATTAAAAAAACAAAAGCACAGACCTTAAAATGTTCAAATAAATGGCTAGCAACAAAATGGAGAAAACCCTTCCCCAAATCCATACAAGAGATCCATATACAAATCCACTGTATAGTTCTGCTGATTCTTGCTTTTCTACTTGTCCTTATGGTAGAAATGTAGCAATAGAACCAACCAGATTCATGAGAAAATAAAAGGAACCAAAATGAAGAAATCTGAAAGTTTTCTTACCAATAAACATTTGGAGGGTGCAAACTAGACACACAGTTGTGAACTCCAAGAATTGAAACTCCTAGGAAAAACTGAGGAGTCATGTGAGGGCCTTGAGAGCTGGCTGTGCAGGGACGGTAGATGGGTGGGTCAAATCAAGCAAAATGACAGTCAAAGCATCACAATAAAAAGCCTGCCTGTTCATGGGCATGACATCGATATACATACAAAGGGGGTGGGGCTTTGATCATGATGATGTGACTACTATCTGGCCTGTCTTGATCACCCACAATAGATGCTGCTGCTCTCCATTAGCTTCTGCTTGGACATTAGCTCTTTCTGCCTAGTGCAAAATAGTTTGTAATGGACTCTTCCTTCCTTCCTTCCTGCCTGCCTGCCTGCCTTCCTTCCTTCCTTTTTCTTTTTCTTTTTTCTTCTCTCTCTCTCTCTCTCTCTCTCTCTCTCTCCCCCCGTCCCCCCCTCTCTCTCTCTTTCATAAAATATGGGGAAATTTAAAGGACAAAGCAGATGCCTTTGACCTTGCAAACCATTTCCACTTTTAGAATCCTGAAAAGCAGCAACAATAGTTCCATCCAGTCTTGCTGCTACTTAACCCAACAGAAGTTCCCCATTCCTGGTCTAATTGTGGGGCTGTCCTGGGTCAAATGTTTGACTCATTCCATTGTTCTGGTTATTTACTTCCCATTCCTTGAAGAGCAGGAAAATTAAGTCTTGGGGTTCTCAGCTTCATGTCCACATTTAGCTGGACCTGCATCCTTCAAGGTCCCAGCTTGGAGAGGAGGTGCAGAGAAAGAGGGGAAAAGAAAGCAAAGAAAGAAAAGCCCTGTGTTGTGTGGATTATTGTGTGCTTGTCATCTGGAATGGTATAAGCTGTAGATACAGCATCTCTTGGTGGTGATTTATGGTCCCTGTCAGCTGGCACCAGCACTTTGTCTGCCGTAGCGTGGAGGATGAATGCGGTGCTGTCATCCAGGCAGGGCAGCCTGTCTCTCTCTCTCTCTG
The DNA here is from genome assembly GCF_028640845.1 of Ahaetulla prasina. Taxonomy (NCBI): domain Eukaryota; kingdom Metazoa; phylum Chordata; class Lepidosauria; order Squamata; family Colubridae; genus Ahaetulla; species Ahaetulla prasina. Next base: position 30,111,201 of record NC_080547.1, on the reverse strand, counting down.
TCTCCTCCACACTCACATTCCCCCATTTCATGCCACTGAACATAAACAATCTTTTGTAAACCTGACAGTCACACTTACTTCTTTGGAAACATAAAGCAGAAATGTACGACTCGGTTTTCATTATCCAATTTCCAAGGCTATATAGCAAATGCGCTTGGGAAACAGCAACTAAAGGAAAAGAACAGAACATCCAAGATGGGGAAAACATAAGAAAGAAGCAACAGAAAGACGAAGATCTTGTTGGACACTCAGCTTAGTGTCTACATGCTAGCATTTGTGATGAGTGTCATCAGCCGTGATGTGATAGTGTTGTGCAATGATTTTTCCCCCCTTGGGTGATTCCTTCTTCTGCCTCTAGGACTGTGTTCTTGAACAAATTGATTGTTTTTTGAACTGGGTTATATACTGATCCAGCCTGGACCACTGAGCTCAATATATTGATTAGATCATTGAGTCATGGCTTAATGAGAACTTACCAATGAATGCAAATTGCTTCATAAAAAAGGATAGGAAAAATATATTAAATAAAAGAAATTAAAATGAAGCAAAACTAATAGTTGAATCCATCATGCTCTGTCATCACTGAGTAACATTGAGATGATTTTCCCACTCCTAAATAACTTTATTAACAGAACATTTGGAGTTGGAAGGGACCTTAGAGGTCTTCTAGTCCAGCCCCATTCTCAAGCAGGAGACCCTAGACCATTTCAGTCAGTTGGCTGTCCAGTCTCTTCTTAAAACCCTCCAGTTAATTGTTCTTGTTATTAGGACAACAATGAACTAGTGGAATTAGCAAGTAGAATCAATTAAGTTCTTGAGAGCCAGTTTGATGTGGGAGTTAAAGCATCAGGCTAGAAACTAGGAGACCATGCATTCCAGTCCTGTATTAGGCACAAAGCCAGCTGGGTGACCTTGAGCCAGTCACTTTTACTCAGCCCTAGGAAGGAGGCAACAACAAACCACTTCTGAAAAATCTTAGCAAGAAAACTGCAGGATCTTGTCTAAGCTGTTTCCAAGAATCAGACGTGACTGAATGGAAAAGCAAAACAGCTGCCTAATTATGGTCAGCAAATCATTTCTGACTTTTAGGAAATTCTAACTTTACAGAGAATCCTTAGACTGCAACAATAACACCTTTCTTACTTTAATCATATGTTCATAAATAAAAAATCACAGATCTTTCTTCATTTTGGGGTGTGGTGGTGGTTGTAGTTAGCTACAGCTACCAACCTTTTTTCTAACAATGCTTAAGGTATCTTATTTGAAGCTTAGAGGCAATTTTAATTTTAAAAAATATCATCATCATCTTTGCTATTATTGTTACATACGGGAATGAAATGCTCCCAGATTAGACCGGATCGCGTGATCCAATAGCGATTGTGGCCAGCAGTTCGGCAATCCGGTAGCGATGGCAGAGCAAAGCTCCTCCCACCCGCCTGGTTGTCATTAATTCCTGTTTTTAACCGGGAAGTAATGTGCGCATTTGCAGAAGGTTTTGCGCATGCACAGACGATCTGCACTTCCAAACTGGTAAGGAAGGCAGTGGTGGGATTCAAATAATTTAACAACCAGTTCTCTGCTCTAGTTATTTCTTCCAACAACCAGTTCATCAAACTGCTCAGAAAGTTAACAACCGGTTCTCCTGAAGTGGTGCGAACTGGCTGAATCCCACCACTGAAGGAAGGTAAATAGATTTCACCCCTGTTACATACACCACAATGTGAAATCACAGCTGCTAGTTCTTTAGTTAGTGTTGGCATTCATACTGTAGAAATTCATTTTTAGAATGTATTTTTATGGAACAACTACACAAGTATTCTGTCAGTAGATGGCAGTGTTTACAAGTTTGGATCTATGCCATATACTCTATGCTCTTTTGTTCTAAATAGAGTTTCCTGTTTCCTGTTACAGTTAAAAATAGTTCACCAGTAAAAGACATGGTGACTGTACTCTTTGCTCTGTGGTGTTATATATAAACAGAATTTCTAAAACATGCACTTTGAGTTCTTCCAGAGAACCTAGAATGTCATAATGTATTGACATAGTATATATATAGATCTCTGCACTACATCTTACAACATCTTGAATCTCCAAAGACCTATGTAAAGGTTCTCTTTGTAGACTTTAGTTCAGCATTCAATACCATCATTCTAGACACTCTTCTAACTAAGCTAAACCAGCTACAAGTACCTGAACAGACTTGTAAGTGGATCACAAGCTTCCTAACAAACAGGAAGCAGCAGGTGAAGCTAAGCAGGATCACATCAGATACCTGTACAATTAGCACAGCCCCCCCCCAAAGCTGTGTGCTCTCCCCACTTCTCTCTGTATACCAATGACTGCATCTCCAACGATCCATCTGTTAAACTACTGAAGTTCGCAGATGACACAACAGTGATTGGTCTCATTCGAGACAATGATGAATCCGCATATAGACGTGAGGTCAAATGACTAGCCTTGTGGTGCGATTGAAACAATCTGGAACTGAACACACTCAAAACTGTAGAAATTGTGGTAGACTTTAGGAGAAACCCTTCCATACTTCCACCTCTCACAATACTTGACAACACAGTATCAACAGTAGAAACCTTCAAATTTCTAGGTTCTATCATATCGCAAGATCTAAAATGGACAGTTAACATCAAAAACATCATCAAAAAAGGATAACAAAGACTGTTCTTTCTGCGCCAACTCAGAAAGCTCAAACTGCCCAAGGAGCTGCTGATCCAGTTCTACAGAGGAATTATTGAGTCTGTCATTTGTACCTCTATAACTGTCTGGTTTGGTTCTGCAACCCAACAAGAAAGACACAGACTTCAGAGGATAATTAGAACTACAGAAAAAATAATTGCTACCAACCTGCCTTCCATTGAGGACCTGTATACTGCACGAATCAAGAAGGCGGCTGTGAAAATATTTACAGATCCCTCACATCCTGGACATAAACTGTTTCAACTCCTACCATCAAAACGACACTATAGAGCACTGCACATCAGAACAACTAGACACAAGAACAGTTTTTTCCCGAAGGCCATCACTCTGCTAAACAAATAATTCCATCAACACTGTCAAACTATTTACTAAATCTGCACTACTATTAACCTTCTCATCGTTCCCATCACCAATCTCTTTCAACTTATGCCTGTATGACTGTAACTTTTTGTTGCTATCATTAAGGGTTAAATTGTACCCTATGACCATCATTTGTACTGTAAATGTTGTATCTTGATGAAGGTATTTTTTTCTTTTTCTTTTATGTAGAGCATATGCACCAAAACAAATTCCTTGTGTGTCCAATCATACTTGGCCAATAAATTCTATTCTATTCTATTCTATTCTATTCTATTCTATTCTATTCTATTCTATTCTATTCTATTCTATTCTATTCTATTCTGGCCTTTAGGAACTGACAGATGAAAATCTTGTCAATGCACAGAATTTCTAAATGCCCTCCATGTTTTTTGGGTATGGCACTCAATGTGCCAATAACCATTAAGACCATTGCAGCTGGTTTATGTTCAATTTTTATTATTAGTAATAATAGTACTCTTTTGTCACTTACTGTAACTACAGCTATTTTCCCATCTTCTGCAACAGCAGCATTGTAGCCAGTCTTTGAATTTGATCATGTGTTGAACATGTGCATGGACGCACAAACAAACACATACTGCTTCTTATCTTTTATATCAATATGTAAGAACCTGGAACTGCAACATTTATTACAGAATGTAATAAAAATGGCAGTATAAATGAGGCAGCTACAACTACAATCCCATTCTTTGGAGCTTACAACTAATCTTGAGATTTCGAATGAGTAGTCACTCTCGTTTCTGTCAGCAAGAAAAAGAAGAAAAGAAATAGGTGGCAGAAAGAAGGATTAGCAAATGATTGTACATGCAGTATAAACAGTGAAAATAATTACATAAAAAACCAACCCCAATTTCAGTGGTGGTATTCAGCTGGTTTACATCAGTTTGCTAGAACCAGTTAACTATTTTTTCAGTTTGGTGAATCGGCTGAAGCCTTGCCCCTCCCTCCCAGTCTCACTGCCCAGCCATTCGCCTGAGCTTACTAGAGCCACTTCATGCTGTGACGTCACCCGAGGGGAATGTCACCTCGCTCACTCCCTCCCTTTCTCTGAGCCTGCACCATTCGGCCATTCCTTCTCATTTTTGGCATCTGAGCCACACAACTGCCACCATGGGCCACCAGAAGCTGTACTGGATCCACCCCAGGAAGTTCGGGCAAGGCTTATGCTCTGTCAGGCCCAGCACCAATCCCATCTGGTATATACGGCCTCTGCAACTGGGCCTGGCAGTGGCGGGGAACATGGAATCCCCCGGCAGCTACACACATGGCTACAAGAGGAAGAGAGGCCAGGTGAACTGGACCCAGACACTTCCCAGCTCCCCTCATCCCAGAATTAGCAATCTCGCCCTCTCCTCTCTCTGCTAGTGGCTGCCACCTTCTCCCCCTCCCCCTCACTGCTGGGCAATCCCATGTGAAGAAGTCAGTCCTCTCTGCTTCCATGGAGGCGAGAGAAGTAGAGAGGGCTGGCTTTTTGCCTAGGTTTGGCCAGCTATCGGTGGGGGAAAGTGGACGGGGGCCTAGGGCACATGGAGAACAAGTGGTTTCCAGCCATTTTTTTTGCCTGGCTGCAGCTCATGCCACTGTGTGTCACAGTGGAAAGAAAGTCCCCACTGAGTTTTAGCCAGGGCTCAGCGTCGACTCTGAACTGTTTCCTGAATACACTTGGGGATCAGCATGTAGGGTGAGTGGGAAAGTGTTTTGCATTGTTCTCTTCTGCCCTCCTTGCAGCAAAATCCAAGCCAGTCTCTTTGCCACCAGCAGAGACCTTCTGTCACCTCCCTCCGCTTTCTGCATTTAACCTTGGTGCTGCCCGAGTGAGGGCAGCTCACTGCATCCAGGTCTGGCTGCATCCCCTGAGTCGCAATCCCAGCCCTGGCCACCACTCCCGCCACCGCCACCTCTCAAGCCAGCAATAGATTTAAAAAGAAAGGTCTGGGAACTTCAAGCCAGGCATGCCCTGCAGCCCCCACCAGCAGCTGTGGGCTTTCCCAGCTGGCCGTGACCCCTGATCCCCGCCTGCCATTCCCTTCATCATGGCTGGTTGCAGAGAGGAAGTCGAACCAGGGCTGAGCTGACACCCCCTCCCCCAGCCTGCATCTCGCAACCTGCCTGGACTCTCCGCAACTGCTGGGCCTCACTTGCCACAGCTGCTAGCGGGCGGGGGCCAGCTGGCCTTCTGCCCACCCACCCAGTCAGGGTGGAGTGTGGGAGTGGCTGACCTCCCAGCCTCCCACTTGTCTGCGGAGGAGGTGCCAGGGTTCTGAAGTTGTAGTAAAGAACTGCAGAGGGGTTGGATGTCAACATTAGACAGTGGGTAAGCAGGGAGAGCTTTGGTGATGGGCTGCTTGGAGCTGTCTTTCATGCACAGTGGCAAGTGGGGTGGCAAAGTGCCTCCTAGGTTTTCTAGACTTCAGCCCTGGCCTTCTCTTACGAGGGGGTGCTGGAGGAAGTAAAGAGAAAGATGCTCGGACTTCATTCATCTGAGTGGCAGGGCGCTGCTGCCAGGAGTCCGGTCGCAACTCTCACTATTCTCAGCCCTAATTAAGGCTGAGGGGGAAGAGGCCAAATGGTGGTGAAGTGCCTGTTGGGTTTATTTCAAAGGCCAGGTGAGCCGCCCTGTGAGAAGAGGCTGGGCGAGGAGAGGAGTGGAGTGGCTGGGAGAGAAGGAACCAGATGAGGCAAGGCACCCCTTGATGTGAGTGACATCGAGTTAGCCATGACCACCCAGCCACGCCTACCCAGGGCAGAGAACCAGTTGTTAAATTATTTTAATCCTACCACTGCCCAATTTGACTATTCAGACCAGTTTAGATACCTAAATGGGGAACATTCAAACCTTCTCCACATATAGGATTCATCCTTTGTCTGTTTAATCAATATTAGCTGTATATTGTTTATTATTAGCTGTATATTGTATGTTTTATTGTGTTTTACCTGGCTGTAAACCGCCCTGAGTCCTTCGGGAGAAATTAAAATATTCTATTCTATTCTATTCTAATATGGTGCTTCCTTTTGAATGGGATTGGCTCTTGATTCTGACTTCATCACTGGGAATGGAATGGGTAACTATTGTTTGAAGGTCTTTCAAAGTTCAAAGATGGTCTTCCAAAGAAGATCTTTCAATAGAGAAAACTGGCCTCCTTATTCTATCCAATGGTAGAGCTGGTAAAATACTGAAGAGGAATATTCAGAAAAACCCTTTGTATATAAAATGAAATAGATGACTGTAATCATGATTATATGTATCACCTGAAATGACATTATTAGATTATGTTTTGTATTTTGCAGATGATATATCACAAGACTATGTTCTACATATGATTTGCAGCTTGCAAAATCCATCCCATAAGAATAATGAGTATGATGGATGAGTTTGGTTTCATAAAATCATCAGATATTTTGAACCCTGCCTAGACAGCAAGGAAGGTGGGAGGAGGTTCAAATGTTATTGGAATAATTGGAAATTGTATGGATAGAAAGTCAATCATATTTTACAAATGTTACCCATGAAAATTCTGCATGCTCAAATGTTTATCCAACTTTATCCTAAGGCAGATTCAACCTATGCAAAGGAGAGATGCAGACATGACTTTTTAAAAAACTTCTTGCCAGGCAATGGTTTCTTCATGTCAACATTTTTGAGATGTTATTATTATATACTAACATAGTTGACATGTAAGAGTAAAAGCCCCAAAAAGCACCAGACCGGCATCAACTCTTTTTTAATTTCAGTACCAAAGGTAAATGACCAGAGCATCAGCCTATGAATGAAGAATCAAAAGAAATAATAAAGAGTAAAAACAGAATAGGGGTAGAAGTGTGAAAAAGTATAAAAAAGGAAATGGAAATGCAAATATATACAAAGAATGACTTCAACTTCTTCTTTCAAGGACATAAATAATGTTTACTTTTAACTCAATTTAAGGCTATAATAAAATATCCATTTTTGTTCCCCCCCAAAACAAAAGGGGAAATAAAAAATATCCTTTTAAAATGTTATCAATGATCAAATCCACATGTCAAATTTGATTTTTCTCTGTCTCCTGCCAAAAATCCACAAAATGCTTCCAATTACAGATGAATTGCTTCAGTGATGTTTCTCTCATGAGGGTTAACTTCATCCACAATATAGGAATGGTTAATAAAGGTGACACAACTGGCAACAATCACCAAAGCTACACAACTCAAAGTTATCCAGGTTGGGAAGCAATAGATTGAATGGTAACCAAGCATCTCTAAACTCTATGGCAGTGTTTACATAGGTTATCCAATATCCATGTTATTATTGTTAATTTTCTGGGTTTGGATAATATTTTGAATTATAAATAAATACTCCATAGTTATATCTGCATATCAGCCTGAGTTAAACTATACAACTGGTTAGTATATGTTTCAGAGTGTCATACAATGAGTTTATGGACTGTACTAACTAATTAGCAAGCAAGTTTATTTGTATAATTGAACCAGCTCACAAGGACATATTTCCTTTCAACTCAGTGGCGGCCAGAATTTTTTCTTTCCCTATCTTCCCTTTCCCTATATTTACTCTGTAAATATTTCCAGACTGATTTTGGTGTAATCTAGATATTGAGATTGGAGCCCATGGAATCAGAGAAAAGGGATGACAGAGAAGGAGAAAAAAAAAGTTTATTTCTTTTTTATATATGGCTCACTGTTAATTCTTAATTAGAAGTGACAGATGCTCCCCTGTAATGCTGTTCCCAACATGTTCTGTTTGCTTTGTTTGGCACTGCAAGATATATGATGACATCATAATGACCTTTCAAGACTCGTCCGGAAAGTGTTATTGGCATTTCAATGATTTATTGCATGTTGCAGTTGATTACCAAGCCATTTGTCAACATTTTATTTTGCTCTCTATAAAACTGTCTCCTGCATCACAGATGTTCATGGGCATGAAAGTTTAAACAAATACAATATATTGTTCCTGGTTGGCTTCTGCCTTCAATTCCAAGGCCCCAAAGCAAATTTGCTCAGCCCTTTGTAGACACCTGGGCTGTATGACTAACTGGGAAAAAATACAAATGTTGTAGCGCACATTTGGCAAGGGCTAAAGGGGATTGTTTTTGCTGCAAATCTCTAATCCATGATTAATATGGATAATGTAATACTTGTGAAAATCAAAGAAAGTTAGGTTATAAATTTTGGCATCTAAATCCTTTCATTATGCAGTGATGTCCGTTCCAAAGCACACCATAGAAACATCAACTCAATCGTATTTTCAAGCTGAGTTATTCTGTATTGGACGAAGAAGTTTGATTGTTCAAGCATTTAATGGAAACATGCTAATTTTGCCCTTTCAAACTGTTATGTTTCCTTTTCAAAATGTGTACAGTTACTGGCTTATTCTGTTTGAAAAACCAAACAGCTCTTTCCCATCAATTTAGATTCAAAACTTAATAATACTGATGGCAATTAGCTGTTCTGCAACTTTCTATACCATTTCCCCCCCTTCTGTTCAATCATGACTGATTCTGAGAGTGCCTGGAGAAGTCATCACAATTTCCTTGGCAAGGTTTTTTGGAAATGGTTGCCATTGCCTTCTTCCTAGGGCTGAGAAAAAGTGACTAGCCCAAGGTCACCCAATGTAAGGACCAGTTTCTCCCCACCCTTCCAAGAAAGTACAAACTCTTGAGAACTTTGTATTTCAAAAGGAATCTTTTACTGAAAGGGATGAAAGCAAGTCAAAAACTCAAAGCAGGCTCTGGGGTCCCTCAACGCATGCAGTTCAGGATAAAGGAAATTAGGAACCCCTGCCCACCTTCTGATGTGGATTCCAGCCAATCCGCAGGTGTGAATACAAATTGCATCAGCCTCTCTGAGAAACAGATACAAAGAGTTTCTCAGGGTTCTTTTTACAATCCACTCGTTTCCCCTTTTTCCCAAGGTGTGAGATTTCTTCAGGGATTCCTGGAGCCAGGCAATGGTTATAAAGTTTATACAAAGAGGATCAGGCAAGAAATTGGATACTCAGGAAAAGACCTAAATGTGACACTACAAATCCCCCCTTTCTTCCACGAAGAATGGCAGATACACGGATCTGACACCCAACTGTCTTTGTGTTGTGTCTGCGCCCCCCTGAGGGGACAGAACACTTTGTAGCCAGGGCAGGACTAGAACTCTTTCAGGTTCTTGCTGGATGCCTTAACCAGTTCTTTGTAGCTGCAGTAAAAATATTATTTCACTTTTGTGCCACCTGTGCAGATCAGTGTGTGTGTGTGTGTGTGTGTGTGTGTGTGTGTGTGTGTGTAATATGCACTGCCCTTTGGACACATATGTACACACATATAATGTATCATGGGAAAAAGCTGCAGAGTAAATGTTGAACCCTGGATGGAATAAATTCAAGTTGGTCTTTGTACTAGGGAGAGGATAAGACCACCAGGATGTGATTCTGAGGTCTCAATGTTCCTTCTGGAATCCTTCTTTAATATGCATTGCATGACTTAATTTATTTTCAAATTAAACACTGAATTAAAAAAAAAACAGAAAAGAGAAAAATACTCCATCCGTCAAATTGCCAAAGCCTTTTATGAGAGTGACAAAAGAACAACCAAACTTTAATAGGACCTTTCAGTACCTGAAAAAAACTATTTTATTGCTACTGGGACTGACAAACCAATTGCAAATACTGATTAAGCTGTAAAGTTACAATAGCATTAAAAAATAATGCGTGGTATATATATATATATCTCAAGTGTTTTTCTGTTGAAGCACCTGGTCTACCCCAATATGGAAGGGAGCATACTGCTTCCCTTTTGCCTTTCACATATTTTTATTTATTTATTTTTTATTTTTATTTGCATTTATATCCCGCCCTTCTCCGAAGACTCAGGGCGGCTTACACCATGTTAGCAATAGTCTTCATCCTATTTATATATTTATATACAAAGTCAACTTATTGCCCCCAACAATCTGGGTCCTCATTTTACCTACCTTATAAAGGATGGAAGGCTGAGTCAACCTTGGGCCTGGTGGGACTAGAACCTGCAGTAATTGCGGGCAGCTGCTGTTAATAACAGACTGCATTAGCAGTCTGAGCCACAGAGGCCCTACTCCCTATACAGGGAGTAGCTTTTGCTACCCACTAGCCAAACTCAGGGCAGCTAGCTATCTGGAAAAGACAATCTGTGTGTCTCCTGATACCCCTAAACTGCTGAAAGAGATCTGACAAGGCATCTATGGAAACTGTTGTGCAATAAAATAAAATAAAAATGAAGCACTGTATCAAGGGTTAGTATTGTCAGGTAATTATACTAATGAGAAATTCCTTGGTAATGTTTAACATTGTGCTTTAAGCCTTCTTTTAAAGGTGGTGGTGCAGTGGTTAGAATGCAATATTGCAGACTAACTCTGCTCACTGCCAGGAGTTCGATTGTCACCGGTTCAAGGTTGATTCAGCCTTCTAAGGTTGGTAAAATGAAGACTCAGTTGGGAGCAATATGCGGACTCTGTAAATTGCTTGGAGAGTACTGTAAAGCACTGTGAAGTGGTATATAAGTCTAAGTGCTATTGCTATTCTTGTAATTTTTCAGTGAACTTTCCATTCCTGCATATCCAATGAAAGAGGGTTCTATTACGGGTAGTTTTCAACTTAAAACAGTTCATTTAGTGACCATTGAAGTTACACTGCACTGCAAAAGGGACATGACTTTTTCTCATTTTCAACCATTGCAGCACTCCCATTGTCACATGATAAAAATTTGGATGCTTGGCAAATGGCTCATATGCATGATGGACTGCACGACCCCAGGACACGTTGCAGTGTCCTGGGGTCATGCAATCACATTTTGAGGCCTCTGACAGCCAAGTCAATGGGGAAGTTGGATTCCCTTAACAACCATGTTACTACCTTAACAACTGCAGAGATTCACTTAACAAGAAAGGTCGTAAAATAGGGCAAAACTCACTTAGCAACTGTCTTGCTTAGCAATGGAAATTTTCGGCTCCATGGTGGCTGTAAGTCGAGGATTATCTGTATTTTTATTTTGAATTGACTTGATTGTTAAATGTGGCAAAGGCTGCTACTGTTGGTAATGGTTTCTGGTTTTACCTTGTTCCAGAATTCTGAAAAATTCTTGGCTGTCCAAGATTTCTAATGCAAAATAGCCCTATGGGAGGAGCTATTCTCAGAAATTATACCTTGGAAGTTAAGGGATTCTAGACCAGGGGTCTCCAACCTTGGTCCCTTTAAGACTTGTGGACTTCAACTCCCAGAGTTCCTCAGCCAGCTTTGCTGGCTGAGGAACTCTGGGAGTTGAAGTCCACAAGTCTTAAAGGGACCAAGGCTGAAGACCCCTGGTCTAGACCAAGGAAGATGCAGACTACTAGAAAGTTACTTTTCTCCCATGAAATATAAAACCTGATAAAAGATGTCTAAAATCCTCATAAACTGTCCTGCAAATTTCATTAAAATGTTTTCCATGAAAAAAAGGAGAAAGTAAATCATTTTTTTCATAAAGTTGCTTGAAGACTGATAGAATAAATACGCCTCATAATTATTATTTTTTTCTGAATGGCCTTTTATATTTTGCTGACCATGTTGGAATAGTAAGCGATGCTGTCTACTCAAGTTAGGATAAATAATTAATTTGGAATCAGAGATTCTTAAAAAAAAACACCTCTTAATCTTCTTCTCTGAGTAAAAACACAATAAATGTAATCATACAAAAGTACAATAATTGTATAACAATTATAAAAATGGCATTTGTTTTTCTCCCAAACCATCAATAGGTTGGCTGGCATTAAAAGATAGAAGTCTGCTATTAGAGAAGTCATTAGAAAACAATCCTTTTTCTGAAGTTGTCCTTAGGTCAGGTTCAAAAATCAAAGTCTACTTTAAAGATCAAGAACTGTTGAGCTTGAAAGACAAAAGGAGAGCTTTGCAGTTACCCATTTGTTGTTAGCATCAGAATGACAGAGAGATTGAAGAAAACTTGTTTCAGTTTTCCAAAACACACCTTATGCTTTTTATTTAAACTCTAGAATTAAATTCTTTATTCAAAAAAATGTCATTATATTTCAGACAAATCTCTGTTCCCATTTGAGTCATAGATTTCCTCCTTGTAGATATGATGTATAAATTAGAGCTACCTTATCAGAGGCGGGTTTCAAAATCCGTTGCTACCAGTTCGCTTGTGGACACGCACATGCTCGCACATGCAAAATGTCCAGGTGGGTGGGCGGAGCCTCCCACTGCTATTGGTTCGCCTGATCCGGGGAAAACTGGTACCATATTTAATCTGCAGTCATCCTGATAACCATGAGATCTTATTAGAGACCTACAGGAAATGCCAAATTTTAGTACTAATGTGGTCATCTGGATTTGGGTAGGAATTAGATCTAGCATTAGTGGACACCAGCATCTGGTGCATGAAACCAAAACTGCTGAAATGTTTCTGCTCAGATATAAAAGAACTAATAATACAGAAAAGACCTCGGCATAACATGGCATATGACATAGTAGTTCCTCTTGAAAAAAATACCTTGATTGACCCACAAAACAACTTTCCATATGACAGGAAATTCAACCTGTCAGTCATTCAACAACATTTTCTCTCTCCTACTTTTCAACCATGCTTCCTCTATAAATGAAAAAAAAAATGGATTAAGCAAATTCAGATTGCTCTGTTCAGAATTCCACTTCACCTTGGAAGAGCTACAGAATCCCTTTTGTTAGATTCGGGCAATAACGAGGCAGGAGACCAGATGAGTGACAACAGCTCTTTAGTTTATAGTGAACCCAGCAGCGAACAACAGAAAAACCCCTCTTTATATACAGTTCAGTCGGAGGCAGCGGCCAATCAGCAACGTGCTATTTCCCGCTCTAATTTCCCTCCAAAACTCTTAAAGATACATTACACTCCTTCCCTCCCAGAAAACATTTTACCCCTATTTACATGAAATTAGCATCTTATTTCTCTACGTAGTCACGCAAGTAGACTGGGCGTCTCCTAACTCTTCGGACCTGCAATTCATTCTCTGGGAGTGAAGTCCACAGTCTTAAAGGACCAAGGCTGAAGACCCTGGTCTAGACCAAGGAAGATGCAGACTACTAGAAAGTTACTTTTCTCCCATGAAATATAAAACCTGATAAAAGATGTCTAAAATCCTCATAAACTGTCCTGCAAATTTCATTAAAATGTTTTCCATGAAAAAAAGGAGAAAGTAAATCATTTTTTTCATAAAGTTGCTTGAAGACTGATAGAATAAATACGCCTCATAATTATTATTTTTTTCTGAATGGCCTTTTATATTTTGCTGACCATGTTGGAATAGTAAGCGATGCTGTCTACTCAAGTTAGGATAAATAATTAATTTGGAATCAGAGATTCTTAAAAAAAAACACCTCTTAATCTTCTTCTCTGAGTAAAAACACAATAAATGTAATCATACAAAAGTACAATAATTGTATAACAATTATAAAAATGGCATTTGTTTTTCTCCCAAACCATCAATAGGTTGGCTGGCATTAAAAGATAGAAGTCTGCTATTAGAGAAGTCATTAGAAAACAATCCTTTTTCTGAAGTTGTCCTTAGGTCAGGTTCAAAAATCAAAGTCTACTTTAAAGATCAAGAACTGTTGAGCTTGAAAGACAAAAGGAGAGCTTTGCAGTTACCCATTTGTTGTTAGCATCAGAATGACAGAGAGATTGAAGAAAACTTGTTTCATTTGATCAGTTTTCCAAAAAACACACCTTATGCTTTTTATTTAAACTCTAGAATTAAATTCTTTATTCAAAAAAATGTCATTATATTTCAGACAAATCTCTGTTCCCATTTGAGTCATAGATTTCCTCCTTGTAGATATGATGTATAAATTAGAGCTACCTTATCAGAGGCGGGTTTCAAAATCCATTGCTACCAGTTCGCTTGTGGACACGCACATGCTCGCGCACATGCAAAATGTCCAGGTGGGTGGGCGGAGCCTCCCACTGCTATTGGTTCGCCTGATCCGGGGAAAACTGGTACCATATTTAATCTGCAGTCATCCTGATAACCATGAGATCTTATTAGAGACCTACAGGAAATGCCAAATTTTAGTACTAATGTGGTCATCTGGATTTGGGTAGGAATTAGATCTAGCATTAGTGGACACCAGCATCTGGTGCATGAAACCAAAACTGCTGAAATGTTTCTGCTCAGATATAAAAGAACTAATAATACAGAAAAGACCTCGGCATAACATGGCATATGACATAGTAGTTCCTCTTGAAAAAAATACCTTGATTGACCCACAAAACAACTTTCCATATGACAGGAAATTCAACCTGTCAGTCATTCAACAACATTTTCTCTCTCCTACTTTTCAACCATGCTTCCTCTATAAATGAAAAAAAAATGGATTCAGCAAATTCAGATTGCTCTGTTCAGAATTCCACTTCACCTTGGAAGAGCTACAGAATCCCTTTGATCCAAGACAAACTTGGAGTGAATCAGCTAGATTGCCAACAGCTCCTAATTCTCTAACTCAATGTTTTAACCTTGGCAACTTTAAGGTATATGGATTTCAACTCCCAGTATTCTCAAGCCAGTTCTAATTGAAAGCAAAGATTAGAACCTGCTCCCAGTTCATGTGTTCTCAATTCATCTGTTTCCCAGAATATGGTTTCTGGGTAGTATGATGAAGACAGACCTTTACAGAGCTATTGCTCTGGCTGTTAATTAGGGTCAGGCTCACTAAACCCTTATACTGATTTCTTGGGATGAAGAAAATCTATTATATCACTGATCTTTGTTCCATTGATTATCACAGATTCTAGAATGCATTCATCTCATTAATGGCAGATTGTTGTTGTTAGTTGCGAAGTCGTGTCCGACCCATCGCTACCCCATGAACAACGTTCCTCCAGGCCTTCCTATCCTCTACCATCCTCTGGAGTCACTCTGGATTCCATCCAGCCACCTCATTCTCTGTCGTCCCATTCTTCTTTTGCCCTCAATCTTTCCCAGCATTAGGCTCTTCTCTAGTGAGTCCTTCCTTCTCATTAGGTGGCCAAAGTATTTGAGGTTCATCTTCAGGATCTGGCCTTTTAAAGAGCAGTCAGGGTTGATCTCCTCTAGAACTGACTTTTTTGTTCGCCTTGCAGTCCAAGGGACTTGCAGGAGTCTTCTCAGCACCAGAGTTCAAAGGCCTCAATTCTTTGGCGCTCAGCCTTTCTTATGGTCCAACTTTCATAGCCATACATTGCAACTGGGAAAACCATAGCCTTGACTCTACGCACTTTTGTTGGCAGGGTGATGTCTATGCTTTTTAGTATGCTGTCTAGATTTGCCATAGCTTTCCTCCCCAGGAACAAGCATCTTTTAATTTCTTGGCTGCAGTCCCCATCTGCGGTGATCTTGGAACCCAGGAAAATAAAAACTGTCACTACCTCCATTTCTTCCCCATCTATCTGCCAGGAATTGAGAGGGCCAGATGCCATGATCTTAGTTTTCTTAATGTTGAATTTCAAGCCAACTTTTGCACTCTCCTCCTTCACCCGCATCAAGAGATAGATAGACATTTACCATATCCTGAATGTGATCCAGATTTTTGCATCATAGATATGGTAGGTCTAGTAAAATTGGACAGAAGGAATCAGGATCATTCATAAGGTTGTAACAGAACATTTATTGAAGCCTATATGCAAGAATCTGGTCAACAAAAGTTCAACATTAAATTGACACCAGATAAGGGTTAACGTAAGTTGGGAGGGGTTAGACTTGGAGCACTTGTGGGAACACAATGACTTTAAGCTGATGACATGCTTAACTCCACCCGCCAGCTCTGCCTGCCCTTTTCCTACAAATAGGTGGACACAAAACAGTAACAAGTTTCTCCTCTGATGCCCAGAATATTTCATTTGCAGGACAACTCTCATTTGTTTTGATTAAGTCACCCAAGGCCAACATCTCAGCATGATTGTGAAATAAAATATAGGAAGTCACTCTGTTCATCCAGCAAATGATATAATGAGTTCTGCCAACAAGAAAAACATGTCTCCTTTTCTCTTTTGCTACAGCATTTTATTTGTGATGGGAGAAATTCAAAGACAGGTATGTGATTTACCTAGAGAGTTGCTGAGCAAGAGAGTAATATTTGTACTGTCACATTGAGCAATAATGGAAAATGTCACATTCTCTATATCTGGGCAAAAGTCATCTGTGATACATTTTCATTCTGATATTGGAGGCTTTGCTGTCTAAGTCAGGGCTCTGGGCTTCTTTGATCCTTCCACATAAAATGAAAATTGTGCTGAGTATTAGTGCTGTCAGAGAGCTTCAATGGCAAAGATGCTGACTCCTGATGCTTATAAGTGAGTCCTTGGGACATTTTGCAGGGTCAGGCCTTATTCTGTGAGCATCAGTGGCTAACAGCACTCTTGCCACACAGTAATCAATTCACAACATTATAATTCTTCACAGAAAGATCCTTTAGATGCCCTAACCCTACACAATACTTATTCTGTTCTTTCAAGAATAGGGAAGATTGTGTCTCTGAGTACTAGTGTGTCAGCAGATATCTTCCTTGCACCAGAGCAGTTTCCTTTCCCTACATGCCTGGCATGCAAAACATATTGATGGTCTTTGCACTATCTTTGTTTAAAGAGGTATATAAGGGAGGTCCTCATGGTCATGCGCCTCCTGAAAAACATATTCCTGGAGACTTCACAAAGTTCTTAACAAATTGTAGATGTTAATGCGTCAGAAGAGACAAGATAATAAATACTTGATGGGGCAATAGTCCAATTCATCATATTTAAAATTGCCAGAACCAAGGAAGAAATGTAGAATTATTTCTTAGCAGTGTTCTTTATGGTTCCTCACCTATAGACAGAATCTTGCCAAATTAAAGCAACTACTTGCGGCATTAAATATATACTCTGAGAAGTTATAGGGTTAAGCTGTCTTGACCAATCAAAGTATCTAAATTTACTGCCTGGTGGCCTTCTGGAATGCAGTCTCTCCCTCATTGCAGTCAGTAAGTTAGTAACACAGTTATTAAGTGAATCTTAAAGGTCTCAAAAGGTGATTGCATGACCCTGGGACACTGCAGCCATTATAAACACATGCCAGTTGCCAAATGTCCAAATTTTGATCATGTGACCACAAGGATTGCTACAACAGTATAAATGTGACAAATGGTCATAACTCACTTTATTCAATGCTGTTGCAATTTTGAACAGTCATTAAATGAATGATTTAAGCCAAGGACTATCTGCAATTAGAACAAAAGTTACCCATCATTTCATATGAGTTAGTTTTCAAGCATCATCCTGAATTTTCAATTACCCGTTGAGACATTCATTGTTAATCGGTTAACAAATCTTCAAAATCCAGTGTGGGTTGCATTGATCTGTTATTACATATTGCAGCAATGACCATGCAAGTGGCAAATAATTTGGCCTATATTTTCCAAAGCTTGTTGGAGACATCAAGAAGTCTCATCCTGATTAAAAATGTATCTGGCCCCAAAAGGATAAACTGGATATTTCAGATATATTTCAGGGCTGTCATATCCCTATGAAGTTATTACTAGTATGAAGTCCAAGAAAATTCATCATTTGGATGGGAAGTAGTTTTTCTTTTTACATTGACTTGGGGTGCATATGAAAATCTTTCTGAGTAGGTATTCCGGTGATTTTTCAGTAAGCATACCTTCATTTAAAAAATAGATTGACTAACATATTAATCAGTGATTAGCACGTTCATTCAATTATAATCTTACCCCTTCCCATGGGTCTTGAACATATTGTTCAACTTTTATAGTTGTCCCATGTTAATTTATTTAAATATGCTTTATTTTTTAATGAAGGAAATAAAATGAAGGAACCACAATAATATTAATAAAATGCAGTTACAGTCCTCAAGAAACTTACATCCTACCACCATACAATGGAACTCATTTTTCCACATGCCCTTTCATTAAGCAAGCAAGTTTTAAAGTTTTTTGGAATCCCAGAAGGGTCAGAGCTATCTGAATTACAGTGAGAATCATATCCCATAGGCAGCTGCTGCAACAGAGAAGGCACCTTTCAAGTTCTCATAGTTTGACACTATTTCAAACAGAGCTGTGGGGGTGCAGTGCTTAGAATTCAGTATTGCAGGCTAATTCTGCTGACTGTCAGCAGTTTGACTCTGACTGGCTCAGCCATGATTGACACAGCCTTCCATCCTTCTGAGGTTGGTAAAATGAGGACTGAGATTGTTGGGGGCAATGCACCCAGAACTGCCTCTGCTATAGCGGTTTGGACCAGCTGCAACTTGTGACCCCTCTTCAAGGGCAGCCCCATGTAGAGCAAATTGGAGTAGTCTAACCAGGAAGTAACTAAACCATGAGTGATCACATCCAGAGCCTTCTAATACATTAAGTGGATCCACAGCCTGCAGGCTGAATCTGGCTCACAATGAGGTCAGATCTGGCTCGCATGGCCATTCTGGAAACTGTAAAGGGCTGGCCTATGTTGCTTTGGCCTAGCCCACACCATCCCAGCAGGAGCGCATGCGCACAGGAGGAGGCAGGTGCACACCCACACAGGCCCAGCTCGCTGCCACCGCATGCAGGGCAACAAAAGTAGTCAGTGGGACTACGGTAAAGAAAATAGTTGAGATCTTCCAACTTCACAATATCTTTTGTTTTACGTGAGAAGTTGGAAGGTCGCAACTATAGTCCCACAGATTACTTTTGTTGCCCTGCATGCGGAGGAGGTGAATGGAGGTGGAAAGCAGATTACTGAGGGATGTGGCTGCCTGGGGAGGGGTTTTTGGCATGGGTGACCTGGCTGAAGAACCCACAGGTAAGCAGGTACAGAGCAGGTGGGAAAAGCTCCTTGCTTCATCCTCCACAGACACCCTACCACCTTGCTTGGTTCTTCTTCATTCTTCACCACTTCTCCTTGCTCACTGCCATAACGGAGCAGGAGGCTTGGCAACACACTGGTGCAGTGGCCACAAAGCAAGGAGATGGGGGTTTGATGATGAAGCAAGGTGGGGGTTCGGAGCTGCCCCTCATGCCCTGCACTGTCTTACCTGAGTGCCCTGCAGCCAGGCCATCAACAACCTGACAACTGCTTCATCTTGTGGAACTCCAGGACCCCAGTTACATTGCTCAGCCTCTTGCGCCGTTATGGTGATGAGCAAGGAGAAGTGGGCCAGTGGCCACATGGGGTCCTGGACAGGGTTTCTGGAGTCACCACCATGAGGTCAGGCAATTATCAGGACATTGATGGCCTGGCTGTGAGGCCCTCAGGTAAACCAATGCACAGGGGAGTTCCACGCCATCTGCCTTACTTCATCTTCCACCCCCCTACTGCCTCACTTTGTGGCTGTCACATCTGTCAGGGTTCCAAGGAATACCCACAACGAAATAAAGCTCTGAGGCCTGAGATTCCACAAAGTTCCAATTTATTAGAGATGTCATTTGGCACATCTGGGAAAACCCAAATCTGAAAACTTCCAGGTTTTCCACACCCAGCTGACAGTTCACAGCCCTGCCCCACACCCACAAGATCATCACATTGTCCAATCTACTCTTCACACTCAACTAGATACAATCTCCAACAGTCACCAGCAGGTGCAGGCAAAATGTCCTTGAATACGGAATGTTATTATGACTAACTTTCTACCACTCCAACAACAACCCCCTCCCAATTTCCCCAGCTAAAATATGTGGCAGTTAAGAAACAAGAAAGAAAATTGTCTTTCAAAACTGATAGGCTCCCCACAGCCCCAAGGAAAGGGACACATCCTGGAATGAGATTGAAGTCGGGGTTAACCCTATTAGCACATTAACCACCTTTCCCACTACCACACAGGAGGATCCTTAGGCTTATCAGGGAAATGAGAAGTGGAAATAAGAAAGCAGCCAAATGAGAAGCACCCCACTGCCCAGGCACTGAAGTGCCACCACTGCTGTCAGAGCAGGACAGAGAAGAGAGAGGGAGAGAGGGAGGGAGAGAGTTCTGATCCAACCTCTGTTTGTGTATTTGTGTGTGTGTGAGAGAGAGAAAGTGTTTGTGGGGGGAGAGACCGATCCAATCTGATCCAACCTCGGAGAGTTAGACCAGGGGCTGGGAACGGTATGCTTCAGTGTCTGGCCGGCGGGGTGCTTCTCATTCAACTGCTTTCCCTCTTTATTCTCCCTGCTCCTCCAAACTTATTTTCTTTTTTTTGTTCTTTGTGGTGGGAAGATATAGCTATTTGGGTGGGTAGATTCACTTCAGGTTTTTTTTTTTTTCATTTGGCACTACCCACAAGGAAGGAATAGTTGGAGAAGATGATGGACCTTGCTGAGACGGCTACTCAAAGAAGTCAATTTAATTATTTGATCAGAGAGAAGACAATATCTATGTTTATTGCTGATTAGAAACTTCTTATGGATTTTTTGTGTAAAACAAAAAACTCAATTTATGATTTATGGATTAGACAGGATAGATTATAGAAAGAGTAAGAGGTAAAATTATAATTGTATTTGTAGATGTAGTAAACAAGATCAGAAGCTGCTTCTTGGTATCTTTTTTCTTTCTTTCTATTTTTCTTGTATTTTCTCCCTGCACTTTTCTTGCACTTTTGCCTTTCTTTGATTCTTTTATTTTTTCTTATCTTTCTTTCTTTTTCTTCATTTATTAGATATATATTATATATATAATTTATGTATGCATATGTACACACACACACACACATATGTGTTGTACACATACAACATATACATATACATATTTGTTGTTGTTTATTATTTATTTATTATTTATTATTTAAATTTGTATACCGCCCTTCTCCCGAAGGACTCAGGGCGGTTCACAGCCAAGTAAAAATACATAATACACTATAAATACAATTAAAATACAATTAAAAAAACTTATTAAATTGGCCAGAATTAAAATTTAGAAATAAAACCCATTAAAAACCCATAAACTTAAAAAAAACTAACCCAGTCCAGCGCAGGTGAATAAGTGAGTTTTAAACTCATGCGAAAGGTTCGGAGGTCCGGAAGTTGACGAAGTCCTGGGGAGTTCGCTCCAGAGGGTGGGAGCCCCACAGAGAAGGCCCTTCCTGGGCGCCGCCAGACGACACTGTCGCTACCGACGGCACCCTGAGGAGTCCCTCTGTGAGAGCGCACGGGTCGGTGAGAGGTATTCGTAGCAGCAGGCGGTCCCGTAAGTAACCCGGCCCTATGCCATGGAGCGCTTTAAAGACGCTCACCAACACCTTGAAGCGCACCCGAAGGCCACAGGTAGCCAGTGCAGCCTGCGAGGATAGGTGTCACTCGGGAGCCACGAGGCTCCTCTATCACCCGCGCAGCTGCATTCTGACTAACTGTAGCCTCCGGATGCCCCTCAAGGGAGCCCCATGTAGAGAGCATTGCAGTAGTCCAGACGAGACGTCACAAGGGCGTGAGTGACTGTGCACAAGGCATCCCGGTCTAGAAAGGGGCGCAACTGGCGCACCAGGCGAACCTGGTGGAAAGCTCTCCTGGAGACGGCCGTCAAGTGGTCTTCAAAAGACAGCCGGTCATCCAGGAGAACGCCCAAATTGCGCACCCTCTCCATCGGGGCCAATGACTCGCCTCCCGACAGTCAGCCGCGGACTCAGCTGACTGTACCGGGTGCCGGCATCCACAGCCACTCCGTCTTGGAGGATTGAGCTTGAGCCTGTTTCTCCCCATCCAGACCCGTACGGCTTCCAAACACCGACAGCACGATAGCTTCATTGGGGTGGCCCGGTGTGGTACAGCTGGGTGTCATCAGCGTACAGCTGGTACTCACACAAGCCACTGATGATCTCATCCAGCGGCTTCATATAGATGTTGAACAGAAGGCGAAAGAATCAACCCGCGGCACCCCACAAGTGAGGCGCCGCGGGTGACCTCTGCCCCCGCCAACACCGTCTGCGGCCGATCGGAGAGATAGGAGGAGAACCACCGATAAACGGTGCCTCCCACTCCCAATCCCTCCAACCGGCGCAGCAGGATACCATGGTTGATGGTATCGAAAGCCGCTGAGAGGTCTAATAGGACCAGGGCAGAGGAACAACCCCTATCCCTGGCCCTCCAGAGATCATCCACCAATGCGACCAAAGCCGTCTCAGTGCTGTAACCGGGCCGGAAGCCGGACTGGAACGGGTCCAGATAGACAGTTTCCTCCAGATGCAAGGGAAACTGATATGCCACCATACTCTCTACAACCTTCGCCGCGAAGCGAAGGTTGGAGACCGGACGATAATTACGATAATTACCTAAAACAGCCGGGTCCAGGGAAGGCTTCTTGAGGAGGGGCCTCACCACCGCCTCTTTCAAGGCGGCCGGAAAGACTCCCTCCAACAAGGAAGCACTTGTAATCCCCTGGAGCCAGCCTCGTGTCATCTCCTGAGTGGCCAGCACCAGCCAGGAGGGGCACGGGTCCAGTAAACACGTGGTGGGATTGTTAGTTGCGAAGTCATGTCTGACCCATTGCAACCCCATGGACAATGTTCCTCCAGGTCTTCCTGTCCTCTACCATCCTCTGGAGTCCCCTTAAGCTCACACCTACTGCTTCAATGATTCCATCCAGCCACCTCGTTCTCTGTCGTCCCATTCTTCGTTTGACCTCAATCTTTCCCAGCATTAGGCTCTTCTCCAGTGAGTCCTTCCTTCTCATTAGGTGGCCAAAGTATTTGAGTTTCATCTTCAGGATCTGGCCTTTTAAAGAGCAGTCAGGGTGGATTTCCTCTAGGACTGACCTGTATGATCGCCTTGCAGTACAAGGGACTCTCAGGAGTCTTCTCCAGCACCAGAGTTCAAAAGGCTCAATTCTTTGGTGCTCAGCCTTTCTTATGGCTTTCACAGCCATACATTGCAACTGATAAAACCATAGCCTTTTGTTGGCAGGGTGATGTCTCTGCTTTTTAGAATACTGTTTAGATTTGCCATAGCTTTCCTCCCCAGGAGCAAGCATCTTTTAATTTCTTGGCTGCAGTCTCCCATTTGAGATGATATTGGAGCCCAGGAAAATAAAATCTGTTACTACCTCCAGTTCTTCCCCATCTATTTGCCAGGAATTGAGAGGGCCAGATGCCATGATCTTAGTTTTCTTAATGTTGAGTTTCAAGCCAACTTTTGCACTCTCTTTCTTCACCGGCATCAAGAGACTCTTTAGTTCCTCTTCACTTTCTGCCATTAGAGTGGCATCATCTGCATATCTGAGGTTGTTGATATTTCTCCCAGCAATCTTAATTCCAACTTTTGATTCATCTAGCCCTGCCTTTCTCGTGATGTGCTCTGCATATAAGTTAAATAGGCAGGGTGATAGCATATAGCCTTGCTGGACTCCTTTCCCGATTTTGAACCAATCAGTGGTTCCGCGTCCAGTTCTCACTGTTGCTTCTTAATCCGCATACAAGTTTATCAAGAGACAAATAAGATGGTCTGGTTGCCACAATTTGTTGTGATCCACACAATCAAAGGCTTTAGCATAGTCAATGAAGCAGAAGTAGATGTTATTCTGGAACTCCCTAGCTTTCTCCATGATCCAGTGTATGTTGGCAATTTGATCTCTAATTCCTCTGCCTCTTCGAAATCCTGCCTGTACCCAGATCTGATAGTTCTTGATCTACATACTGCTTAGCCTAGCTTGTAGGATTTTAAGCATAACTTTACTAGCATGTGAAATGAGTGCAATGGTGTGATAATTTGAACATTCTTTGGCATTGCCTTTCTTTGGAATTGGAATATAAACTGACTTTTTCCAATCCTGTGGCCACTGTTGAATTTTCCAAATTTGCTGGCAAATTTTAGCACTTTTACTGCATCATCTTTTAAGATTTTGAATAGCTCAGCTGAAATACTGTCATCTCCACTAGCTTTGTTGTTGCTCAGATTTCCTAAGGCCCATTTGACTTCACATACATATACAGATACCTATACCTATACCTATACCTATACCTATTCATATACATACACATACACATATACATACACACATACATACATGTATATGTGGGGAAACAAAAAAAGAGAAAAGATAGGAAGAAAAAAGAAAAATAGAAAAAAGAAAAGAAAAAAATAAATAATATATATATGAAGAAATGGGTTGAGAGGGCTTGTAGCAGGACCTGGCCACACTGGGTGAGGCCAGCGGGAGCACCCCGATTCAAGGAGCGATGTGGGAACTGCAATGGGAAGTGCCACAACCACCGCGCTGCCAGAGTTCCAAAGAATGGGGATTCCCGCCGCCATCGCGCAGCCAATCCCTGGCTGGCCTTCCGGAGCCACCTCAGAGTAAGTGGGATGCCACAGCACTTCGGCCCAGGGCCAACAGGGTGGACTATGGCCCAGTCGACATTCACTTTTCTGAGCCAAGGGCCCGTGGCTCAAGAGACTGGAATGGCCACCGTTTACCACTGGATCCCAAGTCACTCGATGCCCAGCCTGATGCAGAATGGCAGCCCAACTGTGGTTCCCCACTGTTCTGGGACGACTGCTCTCCCAGCCATCAAAACAGGCCATGGAGTCCCCATCCAGCCACCCAGGGACGGGACCCTGCCAGGCCCGCAGCCACTGCAGGGGATGGGATTCTCACCGGTGAACCAGATCCCTCCCAGGTGGCCTTACTACCCAGAATGGGATGGGTGCAGTGCCAGTGGATGCTGCTGCAGATGCAATTTCCATAGCAAGGACCTGGCCAGCCACCAGTGCCCGCTGTGACACCTCCCCCTTCCGAGCAACTTTCGATAGAACCCCGGGGAAGCTGGCATATTTCCTGAACCGTGTTTGGGCCCACATCGACCAATATAGGAACCAGTACTCCTCTGACCAGGAGTTGATTTCAGCCATCTCAGAGGACATGAATGAGGGGGAGGTGTCAGAGTGGATAGCCGAACTTCACAATGAGGGGGAACCAGAGCTAGATGACGTGGATGGGTTCATTCAGTTGATAAGAGTGAGGTTCAGCAACATCGCCCAGCAAGAGGAAGCAGAGTTCCAAATCACCACACTAAGGCAGGATGGGAGGGCTGCCAAGGAGCTAATGTGGGAATTTTCAGAGACTTGCTGGGAAGCTAAGAGACTGGCCAGAGAGATTGGTGGTCAATACTTTCAAAAATGCATTGGATCCAGACCTGCAACTGGCCTGTAGTGTAAGAAGGACTCCAAATACAGGTATGGTATGAGAACGTGGTAGTGCTGGATTTGGACCTCCACCCCCCAAAAAAGCCGACTGCAGAGAGACTGGCCAAATGGCCCCTCAGCCACTGCATGCTGCCAAAAAAGCCTGAGGAGCCACCACCCACAAAACCTGGGACCATCAAATGCTATTGGTGTGGTCAACAAGGCCACTAGGCATCCGAGTGCTTGGCACCAGCACCCATACCCTGAGCAAAGTCCCCTGCATGGGCTGGGCCAAAGAGGACCCTGAGGAAGTCGCTGGACAGGGGACGGAGTGCTAAGCCAACAACGGAGAGCCCCATCCAGCCCACAGAATTGGAGAAGAGCCCAGCCAAGAATTCTCCTCCCTCTTCTCTGGGGGAAAGCAGCAGTGAAGATGACCTGATGGTGAGTGGAGCCATCTATCCCTTTGCCCTTGAGATCATCCTAATGAGCCCTGAGACGGGGACTCATGGGGAGGTGGAGGTGGTCATAGACACAGGCTGCATGCGATGCCTAATCAGCCCCCACATTGTTGAGCAACTAGGCATATGCATGCACCCCCTACTCCAGCCCATCAGCTTTGAACAAGTGGCTGGTTCACTAATTGGTGGGGCGCTAGCCACCTGAGTCATGAAGCTCATCAGATTAGAGATGGGGCACCACAAAGAGCTCCTCCAGTTCATAGTCACTCCCAAAATAACAGACTCCATAATCCTGGGCCTCTCCTGGCTCAATAAATGGGGACCCACAATTTCCTGGGATGGCACCCACAGAAAGATAGTCATCGGACTGGGCCCATTGCCGCCAGTGAGGCATGGATACCCCACCCCGGAGATCGTGATCCAAAAAAGGACAGAACCCTCTGGAGCCAGCCACCCCAGCCTGGGACAACTCCCTGGGCAGCCAACAGGTGCCAAAGGAATACCAGGACCTGGGGGGTGTTCAGTGAGGAGGACTGCAACTTCCTCCCCCTTCATCGCCCAACTGACTGCGCCATAGAATTTGAGCCGGGGGTGAAACTACCCAAGTCAAAAATGTATTCAATGATGCCAACTGAGATGGGGGAATTGAGGAAGTACATAGATGCAAATCTGGTGCGGGGGTTCATAGAGCCCACCAAGTCCAAAGTGGCAGCCCTGGTGCTTTTTAGAGAAAAAAAGGACAGTGGAATGAGACTGCATAGATTTTCATGGAATTAATGCCGTATGCATGGAGAACACCTAACCCCTCCTTCTTATGAGGGCCATGCTCAACCACCTGTCAAAGGGCAAGGTGTTTCACCAAGCTGGACTTATGAGAAGTCTCATAATCCTACCGTATAAGGATTAGGGAGGGGATGAGTGGAGGACTGCATTCAATTGCCCGTTTGGATGCTTCCAGTTCAAGGTGATGCCATTTGGACTGCAAGGAGCCCCCGCCATCTTCATGCAGTTCATTAATGAGATGCTGCATGATCACCTGTATATGGGAGTTCTTGTCTAATTGGACAACATTCTTATATTCAATGAAACTCTGGAGGAACATGTCCGACAAGTGCTGAAAAGACTGCTCACTGCCAAGCTCTACATGAAGCTGTGCGAGTTCCACAAAACTTTGCTGGACTACTTAGGCTACCAAATTTCCAGTGAAGGCATAGAAATGGATCCCAGTAAAGTTAGGGCCATCTTGGACTGGCAACCCCCACGCACCTGAAGACAGCTTCAAAGCTTCCTGGACTTTGCCAACTTCTATAGGCAGTTCATCCCAGTGTTCGCTGAAGTGGCTATATCCCTGACTGAACTGTTGAAAACGGGGTCCCCAATAGTGAAGCTGAAGCCATCGCAGCCCATTGCCTGAACTATGGAGTGCCAAAGGGAATTTGAGAACCTAAAGGGCCAAACTCTTCATCAAACAAATCTATCGACTACATGGGGCTCCCTGCTGCATTATCTCAGCTAGAGGAGTCCAATTCGCTGCCAGGTTCTGGAGAGAGTTCCTGAGGTCCATCGGGCACACTCAGAGGCTTAGTTCAGCTTTCCATCCAAGCATGAATGGGGCCGCTGAACATACAAATTCCATGGTGGAACAATGCCACACATGCTATGTGGATTACCAAGAGGAGAACTGGGCAGAACTATTGCCGTTTGTTGAAGTGGCATATAACAACACTGTACATTCCAGCACAGAACTTACCCCTTTCCAAGTCACCAGCGTCATAGAATTTGTCCTATGCCCGAACTGCCGAGAGAGCCCCCCGACATTCATGTCATTAGCAGAATGGATGGAGTCCTATTGTAAAGATAATTAATCCTGTGACGGTGCAGCTAAGCCTCACCCACATATTGGGAAAAATACACCCCCTATTTCATTGCAGCTTTCTCAAAAAGGTGGTTGGGTCGAGCTTAAGACCCCAGACCCAACCACCCCCCTCCCATTGTAGTATAAGGGGAAGCTCACTATGAAGTAAAGAAAATATTGGACTCCAGATTGCATAGAAATCAATTGCAATACCTTATATGCTAGAAAGGGTACCCTTTCTCTGAAGCCACCTGGTTCAAGAGTTGGAACGTCAAAGCAGATAGGTTAATTAAGCAGCTCCATGATAAGTACCTGGACAAGCCAAAGGGTCCTCCTGGGGGGTGTTAATTGTGGATTAACTCCCCTTACTCTTGCTCTCTTTGCAGGACATGCTTCTCATTCGAGGGAGGGCTGCCTGTCAGGCCTGGAAGCCAAATTAGCTTGGTGCCTTCAGGATCCAGGCCTGCCACAATCCTACTGTGGGAAGTTGGGAGAGGGGATTACATGAGTGAAGTAGAATTAGCCATAACAAAACTTCGCAGAGAAGTTCTAGGCCATGGTGTCCGACAACTATGCAGAGAAGAACATGGAGGTTATCTTCTGTATGTGAAGGAATTGATTGGAGCAGTGGTGGACATGTGGGAGAAATAGGCAAGGTCTTGAACTTTCTTTTGGGTAAGGAAAACCTGGAAGATCTCAGATTCAGGTTTTCCCAGATATGCCAAAATGACATCTCCAATAAAAGTTAGCTTTGAGGAATTGTAAGCCTTGGAGTTTGATTTCATTGGGGGTGTTACTTGGAACCCTGACTACAGTTTGCTTTCAGAAGTTGTGGATGCTCCATCATTGGTAGCCTTTAAGAAGAGATTATCTGTGATCTGGGATCACATAAAGGGGGTTCCTTGCAGCTGGGGTGAAATCTACTTAACTTCCCTAGCGGTTTGGAAGTGCATGTGCACAAACAAACAGACAAATAAATATGCTATTTTCCACAGTCAGACTTTAGCCCTGGTAATTTATCATGTAGTTCTTGACATTGCCTTTCTTGGGGCTTTTTGAATTTCCCCCAAATAGGTTTTTCTGATTACAATTTAAACAGGTCAGCTAATGTTTCATAGGTCTTTTGGCTTCATCAGCACTAGGGCATCTGGCTAAAACACCTTCTCCAGTTTGACTTTGGAGACTTTGGCAATGATAGCTTTTTTTCTATCGTGCTTTGCTGTCAGATTCGCATCTGTTTCACGTCTGCACCACATTTAATGCTATCTGCTAAATTGCTCTGTTACTATGTAGTGAACTAATGATGCAGCAATTAAAAACACTTTGGGGTTATTGCTAATACGGCAGATCCATAAAGTATATTAAAAACTTTCATTAAGTAAAATCATATAATTAAAGAAATGTGATAAACAAACAGGTGCAAACAATTATGGTGATCTCTAAATAAACAGATCCTTGCAGAGTAGAGCAAAAGCAGGAAGTAGAACTGAAAGCTGTTTTCACTGTTCCTTATGAATAGCCGGACTCTGCAGGACTGATTCTATTAGTTGCAGTTATGTATTGGGATGAGTTTAGGAATTGAATACTTGTGTCCCTCTAGTTTCTGCTGAATGATCATTCTCAGCATCCTCCAACACAATCCAAATTGGCTAGGGATGCTGAGATTTGTAGTTTGGACTGTTTTGGAGGATCACTACTTCCCTTCTGTTTAGAATAGGAGCTTGTTTCAAAGTGGAGTCCCTGTTGTTCTCACAGCTTGGTTGTTTGCTTGCAGATGTGACATTACCCATCAGTAGAACTGAGTTACAGACATTTTCTTCTGTTGATCTGTTTCAAAGATTCTGTGGAAAAAGTGAGCTGGAGAAGTATGGAATCTAGTTTTACAGATGCATTTCTGGGAAGAAGATCCAGTCCAGAGAAAAACTCATTTCAGATAACATAACATTTTCTCATAGCTAAGCTTCAAAAAATCATAACAGAAACTAAGAGCTAAGCAAGAACAATATAATAACAGAATTGGAAGGAACCTTGGAGGTCTTCTAGTCCAACACCCTGGTCACGCAAGGAAACCCTCTACTATTTCAGACAAATGGTTATCCAATCTCTTTTTAAAAGCTTCCAGTGTTGGAGCATTCACAACTTCTGGAGGCAAGTTGTTCCACTGATTAATTGTTCTAACTGTCAGGAAATTTCTTCTTAGTTCTAGGCTGCATTTCTCCTTGATTAGTTTCCATCCATTATTTCTTGTCCTGCCCTCAAGTGCTTTGGACAATAGGTTGAGCCCCTCTTCTTTGTGGCAACCCCTGATATATTGGACCCCTGCTATCATGTCACTCCTAGTCTTTTTCATAAAACATTAAACATACCCAATTCCAGCAACTGTTCTTTATATGTTTTAGCCTCCAATTCCCTATTTATTTTTGTTGTGTGTTTTTTTTTTTGCACTCTTTCTAGAGTCTCAACATCTTTTTTACATCATGGTGACCAAAGCTGGATGCAGTATTCCAAGTGTGCCTTTACCAAGGCATTATAAAATGGTATTAACACTTTACATGATTTTAATTTTATCCCTCTGTTATAATAAAAGTGACAACTGTCCCCCCATATCTGCTATTTTTTATTTACAGGGAAAGCAGACAGAAAGTCTAAATCTGGACATATTTTATTTATTTATGATAAAGAATATAGGACCTCAAGTTTATAATCAAATACTTCCTAATCAGATCTATCCAACCCAACAGACTGGGGAGGTTGGGAATATTACAGATCCTCTCTCCTAAAGAGGTCCTTCGAGAGGGACCAAGAAGAAGGACCTTCTTAATGATCCATCTGTTAAGCTACTGAAGTTCGCAGATGACATAACAGTGATTGGTCTCATTCAAGACAATGACGAATCCGCATATAGACGAGAGGTCGAACGACTAGCCTTGTGGTGCAACCAAAACAATCTGGAACTGAACACACTCAAAACCGTAGAAATGGTGGTAGACTTTAGGAAAAACCCTTCCATACTTCCACCTCTCACAATACTTGACAACACAGTATCAACAGTAGAAACCTTCAAATTTCTGGGTTCTATCATATCGCAAGATCTCAAATGGACAGCTAACATCAAAAACATCATTAAAAAAGGACAACAAAGAATGTTCTTTAAGCCAACTCAGTAAGCTCAAACTGCCCAAGGAGCTGCTGATCCAATTCTACAGAGGAATTATTGAGTCTGTCATTTGCACCTCTATAACTGTCTGGTTCGGTTCTGCAACCCAACAAGAAAACACAGACTTCAGAGGATAATTAGAACTGCAGAAAAATAATTGCTACCAACCTGCCTTCCATTGAGGACCTGTATACTGCAAATCAAGAAGAGGGCCGTGAAAATATTTACAGACCCCTCACATCCTGGACATAAACTGTTTCAACTACTGCCTCAAACGACGCTATAGAGCACTGCACACCAGAACAACTAGACACAAGAACAGTTTTTTCCCAAAGGCCATCACTCTGCTAAACAAATAATTCCCTCAACACTGTCAGACTATTTACTGAATCTGCACTACTATTAATCGTCTCATAGTTCCCATCACCAATCTCTTTCCACTTATGACTGTATGACTATAACTTGTTGCTGGCAATCCTTATGATTTATATTGATATATTGACCATCAATTGTGTTGTAAATGTTGTACCTTGATGAACGTATCTTTTCTTTTATGTACACTGAGAGCATATGCACCAAGACAAATTCCTTGTGTGTCCAATCACACTTGGCCAATAAAAAATTCTATTCTTTCGATGGCTTCCTCCCCAAGGAACACCATCCCTGCAGAGGTAAGATTGGCTTCCACTTTAACACTGTTTTGCAAGGCCCTGAAGACCTGGTTTTGCCAACTGGCCTGGGGAACCCAGAGCGACATGGAGCTCATCAGGAGGCTCACTTGATTGTTGTCATCCAGGGGGGTGGGGGAGAGGTATTGCTTTTTGTATTGCTTTTGTATTGGGATTTTCTGGAGTCACAGAGTCACAGAGTGAGAGTCACAGAGTTAGAGCTGGGCAGCTATATAAATTTTCATAAATAGCAAATAAAATGAAGATAGGAGGCTCCAGTGACGTCACCGCTCCTGCTGGGTGCTCTAACAGAGCACTCCGTGTTAGAAGATTGTAAAAGTCAGTGAAACAGAAAAAATCACTGTTCACTGAGCTTAGCATATCTCTGGGTGAAAGAGGTTATCAGAGTTGTGGAAAAGTGGCAGGTCTGACAGGGGTTTGCTCTCAAGAGCGAATTTTCCTGGATTTATGACCCACCGAATTCCACTCCTCCAACTTCAGCACGCCTCTGTTTTTATCAGGAAAAGGAGGGAAAGTAACTTCTGCTCAAAAGGACTTATTAAATTGATTGATTTTCTAAGCAGACGGAATTTCACAAGTGTTCGATCTTTGATGTAGAATCAGCACGGCAGACTACTTTTGAAACTTGAAACCTTTCTTTGTCTTTGATTAATTGACTTTTAAAATGGCGTCTGAAAGTGAAAGTAAAATTTTTAGTACGATAAGCAGCGTTATTTGTGGATTGTTACAAACGGAGTTTTTTATACTGAAAGGAGGAAGGAGAGTTATTAAGTTTGAATTCCTGATTCTTTTGAAGACAGAATGGCAGCTAAACCTTTAAAGCCTTCTGGAAGAAGGGATCTGAACCAAGTCTTGAGGAAATATTGAAAGAACAATTAAAACTTTCTGAAGATAGGCAAAAGAGATGATGGAGAATTTTAATGCAAAAATAAGAGAAGATATTCTTATGGCAGTTCAAGGACTGAGTAAAAATTGAGGATTGGAAGTGGAAATGCAACAGATCTCTCAGTCAAATAAGCATTTAGAAGACAAAATGAAAGGTGTTCAGAAAAAGTGGATCAAAATGAAGATCAGGTTGTGATATTACAATATAAACTTATGGAAGGAGCTCTTAGAATTGTGGTATGCAAGAAGAGCGAGGAGAAGACTTAAGAAAAATTATATCAGAAGCATTGGCTGAATTTATTGAAGCGGACCCCAAGAGGTAGCTTACCAAATTGATAAAATATATAGAGTTAATTCTGGATTGCAAGACAGAGAAAGCTTCCTCGGACATTGTGGTTTATTTTGTGAAAAGGACTATGAGAAATCAAATTCTGCAAGTTTCATATCAGACAACTTTAAAAATTGGAGAACAGGAGTTGAAGGTGTTGAAAGAGATTCCTTCAAAGATGTTAAGAGACAGGAAGGAATTTGTTTTTTACACAAGAACTTAAAAAACATCAGATTCAATTCAGATGGGAGGTGCCAGTTGGACTGACACTATTCTATCAAGGAAGGAGATATAGAATTGACACTGTTTTAAAGGCAAAGGATTTTCTTTCTACAGTTTTGAAAGTCGAAATAGAAGTGATAGAAAACTTCAAGAGACTCAAGAAGGCGTGGTGATCCAAGAGCCTTTATTGCTGCCAGTATTAGAGGAACCACAAGAGCAAAGGGTGACAAGAGGAGCCCTTAAGCGAAAGAAGAGCAACAGTCTCAAAGTAAAAGTCAGGATCCCATTATGGAAGCTGTGGAGGAGCTAGACGGAAGATACCGAGGAGGAGCTTCCGTCTGCTTCAAAGCTTCAGGAGGCCAGTAATGGCAAATAGAATCTTGTCATGGAATGTTAATGGCTTGAATTCAGCTCAGAAAAGAAGGAAAATATTTCACTACTTGAAACAATTTAAAAATGATGTGATTTGTTCGCAAGAGACACATATAAAATTATCAGACCAAAAATATTTAATTAATTCAAAATTGGGTAACCATTTTGTTGCATCAGCTTTGGAAAAGAAGCATGGAATTGTTGTATATATCAGGAAGGATATACCAGCTAAGCTAATTGAGGCAAATAATCAAGGAAGAATTATTGCTATTGAACTGGTGATAGAGGCAAAAGACTTTGTTGATAGGTATTTATGCACCTAATCAGCAACAAGAAAAGTTTTACAAAATGTTACATGAGAGGTTGACCTCTGGGATTATAGTTCGTTTATTTTATTAGGAGACTGGAATGGAGTAATTGATACAAGAAGGATAAGAGAACCTCCTCCAAGAAGATACCTATACATGCAAAATTACCAAAATCTTTTTGAAATGATGGAAGACTTTGAGTTTAGAGATATATGGAGGTTACGGAATCCAGATGAGAGAGATTTTACTTTTTTCTGATAGGCATCAATCTTTTCACGATTGATTTTATTTTAATTTCTAATGACTTGCTTTCTAGGGTGAAGAAAATGAAGATATTTCCGAGGTGTTTAACTGACCATAGCCCAGTATGGATGGAATTATTACAAGGGAAAAAAGGTGGTAGAACATGGAGGTTGAATGAAAATCTGTTTAGATATGAGGATAATGTAACTTATTGTAAGAAACAGTTAAAAGAATTTTATGATTTTAATATGTATAAAGGGACATCTATAGGAACTGTGTGGGAGGCGAGCAAAGCGTTTATTAGAGGGATATTGATTTACTTGGACAACAGGCAAAGGAATAATAAACAAAGGCAGCGTAGATATTTGGAAGAAGAAATTCAAAGGAAGCAACAGTTATTAATTCAAAACCCACAAGATCATAAACTTAAAGAGGCTATAAAAATATTACAGAGTCAATTTAATATGTTAATGGCAGACCAGGTGGCAACGAATATACAATATGCTAAACATAATACCTTTTGTAATGCAAATAAACCTGGGAGATGGTTGGCATATAATTTAAGGAAGAAACAGAAAGCACGTGTTATACAAAAATAGAATATAAAGGTAAAGAGATATCAACAGGATAAAATTAAAAGGCATTCTCAGAATTTTATACTGCACTATATGCAAAAGACAAAATATTGATAGGGACATTTATGATTATTTGAAAGATTATAAGGTGAATATTCTAACATTAGAACAGAGGAGGAGCTGAACGGCCGATAGCTACTGGAGAAATAGTGGAGGCAATTAAACAATTAAAATGGGAAAACCCTGGTACAGATGGTCTTACAGCAACTTATTATAAAAAACACAGGATGAAATATTAGGCCCACTTAAAGAATTATTTAATCAGATACAATTAGGAGTGGAATACCCCGTCATGGAAAACATCTTTTATTTCACTGATACCAAAAGAGGAGCAAGACTGCTCTAAACCTGGTAACTATAGGCCGATTTCACTTTTAAATAATGATTATAAGATTTTGTAAAATAATAGCAAATAGATTAATGTTAGTTTTACAACAAAGAATTCATACTGATCAATCTGGTTTTATAAAAGGGAGGCAGATGAGGAATAATGTTAGACAGATTATTAATATATTGGAATATTTGGAAAAGAAGAATACTTCAGCAGCACTTATTTTTTGGATGCAGAGAAAGCCTTTGATCGATTGCATTGGGATTTTTATTTAAATTAATAGAGAAAATGCAATTTGGAGACTGTTTTATTAGAATAATTAAAGCGATTTATGGAGAGCAAACAGCACAGATTATAGTAAATGGTAGTTTGACAGAAGTTATTAAGATTAAAGGAACGAGACAGGGATGTCCCTTATCACCATTATTGTTTGTTTTGACTCTGGAACCATTATTAGATAAAATACGAGAATTAATGAAAATAGAGGAATTAAGATTAGACAATATGAGTATAAAGTTAGAGCTTTTGCAGATGATGTAGTGGTTACGTTAACAATCCTATAAATTCAAGTAGATTTTGTTGGAAGTAATTGATAAATATGGAAAGGTATCAGGATTTAAAATAAATCAGAATAAAACAAAAGTGATAATTAAAAATATGTCTATACAACAGAAACAAAAACTAGAGGAAATGACAGGATTTGAGGTAGTAAAAAGGTTAAATATTTAGGGTCTATATTAGCTCATCGAACAAGAAACTTTATAAGAATAATTATGACTTGCTATGGCAAAAGTTCAGAATGATATGAGTGGCTGGAAGAAATTGCAGTTATCCCTATTGGGAAGGATTGCGGCTATTAAAATGAATGTGTTACCTAGATTTTGTTTCTGTTCCAGATGATACCAATAATTAAAAAGGATAAAAATTTGGAAGATTGGCAGATTGGGATTAACAAATTTATATGGCAGGGTAAAAAGGCGAGGTTAAAATGAAAATAATACAGGACTCACGGGAAAGAGGTGGTTTAAGAATGCCTAACTTTAAACTATATTATGAAGCAGTAACCCTTTCAGTAATAAGTGACTGGTTTAACTTAACAGAGGAAAGAATTTTGAATATAGAAGGTTATGACTTGTTATATGGATGGCATGCGATTTATTTTATGAAAAAAGTGGATAGGGCTTTTAAGAATCATGTGTTGAGAAGTGCTCTTTATGGTCTGGAAAAATATTCCTATAAATTAGATTACAAGATTCCTATATGGGCGAGCCCTAGACATGCAATAGAGAATATAAATATAGAACAGAAACAGGAAATGATTACTTATAAAGAACTTTTGTATGCTGAAGGAGGTAGATTGCAATTAAAATCATTACAGGTATTAAAATGAAGAAGGAGGAATTATACTTGGTTTCAATATGGGCAAATAAGTGCTAGATGGAAAGAAGATCAAAAATTGGTATAATGCAAAGGAGGAAAATTTAATAAAGCAAATTAGAAATCAGGCCCAGGACCATATAAAGAGATTGTATAATGTGTTGCTTGAAATAGATTCGGAAAGGATTTGGTAAAGGATTGTATGATAAAATGGGCACAGAATATTCAGGAACCAATAATGTTGGAAACATGGGAGAAAATTTGGGTTAGAAATGTTAAGTTTACACAAGCACAGAATTTAAGGGAAAATTTTTATAAGATGTTTTATAGATGGCACTTAGATCCCAAAAAATTATCATGTATGTATCCTAATATCCAAGCGAAATGTTGGAGGTGTGATTGTGATGATGCTACATATTTTCATATTTGGTGGACTTGCAAGAAAATTAAGGTCTTTTGGATAAGAATTTGGTGGATTATTCAAAATGTACTGAAGAAGAAGATAAAGTTCCTGCCACAATTTTTCCTTTTGGGAATTATAACGGATTGTACAGGGATTGAGACTAAATTGATTCTGAATTTAATAACAGCAGCAAGACTGTTGATTGGACAATACTGGAAGAAAGAAGAGATACCTACAATAGAAGAATGGATATTGAAAGTTATTAATTTGGCTGAGATGGCTAAAATCTCAGCTTTTTAAAAGACAATACGCAGGAAAGATATTTAATTGAATGGAAAAATGGATTGATTATCTACAAAACAGATATCAGATTAAGAAATATCAGATTGCCTTTGAATAATTAGAAAGTTATTTTATGTAATGGGAGGGGTTGGGAGATGAAAAGCTTTGGATGTGGTTATTTGGATTGAAGGAAAATTTTATTCTATGTTTGGTTTATGTATAACAATACCTTGTGATTGACCCGGGAAGCCGGGGGAGGAGGGGGAAGGGTTTTTGGGAGGAGGGGAAAAAGGGGGAAAAATGTTTTTGTTTTTTAAAACTCTTTCAATAAAAAAAAAATGAAGATAGATTCATTTTAGTGATAGTGTTTGCAGGAGATCTAGTGGACTTTTGAGGGAGAAAATTGCTCAGCTGCTCCTCCAAAACCAGTAAGAGGACCCAGGAGTTTGTGCTGGAACCTATTTCTGTTGTGAGATATTTCTGTTCCAAATCCAATAGCTAATAAATATAGCACAGGATTAACAGAATTTGAAAAAATGAAAATAAACCATACAACACTGCACAGGTTTCCTGGATTGAGTCCAAGAGCTCATCCTATTAATGAAGATAAACTGAGTCAGATTTTAGATTAGGAAACTCTGATTGTTAATATATTCACTATATTAATCCCTTTTGCCATACTTGGTGAAGATGTATGCGGTGCCCTTGAAGATATAAGAGTCGAAGTTCTGATCTCCTTGGATTTAAGGATTTCAGAGGTTTAGCACATAATGAGGTGATTCAGAGAAGAGAAACTGGATTCTTTCTTGGTAGATAATCCTTGGGTTTTGCCATTTGTCAGAAAGGAAAGACAGACTCTATGAATGTTGGCAACGCAACACTTCTTGGCTGCTGCAGCCAAACCTTCTTGAAAGGTTAATTTTGCTCTGGCACAAACATGAATTGCTTACTCATGGGATAGGAAGCACATTTTCTTCCTCACGCATATCATTGGGATTTTGAGCCGGCAAGCCGCCCGCAAGCCGCCAGGATCACCGCTGCAGCAGGACGCCCGCCCTCCCAACGCCCCCCGAAGTCATCCTGCACCAAGTCACCCCTCCTCCGGGTGACTGGATGTTCTTCCATCAGGGCGGGGGCCCAAGATGTCACCAAGGCCCCCCCCAGAACCGGACAAGGCCCGAAAAGGCCCACCGCCGCTCCCCCGATCAGCAGGGCGGCGCCATCTTGGACATGCTCAGTAGATTAACATGCCAGATTGGCGTAGAATCCACAGAATTCTTGGGTTTCCACATCGACACTGCCAGAATCCATCCATCTGAAGCAAAGCTAAAGGCAATTCAACAAGCCCCCACACCAAAATCCAAGGGGGATTTTCAAGCATTCCTGGGCTTGCTCAATTTTTACCATTCTTTTTTACTACATAAGGCTGCCCTCACACTGCCTACTGGACAAAAAAGCACCCTGAGTCTGGTCAAGCACTCAAGACAAAGCGTTCCAGGTAGTAAAATCATTGCTATCCTCGGACTCCATACTAGCTCATTTCAATGAAACTCTACCAGTAACACTCGTCTGTGATGCTTCGCCATATGACATTGGGGCAGTACTAAGCCACAGGATGCCAGATGGTAGAGAGGCTCCCATTGCATACTATTCTAGAACGTTATCATCAGCTGAAAGGAACTATGCTCAGATAGACAAGGAAGCCCTCGCCATAGTCGCTGGCATTAAGAAGTTCCATGATTTCTTATATGAACGAACCTTCACCATCTTTACGGATTACAAACCTGTGCTCGGTTTCTTCACAGCTGACAAACAGGCACCGCAGGTCCTGTCACTGCAAATGTAACAATAGTCTATTTTCATGTCTGCACACTTTTACAGACTAGTCCACAAGCTGGGCAAGGAAATGGACCATGTCAACACCCTTAGCCGATTGCCTCTACCACAGACTGAGCTGGATCCACCCCCACTTGTCACATTCTAGTGATCCAGGACCTGCCTGAAGCACCTCTACATGCAGGGGACATTGCAGCTGAAACAACCATGGACAAAATGCTTAGCCACATTCTCAACTGGGTGTTAAGGGGATGGCCAGAGGCCCAGCCAGGCTCTGAGTTCCAGTACTATGCTTTGCAGAGAACTGACCCCTGGCACCCCACACATGAGGCGCCTCGCATTCGAACTCTGCCCCCCTGCCAACACCATCTGCGAACGGTCAGAGAGGTAGGAGGAGAATCACCGAAAGACGGTGCCCCCCACTCCAAACCCCTCCAGCCGTCACAGCAGGATACCATGGTCGATGGTATCAAAAGCCACAGAGAGATCTAATAGGACCAGGGCAGAGGAACAACCCCTGTCCCGGGCCCTCCAGAGATCATCTATCAACACGACCAATGCCGTCTCCATGCTGTACCCAGGCCGAAAGCCGGACTGGCACGGGTCCAGATAGACAGTTTCATCCAGGTACTGGGGGAGCTGTTGCGCCACCACACTCTCAACAACCTTCGCCACAAAACGAAGGTTGGAGACAGGACGATAATTCTCTAAGGCAGCTGGATCCAGGGAGGGCTTCTTGAGGAGGGGCCTCACCAACACCTCTTTTAAGGCAGTGGGGAAGATACCCTCCATCAAAGACGTGTTGACAATTCCCTGAAGCCAGCCTTGTGTAACCTCCCGGGCAGCCAGTACTAACCAGGAGGGACATAGGTCCAATAAACATGTGGTCGCGTTAAGCATCCCCAATATCCTGTCCATGTCCTCGGGAGCCACTAACTAACTCTTCCCAGATAACTCTTCCTAGCTAACTCTTCCCAGATAACATCATCAAGACCTACTTCCGTCGTCCCACCCGAATCTATCCAATCCGCGTCCAGACCGTCCTGGATCTGAGCGATTTTATCGTGCAGATATTGTCCAAATTCTCAGCACGTCCTTGCAAGGGGTCCTCCCGTGCTCCCTGCAGAAGGAGGGAGCGGGTCACCCTAAACAGGGCGGCTGGGCAATTATCTGCTGATGCAATAAGAGCGGAAAAATACTCCCGTTTTGCCGTTCTTATCGCCACTAGGTAAGTCTGAATATGAGACCTTACTAGTGTTCGGTCCGATTCAGAACGGCTGGCCCTCCATTCACTCTCTAGGCATTTTTTCCAGCGCTTCATCTCTCTCAGCTCCTCAGAATACCAAGGAGCCAGTCGAGATCGGCGCTGGGTCAGAGGCCGCAAAGGCACGATGCGATCCAAAGCCCCAGCCACCGCCCTTTCCCAGGCGGCCACTAGTTCTTCAGACGAGCCGTTAGCTAGATCCTCAGGAAATGGCCCAAGCTCCGTCAGGAACCTCTCCGGGTCCATCAGACGCCTGGAACGGAACCAACGAATCAGTCCCATCTCCCTGCGGTGGGGGTTGGTGGTTCGAAAGTCAAGTCGAAGGAGTGAATGATCTGACCATGACAGCGGTTTGATGACTAGCTCCCCTAATTCCAAATCATTTAACCACTGCCCAGAGACAAAAATCAGGTCCAGTGTGTTTCCCCCGATTTGAGTGGGACCCTTAACTAACTGGGTCAGGTCCAAGGTCGTCATGGAAGCCAAGAACTCCCGAGCAGCCGTTGATGATTCACCGACCGACGGTAGGTTGAAATCCCCCATAACCATAAGTCTTGGAGTATCAACCACCATCCCGGCTATCACTTCCAGCAGCTCGGGCAGGGTTGTTGTCACGCAGCAAGGAGCCAGGTATCAACAAGCCCACCTGCCTCCCCAGGCCCCACTTCACAAAGAGGGATTCACATCCAGCTATCTGTGGTACAGTGACTTCCCTCGGCTCCAGACCTTCTTTAATAATAACTGCCACCCCCACCCCTCCCCTGGGTCCTCGGCTGATGAAATGCACGGAAGCTTGGTGGGCACATTTCAACAAGGGTCACCCCCTTCTGTGCCCAACCAGGTCTCCGAAATGTCCAGCAGGTCCGCACCCCCCTCTTGTATAAGATCGAAAATGAGGGGGGCTTTATTTACTACGGACCTGGCATTACATAGCATCAGTCGAAGGTCCAGGCTCTGGGGATCCAGACTACTTGGGGAACGGGGAAAGTCAGGGGGACCGGAGTGCATGATCGCTCGCAAACAGCGAGCACGCACTCCCCGAACATGATAAGAGCCTCCACTTCCGCCATATCTGCCCCTCCGCCCAATTACCATGGCGATGGAATAGCATACCTGCCTAGATTGTGTGTCAAGTCTTCAAATGGCTGGTTCTGTTCCTTTGAGAATAGACTCTTCTGTCACCAACACTCACCTTTCTTCTTTTTTTGGGGGGTGTGTGCAGTCTGGGTGCTTTTCTGTTTATCTTAGGAGTGTTTGTTAATGTGACCTTTTATGGGATATTTGATGATGTCTCTTTTCTAGATGTCTGCATATTTTCTTTGAGGGGGAGGTTGTGGGCCTTCATATTTTCATCTAGGGGGAGAAATCAATTGCTCATGGAACATACAATATATTGCATGCCACAATAGTATCAGTGACTTGTTTTATGAGTTTGTTTTCTTTGCTGGTTCTTTAAGGATAAAAAATTATGTAAAAGAAGGATATTTTATTTCAATATATGTTCAAAGATTTTTCCTGTCTATCTTTAGTTCACAACATGTAAAATGTAATCAGTGTTGTAAAATGTACAACCTTACTTGGGCGTGTAAAATCATGCCTCTTGACAATGTTAGTGTTGATTTGTGAGTTCCACCATTCTTTCCAAGAAAACAAAATGCTGTGGCTTCCTTCTTATGATGAATGGGACAGGATTGTTTTCCATCTGCTAGGATTTGTTTATTATAATCCAATCCCACCTTTTCCCCACACTGATGTTTGCAAAATTTATGCAGCTGCTAACAATGGCAAAATAAAGCATTGCAAAGAAATAAAAAATAGAGATGGATCATACAAGGCTCCAACACAGGAAACAAAAAACCAGAATGTGTCATTGAAATCTTGAGCAAAAGAAAATATTTTTAATCTGGAGCTTTAAAAAAGAAATAAAATGTAAGTATCTGCCAAAGTTAGATGGAGAAAATATTACCAAGTAAATCACAGTTAAATGCAAATTTTCCTGCAGATTTGTTTTTAAAAATTGACAAATTATTGCAAAAATAGTATTGGATGAAATAAGTTTTATTGTTGTAACCATGGGCCAACAATATAACATAACTAAGTATTGAATGGAATAGATTTAGGAATTTGTTTTAAAGATGCTAAAGAGTCATAGAAAGGAAATAGTCTTATTGCCTATCATGTGAAAATAACCTGAGTTGTCAATCCCTTTTCCTATCCCAGGAATAATTCCCTATCAAACATCTTGCAGTTAAAACCAATTCAAGGTCTCTTATCTAGGCTTCCTGTTTAGCCTCCATTGTCCACCAAAGTTTGGCTAGTATAATAAGCATCACTACATTTGATGAGCCTGCTAGTCTTCACACAACTAGCTTGTATAAACAGGATGCAAAGTTGGCCCAAGAAACTTTGCAGCACCGGTGATGGTGGAGAATCAAATAGTCTGTCTCTTCCAAAACAAAATGCAAAATCCCCACGGTAGGACAAGTTATTTTGGCACCGAAGTGGGGAAAATCTGATCTTCTTCTATTAGAGAAATAAAGCATTAGCTAACAATTTTCTCCTCTTTTCTGAGATTTAAAACCAGGAGCTTAAAATGGTTTCTGTAGTCAATTCAATGGTTGGGCTCATTCTGAAAGGAAGTTCAAATGATGTAACTCAGTTACTATCATTCCTACAGTTTTAAACATCCCCATAAGATATCAGGTGGGTAGACTTGGAAAAATTGGTTTAATAGTCTGAAAGTACTTTTTATTTCCCTCACCTTTAAAGTTCAGGAAAGAGGGAGGGTTACGCCTTAGATATTTGCCACACCCTCATTTCTTCTGAGCTTATATGACCATTTCCTAGTGTATGGGGCTCCTCCTCCTCCTCCTCCTGCTGTCTCTTGTCTCTCAAGGACATTCTCACAGACCATTATAGTACAATAATAGCCCAGTTTTAAACAGTATCCCTTTTCCCCCTTTCAAACAACTATACAAAGTAATACATTCAAATTCCATACAGAGAATCATTTTCAAGGCCATTCTTACTACCTAGTAAAATCCCTAAGACCATTTCCACCATTTTCAGTTCTTCATTCTGCAAGCAGT
This sequence comes from Ahaetulla prasina, assembly GCF_028640845.1. Taxonomy (NCBI): domain Eukaryota; kingdom Metazoa; phylum Chordata; class Lepidosauria; order Squamata; family Colubridae; genus Ahaetulla; species Ahaetulla prasina. The sequence goes on along the minus strand of NC_080547.1, from coordinate 30,068,290 downwards.
TGAGTTGCAATATGGATTTTCTTCACTTCTTGTAGTGCTTAAATCTGAATTTAAAATGGGGGGGAGGGGAAATAAAGGGAAAAAATTCCACTAGGACCCAGTCTCCAAAGAATGGCTGAAGAGAAGGGAAAACTGACAAAACTCTTGTCAATTTCAACCCTACACATTTTGTCCGAACTATAAAGGGGAGCCCTCAGAACCATCAAACTAGCTTATTCTGTACAGGTTCTAAAACTTTGAGACACTTCTAGGGTATAAACAGAAATATTTCATCTCAAAATAATAAACAAATAAAGACCTATGTTGCAGCCAGAATAGTTCTGTTGTCCTCAACAGAACAAAAAAGAAAACTCTTGTGAAAATGCCACAGTTCATATTTGCAGAAAACTTGCCTCCATCATAGAGTATAATATTTTATTCTCCACTGGCTTAACCTCTTTGCTTTTTGAGTTGAAATACTCAGAATAAACATAGTTGCTCTGCAATAGCTCACCGGTAGTTCAAAATAGAGCTCAGCGACTGCCAAGGATGAAATGGTAAGTTATACTACACAGAGCACCTTAGTATTTACAGAGATTGATGGACATGCCTGGGCACAGGCAGCATTTCGTCTCCATGGAGACATTTCAGACATAAGTATTCATTTCTAAAAACTACCCATCCTTTAGGAGACCACAGTCCAGTTTCTGAACACATGTAGAAGATCTCAGGTTCAATTCCTGGCCCACCTCCAGGGAAGAAGGATCAGGAAGCAGTCAATGAGAAAGATGTTTGGTTTTGTCCCAAAGAGCATTTGACAATTCTGAGATACATACATTTGATCTGTAATACTGCATGTTCCTGAGTTGTAACCCAAGCAACTCATAATAACAACATTTGCCAAAGAACATGCTAAGCACAAGACAGAAGTTTTTGGAAGGAAGTTTAGATAGGTAAAAAATTGATCCAGGTATAAATACTGGAAAATGTAAAGCTCTCCTAGCTGTGTTAAAGTAATTTATGTCCATTCCTCATCATGAATTTGGACAAAGATGAGTCAAAAAGCCAAATGGAGTTGTCTAAGTAGAAAATTGGATGACACCACCACCCCATATATGAACACTGACAAAACTCTTGTCAATTTCAACCCTACACATTTTGTCCGAACTATAAAGGGGAGCCCTCAGAACCATCAAACTAGCTTATTCTGTACAGGTTCTAAAACTTTGAGACACTTCTAGGGTATAAACAGAAATATTTCATCTCAAAATAATAAACAAATAAAGACCTATGTTGCAGCCAGAATAGTTCTGTTGTCCTCAACAGAACAAAAAAGAAAACTCTTGTGAAAATGCCACAGTTCATATTTGCAGAAAACTTGCCTCCATCATAGAGTATAATATTTTATTCTCCACTGGCTTAACCTCTTTGCTTTTGAGTTGAAATACTCAGAATAAACATAGTTGCTCTGCAATAGCTCACCAGTAGTTCAAAATAGAGCTCAGCGACTGCCAAGGATGAAATGGTAAGTTATACTACACAGAGCACCTTAGTATTTACAGAGATTGATGGACATGCCTGGGCACAGGCAGCATTTCGTCTCCATGGAGACATTTCAGACATAAGTATTCATTTCTAAAAACTACCCATCCTTTAGGAGACCACAGTCCAGTTTCTGAACACATGTAGAAGATCTCAGGTTCAATTCCTGGCCCACCTCCAGGGAAGAAGGATCAGGAAGCAGTCAATGAGAAAGATGTTTGGTTTTGTCCCAAAGAGCATTTGACAATTCTGAGATACATACATTTGATCTGGAACACTGCATGTTCCTGAGTTGTAACCCAAGCAACTCATAATAACAACATTTCCCAAAGAACATGCTAAGCACAAGACAGAAGTTTTTGGAAGGAAGTTTAGATAGGTAAAAAATTGGTCCAGGTATAAATACTGGAAAATGTAAAGCTCTCCTAGCTGTGTTAAAGTAATTTATGTCCATTCCTCATCATGAATTTGGACAAAGATGAGTCAAAAAGCCAAATGGAGTTGTCTAAGTAGAAAATTGGATGACACCACCACCCCATATATGAACACTGCCATTTGTAGAAGGCTTTTCTAAGATTTTCAGAGGAAACTAATAAGAGGCACATAGCCTATTCTGCTTTGTCATTGAGGCTCCGCCAAGAAGTCTTCCTCTCTTCTTGTTCCCCAGCTATATCAAGGGCCCTCCCTGCATGTGATGCCAAATTGAGTTGTAGATGTGAATTATTTAGAGGCATTGGTGGAATATTGTTGTATCACTAGCAGAGAGTCTCAACTTGCAGCCTTGGGGGCTGCCTCGATTCTCGCTCATGAATAATGTACAAGCCGAATTACTCGGCATGTAGAGAATTCATACCCTGAGAAAACAAGGTTGCTCCAAAATTAATTTTCTGTACTAAAAGAGCGACAGAAAATCAATTAATCGTGTATTATTCTATACTGAGACAGAGTAAGGGAAACAGTGGGAATAGCTGTAGCTATACATCAGCAAATGCTATATTGGCAGAGTGCTTTGCAGGGCTGTGAGTTAGAGCCAACTTCAAAGGAGGTAAATATTTCCAGCCAAACCTCAGACTGTGGAGTTTGCAGCCTAGCCAGCTGAGCATTTATTCTCTTCTTTGGCTGTTTGCCTGTGTATAACAATGGCTTGCTAAGGCCAGAAATGCTTCTTATGCTTCTTACTCTTTTCTCTAGTAAGCTATCAGCTTTTCCCTGGAATTAAAGGCTACCAGGAACGTTCTTAAATTTTTGTTGAAGGCCACCACTATCAATCTGTTACTAAAGGAGCTCTCAGGAAAACTGGAAACCCCATATGTTCTGATCCACCAGTCTCTGAAGAAACAAAAGCTCAAAAAATAGATAGAGCACCTGTTCTGCATGTAGGGGCCCCAAATGCAATGCTCTCTGTCACTACTCAATACACGTATTTCCCTGGACCAATGAATGTTGGAATGACTTCCGATCCAGAATACCCCAAAGGTGCTTTTCCAAAAGGCAACTGGATTTTCTTGATTTTTTTTCTTTGAAAACGTTGACTATTTCAGCATATGCCAAAACTAGAACCAAGATAATGTTTATCAAAAAACAGTGTCTTCTAAGAATATCTATAAAAAGTTGGAGGTGTGTGTGTCTGTGTGTCTCTCTCTGTGTGCATATGTGTGGATTTTATTTTGAATATCAAAACTGTTCTCCCATTATTCCTACATGTTGGAATGACTTCCAATCCAGAATACCCCAAAGGTACTTTTCCAAAAAGCAACTGGATTTTCTTGATATTTTTTGTCTTTGAAAACGTTTCGCTTTTTTGGTTCTGAACTGAATTATGAGCTGAAGAAGCATTTTGGAGAAGTGAAATGTTTTCAAAGAAAAAAACCAAGAAAGTCTGGTTGCCTTTTGGAAAAAGCACCTTTGGGACAAGCATGATCTGGATGATTGAGAATCCGATCCAGAATATTATGGAGAATGCAGAATAGAATAGAATAGAATAGAATGGAATGGAATGGAATGGAATGGAATGGAATGGAATGGAATAGAATAGAATAGAACAGAATTTTTTATTGGCCAAGTGTGATTGGACACACAAGGAATTTGTCTTGGTGCATATGCTCTCAGTGTACATAAAAGAAAAGATACGTTCATCAAGGTACAACATTTACAACACAATTGATGATCAATATATCAATATAAATCATAAGGATTGCCAGCAACAAGTTATAGTCATACAGTCATAAGTGGAAAGAGATTAACACAAATGATGGTCAATATGTCAATATAAATCATAAGGATTGCCGGCAACAAAATTAGTGGGCAGGTTCCTGACCATTTGTGCTATTGCAAAATGGCAGAGAGAAGACAAACAAATTTAGGAACACAAAACATAAAACAAAGCCAACCAACATAGTATTTGAACACATCTTGTCTTGCTGAAAACTATAAACAAATATAAGAAAATTTTTAAATCATTCCTTCACTCAGAGGATTTAAAGTGGCATCCCATAGAATATATTTACTGGGGAAGATATGGAATAATAGTCTTTAAACAAGATTGTTAGGTCAATGGGGATAGACGCAGAAAAAAAATAATCTTGTTCCAAGGAAGATCATATCTGTCTTGAATAAATAGAAGCCTCATAAAACTCAAGGGATTGTTTTAACAGTGGTACAGATTGATTAGGATCCAATTTGAATAGTTGATTTGATCCAAAATGTTGATTTAATCTGAGACATCAGTTTTGCCCAATGTAATGATGCAAATTGACCTGAAATGTTACATTGATTTGACACTTTGACTCAAAGACTCAAACCAGGTTGAATTGTTTGGAAAATCAAATCTTGTTTGATTTGACAATTGAATCTGAATTGTTGATCTGATTTGAAAAGTTGCTTCAGTTCAAAGGTCTGATGAGATCGCCTTTGAACTGAATCTCAGAATTTGCACAACCCTATAATGTAATAATGCCCCAAATGGGAGAGGAACATAAAATTAAGATCTGATGTCATTTAAAAACAAACTAACAGGAAAATCCACATTTGTTGTCATTCACTACATTTTATAATATGAGGAATTTTATACACACATCTAACCTTATTTTATAAAGTTTTATTTACAACTATCCCACCCTTTTTTTGTTAGAAACTCCTTTTTATACATCATTCTCAAATATACCTTTTTCATAGGAATGTTGAGCAGAAAATGATGGATGCTCATAGACTTCATTCATCAATTGTCATCCATGCCACAAACATGTCTACTCTGGTTTGTTGCTCCAGATCCTTTCTATTAAACAGTGCCATCTGGCGGGACCAAGGAAGCATGACTTCTTTGTCACAGCACTTACCCTGTGGAACGGTATCCCCTTGAGATTCAGGTGTCTCCAACCCTGATAGACTTTTGAAGGCCCCAAAGATCTGCCTCTTCCCTTGGGCCTTCATCCAGAATGTTGAAAGAACTGTCAATGTGTTAATATTTATGTAAAGTGCATGTTGACCTTGGACCTGAAAATATATGCGTGCTTTTTACATTATGTCTTCTCTTGGATATTTTATTTTTTACTTTTGTCTTTCTTGCTGTTTTTAATGTTAGCTGCCCAGACTAGGTTGAAGAGATGATGGATCTGTTCTCCAAACAGAACATCTAAATGTTGTAGCCATATAAACTGAAACAAACAAACAAATCACATACTTTTGCTTTACTGAAATTCACAGCAGTTCCCCACGTCCTAACAAATATGGATGAAAAAATACTACGGCTAAGTTACAGAAAACTGAACAGGGGTAATTGAATCATGTGGGGAATTCATGACTAGCAAAATACTATCTCCAAGTCATAGGGTGGCATCCAATGAGTTTATATAGCTGCAGATGGCATCAGCATTACTCTTGAGTTGATTTTCTTGGCAATGATATGAAATATCCCTCTTCCAACATTATTGTATATATCAATAAATAATCTTGGAAGAAGACTGTTTTATATATTTACTTACTTCCCAGGTTAGTAATCCTTGCTCAGTATTTTATTTTTTTATAATCTCTTATCCAAGTACTAATCAGGTCCTATCAATTCAGCTTTTTCTTTTTATATGATGTTATGACAACATAAATAAATAAAAGTTGGTCTAGATCTAGGGTGTCTCACCGGCAGCCCGAGGGCTGGCTGCATCACCAGCCATATATCATGTGACAGCAATGTGACCTGTGAGTTTGACACCCATGGTTTAGATGCTTCTCCCTAGTTGAGATAATTTATGGAGACTTGGCTATTTTTCTCATCTCAGAATAGAACATCCAAGAGTCCTTTGAAATTATCTTTAACTTTAACTTTATTGTCATTGTACGTATATACACAGTATACCCATACAACGAAATCCACTTAACACCCAAAGACCAGGTCCAACACACATAACAATCCCCAAACACACCCCCATCCACCACAAATTCCATGTCCCTAAACCACACAAACATCCACACAACAGATCAAGTAATGTTGTCCAACAGCTCACTAATGGTGACCCATTGTCACCATCGTTCATTGTTGAGTGCAATTATAGCTCTGGGATAAAAACTATTCAGAAGATGTGTAGTCCGAGTTTTAATTGTTCTGTATCTTCTGCCAGAAGGCAACAGTCCAAAAAGATTGTAAGCAGGATGGGAAGAGACTCTGAGAATGTTATGCAACTTCCTTAAACAGTGAGATTTGAAGATGTTGTCCAGGGCTGGTAGCTGCAGCCCGATGATATTCTGGGCAGTTTTAATGATTCTCTGTAGAGCTTTTTTGTCCACTAAAGAGCTGCTCCCATACCATGCAAGAATGCCTTATGTCAGGACACTCTCAATGGTGCTGCGCTAGTAGATGCTGAGATATATTTATATTCCTGAGCATTCTCAGGAAGTACAACCTCTTTTGTGCCTTCTTCAAAGCATGCTAACATTCCTAGTCCATGAGAGGTCCTTCGAGATATAAATGCCCAGAAATTATATGGAGGAATGAGACACAACTAACAGTGACAACTAGCTTAGATGGCTTAACTTTTATGGACATGTCTATCAGTGCCTTGAAATCTATATATAATCTCCAGAATCAAAAGGAGAATGTATGTATGAGCCAAGGTGGCACAATGGTTAGAGTGCAATATTGCAGACTACTTCAGCTAATTGCTAGCTGCAGTTCAGTAGTTCAAATCTCACTGGCTCAACATTGACTCAGCCTTCCATCCTTCCAAAGTGGGTAAAATGAGGACCAAGATTGTTGGGAGCAATATGCTGACTCTGTAAACTGCTTAGAGGGGGCTGTAAAAGCACTATGAAGCAGTATATAAGTCTAAGTGCTATTGCTAATGTCTAAAATGCAATTGCTAGAAAGCTATAGTAGATGATGGTTGTCATATCCTGCTCATGAATTTCCCAGATACATCTGGCTGGCCACTGTGTGATACTGATTGCTAGATTAAATTATTTTTGGATAGATCCATCAGGAATTTTCATATCTTCTAGCGAGGTGCAAAATCTGAGAAGAATTTTAAGAGCTATGCAACATTCTATGCAAAATATTACTGAAGGCTTGGTTTTGCCAACAAGCTTGGGGAATCCAGAGTAGGATGGAGCTCATCATTTGACTGGGTGTTGTCACTGGGGAGAGTGTGTGTGGGTGCATTTTTTATTATTTTTATATATATATTTATACTGTGTTTTTATGGCTTGTAAGCTGCTCACAATCACTGTGAGAAAATGTACGACCATATACATTTCTCAAATAAATAAATAAATTATGTGACCCTGCCACGAATGTAAATCTCCTTAATGTTAATGAGCAGCAAAGGCTGGCTTTAGTAGAATGAAAAGACTGCCATAGTAACCCAAGACAAGTACGTCAAATACATGGACAAGTAGTTGGTCAGGACCCTAACCCAACAAGTCATTTGATGCCAATTCTTTGGCAAATATCTACCTGCTGCTACAACAATAGTATTGTCTGGCTGGAAACAGTGTGACATTATTCCATCAGCAAGGAGAAGTAGATATTTCCAGACATAAGAGTGGATTCAGCAAAACGGCCACCACAACTCAAGAGGTGGGCCTTTTATCTTTTGCAGCCTGCTGAGTGAATCATTTACCATCTGCAAGGAGAGGAAAGCTGAGCTCAGTTCTTCATAGCCAAGACAGAGCTGCTCAAGTTGAGGCGCACAGCATCCAGGCAAAGCTGGAAGTGTTTAAGAAGTGCCGGCTGAATCCCATAGCTCAGAGGACATGAAAGAAGAGATGTTGTGAATGATTTATGGCACACTGAGCAACTTGACAGTCAGACTGTTTGAAACTGGTGTCCTTTGGCTTCAGCCCTGACAAGGGGATTGCTCAGATTAATGGTTTTGAGGGAGGAGCAGATTTATAGCTGTGCAATGCCAAGTTCCTCTCACGGTATATGCTTGCTGTTCTCTTCTCCTCCTTCCCTCCCCCTACTTCTCCAGCCTTGCCAAACCACCAGATGTAAAGCAAGAGGGATTTTGTTCTAGAAGGTGTTTCCCAGATGCCAAACCTCAAGGATAGAGGCATTTATCAATTCACAATTTCTTAACAAGTCGTTAGAAAACTTCCAAAGTCAGGCCTATTCATGTCTCACCAACAATTACCATCTGGCTGACCTTAATGCCACACAATTATGGTTCTCCTCTTTCTTTGATGGAGCTTTGTTTCAGGAAGTCTCATTGTAACCCCCAACCCTGAACATTGTAACATATGTGGATCTGTGTGTCCATGCAGTATGTGTACAACAGGTTTTCATAAAAATGAATCTATGAATTGAAATTGTAGGATTCTGTAGGAGAGGTTGGAATATCTCTCAAGGAGGACAGGTAATATAAGGGCTTGGCTATCAACTGCAATGTCTTAAAATCCTATCATCAATTTTATTAAGAGATATATTGTGTTTTTTTCCAAAGCATCGTTATGGAGGCAAGTAACACATACCCAATTTCCCGAACTTCTCAGGAACATATCTCATTATGGAGGCTGAAAAGATGCTTGCCCTGGGAGGTAGCCTAGACTACCTCCCAGGGCTAGCACAAGGAGGAGTACTAGCTCTAACTTTATTGTTAGATTCCATTAACAGAATCTTTCCAGAATCTTGTTCTCCTTCTGTGGGCTGAGATATGCCAGTCTCCCAGTCTGTAGCTCTTCTTCCTGTCTCTCAAGGTCATTCCCATAGACCATTACAAAAGCCACTCATATGATTCCAAGCCATTCTTTTAGCATCCTGGCTCTAAATTATTGATTATTGAAGTTATTTTTTTTCCACATGGGTTTTTAGTGTGCTTTAAATAACTGAAGCTAAAATGGGTTTCTCAGTTCTCTGCAAAACTCTGGATATCCACTAGTTGTCAACGAAGAAAATTTTCTATATCTTTTTGCCCCTCAGTGGCTAAGATGATGAGCTTGTCGATCAAAAGGTTGGCAGTTCAGTGGTTTGAATCCCTAGTGCCACATAACAGGGTTAACCCCCTAGAGTCAGGAATGACTAGCACATATGTGGGAGGGAAACCTTTACCTTTACCTTTAATGGTAATCTCTATTTTTCCAAGTCAGATCTTGTAGGCTTGTTAAAAGAGACCAGAAGATATGAAGGAGCTATGCTCAAATTTGGATGTGCTTCAGTTCTTGAATTGATTTGATGCTCCAGCTTGCCCCAAATCAGTCTGGAATGTTGATTTTTGTACAAACTGACCTAGAACAATAACCTACACAACTCTCAATTACTGGCTCTCAAGCCTGCAAATGCTTTGTGAACCATGCCATTGCAATGAATGCCAAGTGCATCATTTAAATGCAGTCAGGATGATTTCCTGTGACTCCCAGAAGCAAAAGAAATTAAGGCTGACATAGACAAAGTAGAGGTTGATCTCTAAAGTTTTCTATGCCTCACATTATGCCAGAGTGGATCTTTACCTCTCTTCCCTAGCAAAATTACACCAAATAAAAAAGGACAGGGAGGAGGAGGAGGAGGAGGAGGAGGAGGAGGAGGAGGAGGAGGAGGAGGAGGAGGAGGAGATGGTGGTTGTCATCTATGGAATTTGGCCAGAACTACAGATAGAGATGATAGAGACAGAGACAGAGAGAGATCTGCTGCAACCTCTGTACTTGCAGGGTTCATAAGTCAGCTTGCTAAGATACTGGTGTTCTTCAGGCATTTCTAAACTAATTTCTATCAATCCATTCCAAAATGGCAAATTGTTAGGATGTTGTAGTCAAAAACATTTGGAAAGCACAATTTTGGGATGTATAGAAGTGGAAAGTATGTTTAAGCAATATGAACAAAATATTAAATTGCTTAATCAAACATATCCTTCTGGTTGCATGAATAGATCATCTCAGTTGGATGGTTAGTGTGTTTTAGATAATTTTTGCCTTCAGACCAGTAGGGATGGTCAACATGTTGGACAGAAGGGACTCAGTTTAGCTTTTTTCTTGGCATACATATTACTTCCTCTTACTATAGACTATCTAAGAAACTGCCTTAAATCAGGTAAGATTAGTCTAATATTTGGTGCTGTCCACTTCATCCACAGGTAGCAGCTGTCTGAGGTAGGTTGCCTTACCAGTAATTTGATCATTTCAGTCAGTAAGAATGGTGGTTTGAGCAATGCGAAGGATGTCCTCTCAATGCAACCTCATTTCTCTTGATGGTTCCACTTGCTTTGAAAGATCCACATGTCAAGCTGACTAATTCAATCTCTGCTTGAGCTCTGTGGAAGCAGAAGGTCAACCTGAAAAATGGTATTACAGAAGGAGAAAAAGTGCTAAAAGACAACCAGAATTACTAATAGACTGACGCAACCCCTCCCCCATGAAAATTTGAGGGCTTGTTGCTTTTTAGCTTGGATTGAAGGTGAAAAAGGGAAGATAATATAGAAAATCATGTACAATATAGAACTTGGGGTGTTAAAACTTGGGGTCACTAACTGAAATTAACTTCAGGGAGATTCAGGAATAATAAAACCAGCAGCTTCTTTTGTCAGTGTATTGAGAGGACAATACTGTGGAATTAGGCACTACCAGTTGGTGACCTAAAGGTGCTTTTTTCAAGAGGCAACTGGACTTTTTGTTTTTTCTTTGAAGACATTTCACTTCATATCCAAGAAGCTTTTTCAGCTCTTCAGGTCAACCATGACCTGGATGACTGAGAATCTCCATTACTGGTTGATGATAAATTTAGATGGCTTGAAAAAAAAACTTGAAAAAAAATGGAGGATCAGACTATCAGCTATGAAATTGAATAAATGCTACTTCTAGTATCACAAGCTGGATGCTTTAAACCAGGGGTCTCCAACCTTGGCAACTTTATGACTTGTGGACTTCAACCCCCAGAATTCCTCAGTATGGCTGGCCAAGATTGGAGACTCTTGCAACAACAGCTGCTTAGAAATAATAATGAAGGTGATTACTCTCCTGTCTACATCAGCACACTTCCTGAATAAGTATGTTGGCCACTCAGAATGCTGCATTAAATGGATCCTTGCTCTGATCTTTTCTGAGTTTTCATGACACTAGGAACTATAAACTAACTATATAAGATATCACATAGCTAAAATTAGGTTTGGCTAGTTTGTGTATGACCCATCATCCTTATTTTTGCACATTTTATTTGAGAAACCCGACTCCATCCAGTCCTTTATATCAGTAATTCTTGAATATTCTTAAGGTATTTCACATTATCGTACTGAATGAAAAATGGATTTGAATTCATGCTGATAATGGTTTCCTGGTTTCCTGGAGCACTGATGCCTCCTTATATTTATAGCATTGTCTAAATTATAGTTTTCTATTCCACCAAGTCTTTTATTTGGTAAATTTCTTTAACCCTATGGAAAGTCTGCAAATCAGCAACAAGCGGGAAGATAATATAGAAAATCATGTACAATATAGAACTTGGGGTATTAGAACTTGGGGTCACTAACTGAAATTAACTTCAGGGAGATTCAGGAATAATAAAACCAGCAGCTTCTTTTGTCAGTGTATTGAGAGGACAATACTGTGGAATTAGGCACTACCAGTTGGTGACCTAAAGGTGCTTTTTTCAAGAGGCAACTGGACTTTTTGTTTTTTCTTTGAAGACATTTCACTTCATATCCAAGAAGCTTTTTCAGCTCTTCAGGTCAACCATGACCTGGATGACTGAGAATCTCCATTACTGGTTGATGATAAATTTAGATGGCTTGAAAAAAAAACTTGAAAAAAAATGGAGGATCAGACTATCAGCTATGAAATTGAATAAATGCTACTTCTAGTATCACAAGCTGGATGCTTTAAACCAGGGGTCTCCAACCTTGGCAACTTTATGACTTGTGGACTTCAACCCCCAGAATTCCTCAGTATGGCTGGCCAAGGTTGGAGACTCTTGCAACAACAGCTGCTTAGAAATAATAATGAAGGTGATTACTCTCCTGTCTACATCAGCACACTTCCTGAATAAATATGTTGGCCACTCAGAATGCTGCATTAAATGGATCCTTGCTCTGATCTTTTCTGAGTTTTCATGACACTAGGAACTATAAACTAACCATATAAGATATCACATAGCTAAAATTAGGTTTGGCTAGTTTGTGTATGACCCATCATCCTTATTTTTGCACATTTTATTTGAGAAACCCGACTCCATCCACTCCTTTATATCAGTAATTCTTGAATATTCTTAAGGTATTTCACATTATCGTACTGAATGAAAAATGGATTTGAATTCATGCTGATAATGGTTTCCTGGTTTCCTGGAGCACTGATGCCTCCTTATATTTATAGCATTGTCTAAATTATAGTTTTCTATTCCACCAAGTCTTTTATTTGGTAAATTTCTTTAACCCTATGGAAAGTCTGCAAATCAGCAACAAGCGGGGATTATACTATGTCTGACACACGCAGAGAAACTTGAGGAATGTTTTGATGCAGGCATTCTAAATTCTATCTCCAAATATTCAGAAAAGACCTTATATGCTATACATGACTGTGTTGATATACTGTGTATTTTTTTAGATGTGTATAAATAAACAAGGCTGTGTTTAGAAGAGAAGTGTCTCAAAGCAAAAGGAACACTAGCGGGTTTGGCAAAGCAGACAGTGCTGGAATCAGAAATGTAAACTGTTTAGACAATGAAAATGGTTCTGTCAAAAGCAAGGAAAAGGTGGCTTTAGAGAATAAACATCCTCCAAGAGAACTAATCATTTTTGTAACTCACAAATTATAGGCTGGTTACACACACACAGAAACACACACAGAGAGACAACGAGAAAGAGAGACATCGACCTCTCTCCTTCCATGCCAGTAGTAACCTCAACCATCTCTCAGCTTGCAGTCCAGGAAATCATGGAACATAGCTGTGAGCAGAAGAGAATGCAGGGACCTCAGAAATGTGGCGAGAATTGCTAGACCTTTTAGTCTTCTTATATACAGGGACCATTTCCATATATCTGCTACCTGCCCCTGGTAAATTGTGCCCTTTACTTTTTTTTTTCTTTACTTTCAGGAAACCTGTATCACCTAATGGTTGAAAATTCATCCCATTTCCCATATGGAGGCATTTCTACTTTGAAAATGGTGCTGCTTTGCTGCTATGCTGCATCCTATGACACTGTGTTTGGTTTAGGAAGATCAGCCTCTTCATTACTGGTTGCACCAAGGAAAGACCACAGTCAGATTTGCAAAGTTTTTGTTGGAGGTAAACAGAGGATGGGATTGTCCCTGGTGGGAACTCCCTCTGATGAGCTGTCCAACCCTTCTTCAGTCAAGACACCTGATGCCTTACTATCAATTCCCCATTCTAAGGATTGACTGTGCTGTTCTTCTTGCACCAAGATGGCTTCTGATTTTAAAACATGCTTGTCCTCCTTATAGTGACAAGCAAATACGACAAGGGAGGAAGGAGGGTTGAATCAGGGACTGTTGCCTGACTGTGCACTATATAAAGATAGAGTAAAAGCATATTTTTATCAAAGTACCATTCAAGTAAATAAGTCTCATGACATTTTGGCATTTCTGTAAGGATATCAGGCATGAAAAATCAGGATTACACTTAAATTCCAGTTAAGAATCCCATACCCAATCTAGTCAATTAACAGTCAGCACTAAATTAACTTTCGGTAAGAATTCATGGAATTCAAGGGGAGAGGATGCTTGACTTGGAGCATTTGTGGACACATAAGGATTCTGGGCCAAGATGTCTCTTGACTTCACTCCCAGGATCTGCCTCTTCTTCTCCTATATCAGAAGAATCACCAACCCAACAACCTAATCCTACACTCCTACTTCTCAATGCTATTTGTTTGCATCACCAGATAACTATTAATTACCAACCCCATGCAATAATGTATTATATATATATTCAGCCTCTAAACCATGGGTGTCAAACTTGCCTTGTCACGTTGCCGTCACATGATGTTTCATGACATTTTTCCCATTCACGGAGCTGGGTTGGGCATGGTCTGCATGTGATACATCTGGCCTGCTGGCCACCAGTTTGACACCCCTGCTCTAAACAAAGGTGCACCTGATGATCTCATCCAATAGGTTGAATCAACCATAGTTCAATTGATCATGGGTAAAGAATATTGTGTAAATAAAGCAGTTTTTTTTCTTAGCCCAATACTCTCTTTGCAAGACATGTGCTTCAACACTGAGTTAGGGTCTTCTCAAAGCTTGTCCTTTTGCTGTGATAAGACCTGCTCCCCAGAGTATTTCTGTGGAGATTATGACTTTTGCACACATGCATTTCCCATTCATTCTCCTGGATCCATTGGGAGAGGAAGCTATTCTCTGTAATTCTTATCTACATTTTCATTCATGTAGTTCTGCAAATGCTACTGATATTGTGGTGAGTGTGGATGTTGCCATTTTAGTCATATAAGGATCTACGTTTAGAGAATGAATTTACTATTAGCATATAGTCTAACATCAGCAGCAATACAATGAAATTCACTGATTATAGCCCTTGACACATTTTCAAAGATAATTTCCAAGTCTGGCTCTGTATAATTTCACTAGTATCTTTCCTCGTGACATGCAATTCTCACGGGAAATTACACCACTGAGTCAGCCAGTAAAAAGAATTCTTCCTCCCCAGATTTATATCATTCACATTAAAGCAGTAATTCCCAAATTACTAAGTCCACAGGAAATGAATGTTGCATTCTTTTGTGAGCCAAAATTAAAGGTTCAAAGAGAAGTTGACCAGATTGCAGATAGGGAGTGGAAAAAAAACCCCGCCCTTGTAAGCTTATCAAATTGTTGGAATCAGAACTCTAGTTTTGCAAGGCACATCTCCTAGATCCCACCAGATCATGTAACCTGTCAGATTTCACCAGGTGGACAAAAAATTAATTAGAAGTAAATGGTCACATAAATAACCTGGTTTTGTGCCAAGAAGAACTTTATAAGTGAAAACCAGCACATTCCAAAGGTGCTTTTTCCAAAACGCAAATGGATTTTCTTGGTTTTATCTTCAAAAAGTTTTTGCTTCTCATCCAAGAAGCTTCTTCATTTCTAACAAAACAGTTCTGAGTTAGAGCTGATTAAACATCCTGGATGAGAAGCAAAATGTTTTCAGAAATAAAACCAAGAAAGTCCAGATGCCTTTTTGAAAAAACACCTTTGGAACAACCTTGACTTGAATTTCTCAAAGTATCATGAAATAAGTGGGTGGAAAGATGCCAGGTGAATCTGTTATCTACACTTCTTGTACTTATTTTCCCTGCTCTAAAATGCATACATTTTTCAAGAGCAAAATGCTTCTTGAAACTGGGCTGGGTTCATTGGTCTGCTCTTATCAAATTTTAACTGATACTGGGGGGTATCTTCTCAAGATTTGTGCCACAGTGAATTTCAGTCTTGAGTTAAAACTATTTTCTGGGTGATCCCCAAATCATCATTTAGTACAGGGGTCCCCCCAAATCCCAGACCCCTGTATTCAGAATTTGGTCATCTGAATGGCTGGCCGGAGCATGTACAACTCAACTTGCACAAGCAGCAGCCCAGCGGGCACTCACATGTGTGCACAACAGCCCACAGCTTGCACAAGTTGAGCTGCGCACATGCATGTCAGCCTGCCACTTGCACAAAGACTGTGTGTGTGCCAGCCTGCCACTGGCACAGCCCTGTTCCCCTCTCCCTGTCCCCCAACCGAGCCAACAAGCTGAAAAGGTTGGAGACTGATGATCTAATATAATTTAATGTGTGATCGATCAATTGATTGATTGATTAAATTTGTATGCCACCTGATTCCCAACAATTCTGGATTTTTATTAAACTGTGCAAAACAACTCCATTCCACTTTATGGAACAAACTTAATCCATAATGTTGCTGCAATCCTATTCATGATGGAACTAGAAATATCAAAATTGAATCATCATGAATTAAACCTTTATCCTGATTCCATGAATGAAACCCTCAGATTAAATGTGATTAGGTGCTTCAATTCAGTAGAAAGTATTTTTCTACACAAAAGTCTTTGTGATGACCTGGGACGTGACACAAAGGCAACATAGACAGAGAACCGATAGGAGTCCCTTTATTATCATCAACTGTGCCCACAGTGTCCCTTTTAACTCTCTGGCCTGGAGAGAGCTCTTCCACCAACCTGTAATAGTCTTTGGCTGGCAATACTTCAGTCCCAAATGTTGTAAGTAGAAAACGTCTAACAAAAAATCTAAAGGCAAGACAAGGTAATTAATCTGGCAGGGCAAGCAAAATAAGAAATTCCACAAGTAAAGTAGCATGGCAGTAAATCAAACCAGTTGGGAGGATGCCAGGATTCAAATAAACACCAGATAAACTCAGTGTTTGTTCCCAACAACCACCCCTCCCATTTGCCTCTACTTTTAAACTCTATCAGCAGCTGTGCCTTGTAAAGAGGATCGGGTCCTTTTCCTCCCTTGTTGCTCTCTTCTCCGTTCCTTCCTGCACTGTCTAGGATGAGGAGCAGGTGGGCCTTGATCTTCATTTGAACCCCATCTCCCTTGTTCTACCTCTCTCCTGCTCTGCCCAGCCTGACTTTGCACTTCCCCAGTTTCTTCCACAGCCAATGGATCCACTCTCTCACTCTCTGTCAGCTGTTCCTCTTCCCCTTCAGATTCAGACTCCGACAGGGCATGACAGTCTTTTTGTAAAAGCAACCTCAAGAGTTGACCCTTTGTTTTATATATATATATATGTCTCCCTATCTCAACAAATTTTAAAAATGGAAAAAGAAAGGGAGATATTTCATAGTGCTTCTGAATTTCTCAAAGTATCATGAAATAAGTGGGTGGAAAGATGCCAGGTGAATCTGTTATCTACACTTCTTGTACTTATTTTCCCTGCTTTAAAATGCATACATTTTTCAAGAGCAAAATGCTTCTTGAAACTGGGCTGGGTTCATTGGTCTGCTCTTATCAAATTTTAACTGATACTGGGGGGTATCTTCTCAAGATTTGTGCCACAGTGAATTTCAGTCTTGAGTTAAAACTATTTTCTGGGTGATCCCCAAATCATCATTTAGTACAGGGGTCCCCAAATCCCAGACCCCTGTATTCAGAATTTGGTCATCTGAATGGCTGGCCGGAGCATGTACAACTCAACTTGCACAAGCAGCAGCCCAGCGGGCACTCACATGTGTGCACAACAGCCCACAGCTTGCACAAGTTGAGCTGCGCACATGCATGTCAGCCTGCCACTTGCACAAAGAGGAAAATTTTGGAGTACAGTATTTATTTATTTATTTATTTTATTTATTTATTGTATTTTTATACCGCCCTATCTCCCAAGGGACTCAGGGCAGTTTACAGCCAAGTAAAATATACACATAGATAAATACAAGTTAAAACCACAATTTAAAAAATTTATTAAATACGGCCGAATATTAAAACCCCAATAAAATAATAAAACCTGATTAAAACCAAATTTAAAATTTAAAAATTCTAGTCCAGTCCTGCACAAATGAACAGATGTGTCTTAAGCTCGCGGCGAAAGGTTCGAAGGTCAGGAAGTTGGCGAAGTCCTGGGGGAAGTTCGTTCCATAGGGTGGGAGCCCCCACAGAAAAGGCCCTTCCCCTGGGCGCCGCCAGCCGGCACTGCCTGGCTGATGGCACCCTGAGGAGTCCCTCCCTGTGAGAGCGTACGGGTCGGTGAGAGGTATTTGGTAGCAGCAGACGGTCCCATAAGTAACCCGGCCCAATGCCATGGAGCGCTTTAAAGATAATTACCAAAACCTTGAAGCGTACCCGAAAGGCCACAGGTAACCAGTGCAGTCTGCGCAGGAGAGGTGTCACATGGGAGCCACGAGGGGCTCCCTCTATCACCCGCGTAGCCGCATTCTGGAGCAACTGGAGCCTCCGTGTGCTCTTCAAGGAGAGCCCCATGTAGAGAGCATTGCAGTAGTCCAGGCGAGATGTCACAAGGGCATGAGTGACCGTGCATAGGGCATCCCGGTCTAGAAAGGGGCGCAACTGGCGAACCAGGCGAACCTGGTAAAAAGCTCTCCTGGAGACGGCCGTCAAGTGGTCTTCAAAAGACAGCCGTCCATCCAGGAGCACGCCCAAGTTGTGCACCCTCTCCATTGGGGCCAATGACTCGCCCCCAACAGTCAGCCGAGGCTGCAGCTGACTGTACCAGGGTGCCGGCATCCACAGCCACTCTGTCTTGGAGGGACTGAGCTTGAGCCTGTTTCTCCCCATCCAGACCCGTACGGCTTCCAGACACCGGGACAGCACTTCAATAGCTTCGTTGGGGTGGCCCGGTGTGGAAAAGCACAGCTGAGTGTCATCAGCGTACAGTTGATACCTCACACCGAAACCACTGATGATCTCACCCAGCGGCTTCATATAGATGTTGAACAGGAGGGGTGAGAGAATCGACCCCTGCGGCACCCCACAAGTGAGGTGCCTCGGGGTCGACCCTCTGCCCTCCCGTCAACACCGTCTGCGACCGATCGGAGAGATAGGAGGAGAACCACCGATAAACGGTGCCTCCCACTCCCAATCCCTCCAACCGGTGCAGCAAGATACCATGGTTGATGGTATCAAAAGCCACTGAGAAGTCTAATAGGACCAAGGCAGAGGAATAACCCCTATCCCTGGCCCTCCAGAGATCATCAACCAACGCGACCAAAGCCGTCTCAGTGCTGTAACCGGGCTGGAAGCCGGACTGGAACGGGTCTAGATAGATAGTTTCATCCAGGTACCGAGGTAATTGACATGCCACCACACTCTCTACAACCTTCGCCGCAAAGCGAAGGTTGGAGACTGATGATCTAATATAATTTAATGTGTGATCGATCAATTGATTGATTGATTAAATTTGTATGCCACCTGATTCCCAACAATTCTGGATTTTTATTAAACTGTGCAAAACAACTCCATTCCACTTTATGGAACAAACTTAATCCATAATGTTGCTGCAATCCTATTCATGATGGAACTAGAAATATCAAAATTGAATCATCATGAATTAAACCTTTATCCTGATTCCATGAATGAAACCCTCAGATTAAATGTGATTAGGTGCTTCAATTCAGTAGAAAGTATTTTTCTACACAAAAGTCTTTGTGATGACCTGGGACGTGACACAAAGGCAACATAGACAGAGAACCGATAGGAGTCCCTTTATTATCATCAACTGTGCCCACAGTGTCCCTTTTAACTCTCTGGCCTGGAGAGAGCTCTTCCACCAACCTGTCATCTCCCGCGTGGCCAGCACCAACCAGGAGGGACACGGGTCCAGTAAACATGTGGTGGCGTTCAACCTCCCCAGCAACCTGTCCATATCCTTGGGAGCCACAGGGTCAAACTCATCCCAAACAGTCTCAACAAGACAGCCCTCTGACATCCCACCTGGATCCACCCAATTTTGATCCAGACCATCCCGAAGCTGAACGATTTTATCGTATAGATAACCATTAAACTCCTTGGCACGTCCCTGCAATGGGTCATCCCGCTCTCCCTGTTGAAGGAGAGAGCGGGTCACCCGAAACAGGGCGGCCGGGCGGTTATCTGCCGACGCCATGAGGGAGGAGACGTAGCAACATCTCGCTTCCCTCAAAGCCACTAGGTAGGTCCTACTATAGGACCTAACTAGTGTCCGATCAGCCTCTGAACGACTGGATCTCCAAGAACTCTCTAGGCATCTTCTCTGGCATTTCATCTCCCTCAGCTCCTCAGAAAACCAAGGAGCCGGTTGAGATCTATGCTGGATCAGAGGCCGCAAAGGCACGACACGGTCTAAAGCCCCAGCCGCGGCCTGTTCCCAGGCCGCGACTAGTTCCTCAGCCGTGCCGTGGGCTAGACCCTCAGGGAATGGCCCAAGCTCCGTCTGGAACCTCTCCGGATCCATCAGGCGCCTGGGACGGAACCAACGTGTTGGTTCCGTCTCCCTGTGGTGTTGAGTGGCGGTCAGAAAGTCCAGGCGAAGGAGGGAGTGATCTGACCATGACAAAGGTTCAATGACTAACTCCCTCAAGTCCAGATCCTTCAACCACTGACCAGAGATGAAAATCAAGTCCAGCGTGCCTCCCCCGATGTGAGTAGGGCCATCAACTACTTGGGTCAGGTCCAAGGCCGTCATGGAAGCCATGAACTCCCGAGCTGCTGTCGACGACATGCTGGTCGATGGCAAGTTGAAATCCCCCATGACAATAAGTCTGGGGGTCTCAACTGCCAGTCCAGCAAGCACCTCCAGGAGCTCGGGCAGGGCAGCTGTCATGCAGCAAGGAGCCAGGTACGTGACAAACAAGCCCATCTGACATCTATGGCCCCACCTCACAAAGAGGGATTCACAACCGGCAACCTGAGGTACAGTGGTCTCCCTCGGCTCTAGACTCTCCTTAATAACAACCGCCACCCCCCACCCCTACCCTGGGCCCTCGGCTGATGAAATGCCCGGAAACCCAGTGGGCACATTTCAACAAGGGGCACGCCCCTTCTATGCCAGTAAAATAAACTAGAAGAAGGAAGTTCTACTCTAGGCATTTTTAGGCCACGAAGATTTGAGTCCAAAAATTTCAGTATAGAAGAACGAGTTAGATATTATATAATTCTGATTTGGTATAAATTCTTCTTATATTGAGATTAGATGTATACTCTTATGTACATAAATATGTACATACAAGCATGTAAAAGATAGTAGACATTCTTTAATTATGAAATATTTATATTAGAACTTACATTTATATTCTGCCTTTGGCAAATCAAGACATTTTCTTCTCCTGTTACTCAGTGTTCTAACTTCTAACTTAGTATTCTAGATCACATTCTCAGATAGGATGGCTGAGAAATATGACTGGGTCTCATTTCAGCGCTACACAACTGGTGTTATGAGTGAGTATGTTTTCCCCTGTTCTCCCCCTATAATGTCCCAGGAATTTGTCTCAGCTTGCATTTCACACTTCCTGAATTTTTCTTGATATAGGATTACATCTAAAATACATTTCTGAACTAAACAGCTACATTATCCATGTTTCTCCTATATTACCTGCATAAAACAGAGATGATCAAATACAATCATGCATAACTAAGTATCAATAAACAGTGTAGATTTTAAATTTCTCCTATGTACCAATATAACACACAACAGAACTTTGAGAAATAACATGTACAACAGTAATGGTATTTACAATAAAGATGGCAATTATAATAAAGATTTTAACAGTTTAACAAAGTTGGAAGGGACCTTGTAGGTCATCTAGTTTATTCTCCTGCCCAAGCAGGAGACCCTACACTAAGAGTGTGAAACTTCAGGAGATAGTAAAATAAAAGAGTCAATAAATATATTAAGAGGTCAATTTAATATGCTAATGGCAGATCAGGTGGCAACTAATTTACAATATGCAAAACATAATTTGTTTAATAATTCTAATAAACCTGGAAGGTGGTTAGCATATTTATTAAGAAAGAAACAGAAACGACGTATAATTGATAAAATAGAATATAGAGGTAAGGAAGTATATCAGCAAAATTTGATTAAAAAAGCTTTTTTAGAATATTATACTAAGTTATATTCTAGAGATGTGATTAATGATAAAGATATAGATAGATATTTACAGGACCACGGTATCTTAGAAATTACAGTAGATCAAAGGGAAGAGTTGAATCAATTAATTTCTTCAGAGGAAATAGTGTTTGCAATTAAGCAGCTTAAAGCGAATAAAGCACCAGGTACAGATGGTTTGACAACTACTTATTATAAAAATTTACAAAATGAGATGATTGTACCACTTAAGGAGTTATTTAACAGAATACAAAGGGGAGAAGCTCCTCCTTCATGGAGGACAGCTTTTATCTCATTAATACCTAAAGAAGATCGAGATGGTGTTAAACCAGAGAATTATAGGCCAATATCGCTTTTAAATACTGATTATAAGATATTTGCTAAGATATTAGCGAATAGATTGATGCCACTGATGAATCAATTAATTCATAATGATCAATCAGGATTTATTAAGGGGAGACAGATGAGATATAATATGAGACAAATTGTAAATTTACTTGAATATTTGGAAAGAAACAGCCAGGTCTCAGCAGCATTCTTCTTTTTGGATGTGGAAAAGCTTTTGATAGATTGGATTGGCAGTTTTGTTTAAAGTAATAGAAAAAATGCAATTTGGGGATTATTTTATTCAAGCAATTAAGGCTATATATCAAAAGCAAACAGCTCAAATAATAGTAAATGGTGGATTAACAGAATCTTTCAAGATTGAGAAAGGGACTAGACAAGGATGTCCCTTGTCACCATTATTATTCATTCTAACTTTGGAAATATTATTGAGTAAGATACGTGGTTTAGATCGAATAAAAGGAATTAGAATTAAAAATCAAGATTATAAATTAAGAGCGTTTGCAGATGATCTGGTTGTTTCTTTATCTCAACCAATACATTCAGCTGTATATTTGATGGAGACAATTGATCAGTATAGTAAGGTATCTGGGTTTAAAGTGAATCAACAGAAGACAAAAATGATAATTAAAAATATGAATACACATCAGAGGAAGAATTAGAAAGAATAACTGGATATGAAGTAGTTAAAAAGGTTAAATACTTAGGAGTATACATTACAGCATCGAATGTAAAATTATATAAAAATAATTATGAGGTATTGTGGGGAAAAGTAATTAAAGAAATGGAGAAATGGAAGAAGTTACAATTATCATTGTTGGGAAGAGTGGCAGCTATAAAAATGAATGTTTTGCCTAGATTTTTATTTTTGTTTCAAATGATTCCAATATTGAAGAAAGATGCAAATTTACAAGAATGGCAAAAAGGGATTAATAATTTTGTATGGAAGGGTAAAAAACCGAGGATAAAGTTAAAATAATGCAAGACGTTAGGGAAAGAGGGGGTTTAAAAATGCCTAACTTGAAATTGTACTATGATGCAGTTGTTTTAGCTTTAATTTCTGATTGGATTAATTTAACAGAGGAAAGGATTTTGAATATAGAAGGTTATGGTTTGTTATATGGATGGCATGCATATGTAATATATGACAAGAAAATTGATAAGACATTTAAGAATAATATGGTCAGAAGTGCTTTGTTGAGGATTTGGAAAAAATATCAATATAAGTTAGATGGAAAGATACCAATATGGACCATCCCCAGACATATGATAGAGAATATAAATATATTACAAAAAATGGAGGTTATCACTTACAAAGAGCTTTTGACTATGGAAAAAGGGGAATTACAGTTAAAATCTAGGGAGAAATTGAGGGATGAAGGGAGAAATTATACATGGTTCCAGTATGGACAATTGCAATCTAGATGGAAAATAGATCAGAAAATTGGTATAAGGCAAAGTGATGATAATTTGGTAAAACAAATAAAAGATCAAGGTCAACAGCATATAAAGAGATTATATAATGTATTGGTTGAAATTGATTCAGAAATGGAGTTGGTTAAAGATTGTATGGTAAAATGGGCACAAAATTTTCAACAACCTATAATGTTAGAAACATGGGGAAAAATTTGGGTGAGAAATGCTAAATTCACGCAAGCACAAAATTTAAGAGAAAATTTTTATAAAATGTTTTATAGATGGCATTTAGATCCTAAAAAACTTTCATGTATGTATCCAAATGTGAAAGCAAAATGTTGGAGATGTGATTGTGAGGATGCTACCAATTATCATATATGGTGGACTAAAAAAGTTAAAGCCTTTTGGATTAAAATATGGTGGATTATGCAGAACATTTTGAAAAAGAAGATCAAGTTAGTTCCACAGTTCTTTTTATTAGGAATAATTCCAGATTGCACTGTTATAGAGACAAAACTGATTTTGAACTTAATAACTGCTGCAAGACTATTGATTGCACAATATTGGAAGAAAGAAGACTTACCTACAATTGGAGAATGGATTTGTAAAGTATCAAATTTAGCAGAAATGACAAAAATTTCTGCCTACTTGAAAGATTGTACACAAGAAAAATATATTTTGGAATGGAGGAAGTGGATTGATTATATTCAAAATAAGTATCAGATTAAAAAATATCAATTAGTTTTTGAGTGAAGTTAGGAATTGCTATGTATTAGTTTAAGAAAGAAGGGAATTGATAGTGTGATGGTGAGAAATGGAATATGTTTTATGTTATATTTTAGATTATGTTTGTTAGTTACAATACCCTGTATTCTGTTCTGGGAAGTCTCGGGGAAATGGGGGAAGGGAAGACTATAAATTGATTGGTTGCCATTGTACAGGAATAATGGTAGAATTAAACAAGTTGGAATGGTGTAAAGTCGGGACTGCTCGGTAACCATTCCCGAAGGGAAAGGGTAAGGAAAGAGGAGTAAAGAAGGAAGAAAGTAGGTAGGCAGGTGGGTAGGTAGGAAAGAAGGGAGGGAGAAGAAAGGATAGGAGGAGAAAAAGAAGGAGAAGATAGAGGGTTAGAAAGGATGGAAGTGAGAAGTGGGAAAGAGGTGGGGAAGTAGGAAAGGAGGAGAAGGATGGTGGGGAAAGTTGAAGAAGGATGAGAAGGGAAGAAAGGATTAAGGGAGGGAGTGGCGGTCGAGCAGCCCTGATTGAGTATAATTTGAGTATAGGATTGATTGTTGGATAAGTGATTGTATTGTACACTGGTCAAATTGTGGGAATTATTATGGAAAATAAAAATTTTGCCCTAAAAAAAAAAAAAAGAGTGTGAAACTTAATTTCATTGAGAGCCGCATCAGCGTTATGGTTGCTCTCAAAGGGCCAGATGGATGTGGCTGGCTGGGCGTGGCCAGCTTGAATGACAGTGAAGAGCCCTCTTCTTAGGCAAAAGGGGCTGAAGGATTTTTTTAAGACACAAGAGAAAATTTGGAAGTGGTTCAGGTAGCTCCCTCCCTGATTCACAGGAGGGTAAAAAGGAGGTTCAGCACAATTAGATTTGAAACATTTGATTATTGCAGCCAATCTCAATAAAAGTAGATTTTAGCCTTCTGGGAAGTTGATTTTCTGGTCTCGGCAGGCCAAGGAGGATAAGGGCTCCTACAAGAGCTCCTCAGGGTCCAGAACCTCCCAAAGGGATTTGGCCTCTTGCTCCTCAACCCCCTCACTTAAACAACTCCTTCAGAGGCGGATCAGCTGATGGGATTCAGGAGATGGGATTCAGGAGAATGAGCCTCAAATGGCATCCCGACTCCAGTAGGTGGCAGCTCCAGGGCTGGGCTCAGGCAGGGAATAGCAGAGCAGAGAAAGGAGTCAAACTGCCTCTTGGGGACAAGAACTCCCTGTCCTTCCCATTCTCTGGGGACATGTGGTATAGCAGCGGGCAGAGGGCTCGTCTCATGTGCGACCAGAGCTGGAGGATGAGGTTGGACGGTGGAGGCCAAGTGGGCAGGGGCTGCGACATGACAGTGACAATGACTGGCTAGGCTACCTTGCCACAGCCCCACCATCTTATTTGCAGCTGCTGTGGCTGGGATGGGATAAGTGAGCGACCACCCAGTGCATCTGACGAGCCTGATTGTGTGTCTCCCTCAACACTTTTGCCTCTGCCTGCCATCTAACGGGCTAGCCTAATGGCTGCAGTGCTTACACCCAACTGCACTGGATGGACTGTGGGGCCCCACGGTGCACGAGTGTGCTGTAAGTAGGGCAGGGCTGAGCACGGCTTACTGGATGCCCAAAGGGCTGTGATGGCACCTCCAGGCTTGCGGCTTTCCCAGGATGGAGGAGAGCGGAGGAGTGGCAGGGGTCCTGCTAGATGGGGTGGAGGTAGCTTGGCTGCAGGACCCTGAGGTGTAAATTCGCTGAAGATGGGGTGGGGCAAAGTGTGGCTTATTGAATGCCCCTGCCCACTGCTGCCATTAATAAGCAGCCAAGGGGCCAATGAGTTGCAGCTGCTGCTGTGCACTACCAGCCCCCATTTGTGTGAAATGGTGTAGAGTGTCCTGCTTGGGTGGGGGGTTGGACTAGCTGTCCCCCCACTTTTTTTGAAGATGGGAAGCACATCAGCTCTTTTCCAGTGCTCTGGTAGTTTCCTGGTGCTCCAGGATTTTTGAAAGATGTGGTGCAATGGTTCTGACATTACATCTGCCAGCTCTTTTAGAACTCTGGGATGTAATCCATCAGGTCCTGGTGATTTATATTCATCAAGATCAGACAGGTGTGTCAAAGTGCCAACTAATGAACCCAAATGAGTCAGCATTCCAAGACTTTCCATTTCTTCAAATAACTGCTTTATTGAATACATCATTTCATCACGGATGATCCTAAAACTAGCTCTAGTTACGGTATTTCCCATCGTTTCAGCATAGTTAAACATTAGAGATTCCCCCATCCAGGTCACATTGTCCAATTGGGTGTTCTTGCATCTCCTTGACAACCAGTCTCATTCTCTGGCCAGCACCTGTTGGGAGCAACCCTGATTCTCATGAATAGTGGGTTGTTTTTGCTATTTTTCATTCCACTCCTTTTCCCCTTCCCTGAGCTGTGTGGCAACTTGAGAAGCGGAAGATGGTTGCTGTGGGCTCGATCCATTTCAGAGTTGACAGTTGGATCCCCCTAGAGAGGAAGAAACACCTGGAAAACATGCACACACATTAGTGGTGACTGGATCCCCCCTGACTTGGGGGAGGACCTACCAGTTTTGGAGGTATTTCTTGTGAAACTTTTTTATTAGGCAGTTTGCTTACATATCCTTTGCCTTCACCCATCTAGCCTCTGCTAATGGACACCCTTTCCACTGGACCAGGTATTGAAGTTTGTCTTTATGTAGCCTGGAATCCAGGACCCTCTTGACTTTGTAGTGGGTCCTCAATTACTATTGGAGCTGGTGCTAACCTTGCTAGTAGCCTTAGTTCTGACCCTACCACCAGCTTAAGCAGATTACAGTGAAACACTGGCTGCACTTTCTGTAACAAATGCGGCAGTTTCAATTCTACTGTCACTGGGTTTATTATTTTTACTACCCATTCTGTTAGGCTCACTGAGGAGGGTGGCTCTCAAGGGTCTTCAGGCATGGGGACAAATTTCATCCCATAGCTATTTTAAAAGAATGAATCCTGTGCTAGTATGCACTGCATTGTTGTAGACAACTTCAGAAAATGGCAGATCTGCCCAGTTAGATTGCTGATAATTAACGTAGCATCTCAGGTATTGTTCTATCATTGCATTAGCTCATTCCATGGCTCCCTTCGTACTCAGATGGAACGTGGAGCTAAGCCCTTGAGATGACCCTATCAACTTAATGAACTCCCTCCAAAATTTTGCTGTGAATTGGACCACCGAGTCTGAGATGATCCTTTTTGGCACTCAATGCAGACAATAAATGTGCTGCAGCAACATATTGGCTAGTCTTTGGGCAGATGGGCAACTCAAACAGGTAACAAACTGTGCTTGCTTGGAGAAAAGGTCAATCACAGTCCAGATTACTTTGTTCCCCCTGTTTTCTGGAAGTTCCACTATAAAATCCATTGCTATCTCTTCCCATGCTCTAATAGTCCTGGGCTCTTCACAGGCCTTTTTTTCATTGCCATACACATGGCACAGCTTTTCATGTAGGTCTCTATGCCCTTTTTCATTTGTGGCCAAAATTGCCTCAAATCTGTCCAAAATTGTCTCCTTGCTAAGTGCAGGGTCTTCAGGAACCTGAAGTGGCCAGCTTGTTTGGCATCATGGCTCCATTACAAAACTTGGAGGCTTAGGGTGCTGGGAACATACAACTTGTCACCTTTCCAGGCCAGCCCTTCCTTCAGTGTCAGCTTTTCCCTGTGGTTCGTGAACCACAGGTCAGATTGAAACTCCCTCTTTAGTTGATAGGTCAAATCGCCACTGGGGTCAGGTGGTTTCACCCTTGCCTGCTGCCTCATCTACTGCTCTGCTTTTTTTGCGGGGGGGGGGGGGAATGAGAGAGTCTACCACCTCCACCCAACGACTTTTGTATTGTGGCAGGTGGGACAGGGTGTCTGCCAAGAAATTCTTTTCCTCCAGGATGTACTTCAGCTTGAAATCAAAGTGGTTGAAGGTTGACAACCACTTTGTTTGGGTGAGAGTTTTCCTTTTCTATGAAGACCCCTCCCCCAAGGTCTTGATACTCTCAGGGTATGAACTGGGCCTCTGGCTGTTGCTTTGAGGTTGCTTTCAGCTGCTTGCCTCTTCAGGCCTCCTCACTCTGCTGTTCAGCCTCTCCCCTCAGTTCCCAATGGGAGGAGCTGAGCTCCTTCCTTATGCTCATCTTCCTCTTTCCTTTCTGCCATCTTCCTCCTTATGCTCAGGCCCCATTTTTCTAGCCAGGACATCCCCAGGATCACTGCCTATGTCATTTTCAGCACTATTATAACCTGAACTTCCGGTGCTGGCCTATCTCCAATCAGATGGGTTTAGTCAGATGTGTCGACAGGAAGCCTGCAAGTAGGGACCCATCAACCTGTTCAAACCTCATGAACTGGGACAGCTTCTTCATCCATATTCTTAGTTTCAGCACCGTGGACAGGTTCATTAAGCAACTGGTGCAGCCTGAGTCTATGAGCACCTTAAACTTCTCTTGGGCTTTTCTTTTGGGTGCTGTAATCCTCAAAGGGGCTGAGAAGGGGTGGATGGCTTCACTTACCATCGGGTAGATCTCCCCCTCATCATTGCTTTCATATGGGGATGACTGCTGGTCTTCCTCAGTTGGAGTTCCCTCCCCCTCACTGCTGGGAGAGGAGACCTCTACAACCTGGCAGGCAGCATTCACTTTCTCTGTCTCCTTCTGCTGTGACTTTGGTTTGGCAGGAGCAAGAGGTTGATAACCTGCTCAGGGAGTGGGTGCCTTGCTAGCCACACTGAATGGCACCAGGGGTTTAGGAGGTTGAGTTGGCTGGTGCAGGGATAGTTGTCAGCCTTTGCCCTAGCTGGCGCTGCTCTTGGCTCTTTGGCTTCAACTCAGAGGCACTGCATCTCTTGCATCTCTTGTACTCCCTCAAGTTGACATCTATCCCTCTAGCCATCTGATACCACTCGTGGATTCCTTCAGGAACCCCCCAGGATATGCAAGTGTGAAACAACTCCCAGTTCAGGCGTTACCTGAAGTGATAGATTAGCAAGCTTTCTGGTCAATGTCCCAGTCTCCCTGTGATCCACTGAATTCTTGAATATACTCCTCTGCCAGTTGGTTCCCCTGCTTAAGGTTCCATATCTCCATCTCTACTTGCTGGGCTTTGGATTCATCCTCAAACCAGGCTTAGAATTCATCCAGGAATGCACAGCTCTGGTGCATTCTCATTGTGTAGGCTTGTCATTCTGCCGCTTCCCCCTCAAGGTTGGCAGTCACAGCATTCATCATTGAGTAGGCTGCTGCATACTGACCCAGATGAGCACACACCTGATTCCGGAGGAACGCCAGCTTCTTAGGGTTCCTGTCAAACATGGCTTTATTGGAGGTGAATCTGGCTGTGTGGGTGGAGGCCCCCAATGCCCTGGGAATCAGCTAGGCACCAAATGGTAAGGACACAGTGGGAACCTAGGCCAGGGAGGATGCTTAGTCATCTGGCCAGTTCCACAACAAGGCTTGCTGCTTGCCGTGCCCTTGCAGAGCTTGGCCTGGGGCCAGCCCCACCAGAATGGCCACTCTTGGAGTGGGGCTTATCACCCCTGTCATCGCAGCCAGGCTTGGGTTCCAGTAGTTGGAGGCATCTGGCTCAGATGGGCTATGGTGGTGACTTGCAGCACTGCATGTCACACTGGTTCCATGCCGCAAAACTCCATGTGAACCTCTCTCTCAGCTGCTCCATTGACAGGCTGAGGTTGGTTGTCAGGTATCTCCAGTCACTTGGCTCATCCAACTCTATGGTTCTCTTCATCTTCCACTTTGGTATCAGGCTGAACAAGGTCCTGGGGGGAGGCAGGGGGAGTTTGACCTCCACAGCTTTCAGTGCCAAATATAATCCTTTGCTCAGTAGAGGTCTCTGGTTTCCAGGGCTACCTCTTGTTCCACCTGTTGCTCGGTCCTCTCCACCTGGGCTTTGGGCCAGGTCCCCACCAGCTGAGTTCCAGAATTTGCCTGGTTCACCTCTGGCACCTCCCTCACTGGGGCAGTACCTGGCTTGGCCATGGGCGCTCCCTTCCGCTCCATCCCTACAATCTTTCCTGAGTCTTTTCCATCCTCTCGAAAGTGATTGGGTAGGCAGTTGGGGCTCAGGACCCCAGAGAAGTTGCGCCTAGTGAATACTAGAATAGTTAGAATTGGTTTACTATCAAGGTTCTGACTAGTGAACCCAAATGAGTCAGCACTCCGAGACTTTCCATTTCCTCAAAGAACTGCTTTATTGAGTACATCATTTTAGCTTGGATGATCCTAAAACCAGTTCTAGTTATTTCCTGCAGTTTCGGCATAGTTAAATGTTAGAGATTCCCCCCTCCCCTAGTGTCACAGGTCACACTGTCCAATTAGGTGCTCTTCCATCTCCTTGACAACCAATCTCAGTCTCTGGCCAGCACCTGTTGGGAGCGACCTTGGTTCCCATGAGATAGTAGGTTGTTTTGACTAGTTCACATTCCACTCCTCTCACCCCCCCTCCCTGAGCTGTGTGGCAACTTGAGAAATGGAAGATGGCTGCCATGGGCTCAATCCGTTTCAGAGTTGACAGTTGTTTTCTTTTCTTAAGATCTTTATGTCTGACTCTGGGTATGCTTCCTTTGTCTCCTATTTGGTGTTTGAGATTGTCTTTCTTCCCATCCCTTCTTACCTCTTTATTTGACTTGATTTCTAGGGGTTTTTGCTTGGAATTAGGTCCTGGAGATCCTAAAGATTAGTCACCCTCCCCCCTCGATTTTAATTTAAAGCCCTCCTGATAAGTGGTGCTAGATGTTTTCTGAAAACATTCCTCCAAGTCTTTGTGAGGTGCAGCCCATCCCTTGCCAAAAGCCCATCATAGTGCAGAGCATGGTCCAGAATCCAAAGGTTTTTTTTTGTGGCACCAATCCTTTAGCGCAGTGGTAGTCAACCTGGTCCCTACTGCCCACTAGTGGACATTCCAGCTTTCATGGTGGGCGGTAAGGGTTTTGTCTGATACTGAAGCACTTTCCTTTTTAAAAATTTAGTTGACATTTCAAAAAATTTTCATAGCATTATTTAAAAATATTTTAACTAGAGCTTCCAGTGACGTCACCGCTCCTGCAGGGTGCTCTAACAGGGCGCTCCACGTTAGAAGATCGTAAAAGTCAGTGAAACAGTATAAATCACTGTTCACTGACCTTAGCATACCCCTTGGGCAAAAGGGAGTGTGCAGAGCTGTGGGGGAGTGATAGATCTCTCCAGGGGGTTTGCTCTTAAAAGCGATTTTTTCTGGATTTCAGGTCCCATCGAACCTCATTATACTCCGACTTCAAACGTGCTCCTGTTTTTTCAGGAAAAAGGAGTAGCAGTCACTTCTGCTCAAAAGGACTTGTCAAATTGATTGATTTTCTAAGCAGACAGGGATTTCACAAGCGTTCGATCTTTGAAGTAGAAACAACACGCAAGTACACTGACTCCCCCTTTTGAAATTTGAAACTTCTCTTTGTCTCTGATTAATTGGCTTTTAAAATGGCGTCTGAAAGCGAAAGTGAATTTTTTAGTACAACAAAGTAGCATTATTTGTGGATTGTTATAAACGGAGCTCTCTTATACTGAAAGGAGTAAAGGAAAGTTTTTAAGTTTAAATTTTTGATTCTTTTGAAGACAGAATGGCACCTAAACCTTTAAAGCCTTCTGGAAGAAGGGGATCTGAAGCAAATCTTGAGGATATTTTGAAAGAACAATTAAAACTTTCTGAAGATAGGCAAAAAGAGATGATGGAAAATTTGAATGCAAAAATAAGATAAGATATTATGATGGCTGTTCAAGGTTTGAGTAAAAAAATTGAGGGATTGGAAGAAGAGATGCAACAGATCTCTCAGTCAAATAAGCACTTAGAAGACAAAATGCATGGTGTTCAGAAAAAAGTGGATCAAAATGAAGATCAGGTTGTGATATTGCAATATAAACTTATGGAAGGAGCTCTTAGAATCCATGGTATGCAGGAACAGAGAGGAGAGGACCTAAGAAAAATCATATCAAAAGCATTGGCTGAATTTATTGAAATGGAACCCCAAGAGGTAGCTTACCAAATTGATAAAATATATAGAGTTAATTTCTGGATCGCAAGACAGAGAAAGCTTCCTTGGGACATTGTGGTTTATTTTATTAGGAGACTGGAATGGAGTAATTGATACAAGAAGGGATAAGAGAACCTCTTCTAAGAAGATACCTATACATGCAAAACTACCAAAATCCTTTTTGAAATGATGGAAGACTTTGAGTTTAGAGATATATGGAGGTTATGGAATCCAGATGAGAGAGATTTTACTTTTTTTCTGATAGGCATCAATCTTTTCACGTATTGATTTTATTTTAATTTCTAATGACTTGCTTTCTAGGGTGAAGAAAATGAAGATATTTCCGAGGTGTTTAACTGACCATAGCCCAGTATGGATGGAATTATTAAAAGGAAAAAGGTGTTCTGAACTCAGTCTTGAGGAAAATATTGAAAAATAATTGAATCTTTCTAAGAAGAAATTCAAAAGAAACAACAATTATTAATTCAAAACCCACAAGATCACAAACTTAAAGAGGCTATAAAATATTACAGAGTCAATTTAACATGTTAATGGCAGACCAGGTGGCAACGAATATACAATATGCTAAACATAATACCTTTTGTAATGCAAATAAACCTGGGAGATGGTTGGCATATAACTTAAGGAAAAAACAGAAAGCACGTGTTATACAAAAAATAGAATATAAAGGAAAAGAGATATATCAACAGGATAAAATTAAAAGGCCTTCTCAGAATTTTACACTACTATATGCAAAAGATAAAATATTGAATAGGGACATTTATGATTATTTGAAAGATTATAAGGTTAATACTCTAACATTAGAACAGAGGGAGGAGCTGAATCGGCCGATAGCTACTGGAGAAATAGTGGAGGCAATTAAACAATTAAAAATGGGGAAAACCGCTGGTACAGATGGTCTTACAGCAAGTTATTATAAAAAAACAGGATGAAATACTAGGCCCACTTAAAAATTATTTAATCAGATACAATTATGAAGCAGTAGCCCTTTCAGTAATAAGTGACTGGTTTAATTTAACGGAGGAAAGAATTTTGAATATAGAAGGTTATGACTTGTTATATGGATGACATGCGTATTTATTTTATGAAAAAAAAAATGGATAGGGCTTTTAAGAATCATGTGTTGAGAAGTGCTCTTTTGCGGGTCTGGAAAAAATATTCTTATAAACTAGACTATAAGATTCCTATATGGGCGAGCCCCAGACATGCAATAGAGAATATAAATATAGAACAGAAACAGGAAATGATTACTTATAAAGAACTTTTGTATGCTGAAGGAGGTAGATTGCAATTAAAATGAATTATACTTGGTTTCAATATGGGCAACTAAGTGCTAGATGGAAAGAAGATCAAAAAATTGGTATAATGCAAAGGGAGGAAAATTTAATAAAGCAAATTAGAAATCAGACCCAGGAGCATATAAAGAGATTGTATAATGTGTTGCTTGAAATAGATTCGGAAAAGGATTTGATAAAGGACTGTATGATAAAATGGGCACAGAATATTCAGGAACCAATAATGTTGGAAACATGGGAGAAAATCTGGGTTAGAAATGTTAAGTTTACACAAGCACAGAATTTAAGGGAAAATTTTTATAAGATGTTTTATAGATGGCAGTTAGATCCCAAAAAATTATCATGTATGTATCCTGATATCCAAGCGAAATGTTGGAGGTGTGACTGTGATGACGCTACATATTTTCATATTTGGTGGACTTGCAAGAAAATTAAGGCCTTTTGGATAAGAATTTGGTGGATTATTCAAAATGTCCTGAAGAAGAAGATAAAGTTCCTGCCGCAATTTTTCCTTTTGGGAATTATAATGGATTGTACAGGGATTGAGATTAAATAGATTCTGAATTTAATAACAGCAGCAAGGCTGTTGATTGGACAATATTGGAAGAAAAAAGAGTTACCTACAATAGAAGAATGGATATTGAAAGTTACTAATTTGGCTGAGATGGCTAAAATCTCAGCTTTTTTGAAAGACAATACGCAGGAAAGATATTTAATTGAATGGAAAAAATGGATTGATTATTTACAAAACAGATATCAGATTAAGATATATCAGATTGCCTTTGAATAATTAGGAAGTATTATTTTATGTAATGGGGGGGTTGGGAAATGATAAGATTTGGATGAGGTTAATTGGATTAGAAGGGAAAATTTTACTCTATGTTAGGTTTATGTATAACAATACCTTGTGATTGACCCGGGAAGCCGGGGGGGGGGGAAGGGAGGGGGGAAGGGGGTTTTGTGGGGGGGAGGGGGGGCAAAGGGGGAAAATGTTTTTGTTTGTTAAAACTTTTTCAATAAAAAATATATTTTCATTAGGTGTTCATAAAATTCCCTGTGACAATTTAAATTTCTGAAAATAAAATTTTCAAATTTTTTTTTCAAAAAATGAAATTTTGTATCACCCGCGCATAATTTTAGTTCACATTACGTAAGTAAAACTAAATGGCGCTATAGTGTGACCACAAACAAAAGAGCCTCGTCCCAGAACAGCTCACACATCTCCCCCCACACCACCCAGCTGTAACAGACAAGCTGATTTGGTAGTCCATGCCCCCCTGCCCCAAACCTACTTTATAAATCACCATTACTGTGGAATCGGTGGGCGGTTAGAAAATTTTACTACTAACAGAGATACAAAAGTGGGCAGTGGATATAAAAAGGTTGGATACCCCTGCTTTAGCCAGTGGTTCACTTCTAAAATCCTTTGTTCTCTTACTGGATGTTGACCTTCCATTGGCAGTACAGATGAAAAAACTACTTGTGCACCTAACTCCTTAACTTTCTTGCCTAGCTGCTCGTAATCCTTTAATATTGTTTTCAAGCCCTTTTTTTGTGTCATTTGTCCCTATATGCAATAGTAGAAAAGGGTAGTAATCTGTTCATTTTGTTATTTTGGTTAGGTTCTCAGCCACATCTTTGATTTTTGCTCCAGGGAGGCAACATACCTCTCTGGATTGACTGTCTGGGCTGCAGATGGCAGGGAATTACTCTGAATGATTCAGGGAAATGAATCACATTTTTTCCCCCCAAATTCAGCAGCAACATATGTGAATTCAGCCATTGGGGCTTATTCAAGAGTTCAAGAAGCTACGGTTAAAACAAATCACGAGTTAGCACAAGATCATAGCTGAGCAGCATCTTGTAACAACAGCTACAGAGCAAAATGATACAAGTTTGACATCATCACTCAGTTGCGGTATATAAGCTCAATGCAAAAGAGAAGGTGGTGTGTTAAACTGAAAGTGGACGTGAATGATTCCAGTTTTCTTGGCCCTGTCTTGATGATTCCATTCTATTTTTTGTCTTTCAAGGACAGTAGTAGAATTATCACTTCCTCTTCCTTCTAGGATTCCACATGGAATCCTTTGCAAGCTCTCTCTGGATGATTAATTGGTGCTCTGCTGTGTGTTTAGGCTCCATCAAAGCAGGTGCATGTGTTCCTCCACTGCCACTGTCAAAGCAGTTAATGCAAGCGTCTGTTTTACAGCCCAATTGACAGTCCACATTGTTCTGGCAGGGTTACAGCTCTGACATGTGGAATCAATCTTTTTAACCTGTCAATTAATCAGTGGACAGCTGTCAGCTCAGCCGAAAGGTCTGAAGGACAGTGCCCTTTCAATGGATTATCCTGGATGCTCGGTGCAGTGAAATTGAACACTTCAGCATCAAAGCACTTGTGCTGCATTCAGAATGGTGCTCAGTAAGTCTAGAAGTGGAGGGAACAAGCACCAGACTGTAAACCCAGAAGCTGCCTTTAAAAGATGGAGAAGTGAGTCACGGATTTTATGTTTCCAATGATAAACTGGCCACCTTAAGTTTAAGAATGTGGATAGATGATTCAATATGTGAGTCACTATATGGTTTAGGTAACCTCTCTTTGAACTTCTTCAGGGGTCAAGAAAATGGTGAAAGATAAAAACCATTATTAAATTGCTAGAATGAAAAGAAGCATCGGAATATTGAAAAAGCCAAGAACAGTCAAGAAACCAGAATAACTAACAGTATATGTAATAGGAAACCCAGAACAAAATTTAAAGGAGAGATAAATCTTTACCCAAAATTAGGAACCTTAAGGTTTTTTTAAACTCGTAGGACATATGCAAGATGAGAAATGACACAAATCTTTACTACAACTTTTGACCAAACCTTAGATGTAAGAAACACAAAAATTAGACATCTGCCTGGAAAGCACCTTAAAATAGAATAATCAATGCATCTCAATTATCTTCATAAAAATGAATAGGACATAGTCTATCATCACTATCTCACCAATTCATAAAGGCAGAAAGATTGCCGAAATGATATTTTTGTCTGAGATTTGCTCAACTATAACATGGTAGAAAATAAATTAAACTGATACATGGAGTTTTTCCATGTAGACAAAATATACCTTGTAGACTTAAAAGGGTGAACGCAGCCAGTTATTCACCAAAAGTTGAAGAAGAAACAGAACCAGGATTAGTCCTTCAATGGATATTTGAGAACAGAATAGAAGGCAGGATTTTAGAGAGAATTATCTACAACAGGAGCACATTTGCAACCTTCAGAGCAATGGGTGAACACTTTAACCTTTCAAACTGTAAGGTTGCAGGGACGTAGTAATCTAACTTTAATGTAAAACATTTTTTTAAAAAAATATTTACAGAAAGGATTATTTATTACTTCTCTTGCTTTAAATCAGAAGTAAGCATTAGTACAACGGCCTAGAAGTGAGACAAAAATAAGGGTTTAAGCAAAGCTCCAAAGATAGAGAAAAGAGGTCCTCATCTTAGCTTTGTAGGCCATAAAGACTGTTGTCTGAAAATCCATCCAATTATATATATAAATAAATATATATTATTTTATTTTATATATCAAATTCATAGACCCCCCATCTCACTCACAGAGTGACTCTGGATGATGAATTATCAGAAGGTTCTTTTTCATATACATAGCTGCACAACAGCTACATAAATAATGTAAACAAGTCCAGTCATAAATAATGTGGAATATTCCATTTTTTTCCTTCAAGTATAGCAGCAGGCATTTGGTTACATCTAAGAATGGCAAACACTTTTCACAGCATAAAATTAATTCTGGTGAAAAATACCCAACACTCCAGTTTGGTATTTAAACAGGGTATACAAAAGATCCAATTTAGCATTAGCTTAAAATAGTAAATCACGCTGCATGTGCATTTCTGCAGCTGATAACACAGTTAAAAGCTTTTTTATGTCAGGTGAATCAAAAAAGTCTAAAACAATAAGCAGTCAATGTCAAAACAGTGGGCTGGAGTCAGATATAAGCTTGATTCACTCATTAGAGTAAGCTATGATTTATTTATAGCCAAATTTTGTATACCAAACAATATTTGGCTGAATTCACAGATCACGCTATACCATAAGCCATGATTTGTAAACATTGTGAGTAGGTTTACACAATACTGTAAGCCAAAATATATTGCTGCTACATCATCATTATTTCTACTGCTATTTAAAAGAGCAGTAGTGGCGCAGTGGTTAGAATGCAATATTGCCCACAGCCCTCTGCCCCCAACCAGGAATTCAGTCTTGACTGGCTCAAGGTTGACTCAGCCTTCCATCCTTCTGAGGTCAATAAAATGAGGACCCAGATTGTTGGGGGCAATATTTCATTCTGTAAACCGCTTGGAGAGGACTGTCGAGCACTTTGAAGTAGTATATACTGTAAGTGCTATTGCTATTTTAATAATTTGAATATCCCGCTAAAGATGCAGAAGGCTACATAAATTTTTATTCATCCATACCATGGTTTATCCATACCATGACTTTCTTAAACCAAATAAAAAAGAATGCAAGATGCTTAAAAAAACCTCCTTACCCAAAATTATACAATGCAGGGGATGAACTCTCCTCTAACAGAGATAGAACTAATACCAGTTATTTCCACTTAAAAGAGAATATCATGGGAACATCTGAAAGTCTGCTTAAGTAGAACTATGCATCAAATACATATATAATTGGTAAATAATAAGGACTCCAAGTAGTTCCAGAGTTGTTTCACTTGTTAGATTCAAAGTAGTCTAAAGTTTTTCATTGATTTGGATTTATTTATTTATTTATTTATTTATTTATTTTATTTTATTTTATTTTATTTTATTTTATTTTATTTATTGAATTTAGACGCCCCTTCTCCGAAGACTCAGGGCGGTGTACAGCCAGGCTAAAAACATACACAATATACAATATTAAAAACTAAATTAAGACACTTATTACACAATTGGCCGAAAAATTAAAATAATTAAAATCTAAAAAACCCCAATTTAAAATATAAATAGAATTTAAAATTTAAAAGCTAAACAGTTTAAAAACGTTTAGCCTCATGAATAAACAAATATGTTTTCAATTCACGGCAAAAGGTCCGAAGGTCAGGTATTTGACATAATCCAGGGGGAAGTTCATTCCAAAGAGTAGGAGCCCACACAGAGAAGGATCTTCCCCTGGGGGCCACCAGCCGACATTGTTTGGCTGACGGCACCCTGAGAAGTCCCTCTCTGTGAGAGCGTACGGGACGGTGGGAGGCATGAGGTAACAGCAGGCAGCCCCGTAGGTACCCAGGTCCCAAGCCATGGAGTGCTTTAAAGGTGGTAACCAAAACCTTGAAATGCACCCGGAAGGCAACAGGTAGCCAGTGCAGTCTGCGCAGGAGAGGTGTTACATGGGAGTTACGTGGAACTCCCTCTATCACCCGCGCAGCTGTGTTCTGGACCAACTGAAGCCTCCGAGTGCATCTCAAGGGGAGCCCCATGTAGAGAGCATTGCAATAATCCAGGCGAGAAGTAACGAGAGCATGAGTAACCGTGCATAAGGCATCCCGATCAAGGAAGGGGCGCAACTGGCGAACCAGGCGAACCTGGTGAAAGGGTCTCCTGGAGACGGCCGTCAGATGATCTTCAAATGACAGCCGTGCATCCAGGAGAACACCCAAGTTGTGCACCCTTTCCCTTGGGGCCAATAACTCGTCCCCAACAGCCAGTTGCGGCTGCAGCTGACTGTATCGGGTTGTCGGCATCCACAGCCACTCCGTCTTGGAGGGATTGAGCTTGAGCCTGTTCCTCCCCATCCAGACCCGTACGGCCTCCAAACACCGGGACAGCACTTCGACAGCTTCGTTGGGGTGGCCCGGGGTGGAAAAGTACAGCTGAGTGTCATCAGCGTACTGCTGATATCTCACCCCGAAGCCACTGATGATCTCACCCAACGGCTTCATATAGATGTTGAACAGGAGAGGCGAGAGAATCGACCCCTGTGGCACCCCACAAGTAAGGTGCCTCGCGGTCAACCTCTGCCCCCCTGTCAACACCGTCTGTGACCGGTCAGAGAGGTAGGAGGAGAACCACCGATAAATGGTGCCTCCCACTCCCAACCCCCCCAACCGGTGCAGCAGGATACCATGGTCAATGGTATCGAAAGCCGCCGAGAGATCTAACAGGACCAGAGCAGAGGAATAACCCCTGTCTCTGGCCCTCCAGAGATCATCCACCAACGCGACCAAAGCTGTCTCCGTGCTATATCCGGGTCGGAAGCTGGACTGGAACGGGTCTAGATAGACGGCTTCCTCCAGGTACTCGGGTAGCTGCCATGCCACCACACTCTCTATAACCTTCGCAATAAAGTGAAGGTTGGAGACCGGACGGTAATTTCCTAAAACAGCTGGGTCCAGGGACGGCTTCTTGAGGAGGGGTCTCACCACTGCCTCCTTCAAGGCGGCAGGGAAAAACCCTTCCAACAAGGAAGCGTTAATAATCCCCTGGAGCCAGCCTCGTGTCACTTCCTGAGAGGCCAGCACCAGCCAGGAAGGGCACGGGTCCAGTAAACATGTCGTGGCATGCAGCCTCCCCAGCAACCTGTCTACGTCCTCGGGAGCCACAGGGTCAAACTCATCCCAAACAATCTCCACAAGACGCAACTCCGCCCTCTCATCCGGATCATTTTCGGTCCAAGCCATCCCGGAGCTGAACGATTTTATCGTATAGATAACCGCTAAACTCCTTGGCGCGTCCCTGTAATGGGTCATCCCGCACCTCCTGATGCAGGAGAGAGCGGGTCACCCGAAACAGGGCAGCCGGGCAGTTATCTGCTGCCGCAATGAGGGTGGAAGCGTAAGAACGCTTCGCCTCCCTCATTGCCACTAGGTAGGTCCTAGAATAGGACCTAACTAGTGTTCGGTCAGCTTCGGAACGGCTGGACCTCCAAACACTCTCTAGGCGTCTTCTCCGGCGTTTCATCTCCCTCAGCCCCTCGGAGAACCAGGGGGCCAGTCGAGATTTATGCCGGGTCAGAGGCCACAAGGGCACGACACGGTCCAAAGTTCCAGCCGTGGCCTGTTCCCAGGCCGCAACTAGTTCTTCAGTCGTGCCGTGGGCCAGGTCCTCAGGAAACAGCCCAAGCTCCATCAGAAACCTCTCCGGGTCCATCAGGCACCTGGGATGGAACCAGCGCGTTGGTTCCATCTCCCTGCAGTGGTGGGTAGCGGTCTGAAAATCTAGGTGAAGGAGAAAATGATCTGACCATGACACTGGTTCTGTTTCTAACTTATCTAGTTTCAGATCATTTAACCACAGTCCAGAGATATAAATTAAGTCCAGTGTGCCTCCCCCTATGTGTGTAGGGCCATCACTTACTTGAATCAGGTCCAAGGACGTCATGGAAGCCTGGAACTCCTGAGCCGTCGTTGATGACAAGCCCGTCGATGGCAGGTTAAAGTCCCCCATGACTATAAGTCTGGGGGTCTCAACCGCCACCCCGGCAAGTACCTCCAACAACTCGGGTAGGGCTGTAGTCACGCAGCAAGGAGCCAGGTACGCGATCAACAAGCCCAACTGATTCCGGTGGCCCCACTTCACAAAGAGGGATTCACAACCAGCAATCTGAGGTACAGTGGCCTCCCTCGGCTCTAGACTTTCCCTAATAACAACCGCTACCCCCCCACCCCTACCTTGGGCTCTCGGTTGATGAAATGCTCGGAAACCTGGAGGGCACATCTCCACAAGGGGAACCCCCCCCTCTGGACCCAACCAGGTCTCCGTAATGCCCATAAGGTCCGTGGCTTCCCCCTGAATAAGATCACATATCAGGGGGGCCTTATTCACCACGGACCGGGCATTACATAACATCAACCAGAAACCCAAGCTCTGAGGACCATGACCTCCCGGGGAACGGGTGAAGACTGAGGGGCCGGAGCACGTGATCGCTTTATAACAGCGAGCATGTGCTCCCAACACTCAATGCGGGCCCCCCGCTTCCGCCATATCTGCCTCTCCCACTTACCTTATAGATTGAACAACTCTCTACTCTTGGAACGGACCCCTCCACCTCTGCCTTCGGACCAGATGGCATAATGCCGCGAATGGGCACGGGAGCTAGACCCCTCCCCGATGGGTTATTCCCCCCACCCGTCGTATCCCCCCCCTTAAAAGACCCCTTCTTAAAAACCTATTTAAAAAACCCCAAAAATTCTTCTTGGCCGCATGCCACCTCTCTGGGTCCCAAGACCCTTCGTTAAGGTAGGCTCTCGATAACCCAGAGGGCCATTCCTGCGAGGCGGGGGAACCTCGCAGTCGTAATAGCTCGGTGGACGAATATCTCACGAAAGAATATCAATTAGGACAGCAAAAGTGTACATCCCAGGCCGGCAAAGATGTTAAACGTGTTCTAATAGTCCCTCAAGAACCCGCAATAAGATGGTAAAATCGGGTCTTGGGAACATAGACCACCGGATTGTCCCCTTCGCTCCTGTCGTCATCACAGATGGAGAAGGGAGGCTGAATGCCAACCCATAAACGAAAAACCTAGTGCTATGAAGGAAGAGTCTCTTGATCCCCTATCCCCTTTTTCTGTGTGATTTGATAAAAGATCATTTAGTTTCCAGATTTCTTTCAAAGGAGAAGAAAACATCAGAGAAATTCTCATAGGCCACATATAATGTTCTGGAACTTGTCCCAAAGGTGCTATTTCAAAAGGCAATTGGACTTCCTTGGGTTTTTTCCTTGAAAATGTTTCATTTCTTATCTAAGAAGCTTCTTCAGAAGCAAAATATTTTCAAAGAAAACAAAACAAGAAAGTCTAGTTGCCTTTAGGAAAAGCATTTTTGGAACAACCCTGAGAGTCTCCATGTTCTGGAACCTATTTACTTATAGGTGACTAAAAGAAATGCCATCTTTTGGGACTTACTTTATTTAAAAATGGCAATAACCCTATTGACCTATCCAATCCTATACAAAGGGAGAAATATAAAAAGCTTTATATGTGCTATGTAATAAAGCAGCTATCATAGTTATTCCTATAGAATAGGATCAAGAATTTCTAATCAATGTGAATGTATACAGTGAATGATACTTTTTTATCAATGTCTTCTATTTCATTGTACAATCTTCTCTTCATTGATGCTCCAGCTTCTTATTAGGAGAATTTTTCCCACTGATCTTTGTATTTATTTATTTTATTTCGTTATTTTTATTTATTTGAATTTATATCCCACCCTTCTCCGAAGACTCAGGGCAGCTTACATTGTGTTAAGCAATAGTCTTCATCCATTTGTATATTATATTAAAAGTCAACTTTTATTGCCCCCAACAATCTGGGTCCTCATTTTACCTACCTTATAAAGGATGGAAGGCTGAGTCAACCTTGGGCCTGGTGGAACTTGAACTTGCAGTAATTGCAAGCAGCTATGTTGTATATAGGTTTTTTAATAAGGGTTTTTTAAAGGGGGGGAGGGAAGTGACGGGTGGGGGGAAGAACCCGTTGGGGAGGGCAGGTCCAGTCCCGGAAACTGTTCCCGGCGTTTTTCCATCAGGTCTGAGGGAGGGGGGTGAGGGGTACGTTCCAGAGGTGGAAGTTGGTTCCATCTGTACGGTAAGTGGGAGGGGCAGATATGGCGGAAGCAAGGGGCCGTATCGTTTTCTGGGAGCACGTGCTCGCTGTTTAAAAGCGATCACGTGCTCCGGCCCCCCAGTCTTTCCCCGTTCCCCGGAAGGCCAGGATCCTCAGAGCCCGGGCCTCCGGTTGATGTTGTGTAATGCCCGGTCCGTGGTTAATAAAGCCCCCCTGATTTGTGACCTTATTCAGGGGGAATCCACGGACTTTATGGGCATTACGGAGACCTGGTTGGGCGCAGAAGGTGTGCCTAGTTGAACTGTGCCTCCAGGTTTCGAGCATTCCATCAACCGAGGGCCCAGGGTAGGGGTGGAGGGTGGCGGTTGTTATGAAAGAGGGCCTGGAGCCGAGAGACCACTGTTCCTCAGATAGCCGGCTGTGAATCCCTTCTTGTGAAGTGGGGCCATAAGAATCAGATGGGTCTGTTGATCGCGTACCTGGCTCCTTGCTACGTGACTACAGCCCTGCCTGAGCTGCTGGAGGTGCTTGCCGGGGTGGCTGTTGAGATCCCCAGACTGTTGGTCATGGGTGATTTCAACTAGCCATCTGCCGGCTTGTCGTCGACAGTGGTTCAGGAGTTCCAGGCTTCCATGATGGCCTTGGACCTGATTCAAATAACTGATGGCCCTACCCACACGGGGGGATCCGCGCTGGACCTGATTTATATCTCTGGACAGTGGTTTAATGATCTGGTAGTAAGAGATTTAGTGACGATACCGGTGTCATGGTCAGATCATTTTCTCCTCCACCTAGACTTTCAGACCACTACTCACCACCGCAGGGAGATGGAACCAATGCGTTGGTTCCGTCCCAGGTGCCTGATGGACCCTGAGAGGTTCCAGACGGAGCTTGGGCCGTTTCCTGAGGATCTTGCCCACGGCACGACCGAAGAACTAGTGGCGGCCTGGGAACAGGCCGCGGCTGGAGCTTTGGACCATGTCGTGCCTTTGCGGCCTCTGACCCGGCGCAGATCTCAATTAGCTCCTTGGTTCTCTGAGGAGCTGAGAGAGATGAAACGCCAGAGAAGACCCCTAGAGAGTGTTTGGAGGTCCAGCCATTCCGAAGCTGATCGGACACTAGTTAGGTCTTTTTCAAAGACCTACCTAGTGGCACTGAGGGTGGCAAAGCGTTCTTACGCTTCCTCCCTCATTGCGTCGGCAGATAACCGCCCGGCTGCCCTGTTCTGGGTAACCCGTTCCCTCCTTCACCAGGGGGAGCGGGATGACCCCTTACAGGGACGTGCCGAGGAGTTTAGCGGTTATCTATACGATAAAATCGCTCAGCTCCGGGATAGCTTGGACCAAGATTGCGATGATACGGATGAGATGACTGAGGCGCGTCTTGTTGATGTTGTTTGGGATGAGTTTGATTCTGTGGCTCTCGAGGACGTGGACAGGTTGCTGGGGAGGCTGCATGCCACTACATGTTTACTGGACCCGTGCCCCTCCTGGCTGGTGCTGGCCACTCAGGAGGTGACACGAGGCTGGCTCCGGGGGGTTATAAATGCTTCTTTGATGGAGGGGACATTTCCCGCCGCCTTGAAAGTGGCGGTGGTGAGACCCCTCCTCAAGAAGCCTTCCCTGGACCCAGCTATTTTGGGTAATTACCATCCAGTCTCCAACCTTCGCTTTGTGGCGAAGGTTGTAGAGAGTGTGGTGGCGTGGCAGTTTCCTTAGTACCTGGAGGAAGCTGTCTGTCTAGACCCGTTCCAGTCCAGCTTCCGGCCCGGGCATAGCACGGAGACAGCTTTGGTCGCGTTGGTGGATGACCTCTGGAGGGCCAGGGATAGGGGTTGCTCCTCTGCCTTGGTCCTGTTAGATCTCTCGTCGGCTTTTGATACCATTGACCATGGTATCCTGCTGCACCGGTTGGAGGCGTTGGGAGTGGGAGGCA
Source organism: Ahaetulla prasina (assembly GCF_028640845.1). Taxonomy (NCBI): domain Eukaryota; kingdom Metazoa; phylum Chordata; class Lepidosauria; order Squamata; family Colubridae; genus Ahaetulla; species Ahaetulla prasina. The sequence continues at coordinate 30,023,414 of NC_080547.1, read as the reverse complement.
CCGTTTATCGGTGGTTCTCCTCCTACTTCTCCGACCGGTCACAGACGGTGTTGAGAGGGGGGCAGAGATCGGCCGCGAGGCACCTCACTTGTGGGGTGCCGCAGGGGTCGATTCTCTCGCCTCTCCTGTTCAACATCTATATGAAGCCGTTTGGCGAGGTCATCAGTGGCTTTGGGGTGAGTTATCACCTGTACGCTGATGATACTCAGCTGTACTTTTCCACCCCAGGCCACCCCAGCGAAGCTGTCGAAGTGCTGTCCCGTTGTCTGGAGGCCGTACGGGTCTGGATGGGGAGAAATAGACTCAGACTCAATCCATCCAAGACGGAGTGGCTGTGGATGCCGGCATCTCGGTACAGTCAGCTGCAACCGCAGCTGACTGTTGGGGGCGAGTCACTGGCCCCAACAGAAAGGGTGCGCAACTTGGGCATTCTCCTGGATGGACGGCTGTCGTTCGAAGACCATTTGGCGGTCGTCTCCAGGAGAGCTTTTTACCAGGTCCACCTGGTCCGCCAGTTGCGCCCCTTTCTTGACTGGGATGCCTTATGCACGGTCACTCATGCTCTCGTCACTTCTCGCCTGGATTATTGCAATGCTCTCTACATGGGGCTACCCCTGAAGTGCACTCGGAGACTTCAGCTAGTCCAGAATGCAGCTGCGCGGGTGATTGAAGGAGCACCACGTTGCTCCCGGGTAACACCACTCCTGCGCAGTCTGCACTGGCTACCTGTGGTCTTCCGGGTGCGCTTCAAGGTTTTGGTTACCACCTTCAAAGCGCTCCATGGCTTAGGGCCCGGGTACTTACGGGACCGCCTGCTGTTACCACATGCCTCCCACCGACCCGTGCGCTCTCACAGAGAGGGTCTTCTCAGGGTGCCGTCCGCCAAGCAGTGTCGGCTGGTGGCCCCAAGGGAAAGGGCCTTCTCTGTGGGAGCACCTACTTTCTGGAACGAACTTCCCCCCAGTTTACGCCAATTGCCTGACCTTCGGACCTTTCGCCGGGAACTGAAAACTTATTTATTTATCCAAGCGGGACTGGCCTGATTTTTTTAAATGCTAAATTTTTTAAATTCTTAAATTTTAAATTTTAATTGTATTTTATTGGATATTTTATATGGTCAATTGGACGGTTTTAATTTCGGCCTTTTTGGAATAAGTTTTTTAATTGTTATTTTAGTGTGTATATAAATTGATTTAATGCAGGCTGTACACCGCCCTGAGTCCTTCGGGAGAAGGGCGGTAAAAAAGTTTAATTAAATAAATAAATAAATAAATAAATGTTAATAATAGACAGACTTAGTCTGCTGAGCCACCAGAGGCCCTGTATACTGGGAAATGTGGGTAGATAAAGAGTTATGAGAAAAACATTATCAGTAGATACCTTCTCCTCCACCAATAATATTAGTTCATAAACATTACCATAAAAGCTTTCTCAAAACCATCAAGGAAGAAGGAACTTTCTGAAAAATTGCAAGTCATGTGTTATCAATTTCAAGTCATATTTCATCGCACCATTTAAAAAGTTGCTATGTGAAATTATGTGTGAAGTCTTCAGGTGGGTCAGTTCATCTGTCTCTTTTATCTGTCATGCAGTAAATCTAGACTCTTTGTCATCAAAACAAACAAAATATTACTTATTATTTTTATAGATTACTGTTGGCAGCAGGCTATAATCTCCATTTCTTTTAAGTGTGGAATACCTTACCTTTTCCTTACAGCTTTTAAGAACACCTTATTTTTCCAGTGTGTACCTCAAATTTTCAGCTGTTCTGGAAGGAATGCTGTTATAAGTATACTTTCAATTCTTTAAATTAACTTGGATGGGGCAAGTCTTCAAACTGAGGGGCCCTTCAACAGAGGTTCCTTTCCTCACTCTGGAATACATGGCTACTAAAAATGGTTACTGGTTGCAAAATCTCAAGAAATAAAATCATTCTTAGATGCAAATTGGACATCATGTTATACATGATGAGAGTGCTGTTAAGGATGAATACACCATATGTGTTATCCCCAGTTCAAATGGGAACCAAAAATGCTTGATTATGTGACCTCTTGGTCAGAATCTGTTATTTGATCTGCCAAGTACCAGTATAGCCATTTTCCACACATATAAAGTTGTGGAGCTGTTGGAAAATGTTTCCACATGGGCAAAATTGCTCAAGATGTTTCAGGAGCTTTATTGATCGCAGGTGGCAGTAACGTGATACCTTATTCAGAAAGAAAAGGGGAAAAAAGGCAAGGCAAGGCTTGATACCCCTGAGGCAAGGATGATTAAGAAGGTTCTCAAAACCAAGTTGACTTTTCAGTGAAAAGCAGAACACCAAAATATATCCCCTTAGCTATTCCATAATAAACATGAATGCAAGAGTCCTCATTTGTATCGAAATTTAATTTATCTATTTTGTACCTCCCCCATTACAAGCAGTATCTCACAAGATCCAATATGAATGGGTCACTTGCACCAGAGGTTTGGTCTTCTAACCTTTTGGATTCATACTGGAGCCCATCCTCCAGCAGGTAGTATCTCTTCTAGAATGATAAATGAGAAAGGTGTCCCTCTTCTTATTGTTCTTTGCATTATTCCCATCATATCAAAGGGTCCTTAGTTTTGCATTCCATATGTCACTTTGGTCTGCAGCATTGGTGGGGCACGTGCCTACGGCTCTCATGCATTCATGCAAGCAGTCCATCCGTTGCTTTTTCAGTTATCCTTGGAGCTAAGTGCAAGTGCATGATGGATTTCACATCAACTCTGACTACATCCATACCACTTCAGCCTCACTTCTCTCCATTTCTCCTGTTGACTCCAAATTTTGCCATAATTGTAAATAGTATATGACAATGTCCTTGGGAGACAGGAGGAAGACACAAGCCAAGGCAATGGTCTGATAAGAGGCAGCTGAGTCTGCTGCTGGGAGAAGAAACAGAACATAGAATAACAGAGTTGGAAGGGACCTTGAAGGTCACCTAGTCCAAACCCCTGCTCAAGCAGGAGACCTTATACCATTTCAGACAAATTGTTGTCCAGTTTCTTTTTGAAAGCTTTCAGTGATAGAACACACACAATTTCTGAATGCAAGCTATTCTATTGGTTAACTGCTCTAACCATTAGGAATTTTCTCCTTAGTCCTAAACTGCATCTATTCTTGATTAGTTTCCATCCATTGAAAGGAAAAGGAATCCTCCCTAGTTTTCCAGGGACTGAAAGAGAGGAGGGGAGAACTATTGTTAATACAGATACTGTTAATGATTCTGTTAATGTAATCATACAACAAAGCAGGATTCATTCATCTAGGTATGTTCTTTGGACTGTCTTGCAAAACTGATAATTTTGCATATCTTTGCCTTCTTTATGCCCTCTTCTGATAGTTCGACTCGGAAGAAAACTTTCTCCTTAGTTTTCTAATAGAAAGCTTTTAGGAAGCTATCTTCACACACTGGGAGGTAGCCTGCAACCTCAGGTTAACGTTATCTCTGTGTCCACTCAATGAATGGAAATTAACAGAGGTGCCCGCAGAATAGTGTTCTGAGCAATCTAGTCTCTCGGCATCATCAGATTCTCAGCTGGGAATCAGGCACAGGCCTGGGTGTCAATATATTGCTTTGATGAATTATAAGTGATTGATCTAGGTAAAGTGCCTTCTTCCTCTGCCCCACCTGCTGGCTACGGAGACATAGATAGATTAAGCAATTATGGATTAATTCAGCATCAGATGGCCTTGGACAATTAGTCAGGAGCTAAGGAGTGACCAGGTGCTTTTGATAAAAAGAAAGTCATTACAGCAAAGAAAAACCTGGTGATCCAAGCTTGTGAATCAAGCAGCGACAGTTCAACATTTTGACAGGGGAGGAAATGAAGATTAGCATAAAACAGCACCAATTACTAACAGCAGGGCTCTTTACCACAGGCTGAAGGCAGAGAGGGAAATGCAACGACACATTGGAGAAGGGGCTTCAAAGAGGGTGGCTGAGATGAAACTTAAAACCCGCTGAGAAATGCACAGATCAGAGCAACTGTGCCAATTTTCCACTGGAAAATCAGACAACTGTACCCATGCTCCTGCTTTAAGGTGATCTGCAAGGGAAAAGTGGATCAAAACTACCCCTCTTTTATAACCTGCTTATAGTTTTCTGATATAGTCAAAGTACCTACCAGACAACCTTTTTTAGAACTGGAAAAAGTACTTGTGTTTAAGAAATGGGTTTAGGTTAAGCTCCAAAAACCAAGAAAGACACACTGGGTTAGCTCTAAGCAGTTTCACCCATAGACAGAATTTTGCTAGACTAAAGCAACTACTTGCATCATTAAAGGTGCACTCTTAGGGAGGAGCTTCTTCCTTCTAAACTATCTAAACTTTGCCATCTGTTGTTCCTCTGGAATGCAGCCCCTCCCTCTTGGGAATCCAGACTACATTCCTCTACAGTTTAATACATTAACTGGTACCAGAGTTGGGAATCACAATGCTGCTACAAGTTATCATCCTACAGAAAGTTTTCTGAAACATTGCATATACTCCTGATCATATCTTCTGATCATCACTGCCTCTGCATATATGAAATGATAAAAATAAAAATGTGAAGCAGCATTGCATATCAAATTTGTCTTCTCTGGGGGGTTATGCAGATTGACAAGCATATGGGTTAGTGGTAAAGAACTGGAGGCAGTCACTGAGAATCATATCTTACTTAAAACAGATGCTGTTCATTTGCAGAGTTAGAATTGGAGGAAAAAGGTTCAAATTGCAAGAAAAAAGTTTTGCATGCAATATTTTAAATATTGCAGTTATGCAAATAGTCCTGATGGGGGCTATTTTCTCTCTCCTAGCAGTGTTTTTGTATTCCTGGAATGCACAATATATGGGATATTTTTTTTTTCAGAATAGGGAAAGAGTTTAATCTTTACAATTCTCATTTCCACCAATCTTCATATAATACCCACTCACTTTTGTAATGCAGCTCTTGAAATGCCACACAACGCTTTGTGTGGACCTTGAGGTAATGGAAGTTGTGCACCCCAAGTGCAAATCTGAATACTCTAAATCAAGGCCTCTTCACCCCAAAAGCAGAACACATGGACATCCTATAACAAATGCAGAAAAAAATAAGATACAGGTAGACTTCGACTTACTAACAGAAATGGGCCCAGAATTTCTGTGGCTAAGCAAGGTGATTGTTAAGTGAGTCACACCTGATTTTATGACCTTTTTTTGCAATGGTTATTAGATGAATCATTGCAGTTGTTAAATGAATCATGCAGTTTAAGCACATCCTGATTTCCCCATTGACTTTGTCAGAACCTGCTGGGAAGATTGCAAATGCCAATCACATATCCCAAGATGCTGCAAACATCATAAATACATGCTGGTTGCCAAGTTTCTGAATTTTGATCATGTGACTATGGGGATGTTGCGATGATTGTAAATGTGAAGACTGGTTATACGTATTTTTTTATCAATGCTGTTATGACTTTGAGGGGTTGCTAAACAAATGATCATACGTCAAGGAGTATCTGTAAAGACATGCTAAGCTTAACCTGTTAAGATAACAAGCTTTCCAACCTGAGATTTCTGGTTGAATATTCTTGGTAGGTACCTTATTCCAAACTACAGGTTTTTGACTGTCTTCTCATAAGTCCTCCCAGTCCTTTCATACTTCTGGTTAAAAAAAACTGCTTCCAATCAAAACCATGGAATTTTAGGGGCGACAGGAATCTTGATGCCCTTTTCTTTCCTTTTCTGAAGGTTTACAGAAACATCTTAACATGAGAAAATAAAACACATCATGTGCTGTTTCAATTAAGCAAAGCATATTTACAATAGCAAAAAAGATATCGCTAGATAGAGAATTTGTTGCATCAAATTAGCTCTCGATTGCATTAACGGGAGACAGAAGTGAGAGAGAGAGAACGAAAGAGAAATGGTTCCACACATAAACACAAAGAAAGCATTTTCTGGACATAGTTGTGTCAAACCCAACAAAAATAACAGGACTGGCTCCTATAGCACTGATCATGGTGAACACATAAGTTTATTCTACGGAAGATCAGAAACAAGTTCCACATGGCCAACATATCTTTCACTGTCAGTATTAATGCACTCATTCATTATAGCTATTGAGTTACAAATGTTTAATTGGTCCTCTCTTTAGCCTAATCTGGAGCCCTTAGGAGGGATCTGCGGGTGTGTAACCTTCACTGCTTTCCCCTCTCCCAGCACTTTACCCCATAGCAATAACAACTCAATTTGTCATTCCTTGGGTTTCTTTCTAAAGATCAACTAGGAAATCCCTCAATCACCAGCCAGCAAAAAGGGCAGTAAATCTGCTGAGGAGACACAAGTCTCATTCCCGTCAGTTGACTTGATTTCTCTTGCTAAATATCTCACGGGTGCTTGATTCACAGCTTCTTGGCTTGACGCTGCCATGAAAATAATAATATTTTATTTAAGGGAGTCCTGGGTCTGGTGAGAACAAGACAGAGTGTCAGCTTGCCATTGTCAGCATTGTCTTTGTGAGGGCTCCATTGCTCGCTGTGAGCAAGTTCCATTGACGTTCCCCCCTCCCCAAGTTTAATTCAGCAATATCATCAATGTCAGTGGGAATTCAGCGGCTGCCAGCTATTGGTCATCTGGACCTGACATAAACTCAATAAATACTCTATAACCCTTGACAGCCGCCAGCCGATTAGCCTCAAATGAGTGATTGCACAACCAGCACCTGCTGAACCAAATCAGGCTTTTGACAGATGGGCCTGTTCAAAGCTCTGACCACAAGTGAGATCAGTAGAAGAATTATTTTCTGCTTCGAGGAAAGAATTAGTAAGGGTGGCTACAGCAATTGGAAAACTTTCCACGTGCCCTTCCTCTGCCTTCTTCATCCTTCACCTCATGGCCAGAATATTCACTGAAAGAATTGTGTTTATGGGCATAATGTGGACTTTTCAAACCAAACAATGTACCTTTTCTATACTTTAATATCTTCTGATGAAGTCAAATGAAGCACAGAAGATAGCTTTTGAAAGAATTGTGCATTTAGTAAGAAAATGTAAGGAAATTGCAGGCATGACTGGGTTCCATTGGATGGTATAGAAGAAAATCTGCTACTAAAATCTGATCTCTTTTTATGTGATGTATCTTGTCATCTTCTGTAGGTTTCCAAAAGCTTTACTACAGTGATCAATAATCTTTGGCCTCAGACATTAATGAACTACAGTATTATTCATCCCTGATCATTGTCCTAAATATGAAGACATTCTAGGCATTGTAAACCAGTAACACTTCAAGCTTGGAAACAATAAATGAAAAAGGAATATGGAAAATAACAAAATTACCATATTTAATGATAATGAGCTTTTCCAACGCTACATCCACTTTTATTCTTTGCTTTTTACATTCCACTTTGCTTTCTTTACAACGCTGGATCTAGATATTAACCAGATGATTTTCTTAAATTAATTCCAAAATTGGAGCCCACAAGAATTTGGGATAGCTTTCCATTCCTTCACTGACTTGGAAAGTGTAGTGAATGTGACATGTAATCCCAGATGGGACTCAGAAGTTCCTTTTTTAACGTTATTCTGAAGAGATAAGGTTCTTGGCTAGATTCATGATGGATGCATCTTGTAAAATGTCTATGATGCTTTCACTTGATGAATTCAAACGAAGAGAAACTTAGTCTAAGGGTAAAGGTCAACACACACACACACACACACACACACACACACACACACACACACACAAAACCCCCAATATAATTTATATGTCATTCAGGAATTGCTGCCTTTGGTTTTAGACAAATGGCCTGCCTTCATCATAAACTCTATGCAGCTACTTCTTCTACCTCTGGACTGGGGTGAACAAAAGTTCACCAATCCTCATAATCAAGCCTGCTTTTCCTTAATATTAAAGATAAACATAAACAATCAAAATAAAACCTTTTGTCATCCCCCCCCCTCCCCACTTTGGCTTAAATTACATTTCTGGTTTGAAATGATGTCTAGAAGTAGGAGTTTGCCAATATATCTGAGAGTAACTTGATCTACCCCCAACTCCAATCAAAAGTAAGCTTGACCTCAGAAACTGGTGCCTTCTCCTATAAACGTTTGTTTCACATTGAGGTCACAGACTTGTATGTATACAGAGACAAAAGATATACCTTTAACTTAATAGTACTAAGGGATTGTTACTTCTAAGATAGATAAACTTACCTTTTAGCCAGTTTCTGGAGAAGGGCTATGTTGAATTTAAGGGTAGAATATTTGACATATTTGGGAAGTATTTGGATTGCTGTTTTGGCTGCAAAAATGGTATTTTTTTCCAAAGCAGACTCGTGATCCTTTCAATGGCTCTTTAAAGGCAGGCAAACCAACATATTTTTTCATAGGGCTGTTATTGGTATTTTGGTGGGTAGGGCGCCATCTGGGGATATCATGGTGAAGTGGAAATGAAGATGAGAGGTGGCTGGAGGAGCAGATCAGAAAAACTTGTTTTTGACAGTTATTGAAACACGAACTGTATTTAAAGAAATTAAAAATGTGGTTTTCTTGTAGTCTGACATGTGGCATGTTTAAGTTGTAGAGCAGATGCTCCCTCACTATGATTGATTTTAAACAACCAAAAGAGCATTGCTGGGTTGATCTTTTCAAAAATTGAAAATATCAAAAATAATAATAATAATAATAATAATAATAATAATATTTTAATTTGTATACCGCCCTTCTCCCGAAGGACTCAGGGCGGTGAACAGGCAGATAAAATATAAATACACACAATAATTTAAAACAACCCTTAAAAAACTGATTTAAATGCCCAAAACGTTAAAAACATGCTCCCCTATAAAATAACACAATTTTAAAAACCCATCTAATAAAAATAAAAATCAGGCTAGTCCAGCCATATGAAATAAATAAGTTTTAAGTTCATGGAAAGGTCCTAAGGTCAGGTAATTGTCAAGTCCGAGGGAAGTTCGTTCCACAGGGTCGGAGCTCCCACAGAGAAGGCCCTCCCCTGGGGCCGCCAGTCGACACTGTTTGGCTGACGGCACCCTGAGGAGTCCCTCTCTGTGGGAGCGCATCGGACGATGGGAGATAGAAGCCGGCAGTAGACGGTCCCGTAGATAGCCGGTCCTAAGCCATGGAGCGCTTTAAAGGTGGTAACCAATACCTTGAAGCGCACCCGAAAACAACAGGTAGCCAGTGCAGTCTGCGCAGGATAGGTGTTATGTGGGAGCTCGAGGCGCTCCCTCAATAACCAGCAGCCGCATTCTGAACTAGCTGAAGTCTCCGGTGCTCTTCAAGGGAGCCCCATGTAGAGAGCATTGCAGTAGTCCAGGCGAGAGGTAACAAGGGCATGAGTGACTGTGCATAAGGCATCCCGGTCCAGGAAGGGCGCAACTGGCGGATCAGGCGAACCTGATAAAATGCTCTCCTGGAGACGGTCGCCAAATGGTCTTCAAAGGACAACCGCCATCCAGGAGCACGCCCAAGTTGTGTACCTTCTCCATCGGGGCCAATGACTCACCCCCGACAGACAGCCGCATCTGCAGCTGACTGTACCGAGGTGCCGGCATCCACACCCACTCCGCCTTGCACGCATTAAATTTGTGCCTGTTCCTCCCCATCCAGACCAGACGGCTTCCAGACACCGGGACAACACTGACAGCTTCACTGGGGTGGCCCGGGGTGGAAAAGTACAGCTGGGTGTCATCAGCGTACAGTTGGTATCTCACCCCAAAGCCACTGATGATCTCACCCAGCGGCTTCATATAGATGTTGAACAGGAGGGGTGAGAGAATCGATCCCTGTGGCACCCCACACATGAGGCACCTTGGAGTCGATCTCTGCCCCCCTGTCAACACCGTCTGCGTCCGATCAGAGAGGTAGGAGGAGAACCACCGATAAACGGTGCCTCCCACTCCCAACCCTTCCAACCGGCGCAGCAGGATACCATGGTCGATGGTATCAAAAGCCACTGATAGGTCTAATAGGACCAGGGCAGAGGAGTAACCCCTATCCCTGGCCCTCCAGAGATCATCCACCAGCGACCAAAGCTGTCTCCGTACTGTATCCGGGCCGGAAGCCGGACTGGAGCAGGTCTAGATAGACAGCTTCATCCAGGTACTGGGGTAGCTGACATGCCACCACACTCTCTACAACCTTCGCCGTATAGCGAAGATTGGAGACTGGCCGGTAGTTCTCTAAAACAGCTGGGTCCAGGGAAGGCTTGAGGAGGGTCTCACCACAGCCTCTTTCAAGGCCGCGGGAAAGACCCCTCCCGCAGAGAAGCATTTGTAATCCCTGAGCCAGCCTCGTGTCACCTCCTGAGTAGCCAGTACTAACCAGGAGGAGCACGGATCCAGTAAACATGTGGTGGCGTTCAGCCTGCCCAGCAACCTGTCCATGTCCTCGGGAGTCACAGGATCAAAGTCATCCCAAACCACCTCAACAAGACGGTCCTCGGAACCCTCGCCTGATCTACCCAATTTTGATCCAATCCGTCCCGGTTGAACGATTTTGTCGATAGATAACCGTTAAACTCCTCGGCACGCCTTGTAGGGGTCCTCCCGCCTCCTGTTGGAGGAGCGAGCGGTCACCCAAACAGGGCGGCCGGGCGGTTATCTGCCGGCGCAATGAGGGAGGAACGAGAAACGTCGAACCCTCATTGCCACTAGGTAGGTCCTACTATAGGACCTAACTAGTGTCCGTCAGCCTCAGAGCGGCTGGATCTCCAGGCACTCTCTAGGCGTCTTCTCCGGCGCTTCATCTCCCTCAGCTCCTCGGAGAACCAAGGAGCTGGTTGAGACCGACGCCGGTCAGAGGCCGCAAAGGCACGACACGATCCAAAGCCCAGCCGCGCCCGCTCCCAGGCCGCAACTAGCTCTTCAGTCGAGTCGTGGGACAGGTGTTCGGGAAACGGCCCAAGCTCCGTCAGGAACCTCTCCGGGTCCATCAGGCGCCTGGGACGGAACCAACGCATTGGTTCCGTCTCCCTGCGATGGTGGGTAGCGGTCAGAAAGTCTAGACGAAGGAGAAAATGATCTGACCATGACAAAGGTTCCACAACTAAATCATTTAAAACCAGATCATTAAACCACTGGCCAGAGATAAAAATCAGGTCTAGGGTACCTCCCGACGTGGTAGGGCCGTCAATTAACTGAATCAGGTCCATGGCCGTCATGGAAGCCATGAATTCTTGAGCTGTTGAGTATGCTACGCCGGCTGATGGCAAATTGAAATCCCCATGACCAGCAGTCTGGGGTCTCAACTGCCAACCCGCCAGCAACTCCAACAGCTCAGGCAGGGCTGTAGTCACGCAGCAAGGAGCCAGGTACGTGATCAACAAGCCCACCTGAGTTCTACGACCCCACTTCACGAAGAGGATTCACACCCAGCTATCTGAGGCACAGTGGTCTCCTCGGCCCAGACTCTCCTTGATGATAACCGCCACCCTCCACCCCTACCCTGGGCCTCGGCTGATGGAATGCTCGGAAGCCTGGTGGGCACATCTCCACTAGGGGAACCCCCTTCAGTGCCCAACCAGGTCTCCGTAATGCCCATAACGTCCGCGGTCCTTCCTGAATAAGATCTGAAATCAGGGGCTTTATTAACCATGGACCTGGCATTACATAACATCAGCCGGAGGCCCAGGTCCCGATTATCCTGGCCACTGGTCACGGGAAATTCTGGGGGCCGGAGCACGCAATCGCTCGTAAACAGCGAGGGCGAGCCCCCAAAACCTGATGTGGCCCCCCCCTTCCGTCATATCTGCCTCTCCCACTTACCGTAATAATAGCTCGACCCTGACAAACTGGAACGACACCCCTCGCCATAACCCCAGGACCTAATAGAAAGTACCCTTTTAAAAAATGTGTAAGATTCCATTGAAACAGGACTGACCCTACATAAAAGTTCCTCCACGCTTACTCTCAGGGGGATGGGACTAGTCACTTCAAATGTATTGGATCGCTAACTGAAATCTGTGGGTTACAGTTGCCCAACTCACAATACAATAGTCTTAGAGTAGGACTAGTCACTTAACAACTGCTTGAAGTTATGATGGACCCCTAGTCATGACTGCATTTTGGGTGCTCAGCAACTGGTCCACATTTGCAGATATTTTCAGATTCCCACTCATTTGACCCTGATTTATGATGTTCTTTATCAAAAACTTCTGGTTTCTAGTAAAAAACCATGTGCCAAAACTCAATGGATTAAGCAACAATGAGTTTAGTTAATGATCATAGTAATTTGCTTAATGTCCACTACAAAAGTCATAAAATTGGGTCAGACAAGTAATGACCCACTTAATGACCAGCATGATTTTTGGTTTGATTAGGTTTATAAGCCAGCTACCTGTATTTCAGGCCTAGAGATCCACAGACCATTTGCAGTGTTGATGACTGAGAGCATATGCACCAAGACAAATTCCTTGTGTGTCCAATCACACTTGGCCAATAAAATTCTATTCTATTCTATTCTATTCTTGATCACAATACAATGATGAAAGGGCAGTTTGCACTAGACATCATAATGCATGTTTCCAGGGGTGAAATGCTCCCGGTTCGGACTGGATCTCGTGATCTGGTAGCGATGAGAGCAGGTAGTTCGGAGAACTGGTAGCAAAAATCCCTGGCCCCCTCCCCACCCATGCCCATTCAATTGCCTGGTCCCCACTTGCCTACTTGGCAGCTTCCTGCTTCTTTCGGTCTCGTTTGCTATTCCGGCCTTGCTTCAGCTGCTGCAATCAACTGCATCAGCTAGCTACTGAATCTGCCCTGCCTGCAATCTATCTCATCGATAAGCAACTCAATCTGCCTGCCTTTTCCCTTGAACTAGGTAAGTGTGGGGGGGGAGCTTTAAAAAAATAGTTAATTGGGGGTTTTTTAGGAGATTTTTTTTTAGACATAGTATTTAAAGTTAAGGAAGTTTTAAAGTTAAGGAAGTTTTAAATTTAGCTGCTTTTATCTAAAAATATAAATAAAATAAAATAAAATAAAATAATAAAATAAAATATTTGTGCAGCTTTCTGAGATTTGGTGTGTTTCTGTAGTGTTTCACTCTAACTACACAAACACACAAAATCTCACAAAGCTGTATGTGGCATTGTGTGTTTGTGTGAGAGAGTCAGTTGTGTTGTGTGTCTGTAAAGTGTGAAAGTTGGGTTTTGATATCTCTTATTGTTTTGTGTACTTTATTATTTTTATTATTTATTGTTATTGGCCACACCCACCCAGTCACCTGACCACCAAGCCATGCCCACAGAATCGGTAGGGAAAATTTTTAGATTTCACCTCTGCATATTTCATAATTTTGGCACAATCATGATGAAGAATGGGTCCCTTGTGATTTCAAGATTATTTTCCTGTTACATTAAATTTATTAGAGAATAGAGGAAGAGGCTTTAGTCAATATGAATTAAAAACGTTTTCAGTGTGTACTGTATTCTGCATACCAGATTATACATAATGGGGTTCTTGATGTTTTTAAGTGATCTCTCAGCAGCTGGTATTTCCCTCAGGCCAATCTTCTCCCCCTGGGTAGAATGTATAGGTAGGAGTTGTATAAACCAGAGTTCAGCATAAGTAAGGATACTTTGCACAAAAGCTAATTAAGCCTCATTGAGTTCTCACTTCTAAATAGTGGAGAAATGCAGTTGCTCAGCTCTCAGTTTCACTGTTACCTATGCATCACCAAAAGAGAGAAATTACATAATCTCCTGAAAACAGAGAAATGATTATATAATTTGGCTTAAAAATGCATGTTACAAATAAAATAGAATAGAATAGAATTTTTTATTGGGCAAGTGTGATTGGACACACAAGGAATTTGTCTTGGTGCATATGCTCTCAGTGTACATAAAAGAAAAGATACCTTCATCAAGGTACAACACTTACAATACTTAATGATAGTCATACGGTACAAATTTAACACTTAATGATACAACACTTAATGATAGTTATAGGGTACAAATAAGCAATCAGGAAACAATATCTATAAATTGTAAGGATACAAGCATCAGTCATAGAGTCATAAGTGGAAGGAGATGGGTGATGGGAATGATGAGAAGATTAATAATAGTGCAGATTTAGTAAATAGTTTGACAGTGTTGAGGGAATTATTTGTTTAGCAGAGTGATGGCATTCTAGAAGAAACTGTTTTTGTGTCCAGTTGTTCTGATGTGCAGTGCTCTATAGCGTTGTTTTGAGGGTAGGAGTTGAAACAGTTTATGTCCAGGATGTGAGGGGTCTGTAAATATTTTCACAGCCCTCTTTTTGACTTGTGCAGTATACAGGTCCTCAATGGAAGGCAGATTGGTAGCCATTGTTTTTCTGCAGTTCTAATTATCCTCTGAAGTCTGCGTCTTTCTTGTTGGGTTGCAGAACCAAACCAGACAGTTATAGAGGTGCAGATGACAGACTCAATAATTCCTCTTTAGAACTGGATCAGCAGCTCCTTGGGCAGTTTGAGCTTTCTGAGTTGGCGCAGAAAGAACATTCTTTGTTGTCCTTTTTTAATGATGTTTTTGATGTTAGCTGTCCATTTTAGATCTTGCAATATGGTAGAACCTAGAAATGTGAAGGTTTCTACTGTTGATACTGTGTTGTCTAGTATTGTAAGAGGTGGTAGTATGGGAGGGTTTCTCTTAAAGTCTACCACCATTTCTGGATTGAGGGTGTTCAGGATTGTTCCGGTCGCACCACAAGGCTAGTCGTTCAACCTCTCGTCTGTATGCGGATTCATCATTGTCTTGAATGAGACTTGATCGCTGTTGTGTCATCTGCAACTTCAGTAATTTAACAGATGGATCATTAGAGATACAGTCATTGGTATACAGAGATAAAAGAAGTGGGGAGAGCACAGAGCCTTGCAAATACAAATACCTCTGTTTAAAAGTAATTCAAACAGAAATACAATATATTTAATTCCACTGGAAAAAAATGGGAACAAATCATTGCTCAGTCCAGGTTTAAATATCTGTTGAACAAATCCCAGTCCACTATTTTTCTTCTTAATGGTTTCTTAGCTTGCAAACAAAATAGTGTTGATAGCTTTTCACACAAAAGTCTATCCTCTGTGAAATTGGACATGGATCCATTCTAATGGTGTCTTTTACACCCAGAAATGAATCTAAATTTGCCAATTTAAAGTAAAAAAAATAGTCATGATTACTCATGTGATCCTCGATTTACAACCACAATTAAATCCAAAATATCTGTGTTAAATGAGACATTTGTTAAGTGAGCTTTACCCCATTTTATGACCTTTCTTGCCGCAATTGCTAGCTGAATCACTGCAATTGATAAGTTAGTAACCTGGTTGCTAAGTGAATCTGGCTTCTCCATTGACTTTGCTTGTCAAAAAGTGCTCACATGACCTTGGGACACAGCAACTGTCATAAGTGTGAACCAGTTGCCAACCATCTGAATTCTGATCACATGATCATGGGGAGTTTGCAAAGATTGCAACTGTGAAAAACAGTCATAAGTCATTTTTTTCAGTGCTGTTGACACTTTGAACAGTCACTAAATGAACTGTTGTAAGTCGATGACTACCTCTTAGCTTTCTGATTAGTTACTGCAAACAAATATCCTCTGGAAGGAAAGTTCTCCTAACTTGTAAATAGAACCTGCCTTCCTGCTGAAATTTGCTCTTAGCAACTATGTACAGCCTCTTGCCAATTAAGCAATTAGCAGTTGTTTTAATTTGTTTGACCTGAGTTATGGCAGAGAGTTCCTCTCTGTTCCACAGAGTGCCATGACAGATATACAAAGCAAACATTAACAATCCTCTCTGCTGGATCAAATCTTGGGGCCACTCCAGAACAAAGGAAATTGTGACCAGAACACGCTGCTTAAAAAGACTTACTCATTCTGCAAATTAAATTCACTTGGGTAAGAGACAGATTTTATATGCACATTTATTCACTCAGAGTTAAATGAACGTGATCTACAGGTTTTACTTTAATACTACCTGGGACTGTGCATAGATTTAAAGCTGCAAACTGGATCCTATCACAATATAATCCCTGGCAATTGTGTGTCTGTGTTGAGAAGCGATGTTACTACATAGCAATCCAACATTTTCAATTAAAGTTGGGGGGGGGGGAATACTTCTTTATATACTAGACAGTTTATAATTGGCCAAACGTGTGTCCATGTTTCTTGTTCCTGTCATATCATCTTTCTTGTCAAACAGTTAAAGCAGAACTGGCAGCATTTAAAAAGTCTCCTGTCACTTTACAAATTGTTTAGCACAGCCTGCAAATGGACGATACATTTTCAGTGTTTCTGGCCTGTATCACAAAAGAGGCTACCTATCCCACCCCACCCCCCCACATACTATAGTTGCAACTGATGTTTTCCTTTGGCCTTATAAAATGGCTTAGTGCAGGGGTCTCCAACCTTGGTCCTGTTCTGTCTCCCCCACCTCACCTAAGAAAACATAAGCACCAAAGGATGTCTGCCAGCAATTTATTTACCACTTGGCCTGGTTACCTTTGGCAAAGGAAAGTTCTGGCAGCTGCTCTCCAAGTGCCAGCCAAGTTTCTTATCAAGAGTCAGCGTGTTTACAGTCTGTTGCTGGAGCAACCAGGAGTCTAAAGCATGGTCAAGAGTTACTCACGAAAATCCAAGCCTTAAATCCAAAAACTGTCTGAAGCTCACACAATGCAGTTCATACTTAGTAGCTTTTGTCCGTCATAAGGGCCCGATGGCAACTCCACCCAGTTTTATCCCATGTGGGGTGTGGCTCAGTGACTCAGCACTCCCTGGGCCTGCCACACCTCTTCCTCTGCTGCGCACGCCTCTCTTTCCGATGCTGTCTAGGGTCAATCCAGGATTGATCCTCCTCATCCTCTATCTGTGGTGGCTCTGACACACCTTCTTCCTGGCCTTCCGCCAGCACTTGAGGCATTGCCAGGAAGGAGGGACCTGGAGAGGGAGGCCTTGCCAACTCCTCTCCCTCACTCTCCAAGTCATCCTCCTCCATGGGGACAGGCTCGAGGGCCGGAGTCACAATAGGTCCCTTTAAGACTTGTGGACTTCAACTCCCAGAGTTCCTCAGCCAGTCTTAAAGGGACCAAGATTGGAGACCCCTGGCTTAGTGGTTTGGAAATGATTTAGTGGAGAAATAAGTATGCAAAATCAGGACAAGTTTCTGTCAAACTCAGAATTTTGCCTTCCTTCATCAATGAACCCAAAGCACCTTTCAGAGAGTGTATAGCTTGTGGTGGTGGGGAGGCAAATAATTTTATCTGGCTCTTATGACATCTTGTAAATATTCTGCCTAATATTGACGTAGCTTAAATGTGCTAAGTAACTTGTGCGTTTTGCTATTGATTGAAGACCGAAAGCTATTGTTCCATCAGAAACAGGTATAAGGAAATAGTTGAGTCTCTTGGAGTACAGTGTTAAAGAATAAAGAAAAAGTAAAGAATAACTCAGAATAAATAATGTTTTATGCTACTTTCCCCTCACTTTACAAGAATACACACATTCCTACAAATTAATAATATTCTTGCAAAGAATTTCACTGCTTAATCTGACATAATCTCATCTGGGAGTTGCTGGTATGGTAGAGTTGCAATTGTTGTTCCTGAAGCAACTTTGATATGCATCATTTAACTGTGCAGCTCCCCATTCCTTAAAACAGCCATAATAGCGTCAAATGGCATCTTGGAAAAACTTAAATTAATCTTGTCATATATCTGCATTTCTTGAACTGTTAGGCCTTTCATTTGAATTCTTTCCCTACCTCCAGAAGATAGGCTCAAGTTACAGAAGGATCTTGACAAACTTGAACATTGGGCGCTATCTAACAAAATGAAATTCAACAATGAAAAAAGTAAGATTCTACATTTAGGCCAAAAAAACAAAATGCACAGGTACTGTATATGTGGTACCTTGCTCAATAGTAGTACCTGTGAGAGGGATCTTGGAGTCCTAGTGGATAATCATTTAGATATGAGCCAGCAGTGTGCAGCAGCTGCTAAAAAAGTCAACACAGTTCTGGGCTGCATAAACAGAGGGATAGAATCAAGATCACGTGAAGTGTTAGTGCCACTTTATAATGCCTTGGTAAGGCCACACTTGGAATACTGCGTTCAGTTTTGGTCGCCGCAATGTAAAAAAGATGCTGAGACTCTAGAAAGAGTGCAGAGAAGAGCAACAAAGATGATTAGGGGACTGGAGGCTAGAACATATGAAGAACGGTTGCAGGAACTGGGTATGTCTAGTTTAATAAAAAGAAGGACTAGGGGAGACATGATAGCAGTGTTCCAATATCTCAGGGATTGCCACAAAGAAGAGGGATCATGTTCTATCTGCTATCATGTCTCCCCTAGTCCTTCTTTTTATTAAACCAGACATACCCAGTTCCTGCAACCGTTCTTCATATGTTCTAGCCTCCAGTCCCCTAATCATCTTTGTTGCTCTTCTCTGCACTCTCCAAAGCACCTGAGGGTAGAACAAGAAGCAACTTAGAACTAAGGAGAAATTTCCTGACAGTTAGAACAATTAATCAGTGGAACAACTTGCCTGCAGAAGTTGTGAATGCTCCAACACTGGAAATTTTTAAGAAAATGTTGGATAACCATCTGTCTGAGATGGTGTAGGATTTCCTGCCTGGGCAGGGGGTTGGACTAGAAGGCCTCCAAGGTCCCTTCCAATTCTGTTGTTGTTATTGTTAGAACACATGGGCCAGGCAGTTAATACCTGCAGGAGATGGTTTCTAAGTTCTTTTGGAACGAAGCCATATAATATTTTAAAGATGATAACAGCATTTTGAACTTGGTTAGAAATTAACTGATAACCAGTGCTAAGATTGGAGAATTGATGTTATATGACATGAGCAGCTTTCCCCCTTGTAAATGCTGACTACCAATTTTGCACCAACTGCATTTTTTAAAGTTATCTTCAAAAAAGCCCCATGAACAGCACATTGATAGCCATAGTGATTGCACTAGATACAGCTGTTCTCCATTTGAAGGTGCAAGTCCACAATTTGAGGTTCTTCTGGATTTTTTATAACTTGGATCTGTATACAGCTAGTAGGAACTCTGGCTGGGCTTTTAGGTTAGTTTTGGCTAGACCTGGACTGTGAAGCCCTGGCAACAATGACACATTCCTCCTTACTATAGCTTGACTTCTGGAATTTAACCTGAGGTTAGTATAGTTAGTACTAACAGAGGTACCGTTTCTTCAAGAAGGGCTAGTAACCTATAAGTATTTTAAACTTACAGAGAAATGAAAAAAATTGCCATCATTTATAATATCTATCAAAGTGTAAGAACCAGTCTGTCGTGTCCCACTCCTCTGCTGACGGCCGGGTCAGGGAAATCCGAATCAGGCTTGCCTCTGCAGCTCTGCCCAAAGTCCTAGCAAAGTCCTCAGAGCAGGCAGGAGACCAGTAAGTGACTTCAGCAAGATAAGTTCGACTTTGCCTGACTCAGAGACTGCCAGAAAGCAGATCCTTTATATAGGCCATGGGGTGTGGCTCCATGACTCAGCACTCATTAAGGCCTGCCCCTCCCTTCCTTCTGTTGCCTCCGCCTATCCAATCTTCTGATGCGAGGGTCACTCCAATCAGCTGTTGTTGGAAGTAAACTTTCCTCAGGCTCACATGCTGTGGAGGAGGGGGAGGGGTCTAGCTGCTCCGTTTGCCTGGGCATGGAGCCAGGGCTGGGGCCGGGGGATGCTCCCTCCTCTGCAGCCTGCTTGGGCATGGAGCCAGGGCTGGGACCGGGAGGTGCCCCCTCCTCTGCAGCTTGTCTGGGCATGGAGCCAGAACTGGGGCCGGGAGGCATACATTCCTCCGTGTTCGGGAGCAGATAAGCAGACCCCGGCTGCGGTGAGAGCGGACAAGACACAACACAGTCTCTACTTCTGCTAAGAAACTATTACTCTTCAATATAACATAGCCTTTAAAAAAACATTTTGCTTCTTATGGTTAAGGAAACAATATAAAGTAGGTGATGTGAGTTCAAACTGCAGTTCATCCTTCATTTTAATATTTTCCAACTTCTGTTATTAGGTGTTGACAAGTAAAAGTTGACATGATGAGATAACTCAAAACATGGTGTGCAGGAACTTCATCCTGCAGAAACACTCCAAGATAAATATAAATGCATATGTTATGTAATCTATCAATCTATCATCTATCTTGTCTGTCAATCCATCTTCAGTTGCAGTAATAAATGCTGTCTATTAAGTACCTGCTACTTTTGATTTCATAACCCTAAGTAGTAAATTAGGTTGAGAAATAATGACTGGCCCAAGTCAGTTTCATGACCATGTAGAAATTGGAAATGAGATTCTTTTTCCTTATTCCCATTTGTATTAATAGAGTCAAGTTCTGGTCTAATGGCTTTTTAAAAAGTCCACAGAAAATCTAGTCACTTTTTCTTTTTGTTCAAAGCATGCATCTTCTCTTTACTTATGCAGTTGTTGACAGAAATGTTCTTTTTTTTTCTATCATTCTTTGTCACATACATTTTTGCAGTGCTTTAATATACATTTCACTGCTTTAAACACTTCTAAAAATATAACTTCCATTTTTCTTATGCAACTTTGCCTCATATTTTTTCATTTATTTTAAATGTTTCTTTGGGGAAAGTTGTGGACCAGCAGAGTTTGCATCAGCATTTTATCATAATGCACTGAGGGTTCTTTTCAACGGAATACAAGAAAGTAAGTTGTTAACCATACAGATGTTCACTTGGAAGCTAATAGCAATTGATGCTTACTCCTTTCTACATCACAGTATAAACTCCTTGCCATATCAACTATATTTGCCAAGTCCACTGCTTCCTTTGTTTTCTTATCCAGCCTCCCTGTATGTCCTCTGTTTGTGTAAATGACTCCCAAGGAACACCAGCAGCCCCATGTCACAGCACTGGTATTATTATAATTTCTTAAAAGTTTCTCCTGTAGACTGCTGTGCTGGTGACATTTTCCTCAAATTGCAATAACTAACCTGTCACAGGCTACAAACGCCAACAATGCAAAGCCATGCGGGGTTGACTTAATAAACCTCATTTACATTCATTTTGATTCACTCAGGCATCGAAAAACATTTCAATGGGGGAAGAGAAGGGGGAAAAATAACTAGGAACCTCTTCAAGCTGACATGATGTTTGCTGATACGATATGAGCGGGCTTAATAGCTGTGTGGATGCAAACATGTATTCTATACAATATTTGCAAATACTTTTTTATTTAGCTGCAAATTGTTTCTTGCACTGGCTGTGCAGCTGAAGTCCTGTCAATAGGCATTCTCCTCCCACCCTCCTGCCACCAGCTGCTTTATTATCTGAGCTGGGCTTGAGAAAGTAGCTATAGTTACAGGCCACAAGGTCAAACTGCCATTTTATATTAGAAGTAATTGCACCGAGGAATTGATTGCTATCATTTTCAACCCGACCATTCCTTAAACTTGTTGAGATTCAGATGAAACTCGATCAATCTTTCACTTATCTTTTGAGATCCTCCACATGCAATTGGTGGGACCAAATTCTCCAAGGGGGTGATAGTTATAGCTATAGACTGTTCCTCCCATGCAAAAGGCAACCAGATATATCTTCTCCTAGAAGAGGAGAAGTTCAGGCCGTGAAAATATTTACAGACCCCTCGCATCCTGGACATAAACTGTTTCAACTCTTACCCTCAAAACGACGCTATAGAGCACTGCACACCAGAACAACTAGACACAAGGACAGTTTTTTCCCGAAGGCCATCACTCTGCTAAACAAATAATTCCATCAATACTGTCAAACTATTTACTGAATCTGCACTACTATTAATCGTCTCATAGTTCCCATCACCAATCTCTTTCCATTTATGACTGTATGACTATAACTTGTTGCTGGCAATCCTTATGATTTATATTGATATATTGACCATCAATTGTGTTGTAAATGTTGTACCTTGATGAACGTATCTTTTCTTTTATGTACACTGAGAGCATATGCACCAAGACAAATTTCTTGTGTGTCCAATCACACTTGGCCAATAAAATTCTATTCTATTCTATTCTATCAAGCAAATTGTCAGATTTGTAGCTACTGGCAATAAGGACAACAATTTTTTTTCACTTCTTTTTCATTATTTGTGGCCAAACACAACAATAAGCCCAAACAGAAGCTTTTCCAGACCTAATCCATTCCTATGTTTCAGGCTTTTATTCTTGATTTTTAGCTCCGGTTTTAGACCTCTAATTCCTCATTTTCTCTGGTTCCAGTTTCCAGGAACAGCTCCCCAAATTGTTTAGGCACCAGCACTATTACACATATATTATATATTCCCATGCACTGCAAAAATCACAAACAAAGAAGTCTTAGACTGAATCTCACCAAAAATATCACCTAAAGCCAAGATTGCCATACAAAGGCTATCATACTTTGCCATTTCATGTGAATGGATTCAACTTGAAAAGTCAATTCTGCTGGGAGCGATCAGCAGAAAAAGAAGGTGATGCCCTAGTACCCATTGACTGGACACTATAAAGATTGACACCAGGATGACCATGGTAGATCTGAGGAAAGTGGTGTGAGGCAGAAGGGCCTGATCCATAGAGTGACTGAGAGTCTGATACAACTGAATGGCCAATAATGACTATTATACATAAACTGCACATATCCCAAATGCAGCAATTATTTTGTCCAATGGTTCTTTGCCTAAGTTCTACTGTAGTATGGCAAAATTGATTCATTCCACTGCTGTTTTAAAGTAATTGTTGTGAAATCTTCAGGAAAAAGACTCAATACAATACTCAATACAATACTCAGAAATACTCAATTCTGGCTATTACATACTCTAAGATGGGGGCTCCAAAATCAAAAGTGTTCAAAAACCCCCAAACCTTATTCTGTTATTTAAGGATTGTTGGAGTTCTTCCTGCTGACCCAAATCACAACATTATTTTGCAAACAATCATGCCAGGCATCCTAAATGCACTTTGTAAGAAAGCAGAGATGGATGCTAGATAATTTATTTAAGTGATGTTTATCCTGCTTGACTATTGGGAACAGCTCAAAGTGGTGAATTATCATCTTATATGCATCTATTGAAATTATTTAGATGGATCTGTTCTTTTAAAGATGGACCAAATTACAGTCCAATGATTTTCACCAACTAGCTTATTGGTCCTTTGGGGAATCTCAAAAACACACGCCGACACACATGTTGATTCCCTGGTAAGCTTGGGGATTGGTTTGTTTCATTGCTGACCTCCCTTTCCTAACCTTTCATCCTGTTTTTGACCGGGCTGGACACTCTGACCCTTTTAGAACCAACTGCCAACTGTTGCTGTTGTGATTTCCCAGTCCTTGTGAATCTGTATCCCCAGGACTAATTTCCTAAAAAATTCCATATAGTGAAAAGGCTTTTCCCCTGAGCTCTTCACAAAGCCACAGGCAGCAGATTCAGTCTTCACATGCAGCTGAACTGTGTCTATCTCAGAGATGTTTAGAGGCTCAACTGTCTGAATTCTAGGTCCCCCCTCCTTCCTCTCATCTAGCCAAAGGGGAAATTGACAAAGCAAGAGGTTGAAAATTGAGTCATTTTATTTCTCCTCAGGGAGTCTCACTTTGCTGCCTGTATTTCAAAGTGTTCATTTCCGACATCACTCATGGAGAGTTCTCATTGACTGGTGACCCCTGAATGCCTATGCCACTCAATAGGGCCAGCATTTTATTGACAAGTCTATTGACAGCTTTCATTTGGCATGGGAATCGGTGGCAAGTCAGCCACCTGCAATCTGTTAAGATTTCTTGGGAGAACAAGGAAGATGCTGACCGTCCATCGACCCACTAAATGGAGACAATTTTACATAGCACTCTAGGAAAAGTCATCAGACAAGATTACCCAAGAGCAGCTTTTTCAAGAAGATTTCAGTGAGAGCATGGGATTTTTTAAAGCAAGCAAACAAGCAACACTAACTGGCATTTCAGAAAGCTAAGCATTTTAATAAGTGAGAAGCAACTGATGCACAATCACTTGCTTGAAATTCATTTTTGCTATGATAACATGCGGATTTTAGCTGAAAAAAATAGAGTAGGATGATGGTTAGATTATTAGGTATGTGCTGTTAGATTTCACCTTACCAGATGAGGATGGGTCAGTCACTTATTTTTAGCATAACCCACTCACAAAACTATTAGGACTATACGAAAACCATGGAAAAAAGCTAGACTAAAATGCAATAAATACTCAAATAGTCATAAGGCATAGCATGATCATGGGTCTATCATTCCCACCACAAAATTTTACACCTGCAAAATCTTATTGGGTGTATCAAGAGAGCAGGGAGTATTTGTATCTCATAAGTGAAATATAGGCAGTAATATTGTAAGAATTCAAAAGACTATTGCTTCCAAAATGTTTCTTATCTGGATTGCTTCCTGATTATTGAGGTCCAACTTTATTTTTGAGACTCAGGATTACTTGCACAGTGGAAACTGCCATTGTTCTCTTGGGGTGGGTTTTTCAGGCTGTTTTGAGGTTGGGAAGTGTTCAAATTCATATCATTTCCAAGGTCTTCATGGGTGCTCTACCAAGTGCTAGTCTGTGACATATTTCTTGACTGCTTTTTCCTTTCTGTTGATGGTTGATCCTAAAAGGCAAAAGCTATCCACCACTTTGAATAACAGAATAACAGAGTTGGAAGGGATCTTGGAAATCTTCTAGTTCAACCTCCTGCTCAGGCAGGAAGCCCTATACCAGGGGTGTCCAAACTACGGCCCGCGGGCCAACTGCGGCCCGCGGGTCAGTTTTTATTGGCCCGCATCAAATTCTGAAAGTATAACTGAATATGGCCCTTTTCGGCTGCCTCCCGGTGCTTGCCCGGTGGTTCGCTGCGAGGCTCGCGGCTCCTCCCCATGGGCGGGGAATAATGAAGGGAGGGGGCGGAGGAGGCGGCGAGCGGGAAAGAGGCTGCTGGCCGTGCCCGACCCCAGCAGTTCTACCCTCGCCTTCCTCGGGCCGCCTGGTGAGGCTCCTCGCGCCTCCCCATGTCGGACACGCGTGGCGGCAGTGACAGCCATCGAGAAACAGGTGAGGAGGCAGCGAGCGGGAAAGAGGCTGCTGGCCGTGCCCGACCCCAGCAGTTCTACCCTCGCCTTCCTCGGGCCGCCTGGTGAGGCTCCTCGCGCCTCCACCCCTTGGGCAGGGAATAACGAAGGGAGGGGGCGGAGGAGGTGGCGGCGAGCGGGAAAGAGGCTGCTGGCCGTGCCCGACCCCAGCAGTTCTACCCTCGCCTTCCTCGGGCCGCCTGGCGAGGCTCCTCGCGCCCACCCCTTGGGCAGGGAATAACGAAGGGAGGGGCGGAGGAGGCGGCGGTGAGTGGAAAGAGGCTGCTGGCGTGCCCGACCCCAGCAGTTCTACCTCGCCTTCCTCGGGCTGCCTGGCGAGGCTCCTCGCCTCCACCCCTTGGGCAGGGAATAACGAAGGAGTTTCAAGTTCATACCAAATACAAAACAAAGCCAAGATCAGGTGTCAAACTTGGTCTCTTTAAGACTTGTGGACTTCAATTCCCAGAGTGCCTCAGCCAGCTTTGCTGGCTGAAGGACTCTGGGAGTTGAAGTCCACAAGTCTTAAAGAGACCAAGTTTGGACACCCCTGTTCTATGCCCATAGCCACATCCACTCAGTCACATGAGCAGTTAGCCACGCCCACCCAGTCACACGAGCAGTTAGCCACGCCCACCAGTCACATGACCACCAAGCCACACCCCAAAATAAGCCACGCCCACAGAACTGGTACGAAAAAAAATTAGACCCCCCCTCCCGTTCAATGGTGTGGCCCGGGCCTTTGCTTATTTTTCTGTATTTGGCCCTCACCAAAAAAAGTTTGGACACCCCTGCCCTATACTATTTCAGACAAATGGTTGTCCTGTCTCTTCTTAAAAACCTCCAGTGTTGGAGAACCCACAGATTCTGGAGGCAAGTTTTTCCACTGATTAATTGTTCTGCCAAGAAATTTCTTTTAGTTCTAGGTTGCATCTCTTCTTGATTAGTTTCTTTGGTATCTTCATTGCCAGTTTTAGGCTAATTGTCCTACATATTGTCATTTGTTTGGTCTTTATATTTAGTTTTAGCCCTGAACTGTTCATGTACAAGACCCAAAGGTTCTTCTTCTACTAGTTATTATTTTGCATAAAATCTCACAGAAGAGCTAGATGGATCTGAATTTTAAAATAGGCTACTTAGGATCCAAGGAATTATTTGCTATACATATTCATGTTCTGCCTAGGTGTGTAATGGCTCATTTTGTCAGCTGGAAAGCCAATAGCCTGGGTTTGAGGCCTGAGTGCTGTGTAACGGGGTAAGCTCCCCTTATCTATCTCAGTGCCCCAGCTCCTACTCACCTAGCAGTTCTAAAGCATGAAAATGTGAGTAGATAAATAGGTACCATTTCAGAGGGAAAGTAACAGGGTTCAATGCACCTTGCTGTTTAGTCATGCTGGCCACATGACCACAGAAATGTCTCCGAACAATGCTGTGTCAGCCTCCACTAGCTGGTTTTATTGTTTTATTGCTCAGCTAATTGCTTTATTGCTGTCTTTAGTGTTAGGCATTGTAAAGGGGTAATGTACTTTTAAGTTCGCTGCTTCAGCTGCCATAGTATGGAGGAGGAGGGGGCTAACGCAGACATGAAACTTATGAATTCAAAGAGAAATGAAACCATCTAAAGATGACCTCACATGATGCCTGAGGAAGACGTGGATTGGACACAATTGCCTGACCTTTGGAGGGAGGAGGGATTTATGGGGGAACCTGTATGTATGTGTACGTATCTTTGGCCAGAGATGAGCAGAAGGGAAACCTTTACTTTTTTATTGTTCTGAAACACAGATTAATCCCTTGTAAGAGAATAGAATGGGAAGATGCCACTCCCAATCATCTCCCAATCATTTCACTCTGTCTAATAACATAATAATTCCTGTATTATACCTGGGAACCAAATGCTAGAATAGTTAAGTCTTGATGGTCTTTAATCTAACCCACTAGAATTTGTTTACATCCTTTTACTCAATCTATTTTATTTAGGGAGGAATTATTTTCTTCTTTTTGAAAGTCCACAATATGAATAACAAAAACACACACACACACAAAGTGCATTTGGCTACTTTTGCATTGTATTTGCCGTGCAATCACCTCCTCCATTCAGCAGCCTTTATTGCTGCAGCAGTCTTCAATTGCTTAATAAGTTATGTCTGAATTAAAAATTTACACAGGCAAAGCCCTTTCAGTATAATTATTACTTTTCTTAATCTAGACATCATGTACATAAAGAAATATACCCATTGCTCTTTTACTAGCTCTTTTATTAATTTTTATTTTTGATTTGTGGACTATATAATTTTTTTTTTACTTTCTTTTACTTTTTGTAAAACAAATAAAAGTAAAAGTTCCTTCCCCCCTCCCCCCACTCCTTGGAAACCCTCAGCTGTGCAAACACAGCAGTTTCTGTTTGTTTTGGAGGTCTTGCAAACTATTTATGGAAAACCGTTCAAGCAGAAAGGCTGAAGCAGAGATCATTGTTTTGCGTCAAATTAAGGAGTGCTTAATGCCACCTAATCTCCTGGTAATTACTGTTGTGGCAATGTATGACATTCTTGCTTTGTACAAATGCCGATACATGTCTAGTATATTGCAAACCTTGTGTTGCAGAAGGTCTTGTAGCAACTGGAAAAATGATTGAAGATAAAATTTGTGGGAGCAAAAAACAAACAGAGAATTTGCACAAATTACTTAAGCACAAGAAGAAGTTCTACACTGAATCATAAGAATATGACATGGCAATATGGCATAAGAGAATTCTTCTCTCACAATTGAATGGATAGGTGATCCTGCTTCTGGAAACAATGGATGGAAACTAATCAAGGAGAGAAACAACCTGGAATTAAGAAGAAACTTCCTAACAATGAATTCAAGTAATCAGTGGAACAGCTTGCCTTCAAACATTGTGGGTGTTTCATCACAGGAGGTTTTTAAGAAGAGACTGGACAGCCACTTGTCTGGAATGGCATAGGGTCTCCTGCTTGAAGATCTCAGAGGTCCCTTCCAGCTCCCGGAAGCGGGGGGGGGGAACATTGATACAGATCTCAAGAATACCTTGTAACTAAGTAGGTACAAAAAACTCCTTGTATCCATAACCATTTCTCCAAAGAACATCTAGAGCAAATTTTGTTCCAGTAAACTGAATTGAAAGAACATATGCATGATTGCCCCACCCCTCTTTGAAAGTATATATACTCAAAGATGCACTTTATGGGGAACATTCATTGTTGCAGGGGCACACTTTTGCTTTTGATACAGGTTTTCCAATATTCTCCTGCACCTTGCTTCCTTCAGCAATCTGTTCCAGAAAGTCCACCAGCCCCATAAAGAACATTAGGGAAGGGTGGTCTTGGAGGAGAGGAAATTACCCATTCTCCTTTTTACTATATGATGGATATCTGCCAGATAAGACCACAACTTACATTCCACTCACTTTACTCTCAAATCATGTAATTTTAAACAAGATTTATGTTCAGGAAGCAGAAAACTGGTAGGTAGTTCAATTCCATTCCAGGAGATCTTATCAGCTGGTAATTTGCAAACTGTAATTTGCAAAGAACACATTCCTCATGTATCTCGTCTGCAGAAGTGATGCAATCTGCACTTCTCTTGCCTTATAAAGGATTCATTTCCTTGGTCAGCCAGAAAGACAGAGAGGAGGGGGTGATGGTGAAGAGAAGGTACAGTGAAAGGAAGAAGGATGAACTGGTCTGTTCCAGTTATGGAGCTCGGTAAGCGAGAGATTCATCATTAACTGTCAAATAGTGGCTTTAATCAGCCCTGCTTTTCTGCAGAAGATGGATTTAATATCAAGGCCCATTTTTAGAGCTATTAGTTTAATTATGACAGGTGACTGCAAACTCAATGTCTCTCCACTCCTGCTTTAGTTTTACAGAGCCACAGGGCTTCCATTTATGGGAATGCCAAAAAATGGCATTCCTTTAAAACCCGTCTCAGATCTATCTATCTATCTATCTATCTATCTATCTATCTATCTATCTATCTATCTATCTATCTATCTATCTATCTATCTATCATTTCCCATACACTAGCTCAGATTAAGAGATTAGGTACTGATTAGAAAACAGGATTTACAGTAGAAAGGGGGAAAGTGATTTTTAGAGTATAATACAAATGATTTTCATTTTCGGGACTACTTTCTCTTTAGCACAGAGATCCCCAACCTTGTTGGGGAACTCTGCTTTAGCACACAGACTGAACTCTGTATTTGCTCCCTAATTTAATCCTATGGGTTAAATCACTATTTTTTCCATATGTCTAGGCAGATGAACCAAAGCTGAGATGGTCCCAAGATCATTTATTGCAACATGAAATGCTTATGATTCAGAACAGATCTAAATGTTTTCATAAATTAAACAATGACAATAGAAATCAATAATTTCTCCAGAACGTAGTAATGAAGTTTGCTATATTTGCTATAGGTAGTAATGAAGTGACTATACTGGCTACAAATGATTGTGCTAGTTGTCCAGTCTATCTGAAAGACATTAAAGAAATTATAATACTTTAAGTGCTAAAAGTTCTTTTCATAAAGCAAGCCTAAAAGGAGAGGATTGTTCAAGTGAATTTTGTGTCCTGATGACTTCGTAGACACGTTAATACATTTTTCTTGGTGACAGAATGAAAGAATAGTACCATTCTTTTTGCCAGGATGGCTTTTTGCACTTCAGTCTACCATATAGCCTTAGTTTTCTGTGATAATCTCCCATCCACACCTGTTTAGTTTCCAGCAGTGATGAGGTAATTCCGCCTCCAGAAGCTAAAGCAGAGCTAATGAAAGCAACCTAAAGTAGTTGGAGAACTTTTGGTTTTCTTGTAACCTAATCGTGATTTTGCAATGCATCTATTGTGTGAACCCTGAAATAAGCACTTGGCCTTATTGCCATGTGCTCAAAAGCCCGATTAAGCTTATTATCAGGGTTATATCATGGTCTTATTTTGGGGAAAACAGGGTATTACTATTATAATGCATCAAACATCACGACAACAGATGCAGATGGACATGAGATATTTAAAATCAACAAGGAGGAAATTGAAGTAGTTTGAGAATTTATCTTCCTTGGATCAAAAACTGTTCATGATGGCAGTTCTGTACCTGAAATCAAGCACAGGATAACGTTAGACTGCTTTGCAATGGTTAACATGAATAAGTTCTGGAAAAGCAGAGATATTGATATAAATACAAAAATCAGGCTAGCTAGAGCAAAGTCTTCCCTATAATGATGTATGGGTGAGAGAGTTGGACACTAAGAATGGCTGACTGAAGAAGAATTGATGTTTTTGAACTGTGGTGTTGCCATAAATTATTATGTGTACTATGGACAACCAGAACAACCAATAGAGAGGTGCTGAATCATATAAAACCAGAAACCTCATTAGAAGCCAAAATCACAAGGCTACATCTGATTCACTTTGGCCATGTCATGCATGCAAATTCATTGGAGAAGTCAGTGATGCTGGGAATGGTTAGTGGATCAAGAAGAAGGGGCAAGCAAATGATTTGAAACTATCAAAGCTGATACAAAGATGAACATCCAACAACTGAAAGAAGCTGTGCTGGACAGGATAGTATAGAGAGCAGTTGCCTATAAAGTCACCAAGAGTTGGACATGACCGGGTAAAACTAATTATTTATATTGCTTTTCCTGAGTTTTTTTTAATAACACACTTGGTTTTCTTGAGGTAGGTCATCATATTATTTTTATATTGTTTTGTATCACTTTCTTTGTATTTTTTTTGTGAAACATTTTAACTGATTGCATACCATCCAGAGAATTGCTATGGGGTGTTATAAAAGGTTGATAAAATAAAGATATACCTGGATAAAAATATACATGGTCTTATTTTCATCTGTGAAAACTGGTGATTATGGAAGAACCTGCAGCCTATATAATGACAAAATTTGCTGAAGCTTAACAGTTAGTGAAAGATGGAGGCCCTGAGGCCCACAGTCTTCAAACTGCTGTATCATGCTTCATTGAAATAGAGTTTCAGAATTAGTCTGCTTTTTAGGTTGACAGGAATTTGTTTTCAGTACTATTGTAAATCTCTCATTTAGTTAAAGTACAGTTATAGCATCACTATATCTGCTTTGATCACAAACACTTCAAGCTTTACTAACTGCCAATAACATTTGTCAACCACTGCCAAATTGATTCCCATAATCTGTCATCCCTTCACCAATGACCTTCAGCCTTTGGAAGGAGAGCAATTCATTCTTGTAACTAAGGACTCATAAGTGGAAGAATTCAGCAGATCACAAGGTATGTGTGGGCTTTGTTGGCCTTTAAGTGGAAAGTAAGAAAACAATTTGTAATGGTATGTAAGGAAGACCTTGTGGGAGAAGGAAAGAGATGCTACCTAGGTCAGGGTCTCCAACCTTGGTCCCTTTAAGACTTGTGGACTTCAACTCCCAGAGTTCCTCAGCCAGCTTTGCTGGCTGAGGGACTCTGGGAGTTGAAGTCCACAAGTCTTAAAGGGACCAAGGTTGGAGTCCCCTGACCTAGGGAACGATCAGTCACTTAACAGTCAGAGGAAGAAATTTACAAGTGGAGCTGGAAAGTTTTTAAACCTTTAGATTTGCAAGAGTCTCATAATGTACCCTTAAAATAAAGTAAATTTAGTCTTCTAATCATGTTTCCCATTAGTTAACCAGTAGGGCTGACACAGTCTGTATATCTTAGTGATGGTGGGATTCCAAAAATTGCTTTCAGTAAACATTTAAAGCAAACTGATTCATGTATATGCAGGTTATGCAGATCAGAAGGTAATTGTTCAGGTTGCAAACTTCTTCAAATTTTGTAACACACATTTCTCAGCTTCAAACTACCTTGAAAAATGTAGATAGGTAAACACAACATAGAAATATCTGAAAGATGTGTACATAACATTTAAATAAAATTGTTCATGAAGTTAGCTATTTTAAACATTCATATTGTTACAAAACCAGGCTGGAATGAATAATGAAAATCTAACATCACTAGAAATATAGGATTTATCCATTCCTTGATTAAGAAATCTATCAATTTTAGTAGTTTCTTATTGCCTTCCCTGCCAAAAATGACAAAGACAGCTTAGCAAGTTAAATGGCATAGATGAATGAATGTCTTTTGGAAGAGACTGATGGCTGGGTTGCAATGCCCTTTTCTAAGAAACAGAATAATTTATTTGGGATTTCTTTTTTTAAAAAAAGCAGTTTTAAATATATAAGAAACATGATGCTCAAAATGTGATGGATACTCTTAAGGCACCATTAAAACAGTTTTTAGAAAAAACAATTCTGAAGAAAAAAGAAGGGAAGAAGGAATAAATGGGACAGGTTTAATAAGGCTTTATAAATTAATAATGTTTGTAATAGTTTGCTTTGTGAAGCTGGGATGATAAAGCATGGAGCAGCTTCCATTGAAAACATCTCTCAAGCAAACTACTTGTCAATTACTTGTTAAGAATTTCTAGACTATTTGAAATATTCTCCAACAATTGCATTAAAAGTTTGTATTATTTGCAGCGATGATGATGATGATGATGATGATGATGATGATATCCACTCAGTTGTGTCTGACTCTTGGCAATTGTCTGGGCCAGGTCTCTCTATGTCTTCCAATCTTGCACTACTTCTTTGAGTTGTTCTATACTCTGGCTGGTGTCAGCTTTGATGATGTACAGCCACCATATTTTTGGGCAGCTTAGCTAATTACAACTGAAGAAACAATAATTTTTGTAAGTTACCCAGAATTACTGAAAGTGAGTGGATGGCCATACCAAATAAATACATACATACATACATACATACATACATACATACATACATACATACATACACGAACCAACCTCTTCCCCGCCCAGCCAACTCAATATTAGAGTTCCTTATAAGGAATGACAAAGTGACAAAGACCATAATATCCTAAGGTCTTCTGAGCATGTCCAAGATGGCGCCGCCCTGCTGATCGGGGGAGCGGCGGTGGGCCTTTTCGGGCCTTGTCCGGTTCTGGGGGGGGCCTTGGTGACATCTTAGGCCCCCGCCCTGATGGAAGAACATCCAGTCACCCGGAGGAGGGGTGACTTGGTGCAGGACGACTTCGGGGGGCGTTGGGAGGAGCCCCGGAGCGTCCTTGCTGCAGCGGTGATCCTGGCGGCCTGCCGGGCGGCTGCGGCTTGCCGAGTTGCCGCCAGCCTTTTTGGCGTTCTGGCGGTGGCGACGGCGGCGGCAGCGATGGCAACAGGGGGTCTCTGATATTCAGGGACCCCGCCTGTGGGAGGAAGCAGTGGCGGCCGGCCTTTTTGGCGTTCTGGCAGCGGCGGCGGTGGCGGCGGCGGCGCCGGCGGCGGGGGCCTTTGACACCTTGGGCCCCCTTAGATCCCCGCCCTGATGGAGGAGGCTTCAGTCGTTCAGGAAGGTGGGTGACGGGCGACTTCGGGGGCGAGGGGAGGAGCCCCGGAGGGGTTGCGCCCAGTGGAGATCTGGAGGGCCTCCCGGGCCCCCGTCGGCCTTGTTGGCTTCCTGGCGGCGGTGGCGGCCTGGCTTTTCTTCGTTTGGCGCTGGCGCCAGTGGAGCCCCGGGATTGCTGGCAGGATTTGGCGACTGGCGTCCCTTCCTAGATGGTGGGGATGTCGGTGGCCTCATGCGGCGGCAATGGGACGCTTTCGGTGGCGATGGCCGGGCGGAGGTGACCGGCGGCGGCGGCCTGCCTCGGTGTTTCAAGGCAGCGGACGGCCTGTTTAACATCTTTATCATCGGTCCCCCCCCCCTTCTTCCTTAGTCCACCCCTGACTATTTATAGGGGGTGGTGAACTGACTGAGTGAGCGGTTTTGTCCTCTACCGCACAAGGATCACTATTGACTGTTTCCCATCAGGACAGACTGACAGACTGGTTGTGGTCACTGTATCATCTGTTACCATCTTGACCGGCCCAGGATGGGCCTCCTGCCGGACTTTCTTTGTGATGCGAACGTTTACTGCGGCTGACCTTCTTGCCCTGCGAGATGCCCCTCTCTCGCGGGTTTGGCCCTCCATATTATCGAGGGCCCACCTTGAGGACGGGCTTTGGAGCCCCGAGAGGTGGCATGCTAAAAATAGGAGGCTTAGGGGCTTTTTAATTAGCTGTTTTAAGAGATTTTTTAAGGGGAGTTTTAATGGGGATTTTAAGGGTTGGGGGGGAGGGATTTGACGGGTAGGGGAGAGAACCCGTCGGGGAGGGATCCAGCCCCTGTGCTTGTTCGCGACATTATTACATCTGGTCCAAAGGCAGGGGGGGAGGGTTCTGTTCCAGGACTAAAGGGTTGTTCAATCTGTACGGTAAGTGGGAGAGGCAGATATGGCGGGGGGGGGCGTATCGAGTGTTGGGAGCACGTGCTCGATGTTTGACGGTGATCACGTGCTCCGGCCCCTCAGTCCCTACCCGTTCCTCAGGCGGCCATGATCCTCAGAGCCTGGATCTTCGGTTGATGTTATGTAATGCCCGGTCCGTGGCTAATAAAGCCCCCCTGATTTGTGATCTTATTCAGGGGGAGTCCGCGGACCTTATGGGCATTACAGAGACCTGGTTGGGTCCGGAGGGGGGGTTCCCCTCGTTGAGCTGTGCCCTCCAGGTTTTCGAGCATTTCATCAGCCGAGGGCCCAAGGTAGGGGTGGGGGGGTGGCGGTTGTCATTAAGGAAGATCTAGAGCCGAGGGAGGCCACTGTTCCTCAGATTGCCGGTTGTGAATCCCTCTATGTGAGGTGGGGCTATAGGAATCAGTTGGGCTTGTTGATCGCGTACCTGGCTCCTTGCTGCGTGACCACAGCCCTGCCCGAGCTGTTGGAGGTACTCGCCTCCGTGGCGGTTGAGACCCCCAGACTTATAGTCATGGGGGATTTCAACTTGCCATCGGCTGGCTTGTCATCGACTGCAGCTCGGGAGTTCCAGGCTTCCATGACGGCCTTGGACCTGATTCGGGTAAATGATGGCCCCACACACATGGGGGGAGGCACACTGGACCTGATTTATATCTCTGGACAGTGGTTAAATGATTTGGAATTAGATGATTTAGTAACCGAACCGATGTCATGGTCCGATCATTTCCTCCTTCGACTAGACTTCCGAACTGCCATCCACCATCGCAGGGAGACGGAACCTATACGGTGGTTCTGTCCCAGGCGCCTGATGGACCCTGAGAGGTTCCTGACGGAGCTTGGGCCATTCCCTGAGGATCTGGCCCACGGCACGACTGAGGAACTAGTTGCGGCCTGGGAGCGGGCCGCGGCTGGGGCCTTGGACCGTGTCATGCCTTTGCGACCTCTGACCCGGCGCAGATCTCGTTTGGCCCCTTGGTTCTCCGAGGGGCTGAGGGAGATGAAACGCCGGAGAAGACGTCTGGAGAGCACTTGGAGATCCAGCCGTTCCGAAGCTGATCGGACACTAGTTAGGTCCTATTCTAGGACCTACCTAGTGGCAATGAGGGAGGCGAGGCGCTCATATACCTCCACCCTCATTGCGTCGGCAGATAACCGCCCGGCCGCCCTGTTTCGGGTGACCCGCTCCCTCCTTCATCAGGAGGTGCGGGATGACCCGTTGCAGGGACGTGCTGAGGAGTTTAGTGGTTATCTATACGATAAAATCGCTCAGCTCCGGGATGGTCTGGACCGAAATTGGGATGATCCAAGCGAGGGAGAGGAGACACGTCTTGTTGAGACCATTTGGGATGAGTTTGACCCTGTGGCTCCCGAGGACGTGGACAGGCTGTTGGGGAGGCTTCACGCCACGACATGTTTACTGGACCCGTGTCCTTCCTGGCTGGTACTGGCCACTCAGGAGGTGACACGAGGCTGGCTCCAGGAGATTATCAACACTTCTTTGTTGGAAGGGGTTTTCCCTGCCGCCTTGAAAGAGGCGGTGGTGAGACCCCCTCCTCAAGAAGCCCTCCCTGGACCCAGCTATTTTGGGTAATTATCGTCCAGTCTCCAACCTTCGCTTTGTTGCGAAGGTTGTAGAGAGTGCTGTGGCGCGACAGCTACCCCAATACCTGGATGAAGCCGTCTATCTAGAACCGTTCCAGTCCGGCTTCCGACCCAGGTACAGCACGGAGACAGCTTTGGTCGCATTGGTGGATGATCTCTGGAGGGCCAGGAACAGGGGTTATTCCTCTGCCCTGGTCCTATTAGACCTCTCAGCGGCTTTTGATACCATCGACCATGGTATCCTGCTGCGCCGGTTGGGGGGATTGGGAGTGGGAGGCACCGTATATCGGTGGTTCTCCTCCTATCTCTCTGACCGGACGCAGACGGTGTTGACAGGGGGGCAGAGGTCGACCGCGAGGGACCTCACTTGTGGGGTGCCGCAGGGGTCGATTCTCTCGCCCCTTCTGTTCAACATCTATATGAAGCCGTTGGGTGAGATCATCAGTGGCTTTGGGGTGAGATACCAGCTGTACGCTGATGACACCCAGCTGTACTTCTCCACCCCAGGCCACCCCAATGAAGCTGTTGAAGTGCTGTCCCGGTGTGTGGAAGCCATATGGGTCTGGATGGGGAGAAACAGGCTCAAACTTAATCCCTCCAAGACGGAGTGGCTGTGGATGCCGGCACCCTGATTCAGTCAGCTGCTGTTGGAGGCGAGTTATTGGCCCCAAAGGATAGGGTGCGCAACTTAGGTGTCCTCCTGGATGAACGGCTGTCGTTTGAAGATCATTTGACGGCCGTCTCCAGGGGGGCCTTCCACCAGGTTCGCCTGGTTCGGCAGTTGCGCCCCTTCCTTGATCGGGATGCCTTGTGCATGGTCACTCATGCGCTCGTTACCTCTCGCTTGGATTATTGTAATGCTCTCTACATGGGGCTCCACTTGAAGTGCACTCGGAGGCTTCAGTTAGTCCAGAATGCAGCTGCGCGGGTGATAGAGGAAGCTCCACGTAGCTCCCATATAACACCGCTCCTGCGCAGACTGCACTGGCTGCCTGTGGCCTTTCGAGTGCGCTTTAAGGTGCTGGTTACGACCTTTAAAGCGCTCCATGGCTTAGGACCTGGGTACTTACGGGACCGCCTGCTGTTACCACATGCCTCCCACTGACCCGTACGCTCTCACAGAGAAGGACTTCTCAGGGTGCCGTCCGCCAAGCAATGTCGGCTGGCGGCCCCCAGGGGAAGGTCCTTCTCTGTGGGGGCTCCCACACTCTGGAACGAACTTCCCCCGGGTTTACGCCAAATACCTGACCTTCGGACATTTCGTCGCGAACTGAAGACACATCTTTTTATTCGCGCGGGGCTGTCTTAAATTGAATTTCATCAAATTTTTAAAATTCTTATTAACTAATTTTAATTGGGGTTTTAGCTCACTGTATATTTTAATTTTCAGGCCAATTTTAAAATAAGTTTTTTAATTGCATTTTAAATTATATATTGTACTGTCTGTTTTATTTTTGCCTGTACACCGCCCTGAGTCCTTCGGGAGAAGGGCGGTATAGAAATCAAATAAATAAATAAATAAATAATAAGGAAACCATGCTTTGGGCAGACTACCCAATAGTCTATTAAACCACTGCCACCCTTGTGCCTCTGAACAAGCCATTTTTTGGAGGGGAAGCCTGTTGCACCACATAAAAAATATTTTTTTAAAAAAATAATCAGACAGACTGTCAGCATAAAACTCTTTGGCTCTATCATCTTTGTATTTCTGCGAGCAATGAAAGATCTATAATTTTCGCATTTAATGTAATTCTAAGACATTGAGAGTGATTTACCGTCAGTTTGTTCAATACTTTCAGCTTTATTTAATGTAACAGTTATGGCATGTAAAAAGGTTTATTGAAAATCCTTTGCGAATGTGATTGAGTAAGAAAGAGTCATCGCTTATACCATTATAAAAGCTGAGAAGGCTGTTGGCATGTGCTTGCAATGACCTCTATGGCTGTCAGATTCAAGGGTCATAGGTGAATACATTCCTGATCTCCAAGCTTTTCACAATGTGCCAATGCTATTTTGCATTCCTGATGAGCATTTTTCTAGACCAGGGGCCTGCAACCTTAAACACTCAAAGAGCCATTTGGACCTGTTTTCCACAGAAAAGAAAACACCGGGAGCCACAAAACCCTTTCCTTGCCTGACTATTTCTTGAGCGGCCACAAAACTAGCATATATAGTTGAATTAAATGTTCTGTTTTCTTCTGAAACTTTTCTTTCCTTGGATTTATCCATGGTTGGCCTACCAGGATTTGAAAAGCTCAATAAATCACGTGCCGGCAGGTGTTGCACATTGGTGGTTGTGACACATATTTTGAGTAACAGGGAGCTGCAGCAGAGGGGTGAAAGAGCCACATGTGGCTCCAGAGCCGCAGATTGCTGACCTCTGTTCTAGACAGCCACATCTCACAACCCATCTTATAACAAGGAAAGAATGTTCCTGGAGTCCTCTTTGGAGCATTAAAATGGTTAAATATTGGACGGGCTATTAGCCTTTAATGTGGCATTCTAAATCATTTGGTTTCATTTCTGAAATTGGAATGGATGCATCATAACATTAAAAAGCTGGAAAAAGTTCTTTAGGTCACTTAGTTCTATGCAGGGATTCTGCTCTGCACAATACAGACATTCACATTAAAACATTCCCAACAGATGGTTGTCATTTTTGTATCCCAACATGGCGAAAACAGGATAGCTCATTGACTCTAATGATTGGTTCTATGATACAATTTCTTTGACTGCTTTTTCTAACATTCAACCAGAATCTACTGTAATTTAAGATCAGTTTCTCTGAAATGATAGAGAACAAGTGTTGGAATACATGTTAGAATGTATTTTGTATTGCAACAACTACAGATTTATTTAGCCAATAGATGACAGTGTTTTACTGTACATCTATGGCTATAATCTATGGTTTATTTATGTTCTGAGGAGGGTTTCCTGTTACCTGTTCCAGTAAAATAGTTGAGCAGTAAAGCACATGGTGACTGTACTCTTTGTTTGCTCTGTGGTGCTTTATATAAAACAGAAGTTCTAAGAAGTTCTAAACTTCCTCAGTCTTTTCTTCTCTTGGATAAGCATATCCAGTGCCTTCATGTTCTTCATAAATTTTAGTTCTTAATCTCTCTTTTTTAAAAGTTTTTTTATTAGTAATTCAAATTAAAAAAAACAATGGACATGGTTTAACGTCTCTGGTTTTAAATATTGTCGTCAAATTTAAGCTAGTAAATAATATACCTCTTTATCTTTGTACAAATTTACATTACTTGTTACATGTCAAGTATATAGGTTAATTCCTCCTAAACAGCTACATCCATACTCAATATAATCATAACTCATGTACAAGTTTAAGATACACATTTCTAGACATTCACTACATCATCATTTTAGCATTCCTCTTTCTGTCGAACCATTCATAAAATTTAATCCAGATTTCATAGTACGCTGATTCACTTTATCCTTGAACTCCAAGGTAAGTCTGTCCATTTCTGCACAATTAAGGATTTTAGTTAGCACTTCTTTCGAGGGGGTTTCTTTGCTCTTCCATTTTTGGGCATTTTTGCTGCTGTTAATATATAGGTAGATTCTGTTCTTGTTATATTTGTCCTCTATAATACCTAATAAGAAAAATTTCAGTTTAACTTTTATTTTTAACATTAAACTCTCTTCCAGCCAACACCTTATTTGATGCCAACATTTTTTGGCCTTTGGGCATTCTCACCACATATGGTAGAAGGTTCCTGGGACACCTCACATTTCCAACACATTTAAGAGTATTTTTTACTTATTCTTGCTAATCTTGTGGGTGGGAAATGCCACCTATAAAACTTATAAATTTTCTTTGTATGATGTTGCTAAAGTAATTTTTATGTTCTTCCCCATAAATTATGCCAATTGTCCAAATCAATACTATAGCCAAAATATTTACTCCAAATTATCATGGTCTCCTTTACTTGTTCTTCTAACATT
Source organism: Ahaetulla prasina (assembly GCF_028640845.1). Taxonomy (NCBI): domain Eukaryota; kingdom Metazoa; phylum Chordata; class Lepidosauria; order Squamata; family Colubridae; genus Ahaetulla; species Ahaetulla prasina. The sequence goes on along the minus strand of NC_080547.1, from coordinate 29,983,445 downwards.
TCTTGTTCTAATAGATAGTGATATAGCTTCCTTATGGTCTTCTCCCCCGTACTTAGTAAAATTTTATCCAGTTCTGTTGATTCTGTTTTTATACCTCATTCCTTCTTGTCCTTCATATATTTAGATTGTATTTGGAGATATGCCCAATTCCTTCCTCCTTCAAATTGTTCCTAGATTTCAGTTCTCCTCTATCATTTAATACATCTTTATATGTGACAACCCATCCTAATTTAGTAAAATTTGGATGTGTGACCATCTCCAATGTTAATATCCAATTAGGGGCTTCCATATAATTACCTCTTTTAGTCTTGATCCAAGTGTCTAAGAGGGCCCGTCTGATGTAGTACCTTTGGACATAGAATAGAATAGAATAGAATTTTTTATTGGCGAAGTGTGATTGTACACACAAAGAATTTGTCTTGGTGCATATGTTCTTAGAAAAGATACCTTCATCAAGGTACAACATCAAAGTACAATAAGTACTGGTGAACTTTGTACTTCTCCCAGAGAATAGTGTGCCATTCTGTTTGCAAATCGTGACCTTCCTGTGTCAGCAGTCTTCTATTTTTAAGATGTATCAGATCACTTACCCACATCAAAGTTGCTGCTTGATAATATTTTTCTCAATTTGGAAGGCCAAATTCCCCTCTTTCTTTGGCATCCTATAGTAATTTTAGTTTGATTCTTGGTTTTTTGCCCTGCAAGATAAATTACAATATAATTCTATTCAAATTTATAAAGAAATCCTTTTTTTAACTGAATTGGTATACATTGGAATAGGAATAATATCCTCCCCATGAATGAGAGTTGTAACTTTTTCCACCTTTCTAAGTCGATTTTAATTTGTTCAATTAATTTATCATAATTATCTCCTTTAAGTGTGATGCATCTTTGAATTCCTAGATATCTAATTTTTTTTTGTTATCTGAATGTTTATTTTCTCATCCAATTCTTTTTTTTTTTTTTTGCACTTTGGTCATATTTTTAACTAACATTTTTGTTTTGTCTTTATTTATCTTTAAGCCTGCCCCATATTCTTCCAGTACTTCCATCAGCCTTACACTAAATTGCACAGGCTCTTCAATGATAAAGACAAGGTTGTCTGTGAAAGCCTGTACCTTGAAAGTTTCTTTCCTGATTTTTAAACCTCTAATTTGTTTATCTTCTTGTATTATTCAGGTCAAAATCTCTAATGATAATATAAACAATAGCGGTGATAGTGGACAACCTTGTCTTGTACCTTTTTGGATTTGAAAATTCTTTGTTGTTTCTCCATTAATTACAACTTTAGCCTCTTGTTTGGAATAAATTGCTCCGCACATCCTTATAAACTTTTCCCCAAATTCCATATAACTTAATTGATTTCATATAAATTCCCATTTGACAATATCAAAGGCTTTCTGTGCATCAGCAAATATTAATACCATATGCTTCTTGTTATGCATCTCATACTATTCTATAATATCTAGTATAGTCCTAATATTATTTCTTATATGCCTTCTGGGCAGGAAGCCATTTTGATCAGTATGGATGAAATTTTCCAAGAATATACTCAATATTGCCTTATACATTGTAAGCCGCCCTGAGTCTTCGGAGAAGGGCGGGGTATAAATGTAAACAAAACAAAAAAAATTCCTCCACCATTTTAAAGAATGTGTTGGGTAGTGTGTTTCTAATTCTTTTTCTTATTTTAACATTTTTATGGTCTAATTCTCTGTCTACTATTGCATTTAAATCATCAACTATACAAATATTATCATATTCTAGTTCTCCAATAATATTATGTAATTTCTTATAAAATAATTTTTGGCCCTTATTTGGTGCGTAAATTCCCACCAAAATAACTTTCTTTTCATTCAGAGTTATCGCTACTATTAGTATCCCACCCTCTTCATCCTTATAAATCTGTTTAGCTGGAATTCCCTCTTTAATATATACCACAATTCCCCCTTTCTTCTGTTGGGATAAAATGCTCCAACTTGGAGCATTTTAATAAATATTGATGTTGCCTCTTTATGTGTGTTTCTTGTAGTACTTTTATGTCCAAATTCATCTTATTCAATTTATTGAAGACATTTTTTCTCTTTGCTGGGGCGTTTAAGCCATTGACATTCAAAGATAGGAGCACTGTTTCTTTCTGTAAATCTCTTCTTGTATCTAGGTCTTGTTGCACTTGTCAGTCTAACTTCTTTATATTCTTTGTGTCTACCTTCATCATCTTTTCTGTTGTCCACTTTTTCTCCTCTCCCATTTTCTTTCTCTTTAATTTGGGGTTCCATCACTTCTGATGTCTGTTTTCTTAGTTCACCTTCTTCTTTTGTTTCTCTTCCTTCTGCCTCATCGTCACAACCAAAATTCTGCCTATAGTTCTTAATCTCTTGATAATCCTTCTTCTCCTCCTCTTCCTCTGTAACATTCTATTTTCTTTGAAACTTTCTTCAAATGTGGTGAATTTTTTTTCTCTTCTGTTTATTTGTAACAAATCTGAATAAGACCCTTTTTTGTTATTGCTTCTGTGGAAGCTGCTTATGAGGACTATCATTTCTCTTTATGTGGATAAATAGGGGAGATTATCAGTTATGGATCTGGTGACTACTGAGAACTGCTTCATTTGATTTACATAACATAACATAACATAACATCAGAGTTGGAAGGGACCTTGGAGGCCTTCTAGTCCAACCCCCTGCCCAGGCAGGAAACCCTACACCATCTCAGTCAGATGGTTATCCAACATTTTCTTAAAAATTTCCAGTGTTGGAGCATTCACAACTTCTGAACTTCTGATTTCTGGTCTGCATACACAGGAGATAGTTTAGCCAGCACAGATTTCTTTCTGTTCCTCAAAACAGAGTCACCCAATTAACATATGTAGCTTTCTTCTTAATTCTTTTCAAGGGATTAGCCCTGCAGCTTCTGTTGTCCCATTCCCTTCCCTTGAAACTGAGGGCCTGCTCCTTCTGCAAGGACTCAAGACCAATTTCCATGCTGAAATGGTACACAAAGTCCGCTATATTTTTATGCTTCTTGTCACTTTTGTCTACTGAGGTGCTCTTTTTTATTCATATCCTAGTAGAAAGTTGATTCTTCTGTCAGCTTGTTTTAGTGACTCCTTTGTTTGATTCAATATATATTCATCCTGTTTTACAAGCTGAAATACAGCCTCTCACTTCTCCAATCCTTTCTTTTTTCTCTTCAAACATAGTGATATGCTTGCCCTTGTTGCAAATTAATGCAAACATGTGACAGGGATTTTTTCCCCGGTCCGAACACAAACATGTCATAGTCCTTACAAGTCACAGTCATTTCACATAATCTGTTTGTTAAAGCACCAGCAAGAAAAAAAAAACATTTATTCTCATTCTGTTCCCAGAGTAGCAAACAGCACAGTATCAATGTGTAGAGGAATAATATTAGGCAACTCCTTCATAAATTCCCTCATTTGTCTCTTTGTTCACTTATTCAGTGAGGTTCTTCTCCAAAAACTCCTTACATTTTTGCTATAACTTCTGAAGCAGCTTCTGCTTATTCATCAAGAAAGGATAAAATGCCAGGACATACACTTTGGAGCCAGCACCTATTCAGGATATGACACAACTGAATCTTTCAAAACAATTTACAGGTAGTCCTCAACTTATGACCACAATTGAGCTCAAAATTTCTGTTGCTAAGTGGACATTTGTTAAGTGAGTTTTGTCCCATTTTATGACCTTCCTTGCCACAGTTGTTGAGAGAATCAGTGAGATTGCTAGCAACACAATTGCTGGCTTCTCCATTGACTTTGCTTGTCAGAAGTTCACAAAGGGTGATCGTGTGACCCCCATCATAAATATGAACCACCTGCCAAGAATCTGAAGTGTAATCACATGACCATGTGCATGCTGCAATGGTCATAAGTGTGAAAAATGATCATAAGTTGCTTTTTTGAGCACTGTTGTAACTTCAAACAGTCACTAAATGAACTATTGTAAATTGAGGACTATCTGCATTTGGTTACTATAGCAATTATCATTGTCTCTTATATCTAATCTAACAACAAATATTTCTTTTATTAAAACACTGGAGTTTGCCTTTCCATCTCAGAATGACATATTTCCCCATGAACCTGTTTGATCTAATGGCTACATCTATAAACAAACAAACAAAATCTACATTCATTTCCATAGTAGACGTTCCTTGCTGGATATCATTTGTATGCATCTTGTATGGATCTTCTCTAACATGTGAATAAAAGTAGGCAGCTTGCTGAAATGCACGCCACTTTGCTGAGAACTTTTTGACAAATTTTAATGAAAGGTTTAAGCCAAGAAATATTTTGAGGTAGATACTAGCAGACTCTGAGTTACATTCCCATTCATGCCATGATTGATTCTATTTTGGCAGATTATACTATTTCATTTGAAAATAAATCAGTGACAGATTTGTCCAACTACCCTGCATCAAGATACTTCCATGACATTTTACTGGTTGTCATTCTTTATTCCACTGCTTCTAATAATTATTTCTTCTAACCCCAAAATCCCTCAAGACCTCTAACACCATCAATAATTAAAAACATAGAATATTTTTAAAAAAAAATAATACAGAAACATTTTAATTAGAAAAAGATGCATTTCTCATTTCCTTACTTGGCTGTCAAGTATGTGAATAATATAAGAAATTCATTTCAAATAAGAAGAACAGAATGTGGACTACATATGCAACCATACATGTATATGAAAAACTGGAATAATTGTTAGAAGGATGACCTAATAATATGGAGACAGAGGTGAAGAGACAAGTAGTTAAAAAACTGGGATAGCCAGTGTTGGACATTATGCAAGTCTTCAACAGTCATTTGGCTTAGAGATCACCATAAGATGTACCAAGGTAGCTATTAATTTGGGATGATGGGAAGAATAAACCTCAAACTAAAATCTTGAAGATAAATCCAAATCCCTGACATCTTTTCACTTCAGTGGGCAACTACTAATTCCATATGGCTTCCTTTTTGTCTGCAGTAAGCATCCTAGTTAGTCAATCCATGTCATGAAGTTTCTTGAATCAAGGATCATGAATTCTTGATTAATGAAGCTTCTTGATTAATGATGTGGATTCTAGTCAATCCATGTCATGAATCAAGTTAAAATGTTGAGCTAAGTTATGAAACATCAAGAGATTGGTGATATACTGTGGAATCATAATTGGAGAAACTGACAAAAGGAGTAAGAACAATCTAGTTGAAATAAAGATTTGTAATTTATAGGACTTTTATCTATTCTTATATCGTTGCTGAACCATTGGAAACAAGATTAGTTAGTCAAGAGGAGTCATAATGTTGTATAGCCTTGTCTATATAAAGGTGGATGGGAGTGACATAACTTTTCAGTTACAGAATTATCTAACAAGCCTGTTATTGTTAGAAGGAAATTCCTTTGAATATCTGCTGGCAGAACCAATGCTACATTTTAGAACCAGTTCTTGGCAAGATGTATCCGTGTGTGAGTGTGTCTCTCTGTGCGTATGTGGATGTGTCTGCCTGCCAAGAGATGGCTGTATAGTTTATGGATTAACATACTCTTATTACATTACTCTTTAAACTGCAAAGGTCTGCCAGGAAACCCAAGCTTACCATCTATTGAATGACATTTTAAGAACAAATAATACATTCATATATTAAATTTGAGAATAAACACATACATTATAGAAAGGGATTTTGTCTGTGCCTGACCTTTCCATTGTATTCCCACTGGGCAAGGCTGGAAAAGAACCTCATCCAAGAACCTTTCAAACGGGCTATGGAGGGAAGGCTTTTAGTGTGCTCCAACTGCAGCTGAAAACCCTGCTTGGAAAGAAAGATTTTAGCAGCGATTATCCCACAGGCATTAATCTACAGCAACACTAAATCTTATTGCACAAATTAATCAATTAAGCATCAAACCACAGAATAGGAGCAAGTGAGGCCTTGTTCTTCTCTTGGCAGAATCTTCCTTCCTTCTGTTATTTTTCTCCATCTGTCTCCACATTCTTTCTCTTCCCCTCAGTGAGAACACTTCTGAGTAAGGATTTCTTCTCCAGCTTGGAAAGAAATTTGAAAGACAAATAATAAAAATAAATCACAGGTCCAAATAGCTTGGAAAGCATTTGGTTCATTCTGATAACGAAATGTTTACAAATTATGAAATCGAAGTCAGGAATCACTGTTTGAAGCACTTGGGAATGCAATGATCTTCAGGGCTACATAAACTATAGTGAGACCCAATTTGGTGTAGTGGTTAAGGTGCCAGGCTGGAAACTAGGAGACTGGAAGTTCTAGTCCTGCCTTAAACTATGTATATAAGTAAGCCATTAATCATAATATAGAAACTATAATAGGTAATCCCAAAGGGAAGGAACATGATGATGATGTTTGAACTCAGTCATTAAAATAAGGTGACCATATTATCCTTTCTAACCTTAATTTAGAATGATATAAAACTTGAGCATGTTGTTCTTTTTGTTGGCAGGTAGAAATAGGAAAGCATTCTATCATGAATCTTATTTTATTTTGAGATCTTTTGAATACCTCTAAATATTTGGCCAATTATGAACGTTGTATTTTCCACAGAGTCCCAGAAATAGCCTTCATGCAGATGTAATTTCTTGAACCGCTTAACTTGATACTAATCTGTCAGTCATGTTGAATTATATATTAGCCATTGCATTTATTTGTGATGACATCTACATGTTGTGTCTTTGATCAGAGGCAGCTGTTTTCTGAGTGAATATCATTTTCTAGAGAATAAATGTATATATAGTGGTAAGGAGAAGCACTATTGTCCTCACGCCCTGTTTCTCAGAAGCTTCTGGTTAATCACTGGGGAAATCTGGACTAAATTGACTTTCTCGATTTTTAATTCAATGTAACAAGACTCCTGTTTTGTTGTTTCAGTGACAAAACTACCAGTCCCCAATGTAAGCTGGCACTAGCGTGAAAACTTTATATCTGAAGATAGAAATAAATCCCTCTCTTGACAGCATCATGACAGCATGCCTAAGAGGAAAGTAGAAGGGTCAGTTGTGTTTATGAACTATGCAATAATATGTTTATCCAGAGCCATATGCCACTGGATTTAATAGTTATCTTTAGGTTACAATGGGGGGGGAAATCAAAAGATGCACCTTACTTCTGAATAAAAATTAAAAAAATCAAAGGACCCCTTCATAGGTTTTCCTTATTTTGCTACTAGATCCAACTAGTTTTTAATTTATTTTATAATATATTTGTCAAGCAGCCAAAACTGAGGAGCACTGACCTATCAAGGTCATATTTCTCCATAGCTGAGAAATCTAAAATAGCCCCATAGCATTATCTTCCTTGCATTTTTTTTATCATAGTGCAGAAAATTTAAGATTAGACCACCAAATAAATATTTCTCCCAAGTGCCACTGAAATCATTGTCCTATGGTTTTTCAACACTACCATCATTAGTAATCAATTTATAAATGATTCTGCTTTTCTAATTTAAATTGCCTTTTTTCCAAGACTCCTGTCCAAAACCTTAGTGTTCCTAAGTATGTTTCTCTTTGAGAAATAAACTAAGATTGTCTCTCTTTTTTAAAGTGTGTTGAAATATACTCTTGTGGGTCTCAGTTTGGGCTTAATTTTCAACCCTGCAAGTGTGTTATTGTGGTTCTCCAACAGCTTGCTCTGATCTGCTCTGAAAATTTTGCCTGGAACTTATTTCTGTTGCTTTTAACTTTTTGAGGCTTTTAAACCAAGAACTGGAAACTGGGTAAAGTTCTTGAAATGGTAGATTCAGTCTGTTTCTTCAGACACTGTGCTAATAACATGTGGTAGCTATTTTTCAAACACAAGTGTAAAAATGTAGATTGGTTCTTAAATCTTACTATTTGAAGAAGCAGTTGGCAACTAAGTAGGAAGGGATATGTATGTACTAGACTTGTGAAGACTTCCAAGGTCCCTTCAAACTCTGTTATTCTGTTCTGTTAAGTACAGTATAAAGGTCTTCTGTCAGAAAGAATTAGGAAAAACCTATTGTTGAAATAAAACTCACAGTACCCTGGATTCTATCAAGAATATGAATTTATCAAAGATATTCAAGGTGAAACCAAAACATTCAAGGTGAACGACTGTCACATTAAAGAGAAGAGGAAAAACAGGGTCATGCAATCCTATTATCTAATAACCAATAGCTGAATTTTAATCTGAACCACAATCAAAGAAGAGTTTCTTTTAGATGGTGAACACAATTCTGTTGCAGAGCACAAGTATTGCATATAAAAAGCCTTTGGTCCAGTTTTTCATAAGTTCATCTTAAGGAGTGAAAAAACAAACAAACAAATAGATTACAAGACACATAAATTTGCCAACACCAATTTGGAGGTCCTCAATCTACTACACAAGCTTCACGTGGACCTCAACCTGGCAGAAGTTGTTCATTCATATTTTAGAGAATTTGATAATAAATAGAATGGGCGGTGGCTTACCTGATACGCCCCTTCTAGGAGAGGAGGAAACGGCGGTCAGATGTGGGAAAATCCTCTGGCTTGCCGTAGGACCGAGTCTGCAGAAAATTAATAAGCCCCGCCTCCTATAGCCTTCTCCAGCTTTTCGGCAAGGACTTGACTGCAGACTGACGTGTCGTGCTGAAACGAGAAAGAATTAGTGCTCTCCCACCCCTGCGTACCCCATTCCCAGTCGGCCGACCATATAAGGGTGGGACTGACCGCCATTTCCCCCTCTCCTAGAAGGGGCGTATCAGGTAAGCCAACGCCCATTCTCAATGTCGGGGGAAACGGCGGTCAGATGTGGGACATACCCAAGCTAGATGTCCTTTACGGGTGGGAGAACGCATCCACTGCCTCTGTTCCCTGGGAAGGGAACCGAGTGAAGTACCTCGGGAGCTGATGATTGGAGGCTGAAGAAAATAGGTCTACTTGAGGATGGCCAAATCGGGATGACAGGTTGTTGAACAACGATGGGGTCAAGGCCCATTCCGCTTGATCGATGGTATTCCGACTGAGAGAATCGGCCGTGGTGTTGGTCACTCCCGAGATGTGATCGGCCCTCAGTGAACTGAGGTGACCCTCCGCCCAAAGACCGAGACGGAGAGTTTCCTGGAGAAGGGCGAGAGAATGTGTTCCACCCATCCGGTTTACGTGGGCCTTCGCTGTGGTGTTGTCCATCAAAATCAGAATATTTTGACCGGATATGAGGGTCGAGAATGCTTGGAGGGCTAAGAAAATAGCTCGCAGCTCTAGGAAATTGATGCTGTGATGTACCTCGAATTCCGACCATCGACCCTGAGCCAGGTGTGGCCCCAAGTGTGCCCCCCAACCGAAGAGGCTGGCATCCGTGGTGATGGTGAGCCGGTGAGGTTCTCTGAAATAGGTTCCCCGGGAGATGGCCGGGGATGTCCACCAGTCCAATGACACGCGAACCTCCGGAGGAAGGATCACTCTCCTGGAGGAGGAACTGGGGTGGCTTCGTTGGTGCGGAAGGAGCATCCATTGTAGAGGCCTGCTATGGAGATGAGACCACGGTATAATGTCGTAGGTGGATACCATTTTTCCTAACAGTTGAGATAATTGAAGTAAGGGAATAGGTCCCACCCACTGACAATGAGTTGCTAGGTTGGAGAGGCTGTTACGCCTATCCTCTGAGAGAAAAACCATGGACCACTCCGTATCAATCACAGCCCCCAAATGAACAATGCGTGAGGATGGTGTAAGATGGCTTTTGTTCCAATTGATAGAAAAACCATGATCTTGTAAGATCTGGATAGTAGTGGACACATCTCTTTCCGGTGATGATGAAGAGGATGACATAATCAAGATATCATCCAGGTAGGCTTGAAGCCTAATTGGGGTAGTCCGAATATGGGCCAGAAGGGCCGATAAAATTTTGGTAAATGCCCGAGGGGCCGAAGACAGCCCGAAGGGCAGAGCCCTGTATTGATAATGTTGTCCACGGTAACAAAAGCCAAGGAATTTATGAAGGGAAGGGAGAATGGGGATGTGGAGGTAAGCCTCCGTTAAATCAATAGAGGACAGGAGGTCACCCGGACGGATACATTCCAGAATAGTCCGAAGGGAATGCATTTTGAATTTGCGGTAAATGATGTGACAGTTGAGGGACTTCAAATCAAGAATAGCCCTCCATCTCCCCGAAGATTTACTCACCACGAACAGGCGCGAGTAGAACCCTTGACCTCTTTGGTCTGAAGGAACAAGTTGAATAGCCCTTATAGAAACCAAATGATTGATGGCCTCAGAAACTAAGGATCTGGTGATAGGGTTGCGAGATACTGGGTATCTTATAAAAAACTTCGGGGGGAAGGAGCGAAATTCAAGGGCCAGGCCGTACTTTATGGATTTTCTGACCCAATTGTCAGAAGAAGAATTTTCCCATTGAGAGGAAAAGTGCTTAAGGCGAGCGCCAATGGGAAAGGACAAAAGAAGATCACTTGGAGCGTCTGAAGCCCCTACCCCTCCCGCCTCGGAATGGTTTCCTGTTGGGGTATCTAGACCCGGGTCTAACCTGCCCATCTTGAGGTTGGGAGCTTCTAGGTGAGAAGTAACGCTGAGATCAGGGGGGAAAATTTCCTGAATCTGCTGATCGAAATGGTTGGGGACAAAAATACGGCTGTTGGCGAATTTCTCCTCTCCTGGATAATGATGGAAGTATCTTCCTCTTGTCTTTGGTCTCTACCACGATAGGGTCAAGGGAAGCACCAAAAAGGTTGACCCCTGAGAATGGGGAGGATGCCAAGCGCCATTTGCTTCTGGTGTCAGCTTGCCAGTGCCTAAGCCAGAGGAGGCGGTGGGAAGAGACAGCCGATCCAATGGCTTTTGCCAAAAATCTGGCGGCATTAAGCGAGGCGTCGGCTGAAAATTCCAAGGCTGCTACTATTTTATTTATATCCTGATGGGACCTGATGTCCGTTGAAGGGATTCTGCCTTGGAGCTGTTTGATCCATAGTAGAGCAGAACGGTTAAAAAATGAGGCCGCTGTGGAAGCTCTGACGGACCAGGCAGATGATTGATGACAATTTACAATGGTGCGGGCCGCGCGCTTCTCTTCCGGGCGAAGAGACTCATCCGCTGGACCCGCAATATGAGAGGAGTTTGTTAGGGCCACAACTGGAGCGTCCACCGTAGGTACTTGTAACAACTTGTCCAGTTCAGGGGCCACATTGTAAAATCTCTTGTCCAGGGAATTTGGATTGGATCCAGAACCTGGAGTTTGCCATTGGCGCTGAACCACCTCGAGGAAAAGTTTTGAGGCCAGGATGATCTCCGAAACCACCGTGGGCTCTGCAAATAAGTGACCCGAAGGGTCTTGTGTGGATTGGGTAGAAGGAGCAGAAGTGGTGACGCCTAGACCAGTAGCGGTTTGTGCTTTATAGAGTAAAGATCGAAAAAGGTGGGGTTTAAAGAGCCCCACGAAGGAGGGCTGATCCGGAGCTAATCCCTCATCATCCGAGAGGGTTAATTCTCCCTCTTCCTCTTCTGAAAAGGATTCTTGGCTATCAGCCTCAAGGGCATGTTCCTCAGTATGTCCTTGGTTAGAAGAACCTAGAAGAGGATCAGGCCCATTGGAGGAATGTTTTCGGGAGTGGCAATCTGGGTGACTTGCAGTAGCACCTTGCTGTAGGCACTGAGCCATCCCTTGTCTAATAGCATCTGAAATGTACATGCCAAAGGAATCTGGCAATTGAAGTATGGGTTGTTGTGAGAAATGAGAGGTGTTAGCCATAGGCGTTTGGGTTCTCATTGGTAAGGTATTGCCTGAATTCCCGATGTTAGAGGATGAAGTAGGCAAAGCCTGAAAAAGGGCTGTTGCTTCCGACTGGGTCTGAAGGTTTTGAAATGCGGAGACCGCAGGTGTCAGGTGCATTGGGGCCTGTTGGTCGGGGCCCGGGAGCATAGGAAACAATGACATGGCCTCAGGTTGAGGCTGGAATAAGGAACCCGCTGCAGATGTGGGGGGTAAGCTCATGGCCCCTGAGCGATCCGGGGACCAGGCCCCCGCATTGGAGAGAGAGGTAGGCATAGAGAGTGAGGCTGTGTGATCAAGGGGCACTCTTTGAGGAGAAATTTCCTCTGGAGAAGGCCGGATTGATTTGCTGGTTTTCTTCAGGGATTTAGATATGACCTTCTCCAAGGCCTTGTGGCAACGTTCCTCTGCTCGGGAATTGGGCTTTTTACTGGGTGCCACCAATAATGAGGGAGATACCTCTGAGGGGCCCTCCCCTGGGTCGCTAAGATGGCAGCTTCGACCCTTACTTTTGGCGCCCTTATTTGGAGCTGCGTCACTGGTGTCCGCCATTTTGACTGCTCTCCCGCCCAAATAATCCTTGAATAAATGTGCTACTCACGACCTCCGTTAATCGCCCCCGGCACTTTCCCTGACTCCTTCCAAAAAAATTGCTCCTCTAAGAAAACTAATCAGTTGAGGGCTCAGTCGAATTGCTAGCCGCAAAGGCTGCAAGCGCGAAGAAAAAACAGGCCTGGAAGCCTCCGACGCCGCTGCTCGCCGCCTCGTAAAATAGCGGCTGCTTGCTTCTGAGGAGATGCCATGGAAGGAGGTCGTTGTAGAATCGCTCGCCTATGCGGCTGCTGGCGCAATAATAAAGACCCGAGATTTTGGCGTGGAGTCCTCCAACGCCGCGGCAGGCTGTTTCCAATGCAGCAGCTGCCTGCTCACTGAGGCGAATCTCAGCGAGCCTTCTGGGCGCGCGTCGGGGCAAGCCCGTGGTCGCTGACCCAGGAAATGCCGGCTGGTTACTTTGAAGCCTGAGTAGCCGGCCACCAGCGAAATTTGGTTGGGAAAAAAAACAGCCCTCACTCTGGTAAGGAAATAGAAGTTCAATAATAATTTGCAATCTGAGAGACGGAGAAGGCAACGAAACTAGTGGTCCTGGCAAGGACCGAGTCGAAAAGCTGGAGAAGGCTATAGGAGGCGGGGCTTATTAATTTTCTGCAGACTCGGTCCTACGGCAAGCCAGAGGATTTTCCCACATCTGACCGCCGTTTCCCCCGACATTGAGAAAGCATCACTTCCATAAACTCCAGAGAGCACCTGCTACAAGCCAGAGTAGATAACACTTGGTCTAAGCTTTCTATGTCCAGTGTTCAAGCTTTCTGTGTCCATATGGATTACATTCCCAACCTTGTTTTGAAGGTTGATCCCTTGAAATAATATAGTTTTCTTACATTTCTTAGCTAATTCTATCTAGGCCATATCCAGATCCATCACGTTAAAGTAATCAATCCCACAGCAAGAAATAAACTAAGGATATTTTTAATGTGTTAAAAATATATCATAGTGAGGATCATCCAAAGTTCAAATTTAATTTTCATCACTGCTAGTGTAATCTGGTTCAAAAAGCTTGTTCTGATTTACTCTTAGGACTTCGTCTGAAAATCATTTCTAGTGCTTTGAACATCTTGAGGTTTCTAAATCAAATAAACTCTAAAGTTCTTGACATGCTGGATTCAGTCTGTTTCTTCAGACCCTCTGTTAAAAATATGTGGTGGAATACTAACTAAACATCAGTTAAATACCAACTGTGGGAAAGAGGCTAAATAATTCAGCAAAAAGCGATGTTCAGTTCACTTTCTGACTCTATTAATTTTTTTAAAGTGGATATAATGGGTTACAAAGAACAATATGTTCCTTCCACAAGGATTCTGCACTCTCAAAACCTCAGGTTTCCACCATTGTGTGAATAGCGGCACCTTATTGCCGAACTATTCTTATTTCATGTTTCTATTCCAGCACCTCTAATTCCTTTCTTTTCCACCTGTGGTGATTGATGCTACCAGAACACAGCTAATGGATGTGCTGAGTAGCTATTTCTTTGGGTTACTACATGGAATGACTGATGCTCAGGTGGTTAGTGTTACTTTGAGAGCCAATAAGAGTATTATTTTCAGTGACACTGCCATTGATTGGCATCAGATGATCTGTATTTTTTAAATGTAAATAAAACACTTATTTCAGAAAAGCTGGCTCTAGTGTGTGTTGCTGGTGGGGCAGAAGAGGGAAATTGCAACAGTACAGTTTATTGATCCCAAGTCAAGATTGATGGCACAATAAGAGCAGGAGGCAAAGAGTGATTTTGCTTTTGAAAACGTTGATGAATAAGCACTCAAGGACAACAAATAGCCAGACTCCCTGAATGATGGACGGCAGTGGCCGAACAAGATGCATTTTTTATAAATGGGAGAAAGGAAAGGCAGACTTATTAAAAAAATGAATGACCACATGTGGCAGGGATATGCCATTGGGGAGAACTGGGCCATTGATTTATGCACACTCCTGGTATTTGAAAATTCAATAACAACATTGACAAATGAGAGGCAAAGCTGGACAGAGGACATTGGAGAAACCCAGGAGTAGAGAAAGAAAATGCCAAGGTCACGATGGAGAAATGGGGTGAGGTGAGGTAAAACATGATTATATGGGAGTGAAATTTGCCTCACATTTGCAAGTGTCATCATAAACTCAGATCTGAACATTGGATGGTTTTTTTTTTCATATTGATAACTTCTACACAAAAAGATGATACAGCAAAAGACTTTAGTTCAGCATTCAATACCATCATTCCAGACACTCTTCTAACTAAGCAAAACTAGCTACAGGTACCTGAACAAACTTGTAAGTGGATCACAAGCTTCCTAACAAACAGGAAGCAGCAGGTGAAGCTAAGCAGGATCATATCAGATACCTGTACAATTAGCACAGGGCCATCCCAAGGCTGTGTGCCTTCCCTGCTTCTCTTCTCTCTGTATACCAATGACTGCATCTCCAACGATCCATCTGTTAAACTACTGAAGTTTGCAGATGACACAACAGTGATTGGTCTCATTCGAGACAATGATGAATCCTCATACAGATGGGAGGTCGAACGACTAGCCTCATGGTGCGACCGAAACAATCTGGAACTGAACACACTCAAAACCGTAGAAATGGTGGTAGACTTTAGGAGAAACCCTTCCATACTTCCACCTCACAACTGTCTGGTTCGGTTCTGAAACCCAACAAGAAAAACACAGACTTCAGAGGATAATTAGAACTGCAGAAAAAATAATTGCTACCAACCTGCCTTCCATTGAGGACCTGTATACTGCACGAATCAAGAAGAGGGCCGTGAAAATATTTACAGACCGCTTGCATCCTGGACATAAACTGTTTCAATTCCTACCCTCAAAACGACGCTATAGAGCACTGCACACCAGAACAACTAGACACAAGAACAGCTTTTTCCCCGAAGGCCATCACTCTGCTAAACAAATAATTCCATCAACACTGTCAAACTATTTACTGAATCTGCACTACTATTAATCTTCTCATAGTTCCCATCACCAATCTCTTTCCACTTATGACTGTATGACTGTAACTTTGTTGCTGGCAATCCTTATGATTTATATTGATATATTGACCATCAATTGTGTTGTAAATGTTGTACCTTGATGAACGTATCTTTTCTTTTATGTACACTGAGAGCATATGCACCAAGACAAATTCCTTGTGTGTCCAATCACACTTGGCCAATAAAAAATTCTATTCTATTCTATTCTATTCTCTCACAATACTAGACAATACAGTGTGAACAGTAGAAACCTTCAAATTTCTAGGTTCTATCATATCGCAAGATCTAAAATGGACAACTAACATCAAAAACATCATCAAAAAAGGACAACAAAGACTGTTCTTTCTGCGCCAACTCAGAAAGCTCAAACTGCCCAAGGTGCTGCTGATCCAGTTCTACAGAAGAATTATTGAGTCTGTTATCTGCACCTCTATAACTGTCTGGTTTGGTTCTGCAACCCAACAAGAAAGACACAGACTTCAGAGAATAATTAGAACTGCAGAAAAAACAATTGCTACAAACCTGCCTTCCATTGAGGACCTGTATACTATACGAATCAAGAAGAGGGCCGTGAAAATATTTACAGATCCTCACATCCTGGACATAAACTGTTTCAACTCCTACCCTCAAAACGACACTATAGAGTACTCCACACCAGAACAACTAGACACAAGAATAGATTTTTCCCGAAGGCCATCACTCTGCTAAACAAATAATTCCCTCAACACTGTCAAACTATTTACTAATTCTGCACTATTAATCTTCTCATCATTCCCATCACCCATCTCCTTCCACTTATGACTGTATGACAGTAACTTTGTTGCTTGTATCCTTACAATTTATATTGATGTTGATTGTTTCCTGATTGCTTATTTGTACCCTCTGACTAACATTAATTGTTGTAAGTGTTGTACCTTGATGAAGGTATCTTTTCTTTTATGTACACTGAGAGCATAGGCACCAAGAAAAATTCCTTGAGTGTTCAATCACACTTGGCCAATAAAATTCTATTCTATTCTAAGAAGAAAGGGCTGGAGAAAGTTCATGTCACAAGCAGGAAACTTAGATTCAAGACATCCCTCCCCCAACCAAAAATACATGCTGAAATTCTTATGAACAATTCCTTTATTGTTCCTTGCTTATAGATAGAATCTTGCCAAACTAAAGCATGGTGGCTAGAAAGCCAGCAGCCCAGGTCCAAGACCTGACAGCCATGTAATGGGGTGAACTCTCATCCTCGCCCCAGCTCCTGCCAGCCTAGCAGTTTGAAAGCATGCAAATGTGAGTAGAAAAATTGGTGCCACTTCAGTGGGAAAGTAAAAGTTCTCTGTGATATCATGGTGGCCACATGACTGTGGAAATGTCTTTGGACAGCACTAACTCAATGGCCTTGAAACTGAGATGACCGCCACCCCTATAGTCAGCAATGACTAGCAGAGTAAAATCCTCAGGGACTTCTTTACCTTATACATGCAATCATGTGAGCAGTGATTTTGTTATTGTTCCATTGTTTTGGAACAAAGATCATAGATCTATGTTTATATCTATTCATCCATCCACACATAGAAAGATGGACAGAAAGCCAGTGGATAACTAAATTTTGATCCATATACACCTGTGGGAGATTGGAATCAAGTCAAATTATATTGGATTTCACCAACTCTTTGGTGAACAACTCTCATCCATCTATCTATCTATCTATCTATCTATCTATCTATCTATCTATCTATCTATCATCTATCATCTACCTATTCACCCATTCATTTATCCATTCTTAATACAATGTGTGAATGCCAATCTTTGAGTTTGTGTGTACAGATACATAAGCCACAGAGTTGCCCACATGTAAGCAATTAATGAAAATAAATTAAAATCCAGGTTATTGTTAGCTGTATCACCTTGTATTTTTCCCTTTTGCAATCATTACTAAACAATAGTGGAGAAGGCCTCCCTTGCCCATTGAAGTCAGCGGCATTTATACCTCTTGAGCATCTGGCTGGACCCATTAAAACAACGCTAAGATGCTTCCAATCATTATTACTCACTTTTATGGCCACATTGTTCACAAATGATTGGATTTGGCTATGAAATATATACAGGGGGAAAAATGTCGAACAAATGTGGTGGCCATCTGTGCTTGAGGAAAAAAAAAAGTTGATATTTTGATGTATTGTTTGAGCCCCCAATCTTTCATTTGCTATTACATTTGTTGAAAAGAAAGGACCATCAACTTGCTTTGTTTTTTGTTCCTCTTTATAATATTCCAGCTCTTTCCCCCATAATCTAAATTCTAAATCTTCTTCACAGTTAAAGACTCCCTTGAGTCAAGCTTAATTCCTGGTGACTAAATGGAAGAAGGATAGAAGATCTCTGCCACTCTTTGAGATTTTTCAGCTTCCCAGGTTACCTATACATTTGGGGTTTCTCAGTTGGCTCCCATCCTAATTGCAACCCAATCTGAAGTTCTTAGCTTTTTTTTTCAAGATCAACCAAGGTTGCAAGGTGCTGGCCATCTGCAGCAGGCAAAGTCATTTTAACAGGTTCTGTCCATTTATTCACCACTCATTTGACAGGAGTTATACTTAGATTTATATTGATATATTGATCATCAATTGTGTTGTAAATGTTGTACCTTGATGAACATATCTTTTCCTTTATGTACACTGAGAGCATATGCACCAAGACAAATTCCTTGTGTGTCCAATCACACTTGGCCAATAAAATTCTATTCTATTCTATTCTATTCTATTCTATTCTATTCTATTCTATTCTATTCTATTCTATTCTAGAGGAGCCAACCTGACCATTAGTCAAAGTGCTGCCTTGGTCAGCAGATCTGACACATGATATAAGGCCTAGAACTTTTTTAAAACTTTCTTATTACTGTGAGCATGCAGTTGGAGAAAGGTTGGGTGGGATGGTAGATTTCTCTATGGTGCTGAAATAATGTGACTGGTCTTGAGTACTCTCTTCCCTAACTTGGAATGAAGGAGCAAAAAGCACTTATGAACACTTATGAAGGGGCATGCATAAGTGCACAAAAGTGCCTACCGTTCCTGTCCTATTGTTTCCTTTCAATATATGTTCCTGTATATAATGTTATGACAAAAAAAATAAAATAAAAAAATCCTGTTTTTATAGCAGGTAATAGATCTACACGTGGCTGGAAATCATCAGGTCGATGAGTGGAACACTTCCTGGAAATGTAAAATTGATTGGCTCTTCAGTTATCTACCTGTTGTGACTCCAGCCCCCAAAACTGGCCCCATGCCTGAAAGTGACTCAGAAAGTGAGGGGGAAGGGCCAATAAGGCTTACCTTGGGAGCACCAATTCCTTTGGGTCGGCTCCAGGAGCCAGAACCAGACCAGTCGGAGGATGTAATGAGGCCGTCATCCCCTGATTCCTCCCTTCCCCAGGGTACGCCTTCAGACCCAGCTGATAATAGTAATCAAGCTTGGCTTGACCCGCGCTTCAGAAGATTAGAGAGGCGGCGTCATCAAAAGGAAGAGTGGGGCAAGAGCCCCACCCCACAGGATATATAAGGAGCTTTGGGACTGCTATCACTCCACGGGAAGCAAAAGTTTAGCTGATCCATTTCAAAAAGAGCTGAAAGTCTTGCTATGTGAGTCATTTGTTTAAACTTTGGCAGGCAGCTGTGATTTCTCTGCCAGGACTGATAAGAGCCGTGAATCCACTGGCTGAAGGCCAGTTTGTGGGTCTGAAGTGGGGAAGGAGACAGAACACTACCCTTCCAGGCAATCTGGTCTACCAAGATTGGAAAACTATTGATCTACAGTACTTCTCTAAGATTTCAGTCAGAGATCTTTCCGCTTACTAATTCTTTTAGATCCTGATACCAGGGAGACAATCGGAAAAAGAAAATCCTGAATACTACCACTGAATTCTGACAACTCACCCATGATTAAATTGTGTATCTCTTTTACAGATCACCTCACCATGATATATCCCAGTTTCCCCCAGGGTTCCTGTCTCCACATGGGTAGACTTTAATAGCAATAGCATTTAGACTTATATACCACTTCACAGTGCTTTTACATCCTTCTCTAAATAGTTTACAGAGTCAGCATATTGACCCCAGCAATCTGGGTCTTCATTTTACCCACCTTGGAAGTCAGCAGAAGTCACCTGCAGTACTGCATTCTAACCACTGTGCCACTGCTGCTCATAACCATGGGTATGTCTTAATTCTCAGATTTTTCAAGAATGGATGTATTGCCTGAGGATTCTAGCAGGTGAAGCCCTGAATTTGAAGAACGTGAATATAAAAAACAGTTACAGGAATTGGGTATATCTAGTCTAGTGAAAAGAAGGACTAGGGGAGGTATGAGAGCATTGTTCCAATATTTAAAGGGCTGCCATAAAGAAGTGATAAACTTATTTTCCAAAGCACCTGAAAGCAAGACAAGAAACAATCAATGGAAACTAATCAAGGGGAGAAGCAACTTAGAACTAAGGAGAACTTTCCTAACAGTAAGAGCAATCAACCAATGGAATGGCTTGCCTTCAGAAGTTGTGGGTGCCCCAACACTGGAGGTTTTAAGAAAAGACTGGACAGTTACCTGTTTGAAATGGTATAGGTTCTATGTTCTACGTTCTATGAATGGTTTCCAAGCTGATAAGTCTAGTTTATCTTTTGCTGGTTTAAATGAAATGCTATGTTGGTCTTACTTTGGTGCAGCTGTGATTTGATTTTTTTTTTGTCCTGTTCTAAGTATTTATATAAATTGTCACTTATTCAGTTTATTAGTTACTCTACAGCATTTTTTCTTAATAAACTGAATAAATGAGCATCTGAGTGAGCATTTTTTAACCTTCAGTTAAAAAATTATGTGTTAAATGTCTACCTATATACCACTGGGCTCAAAGTGCCATGTCCCATTTTGTTCTGCTTTCTTTCTTTTTCAGGAATAGAAGAACATTTCAAAGAACGTTTCAAAGAGTCAAAGAAAAGTACAGAGGGAACTTGAAAATCCTGACGACTTTCCTTTCACTTTCCTCTTACCTTATATTTTCTAACCTACCTTGGGGGCAAAAATGTGCAGTAAACATAAGGAGTGTAAATCTGCAGAGGTTATTCTGGCACAATGATATATAAAACACTAGGAAGGCCCGCTTTGATATGTGGCATGCCATCATGCACTCTCTATTATAGGATGGACACTGCAGTGAGGAAGAAAGGGCAGCCAGGAACTAAATAAATTGAGTTATGAGACCAAGCTCTCTCTTTGTGTGAGAACAAAATCTCATTTGAAGGTCTATAGATAAGTTTTGGAAGGACACATTTATTGCACCTTGTTATCTAAGCACAGAGGAACTGCATTCTAAATCTCCCAGGTTCTCAACAAATCACTTGAACTGCTAGCTACCACTAATGCAAGATGGGATATTCTGAATCAACATTCAGAACCCTATCTTTTTGTGTGTAATTCTTTAATTTAATTTTAACATTAAGCATCATGTTTCACTTATTCTGTATAAAAACTTCAGCATCCAATCTGGGTCAGTCATTGGGACCAGAGGTTTAGTCTTCCAAATCCTGATTCCATTTCTTCCCTATTCTGAACTTCGCAACTGCATTCTTCAATAATCACAGCCATCTTGAATACTGGATTAACTATGGTGCAATTCATCTTCATTAACTACCAGAAGTACAGGCAGGATTTTGAAGAGGCAGAAGAACTAGAGATCAAATTGCCGACATACGCTGGATCATGGAGAAAGCTAGGGAGTTCCAGAAAAACATCTACTTCTGCTTCATTGACTACGCTAAAGCCTTTGATTGTGTGGATCACAACAAATTGTGGCAAATTCTTAAAGAGATGGGAGTACCAGACCATCCTATTTGTCTCTTGAGAAACCTATATGTGGCTCAAGAAGAGAACTGGACACAGAACCACTGATTGGTTCAAAATTGGGAATTTTGAATATTTACCTTATATGCAGAGCACATCATGAGAAAGGCGGAGCTAGATGAATCAAAAGTTGGAATTAAGATTGCCGAGAGAAATATCAACAACCTCAGATATGTAGATGATATCACTTTAATGGCACAAAGTGAAGAGGAACTAAAGAGCCTCTTGATGTGGGTGAAGGAGGAGAGTGCAAAAGTTGGCTTGAAACTCAACATTAAGAAAACTAAGATCATGGCATCCAGCCCTCTCAATTCCTGGCAAATAGATGGGGAAGAAATGGAGATAGTGACAGATTTTATTTTCCTGGGCTCCAAGATCACCGCAGATGGGGACTGCAGCCAAGAAATTAAAAGACGCTTGCTCCTGGGGAGGAAAGCTATGGCAAATCTAGACAGCATTCTAAAAACCAGAGACATCACCCTGCCAACAAAAGTGCGTATAGTCAAGGCTATGGTTTTCCCAGTTGCAATGTATGGCTGTGAAAGTTGGACTGTAAGAAAGCTGAGTGCCAAAGAATTGAGGCCTTTGAATTCTGGTGCTGGAGAAGACTCCTGCGAGTCCCTTGGATTGAAAGGCAATCAAATTGGTCAGTCCTAGAAGAGATCAACCCTGACTGGTCCTAAAGATGAGAAGGAAGGACTCACTTGAGAAGTGCCTAATGCTGGGAAAAATTGAGGGCAAAAGAAGAAAGGGATGAGAGAAAACAAGGTGGCTGGATGGAGTCATTGAAGCAGTAGGCATGAGCTTAAATGGACTCCAGAGGATGGTAGAGGACAGGAAAGCCTGGAGGAAGGTTGTCCAGGGGGTTGCGATTGGTTGGACACAACTTTGCAACTAACAACAACAACAACAACAACAACAACAACAAATTCATCTTCAGATTTTTCATGGAGAATTTGGTGGGCAAGCAGTAGAAGAAACAAAAGCTATAAAAATTAGATGATCAAAAATAACTCATCTCTAGATCTGGCTTAATATATGAAGCAAATATAAGTACAATGGCCCATTTCCACCCTAAACCCAGGACTATGAAAGTGCAGAGTAGCTAAGTTAACAACACAGTTGATTATGGAGGGAGACAGGTGATTCTACCACCACCAATGGTAGAAAACCCCAATTTTAAAATACTGTGAGAGACTATCTCCTCTCCCATTCAAAAAATTCCCTTTGTCCTGCTTTTTTTCCCTTGAAAAAATGGTGAAAAAAATTCAAGTGGTACTTTTCACATTGGGACGTACTGATTCACAGTTAAAAGACTTACTGGGTGATGACCCAGTAAGAAGCTCATTTTCCTAGGAACTTCCTTTGGCATAATCTCCTTTATTATAACCAACTAGCAATTACCGGTCAATACAGGTATGGCCATATTGAGAAGTTGTAGCTTTCTAGTCAAAGATCATAGTTTTTACATATGAGGTCCAGGCCTAAATGTTCAGCATCTTCTCAAAGGACTAGAAAAAAATCCTGATGCCACATGACTATTCTATAAGACAATTCTGCTTAAACAATATTGAGTTAGATAGATTTTCAAGTAACTCATGCAATTGTTAACCAGTTTCAACCAGGTTGCAAGCATCTACCTAGGCAGTGAAGTTTTCTGAGGCTATGACTGATTCTGCATATCCAGTCTTTTTGTCCTCTTAACAAAAAAGCTATGAATGACTTTCTGTTTGGACTGCAAAACAATTGCTTTCTTGGTTCTGGTACTTTCCAGTGTTTTCTTTGGCTCAAATTCCTTTCCTAGCTTTGAATCTTGCTCTGACTTCCTTTGACAATCTTCAGTATCAGGTTCAAAGCAATCTTCTGAGAGTTGACTTCAGCTAAGGTAATATGGGGTGGGGGGGGGAGATCCAATAGACTACTGAGGAAGGAATGGAATTGGGTAGCCTTCTTTCCCGTTCTTCCCATTTAATGATGGTGACTGTGACTAAGATTTTGTCCAGTTATTGACACTGAGATGTTTAGAGAATCTGGGATTGTATCTGCATTCAGGAAACAAGCAAACATACATGGATTGCTCAGAAGCCATTCTTTTCAAGAACATTGCACCACATTGCATAGCACTCTCATATTGGTATTTTTGATCAATTTATGACTTTCCAGATACTGCTAAGCTTGAACTCATAGCAGTCCTAAGAACCAGAATAGTTAATAACAAGGGATGCTGGGGTTCAGTGACAACTGGAGGAGCTAAGTTCTTTCCCCCACTATTTAAAGTATTACTATCCACATGGAAGCCATTAGGGCTCCCAGTATGTCTACAGATCAATAAAAAGTGTCAGTTTCTGCCTTCAGCCTTACAGTGTAAATAAGCACCACATAGAAAAACAGGCAAAGTAAAAAATAAAAAATAGGAATGTTCAGATATTGATTCTTAATGCTTTGAATTTTGTAAGAATAATTTATAATGAACATATAATATTGCTACGATTGCAATGTGTCCAGAAAATCCTTTCCTTTCCTTTCCTTTCCTTTCCTTTCCTTTCTTTCCTTTCCTTTCCTTTCCTTTCCTTTCCCATTCCATTCCTTCTTTCCTTCTTTCCTTCTTTCCTTCCTTCCTTCCTTCCTTCCTTCCTTCCTTCCTTCCTTCCTTCCTTCCTTCCTTCCTTCCTTCCTTCTCTCCCCCTCTCCTTATTTATTTCTCCTTCCCTTCCTCCACATTCCTCTTTTCATTTCTCCATCAAAATATAAATAATTATTTGGGAAGAAGGCTGAGCCTGGTGCAGATGGCTTTTTAGGAAGGGTGACAATGAACCTGATACCTGTTATTCTCTCACACATAACATTCTGGAATGACTGCTTTTGGGCGAGAGGATTGTTGGCTGAACTTCCATCAACTACCAAGCTGAAATGCTAAGCCATTGGAAAGGGAAACTCAGCAAACTCCTTAAGGCAGTAGCCTAGAATCAGCAACTGAAAAAAGGGACTTAGGTAGCTCCTAGCTACTCAATCATAACATTTCATTTCCCTGCTTTGCTGCCCTTATCCATCTTTTGCTGGCAATAATTTTGAATGAAAAATTCCAGAGAGAGAAATATGTGAAAATGAATTCCTGGCAAGGAAGGTCAAGAGGGAGGAGGGGGTGCAAATAAAGTTCCCTTTTTTCCAAGGCATCTGGGCTTATTTTAATGGGCAAGGTCAGCAGTGAAATGGCCAGGAAGAGAAATGGCTGCCATTATGCATCAGTTGTGATCTTGTATCAATTATTCCCTGCCTTGCCTTGGGCTGAAGCAAACATGGCCTAATCAGTTTTACATCTACATTTAATTTTATTGGAAAGAGGAGCAGGCAATGCATCATGGGAAGCTGGGGTGACATGCAAGGTGACCCCTGCCAACTTAATGACACAATACATAACCCTTAATGAAGTCACTATCTTGTCTTTCCCTCCCCCTCCCTCCCTTTGTGCTGTCTGGAGACTGTGATTTATGGTGGCAACATTCTGCTTTTGCCCTCTTTTCATTTCAGCTTGACAAAGTGGATGAAACAATTATCTTCGTTATCGGTTGGAGCAGCAGAAATGTGATAGTTGAAGATTTCTGCAGGTGGAAGACCTTGGCCATGGATCAAAAGCAATGTTGAAATGTGGGTAGGTATGGTGGTTTTCATTCTCTCTCTCCAGCTCGCCTCCTCGCTGCCCCAACCCTGCTGACTTTGTACGTTGGAAGATAGATTGCATATCCCAACATGCACTGCAAACCCTATATCATTGTAGCAAGAAGTAATTTCAGAAGAAAGCAATTTCTAGGCCCTGCTGCAAGAAGGATGCAAGGCTGGGCATTTTTCATTCCCTGCCAGGTCCTTTTTCTCATGCCACTGTAGATATGTTACTGCCTAGATATGGTGCCAATGCACACATTTGTGAAGAACCATGTTGATATGCACACCAAGTGACATGTGATTCATGAAGTCCAAAGTGGGCAAAATAATTTTAAGATCTTCATTAAGGAAATCATTCTTGTATCTTTTTGGGACATTTAGGGACAGGAGAAGAAGCATCAATATTTCAGATCGAAATATTGTTAGCATGGTTCTCAATCTGGATAGTAGATGCTTTGATCCAAAAACATCTAAAGAGATACATTTCCACTAATATAAAATGAATATTAATATCAGGACACTTTGAAAGTG
The DNA here is from genome assembly GCF_028640845.1 of Ahaetulla prasina. Lineage (NCBI taxonomy): Eukaryota > Metazoa > Chordata > Lepidosauria > Squamata > Colubridae > Ahaetulla > Ahaetulla prasina. Next base: position 29,958,021 of record NC_080547.1, on the reverse strand, counting down.
AATAGCATCCAATGCAGAATATGATGCTATTAAGATGATAAAATATGCATCTCAATGACATGATGCAAACACAGCCTTTTGCTCATGCCTCCTGAAATCAGATGCAATTACGTAAGTCATGGGTCTTGCAACACGTGAATATGTTTTGTCATTTGCCCGTCCACCAACCCAGAATCAAAATCTATTTATTATTCTATTTTCTAGAGAAACTGAACTGTTACACACATGATGTTCATCTCCAGGAGCTACCCAGTATCATTTTAATAATACTACTGTAGAATACCAATACAGAGAATATTTGCATGTCAGGATTGAAGTGAGGGGTCTCTGGTGCCTTCTTGTAGTTGCTTTCTTACAGATATTTCTTTACCCAAACTAGGTAACATTATCAGTGCACTGGTTGGATAATGAAACATCTGCGAGAAAATAGTCAAGCTCAAAGAGCACCAAGGATCACTCAAATCTAGAATAAAGTTAATGTCATATATATTGATACCTATTTTACACTGCATATGTACTCCAAATGTAATTTCCTTCTGAGAGGCACACCTAGCATTAGAAGTAACAGAACTGAACTGCAGATATATGGATGACAACTAGCTGGTAGCAAAGAGATATTACAGAAAACGTTGCTGCTCTGTAATGGTCATTGTATTATTTGCTGCCATATCTAATAGCTCTACTAAACTTTTACTTTTGCTATACATGCATAGAAAAACAGAAAGGAATAGGCAGAACAGTTTCATGAGGTTTGTTCTCTGGTATGTTCATTAAAAAAATTCTATTCTATTCTATTCTATTCTATTCTATTCTATACTATTCTAGTCACACAAAGATTGGCTTAGAACTGAGTCTGACTTTAATTAGTCACTGTGATTGGGATGCAGATTGCTAAGTGAGTCACCTGTTATCCATTTCATATTCCTGGAGAGAAAAGAAAATCTGACAAGTTAGCCTGTATGACTACATGAAGGAAGACAGAAAAGTTATGATCTCTCTGCAGGAAGTTGGAGAACTCTGGCATCTCTTAATAAGATAAACACACTGCTTCTTTTGTGCAAATAAGCAACAAGAAATTAACACCAGATATTGGGAGAACCTTGCAGAAGAGCTTTGTTCTGATGGCTTTCAAAGAAAATTGGCCCAATGGATGGAAGACAACGTTTTCCAGGCCAAAGGCCACTTGCAGATTTGGAGTGCTATGCCATGGGCTCCATTCCAAAAGGTGAAGGGTGAGACAGGACAAAACCCATTTCAATGTACAATGATGCAAGATTCAGAAAAGTTACTATGATTAGTCCCCAGCCATAGACTTGAATAGACTTCATCTCCTGTCACACAAGAAATTCACAGCTTTTAAATGGTAGCAACGGGATTATTTTGCAAACTACATCAGATAAATAAATGGAAGTAGAGCTTGGCTGAGGTCACTTTCTCGTCTCCTGATTCTCTTGTGGAAAGCTGAAGACTGTTGGATGCCAAAAGTTGCTCAGAATCTGAGGTCTGCTTGGGGCTTGGAATCTACTTTGGATCAAGCAGTGAAATCCAAAACTGCCCCCCAGAGGAAACCTATAGATTGTCATTACTGCATTTTGCCAAGTATTCTCTCTCCTTCTATGTTTTTGTTTCAGTGAAGGGAAGGATTCAAGGAGAGAAAACCTAGCAGCCATTACTTACACAGTGATAATGCAAACCGATAAATAAATAAATATGAGCTTCAGCCTCAAAGACAGAAAGAGAGAAGAGAAGTGGGAGGGAAGAGTGCTCTCATTATCAGCCAATAAACCAATAATCCATTAGTGACCAAGGTTCCTGAATAATATAGCTCTTTTTGCCTGTACCATAATTTATATGGCAGACTAGAGAATAGACACGATTATTAGAGCAAGGGCTACAGGATGACACATGATGCATGACCGTGAGGCATTGATCTCCACACAACAGGAAGGTGTCTAGACTGGGAGATGTATGACCCTGCAATTCAGAGCTGGGGATATTTCATGTGAAGCCTAATGGAGTAGTGTAGTGCTGTGATGGATGGCATTCCTACTTTCAGTAGCAGTGCAGTTATAGTTGTGCTAATGCCTGACCTTCTTTCACTCCTTGTGTCCTTCATTCAGTCAGGGTGACCTCCTTGAAAGAGACCGAAAGGGAGAAAGGGAGAGAAGGCCATTGAGAGAAAAGCAGGCAGAATGTCTGATTTAAATAAGATGCTGCTAATTTTGGAGGTCATATGCTAGTTTACAAATGTTGGGCAAGCACAAGGAGAACCCTTTTTTCCTTCCCAAGATATTTTCACAGGAAGTGCAAAGAATCAGTCCTTCATCATTTCTTTTTGCTTTTGTTTGATGCAGCTTCTGAGCTCTTGTCCTATTATAGAAAATGATATAGATAGCAGGTCTGGCCCAAAGCTGTTTTCTCTAAAGACAACTGGACTTTGTTTTTTCTTACAATGACAATGTTTTTTCTTATAAAGTACAATGATCAACCATCTTTATAACAATTAGCCATGCAGTTACCATCTTCAATTAAAGGATAGTCTTGTATAAAGCAGGCTGCAGGTTAATCTTAAACAATAAAACTTCAGAACTATACAGTATGTTGCCTTTTCCCTCTTTAAAATCCCTTCCTAATTCATTAAATCTATCCAGAGTAAATGTATACACTATTTTGCCTTCTGCTGCTGCTCTCTCTGACAAAACTATCCTCAAAGTCAAAGTAGAATTTGATGTTGTAAGATGGATGGTGCTTCATATGCTGCCTGTGTCCATCTTTTCCAAATTCTCACAAAATTTTCACCCCTTGTTATGGATCTTGCAGATGAAATAACTGAATTGGAGAGGGATTTTGGCTAAGAGAAAATTCCAAAGTTCACTTTGAAGGTTCACTGGTTTTTGACTGTTTGCTGAGGCCAAAATAGTTCTGTATTCATCACAGGTCATCTTAAATGTTCCAAAATATCTGTTGTAATGTATTTTTTTAAAAAATAGCCTTAGGTCCCCAAGTGCCACTTTAAACATCATATTAATGATATATGCATTACACAGAGAACAACTTTTTATTGATCTAAAGAGAATCAATCGTAACCCAGAGATAGTTTTTCTGAACATTTCACTAAAGATCAAAGTATTATCCTCACTTAGGCAGGAAAGAAGAGGAGGAGGAGGATGACAGTGAAGGATATTGGGAATTGTAGTTTGACAATATCTGGAGGCTATAGGTCATGTAATCTTGCAAGCTATGAGAAGGCAATATGTAGATCAGAACCCTTTTAATCTAGGTGATGTAAATATACTAGCAAACATTTTTGTGCTTTAGTCATTACTAAGGACAACTGCAAAATCCTGTAGCCCTCATGAATTAGATGGCAAAATAGAACTATATTGGGAGAAAAACAGGAGTAGAAACAAGTGCAAAAGGATTGGAGTTGCTTCTACTTGATGGGTCATAGAAACAGAATGAACACAACAAATTCTATAAATCTGAAATCTCTCATCCTTGGTCCATGCTAATTGCTAAAGATTAATCTAGCCTTCCAATAACATGTTAAAAGAACTGATAAGTTGTACTATATTTACTAATAGGGAGATCACAGATTTTTTAACTAAGCACTTCTCCAAAGTTTGAAAAAAAATATTCATTGGTAGAAGTGCATTCCTAAATAATACTAGGAAAAAATGCATGCAAAATTAATGTAAATTTCCATCTGGACATTTACAGTATCTGTATACACATTTTTTAGGAATTTTTAGCACAGATATGCCAATAGAATTTGACCTAGCGATATATGCTACGGTAACAAATCATGAATCGTAATGGAATTGAAATGCCGAATGTCATCAGGATGAAGCCTACTAATATCTGAGCATTTTACAGTTGGATAGCATCAAGCATGGACAAGCTGATTAGTATGTGGTTAGTAAAGAATACATCCAAAGAGTGAGAGAATTGCTAAGACAAAATTTAAGAGTGGAAATGCCATCAAAGGCATCAATACCTGGGCCATACGTGCAATATAATACATTGCTAGAACTAACTGGACACAAGCTGAACTGGACAGTCCAGACCAAAAAAAACAAGAAAATTGATGACTATTCACTATCCATTACAACCTGCAGTGACAATGATAGATTATACCTGCCCTGCAGAAATGGAGGCAAAGGTTTACTTGGGGTCAAAAAAACAGTCAAAGAAGAAAACCATGCAGTGGCTGATTATCTAAAAGCCAGCCAAGAAGTTAAAAATTGAAACTTACTGAATGTACAAAACTCAAAAAGTGAATATTGAAATAATGTAATAAAAATATAAACAGAATGTTGGCAAAGAAAAACATATCCCATTGACTTGGCTTGTTAAAATTTGGCTGGGAAGGTCACAAATGGTGATCACATGATCACGGGATGCTGCAACCATTGTAAATACATGCCAGTTACCTCCGCCCTAATATTGATCTATGGGTATACTGCAATGGCCATAAGTATGAGGACTGGTCTTAAATCACTTTTTCAGTGCCGTTGTAACTTCAAATGCTTGCTAAATGAATGATAAATTGAGGATTGCCTGCTTGCTTATTAGTCTTCTCCAACACCAAAATTCAAAAGTGCTTAATAAGTCCAACTTTTACTTGGAATGTATAAAGAAAACCATTGCCTGCACAAGTCTGATCTGCAGAGTATAAAAATATCATTGTATCTGAATAAATCTAAAGGTTGCTACTCTGTTAGCTCTATTCTGTGGCAAATTCCTTAACTGTGGATTTACAGAATAAAGATACTATGAATATTTGGAGTTTAGTATTAAGAAATAACACAGTTTTCATTTCTGTGCTAGATCTAGTGTTAAGTCTTTGAATGCTAATATGATACTTTTTAAAGGCTCATATTAAGGAACAAACTTGAGATTTCCCCCTTAATACTATTAAAAACATCATTTCCAATGATGGCTGAAGATTATTTAAAACATGAAAAGATCTCCAAATCTGGATATCGGTCTATCCATTAAGGTTGCCCTGTGACCTTTTAATCTTGCAAATTATAGATTATCCAACCTTTCATTATGTCACTGGTACAAATAAGTTTGACATTAAGGAACGCTTTGTGATTTCAATATAATCATGGGTGTATAGCAGCATAATTTCATTGGAAGCAGGTAACCAATGCCTAATGGCCAATTACAGCTTCTTATTATCCTACGCAATAATTTTAGCGTTTAGAATGGAGCTCACATATAAAATACCACATTTGATCATTTTTCTGCAAAATAACTTATACTGTGATCCCAGTATAAGGACGATCATCATTCTTTGTGTTTGCTACTCAATTACTTTTCACATTTAATGAGCCGAAGGTGCTTCCTCAAAGAATCCTAAAATATTCTACCATTTTCTAAGGAAGTTTGGAAGAACTAACATAGGAAGAACATCTCACCCCAGATATGCTGTCATTTTCTCTCTTCAGAACAAAGTTATCTTTGGATGGTGAAACTGGCAACAGACTGCACAAGTCAGTCAGTTATTCCTAGACTTATAAACAGGTACTCCCAGAATACAAAAAGCATGTTGTCCTTGCTTAGTGCTTTGTTGTTACAAGTCAAAAGTCTATCAGAAAGAGAGATATGACAACTGTGTCCATTTTGATCACAAGTATATCTGATTCAGATTCAGATTTCAAAGACAGAAGCATCCAGCAAATGATTTGGTGGGACTAGTTTCTGCCTCTTCTTTTCTGGTGTTGTTTCAAATTTGAATAATTGTATTCTTTCCAATCAGTTTGGACCAGGGCAGGCAGGAATGTAACATTACTGAATTTTTATCTAAAGAAATGGAGTGAATGTATTGATTTTCTAGACATTGGAGACATGTAAAACAACAAATGTCAATCATATTGGTGTCAAGGTTCCAGAAAAACCTCTTCTGCATAAAAAAACCTCAGAAGCCATTGTCTTTCAGAATTCTTTACTAGCATGAGGAAACTGGCACACGATGAGTGAAATTCCAAAACTGAACTTCCGGATTCTTTCCCCAGTTATACAAACCCCAAGAGTCCCACCCCCCTGACCCCTTTGCTGGTCACATGGTCCCACGTTCTCCCAGTTCATTCGAATATCTTCTCGCCACTCTTCCTGCAGATGTGAACACCATCCGACCTTGACCACTTGAAGAATGTTACCATACCCCTCAACCCCCTTCTTCCCCTCAGGGGAAAAATGTGGCAGCGTCTGGAACCCTAAAGTCTAGTATGGTTTCCAGGCCTGACAGGCGTCCCCTCTTGGAAAAGAAGCTATATCTTAGGAAAGAAAACAAAGAGTTAATAAAGAAGAGTGTCAGTGATCCACCCTTCCCTTCTACCCCCCTCTCCCCCCTCCAAGAGGTTTTTTAGGTTTTTCAGGGAAAGTGTCGTGAAATTGTTTAATCAAATTGTCCGCATTTACTTTCCAACTTTTAACCCAAGTAGATTCAGATAATGGATATCCCTTCCAGTGGACTAAATATTGTAATTGACCTCTGTATAGTCTAGAGTCAAGGATTTTCTTGATTTCATAGTGGGTTTCACCTTGGATTATCAAGGGTGGTGGGGGAGCGGCAGGTTGAGGTCTCAGACCAGACTGTCTAGCAGGTTTTAATAAGCTGGTATGGAATACCGGGTGTATTTTCCCCAACATTCGAGGGAGCTTGAGTTGGACGGTAACGGGATTAATAATTTTTACAATGGGGAAAGGACCCAAAAATTTTGGACCGAATTTTCTGCTGGGTATTCTCAACCTCAGATACTTAGTAGATAAAAAGACTTTATCTCCAATGCGAAAAGGGGGTTGAAGGGAACGGTGTTTGTCAGCTTGGGCTTTGTAATTCCGAGCTGTCACAGCTAAGGCCTTTTTTGTATTTTCCCAACCTTTTTTCAACGAATTCATCCAGTCCATTAGGGAAACGGTAGTGGGGGGTTGCACGGGGAGTTCAGGCATTGGAACAAAGTCCATGCTGGTGGTTACTTGAAAAGGGGTTAACTCCATGCTGCTGTGTACAGCATTATTATATGCGACCTCTGCAAATGGTAACAAATCTGACTAGTTTTCTTGTTGGTAATTTACATAACACCGTATGTATTGTTCCACCATCGAGTTTAATTTTTCAGCTGCCCCATTGGTCTCCGGATGGAACCCAGAACTAAGTCCTTGAGACGACCCAATGGACCGTAGGAACTCCCTCCAGAACTTGGCTGTGAATTGAACACCCCTGTCGGATATTATCCTTTTAGGAACTCCATGCAGCCTGTAGATGTGTTTGACGAAGAGCTTTGCTAATTTTCTCGCCGATGGCAATCCGCTGCACACAGTGAAATGGGCCTGTTTAGAGAACAAGTCCACTACGGTCCATATCACCGTATTATCCCCACTAGGTGGGAGTTCAACAATAAAATCCATGTCAATCTCTTCCCAGGGTCTGGTGGGTTCGGCTACGGGTTGTAGGAGTCCAGGGGGTTTCCCTGGTCTGGACTTCATGGTGGCGCAGGTAGCACAGCTCCGGACATAGTCTTCGACATCTGATTTCATTTTTGGCCACCAGAATTGTCTTCTAGCCAAGTGGAGAGTCTTTAAAAATCCAAAGTGACCTCCTAGGCGAGAGTTGTGGCTTCTCTGTAGTATAGGCAGCCGCATAGCGACGGGTACATAAATCTTGGTTCCCTTCCAGGGTATTCCATCCCTTAAGGTGAGGTCTGGCAAGTTTTCTTTAAACCAAGCATCGTCAGTGAGTGCTGATTTTAATTCCACTAGTAGTTTATTTGGTGGGATGTTAGTACTACGGCGTGATCGTGGTAAGTAAGGTCAAGTAAGTGCTTGGCTAGCCGGTTCGCTATCAGAAATCATTGCATGTATTACCTCTTCGCGTTGGCTGTCAAATTGTGGTTTCCTAGATAGGGCGTCAGCCAGTAGATTTTGGTCGCCGGGGATGTATTTGAGGGTGAAATGGAACCATTTGAAAAACTGAGCCCATCGAACTTGTTTGGGAGAAAGCTTTCAAGGGGTTTTTAAGTATTCGAGGTTTTTGTGGTCCGTCCACACCTCGAATGGTTCCTTTCCCCCTTCAAGGAAGTGTCTCCAGGAGAGGAGTGCCCAGCACACTGCAAAGGCTTCTTTTTCCCAAACTGCCCATCTGCATTCAGTGTCCGTCAGTTTTTTAGACACGTACGCGCAGGGCATAAGATTGTTGTCGGCATTCCATTGTAATAAGACAGCGGCTACTGCTACATCACTTGCATCAGCTTGGACCACAAAAGGTTTATTTGGATCCGGGTGTTGAAGAATTGGTTCCATCGAGAATAGGCGTTTCAGGTGTTCAAAGGAACATTGGCAGTCCATTGTCCAAGGTAGGGGTTGGTTAGGTTTGGGTTTGGTGGGTAATGGCCCAGTTTTTAGCAATTCTGTTAATGGTAGAGCTACGTCTGCGAAAGAAGGAATGAATTTGCGGTAAAAATTTGCGAATCCCAAGAAACTTTGAAGTTGCTTACGTGTGCGTGGCGGTTGCCAATCCAACACCGCTTTTACTTTTCCTGGGTCCATTTCGATACCTTTGTTGGATATCCGGTAACCTACGTAGTCTAGGGATTCCTTATGGAATTCGCATTTGGAGAGTTTGACATATAGCTTGGAGCTTTTTAAGGACTTGTCTGACCAATTTGATGTGTTCTTCGATATTGTTTGTGTAGATAAGAATATCATCTAAGTAGACAAGAACCCCATTGTAGAGATGGGGGTGCAGGGTTTCATTAATTAGTTGCATAAAAACAGCTGGAGCCCCTTGGAGGCCAAAAGGCATGACACGGTATTGGAAACTGCCCAAGGGGCAGTTGAAAGCCGTTTTCCATTCATCACCTTCCTTGATGCGGACCCGGTAATAGGCTTCCCTTAAATCCAATCTGGTGAAAATTTTGCCTTTTGATAAGTGGTTCAACAAATCGTGCATAAGTGGTAAAGGGTATGTGTTTTGTATGCAAATTGCATTGATATTTTTGAAGTCAATACACAATCTAAGCGAACCATCTTTCTTTTGTTTAAATAGCACAGGCGCAGCTACAGGTGATTTTGCTGGTTCAATGAACCCTCTGGCTAGGTTAGTGTCAATGTATTTTCTTAGTTCAGACATTTCGGCTGGCGTCATTGAGTACATTTTGGGTTTTGGTAATTTTGCCCCGGGTGCAATTCAATTGCGCAATCAGTTTGTCGGGGGGGAGGGGGTAAGAGGTTACATTCATCCTCACTAAAAACGTCTGATAAATCTGTGTATGCTTTAGGGATGTGTGGTTCATTAGGAGATGGATTGGATATGGTGGTTGTTGGTTTCCTCTGGTGGTCATTTTGGATAAGGTTTTTTTTGGCAGGGGGAATTGGGTCTAAGGGTCTGAAAGATCATATAATTTTCCTGAATCCATCTTCCCATTTGATTGTGGGTTCCCATTTGTCCAACCAAGCTAAACCCAGGATGATGGATTCTGACATCTTTGGAATTACTATGAATCTTATAAGTTCATGATGGGCACCAATTTCTAAGCGAAATAGTTGTGTGATTTGGGTCGCTGGAATGCCACCAATCAAGGTTCCATCTACTTGGTGGAATTTAATTGGGTGTTTCAAGGGAAATGTTTTTATTTGGAGTTGGGCGACCGTAGAGGTTGAAATTAGGCATCTGGTGCATCCTGTGTCCACAATAGCCTCTAAATCTTTTTTGGCCCCTCCCCCTGGAATTATTAAGTTTACTTTGATAGCAAAAGGAGGAATGGGTGCACTCACCATTGGGTCGTTTTCTGCTTGGTTTGAGTCGTCAGGAGGTGAATCAGATGACGGAAGGTCAGTAGGGAGATCTATGGCTTGTCTCGCAAAGCGACTGGTATTTGGATTTTTTCGAGGGGGTTTGCGTGGTCGGGTAGCAGTTGGTGGGCAATACTGTGGGAGGGGTGTTGGGGCTAGGCAAACTGATGCCCGATGTCCTAGTTTTCCACAACGGTAGCATTTGATTATTGTTGAAGGCTGAAAGGTGGAGGGTGTGGTTGGTTTTAAGAGGGAGGGTCTTGTAGGTGGTCGTTGTGGAGTTGTAGTTGGTGAGTGGCTTTGGAGGGGGTTGAATTCTCTGTCCAGAGCTATGGACACATTGTACCAGTCATTTAGTTGTTCTGGGATTCCTCTGGTGGAGCAGGCTTTTCTGATGTTTTGATCGATTGCCTCTTTGAAGTAGTGGAGGAGGATGCGATCTGGCCAATGTCTAAGATTACCAGCAACCCTTCTGAAACCCCATACAAATTGTTTTAGAGGCCTGTTACCTTGCTTCATCGTTTTTAAGGTGGTTTCACATTCTGCAATTAGGTCATCATCTTGAAACCGGTTGCAAAGCAGTGCCATGAATCCGTGAACATCGTTTAGTTCTGGTGCACATTCATTGTGTAGTTGAGCTATCCATTCTGAGGCTAGCCCCACGTTCATACCATCTGAGATGGCGTTGATTAGGCTTCTTTCTGATGGGTATTGATATCTATATTGTTCAACATAAGCCTCAATTCTGCTGAGAAAGTAAGCCAGGTGGTGTGGATTCCCATCAAAGGTTGGTTTGAAAGGGGGAGGGGCTGGGTGAGGAGGTGCAGGTGGGTTTAGCTGGCCTGCTTGTGGTTGAAGAGGGATTTGTGGGAGGGCCGTTGCTATTGTGGCTGGTTGCTGAGTTGTAAAGGGGGGTGGAATTCCCCCTGGCTGCTGAGAAGGAAGTCCTTGAAATGCTTCAGTTGACGAGGCAAAAATCGGCCTGGGGCCCCCAGGAAAGAAAGGTGCTGAACTTGCTGGTTGCCATTGGTATTGGATCCATCCTTGTCCAGGATAAAATGCCCAACCAGGAGGAATAGAAGCAGCAGGAGGCAGCGTAGGCCTCTGTTGGCAGGAAAAGTCAATTGGAGGGGGGAGTTGCGATTCCCCCCAAGTCCCTGGTGCTGCCTGAACTCCCTGCCGTCTGAAGGAGGGAAGGGAGGTCCTCCTGAGTTCATCGGAACGGCTTTGAGCTTCAGTAATTTCTCCCTCTCTGGTGGGAGGGAAGGTGAATTTAGGCTGAGCTAAAGGCTCTCGAGGTGGGTGAGCTGAGCTTATACGAGGCCTCACTTCCAAACGCTCAAAAGTTTCCGGGAGGTCTAATAGGGACTGGGATTTCAGGGGGTTTCTCAGGTCCCAATCCAGTGACTCTTCTGATTCTCTGGGTTTTACTGTCCTCCATCGAGGTTGAGAAGAGGGAGGGGGCTCTCCATTCCGCCCCGGGGAAATGTTTTCTCCCAAACGACAGCTTACCCATGAATAGGAGTCTTTGGGCTGTGCACCAAGCTGACAAGCAGGCTCTACCACTTCAGGTTTTTGAGTCATATCTTCCGATGGGAAGTAGGTGATTTCAACTAAGTCCTCAGATTCCAACTTCTGTGCTACTTCCACGCTTTCAGCTTGCTGCCCTTCCATCTTCGCTGGGTCTTTGCACCGCTGTGGAGGTTGCGGAGGCTGGGGCCCAGCACCCCCCTAACGGGCCCCCTCTGAGCGGAGGAGAGGGTACCGTTAAGCAAAAGAAAGTTAAGAGTTTTGGAATAATGTCAAGGTTCCAGAAAAACCTCTTCTGCATAAAAAAAACTCAGAAGCCATTGTCTTTCAGAGTTCTTTACTAGCATGAGGAAACTGGCACACGATGAGTGAAATTCCAAAACTGAACTTCCGGATTCTTTTCCCAGTTATACAAACCCCAAGAGTCCCACCCCCCTGACCCCTTTGCTGGTCACATGGTCCCACGTTCTCCCAGTTCATTCGAATATCTTCTCGCCACTCTTCCTGCAGATGTGAACACCATCCAACCTTGACCACTTGAAGAATGTTACCATACCCCTCAACCCCCCTTCTTCCCCTCAGGGGAAAAATGTGGCAGTGTCTGGAACCCTAAAGTCTAGTATGGTTTCCAGGCCTGACAACTGGCAGGATATGAGGCTCTTGAGCCAATTCAGAAACATTTGACCATCCCAAAGGAATGGTTACATGAGTTTTGCCCCATTTTATGACCTTTCTTGCCACAGTTGTTAAGTGAATCACTACAGTTGATCAGTTACTAACCAAGTTGCTAAGTGAATCTGCCTTCCCCATTAGGTTTGCTTGTCTGAAGCTCATAAAAGGTGATCACATGGCCTTGGCACACAGTAACTATCATAAATATAAATATTATATTTATATTAAATAAATCTAAGCGTCTGAATTTTGACCACATGATCATGGGGATAGTGCAAAGATTGTAACTGTGAAAAATAGTCATAAGTCACATTTTTCAGTGCTGTTGTAACTTTGAACGGTCACTAAATGTACTGTTGTAAGTTGAGGTCTACCTGTAAAGATGGTCCGGTACCGCTTTGAGTATGTATCTGGATTAGAACGAGTAAGGAGTGACTAAACAATAAAAACATAGCTGGGCTATACAAATCCAGATGACCATTGACAATGGGTTAGATATTTTCTTTTGCTACCATCTAGGCATTATCAATATCTTTCTTGCATGTTTTTGCCCAAATACACCAGTCCTAATATCATGGCTAAATTTCTCTTTCAATAAGTTCAAGCATGGCACCCTTTCAATGTTTTTTTCACAAAGCAAGATGGATTCCTCACTGTAAGAGTGAAACCACCATGCAGGAATTTTCTAGGGCATTTGCTAATGCTAATGAGATAAGAAAATTTATGCAAAATATGTTACTGAAACAAATATCACTGCTTCCTTGAAGAAAGCCATTCTGCATCCCTAGCATACAGTTATTTGTTGAAGAGAATTAAATTTTGCAATAGACAGTTGAATCCTGAGGGTGGGTTGCTTGTTGACTAAACCACAGTCTTTTTAGTAACTGTACTAAGGCCAAAGAAAAAGGATCAGGTGGATTTCCCAAGAGAAGAATTCTCCAAAGCTGAAAAATATTTAGAACAAGTTTGATTCTTTCCAGACAAACATCTGCATGGCCTCCCCAATATTGTCTGTACCATAAGAAAGAGCAAATGTCACTGCCATCCCAAATTATGTCTTGCTTATCCTTGGCTAGACTTGAAGGCAGATACTAGCAAAGCTCTGATATCGATTGGGTCCTAATCTGATCAATCTTTGCTGTGTGAACAAGGTGGGGATGTGTTCCTGCTCTTTGCAAAGAAAGTCTTTTGGAAATGCAAGCCAGTGATTTCTGAGCCTTTCTGATTTTCTGCTGTAAATACAGCCCAAGTGCTTTACGAGCAGAACAAAAAAAAGAAGTAAAGAAAAAAAGATGGGAGGAAAACATGCATTATCTTTGGAGCTTGGATGTTTTACAGCTAGTCTTTGAGATTATTTGATACCTGCAAGAGAGGAAAATAAGATAATCTTCTGGAAAAAGGAAAAGTGCTTTGATATCAAGAATGGTGATGACTAGACTAGAAATGAAAGTGAGGAGTTGCAAAACTGCCAGGAAATACATGATCTCAGCTAATGAAAAGAGAGAAACATAGGAGAAATATTAGGAATGATGAAAGTTTGAAAGACTCTACAAATGGATAGAGTCACTAGAAATACTTTTCAGAAGAAAGAATAAACACAACATCATGAGTTCATGATGAGTTATGCGTAGTTAAAGAGCTGCACTAAGGTTAATAAGCTGTCCAGTGTTGCTGTGGTCATTTGTATAGAAAGAAATGTTGACCTGAGTGTCAGTGTCCCTTCCTAGCCATGAATCATTTAAGAAGCTGCTAGTCACAAATTTTATGAACTATTATAGAACCACAGCTAACAGAGATTTTGGGGTAAAGATCAATTGCAACCACCCAAGTTTTAATGTTTGTTTAATTTCTAAATAAGTCAAAATATGAGATCAAGATGAAAAAAAAAAAAGGTTTAAGAAATAATTTTATGAATAATACATAAGGAGAGACCTTGGGTCAGATGAATTGAGGTTCCAACCCTACATACATCAGGAAGGAAGTCCCACTGAATTTTCATCTGAATAGGAGCGAAGAAGTTAATCCAGAATCCAGTTTCTCACAATAGCATATGAGAAGCCGCTGTTGAATCTTCAAGCAGGACATTACAGTAACATTTTTTATGCTTACTGCCACCATCATCCATGCAATTGACCATTGTCCTTTGAATAGGGCAAAACAGATACATCAAAACTAATGGATTATTTGTTACCAGATTCATTTTCTTCCAGATTGGCACACTGTGCTTTTTAAAGCTTGTTCTTTTTGATATTTGGATTTTAAAGGGGGGAAAAATCCTGAGTAGAAAATTAACATAGGAAGAAACAGAGATGAAAGAATGGCAAAGGTACATGCTGGGGGGAGGACCTCTGTGCATTTTTAAATGCTGAAATTGGCCACAGCTTGGCCAAGAATTGTGTTTTATATTTCCACACATACATGACTAGTATCATTCCCTATTAAGTTCTATTTGAATAAAATGGTGGTAGACATTTAGGAAATATTACAGGGCAATAAAAAGTTTAAAGAGCCTTAGGGGATGCTATTGAAAAATAGGAAAGAATAGGATTCCAAAAAGCATCATGCTGTATATTAACCTCTTTGAGACATGGAGGAGGAGAAGGAGGAGGAGGAGGAGGAGGAGGAGGAGGAGGAGGAGGAGGAGGAGGAGGAGGAGGAAGAAGAAGAAGAAGAAGAAGAAGAAGAAGAAGAAGAAGAAGAAGAAGAAGAAGAAGAAGAAGAAGAAGAAGAAGAAGAATTTGAGTCTTTTAGGAATTACACTATTTTCTCAGCTTCTGCTCCCCCCTTCTTTTTCTTCCTTTTTCTTTTCACTGAGCCGTGCAAAAAGGCTAGTAGTTAAAATTCAAAAAGCTTCCCCTTTTATCATTACCATGAATCAACACAATAAATGACCCCTTTCAGAACACAGTAATAAGAATTTGATAAATCATCAGCCAAAAATTAACTAGATGTCAAAACAATCTCGGGGAAGTGTGATGGATTAGGGGTGATGGCGGCAATTAATCTCCCAGCGTGAGTTCACAAGAGAGAATGAAAGCTAGGAGATGGATAGGGGAGACTGAGGCCTAGCAAGGTCAGGACATTGCAGAGAGAAAGAGACAGACAGAAAATATGTGGTTGGAGTAGGAAAGTAAAGAAAGGAAATGAGGGGTAAATCCACTGCATCTGCAGCTTTCTGGTATCCAGCAGCTGATCTGGAGGTCACCAGCCTGCCTTTGAAAAGCATTCTGCATCCAGCTGCTTCTTATGATGAAGCAAGCAATTCTCCACTTGGTCTAATAGAATGCCACCAGCTAGCTTATGGGCACTCTGAGCAGAGGGGGGTGGTGGAGAGAGACCACAAGTCAAGAGAGATGACTAATTGCAGTGTGCTTATTCCTCCATAACAGAACATTATGGAGAGGGAGGAGGGCTGTGATGGTCCACCAACAAACCACTCTTTTCCAGCATTTCTAAAAGTACTTCTGTTGACGAGCGCAGGAAAGGATAGTTAGGGGCCATTCTGCAGTTATCCATTCTAAAAGCCACCTCTACATGAACGGTTATTTTTCTTTAGCCATTGCCTGGTTTCATCTTCCTCTAGGAAGGGGGAAGCTAAGAAGCCAAGACCAGGTTTCTCTCCCCATCTAGTGTTGGGTGCCATAAGTAGCAGTATGAAATATTAGTGGAACGGATCACTAATCTGTGCCCTTGATGGGCATCTGTGTGTATTTCTGCATGTCAATATATGTAGGGAGTTGATAGCTATAGGCACAGTTGGGCTACAGCACACATTGAAACCAAAAAAGCAATTTTATTACCCCGTTGTTGTTGTTTTGCACATGACAATTCATTTCAGTGCAAGGATGTTGAAGCATTCCCAATGACAAATGAGGAAGGGAAACCAAACTAAATGAATTCGCTTTACATTAGCCCAAATGTGCATAGGCAGCTTGTGTGAGGGCATTTAATGTAAGCTTAAATTCTCTTTGAGTTTCTTTCTATCTTCCTCTCTAGAAATGTTGAAAAGAACATGACCCAAAACATGAGATTTGAATCCTCCCCCCTAACATTTGAGTTTGGGTTTAATTTGCAATTCTAACACATCCGGAGCAACTTTTGAACACCATCGGCCATGACAAAATCATCACCAGTCAATTGTAAAATAAATAAATAATAATAAATAAATAATAATTTAATTTCTATACCGCCCTTCTCCCGAAGGACTCAGGGCGGTTTACAGCCAGATAAAACCAACAATAAATAAATACAATACAATTAAAACCAGTATTAAAAAACTTATTAAATTTGGCCCATAATTAAAATACATTAAAACCGTAAAAACCCCATTAAAATTAATATTAATATTAATAATTATAATAATAATAATTATTATGCCAGTCCTGCGTGGAAGAATAGATACGTCTTCAGCTCGCAGCGAAAGGTCCGGAGGTCAGGAAGTTGTCGAAGTCCTGGGGGAAGCTCATTCCAGAGGGTGAGAGCCCCCACAGAGGCAGCTGTACTTGGATCCCTGATGGCAAACCTATGGTACATGTGCCAGAGGTAGCACACAAGTTTCCGGCCAGCTGATCTGTGCAGGCGCTGGAGCACCAGAGTGCCGGAGTGCCAGAAATCAACCTGAAAATGATCTGAAAAATGGCCAAAAGACCAGGCTGTTTTGGGGCTGTTTTCCAGGCTGTTTTGGGGCCATTTTTGGGCCATTTTTAGCCTGAAAAAGGCCCCCAAAATGGCCTGAAAATGGGCAAAAAACCAGCCAACAAAACAGGCATGCATGAGCCAGCCAGCTGGCCTTTGGGTTTCCGGTGCTTCGATGTGTGCACACGCAAACGCATGCACGCACATTCCAGTTTGGGCACTTGGTTTACCATCACTGGCCTACATCCTGTAACAATACCTTTAACACAGGGGTGAAATGCTCCCGGTTCGGATCGGCTCGTGTGATCTGGTAGCGATGGCAACTGCTGATTTGGAGGACCGGTAGCAAAAATCCCTGGCCCTGCCCCCCCGCCTCTGCTGAGCTGCACCATCAGCAGAGGTTTTTTTTTTTACTTTTAAAAGTTTTTCTTCAGCTGAAAACATGACTTTAAAAGTTAAAAAAAAAAAACCTCTGATGATCGCGGGGCTGAGCAGAGATCATCAAAACCCTTTAAAAGTTTTTTTTTAAAAAAACCCTCTTCAGCCAAAGGGGGGGAAAAAAGAGGTTTTAAAAGCCTCCTCTGGGATTTTCCTGATCCTCACAGGCTTTTAAACTCACTTTTTAATAGCACCCACTTACAAGAGCCCCCACCCATGCCCAGCCAATTCCCCCTTCTCACTTACCTATAATTACTGCTCCTTTCGCTGGCAATGGCATGCTTTTCTTCAGCTACTGACTACAGTTTGCTTTGACTTCCTGCTTTGCTGAATGAGGAACTCTGGGAGTTGAAGTCCACAAACTAAGTGTCGTGTCCCACTCCTCCGCTGATGGCCGGGTCGGGGAAGTCCGTATCAAGCGTGCCTCTGCAGCTCTGCCAAAGTCCTATCAGAGTTCTCAAGGCAGGCAGGAGACCAGGAAGTGACTTCAGCAATCCAAGTTAACTTTGCCTGACTCAGAGAATGCCAGAAAGCATATCCTTTATATAGGCCATGGGGTGTGGCTCCATGACTCAGCACTTATCCAGGCCTGCCCCTCCCTTCTTTTTGCTGACGTCGCCTCTCAATTCTCCGGAAGCGAGGATCTCTCCAGCCTCCAGCTGTTGGCAATCTGAGCTCATGACTGGCTTCACATTCTTCAGGCTCACATGCTGGGAGGGGGGGGGGTTAGTTGCTCCGTTTGCCTGGGCATGGTGCCAGGACTGGGGGCTGAAGGCACGTCAGGCCATTCATCTTGCTCGGCCTGTCCGGGCATGATGCCAGGGCTGGGGGCTGGAGGCATGCCAGGACATTCTTCCAAACTATCAGCGTCCGGCAGGAGATAAGAGGGGCCCGGCTGCGGCAGGGGGAGCGAGCGAGACACAACACTAAGTTACTAATGTTGGAGACCCCCTGATCTAAAAATAAATAAATAAAAATAATAAAATAAAATATTTGTGCAGCTTTCTGAGATTTGGTGTGTTTCTGTAGTGTTTCACTCTAACTACACAAACACACAAAATCTCATAAAGCTGTATGTGGCAGTGTGTGTATGTGTGTGTGTGTGTGTGGGTTGTGTTGTGTGTGTGTAAAGTGTGAAAGTGTGAGGTTCCTGCTTGTTGCAGGGGCCATTTTGGGTGAAGTGCAGCTGTTTTTACATTGTGTGTGAGTCAGTTGTGTTGTATTGTGTGTGTGTAAAGTGTGAAAGTTGGTTTTTGGTACCTCTTATTGTTTTGTATACCTTATTTATTATTTTTATTATTTATTGTTATTGGCCACACCCGCCCAGTCATCTGACCACCAAGTCACACCCACCAATTAAGCCACGCCCACAGAACTGGTAGGGAAAATTTTTAAATTTCACCCCTGCTTTAACACCATTGAACAAGAACATCTGCCTATTCCAGGTCCTTTGGAAAGACACAATAAGCAGATAAAAATGCCAAATTCAGTCTGGCTGACTGTGCAACCAATCATAACAATAATGTTTTTCTTCCATCTTGAAATTGGGCTAGAAATCAAAAAAATGTTTAATAAATTCAAATTCTGCCTTACACATGAAAGCCAGATGGGTGACTTTGAGACATTATAAGAAGGCAGCAAAACACTTTCTAAAAAGAGAAAAAAAGAAACAATTTAAGAATATACAACCCTAGCATCAAAATATATGTAGAATCATCATTTAGGGTATTTTAAACTCTTGGCCTTGAAATAACACTAAGATAAACATCCTAACAGAGCATTATTCTGGGTATCACCATCTTTACGCTGGTCTCTGGGTGCAACAGTACCATGGAAAATCCAGAATTCTTTACAACAGGATGAATAGGAGTATTCTGTAAGCATAGAAGGGGTTCATCAGATTTTGAAATAATTGTATTACATTCTAACTAGTACTACATGCTAACTCCTCCCCAGAGATCATTTGACATAAGTGAAATAATATGTTTTGCCACTTAAGTAGTTCCAAACAAGTCCAGAGTAGATGGATCTAGATTAGTGTTTCTTAAATTTGGCGACTTTAAGACATGTGTCCCAAAGGTGTTTTTTCAAAAGGCAACTGGATTTCCTTGTTTTTTTTCTTGAAGACGTTTCACTACTCATCCAGGAAGCTTCTTCAGTCAAGAGAACTGAAAAGAAAATCTCAAATATCTCAAGATGATCAAGGGGCTGGATGCTAAAATATAGGAAGAATGATGATAGGAATTGGGTTTGTCTAATCTAGTGAAAAGAAGGATTGGGGACACATGACAGAAGTGTTCCAATATTTGAGGAGGTCCTACAAAGTCTAGGGGGTCAACCTATTTTCCAAAGCACCAAAACAATGAATGGAAACCAACCAAAGAGAGAAGCAACCTAGAACTAAGAAAAAATTTCCTAACAGTGAGAGCAATAATTCAATGGAATAGCTTGCCTTCAGAAGTTGTAGGAGCTTCATTACTGGAGGTTTTCAAACGGGTCTCCTACTCAAGCAGGGAACTGGACTATAAGACCTCCAATGTCCCTTCCAATTCTATTATTTTATATTCTAAATTTATGGGTGAAATAGTGGACAAGTGATGTGTGAGCAAATTAACTATCTTTGCACAATTTTCCAATAGTTTGCTATCTCCTGGTTTGTTGCACTTGAATCATTAAAGCCCAATTTAGTCATATCAGTGGTGGGTTGCTACTGGTTCACCCCAGATCGGGTGAACTGGTAGCAGTAGCGGGAGGCTCCGCCCACCCACCCAGTCATTTCTGGGCATGTGCAGAAGCATTGCACGCATGAGTGCGCCCATGCCAATGAGCGAACCAGTAGTGATAGGTTTTGAAGTTTTTTTCCAGTAGCAGTGCTCAAAACTGCTCAACCTTTAAAAAGTATTTAAAAAATTCAGTTTTCCCTGGATAAATTTAAGAAAATGATCCATAAATTGGGTGGACGTTTCCAAAATGTTATTTGTGCCCAGCCTTACTATAAAGTCCAGATTTTAAAATCACTTAACTGCATTCCTCAAGTACATATATAATGACTAATGATAAGATCAACTTCAGAAGAGCCTTAGATGCAGAACTGGATACACAGGAGGTTTTATGGCAGGAAGCAGTCTTTAAATTGGATATTTTTCAGATCAAGGGCTTGCCAGTCAAGATTGATGACTGATATGTATGTTGAAAGATAAGGAACAATGTAAGACTTCCAGACACATTATGTAAAGATAAGGAAAGGGCAGAAATCTGATCAGGTCCCATCACAAAGTTATTTAATTTGTAATTCCTGAAACCTGCATATGAACCATACAAATTATTTTTGATATTTGGAACCATTTTACTGATATGGTGTTTAAAAATATAAATATAAAGGTTAAAGGAAAACCAAGAGACAGTCTGAACAAACTATGGAGAAAATGTCAGATTTCACTCCCAAGGCTCTAGGGAATTGCATGACTAAGTTTTCTCCCACAATGTTTTACTCGCTATTTTGCATGAAGATGATTAAATAAAACTCATCCTCCAAAAATCAAACTGACCTTGCACAGTAGTTTCCCACAATAAGATGCCCTTGAAATATGTTGGATTGCAATTCCCGAAATTAACCAACCATATAAAATACATAAGATTAGAGCTGAATGTAAGAATTGGAAAAAGAAGCAGGTTTTTATCTTCAAGCAGTTGTTTTTCCCACTTCTTTCTGAGACACACATCAGTTCCAAGACATAAAATGGAGAACTTTTCATGTTTTCCTCTTAATATAACCATCATGTCCAGTCCCATTATTGATATGTTGACTTTCTTGTTTCTGATTTAAACTGTCACAGTCAGTAAAATCACTTGGACAGGTTGAATGTTTTTGACAGAACTCTGACATGATGTTACTTACAGCTAATTAAAGCTGAGAGCATAATAAACAATCTGGGATCCTAGCAACATAATTTCCTCTGAAGTGAAGCTGGCTGGATCATGACCCCAGCATTTGCTTTGAAGTGCTAAGTCATATATTCTACAGTTTGTTCTTATTTTGGAAAGCGGCATCTCAGAAGGAGAGGCCAGGGAACAGGAGAATTGGTTGTGGCTTTTATTTAAATGGAACAAGGAGGAGCTGCTAGCTAAAGCTACAGAACAGGGAAAGTAGACACAGAAAAGGAATATCAGGTAAAGCAAGAATATGGACAATGTCGGGGTCATCAACTCAGCCCTCACCATTGAGAATCCCAAATGGGGCTCCTGGAATATGTGTATATGTATCAGTGTTGGGTGAAAACCAAAAAAAAAGTTGCATTCCTGCTGAATTTTTCACACAATATCATCTTTCCCCCTTTCTGTCAAAATATATAAATTTAAATAGATAGATTAGTAAGGGTCCTACCCCAAAATTACTATATTTCAAGCATTAATCCAACAACAATGCAATTTCCCCCCAAAGCCTAGTTATTTGTGTTCATAGAGAGACAAATAAATAATAATAACCCAAAATCCTTGAAAGATAAACACTTGGATTCAAACCAAGCTTAGAAATTTCAGAAGAGCTTACTGTAGTATAAAAGCAACCTTCCCAAAAACATGGGAGACATCTGAAAGCACCTATAGAGTTACATTTTTTAATGCAACAGAAGAGAGAAAGATTGGTGTAGTATTTAATGTACTAGGCTACAAAGTGGGAGGCTATGAGTTCTAGTGTCACCTTAGGTGCAAAGCCAGTGACCTTGGACCAATCATTCTATTACTATTTCATTGGCAAACTACTTAAAAAATCTTTCCAAGAAAACTGCAAGGATTTGTTGCAAGAAGTTAACACAGATTCCAAGACACAACAAACAAACAAAAGTGTAACTAAATGAAAAAAATAATTGTTTGTTGATAAGGAATCATGTTAAATATATTTAGATCAGGGGTGAAATCTAAAAATTTTCTCTACCAGTTCTGTGGGCATGGCTTAATTGGTGGGCGCGGCTTGGTGGTCAGATGACTGGGTGGGCGTGGCCAATAACAATAAATAATAAAAATAATAAAGTATAAAAAACAATAAGCGGTATCGAAAACCAACTTTCACACTTTACACACACACAACACAACACAACTGACTCACACATAATGTAAAAGCAGCTGCACTTCACACTTCACACAGCCACAAAAAGCTCAAAAACCAATTTTCACACTTTACACACACAGAACTCTCTCACACACACACACAAATGCCACATACAGCTTTCTGAGATTTTGTGTGTTTGTGTAGTTAGATTGAAACACTACATAAACACACCAAATCTCAGAAAGCTGCACAAATATTTTATTTTATTTTATTATTTTATTTTATTTTATTTTATTGTGGACTTCAAATCCCAGAGTTCCTCAGCCAGCAAAGCAGGAAGTCAAAGCAAGGTTTGTTTGTTTTTCTTCAGTAGCTGAAGAAAGCATAGCGTTGCCAGCCCAAAAGAGCAGTAATTATAGGTAAGTGAGGAGGGGGAATTGGCTGGGCATGGGTGGGGGCTCTTGTAAGTAGGGGCTGTTAAAAAGTGAGCTTAAAAGCCTGTGAGGATCAGGAAACTCCTCTGGGATCGCCAGAGGAGGCTTTTAAAACCTCGTTTTTTTTCTTGTTTTTTTTTTCCTTCGGCTGAAGAGGGTTTTTTTAAAAAAACTTTTAAAGGGTTTTTATGATCTCTGCTCAGCCCCATGATCATCAGAGGTTTTGGGTATTTTACTTTTAAAGGCATGTTTTCAGCTGAAAAAAAACTTTTAAAAAAAACAACACCTCTGCTGATGGTGCGGTTCAGCAGAGGTGGCGGGGGGGGGCAGGGATTTTTGCTACCGGTCCTCCGAACCAGCAGCTGCCATTGCTACCTAATCGGGCAAGCCGGTGCAAACCGGGAGCATTTCACCCCTGATTTAGATGCAATTCAATTTAATTTTGGTCCTGGTTCCACTTATACTTTTACAGTGGACCATTGATTCACTACTCAAACCCCACAAACAACTTTCCAAGGCTAGAGTAAGGTCTATAGTGATTCTCTGGCCAGAAAATGCAGACAAAATAGTAATGACAAATGGATGGAACATGAGTATAGATGCCAAATCTTGCTATATAAATCCAAATATATAGGTGATACCAAGGATTTGGGCAGGTCCTAAGAAGGAAAGCCATGTAAATGGCAGAACTGATAAATTTATTTTTAGCTGCATTCCATCAGCTTTCTGATAAATGGAACAGGTGAGAATATAAAGGTCTTATTTTGGAAGGCATAATGCAACATTCATAATTGAATGAATCTGAATGAAAAATTTCTGTTCTGGGGAGTTTTAGTTCCAAACTTCCTGGATCAAAGGGCTATTAGGCTGTAGAAATCAAGCAAGCTCTGAATCAAATGCTAGTTTTATCAGATGAGTTGGTTCAAAAAAGTGGTAAAATCTGAACCAGTTGACTATCGGTGCACTGGCCGTGCATGCACTGAATGCCGCAAATGCGAGCTATTTGCATGCATGTACAGTCCGTGCAAAAAGGAGGCTTGGGAAGTAGAACAGCACAGGGTGTGTAGGTGTGTAGGTGTGATCAGCTGTGGCATGCAATCATAGGAACCTTTTTAAAAACTTTTTAAAAGCATTTTTTACTACCAGCTCAGGTGAATAGGTAGTAAGAAAATGTGTTAAAAAAGTAAAAAAAAAGGCTTCGATGATCGTGCATCACTCAGCTGATCGTTGGAACTTTTTTTTTCATTTTTACTACCAATTTGACGAACCAGTAGGAGCCTTTTTTTTACCTTTTAAAAGCATTTTTTTACTACCTATTCACCCAAACTGGTAGTAAAAAAAATGCTAAAAAAGTAAAAAAAAAAAAGTTCTGACGATCACGCATCACTAAGCTGATTGTTGGAACTTTTTTTTTTACATTTTTACTACTGATTTGGTGAACCAGTAGCATTTTTTACTACCAGTTTGGGAGAACCGGCCAGAAGCATTTCACCTCTGGTTCAAATCATTAATTTAATAAGATGGGTTGATTCAAACTTGATTTGATTGAAATTATTGAGTTAATTAAGAAAAAAAGTGTTTTAGGATATTGAGATATGTACACTGAATTACTCCATTAGTTTGGAAGCATACAAGTTTAATTTTACACCATTCAAAGATTCGGTCCAAACATTCAATTTTAAATGGCTGTTTGGCTGTGTTGTCTTCAAGATGAATCCTTTAACAGAATCTTTTAATATATTCTCTATCAAAAAGATCCAAACCCAAATGTAGAATGTCTGCAGTTTCTAAAGATGAGGCAATACCTTTTGCTCTAATGTCCTGGGCACTGCATGGAATTGGGCATTAGATCCTTCAAAGTTTGAGGGATTCAGAAGGGTAAGTCATATACTTTTCATAGTAAGTCATATACTTCCATAGTCCATAGTCTATAGTCCATAGTAAGTCATATACTTTTATGTACTTTACTGATTAGTTCTTGCTTATTTCAACTAGAAATGCATAGCATCTAGGGAAGCAGGGAAAGCCCCAACTTTACCATCATTCAGAGATGATAATTCTGGACTCAAAAATAGATCTGATATAAGACTTGGTATTTACAATTTAAAATTTAGTGTTAACATTTTGACAATGTGACTAATTGCATGTAAACAATTGTGCCCATATTGATTATTCCTAATCTGCTGAGATGGCAGAAATCTATTTCAAGAAAACCTACAATAGTATCCTACCCAGAAAGAAGTAAATACTATCTTTATCCAGCAGACTCTCTGCTGCCTCCAACCTTTAACCTGTATTGGGTCTTTCCTTCCCTCACCCTTTCCACTGCATTAGCTCTTTCACTGGTTGCCTACCACCCTGATGACCTGCCTACATGCCACCTATGACCCTATCATCATTGGTGAATTGAAGAGTGACATCTGACAGCTCTGTTCTTCTCATTGCCTTTGGGACTCTAGTGGGGTGGAATCTATGTTCAAATTTGTCTGCTGGATATATTTCAAGGTTTGTTTTCCAATCAGTCTGTCATAATTTCAGAAGGTGAGGATCTTGACACATTTCAGAAAACTATACTTGGTTAAGATGCATTACACTCCAAGAAACATCACTTTCTGCATATATCAAGAGATTTGTATTTAAATCTCCAGTCACCTTTAACAAACTTCAGTGAATTGGACTACCCTCAGTTAAAATGATCCCTTCCCCACTTTCTGACCAGCCACAATCTTGTTGCAACACTGAGTTCTATAATAAGATTTTACACCTGGTGACGGATGTCTGGTGAACTTACTGGGGAAGACCTTGGTGCCAAAAGTGTGTCATGCTGTTAAGAAAAATAGAGAGCTAATACAGAACCAAGGCAAGGAAAAAGAACCACAATCAACTGTGAAGATATATTTGTAATCAGAATCCCAGCGGTCTAATGCCTAGGAGAAGGAGAAATACATGTGATCCTAGATTGACATTTTCAGCCTGGATGAACAAGTTTTTCTGGTGGAAACAACTGGTAACAATTTTCTAAAATTAGACAACTTTGTTGCTTTTTGCTTTGCCTAACTTAATAACTCTTCTGTGCTGCCTCTAGCCATCCCACTAATCAGTTGATGTCAGATGGGAGTCATCAAGAAAGAGACCAGGAGATGGGCAAAATTTAATGGTTTCAGATTGACCTCAGATAGTTTCCCAAATGTCTTTCTTCTGGTGAAAGGAAATGCAGTGAGGTGGGAGGCAACAACTAGGGTTGACAGAACCAGAAATTGCTCAGAATAGGGAGAGAGGGGGAGAGCTCCAACTGAGTTGTTTTCTTCTCAGTTTATAGCATTCTAATAGGATAGGATTGAGTTAAGCAGAGGCATCCCCTCCCGTTCCTTGCACTAAGGCTAAGCCATCCTTCCATTTGAAGAAGGAAATGCTTCTTCCAATTAAAGAAGCAAAACAAATTTCAAAGGAAAAGAGAATTCCAGAGAAAATCCTTATGTTGGGGTAGGGTTCTTGAACTTATTTAAGTAGTTGAGGGGTCTTTTATGTATAATCTTCATGCTAGCAGTGTGTAGCCTCCTTAACTTCCCATGTTTGTTTGTGGGGTTTTTTTGCATTTATATCCCACCCTTCTCCGAAGACTCAGGGCGGCTTACATTATGTTAAGCAATAGTCTTCATCCATTTGTATATTATATACAAAGTCAACTTATTGCCCCCAACAATCTGGGTCCTCATTTTACCTACCTTATAAAGGATGGAAGGCTGAGTCAACCTTGGGCCTGGTGGGACTTGAACTTGCAGTAATTGCAAGCAGCTGTGTTAATAACAGACTGCCTTAGCAGTCTGAGCCACCAGAGGCCATGTTTCAGCGGAACTGCCAAAGAGGTCTTTGGGCTAAATACCCTCCTATGGGGCTTTGGAAGCCTAGAGAATGTGAGTAGAATAATAGAAATTTATGCCCCAGAAAACCATAACCCAGGCAGCATTTCCATCATTGACAATACCAAGATCAACTGGGAAGCACCACTAAAAAAACCTGCAAATAAATTCAGTAGGTAGAAAAATAGAAGTCTCTATTGCTGAAGGAGACAGCTTTTAAGAAACCACAAGGGAGTTTCTCTATTTTGACCCAGTATTATTTCAGTACATCAATCCATGTGGTGTATTGAACACAGTCTTTTGAATCTCAAACAGGAAAAAAATGATGTTCAATCGCTAATAGCGGAAATAGTATATATAGTAATTAGCAGGACTGCAACAAGCATACAACATGGAACAAAGCCACTAAGATAGGGTGGCCACGTTCGTGCCTTTGCAGATTCCAAAATAAATATGACCCTGCTTCATCTTTTTGATTGTTCACTACTAATTGCTCCCCTCCAATCTTTATGAATGAGATGAATTAAAAGAATGCAGGAAGTTCAGGGTGCCACTAATTATTATTATTAGTATTAGTAGTACTGTAGTCATTTTGAGTCAAAGCTAAGCATACTTAAAGCAGCAAACATTTGCCCATTTACTTTGGAATAAGCTTTAGAGAAACACAGGGGGGTGTTTTGCCCCTGAGTTAAAACTACAAAGAATTTGCCTCAATAATTTAAATGGTGAAATTCAATTTATAATCAACTGAAAGCAATAGAATTTAACATGCTTTGGGCTGCATTAGACTTTTAGCTGTTCTGCTTTGGGGAACAAAAAGGCTTTTAAAAAATTATTTATTCCTTTATTTAGGGCAAGATAATTTAAGTCTGCCAAATCTCTACTTGGCTTGAACCAATTTACCTGCTACATTTTTTACTATACCCATGACATCCCAGGTAGTTTCTGTCCAGGCTCAGAACTGTTTAGCTTTCACATGGACAATTCCTTGTTTGTAGTTGGGTCCCCCTCCCCCACCCCGCATCTGAATTTAAAGTCAAGGAAACTATGAAACTGTATAGCAACTCTGCTTGATGTTTGCCCAGGATGCCCATTTTTTCATATACAAATCTTAATTATTATTGAGTGAATCAGGTTTATGCATTGAACATATATATAGGATTCCAAAGAGGAAGCCTACAGAAAAGGAGAAAAAATGCTGTACAATCAGACCAGAAATGCACTAATAAGGGAGATCAGAGCAGCAAAAAGAAGCTACACTGAAAAGCTAAAGAATCAGTTTTCAGCAAATGAACCAGCAAACATGTGGAAAACTCTTAAAAATATCACCTGCTATGGCAAACCTCCTTCCCAGGTTGAAGGTAATCAACAACTGCCAGATGACCTGAATGAGTTTTATTGCAGGTTTGAAAGGAAACTACAGCCACCTATCTCCACAACCCCCATCTCAGACACACCAACAAGCCAAGCCTCCTACAACTGACCCCATCCCATTGAGTTCACAACCCCTAGTGATCACAGAAAAAGAAGTGCAAGACCTATTTCACAGACAAAAGCCAGGAAAAGCTCCAGGCTCAGACAAGATAACTCCTTCTTCTTTAAAAGTCTGTGCTGACCAATTGGCCCCCATCTTCACCCATATTTTCAATAAATCACTAGAGATGTGCTATGTTCCTTCTTGCTTCAAATGCTCTATCATCATCCCAGTGCCGAAGAAGCCCACCATCAAGGAACCGAATGACTACAAACCAGTTGCTTTAACATCTGTAGTCATGAAAACCATTGAAAGGCTAGTGCTTTCCTACTTGAAAACCATCACGGATCCGCTGTTAGATGCCCTGCAATTTGCATACCGAGCAAATAGATCAACAGATGATGCTGTTAATATGGCTCTGCACTACATCCTACAACATCTTGAGTCTCCAAAGACCTATGCAAGGGTCCTCTTTGTAGACTTCAGTTCAGCATTCAATACCATCATTCCACACACTCTTCTAATGAAGCTAAACCAGCTACAGGTACTGGAACAGACTTGTAAGTGGATCACAAGCTTCCTAACAAACAGGAAGCAGCAGGTGAAGCTAAGTAAGATCACATCAGATACCTGTACAATTAGCACAGTGGCCCCCCCAAGGCTGTGTGCTCTCCCCACTTCTCTTCTCTCTGTATACCAATGACTGCATCTCCAATGATCTATCTGTTAAACTACTGAAGTTCACAGATGACACAACAGTGATTGGTCTCATTCGAGACAACAACGAATCTGCATATAGGTGAGAGGTTGAACGACTTGTGGTGTGACTGAAACAATCTCGAACTGAACACACTCAAAACCGTAGTAATGGTGATAGATTTTAGGAGAAAACCTTCCATACTTCCACCTCTCACAATACTAGACAACACAGTGTCAACAGTAGAAACCTTCAAATTTCTAGGTTCTATCATATTGCAAGATCTAAAATGGACAGCTAACATCAAAAACATCATCAAAAAAGGACAACAAAGAATGTACTTTCTGCGACAACTCAGTAAGCTCAAACTGCCCAAGGAGCTGCTGATCCAGTTCTACAGAGGAATTATTGAGTCTGTCATTTGCACCTCTATAACTGTCTGGTTCGGTTCTGCAACCCAACAAGAAAGACACAGACTTCAGAGGATAATTAGAACTGCAGAAAAAATAATTGCTACCAACCTGCCTTCCACTGAGGACCTGTATACTGCACGAATCAAGAAGAGGGCCGTGAAAATATTTACAGATCCCTCACATCCTGGACATAAACTGTTTTAACTCCTACCCTCAAAATGACGCTATAGAGCACTGCACACCAGAACAACTAGCCACAAGAACAGTTTTTTCCTGAAGGCCATCACTCTGCTAAACAAATAATTCCCTCAACACTGTCAAACTATTTACTAAATCTGCACTACTATTAATCTTCTCATCGTTCCCATCACCAATCTCTTTCCACTTACGACTGTATGACTGTAACTTTGTTGCTGGTAATCCTTATGATTTATATTGATATTGATTGTTCCTGATTGCTTATTTGTAACCTATGCTATGTTAAATTGTACCCTATGACCATCATTTGTGTTGTAAATGTTGTACCTTGATGAAGGTACAAGTATCTTTTCTTTTATGTACACTGAGAGCATATGCACCAAAACAAATTCCTTGTGTGTCCAATCACACTTGGCCAATAAAATTCTATTCTATTTTATTTTATTCTATATGATGCCTTCGAATCATTACTGTATATAGGTCGAAGGACCACAGTACTAAAACCCAGTCTCTTTTTGGACTCTCAATATCTTTTTAGTATCATGGTGATCAAAGATGGATGCAATATTCCAAGTGTGGTCTTACCAAGGCATTATAAAAGTATTATTCATTATCTATTTCTCCCTCCTTCTTTACTCAGTGACTCTTAGACTCATCTGTGAACTATGAACTGTGATCTATTTGGAGACATGGGTTTAGTGCTCCTTCAGAAGAGTGCTAGGCCCATATTCCAAAATAGCCCAACTGACACTCATGGGCACATACCAACTCTTTATCTGTGAGGTTTACTAGTTGAGCAACTTGTTAAGCAGCTAAACATGCCTTTCTAAGCATCCATATATGTTCAACTCACATAAGAGATGTGATTGGTGGTTGTCTTCTAAAGGCAAATGACATTTGAGGGAAGGAAAAATGAAGCAATGAGAGTCTAGCTATTGATTGATTAATTATGTGCCATCAAGTCAGTGTCAGCTCTTAGCAGCCACACAGATAGATTTTTCCCCATGATGATCTGTCCTTAATATGGCCCTTTGAAGAAGAAGCTTTTTATGATATTGTTAAAAGTCCAATATAATACATTGCATGATTTTGATACAGTAGCACACAGTGCTGACTAAAATTATTAACATTATAATGTTTAGATAAGTGAGCATTAAAAATAGAAAAGGTATTATATCAGAATTAACAATGATTTATGGTATTGTTAATTTAATTTAATTTTAAGTTTATTTAGCTTTTACATCCAAAGCTGAATACAACATTACAAAGCAATTGAAAATTACATCAAAACATCTGTGTATAATAAAGGTTTCTGGCTTAAGATGATTACTTAACCTGGACTTTCATGTTTTCCAATAGTCTCCACTGTACCTGAATCCATTCATCTTGCTGTTGGTCAATCTCTTCTCTTTTCCTTCTCTCTTTCCCACCACCAGTCTTCTCTAGGGAGCTACGTGTTCACATAATACGTCCAGTAGTGGGATTCAAATAATTTAACAACCGGTTCTCTGCCCTAATGATTTCTTCCAACAACCAGTTCACCAAACTGCTGAGAAAGTTAACAACCGGTTCTCCCGAAGTGGTACGAACTGGCTGAATCCCACCACTGAATACGTCCCAACACCTATCTACTACTTTCCTTAGTTTATTTCACATTAAAACAATAATGTTTCCAAATGCTGTTCCCATTACTGTGGAAGAATTTAGCAGCCTTCAGTTCAGAAATCAGAGCATCAAATGTTATGCCAACATTCTTTTCAGAACTAGTGGCTATCATTTTAATGTAGCTCTAGCTGTCTGGAAACACCCAG
The DNA here is from genome assembly GCF_028640845.1 of Ahaetulla prasina. NCBI lineage: Eukaryota > Metazoa > Chordata > Lepidosauria > Squamata > Colubridae > Ahaetulla > Ahaetulla prasina. The sequence continues at coordinate 29,927,011 of NC_080547.1, read as the reverse complement.
AGTTACAAAATCCAGATTACTGAAGTCTTTCTAAAATGTGTGGGAAGAATTTTTTCCCCTCTGTGAACGCTTCTTTCAGTTTGTTTGTTTTGAGTATAACCAGACTCTACAATCTGTACAGTCAAGCTTTTGTTTTTAAAAGACAAGTGTGATGTAAAGCATATTGTTGGAAAGTTTAATGAAACGTTTCCAAACTCATCTTAACAGATGAGGAACTAAGACATAATGTCCTGCTGTATTTATTGAATTTCTTTTGCTGTCTATTTGAGATGCTAGAGAGTATATCTCTGTGTTTATTATATTTGGATTCTCTTACAGTTGTGAGAGGCATCTTTCTGAACATTTGGGGAGAAAGAGAAGTAGTAGACACTTTCTTGGGCATGACATAGGTTAGCAATGATGGGTATCTCCCTTCACAGAAAAAGCAACATAGGAAGAACTTTGCCAATCAGTACAATTGGTTTGGCAATCCAATTTACAGATTTTCAGACTTACTCTGAAGGGATAAAGCATATATGTTCATATATATCAATATGCATTGACAAATAGACAAAGGGGAAATGCACAATGAGAACTAGGTGCATCAATCAACATGAAAAGCAAGTGACTGATGTGACATAAGCTTACTGACTAAAAGAAATAAACAATTGACTAAAAATATAACACAGAGTGCTGCATTATTATCAAGGAGAATATACAGAATTAAATATGGAAATTTCTGAATTTCCAAATTGCACAGCTTACCCTTTTATTTTTCTTCCCAAAAGCGTGGGGATCCTTGTGAAATTAATAGCATTGTTTAAAGCTATCAGCATCTGGATTTGATTTTTGTATTGTTCCCTCATTTTTTCCCCCTGCCTCTACTCTTGAGACTATTCAGGCCCCTTTCCATCTGCAGCCATGGAAACTGTCTCTTGATTTTTCAACAATGCAAATTTCATTAACCTTCTCTTGCTTGGAATGTTTCAACCTAGTCATCCTTGTATCACCCCACCTAAAACTAGCATTTGTTTTGGGTATTAGCTGCATCGGCATCATTCTGACTATAATGTTGTCAGACATTGTCTGCGTATTTGTGTATACGTGGTATCTTTTGGTGGCGAATCATTCTCAGCTGGCCCAAAGGTGCTTTTTCAAAAGGAAACTGGACTTTCTTTGTTTTTCCTTGAAGATGTTTCATTTCTCATACAAGAAGCTTCTTCAGTTCTGAATGAAGCTTCTTCAGTTCTGAATGAAGCTTCTTGGATGAGAAGCGAAATGTTTTCAAGGAAAAAACAAGAAAGTTCCGTTGCCTTTTGAAAAAGCATTTTTGGGACAACCATGATGTGGATGACTGAGAATCTCCAAAGACATTCTCAGCTGACTAAACATCCCTTCAGTTCAAACTATCTCCTGTTGTCCCACTTTCTCTGAAGGATAGAGAATACCAGATGAAATATGGTACTTTTCTTTTTCAATTTTTCTGCTGAGTGGAACAAAACCATTTCAAGGTTAGGCATCTCTGTTTTATCGTTGAAAAAGGTAGGTGTTGGAAGGATGAATCCCACCTTCTCTGATGTTATTGTCTTATAGAATAGAATAGAATAGAATAGAATAGAATTTTTTATTGGCCAAGTGTGATTGGACACACAAGGAATTTGTCTTGGTGCATATGCACTCAGTGTACATAAAATAAAAGATATATTATAAATTAATTTATCTAATTAAAGTAGATTTAATTTGAAAATTATATAAAAAAATAAACTGACTTTAAATTGATTTAAATTAATTTGATTTATTGAGTTTTAGTTAACTTTCGAATAAAATGCAGTGAATTTAAATTCAACTCAGTTAATATATGGAATAATAATGCAATCTTCCCATTCTATCAAATGAACTCTTACAAGACACAACATTTTGGAGGAGCTTTGAGGAGACTGTCCAGCCCAACCTTGAGTTGTGTATGTATGTGTCTATCTTGCCTTTATTATTTGTTTATTTGTATCCTGCCTTTACTATTTTTACAAATAACCCAAGATGGCGAATATATCAAACACACTTTGCTCCTCCTGTTTTCCCCACAACAACCCTGTGAATCAGCTAGGCTGAGAGAAAGTGACTGGCCCAAAGTCACCCAATTGGCTTTCATGTCTAAGACAGGACTTGAACTCACAATCTCCCAAATTGTGGCTTGGTGCCTTAAACACTAGAGCAAACTGGTCCTCAACATTAACAAAGGTTCTTTCTTCTAAGCAAATGATTATTCTTTGATTTACTCGGGGTGGGAAAAGACAGGAAAGAAAAAGAGAATCGGACACTGTTCATTTCCAAATCCATTTCATTTGAGGAAATTCAAGTGCAATCCATGAATCTATTCTGATTTAAAAAGCCCTCTGGTTTAAACTGGTTGATTTGGGGTCACTACTTGCTGGAAAGGTCAAGCAATAAATCAAAGACTACACAAGGAACACCATAATTAGTTCTATGGTGTGTATCTGAGCAAAGAGTTCCTAAGTTTCTTTCTTTTCTTTTTTCTATCTCTTTTTTGTAAGAGAGCACAAAATATGTCCCACGCACATAGCAACCAGATCATACCTTTCACAAAAAGTCACTTTGAGGTCACTCTCTTTGTCCAGTCTTTCACTCCATTAAATGCAATTACTTCATTGTTGATTTACCTGTCATTAAAGGCATGTGTTTGAACAAGATTTATTGAGTGAGTTTTGTGCCAGTTGACTTGCAATAGATTGCACAATATTCAAAAAGGCTCATTTGCCTGGCATTACATTAGAGGCAGGGTGATTGCAACACAAAGCAATGTAAATGAGTTCGGAGAGGCTCCATCACTCATGTTGTCATGTACTGAATCCTATTATTATTTATTACCATAATTGTACTGTGTTTCCTGGGGCGATAAATTAGGACTGATGGATCCTACTGACAGCCAAGGACTGGACTCGCTCAATATAATTTAATAGGGATACAGTTGGGTCTCTCCTCCGTGGAGAGTCTGTGAGGAATTAGTGACTGAACAAAATCTTTCCTTTCTTTAAAATGGGAGGGGGAGAGAAGTTAAACTTGAGAAGCATTGTTTTTCTTCTCACCCTCCTCCCCTTTCTTCCCTTTGGCAGCAATTTAATACTTAGTAAAAACTGAAGCAGTGGGGGGAGGAGTCCTATTTTCTAATTGGGTGGAGCACCATTGCCTCTGAAACTGCTGCTTTCCTTGTTGTTTTGCTTCAGAAATGGGGACTTTACAGCCCTCCAGATGTTGCTGCAGGAGAACTTCCGGCATCTCCCACCATGGGCCACACGGCTGGATCTGCTGGGGCTCCTGGCAGGTATAAATCAGCAACATCTGGAGGCTCATAGATTTCCCAGCCTTGTCTTAACTTTCCTTTGATCAGATGTCTGTTGACAGTTTCACAAGGCAGGCAAAATTTCCTGCCAGGAGGAGGTGCATTATGGGGACCAGTCAGGCTTTCATCCCTTGGGTATTGAATAGAAGCCTTTTGCTCTCAAAAAGTTCATTTCCTTTTGACACTATGAATCCTGCCATATTTTTCCTCTTGACCAAGTCTCTATAACTATGCAGAAGAGGAAGAGAAAACAGGTGAAATTAGGGTGGGCACTTCTGCTCCATCTCTTGATTCTTGCTTTTGTTTGGGTGTTCAGAGAAGGCAGCAAGGAAAGGAAGGGAGCATGATGATGTCAAGAAGGGGGTGAGACATTTGTAAAGATATAGAATAGAATTAGAATATTCTATTCTAATTCTATTCTATGTCTTTACAAATGTTTTTTTTTTAAATTGGCCAAGTGTGATTGGACACACAAGGAATTTGTTTCATATGCTCTCAGTGTACATAAAAGAAAAGATATGTTCATCAAGAATCATAAAATATAACACTTAATGATAGTCATAGGATACAAATAAGCAATCAGGAAACAATCAATATCAATATCAATCATAAGGATACAAGCAACAAGGTTTGTTGTGCTTTTTTGATGACGTTTTTGATGTTAGCTGTCCATTTTAGACCTTGCGATATGGTAGAACATAGAAATTTGAAGGCCTCTACTGCCGATACTGTGTTGCCTAGTATTGTACAGTAAGAGGTGGAAGTATGGGAGGGTTTCTCTAAAGTCTACCACTATTTCTACGGTTTTGAGTGTGTTCAGTTCCAGATTGTTCCGGTTGCACCACAAGGCTAGTTGTTCAACCTCCTGTCTCTATGTGGATTCATCATTGTCTCGAATGAGACCCATCACTGTTGTGTCATCTGTGAACTTCAGTAGTTTAACAGATGGATCGTTAGAGATGCAGTGATTGATATACAGAGAGAAGTGTGGGGAGCACACAGTCTTGGTGGGGGGGCTGTGCTGTATCTGATGTGATTCTGCTTAGCTTCACCTGCTGCTTCCTGTCTGTTAGGAAGCTTGTGATCCACTTACAAGTGTGTTGAGGTACCGCTAGGTGGTTTAGCTTAGTTAGAAGAGTGTCTGGAATGATGATATTGAATGCTGAACTGAAATCTACAAAGAGGACCCTTGCATAGGTCTTTGGAGATTCAAGATGTTGTAGGATGTAGTGTAGAGCCATATTAACAGCATTATCTGTTGATCTATTTGCTCGGTATGCAAATTGCAGGGCGTCTAACAGTGGATCTGTGATGGTTTTCAAGTAGGAAAGCACTAGCCTTTCAAAGGTTTTCATAACTACAGATGTTAGAGCAACTGGTCTGTAGTCATTCAGTTCCTTGATTGTGGGCTTCTCCAGCACTGGGTAGAGAGTAGTAGAGCATTTGAAGCAAGAAGAAACATAGCACATTTCTAGTGATTTATAGAAGATTCGGGTGAAGATGGGGGCCAATTGGTCAGCACAGACTTTTAAGGAAGAAGGAGTTATCTTGTCTGGGCCTGGAGCTTTTCCTGGCTTTTGTCTGTGAAATAGATCTTGCACTTCCTTTTGTGTGATCACTAGGGGTTGTGAACTCAATGGGATGGGGTCAGTTGTAGGAGGCTTGGCTGTTGTTGGTATGTCTGAGTTGGGGGTTGTGAAGATAGGTGGCTGTAGTTTCCTTTCAAACCTGCAGTGCAGGTCATCTGCCAATTGTTGATTTCCTTTAGCCTGGGAAGGAGGTTTGCCGTAGCCAGTGATATTTTTAAGAGTTTTCCACATGTTTGCTGGTTCATTTCTTGAGAACTGATTCTTTAGCTTTTCTCCCTTGTTAATACATTTCTGGTCTGATTGTACAGCATTTTATCATGTTTTCTGTAGGCTTCCTCTTTGGAACGATGTAGCTGCTTAAGTTTAGATGATAATAATAATAATAATAATAATAATAATAATAATAATAATAATAATAATAATAATAATAATAATAATAATAATAACAACAATAATAATAATAACAATAACAATAACAATAACAATATAATTTTTATACCGCTCTTCTCCCGAAGGACTCAGGGCGGTTCACAGCCAAGTAAAAAACAACAATGAGTAAATACAATACAAATAAAATCAATAATTAAAAAACTTATTCAATATGGCCCCAATTTAAAATGCATTTAAAACGATAAAACCCAATTAAAATTTAAAACCCAATAATAAAATTCTAAAAATTCTAGAATTTTTCTAGAACATGAACCAAGATTTGTTGTTAATGTATATTCACAAATTCCTGGTCGTACAAGATCGTACACATAGGTCTTCACAGAAGCTGACATATGATGTTACAGTATCTGTGAGTTCATCCAAATCTGCAGAGGTATCTTTAAAAATATTCCAATCAGCGCAGTCAAAACAAGCCTGTAGTTTTAACTTTGCCTCCTCAGTCCAAGTCTTCACTGATTTAATTGTTGGTTTTGTGATTTTAAGTCTTTGCCTATAAGCAGGTACAAGGTGAATCATGCAATGATCAGAGTGTCCTACAGCTACTCGTGATAAAGACTGATAAACATCTTTTAGTGTTGTGTAGCAATGGTCTAAAGCAGAGGTCGGCAACCCATGGCTCCGGAGCCACAAGCGGCTCTTTGGGCCCTCTGCTGTGGCTACCTGTCCCATCACTGGTTTGCCCCACCCCTCTTATTTCTTTTTTGGACCCCAGCCCGAAGCGACAGGAAATGAAGGCTGTAAATGTGACATGAAGGCAGGTACAGGACAGTTTCGCTCCTGCACTTTCCTCCCCACTTTTCTCGTAACCCTCTGGCTGGCTGTGGCTGAGCTGGGAATGCGTGCACTCAGAGAGATACCCTCCATAAGTGAGCTGCTGCCTGCCCCTTGCGCACCTGTCTTGAGGTTTGGTGCTTGCTTGAGGAGGGTCTCCCCACATGTGCACACACTCCCAGCTCAGCCAAAGCTGTACTAGACATCCTGAGAGGAAGGGGAAGAGAGTCGCCGGAGAGTGCAGGAGCAAAGCTGCCCTGTACCTGTCTTCATGCCACATTTGCACATAAGGCAGCCTTTGCTTCCTGCCACTTCAGGCTGGAGTCTCCCTGTGTATGCCAACGCTTCCGGCTCAGCCACAGCCAGCCAGGGAATTATGGGAGGAGTGTGGAAGGAGGAGGACAGTCACCCAAAGGGAGGGGGGAGAGAGAGAGACACACACACACACACATACTTACACAGAGAGAGAGAGGCATAGAGAGACACAAAACAGAGTGATACATAGAGAAGGGGGGAGAAAAGGGGGAGAGGGAGAGATACGGAGAGAGAAAGAGACAGAGGGGGGAGAGAGAGGGAGAAAGGGAGAGGGGGAGAGAGACATAGAAAATAGTTTTGTGACTGGGTAGGTGTGACTAGGTCATCATGTAACTGGGTGGGAGTGAGTGACATCAAGTTGGCCACGCCCACCCAGGTTTTGTGGCTTCCTGTGTGTTTTTTCCTGTAGGAAACAGGTCCAAGTGGCTCTTTGAGTGTTTAAGGTTGCTGACCCCTGGTCTAAAGTATTTTTGCCTCTAGTGGGACAATTGACATGCTGAAAGTATTTTGTAAAGACATTTGTAAAGACATGGGATGTGGAAGCAAATAATAATGATGATTTTTAATACTAATCCTGGGGAGAGTGTCTGAACATTAAACATAGAATCATAGGGCTGGAAGGGATCTCAGAAGTCTTCTATCCAACCCTCTGCTCAAGGCAGGAGACTTATACCATCCTAGTCAAATGGCTGTCCAGTCTATTTTTGAAAACTGTCAGTGATGGAGCACCCACAGCTCTGGGAAGCAAATTGTTTCATTTACTAATTGTTCTCACTGTCAGAAAAAAATTCCTTACTTTTAGGCTGGGTTTCCCTTAACAAACTTCCACCCATTACTTCTTGTCCTGCCCTCTGATGCTTTGGAGAATAAGTCAAGGCTTATTGACTTGTGACATCTGCTCAAATACTGGAAGACAATTATCATGCCCCCCTCTAATTTTTCTCTTTGATATTCTACTTACCATAGTCTTTTGACCTGCCTACCATGTTCTTCTGAAGATTAATATAAGTTGTGTAAAGTGAATAACAACTATTCAGCTGAAATCTTTATAATACATTTATTCTTTGGAAAGCTAATCAGCAAGTAAGATTGAAGAAGGTTTTCCAAAAATGAATTCAGGTGTGACAGTGTAAACACAGCAGATCAACACAATCCTCCATCTGCCTGTAAGCATAAAGCTTCATTGGGGCTGGCATGAAGCTTCTACATTTAACTATGACACAGGGACAGCTAAACAAGCTTTCATTCTTCTTACAGGATAGTTTAATTTATAATGCAGTTCCAATGTCTGGTGTTTTTATCAATCCATTTATCCTAGTGGGCGGCATAATGGCTCAGCAGTTAAGACTTGTCATTTGAAGGCAGGACAAGAAGCAAAGGATGGAAACTAATCAAAGAGAGAAGCAACCTAGAATTAAGGAGAAGTTTCCTGATAGTGAGAATGAGTAATCAGTGGAATGACTTGCTTCCAGAAGTTGTGGATACTGAAGGTTTTTAAGAAGAGATTGGACAACCATTTGTCTGAAATGGTATAGAATTTCAGGCTTCAGACCTCCAAGGTCCCTTCCAACTCTGTCATTCTTTAATAGATTAACAGAGTTGGGAGGGACCTTATAGGTCATCTAGTCCAAACTCCCCGCTACACCATTTCTGACAAATGGCAGTCCAATGTTTTAAGTCTCAAGTGATGAAGCTCCCACAACTTCTGAAGGCAAGCTGTTCCATTGGTTGATTGTTCTCACTGTCAGAAAGATCCTCCTCATTTCTAGGTTGAATCTCTCCTTGGTCAGTTTCCATCCATTATTCCTTGTCTGGCTTTCAGATGCTTTGGAAAACAGCTTGACAGCTCCTCTGTGTGGCAGCCCCTCATGTATTGGAAGACTGCTATCATGTCTCCCCTGGTCCTTCGCTTCACTAAACCAGCCATGCCCAGTTCCTGCAACCGTTCTTCTTATGTTTTAGCCTCCAGTCCCCTAATCATCCTGGTTGCTCTCCTCTGCACTTTTTCTAGAGTCTCAGCATCTTTTTTATAGTGTGGTGACCAAAACTGGATGCATTACTCTAGGTATGGTCTTACTAGGGCTTTATAGAGTGGTATTAGTACCTCACTTGACCTTGATTGTATCCCTCTGTTAATGCAATTTAGGATTGCATTGGCTTTTTTAGCTGTCGCTGCACACTGCTGGCTCATATTTAGCTGATTGTCCACTAAGACCCCAAGATCCCTCTCACAGTCACTGCTATTAAGCCTGGTGTCAAGGTTCCAGAAATACCTCTTCTGCGTAAAAGAAACTCAGAGGCATTTTTTCTTTTTCTCAGAGTCCTTTACTAGCATGAGGAGACTGGCACACGATGAGTGCAATTCCCAAAACTGAAGTTCCGGATTCGTTTCCCCAGTTATACAAACCCCCATAGTCCCACCCCCCTGATGATCACACGGTCCCACGTTCTTCCAGTTCATTCGAGTAACTTCTTGCCACTCTTCCTGCAGACGTGAACACCATCCGACCTTGACCCTTTGAAGAATGTTACCATACCCCTCAACCCCCCCTCCTCCCCTCAGGATAAAAATGTGGCAGCGTCTGGAAACCTAAAGTTTAATATGGTTTCCAGGCCTGACACCTGGTTTCCCCCAGTTTATATGTGTGCTTTTGGTTTTTCTTACCTAAGTGTAGGACTTTACTTTTCTCTACATTGAATTTCATTTTGTTAGGTAGGGCCGAGTGTTCAAGTACCTTCTAGATGAGCGGTCACCAATCAGTGGTCTGCGGACCACTGGTGGTCCATGAGAAAATGTTGGTGGTCCATGGTGCACCTGGGTGGAGGAGCTGCTCTGGGATAAACAATGGCCAGTCCCGTGACTAGAGCTCCGGAAGATGGGACTGGCCAGGCAGCTCATGGTGGGGCTGTAAATCTCTGCTGTTGAGGGAGGTTCGGGCAATTTTTAACATTGCAGAAGAGCCCTCGTTGGCTGGAATGAAGTAATGGTGCAAGGGGGGGCGGGATGGCGGTGCAGGCAGGCCGAAGCAATGGGTGGCGGGAACCGCGGGCTGTTTCTTCCCCCTCCTTTAGTTTCCTGTCAGCTGAACCCACCAGTGGCTGTCCTTACCCCTCACCTCCCTTCCCAGTCATCCTTGCCTGGCAAGGGAAGGGGAGGGGTTGAATGGAGATTCGCTCCATATTCCAGAGCAGGAGCTGGATCTCTTGGCTGTTTCTTCCTGCCCTTGTTGGTGCTCCTGCACCTTGGTCTTTTGGGGAGACGCTTGACTTTCTCTCACTTCCTCTCAGCCCCAAGACATTGGCTAGCCCATGAGAAAGAGTGGGAGAGAGAGAGAAAGATCCAGCAAGACACGAAGCTTCGCTCCCATTCTGGAATATGGAACAAATCTCCATTCCCCCCTCCCCTTCTCTTGCCAGGCGAGGAGTGACTGGGAAGGGAGGGTGAAGGGCAGGGACAGCCACTGGTGGGTTCAGCCGACAGGAAGCTATAGCAGGGGGAAGAAACAGCCCGGGGTTCCCACCACCTGTTGCTTTGGCCGCCTGACCGCCATCCCCCGCCTTGCACCATTACCTCATTCCAACCGGTGAGGGCTGCGCTCCAAAGCTGCAAGTTTCTTCCATCCCTTGTTGGTGCTCCTGTATCAAAAGTCTCTTGGGGGGATGCCTGATTTCCTCTCAGCCCCAAGACATTGGCTGGCCCATGAGAAAGAGTGGGAGAGAGAGAGAGAGAGCAAGAAACGGGGGGGGGGGGAGAAAGAGAGGGGGGGGAGAAGGGGAGAAAGAGACAGAGAGAAAGAGAGAGGGAGAAAGTGTTAGATTCGGGCAATAACGAGGCAGGAGACCAGGATAGTGACAACAGCTCTTTACTATATGGTGAACCCAGCAGCCAGTGCTGAGAAAAACCCCTCTTTATATACAGTTTAGCGAGGCTTCAACCAATCAGCAACGTGCTATTTTCCGCCAAAACTTTTAAAGATACATTACACCCTTCCCTCCCAGAAAACACTTTACCAATATTTACATAAATTACATCTTATTTTTCTACGTAATCACGCAGGTAGACTGGGCGCCTCCTGACTCTTCGGACCTGCGCAATTCACTTTCTGGGAGTGAGTCGAGCTGACCGGAGGGACTGTTTGTTCCTCTCAGCTCCTCCTCTAGGCCATCCGCCCTGGATTATTTGCAGAGTCGTCCCTGCTGTCTTCAGGATGGGAACGGTTGGCGTCGCTGGACCTCCTGGAACTCAGATAAGTCTGCGTTGCCCCGGGTTTGAGTCAGCTGTGGATTCAACATTGTAGTCAGGGTCTGTTTCGTCTGATTCTGATTTACCGTTGTCGTTTCCTTATCTGGTCTATGTGGCGCTTCCATACCCGGCCATCCTCTATCTCTACTAGATATGATTTTGGTCCTGTTATTTCTAGGATTTTTCCTGTTACCCAGGTCGGACCTCGCTGTAGTTGTGTGCCCACACTAGGTCGCCTACTGCCATCCCTCTTGTTTTACCTGTGCCCCTTTGTAACCGCCTGGTGTGTAGTTTGGGTTTAAACGGTCTAGTGGGCACCTGAGCTTCCGACCCATTAATAGCTCTGCCGGGCTTCTGCCAGTTGTGACACAGGGGTTCTGTGTTGGACTGCTAGGAATGTATCGATTTTGTTTGCCAATCGCCTGGCCTGATTCTGACAATGCTTCCTTTGCGCTCGAGCGAAGCGTTCTGCAAGGCCGTTCGTAATGCGGGTGGAAAGGCGCCGAGAGGACATGCGGATGCCCTCCTCTGCCAAGTACCCTCAAACTGGGTTGCCGTGGTGCGGGCCGTTATCGGAGACTAACGTGTCGGGCAACCCGTGGGTTACAAATAGGTGCCGTGGGACTGAAATCACGGCCTCGGCTGTCATGGATCTCATGAGAATGATTTCCAGCCATTTGGAGTAGGCATCGACTACTACCAGAAAGGTTTGGCCGTGGAAGGGCGGCAAAATCGATATGGATCCTAGACCAGGGCCCTGGGGTCTCTCCATTCCCGAATCGGGGCCGTTGGGGGTAGCGGTCTGGACTCCTGGCAGGCCTGGCATTTCCTACCCTTTCAGCAATTTCGAGTCCATTAAGGGCCACCACACATAGCTTCTCGCTAGACCCTTCATTCTCACGATCCCTGGGTGACCTTCGTGAAGGAGTTCCAATGTCTGGTGTTTTATCAATCCATTTATCCTAGTGGCATAATGGCTCAGCAGTTAAGACTTGTCATTTGAAGGCAGGACAAGAAGCAAAGGATGGAAACTAATCAAAGAGAGAAGCAACCTAGAATTAAGGAGAAGTTTCCTGATAGTGAGAATGAGTAATCAGTGGAATGACTTGCTTCCAGAAGTTGTGGATACTGAAGGTTTTTAAGAAGAGATTGGACAACCATTTGTCTGAAATGTATAGAGTTTCAGGCTTCAGACCTCCAGGTCCTTCAACTCTGTCATTCTTTAATAGATTAACAGAGTTGGGAGGGACCTTATAGGTCATCTAGTCCAAACTCCCCGCTACACCATTTCTGACAAATGGTAGTCCAATGTTTTAAGTCTCAAGTGATGAAGCTCCCACAACTTCTGAAGGCAAGCTGTTCCATTGGTTGATTGTTCTCACTGTCAGAAAGATCCTCCTCATTTCTAGGTTGAATCTCTCCTTGGTCAGTTTCCATCCATTATTCCTTGTCTGGCTTTCAGATGCTTTGGAAAACAGCTTGACAGCTCCTCTGTGTGGCAGCCCCTCATGTATTGGAAGACTGCTATCATGTCTCCCCATGTCCTTCGCTTCACTAAACCAGCCATGCCCAGTTCCTGCAACCGTTCTTCATATGTTTTAGCCTCCAGTCCCCTAATCATCCTGGTTGCTCTCCTCTGCACTTTTTCTAGAGTCTCAGCATCTTTTTTATAGTGTGGTGACCAAAACTGGATGCATTACTCTAGGTATGGTCTTACTAGGGCTTTATAGAGTGGTATTAGTACCTCACTTGACCTTGATTGTATCCCTCTGTTAATGCAATTTAGGATTGCATTGGCTTTTTTAGCTGTCGCTGCACACTGCTGGCTCATATTTAGCTGATTGTCCACTAAGACCCCAAGATCCCTCTCACAGTCACTGCTATTAAGCCTGGTGTCAAGGTTCCAGAAATACCTCTTCTGCGTAAAAGAAACTCAGAGGCATTTTTTCTTTTTCTCAGAGTCCTTTACTAGCATGAGGAGACTGGCACACGATGAGTGCAATTCCCAAAACTGAAGTTCGGATTCGTTTCCCCAGTTATACAAACCCCATAGTCCCACCCCTGATGATCACACGGTCCCACGTTCTTCCAGTTCATTCGAGTAACTTCTTGCCACTCTTCCTGCAGACGTGAACACCATCCGACCTTGACCCTTTGAAGAATGTTACCATACCCCTCCACCCCCCCTCCTCCCCTCAGGATAAAAATGTGGCAGCGTCTGGAAACCTAAAGTTTAATATGGTTTCCAGGCCTGACACCTGGTTTCCCCCAGTTTATATGTGTGCTTTTGGTTTTTCTTACCTAAGTGTAGGACTTTACTTTTCTCTACATTGAATTTCATTTTGTTAGGTAGGGCCGAGCGTTCAAGTACCTTCTAGATGAGCGGTCACCAATCAGTGGTCTGTGGACCACTGGTGGTCCATGAGAAAATGTTGGTGGTCCACGGTGCACCTGGGTGGAGGAGCTGCTCTGGGATAAACAATGACCAGTCCCGTGACTAGAGCTCCAGAAGATGGGACTGGCCAGGCAGCTCATGGTGGGGCTGTAAATCTCTGCTGTTGAGGGAGGTTCGGGCAATTTTTAACATTGCAGAAGAGCCCTCGTTGGCTGGAATGAAGTAATGGTGCAAGGGGGGGCGGGATGGCGGTGCAGGCAGGCCGAAGCAATGGGTGGCGGGAACCGCGGGCTGTTTCTTCCCCCTCCTTTAGGTGACTGGGAAGGGAGGGTGAGGGGCAGGGACAGCCACTGGTGGGTTCAGCCAACAGGAAACTAAAGCAGTGGGAAGAAACAGCCCGGGGTTCCCACCACCCGTTGCTTCAGCCCGCCTGCACCACCATTCCCCCCTTGCACCATTACCTCATTCCAGCCAGCGAGGGCTGCGCTCCAAACCTCTTGTACCCAACCAATTACAGTTCTTATTGTAATGTCCTTATCTGAAGCCGAGCCACCTCTTTGGATGTGACTGGGCCAGAGTCCAAAGAGTCAATTAGCAGAACTGGTATCCCTGGGGTGGGGTCTTTGATAGTCTCTGGTAGCGGGCATCTGCTCAGGGCATCTGCATGCCCTAATTCCTTCCCTGGCCGGTGTAGTAATTTGTAAGAATCGCTGCCAGGAAGATAGTCCATCGGGTCAGTCTTGGCGAAAGTGCCACGGGCGTTGGGCGGTCGCCTGCCAACAGACCTAGCAAGGTCTATGGTCCGTGATGATTTCAAAATCACGACCAAATACATATTCATGGAATTTCTTTACTCCGGAGACTATAGCCAAGGCTTCCTTATCAAGCTGGCTATAATTCCTTTCAGTTGATGACATGGTTCGGGAGTAATATGCAATAGGGGCTTCTGTGCCATTTGGTAACCTGTGGCTGAGCACAGCCCCCACCCCATAGGGAGATGCATCGCAGCTTAACACTAATGGCAGCGTGCCATTGTATTGGATAAGGAGGCTATCACTCGATAGGAGATTCTTTACCCCTTCGAATGCCCTAGCTTCCGCCTTTCCCCAAGACCATGCAGCCGTCTTTGCTAGTAATTTATGCAGCGGCTCGGCTACTGTTGCCTTATTCCTTAAGAATACCGCGTAGAAGTTGACCAGACCTAAGAATGCCTGTAACTCCGTTTTGTTCTTTGGAACCGGGGCCTTCCTGATGGCCCGTACCTTGCTCTCAGTGGGGTGAATCCCTTCCCTGTCTATCCGGTAGCCCAGGAATTCCACAGACTCAACCCCGATCTGGCATTTGTTCAGTTTAACTGTGAGACCGGCAGACCGGAAAATGCCCAAAACTTTTCGCAGCCTTACCCCTAATTCCTCTAGATTCTCAGCGGATACCAGTACATCGTCAAAGTATGGTACCACCCCTGGTAGTCCCTGCAATAGCCGCTCCATTAGGTTCTGAAATAACCCTGGAGCCACACTAACCCCAAACTGTAACCGGGTACACTTAAAAGCCCCTCTGTGAGTCACAATTGTCTGCGCTTCGGCTGTGCTGCTATCTACGGGCAGCTGTTGATAGGCTTGGGCCAAGTCTAGCTTGGCAAAAACTTGCCCTTGCCCCATTGAGTGCAGTAAGTGCTGTACCACCGGAACGGGGTAAGCACTCTTTTGCAACGCTTTGTTAAGCGTTGCCTTGTAGTCAGCGCAAATCCGGACCGACCCGTCCGGTTTGACTGGGGTGACTATAGGGGTCTCCCACTTAGCATGGTCAACTGGCACTAGAATTCCCTGGTTTACTAGCTTGTCCAGTTCCCGGTCAATCCTGGGCTTTAGGCTAACGGGACCCTCCTAGCCTTTAGGCGGATAGGGGCAACTTGGGGTCTAAGTTAAAGAGATAGGGGTCCCCGTGTACTTGCCCAGGCAGTCTCTGAAAACGTCCCCAAATTCTTTCACGAGTGCGTCTTTGAGGTCGACTTCGTTTCTGAAGATTCCAGTCACTCCCATGCCCAATGCTCGGAACCAGTCCAGTCCCAACAAGCTTGGCAGGGTCCCATCGACGATGGTGATGGGCAGAGTTTTCTTGTATTGTCCATACTCGACGTGGACGGACGTTACCCTCGAACAGGGATGCGATTCCCTTGGTAGTCTTGTACCTTTAATTTCTGTGGTTGTAGCTTGTGCTTTGCGATGGCGGGTAAGGCTCTCACGAGAGTGTCCCAGGACATGATCGTGATCGATGAGCCGGTGTCCACCTCCAATCGGCACGGCACCCCCTCAATCTTCGTTTTCGTAAAGATTTTTTTCTCTAGGCGTGTTGCTGCGTGACCCACTCTCACGACCGTCTTATTCAACTTCGCGCCTTTTTTGAATTGACCAATCACGGGCCGCCCGCGTTCGCGCTCTGATTGGTCGGTTTGAATTTTTGGCGGGAAGGTTGGGGTGCTCGACAGACCTGTGCTAGGTGCCCTTCCTTTCGCACCGACGTCGCATCCTGTATCAAAAGTCTCTTGGGGATGCCTGATTTCCTCTCAGCCCCAAGACATTGGCTGGCCCATGAGAAAGAGTGGGAGAGAGAGAGAGCAAGAAAGGGAGAGAAAGAGAGGGGAGAAGGGAGAAAGAGACAGAGAGAGAAGAGGGGAGAAGAGAGAGAGAGAGAGAGAAAGAGGGGGGAGAGGAAAAAAAGAGATGACAGAAAGAGTGGGAGAGAGAGAAAGGGAGGGGGGAGAGAGAAAGAAGGGGGAGAGGAGGGAGAAAGACAGAGAAAGAAAGAGAGAAAGGGGGGAGAGAAAGAGAGATGACAGAATGAGTGGGAGAGAGAGAAAGAGAGGGGGAGAAAGAATGAGAGAATGAGTGGGAGAGAGAGGGGAGGGGGATAAAGAGAGAAAGAGAGAGGAGGGACGGTGCCTGGAAGACTCCATCCCTTCACTGGGAGTCCAGGCACTTCAGCAAGCGGCATGCTGGATTCGTATTAGTGGTCCCTGGGATTTAAAATTATGGACTCTGTGGTCCCTGAGGTCCAAAAGGTTGGGGATCCCTGTTCTAGAGTGTTAGCTATTCCTGTCAGCTTAGTATCATCTATAAATTTGGTGAGTTCCCCTTCTATTCCCTCATCTAAGTTGTTTATGAAGATATTGAAGAGTAGGAGACGACTTCCGGTATCCGGTGGCAACGGACGTCTGGAAGGCTTCTCCTGCCTCCAGTGTCCGAATCCGGCCGCCGCCGAGGCCCTTAGGGGCCAGGTGTTCCGAAAAGGACACCTGCCGCACGGACGGCTCGCCAGGGGTCTCCCAGCCGATATACAGGACTGGGGGGACCGATGCTGGCGCGTCCTAGGCTCGGCGGGGTTCGGAGGCCACAGGCCGCGGCCATTATTTTGGTCGTCGCCTGGGCCGCTGTGCGACACCGGGCTTTGGATTTATAATTGCAGCAGCCTGGTGGTGAACAGGAACGGAGAAGAATTGAGGAATGAAGAAGGAAGGGATATCGGCAATGTGGTGGAGTACTCCGGAGTGCGGGGGTTTTCTCCCCTGCGACTGGAAGGAGTACGAATCACTTTGGAGAGAGAGAACTTAAAATAACAAGATTACCGGTTTTGTGGAGCTCTGGAGAAAGAGGTGATGGAGAAATTTAGGAGGGAGGTTTGAGGCCCCTCCTCTGGGGAACAATGGTGGCGTCCAGCTTCCGCCTTCACTATGAGAATCTTGATGACATCACTTCCCTTGACTTCCTGGTTGACTAACTGTACTCTGGACTCGTTGCTCCTGTGAGTGCCCCTGGTGGATCCGGAGGAAATTATAAGGATACTGTGCTTGCCTGAGGATTTTAAAAATTTTTTTTAAATGGCAAAAGGTCAGAGACCAACTGCTGGAGAAATGGAGAATTCTGGAAAAGTTATCTAATATGGACAAGAAACTGGATGAAATAAGAGCAGAAATTGTGACTATCCAAAAGGATTTAAAGGATACTCAACAAGTCTCAGCAGAAAATAAGCAGAAAGTGGAAGGTCTGAGGGTGAGATGCGGGCAGTGCAGAAAAGAGAGGAGACGACAGGCAATGCTGTGCTTGGACTACAGATGGATAAAATGTCTTATTTTCTTAGGTTTCAAAATTTGGAAGAAGTGGACCAAGAAGACTTGAGAGATGTTGTGACTAAACTGTTGGGAGAATTTCTTGGGAGAGGTGTTGATTTTATGAATTGGGATGTGGATCGAGTTTATAGAGTTAATTCACAATATGCACGCATACAGTTCCTAGAGAGGTCCATGTCAAATTTGTGAAAAGAGAGACGAGAGATGAAATCCTTAGAAAACATAGGAGTGGGGCACTGACTTATAGGGGCAGGGAGATAGCCATTCTGAGGCAGATTCCCAGACAGGTACGTGAAATGAGAAAGAAATATTATTTTTTATCAAGCAAATTGTACCAGAAGGGAGTGGGCTTCAGATGGCTGATGCCAGAGGGATTGATGATTTTCCGGGAGGGCATTACGAAAAAAATTAGTACAATTGCGGAGGCTGCGGCCTACGTGGAGGAACACAAAGCCCTCCTGGATTTAGATGACCCAGGAATTGAAGAAGGGGAGGTTATAGACCATGGGGCGGAGGCGGCTGCCGCTGTTGCGGCCCTGGAGTTGGGTCAGGCTGAACCCAGAGTTCTGAGATCCAAAACTAGGAAGTGACAAAGATATTTGGTATTGTGTTGGTTTTCCTTATTCTCTTTCGTATGATATTCTGATTATTCTTGACCCTTCCTTATTGTGTAAGATTGAAACTTAGCTACTTCGTATCACCTGCTTGCCATATGGCTGTTGTATGTGTTTAAAATTTTGAGTAAAATTCTTATCATGTATAAGAAAAATGAAAATTTACCATACCTGATATGTATTTGCATAAATTTTTTTTGACCAATAAAAACTTTTTATAACAAAAAAAAAGATATTGAAGAGTACTGGGCCCAAGACGGAACCTTGTGGTACCCCACTGCTTACTTCTCTCCATGTAAACTTAAACCCATTAAGGACTACATGTTGAGTATGATTTGTTAGCCAGTTACGAATCTGTCTGGTGGTGAAGCTATCTATCCCACTTTTTTCTCGCTTACGAAGAAGTAGGTGTGGTCTACTTTGTTAAATGTCTTGCTGAAGTGTAAGTATGTCCACAGTATTTTGCTGGTCTACTAACTTAGTCACTATGTTGAAGAAAGAAATAAGATTGGTTTGGCATGACCTGTTTTTGACAAACCTGTGCTGACTGCTAGTTATTACTTTATTCATTTCTAGATGTTGGCAGATCTATTTTTTAATTATCTTTTCCAGTGTCTTCCCGGGTACTGATATTAGGCTATTTGGTCTGTAGTTTCCTTGGTCTGGTTTTTTCCCCCCTTTTTTGAAGATGGAAACCACATCAGCTCTTTTCCAGTCCACTGGTAGTTCCCCAGTGTTCCAGGATTTTTGAAAGATGTGGTGCAATAGTTCTGAGATGACATCTGCCAGTTCCTTTAGAACTTTGGGATGTAATCCATCAGGTCTGGTGATTTGTATTCATCAAGATCAGACAGGTGTTTTCTTACTATTTTTTTCCTTATTTTAACTTTTATTTCCAGTCTGTTTTTCACAGTTACGTTTCTGGTAGATTGGGCTATAGTTTCCTTTTGCGTGAAGACCGATGGAAAGAATGAGTTAAGCAGCTCTGCTTTCTCTCTGTTGCCTGTTACTTCCTTGCCATTTTCTCTCTTTAGTGGAACAACTAAAACAACTTGATTTTTTTTCTTGTTATTTATATATTGGAAGAAACTTTTTTTGTTATCTTTGACTTTTGTTGCAAGTCTTTGTTCATTCTGAGCCTTTGCTTTCCTGACTTCGTCTTTGCAGTTTCTGGCTGTATGCTGATATCCTACCTTAGTTATATGTCCCTCTGTCCATTTTTTGTACTTGTCCTTTTTGTCTTTCAATTTGTCAGAAGGATCTTTGTGCAACCATGCTGGTTTCTTCTTGGATTTCTTGTTTTTCTTTTTCAGCGGTATTGCACTGATATGGGCTTTTTTTATTGTATTTTTTAGAGTTCCCCAGGCTTCTTGATTTGTTTTCCCCTTTAAGATGTTCATCCAAGGAATCTTTCCCAAATTCTCTCTGAGTTTATTAAAATCAGCTCTTTTAAAATCTAAGACTCTGGTATCATTTTGTTCTACTGCTTCAGTTTGCATTATGTTGAATTCTAGTATGACATGGTCACTCTCACACAAGGTTCCTGCAGTTTCAACTCCCTCTATCACTTCTTCTCTGTTTGTAAGTATTAAGTCCAGTATGGCTGTCCCTCTAGTTCCCTCCTCTACCTTTTGGACAACAAAGTTGTTAGCTAGGTTGGTTAGGAACCTATCTGATTTTTCACTTGGTGCAGAATTAGTTTTCCAAATGATATCAGGGTAATTAAAGTCCCCCATTACTATTGTAGTGTGTTTCCTACATATGTTTGTTAGTTGGTTGGCAAAAAGGATATATATTTTTTCTGCTTGATTTGGTGGCCTATAGTATACACATATGGCCATGTCATTATGTTACATTGGGTTAAGAATTTTGGCCTGGTTGGGTTGTCAGTCCCAACATTTGGTGTAACCTCAGATATGTAGCCTAATCAGCAGTTGATTCTGTTGTTGTTAGTCTTCTTCCTCTTTCTTCTCCAATGAATCTATTCTTTGATGTGGTTGAATAGGGCTTTTGTCAAAGAACAAATAAGAGGATCAAATGTGAAACATTGTACTAATGGCATTTTTATGGGGTTAAACAATGAGACCTGACAGCACATAAGTTATTGTGTAATAAATCACACCAAAGTGTGTTTCTCCGCAGCCTACAGCATGTCTTCACCAGTACCTGCATGTGAATTATTGAGCTCATAAACATTGATTAATTCAACCATTCTATACCAAGTGTGAAAAGGAACTGATTCAAATGATTTGTTCAAGACAAGGCTATCCATACATGGGAATTTTTTTAAAAAAAAAAAATCAAAAGTCACATACCATAAAAAGGGGGCTTTGATGAGTGCATAACTTGTGTATCTTGCTGCTTTTCATTCTTTTTTTTTCTTACTTGCCATAATTTACTTTGTTTATCAGGAAAAGGGCTACCATGGTCAGACTGCTTATGGACCTCATGTGTTGCTGGATGAGATTGCAACTACCATGTTTCTATTGCTTTGACTTGTTTTGGCCGAATTGGATAAATTTGGGGAGATAAGAGTCAATTCATTTTGCTACAGAGTCAGGAAACAGCTAGCATAGCATCAACCTCAGGAAACTTCTATTCTATCTGGGGAACTTGTATTTTATATCACAGGGGAAAATAAAATGGCAGTTTGACAGAATTGATCCTAGTATTAGACAGAATGAGATAGT
The DNA here is from genome assembly GCF_028640845.1 of Ahaetulla prasina. NCBI lineage: Eukaryota > Metazoa > Chordata > Lepidosauria > Squamata > Colubridae > Ahaetulla > Ahaetulla prasina. Next base: position 29,906,481 of record NC_080547.1, on the reverse strand, counting down.
TGCCTCAGGTGACATATGCTACGAGGCAAAAACAGCAAGAAGCTGGAGAAAGTAGACTAGAACAAGAGGCCTGTGTTTTTGTCCCCTAAGGTACTTAACTGACTTCGGGTCACTTCCACTGAAGAAGAAAAAAATCACTGATGACCTAGCAACTTCTCTACCAAGAATGGACCACACCTTTACCTCAAACAGCAGTAAGTCTTAGGTGACTCTTACAAAGTTCTTTAGATTTCCTATTACTGCCACTTAAACCATTGTAGTGTATATTGGGAGGGGTAGCTTACTTTGTTTATCAAGTTTGGATTTGCTTGGATTCCAGTTATGTAAATGTTTTAATCTGCTGTTTAGGAAAAGTTAGTTTAGGATCCCACTAGAGACCAGGAAACTGTGAGTTCTCCTCCCACTTTAAGCATGAAAACCAGCTGGGTGACTTTGGGTCAGTCTCTCTCTTTCTCAGCCCAAGTCACCTCAAAGAGGAGTTGTTGTGGGGAAAATAGGAAGAAGGAGGAGTGTTAAGTATGTATCTTAAAAACAACAACAACACATATATACATTATGTATCCCACTAAAGTACATATTTTTGTACATACTTCTTAGAATTCAGATACTTTCTGTAGCAGAAAATTTGAAATGTAGATTTTGGTATATGACTCTGTTCCAGCTCAGATATAAATTTAGAAATGGAAAACTGGTAAATGTCAATACTCTGTTCACACCTTGTATTAAGTCCATGTTTATTCAGTTCTGATTTCTTAAATAAACCACAACTGCTGGAGTTCACATAACACACTATGACCCTTTCACCCCGTGCCCCTAAATATTATGGGTTGGTGTGATTTGTGAGCTAGGTATTTCTTACAACCAGATCATGTGCAAAAGACAGCGTGTTGCAATCATTTATTTTCTCAAAGGAAAACCTAAAACAAACAGTCATGTGCTCTCTCTCTCTCTCTCACACACACACACACACACACACACACACACACAAATACACACAAACACCCCTATTAGAAATTATCAACACCATCTTCGTTTCCTTCTCCTCAGGCTGTTGCCCAAGATCACATTCCTCTGCTTGCCACAGTCATATGAAACCAGTCACTCAAACATCAAAGTTGTGAGACTCCCTGGGCCCCAAGCTCCACTGTACCAGTGACACATTTTTGGGTCAAGCTTGTCACATTAATAGAATTTGCTGTCAAACTTCAGTCACTGCAATAATAAAGGTATTGTCTGGAGCTCAGCATTGCTGATGGGCAGATTCCCAAGAAATCTGATACAAGGCCTATAAAATATCATGGTAAAAGACAAGTTTCCCTCAACTCAACCTCAGCTCCTGGTGACTTCAGACTATCAAGAAAGCACTAGCAAAATGACAAGCAAATCTTGTAGTTAGCAATTTTGTTTTAAGTTTCACTTTGTCTGATCTGGGGCTCCCTACTGTTTCCAAGCCTTAGGATACACATTTCCTTAAAGGATGTGATAATTCCATTTTTTGTACTCACGGATATTCTTTTCCTTTGATATTTTATCCTTCCATGATTTGCTCAGAGGCAAATCATGAATACTCTTCAATAGAGCAAACTTACCCATTATCCTACAACCACTATGCTGCCATAAAAAGCATTTTTAAAAAAGTTAACTGTACTCAAAAAGAGATGCATTTTGTTTTTATTTTGGAAGTGGTGGGAATATATTTAATCCTGTCTCCAGTTTCTCCAGAATAAAGCCACTGAATGGAATTATTTCTGAGTAGATATTTAAAAGACTGTGCTAAAAATGTGTATTAGAAACAATTATGTATATATCTGAATGGTTCTCCATTGTTTTTCATCTTGTATAGGTAGAAACCACTGGGGTGAATACAATTCAAAATGGAATATTTCCCTAAATTCTTATTTACTGTGCCTCAGACCTTCAAATGTTAAACTTCCTTTTTTGGGTTAGTATGCAAGTTGATTTCAGTAAGGTAAATCATATTATCTAATTATTGCAAAGTTTTCAAATAGGTTTATTTCTGTATTTGGATACCATAACATTAAAGTTACTTACCTACTTATCTACCTTTCGACCTACCAGACTTTCTCTGCCATCTATAACATTTATTTATTTATTTATTTATCAAATTTATATAGCCACCCATCTCACAAATGTTACAATACAGTTACATGCAGTTACAGTAACAACAAAAAGACCCAGCTCAGCAGTGAAATCCCCCCGGTTCTATCTGGTTCTCCGAACCGGTAGTGCTGGCAGTGGGAGGCTCTGCCCACCCACCAGGGTGAAATCTAAAAATTTTCCCTACCGGTTCTGTGGGCGTGGCTTAATTGGTGGGCATGGCTTGGTGGTCAGATGACTGAGTGGGTGTGGCCAATAACAATAAATAATAAAAATAATAAACAAAGTATACAAAACAATAAGAGGTACCAAAAACCAACTTTCACACTTTACACACACACACCACAAATGACTCACACACAATGTAAAAGCAGCTGCACTTCACCCAAAATGGCCCCTGCAACAAGCAGGAACCTCACACTTTCACACTTTACACACACAAAACACAACACAACTGACTCACACACACAAAATGCCACATACAGCTTTATGAGATTTTGTGATTTGTGTAGTTAGAGTGAAACACTACAGAAACACACCAAATCTCAGAAAGCTGCACAAATATTTTATTTTATTATTTTATTTATTTATTTATTTAGATCAGGGATCTCCAACTTTAGTAACTTTAAGGTTTGTGGACTTCAACTCCCAGAGTTCCTAAGCCAGCAAAGCAGGCAGATTGAGTTGCTCACAAGGAGATGGATTTTAGGCAGAGTCAGTTGCTAGCTGATGCAACTGATTACAGTAGCTGAAGTAAAGCATGGCTTTGCCAGCCTGAAAGAAGCAGTAATTATAGGTAAGTGAGGAGGGGGCATTGGGTGGGCATGGGTGGGACCTCTTGTAAGTGGGGGCTGTTAAAAATGATTTTAAAAACCTGTGATAATCAGGAAACTCATCTGGGATTGCCAGAGGAAAAAAGATTTTAAAAGGCTCCTCTGATGATCCCAGTTGAAGTTCCCTCATCAGCCCAGAACCTTTTAAAAGGATTTTTTCTACAAGCTCTTCAGCTGAAGAGCTTGTAGAAAACATGTTTTTTAAGGTTCTGGTGATGAGGAACTCAGCTGGGATCGCCAGAGGAGCCTTTTAAAACATTTTTTTACAACCTCTTTGGCTGAAGAGGTTGTTAAAAAAAAGAGTTTAAAGGCTCTCACGATCCCAGCTGAGCCGCGGGATCCTCAAAGGCTTTTTAAAAAACTTTTAAAGGCATGTTTTCAGCTGAAGAAAAACTGCTTTTAAAAGTAAAAAAAAAACAACCTCTGATGATGGTGTGGCTCAGCGGGGGCAGGGGGCGGGGCCAGGGATTTTTGCTACCGGTTCTCCGAACCACCAGCTGCCATCACTACCGGATGGGTGAGCTGGTCCGAACCGGGAGCATTTCACCCCTGCCCACTGGGATGTCATTAAGTCCCCTTTTTTTACCACCTGCGCATGTGCAGAAGGTTCTGCACATGCGCAGAAGAGGCGCACACGCGGATAGCGCACGTGGATTTCACCGCTGACCCAGCTAGTTAATAAATACTAAACAAATATAATTATAATTAAAAACATTTAAAGATCTATAAAGACAAGACTAGACTTTACCCAGAGTATCTTGCTCTCCAGTGCTACTGTGATTGAAACAAACAAGAAACGTCCAGACCAAAATCTAGCAGGTTTATCTCCAGCTACTACTTTTTCTTGGTCCTCTACTGTTTTTCTCCTCCATTCAAGAAGACTCTACATTTCTCCTCCTGATACGGCTGTATTTTCCCAAGGAGATCATTCACACTAGTATTTTCAGATACTGGTAGCTATTTCCACAAAATTGCTTATTGATTGATTGACAAAAGTGCATATTTGGACTCTGGAACGAACTCCCCCCAGGACTCCGTCAACTTCCGGACCTCCGAACCTTTCGCCGCGAGCTTAAAACTCACTTATTCATCTGCGCTGGACTGGGTTAGTTTTTTAAATCTATGGGTTTTTAATGGGTTTTTATCCTAAATTTTTAATCTTAGCCAATTTAATAAGTTTTTTAATTGTCTTTTAATTGTCTTTATAATGTATTGTGTATTTTTTATTTGGCTGTGAACCGCCCTGAGTCCTTCGGGAGAAGGGCGGTATAAAAATTTAAATAATAAATAAATAAATAAAATAAATATTGATTTATCACATTTTTGAACTGCCTATTTCCCTTAAAGGGGAACTCTGGGCAGTGTACAATAAAACAGAAGGGGATAAGTAAAACAAAACAAATCAAATCAAAGAACTATGTGCTAAATCTTCAATGTCCCTCTTGGTCCCAGATGAATTCTATGATTAGCTGGCAGTTTTATTTATCTGTCCCTGTGAGATGCCTGCTTAAATAAGAATGTTACTAATCAAATCAAATCAAATCAAATCAAATCAAACGTGTATTATAGTTAAAGACCTGCTTAAGGAGAGTGGGCTACAGTTAATTAAAAGCATAGACAATGCATCAAAGTCTAAAAAAATAATAGAAAGCTAAACAATATAAAATAGAATTATTGGTTACATTTATTGGTTAAAATCATTTTATTGGTTTTATTGGTTGATATATATAAAACCAAACATCTACAAGGAATCTAGAAGGAGAGGTAGGGGCATTAGATGGGTGTAGGTGTGCATAAAGGTTAGTATATGGCAGACTAAAGCTATCCAGTCTACAACACAGTCCTTTCACCAGTTCCAAGAAGGCTCCACACCCATTTGCATTATTCAGGTGACCCTGTGGATGCAGATAAACTTCCAAGTGGCCTCAACTACTCTCTAAAAGAATGCAAATGACCAGCTGTCTTCCAGGAATATAAAACCTTCCATTCCCCACCACCCAGTCAGAGCTGAAGAAACTCCTTGGATGAGAGGCAAAATGCCTTCAAAGAAAAATAAGAAAGTCCAGTTGCCTCTTGAAAAAGCACCTTTGAGACAACTAGGACCTAGAGGATTTCCATAAACATAAAGCTATCACAATATGATGCACTCTAGAATGGCAAACTAGGTGCTCAGTAAGACTACTTTGTAGCCCATATCATCATCTGTCAGATTTTAATGACTTCTGTGTAGTACCATCAACAGTATATCTTGTAGTAGGTTCGTATTTGAGAGTAGGAGGGAAGTATAGAATTGTCCTGTCTTTAACCATATAGTAGAATAAGAGAAGTGGGAAAAGATGTGGAGAACAAATATGAAATTGACTATATCGACAGCATACAAGGACAACCATATGAAAATGTTTCATAGATGGCATCTTCCTCCAGCTAGAAAGCAAAGATGTTCCCTAGTAACTCACCAAAGTGTTGGAAGTGTAAGAGTAACTACAGAACATATTATCATATTTGGTGGACATGCCCAGTGGCAAAACAATTTTGGCTAAAATTAAAAAGTGGTTAGAAGAGATAATACAGAAATCAATAAAGGGAGAGCCAGAACAATAATTATGTAGATGAAATAAAGGAAGATAGATCATAAAACTAAAATAAGATAGGTGTCAGCGTTCCAGAAAACCCTTCTTGCAAAAAAGACTCCGAAGCAAGACATCTTTCAAAGTTCTTTTACTAGCATAGGTAATCTGGCACAGTTGGTTGAAATACGAATCTGGGGATCCGGGTTCCTCCCTCAGTAATACAAACCCCAAAATCCCCACCCTCATGACCCCTCTGCTGATCACGTGCTCCAATCTTCAACAGTCCCCTCTTGACACATCACTCCGGCCACTCCTTCTCCAGATGCGAGCCCAGCCTGACCTTGCCTGCAGGAAGAATGTTGTTATGTCTAATAATCCCTTGTACCACCACCCCCCTCCCCTACTTTCCAACACAGGAAAAAGTGGCAACGTGTGGAAGCCTTCGGCCTAGTATGGCTTCCAAAGCTGACAATAGGATTAAAATATGTATATATAGTAAGAAAGGACCGCTCTGAATAGCTGATAAGAAATAGTGATTTTTATATATATATATATATATATATATATATATATACATATATATATATGTTTTCTGAGGTTTTCACGGGTGTTTGTATATAGGTCTTTGGTTGTTCGGGTTTTCTCCCGTGTAAAATTGGAAATGTCTTGTGACGAACATCTCATTCGTCAGCTTCGCACGGCTGAAGCCTGAAGATGACGAATGAGACTTCGAAACGTCGCCAAGACACTTCCAATTTACATGGGAGAAAAATATATATATATATATATATATATATATATATATATATATATATATATATATATATATATATATATATATATATATATATATATATATGTAGGTCTTTGGTTGCTCCCAGAAGCACGAAGCTGAAGCCTGAAGATGACGAATGAGACTTCGTCGAAACGTCGCCAAGACACTTCCAATTTTACATGGGAGAAAACCCGAACAACCAAAGACCTACATACAAACACCCGTGAAAACCTCAGAAAACAAATATATATATATATATATATATGTATATGTATATGTATATGTATATGTCGTATGTTTGTCTTATATTTTAATGTGTACAAATAAAAATATAAAAAAAGAAAAAAGAAAAAAAGAATTGTCCTGTCTGTTCTGTTTTTTTAGGCAGTTATGGTGGGATGAACCTAGTATGAATATCTCTGAAATTACAATGAATGAAAGTGAAGCCCAGCTATCTGAGAACCACAGTTTTTGGAGGTTGTCCTTCCTGCCACATTCTTCCAAGGCCACCATAACATTCTACTGGTAAAAGTTTTGTACTCACTATTGAGCAGGGGGTTGGACTAGAAGACCTCCAAGATCCCTTCCAACTCTGTTATTCTGTTCTGTTATTTTGCTACAGATCTCTTTGAGGTTAGAACCCCCTTTGTGTTGTTGTTTATGTTACCAGTTCATAACTTCTCTCAACTCAAGTACTACAATTTAGTAGAATTTGCATGACATGTTTGCATTCTTGTGCTAATAGTGCCTTTTCATGGGATAATTATTTCAGCATATGACTTGCCAGGCTGAAATTTCTCCTTACAGATTTTGGACACTGGGATTCACTTACCTTCCCTACTGGTTCACAAATGTGAGCGCATGCGCCCCCTCTGCGCATGTGCTTGGCCTTCTGCACATGTGCAGTAGTCACACATTATGTCCAGGTGGGTGGGCGGGGCCTCCCACAGTCGCCGCTAACGGTTCATGCAATCTGGAGAGAACCGGCTGAATCCCACCACTGGGCATCTGTGTGCATCAACACATGCCGAGCAATATTGAGCAAAGCATAAAGAAGCACAGATTAGAAATGTGGATTTAAGCAGCAGATAAATGCCCTAAATCAGGGGTGTCCAAAGTTTTTTGAGTGAGGGCCAAATACAGAAAAATAAGCAAAGGCCCGGGCCACGGGGGGGGGAGGGGGGGGGCTAAATTTTTTGTACCAGTTCTGTGGGCATGGCTTATTTTGGGGTGTGGCTTGGTGGTCATGTGACTGGTGGGTGTGGCTAACTCCTCATGTGACTGAGTGGATGTGGCTATGGGCATAGAAACTACTCAGAGGGCTAAAAAAAGTAATTTTTGACCAGTCCTCACACTTATGATCATCCTCACATTTATGCCCATTGCAGCATTTTTAACAACCATATCACTCATTTCACAACTGCTTCTCTTCACCACGGTTACAAGATAGGGTGCAAAATGTAAAGATAGTTGTAGGTGTGAGGACCAGTCAAAAGTGTGAGGACAGGTCAAAAATAACTTTTTCAGCCCTCTGAGTAGTCCCTATGCACAAAATGCTGCAACAGGCATAAATGATGACCGGTCATAAGTGTGAGGACTGGTCAAAAGTGCGATATAGTTTTTGTCTGGAGACATTCTGCACACTTCCCCGGACCAACGCTGTTCGGCCCCTCGCCGCCCTCACCTGTTTCTCGATGCCGGTCTTCTTCTTTTCCGCCAGGGGAGTCCCAGCTGCTTTCTATCAGTCTGCAGGGTGCAAAACTGTCACGCTGGGAGATCCTGCAGCATGCAAAGAAGCCCCCAAGGGTCCCTCGGTTTGGGCACAGGTTTGGGAGCAGAGCCCCCAAAGGGCTTTGAAGCTGCTCCGAGGGGCAGCTGGGGCCCATGTACAGAGTGCACACAATAGCCTCAAGCCACAAGAGTTTTGCAGCCAGCCAGTCCTTCTCAGAGGCAGACAAAATGAAACAGAAACAAGCCAAGCGGGTGAGAGACACCTTCAAAGGCAAACAAACAAAAAAACTTCCCTTTTGGGAAGAGGCAGCGCTGTGCTAGGAAGGCCGGCTGTTCTCCCCCTCCGAGGGCCTTGTGGGTCAGCCAGGAGGCTTTGGCCCCTTGGAGGAACGACCCTGGCAATGCCCCATGGGGCACAGGGGCCACCAGCCGGCCAAGCTGCCTTGGGCCCAAAAGACTCTTTGCGAGGAAGGGCTTCATCCCCCTTGGGCATCCCGGCATTCCAGGATGTTGCCATCTTCCCCAGCTGTGGCAACACTGCGGGGGGTGGGGTGGGTCTCTTCGGCTCTCTCCCAGAGCCTTCTTGGTCACTCAGCTTCCCGGACAAGGCCCCAACTCAGCTGCGCCCCCCCTCACCAGGCATTCCCACCAACTGAGCTGCATCGCCGGGGGAGGGGGGGGAGGCGGTGGCTGGAGAGGGACAACCCGCCTTCGCCCCCACCCAGAGGTTCTCCGGGAGCAGAAGTCCCCCGCCGGGACCTCGGCAGCCCGGCAGCGGGCCCACTCAGCAGCTCAACCTCCCATCCTCCTCCGCTCCCCGCCCGTCCAGCCCTGCTCTGCCGACCCGCCGGAGAGCCTACCTGCGCGGGCGCCCAGCCGAGGGCGCCCGGAGCAGCGCCGGAAGCTCTGCCGCCCGCCCGCCTCCTCCTCTGTCTGGTGGGCCGGGCTGGAGCCGTGGGCGTCCCGGGCGCCCCCTACAGCCCAGTGGCGGAATGGCCGGCCCGCAGCCCCAGGTGGGCGGGGGTAGCCTCAGCGGAGCCTCCCCGCATCTGCAACCGGGCGAGCGGCGGCTTCCTTGGGGGCCAGGACGGGGGCCGCACCCCACTGTCCACCGAGAATTTGCTGCGGGCCAATAAAAACTGACCCGCGGGCCGCAGTTGGCCCGCGGGCCGTAGTTTGGACAACCCTGCCCTAAATAAATAGAGAGATGGATAGCATTAAAGAAACATCTTCTTGGTTATGGTCACAATCACTAGCAGGATACCAGGTGAGATTCCTGATACATTCCTATTTAAAAACATTTGCAGCTGAACATTTTTCTAATGAACCAATGAATATGAATGCAACATTTACAGCCATTTATAAATATGAGACTTAGGGGTACATACATTTCTCACCACAATGCTCAGTTTGTCATTAATGGCCTGTCATCTAAATGAAGAGAAGATACCTCTAGTCCATTTTGAAAGGTGAGGTTATTATGCCTTTCAATTTCCTGGAATAGCATTGAAAAATCACTCTTCTCATTGCCCATCCTAGGTTTCCATTTCACTCATATACTTATTTTTCCTCCTCCTCCTCCTCCTCCTCCTCCTCCTCCTCCTCCTCCTCCTCCTCCTCCTCCTCCTCCTCCTCCTCCTCCTCCTCCTCCTTTATTTCAATAACCCTTGCCTTAATGTTGGGAAAATGCAAGCAATTATGTCTCTTAGCTGACATAATTTTAGACAAATACAACTTCTTATCAAATAAGTATGCAATAAATGTTTGATGAACAGAATCCTTGGACTCCCGATACTAATTTAATGAGAAGTAGCAAATGATTTTTTTTTAATATTCTGATTGCTCCCCAGAGACAGATGATACTTCACAAACCTATTTTTAACAAATGAATTATTGACTTAAACTGGCACAATTAATCACAATATAATGAGATCAGGGGATGTTAGAAGCTCATTCATCATGGCAGATGATGACTACTGACTCTTCCAAAAAATTAGGCTCTTTAATCACTCTCAGATGAACAGTCCCCTGCTTTCAAATTTCAATCTTAGGGAACTGGCAATATAGGATAAGAAGAAGCCTCTTTGGAGGGAGTAAAGGAATGTCAGCCATCGTATTCTTCCCTTTCTTAATGGGATGAGGAAGGCGTGTTGGGGGCATGAAGAGAGAGACCTGTTTCCCACGGAGAAAGAACTAGAAAAATCACCTGCTAGAAAAAGTGATGGTCTCAACCCCAACCTAGTATATATAGGTACTCCTCACCTTATGACCACAATTGAGCCCAGAATTTATGTAGCCAAGGAAGAAATTTGTTAAGTGAGTTTTGTCCCATTTTACTATTTTTCTTGCCACATTTGTTAAGTGTATCACTGAAGTTGTTAAATTAGGAACATGGTCGTTCAGAGAATCTGGCTTCCCCATTGACTTTGCTTGTCAGAAGGTCGCAAAAGGTGGTCAAATGACCCATAGGATACTGAAACCATCATAAATATGAATATATAAATATCAAGCATCTAAATGTAAATCATGTGACCATGGGGATGCTACAAAGGTGGTAAGTATGAAAAATGGTCATAATTCACTTTTTTCAGTACCATTCTAACTTTGATCAGTCACTAAATGAACTGTTGTAAGTTAAGGACTATATGTATGTTCAATTAACCAAGTTCCAGCAATCAACATGATATCCATAAGAAACTAATGGGGATTCTAAAAATTAAATATGATTGATGGACTCTAAATTAAATAACAAAGTAAAACCAACAATAGCAAATTATTAAAGCAAATGAAATTATTTTTCCTTTCTTGAAAGCATTCTTGAAAATCTTACAATGAACTCAGAATGGAAAAAACAAACAAGCAAACATGGTACATAAAATACCATAATAGGGAAATAGGGCAACAATGAATATCACAACCTATTTTGGTATATTATCTATCTAATAATATATCTAATTTGGCTTCTGAAGATTCTCATCCTCTTAGGTCAGTAGGGAGTTGATTTTCTGATAATATTGTGCTGTTTTAATTGAAAAATAAATAAGTAGTGCATACATACACTCCTAACATTGAGATCTTCTTGGATTGACTTAAAAAGTCCAGCTTTCTTTTGTAGTTTATATATATATTTAAAAATAACTTTGCAATGTAATTCTTAGTTAAGGAACATATCAAAATGTGTATAAAATGGGAAAATGTTTAATAGAAAGGGTAAGATATTTAGAAATAAAAGATTTATTATAAATTATTGATCATATATATTGGGAGTAGTTGCAGACACATTAGTACAGAAATTGGATGAACTGGAGTAATGACCAACTTCGATAAGAATATCTGATCATTTCATAGTCCCTGCGTCACAAAAACTGTCAAAGTTCAAACAAGCGTTATTAATTCAGATCAAGTAAGATCCAAGCTTCAGTTTATGGAGGCTTCTGAAATAGACACTTCAGCATCTCTATTTTTATTTCTGTCTCTTATAGATCGTTGCTTACATTAACAAGGTAAGGCTTACTTTGAAATGTGTTGATGGGAAGCTCTGTAAAATTTCATATTTGGAGTGCTATTGTCTCTGCTTGGATGATGTTACTTCAATATCTTGCAGTGATGTCCTTTGGTGGTCTGAACTGGTATTCCCCATTCTGTCCAGAAATATGGGTTGGCCTGAAATCGAGGTTGTGAGCTTTCCACAAATGAATTGATCTACTGAAATGTCCACATGCATTGCTAAATGTTGGTCATTCATGATCGTTGTCATACGTTGTTGGGTTTGCATTGAGTAATTTTACCAACTAAGATAGTTGGTTCATAGTTCAGCTATGGAAAGATCTTGAGGCCAAGGTGACAAAACAAACAAGGGGAATATGACAAGGGATGGCAAGATGAACAAACAGGAATGGAATCTAGGCAAAGCTCTTTGGTCATCAAAGTATCCTGTATCTTCTATCCTCCATTTTTAAAGCATTTAGAGTCAGGGGGCTGGCATATTAAGCATAATTGTATATAGCTATGAATGATTATTTTATGATTTTCAATTCTATTCCTTTGGCAACAAAATAATTACAAACATACAGATGTTCAAATGAGCTCTCCTGCCCCCATAAGATTATGACACTCATAGTAAACAATTGCCTGGACTATTCAGTTGGTTAGGAATTCTCAGAAAAAGTGAAGTAGATTAAAATAAAACCTAACTCGTTATAATGGACACTTTTTACCTTTTCCCGCTATAGGAAGAAATTGATTTAGGTGCAGAACCACTAATAAAGTCAGACTAATAGATATCCTTTCCTTGTCTATGCACATGTATAATTATACAAGAAATGGTTGGAAAGATGGCAAATTGGATCTAGCGGTTTATTGTTTACTTCCCAATAGACAGTCAGATTTTTTTACTTTTAAGTTCATCTCAGGATATAAGTGCATGTTGCAAAGAAGGCAAATTCTCATTCCTATTTCCCAGATATTGTGGACTGTAGTGCATCCAATGGTTTGTAGTGCAAACCATTTCTGGTTTGCAAGAAATACATTATAAAAAGCATGGCACAGAGGTAGAGAGGCTAGAATGGAGAATTTGGAAAAATGACAGATGTACTGGATTTGATCAGGCATTAGCCCAACATATGTCATTGCCTACAGAGCAATAAGCAGAAACAGAAATGCACAGACCCTATCCATGTGTGTTCCAGGCATATTATGAAGTTTGGCCTTGCTTTGAAAGCCAGAACTGTTCTTGCTAGGATAGAATAGCCAAGACATTTCTTTTTTTAAAAAAATGAGAAAACAAAGGTATTTGTAGAGCCTACAGAAAGCTAGAATAGATTAAGAAGGAGTCCTTGCTTTTTACAGAAGATAGGAGAAAATCAACGGTTATTAACAGCAACTCTGGGCATATTATCTTCAGCTTGCTCCCTTTAGCAACTTTACATGACATATGCCGTTTACATTATGGTATCTTGCACATGCAGCCTTTGGCTGCCTGTATCCTCTAGAGTTCCAGATTTATGGCCTTGCAAATAAAGTAATCAGCAAGCAAAGGGAGGCAAGTGAAAAAGCCTGCTTCATTTCAGGACTAAAGATGAATTAACTCTTTTTCTGCCAGACTATGGAAGAATGATCTTGATTCATGCTTAGATAAGAGTTCTTGCTTATTTCCCTCCAGGTAATTTCCATGGTTCTCTACATAAACATACGTATGATAGTGTAAGGTCCAATAGTATAATAAAACATGGAACACCTTCTAAGTAAAGAGATAAATGTTATTTCATTGCAAAATGATATCTTACTAAAGTTCATTCTTATATCCTACAATGATACCTTTAATATTATTGAACAACAGCCTTTGCCTATGGGAAGATCTTGTTAGATGGGAAAAAATGCCAAATCTATTCTAAACATCTGGGTGATTGTGTGACCAACCATAATAGGTTCGGAGGATCCAATCTGGGTTGGTCACCGGGACCAGATATTTTGTCTTCCGAACTTTCAGACTTGTGCTGGAGACCACCTTCTTTCTAGCCAGCTAGCTAGCTAAAACTTCTTTCTAGCCAACTAGCTTCTAAAAACTTCTTTCTAGCCAGCTAGCTAGCTAAAAACAGGCTACAGCATGAATCCAAAAGCTCAAAAGGCAAAACCTCTGGTCCTGGTGACTGACCCAGATTGGATCCTGCAACATTATTCTGGGACATATATATTCACATTCATTCATAATAGGTTTGGCATTCCTAATTCTAAACTTTACTTTACATTCCTAATTCTATATTATACTTTACTTACGGGACCGCCTACTGCCACCGTTTGCCTCCCATCGACCCGTGCGCTCTCACAGGGAGGGACTTCTCAGGGTGCCGTCAGCCAAACAATGTCGGCTGGCAGCCCCCAGGGGAAGAGCCTTCTCTGTGGGGGCTCCTACCCTCTGGAACGAACTTCCCTCAGGACTTCGACAACTTCCTGACCTTCGGACCTTCCGCCGCGAGCTGAAGACGTATCTATTCTTCCGCGCAGGACTGGCATAGAATTTTTAGAATTTTTATTATTGGGTTTTAAAATTTTAATGGGTTTTATGGTTTTAATGTATTTTAAATCGGGGCCAAACTGAATAAGTTTTTTAATTATTGATTTTATTTGTATTGTATTTACTTACTGTTGCTTTTACTTGGCTGTGAACCGCCCTGAGTCCTTCGGGAGAAAGGCGGTATAAAAATTAAATAATAATAATAATAATAATAATAATAATAATAATAATAATAATAATAATAATAATAATAATAATAATAATAATAATAATAATCATCATCATCATCAGCAGATTGCCAGTTGGCCTTCAGTGTCGGTAAAAATAAACTTGAAGCTGATTATAACTTTGTAACAAACAAACATTTCAGTTTAGGCATCACACTTGCCTAAACTGATGCTATTTGTTCCATTTCAGAGTGATGGAAGAAAGGTATACGCTTAATACAACTTTTGAAAAACACTTGAAGAGGTCCTAGAGACACCACCCAAGAAGCCATCACCAAAGAACACATTGATTATGACTTCTTCTAGTTACATATTCAGTTAACTTGTGAAGGGCTCATGAATACACCATTGTATATAGAATTCAAAATAACAGAGTTGGAAGGGACCTTGGAGGTCTTCCAGGCCAACCCCTTACTCAGGCAGGCGACACTTACCATTCCATGCAGAAGTTGCAATCTCTTCTTCACCTTCAGTGATGGAGCACCATTTACATCTGAAAGTCACTCATGCAAAAATGATTCAACTCTTCCTTGTACAAATATAGTTTCTGTTAGCATTTTGCCTAAATGGCCTTTCAAAATCTCCCACTATATTTACAAGCAAAGAAATTGGTAGACAATTTATTTGAATTTTTCCAGAAGGAGAAATCTACCAGAATGACTTTTCTTTAAAAAAAAAAAAATCTACCACCTCTGTAAATGGAGTCTCTGTTTACCATAAAACGCTGTTAGTGTGAGGAAGATTGAGCATCAAATTCACATCTAACCAGCTGATTGGATAAATTTGGTCCAAGCATGCATACACACAGAGAGATTAAGCTGCTTTATAGTATTGTTACAAGGATTTCACTGAGAGGGGGAAAACTATACATATGTCCTTATTTTTAGTTCTCATTAAAACATCTTGTAGAATACAGCCAAAGTTGCACATCAGCTTTAGAGCATGGCTATTTTCCCCTTGCCTCATCTGACAGCATGGCTATTTTCCCCTTGCCTCATCTGACAGAAATGTGCTCTTTGTTTTACAACTCTCATTTCTTAATATGAATATGATGTCCTTCAATATATTTAGAGGAAGACCTCATTCTGGTGAGAAAATGCTGTCGAAGTGGCCCAATGCTGGGTGAATATCATTTGGTTTTAATCCTATTTATTCTACATACTTTTTACACATGCTATATATCTTATACCTATTTTATTTGCTCAATGTTATGTTTCTATAATTTTTGGGTGGTTCTGATATGAATAGCATGGCACAGTGGTTAAGGTCTTGCTGGAAAGAGCTGGTCTTGTTGTCTGGAAAGCCAGCAGACTAGATTTGAGACCCAAGCACCACACAATGGGATGAACTCTCATCCTTGCCTCAGCTCCTGCCAACCAAACAGTTCAAAAACATGCAAATGCAAGCAGATAAATAGGTACCACTACAGTGGGAAGGTAACAATGCTCCAGGGGTGGGTTCCATTTACCTTTGCTACCTCTTTGCAACAGGAGCATGCGCATGTGCACCCTCACTTTGCTCACGCATGATGCTTCTGCAGATGAGCAGAAGCTTCTGCACATGCTCAGAGCATCCGTGATGATGTCCAGGTGGGTGGGCGGAGCCTTCCTCCACCATTACTACTGGCTCACAAGATTTGGACCGAACCCATAGCAATCCACCACTGCAATGCTCCATGAGGTCATGCTGGCTACATGACCATAGAAATGTCTTTGGACAATGCTGGCTTGAATGGCCTTAAAACAGAGATAAGCACCACCTTCTATAGGCGACAACTACTAGTGGAGTAAAATCGCCAGGGATTCCTTTCTGACATAAGTAAAGAATTCTTTTACTGGCTCCTCTGGCCAAAGTTAGCAAATAGATGCACAAAGGTATCATATTAGATATCTTAAAGAACCATTACCAAGAGATCCACAATGGATCATGGCATCTTGGACACCTTCCTCCTGTTGCTCAAGAGATCTGCTGCTCCCTTGGCTGTCTAGCAGATATTGGGCGCTACAGAGGCAAAGAGCGAACTGGTGCAAATCTGCAAATTGCAACAGTTCTACTCTTACTGATGGTGCTAATGTTGTTTGATAGGGCTGCCAAATGGCACACGTTAAGAAAAGAAAAGGAGGGGGGAAGCTCTGTTCAAAGACCTTTGCTCTCAGGAGGGCCCCAGCGAAATATATAAAGCATTACAACCATCTGTCAACTGTCAGGAAAAGGTTTTCTGGAAATTAATTTTCAAGTCTGATTTCAAGAGCCAGTTGATTTAAAGCAGTGCAGGGTGGATGGGAACAGAATGGACCTGAGTATTCTGTCATCATTTATTGTCTACTTGCTGAAGATCAAACGCTTCTTCATTTCTTTATTTATTCAAAATATTTTAATTTTATTTTTTTTGTACAGGTTCCAAGGGTCTTGAAGCTGCATACTCAACTTTCGGGATGGGGAAAGTGGGGTGGGAGAGTGGCCAAGAGACATTCTTAGCTTTGGTGTAGTTCTTGCATTCCAAAGAGTAAACAAAATAATGACAAAGCTACATTTGATTAATTTTGTTTATTTTGAAATGGTTTCAGGTTTATTTAAAGTTATGTTAATATATTTAAATAAATGCATAAGATATGATGCCTCCCTTTATATTCAAGTTTTCACCTTTTCATTACTATAAAAACTGTACAGGTAGTCCTCAATTTATAACAGTTTGCTTAGTGACCATTCAAAATTATAGCAGCACTGAAAGAAGTGACTTATGAGTGTTTTTCACACTTACAACCATTGCAGCATCCCTCCCCATGGTCACTTGATCAAAGTTCAGATGCTTGATTGTAGCGTCCCAGGCAGTGGTGAAATCTACTTACCTTCCCTAACGGTTTGGAAGTGCGCGCTCTAATAAACAACTAGATTCAAGAGATGTATAATTTATCAATTTTTTAAAAACCCTTTTTATTTTTGCTAATATTTGATCGAGTACAGCAAAGATTATAAGAGTCATATAAAACTTAAAACTTAAAAACAAAATAAGTGGAAAATTGATTGAAAATATGGCAGAAGAATATCAAACATAAGGTAAAATAGAAATAGAACAAACTAAAATAAAAATAAAAGCTGTTTTTTTAATAATAGTATCACTCCAAGATTAAATTAGGGAAATTGCTTTAAATAGAACCTTAGCAGATCTGTTGGTGATGGTGGGGTCCTGATTTGCACATGGAAAAGGAGAACACAAACATGTCTCCTAGGAGAAGACAGTGATACATTACTTACGGATTGTTGCCTAAATTCCCCAGCAGAGATGTGTCTATGCCATCAAAAGCAGTTGAATTTGACTCAAGGCAGACATTACCCAAGGGAAAATGGATAGGGTAGAACATTAAGAGGATGCTACTCCAAAGGGATTTTAAATGCAAAAACATCATAACATAAATGGAGACAGGTGATTCCTTTCCTACAATCATTGAATGTTGTGGATCAGTTACATATCCTATACACCATGGAAAACTAAAACCACCAAGTCACCACAGAGGAATGAAGATGAAACAGATTCATCTGGTCACATCATTCTTCTTTTAATAAACCAGGAGCTTTCTGATAATTTGGGGAGGAGCAGGGATCAATAAATGGTAACCACAGGCAATTTGAGATCATTGTCCATGTGAGGGATGCATAAAGCTAGCACACAAAAGCTGGCCTATTCCATCAGTATGAACTGACAGTGGTATTGTTTGGTGTGAATCGATAACAACTAGCGCAGTGCCCACAATATCACAGGTGCTGCTGGTTCTGTCCAGTATGGGCAGGAGAGAGAGAAAGTGGGAAAGCAAGAAGAGAGATCATAAATCACACAGGATTGGATTTCATTTGCAAACAGGTGTTGAGTATAACACACCAAAAGGACAAGATGCATTCCATCAGCTGACTTTGGGATAAATTAGCATAAATTCATAAGCCTTAAATCCCAGTGACAGCAGCGCAGCATCCCTCCTGTTGTTATTTATTTTGAGATTTTCACTGGGGCAATAGCTCTGCATTTGACATTTATATAGGTCATGGTGAGCTAATAGCCATCTGTCATCTGGGGACTTTTTATAATGAACATTGCAGAAGACTATGAAACAATCTCTGGCATTTCCAAATTGAACACAAGCTGGAATGGGGTTGATCTTTACAATATGCTCTGCCATCCACACACAGGTTCACAGTAGTCATTTGTTTGGCCTTGCTCTACACAGGCTCACAAATGCAAACAAACAAGCATAGGCAAGGCTTCTGGGAACGGAGAACGTATTTGATTGGAGCAATTGTGTAAGGCGATGTACACTATTGCAAAGCCATAAATATATTGCATTGAAAACCTATATTTAGAAGCCACAGCTTTTGGGAGAGCTAAAATTTGCATCCACAACCATTTATGAATAAACTGTTAGGGCAGACTTCATCATTTCTTGTTCTCCAGGGATTCATTTCTCAAATCTTCAGTGAAATTTTAAGCCTGTGCATTCTTTGGTTCCAGCTCCTCGTTCTTGGCCTTGAACATATTGTTCCCCATGTTATAACTAGAATCATTCATCACAGTAACAATGACTGGTTTAATTACAGTTTCTTTCATACACTGTAATTGTTTGAGTTCATACAACACAATTCATGATCCACGTTGGATAGCTCTTAAAGCTGATTGACTATATATAGTATTGCACTATCATAGTGCAATGATCCATGAGTTCAATTCCCAGGAGATTCTTTGATCCCTCTGACAATGTTATGGTAATCATTTGCCATTATCTCCTCAGCTTACCATTAGAGCCGTGATGGTGCAGTGGTTAGAATGCAGTGCTGCTGGCTACTTCTGCTGACTGCTGGCTGCCAGCAGTTCAACAGTTTAGCAGTTTGATTTTGACCGGCTGAAGGTTGATTCAGCCTTCCATCCTTCTGAGGTCTGTAAAATGAGGGCCCCAATTGTTGAGGACAATATGCTGACTCTGTAAACTGCTTAGAGAGGGCTGTAAAGCACTGTGAAGCAGTATATAAGTCTAAGTGCTATTGCTATTCTCCTGATGACTTCCGAGTACAAGCCAAGCTGATCTTGTTTAGTGATTAGTCATTGTCAGTTAGCTGTTGCTACCTGTACAGAAAGCATCAAAATATCTGGAAAAGGGAAACAAAATCTTACAGACCTACAAGATGTTTGATTCTTTTTTTCCAGATGTTTCCAAGAAGTTCTGTTAAAAATTAGTCTTCCCAGTTTTGTTCCTGGAAGATGTCTTTCAAAGAAAGCAGCTAAGAAGGCCTTTGAGTAGTGATGCTGTGTTCTCTTTAGGAGGTCAGTTCTTCATTGGTGGATGCCATTTGTGCTTTCATCAAAGGATGTGTAAGGATCATTTGAACTGCAGGATTTCTTCAGCAGCAGGATTGGCAAAGATGAAGGTATGATTGAATGCTGACCAAGATTTGACCCCATTTGACAAGCTTACCAGTTAGAACAGCCAAGGTCTTGCTGTGATAAGCATAAATCTTCCCTACCAAGGCATCCTGAAAGTTCAGAAGGTTGTAGGTTAAATCATTCAACATGTTCAGATGTTAGTTTTAAGTAGAGGAGGAAGGTCACCGTGTTCAGCACAATTTCCAACTGTTCCTCTTTTCTGGCACCTGTCACTGCCTGCTTCCATCTTTCTTTTGCAAGCTTTGTTAATAGTTTTTAGTGCAAATTCCTAAATTTTTTGCCATTCTTCTGCATGATCCCAATGGCAGATAGGAAACTGCATCTAGAATTAGGGTGAGCAGCAAGATTTATTTAACATAACTGTATGGATGTACACCACACCCGTATCAAAGCCTATACAGCAATTTCCATGCCACCTCTTATGTTCCAAAATACTTATATCCTCTTTTGGATTTGCTTTAGTTCATTACTTTTCAACTCAATAGGCTTCTTCCAATTTTTATTTATCCATTTTTGAGAACAGAATACAGTATACAGGAAATTTATGAGATATTAGATGAATAATTCAAGACAGCTTTATGGTGATCTCTACGATTTCTCAGAGATGTTGCACTTAGAGACAGATATGGATTAAATTTGAAGGCAATCTGTATCCACTATGTTCTTGTAATTAAGAATCAGAAGACTGTTAATCTATAATGGTTTTGCAGGCACACCCCTTCTCTCAATTAACTTTGCAGTCACTCATTCTGTTTCTCTAACCAACTGAATCAACAGTTTTGGTAGCGTTTACATAATCACTTCCCATGAAAGTCACAACAATTTCACCATGCCCTGAACTTGCCTGAAGCTATTTGGTTCTCTTTTAGTTCGCACTGATCTCTGATTCACCTCCTGGAATGCAGAAATGGCTCCAGGTAGGCACCTGGAGATAATTAAGAGATAAATGGAAAATGAAGAGAACTAATGTGGTGCAGTGGTTATGACACAGTCTAGAAACTAAAAGACCATGAGTTCTACTCCACCTTAGACACAAATTGTTAGGGCCAGTCAACCTCTCTTACCCTAAGAATCAGGTAATGACAAACCACTTGTGATATCTTCCCAAGAAAACTGCAGGGACTTATCCAGGCAGTCACCAGGAGTGAAGAAAGGAAGGAAGGAAATTGTACTAACTCTAGTTCCTCTCCATTAAACTTCAACCAGTCATCAGAGCTATATAAAACAAGAGTTGCACTCACAAGTCAACAATGCACATCTATTGCTTTTATAGGATATGCATTGACTATCACCATTTGGCAGTGAATGTATTATACATATGCTGTGTTGTATAGGAAACAGATTGCACATACATCTTTTATACATATTTATGCTGGTCTGACAATGTTCCTCTTCTTTCACGAAGTCTCTTGTCTTCCAGAAAAAAAAGTTAGAAATTTTTAGCAACATTCAGAAGTCAGACAAAATAACAGCAACAAGAACAATAATTCATTTTATCACCCACAAGGAATGGCACCAAGCTATTATTCATAATAGTTCTGCCATAACTTGAAACAGTAGGAAAGCTGTTTTGCTTCAGTAAAATTAAGACTCTGGAACCTGCTATTTTATTTAGCATGATTAACAGCACTCCTTCCTTCTTTCCATAGAATCTCTTTTTCTAATGGGGTTTTTTAGTCAGGAGGAAGAGTTATGATCATCACCCAAACAGACTTTCAAGAGAACACTGTTTAGGCTCCTTTGCTAAAACAACAACAACAACAAAAAAACTTTTCCTCATATCAGTACATCTCTTTGCAAAACAGGTTGTATCTGTCAGTTTTGAAAAACAATTTTCTTTTTTGCTTCTTAACTGCCACATACTTTAGCTGGGGAAGTTGGGAGGGGGTTGTTGGAGTGGTAGAAAGTTAGTCATAACAACATTCTGTATTCAAGGACTTTTGCCTGTGTCTGATGGAGACTGCCTGAAGATTGTATCCAACTGAGTGTGAAGAGTTGATTGGACAATGTGATGAACTTGTGGGTGTGGGGCAGGGCTTTGAACTGTCACCTGGGTGTGGAAAACCTGGAAGCTTTCAGTTTCGGGTTTTCCCAGCTGTGCCAACATGACATCTCTAATAAATTGGAACTTTGAGGAACTCAAGCCTCAGAGCTTTATTTTGTTTGGGGTGTTCCTTGGAACCCTGACATAAGATCTATTGCAAGCTGACCAAAACAGTCTCCCCTTTTCCATTACTCTTAAATGAGAGATTAATCAAAATAGAGCTGGAAGGCACCTTGGAGGTCTTCTAGTCCAACTCCCTGCTCAGGCCAGAGACCCTATAAAATTTGAGAAAAGTAGCTATCTAGTTTCTTCTTAAAAATTTCAGTGATGAACCCCCCACAACTTCTGGGGGGTCTAAAATTGGGAAAATCTGCATAAATAAAGAAATACGAGAATACACTGTGGATATAAATTTGTGCTGAGAGAACATCTAAACTCATAATCTTATTTTTTATATATTTATAAAATTTTAGACAGGAAAGTGCCTTTCCATCTGCAATCGGCAGTCAGCAGAAGTAATCTGCAGTACTGCATTCTAACCACTGGCCATGATGGCTCACTTCTCTAAAGTGTGGCTAGTATTTCACCATCAGATTATTGCAGAAAAATATTGACTAGGTGGACTTTATTCATTTTAAAGAGGGACCTTGGGATGTATGTGATAGGAAATTAGAATCCATATAAGACACAGACAAAATTAATTTAGGCCCTGATTGTGACTAAACTTCATGGAAGATGGATACAGGACAGTTTAGGAAAATGCATACTTTAAATTGGGCTTTTCTTTTTTTAATTTCCACATATTTTCTTTATTGAAGAGGAAGACACCTTTAAAAAAGCACATGTAATCAACTCATTCAGCTTACATAAGAGTTGAAAGAAACATACATCTATTTATTTATTGCAATATTGATCTTTTAAGCAATGCATGATGCTGGCCTGAAAAACTCCATAGCACATAATTCCTCTAGACAGTCCATGTTCAGGATATGTATGCATGTATGTACATATGTATAGGTGTGTGCGTGTGTATGTGTGTGTGTATGTATATGTACGTATGTATATATATATAAGCTGCTCAAAAAAATAGAGGGAACACTTAAACAACACAATGTACACTAGTTGAATGTGCTGACAACACTTTCACACAAAAATTATCAATGGAAATCAAATTGAGCAACCCATGGAGGTCTGGATTTGGAGTTACACTCAAAATTAAAGTGGAAAACAACACTACAGGCTGATCCAACTTTGATATAATGTCCTTAAAACAAGTGAAAATGAGGCTCAGTAGCGCGTGTGGCCTCCATGTGCCTGTATGACCTCCCTACAATGCCTGGGCATGCTCCTGATGAGGTGGCAGATGGTCTCCTGAGAGATCTCCTCCCACACCTGGACTAAAGCATCCCCCAACTCCTGGACAGTCTGTGGTGCAACATGGCATTGGTGGATGATGTCCCAGATGTGCTCAATTGGATTCAGGTCTGGGGAATGGGTGGGCCAGTTGATAGCATCAATGCCTTCGTCTTGCAGGAACTGCTGACACACTCCAGCCACATGAGATCTAGCATTGTCTTGCATTAGGAGGAACCCAGGGCCAACCGCACCAGCATATGGTCTAACAAGGGGTCTGAGGATCTCATCCCGGTATCTAATGGCAGTCAGGCTACCTCTGGCGAGCACATGGAGGGCTGTGGAGCCCCCTAAAGAAATGCCACCCCACACCATTACTGACCCATTGCCAAACCGGTCATACTGGAGGATGTTGCAGGCAGCAGAACGTTCTCCATGGCATCTCCGGACCCTGTCATGTCTGTCACATGTGCTCAGTGTGAACCTGCTTTCATCTGTGAAGCACAGGGTGCCAGTGGTGAAGTTGCCAATCTTGGTGTTCTCTGGCAAATGCCAAACATCCTGCATGGTGTTGGGCTGTAAGCACAACCCCCACCTGTGGATGTTGGGCCCTCATACCACCCTCATGGAGTCTGTTTCTGACCATTTCAGCAGCCACATGCACATTTGTGGCCCGCTGGAGGTCATTTTGCAGGGCTCTGGCAGTGCTCCTCCTGTCCCTCCTTGCACAAAGGTGGAGGTAGCAGTCCTGCTGCTGGGTTGTTGCCCTCCTATGGCCTCCTCCACGTCTCCTGATGTACTGACCCGTCTCCTGGTAGTGCCTCCATGCTCTGGACATTACGCTGACAGACACAGCAAACCTTCTTGCCACAGCTCACATTGATGTGCCATCCTGGATGAGCTGCACTACCTGAGCCACTTGTGTGGGTTGTATACTCCATCTCATGCTACCACTAGAGTGACGGCACCGCCAGCATTCAAAAGTGACCAAACCATCAGCCAGAAAGCAGGGGAACTGAGAAGTGGTTTGTGGTCACCACCTGCAGAACCACTCCTTTATTGGGGATGTCTTGCTAACTGCCTATGCTTTCCACCTGTTGTCTATTCCATGTGCGCAACAGCATATGGAATTGATTGTCAATCAGTGTTGCTACCTAAATGGATAGTTTGATTTCACAGAAGTGTGATTGACTTGGAGTTACATTGTGTTATTTAAGTGTTCCCTTTATTTTTTTGAGCAGTGTGTATATGTATATATATATATATATATATATATATATGTCTTTGGTTGTTCGGGTTTTCTCCCATGTAAAATTGGAAGTGTCTTGGCGACGTTTCGACGAAGTCTCATTCGTCATCTTCAGGCTTCAGCTTCGTGCTTCTGGGAGCAATGTGTGATCGCAGCTGTTTCTTCCTTTTAACTGCTAGTGGGGGTTTGAACTGATTGGGTGGGAGCTTGGCTGTGCTCTGATTGGATGGGGGTTTTTGTGCTCTGATTGGCTGGGGTGTGTCCTGTGTTGGTGGGGGCTTGGTTGTGCTCAGTCTAATCTGTGCTGCAGGGGATTTGAGCTGGTGAGCTGCACTGCTGCTATTTGGCTTCGTGTTCGTGTTCGTGCTACATCTTCATAGTGGGTGTCAGTCTGCTGCATGTATGGATTGGAGGGGTTTGAAATGGCTAATGTTGCAGCTGCGGTCTGGCTTCTGGTCCTTGGTCGTGCTTCCTGATCAGTGTGGGTTTGGGTCTGCTTTCTGGGTGGATGTGTGGTGGTGACATCCTGTGTGGACCTCGTGAGTGTGGGTCTGGTGTCATTCCTCGTGTTAGGGACACGTTTGTCAATAAGGGCAGGTTTCCAAATGGCTGGTAGGCGGAGGTATCATCTCGTTTGTTCATGCTGTGTGGGCGTTTTCTATCTCGATGGCTTCTCTGATTATTCTGTTGTTAAAGTGTTCAGTTTTGGCGATAGTTCTGGTCTTTTTAAAGTCAATATCGTGTCCTGTGACTTTAAAGTGTTGGACCAGGGAAGAAGTTGGTTCCTCTTTTTTGAATGAGTTCTTGTGTTCTTCAATGCGTGCACTTATTCTTCTGTTGGTTTGTCCAATGTATGTGGTGGGGCAGGCGGTGCATGGGATTTCATATACTCCTTGATTTTCTAACTCAATTTTGTCTTTGGGGTTTCTTAGGATGGTGGATATTTTTTGGTTTGTGCAGAATGCTGTCTTGATGTTATGTTTGTGGAGGATCTTGCTGATTCTGTCTGTGGTGCCTTTTATATATGGGAGGAGGGCTGTGCCATTTTCTTGCTCTCTGTCTTGGGTTTTAGTGGGGGGTTCTTTTTGGATTAGTTTGGTAATCTTATTTCTCTGGAATCCATCGAAACGTCTGGAATCCATCGTCGAAACGTCGCCAAGACACTTCCAATTTTACACGGGAGAAAACCCGAACAACCAAAGACCTATATATATATATATATATATATATATATATATATATATATATATATATATATATATATATATGTATATATATATCTTGGCATATTCAGGTCTTTTCCCGTGTAAGGTTGAGCGTATCTTGGCGACGTTTCAACGAGGTCTCTTTCATCATCTTCAGGCTGGTGCTTTCGGGTTCGTGCTTGTGTGAGCAAACCTATACCCGTGAAAACCTATGAAAACACACACACACACACACACACACACACATATATTAAGTTATACATACAATGCAAATAATGTCAACATAAAACCCATGTGCATCTAACCCTATTGTTCTGATGGATTTTGAAAAATAATCTACGGCTATATGACTCCTTCACTTGATTGTTTTATTAGAAGAGGTGGCAACTTTTCTTAATATATTTATTTCATGATTAAACTTTATGATTAAACTTCATGATACAGGAATGTATGAGAAATCTAATGTTATATACATGTTATTTCATATTTCCCAAAATAGAATCTGACACAAATACTCCTCCCAAAATGTAAACTTTTCTGAATTTTGTGATGTGATTTGCAACTACAAAAGGGGCAGAATTTACAAGCAACACAGGTAATGTGAGTTTTCCATGGAGAGTGAACATGACAAAAATGAGCTAATTCTATTTTATTGAAGAGCTACATTAACAGAATCTGGCATGTCTTAAAATGGCTAGGTGGCTCAGTGACTAAGATGCTGAGCTTGTTGATCAGAAAGGTCGGCAATTTGGCGGTTTGAATCCCTAGATAGGTTTCCTGCGTGAGCAGGGGGTTGGACTAGATGACGTCCAAGGTCCCTTCCAACTCTGTTACTGTTACTAAAATGCAAATCTCCCACAGTCTCTTTATACTGCCTGATTAGTTAGGGTGGATCCTAAGTTTCTTTCTTTTCCTGTTATAAAGCTGTGGGCTCCCTCCCTTTATCTGATTGTTCCATAGGAAGTACCTCTTTCCCCTCATTCCCTCATGCCAGTACAAGTACTGAGGGAAGTGAACACAAACAACTTACATGTAATATAAAAAGAGAGTTTGTAAGAAATGTCCAGACCACAAAAGAGTATACAAAAATATGTACATTAACAGAATAACAGAATAACAGAGTTGGAAGGGACCTTGGAGGTCTTCTAGTCCAATCCCCTGCTCAAGCAGGAGACTACCCCATTTCAGACAAATGGTTGTCCAATCTCTTTTTTAAAATCTCCAGTGTTGAAGCACCCCACAACTTCAGGAGGCAAGTTGTTTCAGTGGCTAATTGTTCTGTCAGGAAATTTCTCCTTAGTTCGAAGTTGGTTCTCTCCTTGATTAGTTTCCACCCATTGCTTCTTGTTCTGCCCTCAGGTGCTTTGGAGAATAGCTTGACTCGCTCTTCTTTGTGGCAGCCCCTTTAAACACTACTATCATATCACCTCTAGTCCTTCTTTTCATTAAACTAAACATACCCAATTCCTGCAACTGTTCATGTGTTTTAGCTTTCAGTCCCCTAATAATCCTTGTTGCTCTTCTCTGCAATCTTTCTTATATTAGGTGCAGGTGAAAATTTGTAGAAATAAATGCACCGAGCTTCCCTAAATACATAAATCGATTGGAAGGAACAGAACGATGAACCCAACATAAAGAGGCAGCCACCAACACATCCCAATCAATATCTAAAAATCCACTTACAACAGGCACTATAAATACTACACACTCTGCTAGAGAGAAATTCCCTGAAGATGGGCTCCAGTATGAGTCCAAAAGCTGGGGAAAAAAAACAACCTATGGTCCTGGTGATTGATCCAGATTGGACCCTCTAACATAAAAAGGATAAAAAAGAACCATGGCAGACTTCCTTGTTCCTTAGGTAAACTACCAGAATGTTGTAGTACAGGACAAGAGAGAAAGAATGACAGCATACTTAGTAATGTAGTCCTTTGATCAGTGGAACACAAGCAAAACTAATTTTACCAAAACAAAGACCTCTTCCCATATTAACCTGCCTAGCTTGGGGCTTATACAATGAAAGCCACAATGATATATCATTTTCTTTCCTTCCTTTCTCTCTCTGAAGCTCTGGTTCTAATTAACAGGTTTCAGAGAAGGAATGAACCAAGGAATAAATGAGAACATTCTGTGTTGGAGAGGGGTGGAAAAAAACAGCTAATGATTTAGAAGAAAAGGCATTGTTGATGCAAGCCTGCCAGCAGCTGGAAGTTCTGGAAAGTACCAGGTTGCATGTACCTGGCATTCTTCAGCCCTTCTTTCTTTTAGTATTTTGGGGGACTTACTGGAATATGATTGCCATTGCCATTTCTTAGCCTCAGATATTACTGTTTTCTTTGATTCAGAGACAATTTAAAATTGATTTCTAATCCATCTTGCTGTTAAGAGTCACCTTTAATAGAAGAATGGCTTAGAGGATCCATCTTGATGAAGGAAAAGTTTTGATCTAAAACAGTATCACTCAACCTCAGGAATTTTAAGATGGATGGACTTCAACTGCCGGAATTCCCTAGTCAAGCTCTTTGGGAAAATCTGGGAGTTTAAGTCCATACATCCTGAAGCTGCTGAGGTTGAGAAACACCGATCTAAAGAAGAGAAGCAATGGTTTCAAACCACACATGGCCTGCACAAATGAAATAAATGTATTAAGAAAAACTCAATTTAATATATCCAAATTTTCCTAAACTGTCCTGTATCCATTCTCCATTAAGTATAGAAAAATTGATTTGATATTTAGGCTCTTCCTCTTTGGTAATGTTGCCATATACTTGATACATCTCCCTGCACTCATTGAAGAACAACAATAAAAAGTGTGGTTTCCGACTAGAAAAAGAACACAAACTATAACACTACAATATGCTATGTTCTAGAAGTTGAGTTCACATAACCACCACAACAAAATAAAATGGCTATATTATGATTAAATTCAGTGATTTACTTCAGGGATGATCCATCTGATGCTCTGTGAAAGACTCTGAAAGTCAGATGTGGCACTACAGAATGTTCCCAAAATTCTTAATTCTTAGCTGACAGAAGGGGGAAATTATTAAATATATGACTGAAGAGTAAACCTATTAAATCTATTTAAATTTAATTATTTGCTAGTGTAAAATGATTTAATGCGAACTACTTTTTGAAGCAGGTCTCCCCAAAAACCATTCAAAGATGTAGGATGTCCCTCAGCCAGAAAAATGTGGTACCCCTTTTTTGGTGCTATGTGTGAATCTTAATAATATAACCAGTGATGGCTAACCTTTTCTGGGCCAAGTGTCCAAGGTGCGCATGCAAATATGGGCGCGCATGCCTGAACCCCCAAAATGCAATGCGTGTGTGGTCTCCCTGCATGTGTCCCATGCTCACACATGTGTGCATGGCCCCGCACATGCCCCACCCCCACGCATGCGCGCAAGAGCCCCCACATGTGCCTCGTCCTCCCATGAATACGCACATGCCCCGCCCCCCACGCATATGCAGCAGAGACCCGATGACCAGCTGGCCAGCAGGAGGTGTGCACACATGTGCGGCAGAGCTGAACTGGGGTGACCGCTCGCATGCCCACAGAGAGGGCACTGCGTGCCATAGGTTCACTATCACAGATATAGACAATATTGAGCTTGGTTGATTAATGACCTGACTCATTCTAACGGAGTGTCCTTTTGGTGGAAAAACTATAGTAAGAGAATAATTGTAGCTCGGAGTTGAATTGTGGAGTTTTGTTATGAGCATCGTAGATCAAGCCAACTCCAAAAAATTCCTGGAAATCTAGCACTCAGACAAATTGATCATCTACAGTCACATAGAAATAAGTAGCGTCTACATACCAATCAAAACAGACAATCAAAGGATTGCCAAAGGAAACAAAAAAACCAAAACACTTCCTCACCAGCAATCACCACCCATATGAGCAGAGATGAACACCAAGATTAGCACTAGACCCACAATCAAATAAACAATATCTGAATCAAGGTATTACCAATGCAGACAAACAAACTAGCAGTAAACAACAGCCCAATCAAGGAACTACCAAGAACATTCCCACCAACACTGACAGGGCATGCCACTAGTATATTAAGATAAGAGCAAACCCCATTCCCTTTAGCATATTACCTAGTTTGCAAGAAAACCACCAAGCTCAGAGAGTATCAGTGACCCTATATAGTAAGTCTTACATCTGAATTAAAGATTATAGATTTTCTCTAAGTTACCTGAATGCACATTTCAATACAGGTTTCCACAACTAAACACCTGATCATTACTAACTGGGAAAAAGAGTCTTTTGAGCAATGGAAGTAGAAAAATACAAAGTGAAACATTTTGGCATGTTGGGAGTGTTTGTGACCCGACAGTTGTGACCTAATACTTTAGCCAAGCAATTGAATGCTAGAAGAACTGTGTGCCAGCTTTGATTTATTTCCTTAATGATGTAAAGCCCAGGTTAACGAAGTCCAAACAGTCCTGGGCCATTCTCATTATGGGTGTTCAATGTGAGCAATGCCCTTTAGTGCTCCAGTCTGCATTTGGTTTCCCTTTCCATATCCAACCCACCCCATTATGTGTTATAGTGCAGATTTTCTGGCAGAATTTTCTACCAGTGCAGCCCCCTGCCTGCATTTTGTCTACATAAATTAGACCCTGTGTAGCATATTGGCTTGTCAGGGGACTGGGAAGAAACTATATATTGTTTCTGGCATTCCTGGGCCCTTCTGCTCCTGACATCTGGTGTGTTTGTGACAGGGAATACATTCCTAACTCGTTACTCGGGCAAGTGGAATCTGATCCTGACAGCACCATTAATCTGAATTAAGCAGCCTAGCAACTTAAGAAAGAAAGGAGGAGCAGGAGAAACAGGAGGAGCAGGAGGAGGAGAGAGAGCAGATATAAGTTAAAGACAGAGAAGAAGGAAAAGTTTTTTTCTAATTTCCTGTGAATGTCATTCCCTTTGCTGCCCAATGAGCAATCTATCTTGCAGAGTGTGTGTTGCAATGAATACTGTTATGTATGCTGGTTTGTATTAAAAGACAGCTTGGCCCCCAGCTCGTCACTGCTGAAGATTTGTTAAACATTTTTTAAAGTGAATTTTAATTCAGAAGAGTTGAGTTCAGAGATCAAGATAAGGCAGACTCTAGATTGAAGGGTAAAAATAAGAGTGGAGCATCATGAGTGAAAAAAATGCTGCAATTTAAATTTTGCTGAAGAGGAGACAGGACATTCGGGGCTGGATAATGCATGAACGCCGACTGCAAAAGGCCCTGGTGATCAGTTTTTCAACAATGGAAAAAGTTGTGTCTTTGCTATAAGCTTCTAAACTAATGTTGGGGTTCTTTAAGGAGGAACCCTGGTTGTGCACGCAAGCTATGCTCTCCACATCCCAGCTGCTTACTGAGATCTTTGTGCATTTAGTGTAAACTAAATTTGAGTCTCAAATGCAAAGAAATAAAAAAAAACACTTGGTGTTTTTGTCCATTTTGGGAGTTCAGTCCTTTTGCTCAGTTTTGGATCTTTGTATTCAAACGAGAAGGATCTCTAGGAAATATACTAGAATGGCATACTCAGCCTTATACATGCAGAGACAAATGCCTACAAAGAGCTTCTATATGACTTCAGCAGAGTATAAAAGTACAAATGTACAAGTAGAATGTTTGAATGCCTAGAAATCAGGTGTAGGGTAAAACCAAGTATTAGCGGTTGGTTGGTGGATTAAATAAACATGAGCATCACAACTTTTCCTAAATAAGACAATCTGTAAACATCTGGATATTCATAGAACAAGTCCACAAATGTTGAGAGAGACATATGATGGGATGTTTAGGGCATAATTTTGTTTCTGATGTGTAACACAAGGATGAATGGGTCCTGTGGTGCATGCATACTTTTTTGAACAAAAACATCCCAAGCAAGAAATATTTTGGTTTCAGCTCCTCTAGGGTCAGACACAGACATCATGAAAGGAAAGCAATATATATTTTTATTACCCTCATTAGAAATAAAGTTTTATATCTTCAATGAACACCAGCCTTGCCTTTTTTTTCTGAACATCTGTTTCACCTGACCCTAATGGGAAAAAAACGGTTTTGCTTTAATTAAAATTTGTTTCATCCTTCATTCCTAGATGACCTCCCAAGCTGCTTTTTGCAGGATGTTATAGTACATTACCATAACAGTTGCAAAACCCCAGAGAAACCATGGCAATTTGAGTGCAGGAGACTAAAAGGTATGTGTGAGGCAAAACATCCAGCTGTTCTGTGCTGTTGCCACCAGAGGTCCACGACTGTTCCATCAATAGCAATGAGTGGGAGAGGGGTTAGTCAACAGATTGAATGCATTGCACTGCATTAAAGAAGCTACACTGGGCCTCCTATAGTATTGCAATTCCCTGGAGTTGTACTTAATTTGTTCTTGGCATGGAGCTTATTTAAACTCTTTGATTGCTACAGGTCCATCAGAATGATTGTTGAGACAGGATCCTGGATGAGAAGGATTTTTGTTTCCAATAGCTGCGATTTTTGCCAAGTTTTAATAAACTGAAACATTGGGAGGGAGAAAAAGGTTTGAATCATGCTTTTTTACAGTGATCAAAGTTGTGCAGCACACTTGAGCACATGGTCCATTCAAAATGCATTGGGTTTAGAGAGAGATTCAAACTGTTGTGGACCCTGAGCAAGAATTTATTCATTTGGGTTTCTGTTAAGCACAGTATGAATGAATATGGCCTTCCAGTGGCTTCTGAATCCTGGCTCCTATCAATGGTAGGAGGCTAATAGAGTAAGAATGATGCCATTGAACAACATCTGGAAGGTCACAGGTTGCCTGCTAATGATCAGTACTGGTAGGTAGTGACTCCCTTATGCCTTAGGCAAAAGAAATCCCCATCCACAACACTGTAGAGGGGAATATTTGTAGCACATTTTTACATGGTTGAACTTGGTGCTCTCTGAACTTGGTTGATTTCTTGCAGAAATTTCAGGTAACTCCATTGCTAGAAACAATCCCCCCAAATGCCCATCCCTTGCTCATTTCCAGCTAGGAGTGGAGGGGGCACCTTTTGATGGCCAAAAGCTATACTTAACACTGTGGGTGGATTGAGTCTGGGGCTAAGGAGCTTGGTGGCTCAGTAGTTAAAGACACTGAGCTTGTCAGCTGGAAAACTGACAGCCCAGGTTCGAGACCTGAGCAACAGAATTAGTCCCTGTTCTTGCCTCAGCTCTTGCCAAGCTAATAGTTCGAAAGCATGCAAATGTGAGTAGATAAAAAGGCCTATTTTGGTGAGAAGGCAACAGCATTCCATGTGCTTTGGCATATAATGATACTGGCAACATGACTAGCAAAGTGCCTTTGGAAAATGCTGGCTCCCTCGATTAAGTAGGATACAACTGGATATAGGAAACATACAGTTTGGGGTGGTGTTAGGTGATGATGAAATCAAAGTCAAGATTTTCAGATTTCTTTTCCCATCACTGAATTTTGGTGGGGAATTTCAGGAATTGCTTGCTTTATACACCATTAACCAGGGATGGGTTCCAAATTTTTTTACTACCGGTTCTGTGGGTGTGGCTTGTTTGGTGGGTATAGCTTGGTGGTCATATGACTGGGTGGGTGTGGCTTGGTGGTCATGTGACTGGGTGAGCGTGGATTGGTGACCATGTGACTGGGTGGGCGTGGATTGGTGACCATGTGACTGGGTAGGTGTGACCAACTTGACGTCACTTACATCAAAGGTTAGGGTTAGGGTACCTGGCCTCTCCTCACCTCAAAGGTCTCAACGAGATACAATTTGCCTGTCTATTTATTTACTGCTACTGAACATCCAAAATATACTATTTAATCCTATGTATATATGCAATATGTGTATATACATATTACATAGTATAGTGCATATAGGCACACAAAAAGATACATTATCTACTATATAAACTGTATGTGTGTATATGTACACACACAGAGAGACCTCTTTTAAAATTATACACATTCAACCTCCCTTACTACATTTGGAAAAACACACCCAGAGTCCACTTTCTGCCACACATTTAACTATAACTTCTGTACATTTAGAACATTAAACACACCTTCAGATGATTTTCCCTAACTTGCACATGACTGTTAGAGGCAGGAGCAGGGGGTTGGATTAGATGGCCTCTAAGGTCCCTTCCAGCCCTAGATTGCTGTCTTGTTTCAAAGCGTCTTCTAAAGTCATGTCTAGAGCCAGGGTTTATGGTCCTTCCTTCCTCTTCTTTCTCTCTCTCTCTCTCTCTCTCTCCCTTCCTTCCTCTTTCCTCTTTCTATGTCTCTTTCTTGTCTCTCCCTTCCACTTTCTTTCTCTTTCTCTTTCTCTTTGTCTCTTTTTCTTTCATTCTTTCTTTTCTCTCCCTCTCCCTTCCTTCCTTCCTTCCTTCCTTCCTTCCTTCCTTCCTTCCTTCCTTCCTTCCTTCCTTCCTTCCTTCCTTCCTTCCTTTCTTTCTTTCGTCTCTTCCTTTCTCTTTCTTTCTTTTTGTCTTTTTCTCTCATTTTCTTTCTCTCTTTTTCTTTCCTTCTTTCTCTCTCCCCCTCCCTCCCTCCCTCCCTCCCTCCCTCCTTCAAAGCATAGGAGAGTGAGACTGGGAGGCCCAAGAGAACACCTACCAGCGGCGGCGCTACCCAAAACGGGAGCTTCATGCTGTGGTAGGGAGAAGCGGCAGCAGCGGCCAAAACAGGAGCTTCAGATGGCAGCAGGGCGGGGTAGGGGCCAAAACAGGAGCTTCAGGTCGTGATGGTGGCAGCAGCCGAAAGGGGGACTTTAGACCATGGCAGGTGGCAGCAAGATGTTCTGGAACTCCCGGGGAGTTTTCCTGCATGGCTTTTGCCATGGCAGGCATCAGTGGCGGCGGTAGAGTGTCCCGAAACTCCCAGGGAGTTTTTCTGTGCAGGTTTTGCTACAGTTGGCATAGGCAGTGGGGCAACCCAGAACTCCCAGGGAGTTTTCCTGTGTGGCTTTTGCCACAGCAGGCTTGGCGGTGGCAGCATCGGCATCAGTGGTAGGGCATCCCAGAACTCCCTGGGAGTTTTCCTGTGCGGTGTTCTGTTTCCCTCCCCCAATACTCCCAGCAAAGAGTCAGTCAGAGGCCTCCTTTTCTCCTTTTATTTACATAGATACATGTCCTGGCCACGTCTACCCACAGGCCTGCCAAGTTTCTGGAGATAACGAGGAAATTATAGATAAGGCCAGAATTACTCACGAATATATTCTTCCCTCCATTGATAGTTTGCCCGCCCAAATTCATTGCTTTGTCCAAGACAAAAAACCAGGAAGTCCCACCTCTTATTTATAGTCTCTGCAGATGTCACTGCATGACAATCATGACTTGGCTTCCTCCCAACGCTGTTTCTGCTGCGCGCGTCGGTCACGCCTCTGCAGCCTTGCATCACTCCAAAACTGTTCTTGGGGCGTTGCCAAATCAGAAGAAGGCTCCAGAGAATCAGGCCTTGCCGGCCCCTCCTCCTCCCTTTGAGTGGGTGCCAGGGAGGGAGAGGGCTCAAGAGAAGCAGGGCTTGCCAGGTCTTCTCCCTCACTTTCTGAATCATCCGAGTCCAGGAGTCTGGGTCCAGGAACCTGGGTCACAACATGCGGCTTTTGTTGTGGCAGGCATCAACAGTGGCGGCATCGGCAGCAGGGAGTCCTGGAACTCCCAGGGAGTTTTCCTGCATGGCTTTTGCTGCAGCAGGCATTGGTGGAAGCAGCATTGGCATCAGCGGTGGGGCATCCTGGAAGTCCTGGGGAGTTTTCCTACTACAGCCGGCATCAGCAGTGACGGGATCGGTGGTGGGGTGTCCCAGAACTCTACTTTTGCTTTCGGCTTCTTGGCGCTCCTAAAGTCGATCGCCAGTGCCTCTTTTTCTCAGAGGCGTGGTGTCTGCCTCGCTTCACATGCAGTGCACTTGTGCAGAAGCCCTGGGAAATCCATTCACCCTCCCTGACCTCAGGGAGATCCCCAGGAAGGCTGTGTGGAAGGCAGGCAAGCATGGGAGGGTCGCAGGGAAGGGAATAGGCTGCTAGCTGACTTCCCGATGGTCAGGTGGCCCTGACATGCTTGCCTGCCTTCCACGCACCCTTCCCAGTGGTCCCGTGGCCAGGCCCACTTGCCTGCCTTCCTCCCCCACCACCGCCTCTTTGTCCAGCTGTTTACCTTCTGCGGCAGCTGGTCCAGAGTCAAAAAGGCAAGTTGACTGGAATTTTCAGTGGCCCCCAGCCAGCCACTGCTGCTGGAAAGGCTTCTTTGCCAACTGCTTTCTCCACAGGCTGCCAAAAAGTATCAACAGAAAAAGCTGCTGCCATCACCGCCATGTTCTTTGCACATGTGCATACCATTGGACTTGCAAGGCAATGGGATGCATGTGCGTGAAAAACATGGTAGTGATAAACACGGCGGCCGGGGTGAGTGAGCAGTGACTGGGTGACCGGTTCGGAGGTGTGGCCAGCCAGCCATTACTATCGGTTCTGTGAGTGACTACATATTTTTATTACCGGTTCTCCCGAACCAGTGTGAACCTGTAGCAACCCCTCATTGCCATTAACCCTATTCTAGAGCTCGTGTTGTACTTTCTCTGTTTCCTACCTCACTATGAAAGAAATCATGCTCCCAATTTTGGGCAACTGTGATCAGTTTGGCAACCAGTTACAAACAATAGGAATCCTCTTTAGAGTTATTATTGTGCTGCTATATCGAAAAAGGCTATACTTAGGTGGAATTTCCTCATTTGTTGGAAGTATGGGAAAGTCAGGGAGGCTGCAGACTTCTGGATAAAATGGTGGGCAATAAGAAACTAATACAGTAAATTATCATCTCTCCCATGAAATACAAATCCTAACTTAAGGCTACATCATGTTGCTGCTTGTTTGATTGCTCACACTTTTTGATGAAGGAACTCTGCATGGAACTGGCATTTGAGAACAAATGAAAGGTAAGAAGCCAAGCCAAGAAAGTGCTGAATGTTTGGGGAAGAACAGTATAGTGAAAATCAGGACATACAGATATAGATCTGCCCATCTCCCATATGTGATTCTTGGAGGTATACAAAGTTAAAAGCACAAAGCAATAGAATAAAATGAACAAAATCATTAAAACAACAAAATCATTAAAAAACCCAATAAAGATGATCAAAAACCACACCCTTTAATCTATAGAACACATTCAATTTCTTCGGCTATATACAGTGGTGGGATTCAAATAATTTAATAACCAGTTCTCTGCCCTAATGATTTCTTCCAACAACCAGTTCACCAAACTGCTCAGAAAGTTAACAACCAGTTCTCCTGAAGTCGTGCGAACTGACTGAATCTCACCACTGGCTATATAGACCCATCTCTCCGGGCATGGGAGCCGTCGCCTGTTGCTCTTCTGGGTTTTGGCGCACCGGCCAGCTGGTCTTCACAAGTGGGTGGCTGCTCTTCCAGTTTCCAGCACGCGCATGTGTGTGCAAAGACCAGCTGTCCAGTGAGCATGCACCTGCCAGAAACTGGAAGATCATCTTCTGGGCACGTGCATGTCCTCCGTGTGGCTGCTCTTCTGGTTTCCGGTGTACATATGTGTACCGGCCAGCTGGCCTTTGAGTGCGCATGCACGCCAGAAAACGGAAGACTAGGTGGCTGGTGTGCATGCACGCACTGGAAACCAGAAGAGCAGCTGCCTGGTGCGGCATGTGGTTGCTCTTTTGATTTCCGGCACTTGGATGCGTGTGTGCTCCCGTTTCAGCATTTGGTGCCAAAAAGGTTTGCCAAAACTGCTATGTAGTCACTTTGCCCATACCCATATTAATGGACACCCAGACTATATGGCAAAGCCATGTTTTCAGGCCCTTCCAAAAGCTCAAGGGCCAATCTCATCTCAGGGGGAATGATGTTCCAAAGGGTCCTGTCAGATGACATTCCTTTATGGAAGGGATACCAATATGGAATTGGACAACTTGGTGCAACCAGCTTGCCTTAGCCAACTTGCCATGGCCAACTTGCCATGGCCAACTTGCCATGGCCAACTCGTTGCAGGATAACTTGTTATGGAACAATTCAACAATTCAATTTAAGTATTTAAAATAGTTAAAACATTATTTTAATTTTTGTCATTCGTATTTAATTTTGTCCTTCTTTTTGCATCCTTTCTTTAATGTTTTTATTCCATTTCTTTGATATTAGTGTAACTCTTGTCCTGAAGCAAGTTGTCCCACAGTGAGTTGGTCACATCGAGTTGACCACACCGAATTGTCCTAGACACACACACCCCAAATATGCCCTTCCTGCTGGACCTGGTGGAACAGGCAGATGTAATTGGGAAAAGGTATAAATAACTGGGTCAAATAACTGGGCCTCATACACATAGACCTTTAGAGACGTTGTCTATAAATAAGAGCAAGAAATTAAATTCTACCTGTGAAATTTTCCTTAATTTTTCTTCTCTTTGAAAACAACAACAACCACCTAATACAAGCTTATCTTTCATCACATTTCAGGAGAATTTCTGTTCCTGTCACTGACTGAGACTGATGAGGGCGTTTTTATCCCTCTTAGCATTAGCACTTTTAAGACACCTCTTTCATTTGAGTGACATCTCTTGATTAAATCATGGTTAAGATAATCATGGTAAACTTGTGCAAATGAAGTCTGATACATCAGTGTCTAGCTTTTGTGCTAGTCTGAATATATCCCACTAAATATGACCTTAGAAGGAAGATAAGAAGACAGATTACTTAATTGTTCAAAATAACAATATTTCAAAATCCTATTCAGACAGAATTGTGACACAACTCTCATTGTTTTGTGACAAAACTTTTTTTTCTCCAATATTTGGTGAAGCAAAATATTTTGAAAATGTCAAACCTGAAGCACATGTTTTTGACTGCACGAATGAACATGATTTTAAATGTCAAAACATTTCATTTAGGCATTTTTGAAATGCTTTGTTTAACCACTAGTAAGCTAACTAGTTCCAGGTCTTTATTGGGCCCCACATTTAAAAGAATTAATTTAGAGACTGAGCTATAAATTGGATGGCAATTCAAAAAGGTACAGGTCTGAACTTCTAAGCCAAACTGGGCAAGTTCAGAAGTTCTCCAAGTCAAATCAAGGTTCTTCAATCTAGATTCTCTTCAAGCTTTGGAATCTATTTTATCAATGGCTGCTTTTTAAATAATGTCTCTCTTTTTAAATTGCTGCTGCTGCAATTTAAAACTCGTTTTGCCTTTAGAGTTTCAACTTTGAGAGCAATTTTGTTGCTGATCTCTTAGCATTCTGTGGAGGATAGACAGGATCTAAATGTTTTCAATAAATAGAAAACTTGTAGAAATATAAACAGAATGTTTGCAACCATTTAGAAGATTCCCCGCCCCCCAGGGTTTTCATAAAAGTTGAAAGTGATTTACATTTGATAGGGCAGCCATGAAGGTCTTAGAAAAGTTAATCAAATTCTGTGACATACTGTATCTATGCCTACAAAGATAGAAATTGTGCAAGTTATGATATTCCCTCTAAGATTCTATAGAAAGAAATGCTGGACTTTGAAGAAAATGGATAGGAAGAGTATTGTAAAAAGCGTTACAAGAGTGATTTGTAAAAACAATAACAACCACAACAATAATAATACCAATACGACTTACCTGTATCCAAAAAGTCATGGGAACACAAAGTGGAAAAAGTTGTCGAAAATGAGAAGGTGACGATCTTGTGGGACTTTTGAATACAGACAGATCATTTAGAACACAACATGCCATATCACAGTCATAAAAAACTGAAGCGTACAATTTATTGATATCAGTGTACCAGGAGATGCCAGAGCCGAAGAAAAAGAACTAGAAAAAAATTGTGAAATATCATGACCTGGCCATCAAAACTACCCAATTATGGATGAAACATGTGACAGTGACACCCATTGTCATCGAGGCACTTGGCACCATGTCCAAGAATTTTACACAGTACATCAAGAAATCGCAGCTTCCTGCAATATCACCAGGAGAACTGCAAAAAACTGCACTACTTGGAACATTGTACATCTTCAGAAGGTACTTGGTTAATACCTAGGACACTGGCAGCAACCCGTATCAACCATTAGCACCAGTCAATGGTATTTGTGATGCATTTTTTAATATTCAGTTGACTGAGTTTCATGTTAACCATGGGGTTACTATTTTTATTATTATTTACTTTATTCAAGTAAATAATAATAAAAATAGTAACCCCATGGCTATGCCTGGACTGCTATCGGGTGTGGTCCCTATGGTTATGGGACTGCTGGTCTTTGGATTGGTAGTGGCTTAGCCAGCGTGAACCAACCCAGGCACCTACCATCACCAATGATAAGAAAAAATCAACAAAATTCCATACCGGATCAGTCATCGCCCAGGTCAACAAGGATCTCATCAGGTGCTATGGCTTCTGGACATCTGTCGGAAAATGGTGATAGGGTTCAGTTGCTACTGCTGGGGAACCAGGGTGTGCAACTGGGACAAAAACTTGGATAACCAAAGAAAATCGAGAAATCATCAAATGTTACTACCAGGCAGAACCAACAGTCGAGACCATACTAATGTTCATCCATGTAAAGAAAAAACTTTGAACTTTTGGAAACAACTGTGGGAAAACCCGGTGTAACATGATAAAATTGCTTCCTGGATGAAAGATACTCAAAAACAAGCAACACAAAACAAAATGGAGAATATTGTAATAACAACTGATATGGTTGCACAACAAGTAAAGAAGGTCAAGAACTGGAGTGCACCTGACCTCAACCAACTGCATGGATATTGGTTAACACCTAACCAGCCTCCATCCCTGAATGGTCACTCAGTTTGATGAAATGCTTCAAAATGCAACAAATGAGTTAACAGCTGGCTGAACATACTTGATAATGAAAATCCAGAAAAGGCACAGAACAAAGCAACTGTCACCCAATTACTTGTCTGCCAACAATGCCCACAATTTTTACAAGAGTCCTGGCAAATTCAGTATTCAATGCTGTGTTAGAAAACAGTTTGTACCCAGTAGAACAAAAAGGAAATTACAAAAAATCAAGAAGAACAACAGATCAGCTGCTCATTGATAAAATGGTACTAAAAATGCAAAATGAAGAAGAACAAATTTAAATATGGCATGGATAGATTACAAGAAGGCATTCGATATACTACCCCACAGCTGGATTAACACCTGTCTGAAAAACTTTAGTGTCAGCAAATATATTTGTACATTTTTGAAAGCAAATATGCAAAAATAGAAAACAGTTCTAACATCAAATGGAGAGAACATTGGCAAAGTCAACATCAGACAAGGAATCTTTCAAAGGGACTCACTTTCGCTACTATTGTTCAACATAGCATTAATTCCACTGACAATAATTGTACAAAACACAAACCTAGACTACCAAATCTCAAGCCAACATGGCAAGATAAACCATCTACTATACATGGATGACTTAAAACTGTATGCAAAAAGCCCCACTGAACTTGAATCAATACTCAACACAGTTCAACTGTTCAGCAGTGACATTGGAATGAATTTTGGACTTGAAAAATGTGCTATACTATCCACGCAGCAAGGAAAAACGGAAAAAAATAGAAGGAATAGACCTGGGAAATGGAAACATTGTGAAAGCATTAGCAAAGGATGACAGTTACAAATACCTAGGCAAATTGGAAGCAAATATCATATTGAATGAAAAAGTCAAAGAGTCAATGCGAAAGGAATACATCAGAAGTATCCACAAAAATATTAAAATCAAAGCTGAATTCTGGAAACATAATTAAAGCCATTAATACATGGGCAGTTCCAGTGATATGCTACCCAGCTGGCATTATCAGCTGGACTGTGGCTGAACTGGAAAACATGGACAGGAAAACGCATAAACTTTTGAATATGTACCATACTTTATATCCACAAAGTGATACCAACAGGTTGTACCTGCCAAGAAGACTAGAGGGCAGAGGGCTATTGCAAATCCATCGAACTGTAGAAGAAGAAAAATGAAGTTTGAATGATTATGTGAACCAAAGCACAGAAAGATTTCTGCAGGCTGTCAAAATGGAGAACATTATAAAAACAACAGAAAGAAAGGCAGAATATAAGGAAAAACAGCTGGATGACAGATTAAATGGATGGAAAACAAAAGCTCTGCATGGACAGCACTTGAACAACATTGAAGGAAAATGTGATAACAACTTGATATGGGCATAACTTAAGACAGGAACCATCAAGAAAGAAACGGAAGGTTTAATACTGGCTGCTCATGAACAAGCACTACAAACTAATGCCGTGAAAGCGAAGATACAAAAATCCACTGACAATCCGAACTACCAACTTTGCTATGACAAATTAAGTGTTTCACACTTAATATGTGAATGCAGCAAAATCATGCAAACTGATTACAAAGCTAGACACGATCAAGTTGCTAAATTAGTCCACTGTCACTATGTAAAAAAGATGACACACCTGTATCCGAAAAATCATGGGAGCACAAAGTGAAAAAAGTTACCGAAAATGAGACAGTGAAGATCTTGTAAAACTTTCAAATACAGATGGATCATTATTTGGAACACATGCCAGATATCACAGTTGTTGAGGGCCGAAGTGTACAGTTTATTGATATCATTGTACCAGGAGACGCCAGAGTCGAAGAAAAAGAACTGGAAAAAATCATGAAATATCACAATCTGGCTATCAAAACTACATGCCTATGGATGAAACATGTAACAGTGATACCCATTGTCATCGGGGCACTTGGTACCATGTCCAAGAATTTTACAAAACACATCAAGAAATTGCAGCTTCCTGCAATAACACCAACAGAACTGCAAAAACTGCTACTCGGAACATCATATATTTTAAGAAGATACTTGGTTGATACCTAGGACACTGGCAGCAACCCATATCAACCATTAGCACCAGTCAATGGTATTTGTGACACATTTTAAATGATCAGTTTACTAAGTTTCATATTTAATGAATAAAGTATATAATGATGATGATGATGATAATGATGATGGGATTTTAAAATCCTTGCATCTAAAAAGTGACCACTCTTAATTATTAGGGAGCAGGTATACCAACCAAAAATTTATTTCAGAGCCATATTTGATTTAGAAAAAAGATGTTTGCCTTGAACCAGTGTTTCTCAATCTTGGCTACTTGAAGATGTCTGGACTTCAAGTCTCAGAATTCCCCAGTCAGTCCTGCTGGCTGGGGAAATCTGGGAGTTGAAGTCCATATGTCTTCAAGTAACTAAGGTTGAGAAACACTGCCTTGGACCATTCTGAAGGCTGCCCAAAATGACTT
The DNA here is from genome assembly GCF_028640845.1 of Ahaetulla prasina. NCBI lineage: Eukaryota > Metazoa > Chordata > Lepidosauria > Squamata > Colubridae > Ahaetulla > Ahaetulla prasina. The sequence continues at coordinate 29,863,654 of NC_080547.1, read as the reverse complement.
GGGGGTATCCACTGGGAGATTACTATACGTTTGTTTATATGAAAAAATATAGATGTTTCTGATGCAATTGCCTTGTTTGATGGAAACAATTTGATGGTGTGAGAACTGTTTGTGTATCATTTGTCCATAATATAAAGGAAACTGATAGATATTTAGATCAGGGTGGGTTCTATTTTTTTTTACTACCGGTTCTGTGGGCATGGCTTATTTTATGTGCGTAGCTTGATGGTCATGTGACTAGGTAGGCATGGCCAATTCAATGTCACTCACATCAAGGCATGCCTCATCTGGCCCCTCCCCTCTCAGCCATTCTTTGTCACACCCAGTCTCAACATACCTATAGTTCTGTGAAAATGTAGTTCACCTTTTTTCAACTTTATTATCTACATACTATAGATGCACTTTCATGGACCACTGAAAGGAGGAAATGGCTCACGTGCTTTCCCCAAGAGTGTGATAGGCAACAGGCTTTTAAGGGGCTGCCAGAAAGAAAGGTAGAATATAAGGGAAAACAGCTAGATGACAGATTAAATAGATGGAAAACCAAAACTTTGCGTGGACAGCACTTGAAAAACATGAAGGAAAATGTGATAACAACTTGATATGGGCATAACTTAAGACAGGAACCATCAAGAAAGAAACGGAAGGTTTAATACTGGCTGCTCATGAACAAGCACTACAAACTAATGCCGTGAAAGCGAAGATACAAAAATCCACTGACAATCCGAACTACCAACTTTGCAACAACAAAGTTGAAACTGTTTCACACTTAATATGTGAATGCAGCAAAATCATGCAAACTGATTACAAAGCTAGACACGATCAAGTTGCTAAATTAGTCCACTGTCACTATGTAAAAAAGATGACACACCTGTATCCGAAAAATCATGGGAGCACAAAGTGAAAAAAGTTACTGAAAATGAGACAGTGAAGATCTTGTAAAACTTTCAAATACAGATGGATCATTATTTGGAACACATGCCAGATATCACAGTTGTTGAGGGCCGAAGTGTACAGTTTATTGATATCATTGTACCAGGAGACGCCAGAGTCGAAGAAAAAGAACTGGAAAAAATCATGAAATATCACAATCTGGCTATCAAAACTACATGCCTATGGATGAAACATGTAACAGTGATACCCATTGTCATCGGGGCACTTGGTACCATGTCCAAGAATTTTACAAAACACATCAAGAAATTGCAGCTTCCCGCAATAACACCAACAGAACTGCAATAAACTATGCTACTCGGAACATCATATATTTTAAGAAGATACTTGGTTGATACCTAGGACACTGGCAGCAACCCATATCAACCATTAGCACCAGTCAATGGTATTTGTGACACATTTTAAATGATCAGTTTACTAAGTTTCATATTTAATGAATAAAGTATATAATGATGATGATGATGATAATGATGATGGGATTTTAAAATCCTTGCATCTAAAAAGTGACCACTCTTAATTATTAGGGAGCAGGTATACCAACCAAAAATTTATTTCAGAGCCATATTTGATTTAGAAAAAAGATGTTTGCCTTGAACCAGTGTTTCTCAATCTTGGCTACTTGAAGATGTCTGGACTTCAAGTCTCAGAATTCCCCAGTCAGTCCTGCTGGCTGGGGAAATCTGGGAGTTGAAGTCCATATGTCTTCAAGTAACTAAGGTTGAGAAACACTGCCTTGGACCATTCTGAAGGCTGCCCAAAATGACTTGGGGGTATCCACTGGGAGATTACTATATGATTGTTTATATGAAAAAATATAGATGTTTCTGATGCAATTGCCTTGTTTGATGGAAACAATTTGATGGTGTGAGAACTGTTTGTGTATCATTTGTCCATAATATAAAGGAAACTGATAGATATTTAGATCAGGGTGGGTTCTATTTTTTTTTACTACCGGTTCTGTGGGCATGGCTTATTTTATGTGCGTAGCTTGATGGTCATGTGACTGGGTAGGCATGGCCAATTCAATGTCACTCACATCAAGGCATGCCTCATCTGGCCCCTCCCCTCTCAGCCATTCTTTGTCACACCCAGTCTCAACATACCTATAGTTCTGTGAAAATGTTGTTCACCTTTTTTCAACTTTATTATCTACATACTATAGATGCACTTTCATGGACCACTGAAAGGAGGAAATGGCTCACGTGCTTTCCCCAAGAGTGTGATAGGCAACAGGCTTTTAAGGGGCTGCCAGAAAGAAAGGGGGGCAATGTATTTTCCAAAGCACCAGAAGACAAACCAAGAAGCAATGGATGGAAACTGAACAAAGAGAGAAACAACCTAAAACTAAGGGGAAACTTCCTGACAGTGTGAACTAATATAGGTGCAGAAATATTTCAGTCATAATTTCACATATAAAATAGCCATTCGTATAATACAACCTGCATATTGTTCAGAACAGTAATTAGTATTATGTTGATGTTGATTATGATGTTTGACAGCAAGCCTAAAAATCAAAGATTACAAGAGTGCTTCTTTCTCTTTATGTATACAAAACATCACATACCAGGAATAGCATATTAAGATGGATTTATGCAGTGGTGGGTTTCAAAATTTTTTACTACTGGTTCTGTAGGTGTGGCTTGGTGGGTGTGGCGTGGGTGACAGGGGAGGATACTGCAAAATCCCCATTCCCTCCCCACTCCAGGCAGGGGAAGGTTACTTCAAAAATCCCCATTCCCTCCCCACCCCACTAACCTGCTCTGGGAAGGAATCAAACTCCCCCCTCTTCGTTTCCCAAATAAAATATTACTCATAAGAAAAGGCTCCCAGAAAAGCAAGAAAAAATCAAGCTGCTAAGAAGGAACCTGCCTGATATTTGTGCCACATTCCTACCAGCTGCAAAAAGGAAACTTTGTAAGACAAAAATAGCTACTGGTGCTTAGAGATAATATATAGTGGAAGCTGGAAGTTTGGCTCCATTTACAAGCAGGCAGAAAACTCATTCAAGACAGGATATTTCACAATGGAAATTGCCCAAACCTTTTTAGAAACACAAAGCCCATGTTGCACAAACCCCAAAACTTCAAAAACATAGAACCATATAAGAATCCCCCTCCTCTTTTCCAGTTTGTTGTTCAGCTGACCCAGAAACAAGCTGCTGAATGTCACTTCGCTTCTGCAAGTAAAACCCTCCTTCCAGCAGCTGCTTCTTGGCTTGTCAATTTAAAGCAATGGCGTCTTTTTTCTTCTTCTTCTTCTTCTTCTTCTTTGCCAAGTGATCTCCTGGCTGAGAAGCGAATCCTGATTTTTTCATTCTAGCTGATCAGTTGGGAGGCTTCTTGGTTTCTCAATTTAAAGTGACTGTGTCTTGGTTTTTTTCCCTCTTCTTTGTCAAGTGAGCCCTGATTTTTTCCTTCTAGCTGATCAGCTGGGAGTCGGGAGGCAGTGAATAGATTGCGGGTGGGGCCAGACAGAGGTGGTATTTACCAGTTCTCCGAACTACTCAAAATTTCCACTACCAATTTGCAAGAACTGGGGAGAACTGGTAGCACCCACCACTGATTTAGATCTTTAGAAGGCTCTAAATACCATATAGGCAAGGAACAATATGAAAATGTGAGTCCAGATTTAATTACAATTGGAAATGATCACAGACAAGATAAATAGCATCTGTTCCATATTTATTTTCCAGATATAATTCAGGAGAAAGGATTGAGATATTGTGGGTTGTGAGTCTGCTGTATACTTTCAGCCTTCCAATTAGAACCTACTAAGACTGTATCAAGTTGTGTGAGCTTTTAATAACCCAATTTAATCCAAATAATTGGCCCCAGGAGGGCAGAATTTTAGGTGGGTTTTTTCCTGAGAAAAAAAAGTCATGTTCCTCCCCCCAAAAAGGAAGTTGCCTAATTTTGGTGCTGTGACAACTTTTTGTGGAAATTCTGGCCAAATTACATCTTTCTACTTTTTTAGAACAGACAATATTGTAACCGTCTGGTCTGTAATGGAACAGCAACATATGAATCTAGTTTCTGGGAGGCAGACAGAAAATGATACGTTAATACAGTCAGTCAGATTACATCGTCCAGGATTAGAGCTTGCTTTGATGAGTGATTCTGACACGTAAAGCAAGAGCCAGATGGCTTCATTCTTATCCCATATGAGTTTTTTAAAATGAAATCCTTGAGTTAATTTATGGGGTTATCACTGTCTTCCTGTTAGATTTGAACCCAGGATGGCACCATTCAATTGGAACTGACTTGATTTCAACAAGTATCTGAGCAGACAGATCCCCTTTTTATTCCTTCTATTCTACATAGATTGATTTTTGTAATGCCAGGTGGCTAAAGTTGGGTATGTACTATAGTTATCCTTTTTGTTTGTTTGTTTTAACGTTGTGTCAATTTTTTTCTGTATTTTTCATATTCTTCACTTTGATAGAAAATAAATGGCCTTATATGATATTCTTGTTAAGCATGGATATGTGGAATTCTTGATGCACTGATGATGTTACCTAGTTTGGTAATGAAAATCTGCAAGAAAACTATAAGCTAGAAAAACAACAAGGATCCCACAGTTCAAGCCTGAGCTACAAATCTTCTCTTCTATTGATTGGCAAGCATGTATACATTCTTTTTTTTTATCAAAGTAGAAATAATCAAATTTTCTTTAATGAATTGTTGGTTTCTGATACTTCTGTTATGCAAACAGTATCTTTGTCTAAATGATATACATAATATTGTGCCATCTTCTTTTCCATGGTTTTCAGCCTTTGGAAATTCAGTCACTTTACTTAAATCTTAGGGGAAGACATGAGGATATAATGGGGAGAGGTGTGTAAGAGAAAAATACCACTACCAATATTGGCCAGATGAACCAATGATCTGAACCTCACCCCTTTCCCCCTTCCATTAAAGTTTAAATAAAATGTCCAATTTTGAGAGACTGCTGGACAAGACCCAGGAGTTTTCTTGGCAAGATTTCAGAAGTGGTTTTCCACTGCCTGCTTCCTAGAGCAGAGAGACAGTGAGTGGCCCAAGGTCACCCAGATGGCTTATATTGAGTGCAAGGAGCCATATCTGCACATTTAGGACTCCAGCTAATTACATTATTGCATTCTGCCCATAATTTAGGAATATCCTCAGACTGCTTGCTTTCTCTTGGGAACAAATAGATGACTCCTATGGAGCTCAGGAAGATCATCCCTATGTCTCTTGCAGCTGCACAATGACTCAAGGCCACTTGATCCCTCCTCTTGCCTGGCTAGTAGTTTCCTAACAGTTTCCCTAAGGGGAAACTAGAATCCACAGTCTCCTGGTTTCTAGCCTGATGCCTTAACTATTATAAAACTGACTGTACTCTCACACTACAGATTTAATAAATAGTAACCATAGCGGTTACTTTTTCCTAATCCATTGGAAAGTTTGTGCTGGTACCTAAAAGCATTCATCTTGAAAAAGGTAAATGAGGACAAGGATTGATTGGGCACTGTACCTAAAAACAGATTCTCCTTGGTAAATAGGAACAGTTGGAAAGTTTGGCTTAAATACCCCTTCCTGATCTTCATATTTCGCACCTTGCTCATTTATCAGAACCTGCTTAAATAGACTAACTTGGGTTTCTGTCAACAGGTTTGCTGGAGCCATAAACATGGGAACACCCTTTTTTTTTTTTTGCAGAACAGGGTGAACCCTCCCCAAATCATGATGCTTCCCCATAAAGGGACAAGTGTTTGTGCTCTTACTGGCATTCCTACTCATGCTGAAATCTTTCTTTCATCACCACATATTAAGCTGAAAATGCTGCCTCTTTGGTTATGTACATAGCACATTCCAGGTCCTGTCACTAGCATGACTGATGTGTCAAGCTTCTCAGAAGCTCGGCAGCACCTGAGGGGGCATAGCAAAGCCAGCTTTTCAGCTAAGAGCACACACAGCTATTTTTTTAAACCACCAGGGAGCTTTCTCAGCCTCCTTTGGCCCCATCCTTCTCTGCCCCCAAACCTGAAAGAACACTTCTTTCAGTAATGGGTTTTTTCCACCTGGTTGACTTGATGAAAGGTTTATGAGTTGACATTATGTGTAAGCAGAACAAAGCAAAAGGGAAGATGAGTGGATGTGCTGGGTGCCAGAGGGTGCCGGATGCAGCTGCTGAGAACTTTATTGCAAACTAGAACACCAGGGCCATAAATCCATTGGAAGCTTGTTGCTGACCAGACAGAGATGCAGCTGTATCTTCCATGAAACTGGGAAGCTGAACTGTGTAAGATATTTGTAGCAGTTATGTGCAGCAAAGGCATCACTAATTTCCCACTGAGATTCAACAAAAAGATGGAGCACTCCATCTGAAGACGGTTATAATTTAGCTGAGAACCACTTTGGTTTAGCGGTGAAGGCATCAGACTAGAAACCAGGAAACCTAGTCCTAGCCTTCAGCACAAAGCCAGCTGGGTGATCTTGGTCCAATCACTTTCTTTCCACCTTAGGAAGGAAGCAATGGCAAACTACTTCTGGAAAATCTTGCAAGAAAACTGCAAGGACTGTCCAGGCAGTTACCAAGAAGCAGATATGAATGATTGGGATAAATAATAAAACCAATTTAGTTACAATGGCCAGAACATTATTATGGATAGACCAGAAGTTTGGAGCTTTGGTACTTCTCAGTGGCAGTGTCAACATTGCAGAATAGTTTTTCCATGGAGACCAGGACAGCAATTCTTCATTAGTCTTTTAAGATATCTTTAAAAGTTGAATTATTTCAGAGGGTTTCATCATGATGTGGATGCTACTATCTTTATTTCTAGTTAATTTATTGGTATTTTATGTTGTATATTGCATGGCTTTTATTTTTATTGTGTTTGGGATTGTTTTATTCCTACCACAGATGTTTTAAAGGTAAAAGTTTCCCCTGCCCAGTCACTTCTGACTCTAAGGCATGGTGCTTATCTCCAATTCTTGGCTGAGGAAACCAGCATTGTCTAAAGATATTTTCCATGTTCATGTAGCACACGGAACCAGTAGTGGGTTTCAAATTTTTTTACTACCGGTTCTGTGGTCATGGCTTGTTTGATGGGTGTGGCTTGGTGGTCATGTGACTGGGTGGGTGTGGCCAACTTGACGTCACCCACATCAAGGATTAGGGTTAGGGTGCCTGGCCTTTCCTCTCCTCAACGGCCTCAACGAGATACAATTTCCTTGTCTATTTGTTTACTACTACTGAACATCCAAAATATACTATTTAATCCTATGTATATATGCCGTATGTGTACATACATATTACATAGTATAGAGTGTGTATAGGCACACAAAAAGATACATTATCTACTATATATACTGTATGTGTATGTACACACACACACACACACACAGCTCTTCTAAAACTATACACATTCAACCACACTACATTTTGAAAAACACACCCAGAGTCCACTTTCTGCCACCCATTTATCTATAACTTCTGTACATTTAGAACATTACACACACCTTCAGATGTTCTTCCCTAGCTTGCACATGAGAGGTCATGGATTGACTAAAATGTAGCAAAACTCACTTAACAATGCTCTTGCTTAGCAACCAAAATTTTGGGCTCAATTCTGGTCATAAGTCAAGGATGGTCTCTGCCTTCCTCTGCATGGCAGCCTTGTCCTAGTAAACTCCTCCTTTCTGGCAATTTTCCTCTCTGCTAGAGGCACTAGAATAGAATAGAATAGAATAGAATAGAATAGAATAGAATAGAATAGAATAGAATAGAATTTTTATTGGCCAAGTGTAGAGCATACAAATCATTTGCCAGACCTATTCTTGAATACAGCTCATCCGTCTGGAACCCATACCACATCTCTGACATAAATACAATAGAACGAGTCCAGAAATATTTCACTAGAAGAGTTCTTCACTCCTCCGAAAACAACAAAATACCTTATACCAACAGACTTGAAATCCTGGGATTAGAAAACTTACAACTCCGTCGACTTCGACATGACCTGTGTTTAACACACAAAATCATCTATTGCAATATCCTTCCTATAAAAGACTACTTCAGCTTCAATCGCAATATTACAAGAGCAAAAAATAGATTCAAGCTAAATGTCAACCGCTTCAAACTTGATTGCAGAAAATATGACTTCTGTAACAGTTTTTAATGCTTGGAACTCATTACCTGACTCCATAGTCTCTACTCAAAATCCCAAAATCTTCAACCAAAAACTGTCTACTATTGACCTCACCCCATTCCTAAGAGGACTATAAGGGGCGCGCATAAGAGCACAATAGTGCCTACCATTCCTGTCCTATTGTTCCCTTCATTATATCAAATTAATATAGTTGATGCATATTTTTTACTTATATATTTTCTTCAAGACATGTTGTTTTATCTATGACAATTGTTTGTGTATACTGTTGTGACAAAAGAAATAAAAAAAAAGTGTGATTGGGCACACAAGGAATTTGTCTTGATGCATATGCTCTCAGTGTACATAAAAGAAAAAAATACCTTCATCAACGTACAACATTTACAACACAAATGATGGTCATAGGGTACAATTTAACACTTAATGATACACACTTAACATAGGGTACAAATAAGCAATCAGGAACAATCAATATCAATATAAATCACAAGGATTACCAGCAACAAAGTTATAATCATACAGTCATAAGTGGAAAGAGATGGGTGATGGGAATGATGAGAACATTAATAGTAGTGCAGATTTAGTAAATAGTTTGACAGTGTTGAGGGAATTATTTGTTTAGCAGAGTGATGGCCTTTGGGAAAAAACTGTTCTTGTGTCTAGTTGTTCTGGTGTGCAGTGCTCTATAGCTCTATAGCACTGCATACTGCAGATAAATACACCAGATAAATAATCCATAAGGTTTCCTGCTGGAGCAGGAGGTTGGACTGGATGGCTTCCAAGGTTCCTTCCAGCCCTAGATTGCTGTCCTGTTTCAAAGCATCTTCTGAAGCCATGTCTTTGTGGTTCTTCCTTCCTCTTCTTTCTTTCTTTCTTTCTTTCTTTCTTTCTTTCTTTCTTTCTTTCTTTCTTTCTTTCTTTCTTTCTTTCTTTCTTTCTTTCTTTCTTTCTTGTCTCTATCTCCCTTCCTTCTTTCTCTTTCTCTCTTTCTTTCTCTCTTTCTCTCTCTCTCTCCCTCCTTCCCTTCCCTTCCTCCTGAAACCCCAGCAAAACCCACCACTTTGCTCCTAAAGTGGTCTAGAGCAGGGGTCTCTAACCTTGGCAACTTTAAGACTTGTGGATTTCAACTCCCAGAGTTCCTCAGCCAGCAAAGCTTGAAGTCCACAAGTCTTAAAGTCTTCAAGTTTGGAGACCCCTTGCTTAGGGGAACAATCCATGTCACTAAAAAACCCCCAAAAAACAATTCACGTCACATCTGTTTTAGGGGAGGAGATTCAATTCATTGCCCAGTTAAAGACTGAAATGAAATGCTCCAGGCTGACAGCATTGCTTCCAATGACATTCAGTTCCAGATCAGATCAGGCTTTTTTTTTTTTTTTTGCATGAAGGAGGAACATGGAGCAAACAAAAAAAAAAAGAGCCTCCAGCCTCCCACAGATGCTGAAGCAGCCATCTCTAGTGCTCGATGCCTCTTATTTTTGTTGGACCACTACCTCTTTGGGGCAAGGGTTGCTTTTTACAGCGTGGTGAGGAACAGCAGACAGCAGCCATCACCTTGGCTGCTGTTGCTACTGCTGCCCTTACCCTGCAGAGATCCAGCAAAGCCTTGCCAAAATGCCACATTTGCTCTGGGATGCTTTCTCTTTCCCGTCCCCAGATCTGTGCTAAGCGGCGGCTCATTTCCACCCCGGCCTGCTGCACCAGAGTCACCAGAAGCAAATTAAAGGTAGCCCACTTCTCTCTCCCCCACCCCATCCTTCCAACCCTGCTTTCCTTTTATCTTTCTTTCTGCTTCCCACCCCAAACCTCAGGAGGTGGCTGCTCACAGCCTGTGGAGGAAAAGGCAAAGCTCTTGAGATGGTGGCAGGAGGGGGAAAAGAAAAAAAAATGGCTTGGCCTCTGAAGTCTCTCAAGGGAAACGTCCGTGTGTGTGTGTGTGTGTGTGTGTGTGTGTGTGTGTGTGTGTGTGTGTGGTGGCACTGTGAGTCAAGCCAGGCAAAGAGAGCCCAGTGGGTAACCACGCCGACTGCGAAGCAATTGGCCCATTCTACTGCCACTGCCTCTGCCTCTGCCTCTTCCTTCTCTCTGCTAACAGAAGTCAGAGAGGAAAAGGCAGTTGCTTCACTGGGTGTTTCTATGTGTTTCCATCCCAAGTCAGCTGCAGTCGCCACTTCCCATTTGCCACAAGCATCACCTTCCCAACAGCTCCAGGTGGCAGCAGGTAGGGGTGGTGGCCATCGGGCCCCTGGGAAAGCATAGGTTTTCCAGATGGCACTTACAGGAGTCCGACTAAAGAGCACTGCTCTGAAAGACTTTCTCTCTCAGGCAAGAGCAGCAGGGGACAGAAACAGCATCCGCTGACCTGGAGGGCACATGGAGCCCTCCACCTGTTCTCCGGTGATTTGTTTTATTTATTTATTTATTTATTTATTTATTTATTTATTTATTTATTTATAATTACATTTCTATACCGCACCATCTCCTGAAGGACTCAGGGCGGTTTACAGCCAAAATTAAAATACCCACACCAATACAATATAAATCTAATAAATAACAATATTTAAAAACAATTAAAAACAAATATTTACTGGCCAAATCACTAAAACGGTCAAAGACTGATTAAAACCCATAAAAATTTCGCTAAAATATATCTTAGGCTAGTCCTGCTCGGTGAAATAATAAGGTCTTCAGTTCACGTTTGAAGGCCCGGAGGTCGGGGAGTTGGCGTAATCCCGGAGGAAGCTCGTTCCATAGGGCTGGGGCCGCCACAGAGAAGGCCCTCCCCCTGGGGGCCGCCAACCTACATTGTTTGGTCGACGGCACCCTGAGGAGACCCGCTCTGTGGGAGCGCACAAGTCATTGGGAGGCAATCGGTGGCAGAAGGCGGTCTCACAAATACCCCGGTCCTAAGCCATGGAGCGCTTTAAAGGTGGTAACCAGCACCTTGAATTGCACCCGGAAGGCTACCGGCAGCCAGTGCAGGCCGCGCAGGATGGGTGTTATATGGGAGCAACACAGTGCCCCCTCTATCCCCCACTCTCTTTCTGGGAGAGAGAGAAAGTTTTTCACAGCATTGCTTTGGGTCTTGGTAAGTCCAGAAAGTGCTGTGCCAGAGAGAAACAGGATTCAACCTGTTTCTCTCTGCCTGGCTTTCTTACAGGAGTTCGACTAAAGCGCAGTGCTCCAAAAGACTTTCTCTCCCAAGTTGTCAGCCCCAACATGCGACCACGTGTCAGGGCAGCCATTCTGGTGGGTGCGGAGGTTCTGGCAAAGCGGTGTATCCCATGGCACCCTGGCTCCTCAGCTTACCTCCTGGCCACCAAGCAACGTGACGATCGCTCTTTGCCTGCCTCTTCATTTTCTCCCGGCCTGGCATCAAGCTTTCTGAATGGACTGGACAGTGAGTACAGCTGGGAGCTGCTGACTGAGCAGCTGTTGGGGGAGGCTGAGAGGCTGACAGACTGAGGGTCATGGAGAGGCTGTAATGATGGCTAATCCTCCAGATGGGAGGATTAGCCATCGAGGGAGCTGGGACCGTGCAGGAGTAATGCCTAATTGCAGTATCTAAGGGAACAATGATTAATGAGTGGGGAGGAGCCAGGTTAAGGGTCACCTGAGTGATAAAGCTTTATAAGGTGGTGGGGGGCACAAAGCATTAGCTCCAACAAAATCTTCCTCTATTGATTTATGGATGTTAGTTCATGCTGGTAAAGGATTCAAACCATCGTTTGGGTGTGTGGAGTTTTCTTTATACACCAGAATCTGACAGTTTGTTGGAGCTCACAACAACTACCATGGCTGAAGGTATGGTGCCAAGGTTGGAGACTGCAGACTTGGAGGAATCTGTGGCAGCCACAGAGGTTTCTGTGCTGGAGGCTGTGGAGCCAGCAGAGGGAGTTCCCCCAGTAGTAAGACCAAAGGAATGCCCAGTCTCGGGGCAAGAAACATTGAAAGACCTGGAGGGTTTGGAATCTGGGCAATATGGAACATATGATTGGTGGCTGAGGGCCACCAATAATAACAGCAACAGTCTGCTGGTCAGCAGCTCACCCCTTCCAGGGTCCCTTTCTCTCAATGGAGGGAGAGGAGGATCTCGGATGATGACTGGGGTTTAGGGGTATAGGCCAGACCAGGGACTGGCAGACATCCACAACAGTGGCTCATCCTCCACAGAAACGACACCCTCTTCTAGGTGCTGTGCCTAGCTGTCTCTGGGACCCCAGGGAGGGGCAAGGATATGTGAGGCAAAGCCCCATGGGAGTGCAGGACCATAGGCCCCGGACAGATACAGGCAAGCCGAGTGTCGTATGCCTTGTGGGAGGACATGGAGGACCCTCAGGACTATGGGGGCTCAGGCCCAATGGTACATACAGCTGCAGGCCCAATGGCACATATGGCCCAAGGCCATCCTGCAGTGGGGCATTGGGATCCAGCAGCAATTAGCTCAGCATTCAACAGGAGTGAGGAAAAGGTGGCCCTTTTTATAGGGCAAGTACTAAACCACATGGATAGGTTTGGCCACCTCTATAACTTCCAGTGGGACAGAGTAATGGCTGTTACGGCAGTGAGGGAAGGGGAGGCTGCTGATTGGGTGGCTGACCTATATGGAGAGCACACCGAGGAGTTAGGTGACCACCAGGAGACTGTCAGGGGTGCTGAGCCCCAGCATCTACCTAAACCTGGGGTGATGTGAAGACTCAGTGAAGATGGAGGAGAAAGAAGAGGGGGCTGTGGGGATGGATATTCAAGGATTTATCGACACCCTGTTTTCGCTTTCTGAAGAAATGGTGTGAGCCATTGAGGCTGCAGAGGAGGCCCAAAAACTACGCGCTGGGCCCAAGGAGTCGGATTCCTGGAAAAGTTGCCAGTCTGATCTAACTCCAAAAAGGGGACCAGAGGAAAGACCGCCTGGATATCTTGCCATTCCCAGCCCAGCAAAGTTGCCCCATGAGCCAGAGTGGAGAAGGGGGACAGCTTTGGAATCTGGACATTCCTGGGATTGGAACCTGTTGCCCCCATCACGAAGCCAATCATTAACTGGGCTCCCTGAGTGTTTTGAACTGATGGAAGTGGGAAGTTACACACACCCCTCCCAACCTTCTCAAGTGAGATGGAACTTAGCGAAACTTACATTCACCTTCCCTCATCCAGGACTGGCCAGGGGAATTAGCGGGGCACAGGCACCTCTCTACCCAGAGAGAGGCAAAACAAGGATTGGCTCCCCCACACAGCAGGGCCATCCTGCAGCTAGGAGACGCAACTGACATGGGGAATGCAAAATCCCCCTGCTGCCCCCCCCTCGCCTGCCTGCCTTTGTGCTACCTCCTATTGAATGTATCACCCCCACCCCCCAGGCTGGGGATTCTATCTATCCAGTGGCAGTGGTATCCAGTATCATCTGCTCCAATTTACCACGGATCCCCATGGCCCCAATATGGCCCAACAATCCCAGCACTGCAGGGGGGCCCAATCCAGCAGCCGGCTGGAGTTCCCCCTCCCTCTGTAACCCAACAAGCAGCTCAGCTGCCGGTCCCTCTCCCTCAGCAGGCAGCCGCCCAGCAACCAGCGGCAGCTCCATCACAGGTTCCAGCTCAACCACCCATCAAGGGCCCAATCCACCCATCACGGGGCCCAATCCACTCGTGAGGCCGACACCATCCTGCTTCAGAGCAACATTTGATGGCACGCCTGCCAAACTGGCTTACTTCCTCAGCAGGGTCTGGGCTCATATAGATCAGTATGGAGACCAATACAAATCAGATCAGGACTTGGTATCAGTGATTTCTGATGGGATGAATGAAGGGGAGGCTTCTGAATGGATATCTCAGCTGCATAATGAGGGCACTGCAGAACCACTTGGTCTAAAACTTGGCAACTCCAGATCTCAACCAGCAAATGCTCAGTCTTACATATTGGAAAAAAGAACCCAAACACTAAGTACATACTTGATGGACATTACCTTACAGATGACCCCCACCCCATTAAAGACCTTGGAGTTTTCATGTCAAATGATCTGTCAAAGCCCACTGTAATTACATAGCAAAAAAGGCCCTAAGAGTTGTAAACCTAATCCTGCGTAGCTTCTTTTCCAAAAACACTACACTACTAACCAGAGCATATAAAACATTTGCTAGACCAATTCTAGAATACAGCTCGCCTGTTTGGAACCCTCACCACATCTCTGACATCAATACAATTGAGCGAGTCCAGAAATATTTTACAAGAAGAGTTCTCCATTCCTCTAACAACAAAATACCTTATCCCACCAGATTTGAAATCCTAGGCCTAGAAAACTTGGAACTCCGTCGCCTTCGACAAGACCTAAGTTTAACTCATAGAATCATCTATTGTAATGTCCTTCCTGTTAAAGACTACTTCAGCGTTAATTGCAACAACACAAGAGCAACCAACAGATTTAAACTTAATGTTAACCGCTTTAATCTAGATTGCAGAAAATATGACTTCTGTAACAGAATCATCAGTGCTTGGAATACTTTACCTGACTCTGTGGTCTCTTCCCATAATCCTAAAAGCTTCAACCAAAAACTTTCTACTATTGACCTCACTCCATTCCTAAGAGGACCATAAGGGGTGTGCATAAGAGCACAAGAGTGCCTACCGTTCCTGTCCTATTGTTTTTTGTTTTGTTTTTGTTTTTCTTTTTTTCTTTTCTTTTCTTCTTCCTATATATACATTGATGCTTATACCTCCTAATATTTACTCATATATATGTTTATATACTATATAATCCTTTTTATATGATGTTGTGACAAAAATAAATAAATAAATAAAAATAAATGCTGATGGATTTGTTGCACAGTTCCGGGCCAGATTTGAAGACCCAGACTGAATCAATGAAAGTGAAGCCACAATAAAGATGATGAAGCAAGGTAATCAACCCATAAAAGACTTTGTATGGGACTTTAGATGGGTCACAGGGAACCTGGGGCATAGGCTGGACCGCATACTCCTACACTATTTTAAAGAGGCCATTGATCAAGGAGTCAGAACAGCCTGTGGGGTCCAGGGGTGCCTGAGCAATTGAATGACTGGTACACCATGTCCATAGCTCTGGACAGAGAAATCCACCCCCACTGCAAAATCCCAGCAGAAATGCCTCCTCGGAGAGCTTTAGATAGATGGCCCCTTCCAAAGCCTGCTGAAGTCTCCCCCCCCCCTCAACTGGCAGGGGTGATTAAATGCTATTGGTGTGGGCAAATGGGACACCGAGCTTCTGCGTGCCTGGCCCCTGCCCCATTTCCACAACAACATCCAGCCACAGCTGCCCGAGGCAGAAGGGCTCCAAGGAAGGCCCCAGACACCAGTCGATTTGCCAGACAAGCTGTAGAGGTTCCCCTCCCCACTGAAGAGAGCGAGGAACCTCTGGCCAAAGAAGACCCTCCTAGTGAGACTAGCAGAGAAGACAACCCGATGGAGTGTGCACCCATCCCCCTTTTCAATTAAAGTGAGACTGGTGGTTCCAGAGACAGGGGAGCAAGGAGAACTACCAGCAATAATACATACAGGCTGCACGAGATTTTTAATTGGACTTCCAATTGTTGAACAATTGGGGATCAAAACAAGAGCCTTAAAGTGCCCAATTAAATTTCACCAGGTGGATGGGACATTAATTGGGAGAGTCCCAGCCACCCAAGTTACAGAACTGATTAGATTAGAAATTGGAAGACATCATGAACACATACAATTTATAGTAGCCCCAAAGATGTCAGAATCTGTCATACTGGGCCTGGCTTGGCTGGACAAATGGACCCCCACCATTAAATGGGAAGATGGATCATAATGAGTGTTGGCCCACTGCTCCTCCTCCCAAGGAACGGCCAACTCATAAAAGCCAGCTGCCAGAAACAGCAGCCACTGGGTCAGACAGGCCACCAGACAAACCCCAAATTCCTAAGGCATATACAGACTTGGCTGAAGTGTTTAGTGAAGAGGAATGTAACATCCTCCCCCCTCATCAGCCCATGCATTGTGCCATCGAATTAGAACCGGGAGCCAAGTTACCAAAACCCAGGATGTACTCCCTGATGCCTGCTGAAATGACTGAGCTGAGGAAGTACATTGACACCAACCTAGCCAGAGGCTTCATCGAACCTGCGAAATCCAGGGTGGCCGTCCCCATATTTTTTAAAGAGAAAAAAGATGGGGCTTCAGATTATGTGTGGACTTTAGAGGCATCAGCTGCAGTTGCATACAAAATACCTACCCCCTACCACTAATGAAAGACTTGCTGAACCACTTGTCAAAAGGCAAGATTTTCACCAAGTTAGACCTAAGGGAAGCTGACTAACAAGTTCACATAAAGGAGGGAGACGAATGGAAGACTGCTTTTAACTGCCCCCTGGGCAGTTTCCAATTCTGGGTTATGCCTTTTGGACTTCAAGGGGCCCTTTCAAGTCTTCATGCAACTGATCAATGAAGTTCTGCATGAGGACCTATATTCAGTGAAAATATGGAAGAGCATGTCAAATTAGTCAGGCAAGTGCTGAAAAAACTCCTAGTGGCCAAACTTTATGCAAAGCTGTTGAAATAAGAGTTCCATAAGCAGTCCTTGGACTACCTGGGCTACAGAGTGTCAATCAAGGAATCGAAATGGACCCGGGGAAGGTGAAGGAGGTGCCAGACTGGCAACCCCCATGAACACGTAAGCAACTTCAAAGCTTCTTAGGGTTTGCAAATTTTTACAGGGAATTCATCCCTTCCTTCACAGAGGTTGCTCCCTTCTTGATAGAATTACTAAAAACCAGTTTGTCTCCCACCAAGCCAAACCTAACTAACTCCTAGCTTGGACAATGGACTGCCAAAAAACCTTTGAGCAATTAAAACACCTATTCTCAGAGGAGCCAATCCTCTGGCACCCTGACCCAAATAAACCATTTGTAGTCCAGGCTTATGCTAGTGATGTGGCAATGGCGGCTATTCTAATGCAAAGGAACACCCAAAACAAATTAATGCAGTATGCTTACATATCAAAAAAATTAACGGACACGGAGCACAGATGGGCGGTATGGGAGAAGAAGGCTTTTGTGGTGCGATGGGCTCTCCTATCCTGGATACACTTTCTAGAGGGGGATAAGGAGCCTTTTGAAGTGTGGACTCACCACAAAAATCTCGAGGCACTGAAGACCTCTCGGAAGCTTTCCCCCAAGCAGGTTTGCTGGGCTCAGTATTTCAAATGCTTTAACTTCAACCTGAAATACATTCCGGGAGGTGGGGACCTATTAGCTGATGCCCTATCCAGGAAACCTCAGTTTGACAGCCGACGGGAAGAGGTAGTTCATGCCATGATCTCTGAAACCCAACCAGCGGCCCAAGCTCACACTAGAGCACAAACACGCCATGGTTCCGACCTCCCCGAAGACAAGTTGACAGCAGAGCTAAAAGTGATGCTCTCAACCAATGCCTGGTTCTAGGAGAACCAGATGGACCTAAGCCTAAGAGAGGGATTGGCTTGGAAAGGGAGTAATATTTATGTGCCCAGCAGCATGTGATTCAGCGTGCTACATGAGTCATGATTCTCGACTAGGGGGACATTTTGGATTTTTAAAAGCCCTCCATTTGACTAGAAGACAATTCTGGTGGCCAAGGATAAAGCCCAATGTAGAGGAATATGTTAAAAGCTGCACCACCTGTGCCACCCTGAAGTCCAGATCAGGGAAGCCCCATGGGCTACTCCAGACTGTGGCTGACCCACAAAGCCCTGGGAGGAGATTGTAGTGGACTTCATAGTCGAATTCCCTGACAGTGGAGGGAACAAGGTGATTTGGACTGTAATTGGTTTATTTGCCAAACATGCACACTTCACTGCCTGCAATGGACTAACCTCGGCCAAGAAGCTGGCAAAACTTTTTGTGAAGCATATCTACAGACTAAATGGGGTTCCAAGGAGGATAATATCAGATCATGGGGTCCAGTTTATTGCTAAATTCTGGAAGGAGTTCCTGAGGTCCATTGGGTCATCCCAGGGGCTTAGCTCAGCTTTCCACCCATCGACTAACGGAGCCGTTGAAAAATTGAACACCAAGGTAGAACAATACATTAGATGTTATGTAAATTATCAACAAGAAAACTGGGCAGAATTGTTACCGTTTGCAGAACTGGCTTATAATAATGTAGTACACAGTAGTACTTTTCAAATAACTACAGGCATGGATTTTGTGCTGATGCCTGAGTTGCCTAGAGAGCCACCCACTTCCATGTCCCTGACAGAATGGATGACCTCATTAAAAAAGAGTTGGAAGAATACTAAGAAAGCTTTGGCTGAGTCGGGGGAGAAATATAAGGTCCAGACCGACAAACACCTGTCTCTCCAACCACCTTTCCGAATAGGAGATAAAGTGTAATACCTAAGATTGAGGTTACCTAGCAAGAAGTTTGGACCCAAATTCATAGGTCCCTTCCCTATAGTGAAAATGATTAACCCAGTGACTGTCCAACTTAGCCTCCCTCGAATATTAGGGAACGTGCACCCAGTGTTTCACAGTAGCTTATTGAAACCAGCAAGAGGAACTAACTTAATGCTCCCCCCCTCCTTTGATAGTACAAGGGGAGATTCATTATGAAATTAAGAAGATCCTTGACTATACAGGGGTTGTTTACAGTATTTGGTACACTGGAAAGGGTACCCGTTGTCTGAAGCTATGTGGGTGAAAAGTTGGGATGTGAATGCTAACACTCTAGTAAAGCAATTTCATGATAAATTCCCTGAGAAACCAAAGGGTCCTCCTGGCAGGGGGAGAGGGGGTTAAGAGGTTATATACAAGGCATTAACCCCATCTTTTGTGTTTTGTCTGTTTTATTTTCCAGGGTGTGTTTTCTTCTGCAGGGGGGAGGGAGACACACCTGGCAGCTTTGGAAGCCATACTAGGCCAGAAGCTTCCATGTTGCCACTTTCTCATGCGTGGGAAAGTAGGAGGAGGGGGATTTAGTAGAGGGGTTGTCTTTAGAAATAATAACATTCTTCCTGTCAGTCAAGGTCAGGCCGAGCCTGCATCTGGAGAAGGAGTGGTCGGAGTGCTGTCTCGAGATGGGATGGTTGGTGATTGGAGCATGTGATCGACTATGGCATCAGGGGATGGTTTTGGGGGAGGGTTGATTTACTGAGGGAAAACCCAGAACTCTCAGATTCGGGTTTTCCCGGATGTGCCAGTTTATTTATTTATTATTTATTTATTTTATTTATTTTATTCAAAAAGTTTTACAAAATTTATTTATTTATTATATTTGTATACCGCCCATCTCCCGAAGGACTCAGGGCGGTTCACAGCCAATAAAACAACAGAAAATATATAATACATATAAAACAGCAAAAAAGAATAGAAAATTAATTCAATTGATGGCCTAAAATGTTTAAATACAAATTTAAAACCCCGTTTAAAACCCCTGATTTAAAACCCCAATTTAAAACTACGTTCACGCTAGTCCTGCTCTTTGAAACAGCAACGTCTTCAGCTCGCGGGAAGGAGGTCGGGGAGTTGACGAAGCCCCAGAGGGAGCTTGTTCCAGAAGGTAGGAGCACTCACAGAGAAGGCCCTCCCCCTGGAGGTTGCCAGCTGACATTGTTTAGCTGAAACATTTAAACATTTTAAACATTTTAGTTTACCTATCCTAGTAAATAGAACTTTGAAAGATGCTTGCTTCAGAGTTTTTACTTGGAGTGGGTTTTTTTTTTCTGGAACGCTGACATTTTGTTTAGTCCCCACAGTAGAATTTTCTCCAGGATGGCTGTTAAAGCAGACTTTACTTAATGTTGGATGTGCTCCATTCAAAACTCAAGAAAGAAAAACCCCAACTCCATGTCTGCAGAGAAAGGTACTTTTACTGAGTATGAACTAAATGCAACGAAAGGAAAGCAAAGTCTGAGGCAATAGGCGCAAAAATTACATATTGAAAGCATCCCCAAATCCCTCCCCCCTAAGGACCTAAGTTGAATGTCCAATCCATATCTCCCCAAGGTGTCATGTGGGGTGCTTCTTCAGATGGTCCCATCTATCTGGTATGGTGGAACGGTTGACCTTGGCTGCTATCATCACTCCCTGCAGGTGCTATGAAAACAAAATTTTCCTCCCTTTCATGGGACATCTCCACCAGCTCACTTTCCCCCTCCCAAATCCCTAAAATACCTTCCCCCTCCCATTACTATGGCAGCCGAAAGCAAGCAAGCTTCATAAAGGCTGACATTTACAAACCCAACTTTGTAAAAATCCCCCCCTTCTCCAAATGGGCCAGCATGTCTTTCATGAGGGGAAGGGGGTACATAGTTTCCATGCAAATGGTATTCAGACACCTATCATCTACACAGAGAAGCAAAGACCCATCCTTTTTTTTCTCTAAATAGGACTAGGGCAGCCATCTGGGGTCTGGCTGGTTGGATAAACCTGAAGCTAGATTTTTAATTGATGAATGTGTGGAGCTCATCTAGTTCCCTGGGAGTTATTAAGTAGAGCTTCGATTTTGGTGACTTGGCCCCTGGAACAATTTCAATGGCACAGTCTGTCGACTGATGGGGAGGGAGTTTGTCCAAACCCTTTTTGCTGAAGACATCCCTCAGGTCCCAGTACTCCCTAAGGGATGGAGGGCAGCCATCTGGGGCTTGTGCCTCTCACACCAGTAGGGATCTCTCTTGTACTGTGCCTCTCACGTCCCTTAAACATTCTTGGTTATGCTGGGGCTTGCCTTCTGGTGAGAATTTTAATAGTCCCTTTCTCCAATTTATCCACCATTCCACCATTTCAACCAGGCTAGTCCCAGGACAAGGGGCCTTTCCATCCCCAGGGTGACTATGAAGCTTAAGGTCTCTGAATGGGTGCCCATCTGAATCCCTAGGGGTTTGGTGGTGAATGTGGCAGGAATGCCTCCCACAACTGAGCCATTCCACTGGCAATTGGAGTTTTTAGCCTCTGCACCCAAATCCCCAGTTTTCCACCAGAGCTGGACTCACCAGACACCTGGTACACCCTGAGTCTAGAAGGGCTCTTAAAGAAGCTACCCCCATGTACATCGATAGCCAATAAAATGCCACAAAGGTGCTTTGGAAACTCCAAGGCGAGATGGTGAGACGTCATCCTCGGAATACTGCAACCTTAAATACCAGGCTGGAACCGGTTGAGAGGGACCCTGTCCAGATGGCTGATTCTACCCCCTCAAACTCCCAAACAGTTACCGCAAAAGCTAAAGCATGCAAAACATTCAATCCAATTGAATTCAAAACATTCAACCCAATTGAATTCAATTGTGAAGGATGGAAAGTGAAATTTATGAATTTAGATAATGTGGATGTAATGATTTTAATTGCTTACTCTTATATTGTGGATGAATACTATATTTGAGAGATTTTATTTGAAATGATATTTGATTGGTGGAGTAGTATTGGAAGATTGGATATTAAATCTTATGACAATTGAAGAAATATATAAGTGATGAAAATTTGAATTTGAGAAGCTGGATTGTAAACTAAGAAATGGACTTATGAAATTTGAAGGAATATACAAGTGGCTGAACAAAAATATTGAACTTTAGAAGATGGACTAATTTTTAAAATGGACTGTAAGAAGAACGGACATTAAATGTTATGGTAATTGAAGAAATATATAAGTGATAAAAATTTGAGTTCGAGAAGATGGACAGTAATTTGAGAAATGGACTTATGAAATTTGAAGGAATATACAAGTGGAAAAAAAATTGAATTTGAGAAGATGGATTAATTTTAAAATTGGACTGTAAGAAGAAGTAATATGTGAAGTTGGTATTGCTTCTCTTCTTTTCCTTTTTTTAATTATTCTTTCCTATCTTTTTATTTTTATTGTAAGGGGATCTAAAGTTTTAAATTTTTAAAGGTGGGAGGTTATGTATATTTTGTATACGTTAGTTTGTGATTGTTGGTCATAATACCCGGTATTTGCTCTGGGAAGTCTGGGGGGAAGGGGGGGAAATGATACATGGATTGATTATTAATGTACAGTAATTTTTGAAGATATGAAATTTAAAAAATTTAAATGATATTGGGGATGCTCGACTGCCATTTCAGGAAGAAAAGGAGAGAGGAGTAGAAGGAGGGAAGAAAGTAGGTAGGAATGAGTAGAGAAGGAGGAGGGGAATAAGAAGGTTAGATAGGGTGGAAGAAGGGAGGAGTGGAGAAGGGGGAGAGGAAGTAGTAAAGTGAAGGAGATGAGGATGGATGGGAAAGTAGTAGAGGGTAGAGAGGGTGGTTGTGAAGAAAGGAAGTGGCAATCGGGCAGGCCTGAATCAGTAATAAATAAAAATTAATGATTAATGATGGATAATAGTTTGTACATAAATATGATGTTGGAAAATGGAAATAAAAATGATTATTATCAAAACATTCAACCCATGAAGTCTCCTCCCCCACCTCAGAATGGCAGCATTCCGACAGGGACCTGACAGTATCACTAAAAGGTAATTCCATTGCAATTAAAGGAGAGGCCTCCTAGATCTTGCCAGTAGTTTAGTCTGCTTTTGTATTTGCTGCAGTGATTAAGAAGATGTCACTGAGAGTTTCACAAGAAAGAGATTATATAAATAACTTTATCCACTTCTTCCTGCCTTGCAAATAATCTTTGGAGAAATATTGCCTATTGTAAAAGAGAATAGGCCACCATCCTGACTAGCAAACATTGGCAGCTTATTTAACTTTCATGGGTCTATCCAAATCACTACATTTGCAGTGGTTCCCATTATAACATGCAATATACTGCTATTTAATTTATCCTAAAAGAATTTGCATTTTTATGAGTTATAGGTACATTTTTAATCTTGAATTTTTTAAAAAGCAAACTTTATGAGCAGGTTTTTTTTTCCTCCCAATTTTACCATTGAATTACATCCACAGATTTTGACTTACATTATTGTAAGCAGCATGCATCCTTGGTCAGTGATCTAATCAGAAAAGAGCCCTGATTTGATTATGTGTGTTTATAGAATGCATT
The DNA here is from genome assembly GCF_028640845.1 of Ahaetulla prasina. Classification (NCBI taxonomy): domain Eukaryota; kingdom Metazoa; phylum Chordata; class Lepidosauria; order Squamata; family Colubridae; genus Ahaetulla; species Ahaetulla prasina. Next base: position 29,840,611 of record NC_080547.1, on the reverse strand, counting down.
GTGTGGGGTGGGGGTTGAAAAAGAATTATAAGACTGGGTACAGGTGGGGAAAAACATAGCATAAATAAGGTATTATTTGCCCATAAAAAGTCCCTGTTGTTTTCAAGTAACACAGTATGTGAAAGTTACCTGCTCCATTTTCAGAATGGTATGCAGAATCTACCTTTCCTTCAGCAATCAGAGCACAGAGCACGGAGACACAGAAGTTATATTATGTCATTCCTCTGTCTACAGGTTTTTAAATGACTTCCACACATGCTTCCCTGAAGGAGGAGGAAATTCTTCATTTTTACAGTGTATAATCCTGTGTGGTATTTTTAATTACATTGACCACCAGGGGGCACCATTTGATCATTTTCATCCTTGCTTGCCATCATCAGATGTGGATAACTTTATGTAATTGTGTACCGTTCATAAAACAATTCCTGGTAAAGCTTTTGAATCCTGTAATACTTTGCCACCCATTCCTAATAAGGCATATGATGTGGTATAAACATGTTGGGCTTTTGAAAAGTAAACAACAAATATACACGAGACTCACAGACATCTTACAAATTTTCGGGAAAAACTAAAATTCCTATCAGCTTTGTTGTGGATTTTTTCTGAGGATAAACATACAAATTGGTAAAGATTTGTTCTGGACAATTTACAGAATAACAGAGTTGGACGAAACCTTGGAGGTCTGCTAATGCAACCCACTGCTCAAGCAGGAGAACCTCTACCATTTCAGACAAATCTCTTCTTAAAAACCTCCAGTGGTTGAACAGCCACAATTTCTGGAGGCAAGCTGTTCCACTGGTTAATTGTTTTCACTTTCAGGAAATTTCTCCTTAGTTCTAATTTGCTTCTCTCCTTGATTAATTTCTTATCTATTGCTTCTTGCCCTGACTTTCAACAAAGATCCATCACCATACAATTTCCAGCCAAATACAAGGAAGAAACGGCATTTATTTTTACTAAGTTTAACCACAGACCTAAAACTCTGAATAAATTCGTGTTTAATTCCCCTTTGCTGTGTCTCCTGGAATCTTGCTCACCCTGCTTTTGTTGATAAACCACGGTGTGCATCTATAGCACCAATGCATATAAGCTGTTCTTTTTTCCTTGATGAGCATGGCTCACAAAGGATCAAATTCATCTGAAAGGAATCATTAAAAGGGGAAGGGAGGAGAGAGAAAACTGGACAAGGCAGAAAAGTGTTTGTGCAGGAAGAAAATTTAAATCCCTGTTTTTTCTAAATCCTTCCCCAAGGTGTTATGATCGGTCCAAGAGCTAATTGACCCTGTTCAAAGATCTTGAAGCTTGCTGGGTTTCACAAGCAGGGGGTACAGTTTCATTAACAGGGAAACAAGTGCATTATACTGTTCTTTATCTTGTGCTACAGTTAAGACCCCAGAAATGACCCATTCTGATTATAATTGCTGTTATTAAAACTATAAAGTATATGGCCATTAAAAATCAAGAGAATTTCAAAATAAAACCCAACCTTTGCTCCTCTAATAGTTCTATCACTGTTTTCAGTTCTCTCACTATTCCTGCCCCCACCCCACCCCCCAAAAAAGAAACCCCATACCACTTCAACACGATAAGAAATATCACTGCCAGGGGCAAACAGTCCATTAAATCTGGACAGCCTTACTTTGAGTATCATTTTATGTTGCTGTTTAGGAATAGGTAGAATGTTCTAAGTACAGCCAGGTGATTGTGATAACACAAAAAGAATTTGGAAAACAAATAATCGTGATACAGAATTGGATATGGTCAAAACGTAGGAGTGGGCCATTTGATATTATGGAGTACAACTCCTTTAGTCTTCATCAGCAAGAACACTGGCCAGGATGATTCAAGTTAGTTTGAATCTAGCACCTGTCAAAAATATGTATGTATGTATGTATTTATGTATGTATGTATGTATGTATGTATGTATGTATGTATGTAAGTTTTGTCTATCTATCTATCTATCTATCTATCTATCTATCGTCTGTCTGTCCATCTATCCATCTATCCATCTATCCATCTATCCATCTATCTATCATGTATATATCTATGTTTGTAAATTTAGATCAATCAGATTTCTGCAACCAAGTTTGAAAAGGCTGTGTCCTCTTTGCCAATGATGTTAAACTATTCAACACCACAGACAACTCTGCTACCCTTCAAAATGACTTAGACTATGCATCTGAATGGCCAAACAATTGGCAACTTCAAATCTCTGCTAACAAATGCTTAGTCCTGCACATTGGCAATAGAAATAAGAACATCAAATATTTGCTGGTTGGAAACGATCTAAAAGTTGACCCACACTCTGTCAAGAACCTAGGAGTACTCATTTCAAAAGATCTAAGTTGCAGAGCTCACTGTAACATCATTGCAAAAAAGACATTAAGAGTTGTAAATCTTATTTTATGAAGTTTTCTCTCTGGTAACGCTATACTTCAAATTAGGGCATATAAAACCTTTGACAGACCTATATTTGAATACTGCTCATCTGCCTGGAACCCTCACTGTATTTCAGACATCATTACATTAGAGAGGGTCCAGAGATACTTTACTAGAAGAGTACTCAAATCTTCTGCTCAAAATACAATTCCCTATACCGCCAGGCTTGAAATTTTAGGTCTAGATAGTCTCGAAGTATGTCATCTCTGTTCCAACCTATGCTTAGTTCATAAGATTATTTACCAAAATGTTCTACCTGTAAATGAGTATTTTAATTTCAGCCATAATAACACAAGGGTTATCAATAGAGTCAAACTCAATGTAATTCGCTCTAATCTTGATTGTAGGAAATATGACTTCTGCAGTAGAGTAGTTAGTGTCTGGAACACTCTACCTGATCCTGTTGTTAGTCTCTCTAATCCCCATACCTTTTATCTTAAACTGTTTACCGTGGACCTTTCACATTTCTTAAGCTTAGGGGGTGTGCATAAGCACCCCAGCGTGACTACCATCCCTGTCCTACTGTCCCCATTTATATGTAATCATTCTTTGTGTTTATCGCTATGTTTTGCCTATTTATATCATTTTTTGTGCCAATTTCTTCATGTGTCCATATCTATGTCTGTACTGTTACTTGTTTCCTTGTTCTTGTTGACAAATAAATAAAAATATTAATATTAATATTAATATTAATATTAATAATAATAATAATAATAATAATAATAATAATAATAATAATAATAATAATAATAATAATAATAATAATAATAATAATAATAATAATAAACAAACAAACAGTCAGCCTAGATTGTCTCCACAGGACAAGTGTAGTCTGCAAGCTATTGATTTTAAATTAATGTTATCAGAAAATCCTGGTTGATTTATAGCACCATTTTCCTAATAAAATGGAAGGAATCTTGTGTTACAGTAGAATCTAATTCTTCTCTGCAATATAAACTTTTTAAAAATTAAATTGTGATTGATAAATTTTACATATCAGTTCTTTCTGTTGTTTTTATGTAAAGAAGCATACGATTGCCATACATTCTCATAATTACTTTTCCCTTTCTAATTCTTTCTTGAAGTTTGTACATTTGCAAACAGGTGGCGGATAAAAGCAATATTTAAGAAAAATAAACACTTATTTGTTGAAGCTGGAAATGCTGACAGTCTGAATTTTTGTTTAATTCGTATTATTTGCATACCAAAATTATGTTTCTCATTTTCTGACTTGAAAAAGCCTTCCCTTGGCATAGGACTTCACCTGTTTCCATCCTCATCATTCTAATAAGGTTCATGTTAACAATTCTTTGGCATACAGTTCCCACAATCTCTGATTTAGAGATTGGGGAGTTATATTCTAAAAATAACTCTTGGGAAGTTATATTCTAAAAATATGGAATCTATCAACTGCCTCCCCTACTTTGCAATAGTATTTCTATAAGCTTACAGAAAGGAAGGTAACCAGAACCCTACATTCATGTTTTCTGTAATAAAGGGCTCACTAGAAAAATAATGTTAACTCCACTGAACAAACAATTAAAACTGTTCAATTTTACATGTTTCCAGACCTCAGTGTTTTTGAAGTAAACAATAATTTGACAGAAGTTTCTTTATAGTTTTGGGCATGTCTGCAATATAACTATCCTTGAGTTAAGAAGTATGACCTTAGCAAATTCTTACCAAGGTTCTCAAGCTCTAAACTGAACATAATCTCCCATGTCACATCTCTCTGCTAACCAACATCAAATGCAAGGTGTTAAACCTTAACCTTCTGCATAAGAACTGACTGTCTATTTTCAACCTGCTTCTTTTTCCATTGTATTTTCTTTTTTATTTCAAAATTCTTCAAAGGCAAACTGTATATGGAGATTCTCAATCATCTAGGTCATGGTTGTCCCAAAGATGCTTTTCAAAAGGTAACTGGACTTCCTTAGTTTTTTTTCTTTAAAAAAACAAAAACATTTCACTTCTCATCCAAGACACTTCAGTTCTGAACTGAAGAAGCCTTTTGGATGAGAAGTGAAATGTTTTCAAGAAAAAACTAAGAAAGCCCAGTTGCCTTCTGAAATTTACCAGGTAAAGATTTTTAAAAAGATGGAAAGACTATCCTTGATACATAAAAAGATATTTTGATAGGTCTAAGTAGCAACATATAATTAACCCTGGAAAAAGTAAGCCAGATCATATTTCATGAAGAACCCAGAAATTCCCTGGCCTACAAATTACACTAGGATGATAACAATATATCAAAAAAGCAATGATATATCAGCTCCCTGTTGCCATGGTCATGGATATGAAATCACTGGATGAATCAAACACATCTTGAAAAACAAATGTAATTCTGTGTGGCTTCACTCAGTTCCTTGTTTTGGTGATCTTGTACCATATTTTTTGGACTATAAGACACTCCAAAGTGTAAGACGCACCTAGCTTTTGGGGAGGAAAACAAGGGGGGGAAATCTGCCTCTGCCTCCCAGCCATTTACCTCCTTGCAGCAAACAAAAAACAGCCTGGTAAGCTTCAGCACAGCCTAATTTAGCACAAGCAGCAGATTGGCAGTTGGATCGGCCTCCTGGAATACTGGCTATCAGCTGTTCCAGGCTGCAGGGATCGCCACCACTCACTGCCGCTATCGCCACCCAACGCTACTGCTGCCATCTCCACATGCCCCATTTTTGGCCTCTGTACATCCCATTTTTGGCTTCCATACGTCCTGTTTTTGACCCGTTCCAGGCGGTGGGGATAGCTGCGGCCGCCACCTATCCTGCCACCTGGAACGGGCCAAAAATGGGATGTGTGGAGGCCAAAAATGGAACCCGCAGAGGTGGCAATAGGTGGCAGCACTGATGGGCGGCAATGGTGGCGATGGGTGATGGCGATCCATGCAGCCTGGAACAGCTGATAGGCGGTATTCTGGGAGGTCAATCCAACCACCAATCAGCTGCTTGTGCTAGGCAACAGGCTGTGCTGAAGCTGACCAGGCTGTTTGCTGTTTGCTGCAAGGAGGTAAATTGTTGGGGGGCAGAGGCTGAAGGGTGGGGGCCGGCAGATGGGCAGGGCTTTGGCAACATTCACTGTATAAGACACACAGACATTTCCATTCACCCTTTTTGGGGGGCAGGCAGAAGTGCATTTTATACACTAAAAAATATGGTATTTTTGACTATTTCTTTAAGTGCATCCTGCAGTGTACTGACCAAAACAGGCTACTAAACCTTGTATTAGTAATTATTTTACATAGCTAATATATATTTTAAAAAGAAGAATAGACTTTTATTTGAAAAGACAAGATGGATTGAGATTTTCTTTTCTTCCCTTCCTTTCCATCCTTTTCCCATTTACTAAGCATCTCTTTATTCATCACTTTAATTACTTAATTGTAAATTTCTTTAGGGGGTTATTTAGAAAGAAAATTAGCATCAAAGCTTGGCAGGTCTTCCAAGGGTTTTTGGAGGATGGCCAAGCAGTTTCACCCGTGATTAATTAGATGAGGAGGGGGAATCTCCCCTTATAAATAGTAGAGGGTTGCTGAGCTCTTTAAGCAGTTACATGACTGCTGACAGCTCAGGGGATTATGATTGATGGGTTAGGCTGGTATATACTGCAACAACTTTTCATGGTATGTGCACACACACACACACACGGAAAACCCCAGCATGGAAAGTTGTGGAGCCTACCAAAAACATATAGCCTATCTTGCCCAAGATATTTGACATAACCAACCATTCATTGCCTGTTGACTATAAACAACTCAGAACTCTTTCCTGGAGGCACAGATCTATTAAGAGGTTTTTCTTAATCTTGCCTTTTAAATTTGGCATGAATAAACAAGTTACAGCTTCCTGAAGAATGTACTATCCTTCTACATCCAACAGTAAAATAGGGCAATTTCTTTTGATGTTATGCCGCATACAGTACACATAACCCAGTTATTTCTGAGTGTTTCAAGTGATACTATAGCACCTTTCAAAAAAAAAAAAAACCCTTGGCTTAAGAATTTCTCACCTTTCTTAAGGAACACTGCTCCAATTTCCACTTCCTAAAAGGCAGGAAGATGGAATAAATGGAACCTGAATATTTCACATCTTTTGCATACAGAGTGCATACAGAGTGCAAAGGAGAATGGGAAGAAGTTACTTAAGTTATTTACTTAAATTAGCCAAGGGGATTAAAAACAAGCAAACTATATGTTAAAATAAGTGTAGATGGGGAAAAATAATCCTACCTTGATAGGCAGCACCATCTGGAGTAGAGTGGTAGCTTCTACAATTATTAGTTTGCAATGTGTTAACTTTCAGCTTTACTATAGGGGGCTGGGGAGGTCTCATAGAAATTCTAGCAGTTCCTCTCTGAGGAAGATGGGCAGTTAAGAAATGAATAAGTAAATGAAAGAATCTTAATGACCTATAATGTATCAGTTCTGAAATTGAAAAAGAAATCCTTTGCTGAGGATTTTTGATCCTGAATTATATAGGTGGTCCTTGATTTATGACCACAATTAAGACTTTGCTAGTCAGAAACCAGCTGAAAAGATCACAAAACACAGTTGTACGACTCCACGACTCTACAACTGTTTTAAACACCAGCCAGTTGCCTAGCACGTGAATTGAAGCAGGGGTGAAATGCTCCCGGTTTGGACCGGACCGCCCCCCCACCTCTGCTGAGCCGCATTATCAGCAGAGGGTTTTTTTTTTAACTTTTAAAAGCAGTTTTTCTTCAGCCGAAAACATGCCTTTAAAAGAGAGGGGGGAAAAAACACCCTCTGATGATCACACGGCTGAGCAGAGATCATCAGAACCCTTTAAAAGTTTTTTTTAAAAAAACCCTCTTCAGCCAAAGGAAAAAAAAGAAAAAAAAGAGGTTTTAAAAGGCTCCTTGGCGATCCCAGATGATTCCTCATCACCAGAACCTTTAAAAACATGTTCTCTACAGCCGAAGAGCTTGTTAAAACAATTATTTTAAGAGGCTTTGGGCTGCTATGAGGGAACTTCAGCTGAAATTGTCAGAGGAGCTTTTAAATTTTTTTCCCCCTCTGGAGATCCCAGAGGAGTTTCCTGATCCTCACAGGCTTTTAAACTCACTTTTTAACAGCCCCCACTTACAAGAGCCCCCACCCATGCCTACCCAATGCCCCCTCCCCACTTACCTATAATTACTGCTCCTTTCGGGCTGGCAAAGCCATGCTTTTCTTCAGCTACTGATTACAGCCTGCTTTGACTGCCTGATTTGGTGAATGAGGAACTCTGGGAGTTGAAGTCCACAAACCTTAAAGTTACTAAGGTTGGAGACCCCTGATCTAAAAAAATTAAAAAATAATAAAATAAAATATTTGTGCAGCTTTCTGAGATTCGGTGTGTTTCTGTAGTGTTTCACTCTAACTACACAAACACACAAAATCTCACAAAGCTGTTTGTGGCATTGTGTGTGTGTGAGAGAGAGAGTCATTTGTATTGTGTGTGTGTAAAATGTGAACGTGTGAGGTTCCTGCTTGTTGCAGGGGCCATTTTGGGTGAAGTGCAGCTGCTTTTATATTGTGTGTGAGTGAGTGTGTAGTGTGTGTGTGTAAAGTGTGAAAGTTGGTTTTTGGTACCTCTTATTGTTTTGTATACACTGTTTATTATTTTTATTATTTATTGTTAATGGCCATGCCCACCCAGTCATCTGACCACCAAGCCACACCCACCAATTAAGCCACGCCCACAGAACCGGTAGGGAAAATTTTTAGATTTCACCCCTGAATTGAAGTGACATTTTCTGAGACTATTGTGACTTCAAACTGTCATTAAATGAATGATTGTATGTCAAGGACAATCTGTAGTCCTAAATGAATGATTGTAAGTCAAGGACAATCTGTAGTCCTTGATCCACTGATCATCTAAATATTTCTGTTTGTTTAGCTTTTAAACATTATGTCTCATTGATTGTTATGCATAAAAACACAATTTATTAACAATGTGTTTTATTCTATAACTGCCTGCTTGGATCAGGAGCGCACCACTGAAGAGGAATTAGAAACAACAACCCTTAAAGATTTTACCCCTGGCCTTAGATTCACCAGAGAAATCAAGCTAAAAGCAAACCAGGAAGAGAAAAGAAAATGACTTTAATACACAGGCTATCAAGCCACCCACCTTGTCACAACGAATGCCTGGAAATTCCTCAAAACAAGTTCTAATCCTTGAATGACAGATGATCCCAGGTTCCTTTTCCCTCACTACAAGATTAAATGTGTTACACTTGGGCACTTCTTCAAAAAATACTTTTTACATCTCATTTCTGTCAACACTCTCTTCTCACCTGTCTCAAGCAAGACTCCACCTGGGAATTTGAATTGTTCATATCTATTATACAATTGGGGAGAGGCTCTGTTTGAGGCAGCCGTTCTTATCTGAAAGAACCAACACCTCTGTGATGAGAATTCCTTCAAGGTGCTAGAAAGTGTTTTCAACAACAGATAATCCAGGCTATAATCTGCAATTGGCAGCATGAAGCCAAAAACAATATTCTTGAAACTGGAAATGCTGACAGTGTGATTTTTTTTGTTTAATTAGTTTAATTGGTTTTGTTTAATTAGTTTTATATTCATGTCAGCCTGGTGGTTCTCACAGGGTAACCCTTTGCATGTTTACATGATGGAATCCTCCTTGTGCATAGGACTTGTGCACCTCAATTCCTCATACATCTTGTTAGACATCTTTTAAGTAAATATTTTGAACACCAGCCCCCATAATCTCTAATTTAGACTATGTTTTAGGGAGTTATAGTCCAAAAGGGAGGTGTGGGAGCTCAGCAGTTAAGATGCTGTGCTTGTCTGTTGGAACAGTGCCAGCCCAGGTTCGAGATCTGAGCATCATGCAATGTGATGAGCTCCTCTCCTCACAACAGCTCCTACCAAAATAGGTACCACTTTGGTGGGAAATTAACAGCGCTCTGTGATGTCATACTGGCCACATGACTGTGGAAATGTATTCAGAAAACACTGGCTCAATGGCCTTTAAACAGAGATGAGCACCACCCCCTATAGTTAACAATGACTAGCAGAGTAAAGGGGACATGGTGGCTCAGGGGCTAGGACGTTGAGCTTGTCAATCGAAAGGTCAGCAGCTCAGCGGTTCGAATCCCTAGTGCTGCTGTGTAACGGGATGAGCTCCCGTTACTTGTCCCAGCTTCTGCCAACCTAGCAGTTTTGAAAGCACGTAAAAATGCAAGTAGAAAAAATAGGGACCACCTTTGGTGGGAAGGTAACAGCGTTCCATGCGCCTTTGGTGTTGAGTCATGCCGGCCACATGACCACGGAGACGTCTTCGGACAGCGCTGGCTCTTCGGCTTTGAAACGGAGATGAGCACCGCTCCCTAGAGTCGGCAACAACTAGCACATATGTGCGAGGGAAACCTTTACCTTTACCTTTACCTAGCAGAGTAAAATCTGCAGGGGCCTATTTTTTTAATAGTCCAAAAACATATGGAAGGTATCAACTATGAGAGATGATTTCTGGTAACAAAGCAGCCACAAGAGAGATCCTTTGGATGAACAGAAAATTGGTAGCACAGTGGTTAGAATGAACTAATTAACTGCTGACTGTCAGGAGTTCGATTCTGACAGGCTCAAGGTAGACTCAGCCTTTCAAGGTTAGTAAAATGAGGACCTAGATTATTGGAGGCAATATGCTGACATTGTAAACTGTTTAGAGAGGCTGTAATGTACTATGAAGTGGTATATAAGTGCTATTGCTATTGTATTAATGGCTTGTTGGTAAAATAGAACCAGCTCTTTCATTTAGTTTTCCACCCTTATGCTAATTCGTGCTCATCCTTTTTAATTAAAACAGGGATAAGACATTTATCATCACTCATTTCATTCAAATCACTGAGTTCTCTGAGGGTGATAAATGGCCTATGGACTATGGGGTACTCACTGTGCATCATGGTCATAAAGAAAACATACAAAGGTCAATGACAACATTATTTATACTTCCATACATTCATTGAAAATGTGGTTGGTGCTTTTTGAATGAGAAGGAATATGGACAATGGCCTAACCTTGATGGAGGAATGACAGAATGAATATCAATACAATTGAAGAAAAAGATGACAGAAAGTTGAGCCCCCTACTCTTGAGATTCAGTTCTTGAGATATCTCTCTATCTATCTATCTATCTCTCTATCTATCTATCATCTATCTATCCATTATATATAACGTGTTTCTTCAAAAATATGACCCAAAAAAATGGCTAGGCCTTCTTTTCAAGGGGTGTCTTCCCGCCACACGCCTGGCCTAGCCACCAGGCTGCTTCTTTTGTGGCTGAAAAGAGTGAGTGATGCAACCCATGCACCTTGCACCTTGCACACCCTTGCCTATCTGTAACGGTCACTCCAGCTACCGGTAGCCATCCACCCAAAAAAGCCTGTTGTCATCCACTCCAGCAAGCCTGGCCATTCATGCGCTTAAATTGGACCAAATTTTGGGGGTAGGGCTTAATTTTAATGCATGCACAAAAAACAGTGCTGGGTCTTCTTTCAGGGGTGGGTTGTGTTTTAAGAGAAATATGGTATATACTCCCTCCCTCCCTCCCTCCCCCTCTCTCTTTCTTTCATACACACACACACACACACACACACACACAAACACACACACACCATGTTTTTCTAAAACTAAGACATGTCCTGATAATAAGCCCAATTGGGCTTTCGAGCGCATGTGCTAAAATAACCCCCCCCCCCAAAAAAAAATACTTAGATGCGTGTGCGGAGGGGAAAAGGAGGGGGAACATCAGAGCCACTGCCTCCCGAGATCAGGAGGCCAGATTCAGTGAACCGGAGACACCACTGCCACTCAGGAGAAGAAGAGAAAGGAGGCGCTGTGAGAGAGCGCATTTCTGATGTTCTTCTGCTGGGTGGTGGCAGCACATTTGGCTTCTCAAATCTGGCTTGCCAATCTCAGCCAGAGAGGGGAGTGGCAGGTGGAGAGCGGTGGGGCAGTGGAAAAGCGAGATGCATGGAGTGAGATGGGGCTCCCCTTGCTTTCTTTTCTTCCCCCTTGCCGGGCATGGCAGGAGCTGGAAGTCAGGTAAGACATGGTGGAGAAGCGAGAGGTATATCTTACCTGACTTCCAGCTCCTGCCATGCCCGGTCAGCATGCAATGGAGGAAAGTCCATTGGGGAAAGTCCGTGGGGAAGCATGGCCGGCAAGAGTCCCACCGGCATGGCTGGCCACTGAGTGGAGAGGGGGGGGAAAGAGGTTCGCTCGAAGCCCAGCAAGGCGCCTGCTCTCGCTCAGTCCTTGAGATACTCTGTCTTGAAGTGGCTGAGGTGAGTGCCATGGCTCCAGATGGTGAGCGCAAGCAGCTCATACTTGTCCCGCAGGCTTGCTGAGACAGTCAGTGTCTGCTTGAGGAGGGCCCATGCATGCACCAGCATTCCCAAGAAGTCGTCGTTGAGGTTGCTCTCCTCATGGGTCTCATGCTCCTGGCCCTGCCAAAACTTGTTTTCCAGCTCCCCCAGCGACTTCACTGAGTTGACAGGCACGAAATAGTAATGTAACATCCCGTTGGACATCTCCGGATAAAGCAGGCCATCAAAATATCTGTGCCACAAACTGATCGAACAGCTCAGCAGTCACATTGAGAGGAGCTATAGCAGCATCCCAGGGGTGGGTGAGGGCACCCTAAGCATCCTGAAGTAGAGGAGGGCAAAGGCAACTCCAGTCGTGCCTAGTTTCAAGTCTTCCAGTTGTGGCCACCTTTCTTGCAGGGCTTCATTGGGACCCGCTGGGAAGCTGTTGCTTGGTCCTTCTCACTCCCTGCGGAGAGTTCTCCTTTGAACCCAATTTGCCCACAAGAACTTCAGGGTTTTGGGGGTTTTTTGTGACCCAATCCTCGCCGGCAATGCTGCGGGCAAGAACCAGCCATGCCTATACCGCTTCAGGGACAAGATCCCCAATAATAAGGCCAAGGCCATATTTCAAGGATCAAAAAGAAAATAAGATCCTGTCTTATTTTTGGGGAAACATGGTATGTGTCTGTGTATATATCTATATCTATATCTATATCTATATCTATATCTATATCTATATCTATATCTATATCTATCTATCTATCTATCTATCTATCTATCTATCTATCTATCTGTGTGTGTGTGTGTGTGTGTGTGTGTGTGTAGGTATGTATGTATATATTTATGTACATACACACACACAATCAAACTATATGAACACACAGACACACACGTGTGTGTATGTATAAATAAATATAGTGTGTGTGTGTGTTTCAACCATATGCATAACAGGCTGGAAAGGTACCTGATTTTGACCTTACAAAGGTTATTTACTTCTCTTATAGTTATTTGAGAGATTGGCTTACCAAAGCATAAGGCAGTTTCATAGACTATCTCTCAACTGATCCTACAACATACCCAATACTCTGTAAAATACCACAGTTTAGAACTGTGTATTATTTACTTGAAATAACTGCATGACTTTCCCTTAAAAACCAAAGGGAAGTGCAGGCCTTTGTCTCTTGCCTGAGGGATCACTTAATTGGCTCCCAAGTTTTTTTTTTTTTAAAAAGCAGTGAACTCAGTTGCCTGATAATGATTATAAATGACAGAGACTATCAGATTTACCTTGGGACATCTCCAGAGAGTTTGCAGTTAGTTTAGTCTGAACTCTGTGTCAGCTGCTTGGGCTCCTTTCTTCTCAGTATGCGGTGGCTGGACTCAGGCTACAGACTTTCAGACCTAATTAGTGTTAGGGGAGAGGCGGGTGGGGAACCCAAAATGATTCCTCATTTTTGTTTTGCCCTGTAAAACAAAGTTAGGGCTTATTGAAGGCAAAACAGCATTTGTAGGGAATATTGTGCATAAAGACATTTGACTTGGAGTCTTTGAATAGCGGTGTATACTACAGTGTAGGAATACACACAACTTTGGATTGAGTAATAGCAATAGCACTTGGACTTGCATACCACTCCATAGTGCTTTACAACACACTCTGAGTGGTTTACAAATGTTAGCTTATTGCCCCCCAAAATCTGGGTTCTCACTTTACTGACATCAGAAGGATGGAAGGCTGAGTTAACCTTGAGCTAGTCAGGAATGAACTTCAGGCTGTGGGCAGTTAGCCTGCAACACTACATTCTAACCACTGCACCACCCCGGCTCAGTATGGGGACATAGGTCCCATTCCAGCATTTTCACAGTGGAGCTATGTATGGATATTTAACTTATGGGTATCATCTCTTTTCTCTTGAAGGTGGGTTCTCTGTGCTGAACCACCATTTCTTCTTTCATCTGAACAGATCAATTAGGGAATACAGATTTTAGAAGAGAGAAGGGAGTTCTTAAAAAGGAGGGGGGGCGGTTTCAAGACAACTTGTTCAGATTGTTGGGGGGGCAATAAGTTGACTTTGTAAAAATATACAAATAGAATGAGACTATTGCCTTATACACTGTAAGCCGCCCTGAGTCTTCGGAGAAGGGCGGGGTATAAATGTAAAAAAAAAAAAAAAAGTTTAGAATTGTAATTTCTCATTTGGGATGAATTGGAAATGTGTAGGTTAAATTGTCCTCATTTATAGAAAAACACCCAGTCCTTTTGCAGTATCCTAGTATCTTTACTAGGAACAAAGAAAATTAAACAGAAGGGTTTAGTTGTTAAGATGAAATGTTGACAAAAATCAAGGGTGTGTGGGAGAAGCAAGAGTATTCTGACATCGGGTGTTTTGAACATGAGGGCTACAATTGGAAACTGAAAATTGAATGAATTGTTAGGAGTGGTGAGTTTCAAGTTATAAAAACAGAAAATATACTACTACTGTGTTGCTTACTAGGGACAATCCACTCACTTTCCTGACCTGACCCAGAACCAAAATCTGAAACTTTATAGTCTCCATATCAGGAAAGCCAGAAAGTAAACTTAACCACAACTAAAGCTTTCCTGATTTAACTGCAGATCTACTTTTGGCAAAATCCATACTTCAGAGTAGGATTTCTCTCAACAGTGGGTTGGAACCCAAAGGCCGGTTCAAACAACTTGGTGGAAGTGTACATTTAAAAAAAGAAAATGAAAAACCTGATCAAGCTTGCAAAGTAAAAGTCCTGCCACAACTTGTTTTGGGATTAGTTCCTCATTTAGCTCATTCATTTGGAATCTGTTGAAGTTGAGAGGATATAACTACTGTAAATTAAAAAATAAAGTTGCTGTATCACAAGGTTTGAGAATTCCTGGTGAAATACAGATGAAACTTTACTAATTATAATCACTTTATTTATTCATGGCCCAATCCTCTCTCTGATGGAATCATCACTTTTGCTCATGTCTATATGTGTTAGTATAACTTCATTTACCAAGAGTGTCAAACTGGTGGCTCCTGGGTCAGATGCATCAGGTCCCGGCAGCACCCAGCCCAATTCTGTGAAGGGGAAATATGTCATGATACATCATGTGATGGCAACATGATGCTGCGAGTTTGACACCCATGATTTAGGCAGTCACAGTATTGCAATGTATGAGATGCCCTAGCTTAGGGGTAGAACATATGCCTTCATGCAAGAGATAGGGATATAACTCCTGATATCTCAGATAAGTGAAGTCAGGTTCAGACCTGAAACACTGATGAATCATAGTCAATTATGAATAATATGTAGAGAGATTTGTTTCAGATGATTTTAGACCTAACTGGATTTATTTGGAGTGCTTGATTGATTTGAAATCCACACATGCATTTTAATGGTCTAAATCAGTCCAAACTGATTTAAATCAAATTTGATTTGGGTATTTAGCATGAATCAGTCTGGACACTTAAACTGACCAGTTTTTCAAACATGAGAATTGAAATGGGCCTGATCTATATATCCTATCACAACAGCACTTAACCAAACAACATAATATTTAAACTTTTTATAAAGGAACTTTCTTAATAGGATTGTGTTTATCTTAGTTTAATAAACTGGAGATACAATCATGTGATAAGAATAGTGCAGCATTTGCCCCAAGCAGATGCTTTCTGTTTTCTGCTAGCTGACCAACATAAATTCCCATACTTATTTTTTCTCTAATTTGGTTTTTAAGTAATGGGGCTCTATGATTGTTCAGGCAATAATCTCTCCCCCGCCACCCCTGATTTCTATGTGTAAACAAATCAGGCTCAATTCAAATTGGCTGCCCACCCGAAGAATGAGCCAAAGCAAATGATTATCTATGAAATCATACATGAAGTATGGTTTTCTTTTCCCTACTTCCTCATTTTCTTAATTGAGTAAATTAAGAACTTTTAATTTAGGCTTCCGGTGGCACCGTTTAAGTGCTGAAGATGGTCTTTTTAGACTGCCAGCCCCACGATCGCGTAGAGCTGCTAAGACAGCGTAGATCAGCAGTCTAGCAGCTCGGAAACCTCTCCTTCGGGAGAAGAAGGGGAGGTGAACAATCAGGCGGAGGTAGAGCTCCCTAAATAGCCCCAGGAGTAATTTGTGGGGCTTGAAAGGTGAGCTCCCTAAAAGCCTGAAGAAGCTCCGGATTGGGGGTGGGGGGAGCAAAGCACCATGACCACCTCTAGGATCAATATTGGACTTTAATCGGATTCTAAACCAGACGGAACAAAAACAGGAGCACCAGTAGCTGCACGTAACAAATCCTAACTCCTTTGATACATTGTTTTTTGTTGAAACGAACTGAGAAGGCTAGAGGAAATGGTTAGAGGAAATGGCACCTGTGCTCTAACAGGTTGTGAAAGTGAAAGTTAAGAAAGTTTTTATTACTGTTGCTGGCGAGTAGCCCTCTTAAGGCTGCTGGATTTTACATTTAATTGAAGATTAATAGCAGGAAAAGGCTAAAGAACATTGAAAGGAAAAGATTATAGAACTGTGTCTAAGAAAAGAATTAAGAAACTGTTTTCACTGACTTTATTATTGCAAAATACAAATATAAAAGATGGCATCTAAACAAATAAAACCTGTTCTTTCTAAAAGTGCTGGAGGTTCCCCAGCCCATACAGCTGATCCAAAAACAGTGAATTTGGAAGCCTTACAAGACTTTTTGAAAGAATCTATGAAGGAATATCTGAAGGAAGCGGTAGAGCTGCAAACATCAGTTATTGAGGAGAAATTCAAGGAAATTACAGAGGAGATATCAGAAGTCAAAAATCTGGTTGAGGCAAGAAATAAAGACATTAGAGATGACATTGTGTTAGTGTTTCAAGGTTTGGCAAAAAATATGGTCCAGATGGATGAAAGGGTGGAAGAAATTAGTCAATCTAATTTGAATTTGGAAAATAAAATGGAGGAAGTTCAGACTACAGTAGACAGGGCTGATGAAGAAATGATTTTGCTATAATATAGATCGATGGAATTTGCACTGAGAGTGAGAGGCCTGACAGAAAATAAACAGGAGATTTTGGGAGAGATTTTTGCAGAGGCCTTTGCACAGATTTTGGAAGAACAACCAGTAGATCTTGCATTTCAAATTGACAAAATTTATCGCATTAACTCCTGGGTTGCCAGACAGAAAAATTTGCCAAGAGATGTAATGATTTATTTTACAACCAAGAGGATTAGAAATGAAGTGCTACAGGCAGCGTATAAAAACAAGATTCAAATAACAGGCCAAGAGGTATTAGTGCTGAAAGAAATTCCACCCAAAATGTTAAGAGGTAGGAAGAAGTATGACTTTTTGGTGAATGAATTGAGAAATTGACAGATGCAGTTTAGATGGGATGTTCCAGCTGGAATATCATTGATATATATGGGTCAAAGATATAGTCTCAATACAGTTTGGAAGGCAAGAGATTTCTATGTTAATGTATTAAAGGCTGGAAATCCACCATCTCCAGAAGCCAGGAGGAAGATGGAGGGAATGCAGGCACAAGCTCAAGTTGTGGACGTAGCTGTTGATGAAAGTTTGTTGCAATTTCCAGATACATTTCAAATATCAGAAACCCAGGGAAAAATAGAAGAAGTAAAGGAACAAAAAATGACTCGAGCAGCTACTAAACGTAGAGAACAAGAAACAAAGAGGCAACAATCACAAGTGACAACCCAAGATTTCACTAAAACAGAAGCTGTGGGGGGAGCAAGGCCTAAAAGGAAGATGGGGGAAGATTTCCAGGTGATGCTCCAAAAGCTTCAAGGAGCCAAGAATTTTTAACCTGGAATGTTAATGGTTTAAATTCACCACAGAAAAGAAGGAAGATATTTCATTATTTGAGACAATTTAAAAATGATGTAATTTGCCTGCAGGAAACACATATTAGAATATCTGATCAGAAATATTTGATAAACTCTAGACTTGGCACTCATTTTGTTGAATCGGCACCAGAAAAGAAGAATGGTATAGTTATATATTTAAAGAAGGAATTAATAGCTAAATTAATAAAGGCAGATCCTCAAGTAAGATATATTGTAATTGAGCTTTTAATGGAAGGGAAGAAAATACTTCTAATTGGATTATACGCGCCTAATCACAACAAGAAATTTTTTTAAAAATTATTGCACAATAAAATAATACAGTGGGATTATAAATCATCTATATTAATGGGAGATTGGAATGGAGTATTGGATACCTGTAAAGACAAAAAAGGTTTATCACAAAAATTTTTAAGTCGAGCGAAATTGCCCAAAGCTTTTTTTGATATGATGGAAGATTTGGAGTTGAGAGATATTTGGCAAGAATGGAACCCTGAAGAAAAGGATTTTACTTTTTTCTCCGATAGACATCAATCTTTCTCTAGGATTGATTTTATATTAATTACTAACGATTTTTTTTTCAGGGTGAAGAAAACAAAGATATGCTCAAGAATTTTGTCTGACCATAGTCCGGTATGGATAGAATTTGATCAGAAAAAGGGTGTTAGGAGATCTTTGAGGTTAAATGAAAATTTGTTTAGATATGAAGATAATGTTAAAGAATGTAAAAGACAAATGAAGGAATTTTTTATTATGAATATGCATAGGGGTACACCTATGGAAATGGTCTGGGATGCAAGTAAAGCATATATGAGGGGAGTTTTAATAAATATGAATAATAGATATAGAATTAGACAGCAGAAGAAACAAATGGAATTAGAAGAGGAAATCAAAAAAAAAAAAGAGAGCAATTACTTGTTTCCAATGCAGGAGATAAGAAAGTAAAAGAAACTATAAATATGTTACGAGGGCAGTTTAATATGTTGATGGCTGATCAGGTGGCAACTAACGTACAATATGTAAAATGTTTATTAGCATTACATAATACATTTTGTAATGCTAATAAACCAGGTAGGTGGCTAGCATATGTAATAAGGAAAAAATAGAAATCATGAACTATTGTAAAGATAAAATATAAAGGTAAAGAGGTATTTCAACAGAATATGATTAAAAAGGCTTTTTTAGAATTTTATACAAAGTTATATGCTAGCGACTTAATTCAAGGTATAGATATAGATAGATACTTACAGGAAGAAAATATTTGTGAACTCATAAAGGAGCAAAGGCAAGGATTGAATCAATCTATAACTTCTGAAGAAATTACATTAGCAATTAAACAGTTAAAAATGGGTAAAGCCCCAGGAACAGATGGATTAACAGCTGTTTATTATAAAAATTTACAGTCCAAAATGGTAGAACTGCTCAAGGACTTATTTAACAAAATCCAATTTGGAGGAGATGTGCATCCATCTTGGAGATCTGTGTTTATCTCATTGATACCAAAAGAAGATCAAGATAATAGCAAACTAGAAAACTATAGACCAATATCGCTTTTGAATACTGATTATAAGATCTTTGCTAAAATATTAGCAAATAGACTAATGGTAGTGTTAGGTTTGGGCAATGAAGAGGCAGGAGACCAGTGAGTGACAACAGCTCTTAAGTTTATAGTGATCCCAGCAAAACAACAGGCAGAAACCCCTCTTTAAATACTCTTTTGGCTGAGGCTTCAACCAATCAGCAACGTGCTTTGTTCCCGCCCAAACTTTATTTTTTATTTATTTATTTATTTTATTTATTTTGTCACAACAATATATGTAGGAATCATACAAAAGATTATATAGTATATAAACATATATGGGTAAATATAAGGAGGTATAAGCATATATATAGAAAGAAGAAAAGAAAAACAATAGGACAGGAACGGTAGGTACGTTTGTGCGCTTATGCACGCCCCTTATGGTCCTCTTAGGAATGGGGTGAGGTCAATAGTAGAAAGTTTTTGGATAAAGCTTTTAGGATTATGGGAAGAGACCACAGAGTCAGGTAAAGTGTTCCAAGCACTGATGATTCTGTTACAGAAGTCATATTTTCTGCAATCTAGATTAAAGTGGTTGACATTAAGTTTAAATCTATTAGTTGCTCTAGTATTATTGCAATTAAAGCTGAAGTAGTCTTTAACCGGTAGGACATTACAATAGATGATTCTGTGAGTTAAGCTTAGGTCTTGTCGAAGGCGACGGAGTTCCAAGTTTTCTAAGCCTAGGATTTCAAGTCTGGTGGGATAGGGTATTCTATTGTTTTCAGAGGAATGGAGAACTCTTCTTGTAAAATATTTCTGGACACGTTCAATTGTATTGATGTCAGAGATGTGGTGAGGGTTCCAAACAAGCGAGCTGTATTCTAGAATTGGTCTAGCAAATGTTTTATATGCTCTGGTTAATAGTGTGGTGTTTTTGGAAAAGAAACTATGCAAGATTAGGTTTACAACTTCCCTCCTAAAGTTTAAATACATTACACTCCTTCCCTCCCAGAACGCTTTATACCCGTATTTACATAAAATTTGCAAGTTATTTTTCCACGTAGTCATGCAGGTAGACAGGGCGTCTCCTAACTCTTTCTGACCTGCGCAATTCATTCTCTGGGAGTGAGTCGAGCTGGTTGGAGGGACTGTTTGTTCCTCCCAGCTCCTCCTCTGGGCCGTCCGGCCCCGGATTATTGGCAGAGTCATCCCTGCTGTCTTCAGGAGGAGCCAGTTGGTGTCGTTGGACTTCTTCGGAGTCAGATAAGTCCTCCGCTCGCCTCGGGTTTGAGTCAGCTGTAGATTCAAACATTTGGTAGTCAGGGCCTGGCTGTTTGGTTTCTGGATTTCCTTGTACTCTTTTTCTTAATTGGTCTATGTGGCGTCTCCATACCCGGCCATCCTCCATGTCCACTATATATGATTTCGGTTATGCCTAGGATTGTCCCTTTTAACCATGTTGGGCCTTCGTTATAGTTGTGTGCCCATACTGGGTCACCTACTGACATTTCCCTGGTTTTTTCTTTGCTACCCTTGTACCCATCTGGGGTGTATGTTGGGTTTAATCGGTCTAACGGGCACCTGAGTTTTCTACCCATCAATAGCTCTGATGGGCTACGGCCCGTTGTCACACAGGGGGTTCTATGTTGGACTGCCAAGAAGGTATCAATTTTAGTTTGCCAATCGCCTGGACTTATTCTAGATAGCGCTTCCTTGGCGCTCCGAATGAAACGTTCTGCAAGTCCGTTCGTCGCCGGGTGGAAAGGCGCCGAGAGGACATGTCGGATGCCCTCCTCCGCTAAGTACCCCTCAAACTGGGTTGCCGTGAATTGCGGGCCGTTATCGGAGACTAGGGTGTCTGGTAGGCCGTGTGTTACGAATAGATGCCTCAGGACTGTGATAACTGCTTCGGCCGTTGTAGTTTTCATAATTATGATTTCTAACCATTTTGAGTAGGCATCTACTACAATTAAAAAGGTCTGCCCATGGAACGGCCCGGCAAAATCTATGTGAATCCTGGACCATGGGCCCTGGGGTTTCTCCCACTCTCTAATTGGGGCCGTAGGGGGTAGTGGCCTTGACTCTTGGCAGGATTGGCATTTCCCTACCCTGTCGCTAATGTCGTTATCCATTAGGGGCCACCACACATAGCTCCTCGCTAAACTCTTCATCCTCACAATCCCCAGGTGGCCCACATGCAACAATTCCAACACATTTCCACGTAACTTTTCCGGAATAACCACCCTATCACCCCATAACAGACACCCCCCTTGAACCGACAGTTCCGATCATTTTTTCGCAAAATATTTGAAACGTTTGCCCGGCACAGCGGGCCATCCCCTTTGTACCCAACCGATTACAGTCTGTATGATAATATCCCTGTAAGATGCCCTAGCCACTTCCTTAGATGTGACTGGGCCAGAGTCCAAAGAGTCAATTAGCAAGACGGGTGTCCCCAGGGTCGGGTCTTCGATAGTCTCTGGTAAAGGGCATCTACTAAGAGCGTCCGCATGCCCTAAGTATTTTCCTGGGCGGTGGAGCAATTTGTAAGAGTATGCTGCTAGGAAAATCGTCCATCGGGTCAGCCTGGGTGACAGTGCGATGGGTGTTGGGCGGTCGCCCGCTAGGAGTCCCAATAGGGGTCTATGGTCCGTGACTATCTCGAAATCTCGCCCAAATACGTATTCGTGGAATTTCTTAACCCCGGAGACTATGGCCAATGCCTCTGTCTAGTTGGCTGTAGTTCCTTTCTGCTGAGGACATTGTTCGGGAGTAATACGCTATAGGGGCTTCTGTTCCGTTCGGTAACCTATGGCTGAGCACAGCCCCCACCCCGTATGGTGATGCATCGCAAACTAGTACTAGGGGCAACGTGCCATTGTACTGGATGAGGAGGCTATCGCTGGACAAGAGGTTTTTTACCCCCTCAAATGCCCTAGCCTCAACCCTGCCCCAGGCCCAAGTAGCTTTTTTCGCTAGTAATTTATGTAGCGGTTCCGCTACTGTTGCCTTATTCCTTAAGAATACTGCATAGAAGTTAACAAGCCCTAAGAATGCCTGTAATTCCATTTTATTTTTTGGAGCTGGAGCCTTTCTAATGGCTCGTACCTTGCTCTCAGTGGGGTGGATCCCTTCCCTATCTATTCGGTATCCCAGGACCTCTACAGATTCTACCCCTATTTGGCATTTGTTGAGCTTAACCTTAAGCCCAGCAGACCTGAAAATGCCCAATACTTTCCTCAGTTTTACCCCTAACTCGTCTAAGTTCTCTGCAGATACCAATACATCGTCGAAATAGGGGACCACCCCGGGTAGACCCTGTAACAGCCGTTCCATTAGGTTTTGGAATAACCCTGGAGCCACACTGACTCCGAACTGGAGTCGAGTGCATTTGAAAGCGCCTCGATGTGTGACAATTGTCTGTGCCTCGGCTGTGCTGTTATCTACGGGTAGTTGTTGGTAGGCTTGAGCCAAATCGAGTTTGGCGAAAACCTGCCCTTGTCCTAACGAGTGCAACAAATGTTGCACTACTGGGACAGGGTATGCGCTCTTCTGCAATGCTTTGTTAAGCGTTGCCTTGTAATCAGCGCAAATTCGGACTGATCCATCCGGTTTGACTGGGGTTACTATGGGTGTCTCCCATTTGGCATGGTCGACGGGGACTAGTATCCCCTGGCTTACTAGTTTGTCTAACTCCCTGTCAATCTTGAGCTTTAGGGCGAATGGGACCCTCCTGGCCTTTAATCTAATGGGGGCAA
This sequence comes from Ahaetulla prasina, assembly GCF_028640845.1. Taxonomy (NCBI): domain Eukaryota; kingdom Metazoa; phylum Chordata; class Lepidosauria; order Squamata; family Colubridae; genus Ahaetulla; species Ahaetulla prasina. The sequence goes on along the minus strand of NC_080547.1, from coordinate 29,817,715 downwards.
CTTGTGGGTCTAGGTTGAACGAAATAGGGGTCCCCACGTACTTGCCCAGGAAGACGTCCTCGAACTCCTTCAGCAGTTCATCTTTAAGGTTGACTTCGTTTCTGTAGACCCCGGTCACTCCCATGCCCAAGGCCCGGAACCAGTCCAGCCCTAGCAGACTCAGTAGAGCTCCGTCTACGACGGTGATAGGCAGGGTCTTCTTGAACTGTCCGTACTTTACTCTGACAGACGTGACTCCTTGAACAGGGATCCGATTTCCTTGATAGTCCTGCACTCTCAGTTTCTGGGTTTGTAGTTGGCGTTTTGTGATGTCTGGCAGGTCCCTCGCAATGGTGTCCCAAGACATAATTGTGATTGATGAACATTTTGCACGGCACTCCTTCAATGTATGTTTTGGTAAAAATCTTTTTTTCTAGTCGTGTCGATGCGTGGCCCACTCTCACAGTGGTTTGATTCAGCTTCGCACCCTTTTTGAAAGGACCAATCCCCGGCCGCTTCGCTGCTCCGCCGCCCTGATTGGTCGGTTTGAATTTTTGGCGGGAAGGTTGGGGGGCTCGACAGGCCTGAACTATATGTCCTTTCTTTTCGCACCGTCGACAAACCGCGTCTTTGAACCGGCAGTTTTGTCATTGGTGTTGGCCCCCACAACTCATGCATTCATCCCGGTCACCTCTCTCCGGCCTCCCGGTGTGGAAAACCTCTTCCTCACCTTCCGATTTGGCCTGGACTTCCTCACTGTGGACCGGTGTTGTTTTCACTCCGGCACCCTGCGTGTTTGGCTTTTGCAAGGTCTCCGCCGCTTTGGTGGACATTTCGTGAGCCCTGGCCTCGTCCAAGGCTATGGCCAGAGTTAGGTTGCTTTTGGACAGCAACCGCCTCTGTAGTCAGATGTCCCTGACCCCACAAATGAGTTGTTCGAGTAAGGAGTCCTCCAAATCTCTGTACTCACAGTGGTTTGCGGCTTTCCTTAATGCGGCCATGTACACGCTTATCGATTCGCCCTCTTGCTGTACCCGTTGCCTCAACTCGAACCGTTGGATGAACTTTGAGGGTACCGGCGCGTAGTGTACTCGTAGTGTTGTTTGTAGTGTTTGCTACGGTACCGATTGTACCGGCGTTGGTTCCAACAGCAACTCTGCGGTATCAAAAACCTCGGGTCCGCAGTGGCTCAGGAAGTATGCTCGCTTCCGACTATCTGAGACTCCTTGCAGCTCGTTTGCTTCGAGGAAGCACTCGAAGCGAGCCAAGTACAACCCCCATTTCTCCTTGGCTGGGTCAAATGGCGCTGGTGGCGTGTAGCTTGACATCGCTAATATCCGCCCTCGAAAACTGGCTGGGTTCAGAAATTCTTTTCTCCTTCAGCTCTTTTCCCAGTCTCACTGCCTCAACATCCCACCTTCGTTGCCAATGTTAGGTTTGGGCAATGAAGAGGCAGGAGACCAGTGAGTGACAACAGCTCTTTAGTTTATAGTGATCCCAGCAAAACAACAGGCAGAAACCCCTCTTTAAATACTCTTTTGGCTGAGGCTTCAACCAATCAGCAACGTGCTTTGTTCCCACCCAAACTTCCCTCCTAAAGTTTAAATACATTACAGGTAGTTATGAGACAAATGATTCATAATGATCAATCAGGATTTATAGAAGGTAGACAAATGAGATATAATGTGAGACAGATTGTAAATGTATTGGAATATTTGGATAGGAACAACCAGATCCCAGCAGCGCTCTTTTTCTTGGATGCTGAGAAGGCATTTGATCGATTGAATTAGCAATTTTTATTTAAAATATTAGAAAAGATGCAATTTGGGGAACATTTTACACAAGCAATCAGAGCAATATACCAGAGACAAACGGCACAAATAATAGTTAATGGTAGCTTAACAGAAGCCTTCAGAATTGAAAAGGGGACAAGGCAGGAATGTCCTTTGTCCCTATTATTATTTATTTTAACTTTAGAAGTTCTACTGAATAAAATACGTAGGTCAAGTACAATAAAGGGAATTAAAATTAGACATCAAGATTATAAGTTAAGAGCATTTGCAGATGACCTTATTGTTACCTTATCTCAATCAACACAATCGGTTACATATATGATGGATATAATTAATCAATATGGGAAGGTATCTGGATTTAAGGTGAATCAACATAAGACAAAGATAATAACTAAAAATATGACTATAGACCAAAAGGAAGAATTGGAAAGAGCAACGGGATTTGAAGTAGTGAAAAAGGTTAAATACTTAGGAGTATATATCACAGCCTCAAACATGAAATTATATAAAAATAATTATGAGGTGTTATGGCAAAAGGTGCAGAAGGAAATGGAGAATTGGAAAAAACTACAATTATCATTGCTGGGAAGAATAGCAGTAATAAAAATGAATGTTCTGCCTAGGTTCTTATTTCTGTTTCAAATGATACCAATACTTTAAAAAGATGCAAATTTGCAGGAATGGCAAAAAGAGATTAATAAATTTATTTGGATGGGTAAGAAACTGAGATTGAAACTAAAAATAATACAGGATATACATGAAAGAGGGGGTCTCAAAATGCCTAATTTAAGACTATATTATGAAGCAGCTGTTCTGTCATTAATCAGTGATTGGTTTAACTTAACAGAAGAAAGAATATCGAATGTGGAAGGTCACGATCTTTTATATGGTTGGCATGCTTACTTACTATATGATAAAAAAGTGGACAGGATTTTTAAAAGTCATATGCTTAGAAGTGCTTTGTGCAGGTTTGGAAAAGGTACCAACATAAATTAAATTATAAAATTCCCATATGGGCAATCCCTAGGCATGCAATAGAGAATATAAATATAGAACAAAAACAGGAAGTGGTTACCTATAAAGAGCTCCTCTTTATGCAGGAGAGTAAATTACAATTGAAACCTTTAAATATAATGAGAGAGGAAAGGATAAATTATACTTGGTTTCAATATGGGCAGCTGCAAGTTAGATGGAGAGAAGACCAAAAAATTGGTATTATGCAACAGGAGGAAAATCAGGTAAAGCAAATTAGAGATCAAAGCCAATCGCATATTAAAAGGTTGTATAATGCGCTGATAGAAATAGATTCAAAAGCGGAATTAGTTAAGGACTGTATGATAAAATGGGCACAAAATATTCAACAACCTATAATGATGGAAACATGGGAAACAATATGGGTTAGAAATGTTAAATTTACGCAAGCCCAAAACTTGAGAGAAAATTTTTATAAAATGTTTTATAGATGACACCTAGATCCAAAAAATTTGGCGTGTATGTATCCAAATTTGCAAGCTAAATGTTGGAGATGTGATTGTGATGATGCTACTTATTATCATATATGGTGGACTTGTAAAAAAAACAAAGCATTTTGGATTAAAATTTGGTGGATTATGCAAAATATTTTGAAGAAGAAGATAAAATTTACCCCACAATTGTTTTTATTGGGTATAACTGTGGACTGTACATCAATAGAGACTAAATTAATTTTAAACTTAATATCAGCAGCCAGACTACTGGTGGCACAATACTGGAAGAAGGAACAACTGCCTACTATTGAAGAATGGACACTAAAAGTAACGAATTTAGCAGAAATGGCAAAAATTTCAGCATATCTGAAAGACTATTCGCAAGAAAGATATATAGCGGAATGGAAAAGATGGATAGAATATATTCAAAACAAATATCAGACTAAAAAGTATCAAATAGCATATGAATGACTAGAAAGTAATAATTTTATTTGTATACAGTATTCCCTTTTTTAAAATCTTTTTTTATATGAAATAAGGGATTCTAGGGGAGGGATGGGAGTTTATGAATAATTAGCGTATTTTAGCTTATGCTAAATGCTATACCCTGTATTTGCTCTGGGAAGTCGGGGGGAGGGGGTTGGGTGAAGGGGGTGAAGGGAGGGAGGTGGGGGAGGTGGAGGGAGGAGGAGGGTAATTATTTGTTAAAACTGTGGTAAAACTTTTTAATAAAAAAAAGGACTTTTAATTTAAACTTAAGGGAAATACCATTTGATAACCAATTCTGGGGAAAGGAGGCATATTTAAAATATACCATCAAGAAGGTGGGATCAGATGGGTGAATGCCATCCTCAAATTGTTATAAAGTTTTGGAGTCTTTTCAAGTAAGTAGCAGACTGCTTCTACATTCTTATATACGGGAGAAGAGCAGGCAGAGCTGGGCAGTAGAGTTAAATGTATGATCAGTTTAGAGTCCTTAGATTGCCACAAAAGATCCAAGTATTCCATATTCTATTGACCCTTATCTAGTGCCAGTTTAGTGCTGACCATTAGCTGACTCACTGGAGAAAAGCCTAATGCTGGGAAAGGTGCAAAAGAAGGGGATGACAGAGAATGAGGTGGCTGGATGGAGGGATAGTAGAGGACAGGAAGGCCTGGAGGAATGTTGTCCATGGGGTCATGATGGGTTGGACATGACTTTGCAACTAACAATAACAACATTAGTTGAACAGATTCTCGTGTATAGAACTGAATAAATCTTCTATGTTACAAGTTTATTGTTTGCACCAGGGGTGGTATTCACCTACCTTCGCTACTGGTTCACAAATGTGAGCATGTGTGTTTGCTCGCTATGATCATGTATCCCTCCTCCACACATGTGCAGAGCCTTCTGCGTGCACAGAGGGTCAAAAACGGGACTCTCGTGTGATCTGGATAGAGCCGGATGAATTTCACCACTGGTTTGCACAGAACATTACTTCAGATCTCTGGGGTTTTAAAAAAAAACTTAAAACAAATGGTTGCAGATACTTCTTAAAGAAAGAAGACTTTATTTGTAAAGGAAGTGTCATTTTCTTTCTTCTGACCGCTAAACTTTTGACGTCTTGATGGAATAGACTTCACTACATTTGTTAGGTCTTTGAATAAAATGTTATATGGAACAAGGCAAAAGAGTTGATCAGAAGTGAGGACCTCAAAATTAGTGGGTGGCCGAGCAATCACAAACCTGTTTTGGAGAAAAGTCACCAATAAAACAGAAATCAATTAAAAACAATAGCTGTATTGGTCATGAGAAAAAAAAAGCAATTTATAAAACAATACTTTTATTAGAGCAACAAACATACAAAATCACTGTATTCAAAGACCTGAATATTTACATAACATGGAAGGGAAAGAAAGAAGTTAACATACTGATTTCTTAGATATTGGTTCCTCTATTTACTGAATCTGCACTACTATTAATCGTTTCATAGTTCCCATCACCAATCTCTTTCCACTTATAACTGTATGACTATAACTTGTTGCTGACAATCCTTATAATTTATATTGATATATTGATCATCAATTGTGTTGTAAATGTTGTACCTTGATGAAGGTATCTTTTCTTTTATGTACACTGAGAGCATATGCACCAAGACAAATTCCTTGTGTGTCCAATCACACTTGGCCAATAAAAATTCTATTCTATTCTACTCTATTCTATTTTCTCATTGACAAGTTAAATGGTACAGTATATTGGAGAGTAACAGTAACAGAATTGGTTTTTTTAAAATAAGATATTGATGATGAGAAACTTTTATGGAATAATAATGCCATAGTTTTCAACAGCAACAATATTGGATTAGAAAATCAGCCAGAAATAGATAAGTACTAATGTTAGTACATCTTTGTATATCTTTGCTTAACTCATGTGAAAAAAATTTTGAAGGAATTTTAGGAGAAAACGGAGCAACATTTGGCAAGGCTATAAGGCATCTTATGTCATAAGTCTCCGAGTTATTTTTGAATTGGAAGTTGCCTTTGGTTAATGGAATAGTATAAGAATTCTTGCTCTCTGTGAAAAAGGCTACAGATTCAGCCTCTGACTTATATTACTAAGGAAACTGTGGTGCTTCAACTTTAAGAGTGATGGATGCTAAAGTCCCAGCACATCTGGAAGTTACTATCTCAAGAAAGTTTCAGCCATGTAGGTCAGAGGTCTGATCCATTTTGCAGATACCAGTGGTTCTCAAGTTATGGTCTATGGACCGCAGGGGGTGCACAAAGCTTTGAAAAAATGTTATGATTTAAATCTTAAATCTTGGTGGTCTATGGACATGGTCCATAGCCAAAAAAATATTTAAAGGGGGTCTGGAGTAAAGAAAAGGTTGAGAACCATGATCTATATACCAGGAGTGTTAAACTCAAGGCCCGGGGGCTGGATCTGGCCCACAGGGCCACCCTGGAAACAGTGAAGGACTGGCCTGCAGTGCTTCTGCCAGCGAAAATGGAGCTCGGGAGGGCCATATGCAGTCTGCCGGAGCTCCATTTTAGCTGGCAGAGGGTTGCAGGAGGCCATCGCAGCCATAAATGGAGCCTGGGAGCCCATTTTCAGTGGCATAGTGCTCAGTCTACCATAGGCACCCCTGACATGAATGATGTCAAGCTGGCAACACCCATCCTGGCCACTCTCACCCCTACCCCCCAAGGTCAAACACAACCCTGATGCGACCCTCAATGAAATCGAGTTTGACACCCCTGATTTATACTGTTATATAGTCCACCATCTTATTTGCCCAGTAGCCAACTAGACTGTCTCCAAGTAAAGATCACAATCAGGGCATCAGGACAATAGTTTCCTCCTTCTATTCCTCCCAAGCAAGAGAAACTCATTTAGAGTCTTCCACATCACTGTCACAGCTAAAAGTCACTAAGACTCTGTGCATTTATCTCACTACCTTTTAAAACCAATTGAACAGCAGTCACCACTGCATCTTTTATTTATTATTATTATTATTAAATTAATTAATTAAATTAATTATCTCATTAATTAATTAATTAATTAATTATCTCATGACAACAATTCTATTAATTATAATTGCATAATTCACTACCAGTAGTACAAGATGCGTTGAATGAAATGGGTTTAAGAGGATTAAACGGAGAACAATAAATCTAATATGACAAAAGAAAGCTCATTACTTGATTCCTACTCCAAAATCCTATGCTTTAATGATGATTTTTCATTGTATTATGCATCCCTAAAGCTACTTTTCAAAATAGAAACTCCATATAGTTTCTGAAATATTATTGAACATGCCAATATTTTGTTGTTGTGTATGCAGGTAGGTAGCTAAACCTTTATGAGAAAATTTCAATTTTACTATACTTTCCTGATTTCATATGGATTGGGGTTAGGTTTCAGGCGATAGATACCGAAGCAAAGAATTCCATACATATCAAGGGCTTTAGTGAACACATCACCAAAGAAGAGCTGCAAAACAAGAAAACACTTTTGATTCTGTATCAACTATCCTTGATTGTTAATCCATAAACTAAAAGTAGAAGATCACAGCTCAAAAAAGGTGGGTTTCCCACATCACTTCTTGGGAAAATAGCAAGCTAAAAATTATTTTCAACTATTTCCAGGTTTCTGTAGATATTTCCAATATGGTATTTTCATTTAAAAAATATTGTGAAGGTATGATCCATTATAAAACACACACTTTTTTGTTAGATTCATCAGTATGGTACTGAACAGAACACACAACTGGCCTAGGAATTTTTTTTTGGGGAAAAGTAAGAAATAGCATTGGCAGTTTCTAGCAAATATTTTATGCAAAGAATTCAAACATGGAATGCTTACTGTGCTTACTGTTTACTGTGTCCAAGTGCTCCTAACCATTAACCTTGATGGAAGCTTTGTCTATTGGCTACAGTAAAATGTTCTAAATACTCCCGCGAGTAGTAACGGGAGCCGCTCATGGCTCCCATGTAACATCACTGCTCCGCGGTCTGCACTGGCTTCCTGTGGTCTTTTGGGTGCGCTTCAAGATTTTGGTTACCACCTTTAAAGCGCTCCATGGCTTAGGACCCGGGTACTTACGGGACCGCCTGCTGTTACCTTATGCCTCCCACCGACCGGTACGCTCTCACAGAGAAGGTCTCCTCAGGGTGCCGTCTGCCAAACAATGCCGACTGGCGGCCCCCAGGAGTAGGGCCTTCTCTGTTGGAGCAGCGATGCTCTGGAATGAACTTCCCCCTGGCCTACGCCAAGTGCCTGATCTTCGGACCTTTCGCCGTGAGCTAAAAACATACTTATTTATTCAAGCTGGACTGGCATAATGGTTTTTTAACATTTTAAATTGTGTTTTATTGTGGTGGGGTTTTAAATTTTTTAAATTTTAAATTTAAATTTTTATACATTGGCCTTTTTGTAATATGCTTTATTTTAATTGGGATTTTAATTGTATATATATATTGTGTTTTATTTAGGCTGTACACCGCCCTGAGTCCTTCGGGAGAAGGGCGGTATAAAAATTTGATAAATAAAATAAAATAAATAAAATAAATAAATGCAAATCTTGATTTCAATATTCTGTTTAGGATCAGCTTTGCAACATTCAAGCATGTCATCCAGAGCCATATAATTATAGTTAACTCATGACTATCAAATGCTTAGCTTTCTAACTCATTAGACAATTATCCAAGAGAGCAAAATGGATTAGCTTGAATTAAATCATCTGGCATCTAACAAAACTTACCAGCAGCCCTTCTATTAACTGTGGATCATTTATTAATGTTAAAAGAGCCAGTTTACATCTGTTTCTAAATCCCCAGGAAATCACACTGGTATTATGGCCAATCAGTGAAGTCTCCTCTGCCAAATATTCTTCAAGGTCTGGGTTGGTCCCACCTGTCACCAGCGTCTGAAGCAAAGCCAGCACATGGTAATTATGGTAGGTCTGCAATGAGAAATAATAGAAGATCAAAGAAAACATTTGTGTCAATCAGATAAGAGAAAGATTTTGAAAACTCAGTTCACCCAGAATTAAATGACCAGGCTGTAAACTTCACCTGATTGGCCAATCCCTTTCATATTGATTTGACTGCAAAGGAATCTGCAGATATGCACTTCTTTTTTTAAAGACATGCATTAACAAAATCAGGGTATGGACTTCTTGAGTCTAGTTGTGTCAGGCATGAAGAATCAGGACCTCATGTTAAGTTCCTGTTAAGCTGATGTATTGCTCATGCCTATACAGAAGAATATAGTCAACTAATAGCACTAAATTGGCACTAGATAAAAGTCAATGGAATTCAAGGGGGCCTGGACTTGGATCACTTGTTGGAACATAATGACTCTAGACTGATTCCTCTCTTGACTCTGCCCCCTATCTCTGCCTAAGACAGAAAGAGTCATATTTTCCAACCTTCCTTTTCTTCTTTATATGTTTTTCTGTTCTTCTAAGAAACTAAGACCACCTCTTATTATGGTCTCAGACCAGAATTACAATATTGAAATAAAATAAAATAAAACAGAACAGAACAGAATAAGATCTAGGGGGGTGTCATGACAGCAGAGTGCCAACATCTAAAGGGCTGCCACAAAGAAGAGGGGATCAACCTATTTTCCAAAGCACCTGAAGGCAGGACAAGAAACAATGGATGTTTCTTGTTAGACGGACAAGGGAATTTGAAATTTAAACAAAAATTTTTAGAACAAGGAATTAAAATAGATTGGTAGCCTTATTTACAGATCCAAACAAGATACAAAAAAGATTCAGAACTATATAGATTCCAAAATGAACAACAAGAAATGGATAAAATATTAACAGGGACTGATGAGAAAATAATTACCAAAATGTCTCCTCAAATTTAAAATGGAGGAGGAAACAATGAAAGAAACAATGATAATTTGGGTGAAATTTTTTGGATATAATATAGAATTAGAGCATTGGGAAAAAGTATGGGGAACAAATTATAAAATGACGTCAGCCGCCTATAAAGAGAATATCTATAAAATGTTTTATAGTTGGCATTTGCCCCCTGTGAGATTGGCTGAGATGTTTCCAAACAACCCACTGCACTGTTGGAAATATAACCATCAACAAGGGATATACTACCACATGTGGTGGACATGTCCCAAAGCCAGAGATTACTGGTTAAAAATTTAAAAGTGGTTGGAGGAAATGACTGAGCAAAAAATTGACATGAAATTTCTTTTGGGGGTTATAAGAAAAAATGAGTAAAGATATTCAATATCTCATGCTCCACATAATCACCGCTGCCAGAATTTCATTTGCCCAAAATTGGAAACAACAATATGTTCTATCAAACACCATGATTATAAAAAAGGTGCTAGAGTGTGCAGAATCAGATAAGTTAATGATGGAACTCAAAGATAGAGATGAAATGATTTATTACGAAACATGGAATAGGTGGTATAATTGGCTGGACAAGAAACAATGGATGTTTCTTGTTAGACGGACAAGGGAATTTGAAATTTAAACAAAAATTTTTAGAACAAGGAATTAAAATAGATTGGTAGCCTTATTTACAGATCCAAACAAGATACAAAAAAGATTCAGAACTATATAGATTCCAAAATGAACAACAAGAAATGGATAAAATATTAACAGGGACTGATGAGAAAATAATTACCAAAATGTCTCCTCAAATTTAAAATGGAGGAGGAAACAATGAAAGAAACAATGATAATTTGGGTGAAATTTTTTGGATATAATATAGAATTAGAGCATTGGGAAAAAGTATGGGGAACAAATTATAAAATGACGTCAGCCGCCTATAAAGAGAATATCTATAAAATGTTTTATAGTTGGCATTTGCCCCCTGTGAGATTGGCTGAGATGTTTCCAAACAACCCACTGCACTGTTGGAAATATAACCATCAACAAGGGATATACTACCACATGTGGTGGACATGTCCCAAAGCCAGAGATTACTGGTTAAAAATTTAAAAGTGGTTGGAGGAAATGACTGAGCAAAAAATTGACATGAAATTTCTTTTGGGGGTTATAAGAAAAAATGAGTAAAGATATTCAATATCTCATGCTCCACATAATCACCGCTGCCAGAATTTCATTTGCCCAAAATTGGAAACAACAATATGTTCTATCAAACACCATGATTATAAAAAAGGTGCTAGAGTGTGCAGAATCAGATAAGTTAATGATGGAACTCAAAGATAGAGATGAAATGATTTATTACGAAACATGGAATAGGTGGTATAATTGGCTGGAAAAGAAATCTAAAATCAATGCATAGTGACTGTTAAGAGAAGATATTATAGTGAAAATCCAATATTTAATGTATAGTAGGTATGTATATAATGTATTGTTTATATGAATAAGTATGTAACAAACAAAATGCACATGTATACAATTGGCCAAAGGATAAAATGGATATTACTAAAGATGCCGGTATTGGAAAGCTGTAAAAGTGCAATTAAGATTTTAAAGATGTAAATGTTGAATAAAAATAATTTTTTAAAAAAGAAACAATGGATGGAAACTAATCAAGGAGAGAACAAACCTAGAACTAAGGAGGAATTTTCTGACAATTGGAACAATTAATCAGTGGAACAACCTGCCTCCAGAAGTTGTGTGTGCTCCAACACTGGAGGTTTTTAAAGAGAGATTGGACAACCATTTGTCTGAAATGGTATAGGTTTCCTGCCTGAGCAGGGGGTTGGACTAGAAGACCTCCAAGGTCCCTTCCAACTATGTTATTCTGTAAAAACACAATAGTAGACTATAATTAGTGGTAAGATCATCAATGATCAGCCAATCTGCCTAATTTTACAGACTGTATAGCAGAATTTAACTATATTCAAAGACACTGTATCATACTTATGTGATAATAACAGCTGTACATAAAAGATGAGAATTTTCTGGTATTGTACTAGGTCAGGAGTTATAAAATGGGTCCATGAATCCTTAAAGAGGGTACAATATAACAGGATATGAGCTGTGGTTTCAGTGGTCTCTTGTTCACAGGGGCACTATCTCAGCTCATATGGGACTGCTTTGTATTGGCCCTCCAGAATGTGTATGGAAAGAACATTACAACATGTTGGAGTTACTGCTCTCCAAAACTTAAGAAGAGATATATAAGTATATCACTCATTTATTTATTTATTTTATTTATTTATTTATTTTATTTATTAAATTTTTATACTGCCCATTTATGAAGTGGGGGGAACTTGACTGCTCAAGAAAACATTCTTATTCTTAACAATAGCAATCTTGTAAGGTAAGTGGTCTGTTACTGTCTTAAATTTACCCAGTGGTAAGTCAAGTAAGGCATTAAAACTGGGCTCCTTCTGTTCTTACCCAACTATACTGTTTTAAATAAGCCAGTATTTTGAAAGGGAAGTTTTTATTGAATTTGGAGATTCAAATAATTTATTTGAACTGCTTCCTACCCTGCTGCTAAAAGTAGTCCAGCTATGATCATATTCCAATTGTGATGAAAGCATTTTTCATCTATTTTGCATACACAATAAACCCAACTGAGTTGAATCTGGAAATCTCAGACCAATTTTTAGATTATTAATAAGAAAATAGAAGCAAGCTGGTGAGCAGTTTTGAGAATACAACACAGTTTAATTTGGATGAACGGCTAACTACAATTACTCCAGAAAGTTCATGTCAACTTTACTTTCCCACATCCCATTTTTATATTTTTTAAATATGAATAAAAAAGCTGGAAACCTGATTGTTCTGAGATGTGCCTATTATAATAAAGTTATTCAAAGCAAGCTATTTCTGAATTTTTTTGGATCTGACAGACTGTTTTTCCCAAGTTTCCAGCAAACATATTTTGTGATTCTAGCTGTAGTTCTTGAATTGAAAGATTTTGTGTGTTGAAATGAGTCCATAACACAATGAACATGTTGCATACACATTCACTATTAAATGTGAAATGCAATACCTTCTACTATACAAATGCTTAGCCATGGTTTATGGGTTCTCTATGGTTAAGGGACTGCTATTTCAATTTAAAACAAGACAGAGAAACTGGAGTTCCAAATTTTAGTTAGTGCTAGGAAAGCTTTATGATTAATATAGATTTGGATGTCATGTTTAGCCACAACTAAGAGTATATGAGATCGTGGTATGATTGTCAAACTGGCAGCCCACAGGCTGGATGCAGGCCATGCCCACCCAAGCTCCATGAAGGGAAAAAATGCCACGAAATGTCATGTGTTGGCAACGTGACACCGCAAGTTTGACACCCATGGTATATGCTTTTTAGGTTGATTAACCAGAGATATTAAACATGTTGAATAATTTTCTGTATTTTTTGGAGTATAAGATGCTCCAGAGTATAAGACACACCTTAGTTTTGGGGGAGGAAAATAAGAAAAAAAGAATTCTGTCTCTGTCTACCAGCATCCATCAGTATTCGTCTGGCTAGCGTCCTGTCAGTGTGTGAGACTGTTAGGAAACTGAAACAGTATTTGCTGTGTGAGCAATAAGAAAGGAGACAGCAAGGAGCCTGGGAGTGGCTTAGGTCAATTGTTCTAAAGCTGCAGGCTGTGCTGATCTCTGAAACTAAAACTGAAACTGAAACTCCTCTCTTCTGCTTATGTTTTGCTTGCTGCTGCAAACTCTGACAGTCCTTGCAGCAAATGGCAAACAGCCAGGTCAGCTTCAGCACATTATTGCAGCCTGATTCAGCAGAGCAGTTGATTGGCAGGTGGATCGGCCACCTGGAATTACCCCCCAATCAGCTGTTCCAGGCTGCAGGGATTGCCATAGACCATCACCTTCTCCGTGCCTCGCATTTTTAGCTACATTTGGTGAATAAGACGCACCCAAATTTTCACCCTCTTTTAGGGGGGGAAGTGTGTCTTATACTCTGAAAAATACGGTATTTGTTTCATTACCCAGTAACTGCAGATATCCAGAACACTGTAATAAGGTTTTGATTACTGTTCCAATCAAAGAGAAAGGATAAGGATAGAGCAGACAATAAGTTTTCCTTCGTCTGTGAAGACATAGACCATTTTGGTGAGTAGTACTCCATTATTTCAACAGCTGCATCAGCATTTTTATAGATGGAATTATCCAGTATTATCCTGAGTACTAGGTCAGGTTTATCTTGCTCAAAAAGAATTGGCATTTTACATACTTAGCTTTATACAACTGAGCTCTTTAATATTTCTTGGCTACATTTCTTTTTTTAACATCAAAAGGATTGTTGCATTCTCTGATTTGGAAAAAAATAGAAGGATTTGTGTGTCACCTGTGTCCCTCTATATTTTATTTGCTGAGTTAAATACATCATTGGAGTTTTCAGAATAAAAAGGAAGACAAGTAGAGAGAGATCACTTTCTATCAGAATATTCCTGCAATTTATTTATCCAAAGTTCAAGGGTTCATTACTTGCAGCTGTACCAGGCTTTTTCAAAGTTGCTGCTGCTGATTATTATTATTTGGTAACCAAAGGAAACAATTATAAAGCATATGGGGATTAATCATCATTCAGATTAATTAAATTAGAATCATAGAATTATAGGGCTTGAAGGGACTTTGGAGGTCTTTAGTCCAACCCCCTGACCAAGACAGGAGACCTTATGTTATCCTGGACGAATGACTATACAATGTTTTCTTGAAAACCTCCAGTGATGCAGCACCCACAACTCCAGAAGGCAAACTGTTCACCTGATTAATTGTTCTCACTATCAAGAAATTTCTACTTAGTTCTAGGTTGAATCTCTGATAAGTTTCCATCATTTATTTTTTTTGTCCTGCCTTCAGGTACTCTGAAGAATAGATTGAACCCCTCTTCTCTGTGATAGTCCCTCAAGCAGGGGTGAAATCCAGCAGGTTCTGACAGGATCTGGAGAACTGATAGCAGAAATTTTGAGTAGTTTGGAGAACTGGCAGATACCACCTCTGGCTGGTGGGAATGGAGATTTTGCAGTATCTGTCCTCTGCCACGCCCACCAAGCCATTCCCACAGAACCGGTAGTAAAAAAATTTGGATTTCACCACTGCCCTCAGGTATTGGAAGTCAGCTATCAGGTTACCCCAATCCTAGTTCTCTTAATTAGGCTAGATTAAATCAAATTAAATTTAATCAAATTCATTTTTGTCCTGCCTGCATACATTTTTTTGCAAAGTGGTACATTACCTGAAAGTAAGTTGTAGCCCTGACAAAAAAGTTGGCTATCATTGCTTTAATATATTTTTAAAAAGCACTTTATTAAAATGTCAAATATTGCATTCTTACTTACAGTCATATTATGTTGAGGAAGAGCTATTCACTAATTAAAACACTGTAAAATGGCCATTGTACCAGTATATCATCAACATTCTCTTTGAATTATATTTTAGCAATGCTCAAGAAAACATTGTAAAATCCAACATAAATAACCTATTTAAGTTACTGCTAGTAGTGTTTTACCAATAGATATCCATCATTCTTTCTAAAAAATTACAATTGTTGCCATATGTAACTTTCCCTACTGTATACATTTCACATGCAACTATTTTGAATATTGTTTTGCTTTGTAAGGACCTAGTTAGAATATTTTGCATGCATCTCCCTTAAATATACCCATTTTTGTTTGAATGTTTTGAGCTGAGACATATTGAGAGAAAAATGATAGTGATTCTGTGATTTCATTTCTGTCTATTCCATGACAGAATTTTGGCAGCTGATACCATTTCTCCTGAACAGATATTTAACAGATTTCATTTACATTTCTAGTGAAAGCCTAGCAAAATTATACATTACCCAGTTCTGGTGGTTTTCGGTAGCCAATAATGCTGTAATAAAATCCATAATGTAAACTTTTCATGAGCTATATGAAGACGTATGTTCTGAGAGAGTCTTCCTAATTTGTATTAAAAAAAGGAACCAGTCTCAAATCCAGTGGCAATTTAACCCATAATGTTGGTTTCACCAGTCAAAAACTTGTACTGTTGACATTAGATGTATGTCTGTTGGATTCAGCAAAGCCACCCAGTTAATGACCATTTGTGGACTAGGAGTGGAAAGAGAACAATTAAGGATTGGCCCAAAGGTGATTAAAAAGGCAATTGGACTTGCTTGGTTTTTTTTTTCTTTGAAAAGTTTAGCTTCTCATCCAAGAAACTTCTTCAGTTCTAATTGCATAGTAGAAATGGAAGGATTTATATTCTTTGCAGTCATCTGGTCATTGGCTCTCTGAGAGTCATTGAGGCCCTTTGGGGATTTATATTCCCATCTTCCCATTCCCCATCATGCAGTTAGAACTGAAGAAGCTTTTTGGATGAAAAGCAAAATATTTTCAAGGAAAAAGAAAGTTCAGTGACCTTTTGGCAAAAGCACTTTTGGGACAATCGTGACCTGGATGATTGAGGATTGGGTTGGAAAACCTGCTTATTCCCTTAGAATAATTTGCACTTGGACTGCAAATTTTTCAGCATCATGGTCTGTGTTGAGTCTCAAGAAATTGGCAATTCTTAATTCAGTGACAGCTCATGACCCGTATGTTCTCCAGTTCAGAAGGAAGTGTTGACATTTAAGTTACCTAATTCAGAATCAATTTAGAAATCAAGAAATGGCCTGGAAGCTCTGTCGTAATATAGTATAGCTTGTCTTGACACTGCTCTCTAGATGAGAAAGAACACCAGGGAAGACATACTATGAAGAAGATGCTGATGCTGAGCCAATAACTAGGCCTACATCTTCAGCTCTAGACCTAATAGTTCCTGATTTAGACCATAAGCTTCATCTATCCAACTCTCATCAATACTGAAACAGCAATAAGAATATTTACCTATGTTGAGAAAAACTGAACCTGGCAGGGTGAATTAGAAGTAACTTGTTGAAGGAAACAAGACATTATTGGGATTGCCTATGCTTAGTAAAGTAAGAGAGTGTTGAAATTTATGAAATAATGGGACTTGCTGGTTGTTGCCTGTCTGTGAAGACTATGATTTGTGTTCTAGAATTTCTATCTGCAAAGACCTTCAAAATGTAACATTTTTTTGAACTCTTATTCTTGGGTTTGATCCACTGGGTAAGTAAACATTAGTATTATTATTATGGTTGTTATTATTATTATTATGATCAGTATTATCATTAATACTTTGTATAAGCAAATTTATACAAACAATACACTGTATATTAAGCACTTATGTATTTCAAAGAAAAAATGTATAAATAAAATTTTTTAAAAAGAATATCAGTTATAGTGGTCATGAATATCTGGATAAATATGTCTGTCTTTTTGGTAAATTAATGTATTGTATTGTAATAACATATGGTACTTTGACTTGGGTTCTCTTGGCTAGGTTAGAGATAGCTATTTTTAGATAAGGAAACTTAATTCAACTGAACAAGGAAGATCAGTTTGTAGTTCTGACAAAGTTGGAGAAGATCAAGGAGTTAATTGAGTCATACTACAGAAAAGGACAGTTTAATAAGAAACTTGAACTGTGTGACTTTTCAGGAACTTACTGCGCACAAGAGAGAATCCAAAAAGCTGTCTGAAAACAGTGCCCCTTTGGATAAGTTATGGTTTGATTTGTCAGAGTTTTCCATTCCACTCTGTTGAAAGAATTGTGCATTTGCAGCTACCTCTGTAGAAGAAAACACCAAAAAACAAACATGCAACACAAGATCAATTGCTTGCATATATCAGCCTAAATAAATGGAAATTATAAGTTGGGAAAAACTCCACTAAATCCATTGCTATAGCATGAAAATGCACACAAGTAGTCCTCAGCTTATAATCAGTAGTTTAGTGATGGTTCAAAGTTATGACAGGTACCACAAAAGCTACTTATTATCCAGTTTTGAAGTTCCAACATCACTCCTCTCCCATCACAAGACTGCATTTTGGGGACTTGGCAACTGGCTTGCATTTATGACCATCTGCAGTGCCTCATAGTCATGTAATTTACAAAGTTTTTGCTGGAATCTGGTGTCTTCTTCCAGTAAAAGTAATGGCAGATGTTTATGGTAATGGAAAAAACCATTTGTTAGCAAACAATGGGTTCTCTTAATAACTGCCACAAAAAAGTTGCAAAATTGGGTCTAGTCACCCAATTGATGACCCATTTTATGATTGTTGCAACTTATGACAGTAATTGCCAGGCTCAATTGCAGTCATAACTCAAGGATTCCCTGTATTGTGCCAGTTGCAAAAATTCTCCTCCCAGAGTAGTTTGATGGAAAAATTTACTTTAGAAAGCTTTTTAAGGAAAATTGTATTTGGAAATATACACATACGTGCAATATATATGTATTGTATGTAAGTATGTAGCCAAAGATATTTGGGTGACTTTCTTGTTCTTAATTTTATTGTTTTTGCTAGTTGCCTTAGGTTGCATGGCAAATAAGTGGCTAGGTAAATAAGTAAAAATAATACATAAATTGGTTTCCTGATGGCCTCCAATTTTTCCAGATTTTCAATATATTCTGGGGAAAGATTTCATCCTAAAGATTTTGTGGATTTAACGTTTTTATTTCCTTTCTTTTTCATTTCCACATTCTTCTGGAGAAATTCTGAAAATTAGTCACCAGTATTTTCACTGCAGATTATCATATTGTCTGGATATGGTATATATACTAGTACGCTTTAATTTAATTACATAATGCATTAATTTATTGAGATCAATTTGTTTCCCCAGTTCATATAATCTTAATACTGGTAATGTTGGTTTGTGCATCTCACTATTATTTCCACCAACTGGCAGGGTTTCATACCAGAATTTTCTTCAGCCCTGTCAGAAATGGCAAGAGGCTGATTTTCAATAGGATGCGAGGATATATTCTCCCATTAAATCATGGCAGTTTTTTCAGAAGTTTAAATGTTACAAACTAGGAAACAGAGAGCCAATTTGATACAATGATGAAGGCATCAAACTAGAAATAAGAAGACCAGTGCTTTCTGGAATGACTGAATGACTACACAACACTGTGTTGAACAATCATAGTAATAAGTGCTGCAAAGCATCTGCAGAGCCTCTGCAGAAACCTTGCTGCTTTGAGGGCATTTCTGCACACTCAATGACAAAAAAGAAATGAGCCTCCAATCCTCCATTGCCCCAAACAGACAACAGCTTTTAGATCCAGATATGAAGCTATATCAGTCTGGTGTAGTAGTTAAGGCATCAGGCTAGAAACAAGGAGAATTGAGTTCTAATCCAACCTTAGGAACAAAGCCATCTGGGTGCCTTTGGCTAATCCTTCCCTCTCAGGCCTAGGAAGAAGGTAAGGACAAACCGTTTCTGAAAAATTATTGCCAAGAAAACTGCACGAATTTGTCTACAAATAAACAATATTTAAGGCACCAAAAAGAGGAGAGAGTGGAATAGAAGTATAGAATATAGGGCCGGTTTAGCTCTGCCTGGTAAGGCCTGTTATTAAGAACACAAAGCCTGCAATTACTGCAGGTTCGAGCCCGGCCCAAGGTTGACTCAGCCTTCCATCCTTTATAAGGTAGGTAAAATGAGGACCCAGATTGTTGGGGGGGCAATAAGTTGACTTTGTAAATATATACAAATAGAATGAGACTATTGCCCTATACATTGTAAGCCGCCCTGAGTCTTCGGAGAAGGGCGGGGTATAAATGTAAACAAAATATATATATATATATATATATATACCTCATCTTCTATTTTACATGGGGGGATCAAACTATTTTCCAAAGCACCAAAAGGCAAGATGAGAAACAATGGATGAAAACTAACCAAGGAGAGAAGCAACCTAGAACTAAGGAGAAATTTTCTAAAGTGAGAGCAATCAACCAATGGAGGAACCACACCTGCTTTCAGAGGTGTG
Source organism: Ahaetulla prasina (assembly GCF_028640845.1). NCBI lineage: Eukaryota > Metazoa > Chordata > Lepidosauria > Squamata > Colubridae > Ahaetulla > Ahaetulla prasina. The sequence continues at coordinate 29,798,190 of NC_080547.1, read as the reverse complement.
GTTCCTCCATTACTGGAGGCTTTCAAAAAGACACTGGACAATCATTTATCTGAAATGGTATAAGATCTCCTGCTCAAGCAGTGGGTTGGACTAGAAGACCTCCAATGTCCCTTCCAACTTTATTATTTTATGTTCTAAGTCCACGTGAGCATCATAACTACACCATTTAAAAAGCATCATTCTGGGTGTACCCACCCTTGGGCAGGAGTGAGAGAAAACCCCTCCAAATGGAAAACTTTTGTTTAGCTTCCTGCTGAGTTTTTGTAACACTTCATTATATTTATTCTCCTGATAAGCCATTGAGACGTCTTTAAAGTTGCTGAATTAGCATTTAAGTCAACCCTTTTATTGTTCTTTGGACACGGCACGCTGTCACTTTCTATCTGCAGATTCTAAAGAGAGCTGGCAGTAAATAAATAATGCATCAGGCATATTGCTTCGTGAAATTTGTTCCTAAAGAAAAACTTACTAAGCTCAGTGATGACAGAGATCCGTTTGGAAAAAGTGCGTGATTGAACTCCAATTGAATCTTCATTGAATCCCTGTGGATTAACTTTTGATATCAGTGTAAGAGGGAGGGGGGAGGGGGAGAGAAAAGAAACAAAGAAAGTCAGGCATAAATATAAGAGGTTCTGAGTCTGCCAACAAACGCTTCTTAAACATTATTTAATGCAAACAAAGAGACATTTCTTTGGCCTTCAGTTCAGTTTCAGAACTTCATTATCTTGGAAGCTTTGCAGAATTACAAATGGGACTCATTTTGTCCAGGCTGTTTTTCTTTTTTCTTAATAAAGAAAAAAGTTTAATTCACTTCTTAATTAATGTGCTGTAACAAATGCAGCTATTCAATAGATTAGGTTGTCTCTGATGTTGCGGTATTGGACTTGGTTTTAAAATTGGAAAGGCATATTTTGGTGGTAAAATGTTTATATGAATGGCAATAAATTCACATGATTAAGTGCAAGGCTTCTTAGCTTTACCTCTCCCCCAACCCTTGCACAAAACAGGAAAGGACTGATAATTACATATATGCAGTGGTGGGATTCAGCCAGTTCGCACCACTTCGGGAGAACCGGTTGTTAACTTTCTGAGCAGTTTGGTAAACTTGTTGTTGGAAGAAATCATTAGGGCAGAGAACCGGTTGTTAAATGACTTGAATCCCACCACTGCATATATGTAAAACAGACAGATTAGAGAAATGGTCAGACCTGCCCCAGTCTGATCCTTAGGGAAGAAAAACCCTAGACTCCATTTAGTTGAAGTGAAAGGTACTTTTACTAAGAGATGCTGGTTGTAGTAAAGTCAGACAGAATCTGAGTTTCCCACACAACAGGACCAAACCATTTCCTTCAGTCCCATCCCTCCCTCCATGATCAGTCCAAACCCAGCCATGCTATGCCATGAGGATGTTTTGGGAATGCTGAGGTGTTTGGGCTAGTAACTTTTCACACTCAAGGCAAATGCCTTGAAGATGTCTGGTATGAACTGGTTCCACATTGATCTGCTTTTCTTCGGTTTTCATTCCCCTTCACGAATCCCCACACAAAACTGCATAAAGGTTTATTGCCCATTTGTCCTCCCCTCATGTCTCCCACCACCACCAGTCCTTTGATGGCAGGACACCAGTGTGGTACTAAGACAAAAATAGTGGACCTGACAAACACAGATTTCACAATTTCCGATCAGTTATGTGGGTCCCTCTTTAACTGCTTTTTCAGAGATAGTGCCAAAACTTTATATGTTCAGTTCCAATTTGGCTACTTGATTTGCTCACTGCTTGCCTTAGCCTACCAACAGCATTGCTCATTGGCCCTCTTAAAGGAATCTGAACAAAAAAACATTGCCATCACTTTCTTTTATTTCTGTTACAATGCTTTAAACTACTGCAACATGATAGGCAGTAGCAACAAACACACATATTTATATCTCTTCTCCCCCACCCCCAATTCATTTCTCTCAAGAAAATCCCAGGAAAATTCTCTTCTTCCCCTGATTGCAATGACAAATCATTTATCCTACAGCAGTAGTTCTTAGTCTGTGGCTCGAGAGCCACTGAGTGGTCATAATGTAATTACAGGGTGTCAGTGAAGGCTTGAAAAAAATGTTAGGATTTAAATCTTGTGTTAAGTCTTGGGGGTCCGTGGCCATGGTCTGTGGCCACAAAAGGTATTTAAATGGGCTCCATGGTGAAGAAAAGGTTGAGAATCACTGTCTTACAGCATACTTCCATGCACTCTGATGGTGTGTCAGGAATTGGAAAGTTATCAATGTGGAAAATCCATTATCTTTGCTGATCTACCTTAAGAATATCCTTTTGCTTTTTACTAAAATCAGGAAAGTTATCAGGAAGGGAGAGACGTAGACATTTCTGGGGCAATTTGAAGAAGTTTGAAGATTGAATCTCTGCTTCATCCTGAAAGGGAGTTTTAAAACACCTAAAGTCCTCTAAAATGTAAAAGAAAAGATAAAGTTTTTTCCTGTACAGTCATGTCTGACTTTAGGGGGTGGTGCTCCCTTAGCTGAGGGAGCCAGCGTTGTCCAAAGACATTCCTGTGATCATGTGGCAAATATGACTATATGCTGAAGACACACAGAACACTGTTACCTTCCCATCGAAATGGTACCTATTTATCTACTCACATTTGCATGCTTTCGAACTTCTAGGTGGGCAGAAGCTGGGGCAAGGAATGGGAGCTCAACCTGTCATACTGTGGTTGAGTCTTGAACTCTAGCTGTCAGCTTTTATTTTTTTATTTATTTTATTTGTCGTAACAATATATACAAGCGTTGCATAAAGGATTATATAATATATAAACATATATATGAGGAGAAACAAGGTACTATAAACATATATATACATAGGGGAAGAAACAGTAGGACAGGAACGGTAGGCACGTTTGTGCTCTTATGCACGCCCCTTAGAGTCCTCTTAGGAAAGTGGTGAGGTCAACCATGGATAGATTTTGAGTAAAGCTTTTGGGGTTATGAGAAGAAACCACAGAGTCAGGTAATGCATTCCAAGCATATACAATTCTGTTACAGAAATCGTGTTTTCTGCAATCTAAACTGAAGCGGTTGACATTGAGTTTAAATCTGTTGGTAGCTCTTGTGATATTGTTATTGAAACTAAAGAAGTCATTGACAGGAAGGACATTACAACGGATGATTTTATGAGCTAAACCCAGGTCCTGTCGAAGGTGACGAAGTTCCAAGTTTTCTAGACCCAGGATATCAAGCCTGGTGGAATAAGGTATTTTATTGGTTTCGGAGGAGTGGAGAACTCTTCTCGTAAAATATCTTTGGACACGCTCAACTGTGTTGATATCAGATATATGGTATGGGTTCCAGACAGGACAGCAGTAATCAAGAATTGGCCTAGCAAATGTTTTATATGCTCTGGTCAGTAGTGTGGTGTTTTTTGAAAAGAAGCTACATAGAATTAAGTTAACAACTCTTAGAGCCTTCTTTGCTATATAGTTGCAGTGGGCTTTGGCACTTAAATCGTTAGATGTAAAAACTCCAAGGTCTTTGACAGGGGGTCATCTGCGAGGCAATGTCCATCAAGCATGTACTTTGTGATTGGGTTCTTTCTTCCAATATGCAAGACTGAGCATTTACTGGTTGAGATTTGTAGTTGCCAAATTTTAGACCAAGCAGTTAGATGATCAAGGTCCTTTTGAATTGTGGATGTATTGTCAGTGGTGTTGAAAAGTTTGACATCATCAGCAAAGAGAACACAGTTACTTGAGATATGATTACAAAGATCATTGATGTATATTATAAAGAGAGTTGGTCCAAGAACGCTACTAACAAGCTCAGCATCTTTAACTGCTGAGCCACTGCACCTGTCAAAGTCTTCCAGGACACCCCCAAAGTAGGATCAAATTTGAAATATTCCAGCCTTAATATATTTTTGCAAATTCCCATTCTCCTTATATTCACATCTTTTGGCCTGTTGCTCTAAATTGGAACCTTCACATTTGCCTCAAAATGTCCTGTAAATATATATAATAATAAATAAAATAAAATAAATAAATAAAAATCCAATTTTGTCAATAGTATGTGTACGTGTGTGTGTGTGTATGATTTTTATTTATTTATCTTATTTAGAGACCACCTGTCTCCATCATAGAATGACATTAAAAAAAGGACAACTGCAATTATTTCAACACAAAGGAACAAGCTAAATTTATGAAAAAGGGAGGAAAAAATTACACATTTGATTGACTTAATCGTCTCTTCTAATTGTTTTTTGACACAAAGCACACACTACCCTGCACATAAGCCTTGAAAATAAGGGAAACATTCCTTACTTCTTAACTTAAATCCTTAAAAAAAAATTGCAGTAATTATTTCTCTCTCCAATATGTTAATGACAAAAGCAAGGTCATACTGCCAAGGTGGTAATAAATTGGATTAAAAGTAAAATTGGCTGTATAAGCAGGAATTTGGGCAGTATTAAACATGTTGGTGGGATTGCTTTGTCAAAAGCTAAAGGAATTAAAAATAGACACTGGCGCATCCACATACTGTAGACAAATGCAATCCAGGGGGAACTGTTATGCAGCCATTAATCCAGTTTATATGTCAATGAACCTATAGCAGCCACTCAGCAAATTGTAAAAACAGTCTGAAGAGATGAAAGGATTTCACACATGCTATAAGAGGCTCCTAAAGACAGTGAAATTATCAGCATCTCAGAAAGAGGATCTACACTGCTTAAGTCAAATCTCTTTCAAGTCAGATTTGACCCCTGATGCCTTAGGTGGACACATCTGTGCTGTTACCTTGACAACAAAACACATAATTTGCTATTGCTTTTTGTGAAACCTGTCTGCCCCTGCCTTTGTCTTTCTCTCTCTCTCTCTCTCTTTCTTCTATCTATCTATCTATCTATCTATCTATCTATCTATCTATCTATCTATCTATCTATCATCATCTCTATCTCAATATCTCTACCTGCCTGCCTGCCTGCCTACCTACCTACCTACCTACCCACCTACCTATCATTTCCTGGTTTAATCTAAGTCAAAAATAAATTTATATCCAAAAACTAACCAGGGCTGACTATGTTTAGCACCCAAGTCCAGATACAATTGACCACCCACAGCTGAGATCTGCAATTGTTTATTAACTGTGATCACTTTAAGGCATTTTACTGATTTTTGCATTCATTGCATTCATTTTGTTAAAATATCAGATAATTGATCACAATTTCATTGAAGAAGGATAGGACAAAACTGAAATGTTGAGGGTAGTATTCTGGGATGAGCTAATATTTATTAAGGCTCCTCCTCCCATTCTGGAGAAGCAAAGGACTACTTGACATTTGTGTGCATTTATGATAGGTTTTTGTATTACTGACATATTTTGGGTGTTTGGTTTTTCAATAATTTTTGTTCTCACTTATCTGAATTGGGAAGTCTTTTGAAAAACAGGAAAAGGTTGATTTCAAGCATGTAATTAAATACGAGTTTTCCAAATGGCATTCATAGAATTCAGCAACTGGAATTCCCTTTCGTTAGTTTTATTCACTAGTGTCCTTTAATTTATTGAGAATAATCCTTCTGCAAAAAAATGTTTAAATGTCCACGATTGGATCAAACTAATTAAGAATCATTGAGGTTTTGCTTTGGCTGTTTTAAAGCAACTTCATTCTTGACACAAGTAACTCTGGAGAAAAATAGCAAGATATGAGAGGTGAAATTTAATTACCGAGTTAAAACCTGTACATATAACCTGCAGGCAATCAAGCTTAATATATTCCTTTTTCAGGAAACCACTCCAATTTGTCTTGTATATTTGAGACTGTTTAGATGTCTAGTCCTTCTGAATCTTTAGAATATATTTGAGACTGAGCCAAACTGTTTTTACTTTTTTTGTTTATTGAGACATTAGGATTCTATGATTATGGTCATGTCTATATATTTAACAACCTAGACTTATAGATAATCATAAGCCAAAGTATTGTCCTTTCTAGCCAGTGCCTTCACATCAGGTATCTCCATCAGGTTAACAACCTAAGCAACCCTTGTAATTTATGGCAACCCATATTGTAAATATTCCTAAATGTCAGAGGAATATTTTAACCAAAGAACTATCGGACACCTAGGATTTGCTATCATTTCAAACTGATAAATAGCTACCTCATAGCTGCCCTGTGGTGCATGTCTAAGAAAATATTCTTTCTTCTTTAAAAAAAAGAATGTAAAACAAACTACTGGTGTTTTCCCTCTCTTAATCTTTTTTCCTTTCTATACATTTGTGAACATTTTTTCCAGTTTTCTATGTTAAAAATATCAAAAGACAATTTGAGAGGTAATTGTTAAAAAAATGCCCCCTCCCAAATATCTTCACCATCAACATACCAGTAAATCTCTTATGTCATTCAAACCCCATTGATTTGTAACAATAAGCTATCAGAAATTCTTCAAGAGACCCATTTTCCTACATCAGGGTCCAGAGCCTAGCACATTGAATCAAGAATTCCCAACAAGATTCCCTTAAAACACGAACCAGAAGTAATACAAGTTCTGAAAGAACATTTTCAGAAATGACTTTTAACCACTGAATGGTAAAATAGCTCAGAAACAAGAACAAATCACAACTACCAAAGAGAACTGTACCAGCCCTGACATTAGAGAAATCAGCTGCCTTGGATAATAACACAGCAATTCAGGCCTTATTTCCAAGCCTTCAGACCTGCTCACTTTGATATAGGAGGGATCTCTATATGCCATACCATAAGTTGTGCCCTGCCCCAGAAAACAAACAAATATAGTGGAAGACCTTATCACTCTGCCAATGTTGAAGGATCAACTGCCAACAACTTGAGTATATGGAATGGAATTTGCCTTGGGGAGCAACATAGTTTGGTTTGACATCAGAAAAGAAAAATCTATCATCTCAGCAAGGTTTATAGATTAATGCTGCTCTACAGTTTGTTAAAAAATGTTTGGAAAATCAGGAAGCAGAGGACTCAGCCCTTTCTTGCTGATATGTCATCAAAGCCATTTCAAAGGCTTCTGATTATTTCCCCAATGACCATGGAGAACATTTTCTCACTCTAGAAGTCAATTTGAAGCGAATGTGGATACAGAGCTTCTAAGAACCCCCAACTATGGGATTATAGGAGAACAGACAGATTTTCAGCTTCAGGTTATCCAGCTATAAAATGAAATGATCAAGTATCATTGAATGTAAAAGAACTTTCTCTGCCTGATAATTAAGAGACCATTCAACAGAGAATATTAGGATAAGTATGAGAATTATGTGTGTTTATTCAAATGCATCTTATTGAAAAGACACGTCCTTTGAACACAGAGGGTCTCAGTTTCAGTTCCCTATATCCCTCTCATTGAAAATTCTCAAGTAAGAAATAGTGAAAGAGTCCCACTGATGGTTCCTGAGAGCTCTTGTTGATCAGACTGGATAACAGAGGGACAGGTAGGCAAAGAAATTCACCTGGAAAAGGAAAGTATATCGGAAGATAATTCAAAAATCTAGAAGAAAGTAGATGAAAATTTCAGTAAGAAGATTTTTTTAAGCATCCACTCATAGTTGGTTACATTTTTCTTATGTCAATATTTTTACTCCCAAACAATATACATCACCTCTACCTGAAATTTCTCATCTTGGCAGGGTGCTATTACAAAACATTAGTTAATTATATGTTTCTACTGTACATTCAAATTCCAGTATCATATTAAATTGTCAAACTAAATTACTATTGTATGTTTAGTTTATGGCAAAGATTATTTAGTTCAGTAACTAAGTTTGCCAATCTGAATTTGATAAAACATGACAGGGTACTAATTAGAGTAAAACTGAGGAAAATCTTTTTTTTCTTCCTTTTTGTAGAAAGCTTCAGTGACCCACACTATCTATATATGAATTTAGACACATATTAGATAAGGATCTGTATCATTGTTCCCTATCTGTATTTTTTTTTTCCTTTATGAATCTCCTGTACTTTTAAATAGGTAGCAAAAAGTGGGAGTGATAGATTTTGGGCATTCAATGAACTCCCACAGCACAGAATTTATAATAGAAATAATTTTCAGCATTGTACTTTTGTTGCCATTATTTTGCAATCTTTTGGGTTTTAGCTTTTGAAAAAAAACTAAAAAGCCCCAAAGGTGCTTTTTCAAAAGGCAACTGGAGTTTCTTTGTTTTTCATTGAAGACATTTTGCTTCTCATCCAAGAACCTTCTTCAGTTCTGACTGAAGACCTCAAGAACTTCAATCATAACTGAAAAAGCTTCTTGGATAAGAAGGAAAATGTCTTCAAGGAAAAACAAGGAAAGTCCAACTGCCTTTTGAAAAATCACCTTTAGGACAACCCTGATCTGGATGACTCAGAATTTCCATAGACAAACCACTCAAGCATTTTTAAATGGGTGGAAGGTCTGCTCCTTGTAATAAGTTCATTACAAGGCGACTAAAGAATGCCTGAGGGTATCTTGCATTTCATTTTACAATCACCTCTACAGAATCTGAAACTTCCTCAACTTAGCTACCCTTCAGTTCAATCCTTTCCTCATCAAGAAACGAGATCAGCCAGGGTTACTGGCAAGTTAATAAAGTCTTATCAGCAATGAGTCCCAGCCAAAGCAACTACCTCAGAAGAAGAAGAAGAAGAAGAAGAAGAAGAAGAAGAAGAAGAAGAAGAAGAAGAAGAAGAAGAAGAAGAAGAAGAAGAAGAAGAAGAAGAAGAAGAAGAAGAAGAAGAAGAGGAGGAGGAGGAGGAGGAGGAGGAGGAGGAGGAGGAGGAGGAGGAGGAGGAGGAGGAGGTGGTGGAGGAGGAGGAGGAGGAAGAAGAAGAAGAAGAAGAAGAAGAAGAAGAAGAAGAAGAAGAAGAAGAAGAAGAAGAAGAAGAAGAAGAAGAAGAAGGGGACAATCCAGTGTTGTTCCAAAGCACATAGAGAATGAAGTTAAAAAAACCCCCTTACTATCTCAGAAATGGAGTTGAGATTTCAAAACAGGTAGATTTGTAAAATGGAGTTGGTATTTCAATACAGGTAGTCCTCGATGTACAACAATTCATTTAGTGACCGTTCATTGTTAGAACAACACTGAAAAAAGTGACTTATGACCTTTTTTCACACTTACGACCAAACATCAAATGATCAGATGCTTGGAAACTGACTCATATTTATAATGGTTGCAGTGTCCCAGGGTCATGTGATCACCTTTTGTGACTTCCTGACCAGGGAGGTCAATGGGGAAGTCGGATTCACTTAACAACCCATGTTATTAACTTAACAACTGTTGTGATTCTCTTAACAAACCTGGCAAGAAAGATCATAAAATGGGGCAAAACTCACTTAACAAATATTTCACTTAGCAGCAAAAATTTTGGTCTTAATTGTGGTCATACATGAAGGACTACCTGTATTTTGTATTTTGTTACAGGTTTGGCTGTATCACTGGCCATTTTTTTCTAGAAAATTTTTGTAAAAAGATTTTTTTAAAGCCAGAAACTTTTTCAGATATAGTCTGCATTTGATCATTGGTTCCAAGAGGTAGCTGTCTGAATCACAGCATCTGGCCAGAGAATGCTATGATAGAAGGATATTAGCTTTAAATTTTTTCCTCAAACAACTCAGTTCTAGTAGCACAGCTTATAAAAGTTGTGAGAGGAAGGATAAAGTTTCCAAACTTCTGAACTGGAGATTCAATACTTTAATCTTACCTTCCACTATCTCCTTTAGATACAAATCTGATAATTGACAATTTGTGCAATCCCCCCTCCCATTTCCTATCTCTGGGTTAAATCTTAGATAGGCACAAGCTTCTTTCAGCGTTCCCTATAACCTATTCTAAACTTCTTAGATGGAAAATATTCTCATTTAATTACTATTATCTTCAGTGTGAACCCAACATTTCCTGCTAGACTTCCCCCCTCTAGAACTATTCAAAAGAGTTAAACTCTGAATCTTACTGAATCTTACATTCATGACAACCTCATCTCCACTCCAGTTTTGGCAAAGTTTTTGATATGAAACAAAGAGACTTTATCTACCATTGCAAAGTTTAAAATAACAACTAAATGGGAACAGAAGGTGGCAGTATGTCAAAACAACTCAAAAACTAGTCTGTCAGCAACTGAGAAGCATTGCATTTAAAAGGCACATTTTTAATTGTCTTTATTTTTATTTTATTTTTTTAAAAAGAGAAACAAGAACCTTCTAACTTAAAAAGCATATTAACAGTGTGTTTTTATTTATATGAAAGTCCTAATATATTTTATGGAACTCACTACCTGGAAAGTAGGCATAGCTTAAATTTGTTTTCCCTTTCCAAAAGTAAAATACTAGATTCAACATTTGAGAATTGGAACTGCCTACCTTTGTTAACCTTCATATCTTAATTTAACTTTCTGTACAGGAGACATTATGGACTATTTTTTACACAAAAATACACATCATGTTTTTCTTCTGATGTCTGTACATGATTTCAGTTATTTTTAAGATTTTTTCATTCTCCATTCTTTCCTTCATCCATTTACATGTTTATGTTAATCTAGATAGGTGAAATGATAGATAGATAGATAGATAGATAGATAGATAGATAGATAGATAGATAGATGATAGGTAAATAGAAAGTTAGAGTGTACAGGTAGTCTTCAACTTATGACCATCATTAAGCCCAAAATTTCTGTTGCTAAGCAAGACATTTGTTAAGTGAATTTTGCCCATTTTACAACTTTTCTTGACACAGTTGTTAAGTGAATCACTGCAGTAACACAGTTTTTAAGTCAGTCTGTCTTCCCCATTGACTTTGCTTGTCAAAAGGTCACAAAAAGGAATTATGACCCCGGGACTCAGCAATTGTCATAAACATGTGCCAGTTTCCAAGCATCTGAAGTTTGATCCTATGACCATAGGGATGCTGCAAGTCGTAAGTGTGAAAAATGATCATAAGTCACTTTTCTCAATGCTGTTGTAACTTTGAATGTAAGCAAATGGTTGTAAGTTGAGGACTACCTGTAAATATAGATAGAGACAAAGAGAGAGAAATAAAAACCACAGTATAATTGGTGAACAGTAAATTATCCACAGAAGCATTTTGATGGCACCTTTAGAGGCAAATTCCTTTACTTCACTAAGAAAATAAGCTGCTTTTTCTATGCTTACTGTAGCTATGCCACCATCAGATAAAATGGAATTTTTGCACAGTGTGCTTATCTCAAATATTTTTTATGTCTGAAGTTTTTTTTAATTGTCAAGAATTAGGCTGGGTCTGCCAAGCAGCAGAATGGAGATATTTGTTTCAGGTGATACTATGAATGAAGAACAAATGAAGCTGGGAATGACACAGCAGGACCTTGGCCACTGCCAGGCTCCTGGGAAAGATAGCATTTCTGCTGGATATGAAATACATTGTTGCATTGCCATGAAGAAGCCTGCTTTCTTTTCTTTTCTTTTTACAACTCTCTTAGCTTTGGATGAAATTATTTTCTGTGTTGCGCTCTCTCCTCTCCTCCTCCTCCCCTTCTCCCCCTCTCCCTTTCCCCCCTCCCTCCCTCTCTCTTAATCTCTGTCTTGGCATGCCCAGTGTGCTGCTGTAAAACCTCCTGAATGTTAATAAAGAAATGGGCAGACCACTTAGGTGAGTTATCCATCCCCAGTTCATTTTCAGTTAATTAATATTGTCATTCCCAAGAGGAGGAGAAATCTTCACTCTTCTGTAAATGAAAAGACAGAAGAAAAGAATCTATAATGATAAAAATAAATGATGTTGGATGTAAGGTAATTTTTCAGATTATGTGTCTGACGCACTGATATAAATCCAGCCTTGAGTTTCTTTTTCTGGGGCAAGATCTAAGGGTCATTGAAAAAGAGGTGCAAGGTCAGGAACAATAGAGGAGAATGGGTGGGGGACTCAGGAGAACCCCTGTATTTTGCTGTCTAACACAGCTATTTGTTCAAACAGAAGGGCCAGCTGTGCTAGAAATTAAAAACCATTCATAGTATCCCTTGTGGAATTGCTCATAGTTCATAAATAGATTAAGATCCTTCATCAAATGTAATTTAGAGGTGAGATAAATGTTAAAAAGAAATGGTGAGTAAGTGGAGACTAATTAAGGAATTATGTCCTGAAATGTCTCCTCCTCCTCCTTCCTCCTTCCCCTCCCTCCCTCTCTCTTAATCTCTGTCTTGGCATGCCCAGTGTGCTGCTGTAAAACCTCCTGAATGTTAATAAAGAAATGGGCAGACCACTTAGGTGAGTTATCCATCCCCAGTTCATTTTCAGTTAATTAATATTGTCATTCCCAAGAGGAGGAGAAATCTTCACTCTTCTGTAAATGAAAAGACAGAAGAAAAGAATCTATAATGATAAAAATAAATGATGTTGGATGTAAGGTAATTTTTCAGATTATGTGTCTGACGCACTGATATAAATCCAGCCTTGAGTTTCTTTTTCTGGGGCAAGATCTAAGGGTCATTGAAAAAGAGGTGCAAGGTCAGGAACAATAGAGGAGAATGGGTGGGGGACTCAGGAGAATCCCTGTATTTTGCTGTCTAACACAGCTATTTGTTCAAACAGAAGGGCCAGCTGTGCTAGAAATTAAAAACCATTCATAGTATCCCTTGTGGAATTGCTCATAGTTCATAAATAGATTAAGATCCTTCATCAAATGTAATTTAGAGGTGAGATAAATGTTAAAAAGAAATGGTGAGTAAGTGGAGACTAATTAAGGAATTATGTCCTGAAATGTCTCCCTCCCTCCCTCCCTTCCTCCCTTCCCCCCTCCGTCCCCCTCCTCCTCTCACCTGCTTCTCTCTCTCATCCAGTTACACCCACAGAAAATCCTGATGATGCCACAATGACACACCTGGGGTGGCATCATTCCATAAACTCTATCTTATATGATTAAAACTTCTTATGCAATTGTGTAGAGTGAGACAATGGCATTATCCATACTACATCTTTTGAACCTCCATCCTTCAGTGGATGCCCATGTTTTACCTGTCAATGAAGTTTGCTTGAACTGCAAGAAACGTATATTCAGGGTAGCCAAGATAGGTTTGGTATCCACTAGAGTTTGATCACTGGCATCACTGACATTGGCTGAGAGAACGGCACACATGCTGCAGTACTGGATGCCAGCTGCCTTGAGATCTGAACAAGATAGTCCACTGCCCTGGTAAGAAAAGTAAGAATTTGTGTTTGTTTATGTTAAATTATACTTTTTTTATGCCTGGGTGGCATAGTAGACTAGAAGTGAAACTCTTGCTTCACAATCAGGAGGCTCTGAGTTTGATCCTGGGTAACATCAGATATTTTTCTCTCTGGGCTCAAAAAGAAAACATCTGCTGTGAATTCTGCATAGGCTTCAGGAAGGGCATCTGGGCAGTAAATGCTCAGCTCCATTCAGTCATTCCGACTCCACCCTGATGCAAGTGATTACAGGTTCATTAAAGAAAAAACACTTGTTTATGCTGTCATCTTCTCTACAATTTACCCTGGTTGGCTTATAAGATAAGAACCATAGAACTAACAACATTGAAACCTGAGTTTCAATTTAATATAAACATTCTTTTTTTTTAAAAAAAAAATATTGATTGTTTCAATTCCCCCCCTACACACATACATAGTTTATGAACAGAGTATTGGCCATATCATATCTTATACAATTTAACATAATATAAACATTCCTAATAACATTTTGATGAGACATGTGGAGATCGACTGGAAGCATCAGGGCAGGACAGTTGGGGAATAGTGAGCTCTGATGAGCTTTGTGAAATCCCGGGCTGACAAACCTCTGTCAAGGGGTCTTCAGACCGGATCTGTCCCGAAGGGATGGAGAAGAAGAAGAGGCACCTCGGATGACCACCTCGGATGACCAAGTTCCTTGGAAATCAGAGGAAACTCTTTGACTCAGCAGCGGTGGCGGTGGCCACAGTGTCCACCATTAAGCTGGAACAACCGGACCAAGTTTTTGAGCAGGAACGGTGATTTGGATGGAGTACTGATGTCAAGTGATTGCCAGCTCACAGGTAAAACAAAAAAGTACTTTTAAATTGGTAAAAGGTGTCCTGGCATGGAAACAGTGGCTAATTGGCATAGAGGAGCGTGAATGCAGGAAGAAAACCCAAGCGGAAGTTTAAAGCTTTAAAGCCCAAAATGGAATTTTGATTTTTGAATTATAATACGTGGAGACAGTTAAAACAGCAGAAGGAAAAACCCATAATAGATGTGGAGAGGATTTGAAAAAAAATTAAAATGCTTTTTTGACCACTGAAGGAAGAATAGAGGGATCTATAAAAATAAAGCCCCATAACAGAAGGTTTTTTGTTGTTTTTTTTACTTTTACTTTCCTTTTTTAAATTGGACTTGGAACAGGATTTTAAACTGAACTTTGGGGAACAAAAAATTAAGAAGTAAAAGATAAAAGGGTAAATATTGGTAATGTGGATTTAATAAATACAATAGATATCTTTGTAGCTTGTTGATTGGAATTGTGGATTGGAGAGAGACACCTACAGGTGGAGAAAAAAATTACAACACTTAACCTGTATTTTGGAAAAAAAGTCTTTCAAAGTGATAAGAGTGGTGGGAACTTTTGAGGAGGATTTGTGTGCTTGCAGGCTGTTTGATTTCAATAACCAAAGAAGGTGGAGTATAATAAAACTTAAAATTGGAATAACGACAATCCAGAAAGTACAAAATGGTGCAGGAATTAATTGAAATGATTAAAAGGATGCATACATTTTTAAAAATGGAAACAAATGAAATGATTACAATGTTACATGCAAAACCTAAATTGGATGAACTAGAAACTGTGTTGGAATACACCCAAGAGGATACAGAAATTATGAAGGAGAAGCAAGAGAGTGGTATCAAAGACAAAGACAAAGATATTGACTGTGAGAAATCAATTAATTATGTGGGGAGTAACAAAGGAAAAAAGAGGATTTGGGAGAAAAGAAATAAGATCAGAAGCAAAGATGAATTTAAAATATTACATTGGGATTAACGATGATAAAAAATAGAGAGGGTGGAAAGAGACAAGGAGAGAAAGAATGGGGGAAGAGAAAAAATATAATGATTTTTTGATCCCATCATTACACTGGGATTAACAGTGGGAAAATAAGACAGAGGGAAAGGAGAAAGAGGAGAGCAGATGGAAATACAGGGCAAACCAAGAGAGTAAAGGATTTCAGGAGAAAGAAGAAGAAAGAGAGAGAGAGAGAGAGAGAGAGAGAGAGAGAGAGAGAGAGAGAGAGAGAGAGGAAGAAGAAGAAGAAGAAGAAGAAGAAGAAGAAGAAGAAGAAGAAGAAGAAGAAGAAGAAGAAAATAGTTGATGAAAAGGGAAATATGTTTTATAGATTTAGAATTACAATTGAATTGAAATAAAATCTATAAATATAAATGAATTTTAGAAAGTTCAGTATATGAGATTGTAATACATTAAATGGCTTTAATGGTACTAATGGAATTTAGCTAAAGTATCTGAAATTATAGAATATTTTTAATGGTAATTAGGGAACTCACTTAAAGCATTTGAAATTATACTATATTATGAAGATCAACTATGTTTTTGATTATGGCTTATTACAAAGAGATATAAACAAATATATACATTTGAATATTATCTGAAATGCTTTTAATTGCAAATATGGAATTTAGTTAAAATATTTGAATATTGTGAAGATTAACTTAGTTTTAAAAGCAATGCTTTAATGTTATATAATTAAATGAGTTGTAGTAAGGTATTTGACTGTAGTATTTGGATAAGTTGTATATGTAAAAGTGTATGAACATCAATTTTTGTGACTGGAATAATGGAATTTAGAGAAAATGTTTGAAACTATATTCTGAGGTGAAAAGGCAGTAATGGGAAAATATTTGAATAGGATGATTTAGAGTCAGGGTTAAATATTAGAAAAATGATTGATTTGAAACTAAAGGGTTTTAACTTGGAGGAAGTAATGAGAGGAGGAAAAAAGAAAAAAATGATTAATGATTAGAGATTAGGGTGACTGGTAAGACTAGTTATATAACGGACTGGACCAAAATTGGGTAGATCCAGGTGAGGTGGCGGAGAAAAGTCTTGTGGAGAACATCTGGGTTGAGTTTGATACTGTGGCTCCTGAGAATGTGGACAGGTTGCTGAGAAGGCTGAATGCCACCACATGTTTATTGGACCCATGTCCCTCCTGGTTGGTACTGGCCACACAGGAGGTTATGCGAGGCTGGCTCCAGGGGATTATTAATGCTTCTTTGATGGAAGGTGTTGTTCCTACTGCCTTGAAAGAGGCGGTGGTGAGGCCCCTCCTCAAGAAGCCTTCCCTGGACCCAGCTGTTTTGGGAAACTATCATCCCGTCTCCAACCTTTGCTTCGTTGCGAAGGTTGTTGAGAGTGTGGTGGCACGTCAGTTACCCCAGTACCTGGATGAAACAGTCTATCTGGACCCGTTCCAGTCCGGCTTTCGACCTGGGTATAGCACTGAGACAGCTTTGGTCGCGTTGGTTGATGACCTCTGGAGGGCTCGGGACAGAGGTTATTCCTCTGCCCTGGTCCTTTTAGATCTCTCAGTGGCTTTTGATACCATCGACCATGGTATCCTGCTGCGCCGGCTGGGGAGTTTGGGAGTGGGAGGCACCGTTCTTCGGTGGTTCTCCTCCTATCTCTCCGACCGGACGCAGACGGTGTTGGCAGGGGGGCAGAGATTGACCGCGAGGCACCTCATGTGTGGGGTGCCGCAGGGGTCGATCCTCTCCCCCCTCCTGTTCAACATCTACATGAAGCCGCTGGGTGAGGTCATCAGTGGTTTTGGGGTGAGCTACCAACTGTATGCTGATGATACTCAGCTATACATTTCCACCCCAGACCACCCCAACGAAGCTGTCGAAGTGCTGTCCCGGTGTCTGGAGGCTGTGCGGGTCTGGATGGGGAGAAACAGGCTCAAACTCAACCCCTCCAAGACTGAATGGCTGTGGATGCCGGCATCCCGGTACAACCAGCTGCGGCTGACTGTTGGGGGCGAGTCATTGGCCCCGATGGAAAGGGTGCGCAACTTGGGCATTCTCCTGGATGGGCGGCTGTCCTTTGAGGATCATCTGACAGCCGTCTCCAGGAGACGGTTTTTATCAGGTATGCCTGATTCGCCAGTTGCGCCCCTTTCTAGACTGGGATTCCCTATGCACGGTCACTCATGCTCTTGTTACCTCTCGCCTGGACTACTGCAATGCTCTCTACATGGGGCTCCCCTTGAAGAGCACCCGGCGACTCCAGTTAGTCCAGAATGCAGCTGCGCGGGTGATAGAGGGAGCTGTTCGGAGCTCCCATATAACACCTATCCTGCACAGGCTGCACTGGCTGCCTGTGGTCTTCCAGGTGCACTACAAGGTGTTGGTTACCACCTTTAAAGCACTACATGGCTTAGGACCGGGGTATTTACGGGATTGCCTTCTGCCACCATTTGCCTCCCATCGACCCGTGCGCTCCCACAGAGAGGGTCTCCTCAGGGTGCCATCAGCCAAACAATGTCAGCTGGCGGCCCCCAGGGGGAGGGCCTTCTCTGTGGGGGCTCCTACCCTGTGGAACGAGCTTCCCCCAGGACTTTGTCAACTTCCTGATCTCCGGACCTTCCGCCGCAAGCTGAAGACATATCTATTCTTCCACGCTGGACTGGCATAGAATTAGTTTTATTATTTGTATTTTAATTGGAGTTTTATGGTTTTATTTTAATTATGGGCCAAATTTAATAAGTTTTTTATCATTGTTTTTATTATATTGTATCTATTTATTGTCGATTTTATTTGGCTGTGAACCACCCTGAGTCCTTCGGGAGAAGGGCGGTATACAAATTAAATTATTATTATTATTATTATTATTATTATTATTATTATTATTATTATTATTATTATTATTATTATTATTATTATTATTATTATTATTATTATAGAAATAAGGAAAATAAAATAAAAATTAAAGCGAAAGAATATTATGGCAAAAAGTGAAACATATACTGTAAATTGTGTTGGAAAATAACTAAAAGCTGTACAAATTTGTGACTCGGTCAATACTCTGTTCAAAAAAAATGCATTGTTTGTTTGTGTGTGTTTGTTAAAAAATAAAAAACTTTTTTTTAAATAAAAAAGAAGAGACATGTGGATTCCTGAGATTAAAAAAGGACAGAATAGTCTCTAAACAATATAGGAATAGAATAGAATAGAATAGAATAGAATAGAATAGAATAGAATAGAATAGAATAGAATAGAATAGAATAGAATAGAATAGAATAGAATTCTTTATTGGCCAAGCATGATTTGACACACAAGGAATTTGTTTTGGTGCATATGCTCTCAGTCTACATAAAAGAAAAGATATATTCATCAAGAATTCTAAGGTTCAACACTTAATGATAGTCATAGGATACAAATAAGCAATCAGGAAACAATCAATATCAATATAAAAATATATGCCACTTATTCAACCAGTAAAAGCTTTGGCACCTCAGAACAAAAAACAGATTCCTAGATTTTGGAATAGCAGATTTCTGCTATTCAGCAGATTTCTGTCCTAGAAAAGTCCAGTTAGTTTAAAGCAGAAACCCAAGAAATATATGGAAAATAGATAAGAAGCTACTTTCTTCAACTCTATTATCCTCCACCAAAAAATGAAAATCAGATCCAGGAAAATGAACTCATATATTCTTCTGTCTAGAGACAGCTTCAACTGAGAGTGCAGCACTAAGGATAGTATTGAGATTGAAGCTTCAATATTATCCCTTGACAATCTGCACAGCTTTAAGAAGTATGCTGTATAGAATGGATAACAAAATAACCTATGCTTGGATGGAGTGGTTAAGCTTCCCTTTTGCCTTTCCATAGCCTTCTCTGACTCTCTAACATTTTGAGATGACAAGTATGAACAAACAAACATAAATACAGTATTACAGTCAAAGACCAGATGATGTAACCAACCAAATGCAATTAATGGGGAGAGGGAGGGGAGAGGGACAGAGAGAGAGACTAAAATAGTGTTGTTGTTTTTAAAAAGCTCACCTTTTCACCAAAACAAGGGAGGGAGAGGAATGAGGTGTTCTTGCTTCATCTACAGTCGTAACACAACTAAAGAAATTTGCCTTATTGCCCCATCTGATGATCCTCCCATCCACTAAAAACACATTCATACCTTCAATAAGTGAAGTTTTGGAAAATTGTTGATGAATTCCCATTCCCGCTCAAGGTATTCAATGCAGCCAACAAAGACGATGTCCTTCAACTCACTGAATGCATAGTTGCTAGCTCGCAGTGGCATTACAAAGTTCCGTAATCCAATCATGGTTGAAGTGGCATCTCCAAAAACACAGACTATAATATGATCACGTAAGTCACTGAAAAACTTCTTTTTGGATTTCTAAAGAAGATAAAACAGAGAGTCTATGGAAATGAATTTGGCAAAATAGCAATGGAACTGAAAATACTGGAAAAGTGATATTATTTTACCAATGTTTACAGAGAATGCATTGATTGTACCAACATCTAACCTTTTCACAAGCCTTGGATTTTGGTTAAACTTTTAACTAGGTGACATACTCATCAGAAAGAAAGAGAGAGGGAGGGAGGGAGGGAGGGAGGGAGAGAAGGAAGGAAGGAAGGAAGGAAGGAAGGAAGGGCTCTCTTTACTACAATGCATCAAGGAGAGGCATGAGCTTCAGAGAGAGGTAGTAATACAGACCTGATATGTTGTGTTTTTAGCACAAAGAATGGCAATGAAAAGAAAATGTTTTGAAAATGAAATGAAACCCTAAACGTATGAAGGGGAAAATTTAAATTTCATGCTTTTCATATTTTTTCATATATGAAAAAAGTTTCATATTTAGACATTGTGAATTGTGCTCCTGAACTGTAGCATAAGAATCCACCACTGCTATGTTCCTATTCTCATAGTCCTCTTGGTCCTCCTGATACTGAAAAAAAACATCTGAAATTGGGAAGGTTTTATGTATAAAGTAGAATCTGTCACTTCTTACATGTTTAACAGGTTGGCAGTTTACCCATCAAGAGATATCACTTGTGACTCATCGTGTTGAATGAGATCTTACCAAAGTACTTAACATGGAAAATTTATTAAACTTGAGGTCACCATACCAATTTTTGAAAAAGCACGTACCTCACCCCCAAAGATCTAGTTCTAGCCTATGGATTAGCTCTTAGCACTCAACAAATTTATCATTTCTAGAATAATCTTTGCGAAGCAAAATATATATACCCCAACCTCCTAGAAAAATCTAAAATATCCTTTGGTCCACTATAAGATGATTTGTATCTATTCTGTCTATTATAGCCTTTTGTTATAGATTTCTGGGAACCTAATGACATCATGTTGTGTCAGAAAGCATAATGGTGATTTGTCATATTGGGTATGTGACATGATAAGGTGACTGTACTTAGGTGTGATGGAAGAAATCTTTAGATGATTGGAACATTCCCTATCAAGAACTGTCAACCAAACATTCATAAAACCATTTCTTCATGATGGTTTTATCTTTGAAGGAAAATAAAAGATTCATGTCAGGGAACTTTACTGATGAGTGATTAGAATCATTGCCAAATTAAATGATCATCTCTAACTAATTGGATTAGTTTAAATTGAATAATGAAATTTCAAGCTGTATTTAGTGGAACGTGCCTTAAATCCAATTATTAGTCTGTCAAGTGATGCTAAACAATGGAAGTGATTCATTCTATAACCTTTTAATAGATTCTGGGGGTACAGGAGGAGGGCTAGGCTGATTAGAATATGAGACAAAAAGATGAATTTGCTATATTGAAGACAAAGACAAATGGGCATATTAAGTCTAATAGAAGAGGTGTGAACATAAATATCTTATACCAAACTAAAGATGCTTCAAATTTCTTCTTGGAGTTTGGCACTCCAATTAATAATTTAAATAATAAGTTAATTTTTCTATATTATTGAGTTTATTGGTAAAATCTCCAATCAGCCAAATTATTAAGACCATGGTAAACCTGAACATCCAGTAAGAGGAAGACATATAAATGACCACACAAAAAAAAGGTGCCAGCCTTTGAACTATCATGTCAGCAATGGACAATCTTGAATAGCATTTACACTCCACACCACATCTTCTGGGGCTCCTTTCTGTATAAATGGGGCCTAGCCAGGGGTGAAATTAGACTGGTTTGGACCGGATCAGCGAACCGGTAAAAACCATCCCTGGCTGGCCCTGACCCGCCCGCCCGCTCACCCAGGTGCTTGCCTGCCTTTGCAAGCTGGCCAAAGGGACTGCCAGAAAGACTGAGTGGAAGGCAGGCAAGCAAGCAAGCAAGCAAGCATGTTGGAGCTGCCCGGCTGCGGGGAAGGGAGCTAGGAGCCTACTCCCTTCCCTGCGGCCCTGCCATGCTTGTCTGCCTTCCATGCGGCCTTCCCAGTGGTTCCCCATGCCCGCTTGCCTTCCAAGGTCACACATCCAGACCTTAATGGGAGACACACCACTTCTGAGCTGGCCTGGCCAGTGGGTGGGTGGGTGGGCGGCCCTTGGGGGAGATGCAGCCACTGCACTGGGGCTGAGAGGGGTGGCAGCACCACATGTGCAGCTCCAGGACATCCTCCCTCCCTCCCAGAGCAATGCTGTTGCCCTGGACCTTGCCTTCGCCTCTGCAGCCTGCTGGCCCCTTGGGGCAGTGCAAATGCCACTTTTCCCCTTCTCTTTCTGGGCAGAGTGCCTCTGCTTGTTGGGGCACTTCCCTGAAGCCGGCAGCTTCGTGGCCAGCTGCTTTGCTTTTTCCCTCTTTTTGGGAGGCTCACAGGAGGCTTGTGCAGCGGCACCAGCACCTGCATATGGAAGGCAGGCAATCCAGATGCCTCATGCTGGTGCTTGTTTGGTGCAGCTGCAGGCAAGCCAAGAGACAGTGGAACAAAGGGTCTGGTGCATTGGTATCGCCTCTGCCTCCCCCATGCCTCTGCCTCCACCTTCTTCTGGTGCCACCACACAAGCCTCCCATGAGGAAAAAGAGGGGAAAAGCAAAGCGGCTGGCTGTGGAGCTGCCAGCTTTGGGAAGTGGCCTCACAGGCAGAAGCCCCGTGCCCAGAAAGAGATGGGCAAAAGTCATTCTGCACTGAAACAGAAACAATGCTGAAGGTTCGGAATTGAGCTTTTTTTGCGAACAGCAGGAAAATGGAGAAGAGAGATTTTCCTGCCTACCATTCTTACCTCAGTCTGTGCTGAGCTTGAGGGATAGATGACAGGCAGGAAAATCCCCCTCCCTATTTTCCTGCATTTCATGAAAAAAGCTCTATTCCGACCCTTCAGTGTATCCCATGATTACAACTCTGAAGGAATGGAGCCATTTTCATGAAAGGCAGGAAAATGGGGAGGGGGATTTTCCTGCCTGTCACCCATTCCTCAAGCTTAGCACAGACTGAGGGAAGGATGGTAAACAGGAAAATCCCCCTCCCCATTTTCCTGCCATTCATAATAAGGAGTGACTGCAAGGGGAGTGGCTGGGTCAGGGGCCCCTCGATGTGAGTGATGTCGAGTTGGCCATTCCCACCCAGTCACATGACCCCCACCAAGTTATGCCCACCAAGCCAAGCCCACAAAACCGGTAGGGAAAAATTTGAATTTTACCCCGGGCCTAGCATCCTCCCCTCAATGTGACTGTGGGGTCTATGTCAAACTATAGATCACATCATGACCAGCTGTAAACTGAGGGCATATTCTGGTCCAGTATCTGATTTTGTTTAAAAAAATATAAATGATGCTGCGCTTCAATGGTTAGTTGACCTAAACACTGATATTTGAACATAGATCTTCTTATATTTATATTTTATTGGGTTCTACTAATCTAGTTGAAATGTTAATATATATTGCTAGTTCGTTTATGATATAAACACTAAATAAATATATACACTAAATAAATAAATAACTGTGACCATCACTACTTTAGACGTCACAATGTTAGACGTTATGCATTGTCTCAAAGACCAAGAATTAACACAGAAACTTTGTGTACCGTTATCAATGGTCCACAGCTTTTTGCTATCAGTTGCAAAAGAAAAGTTGGCAGCCACTCAGATAAAAATTGTCTAGAATGATCTTATTTCAATACTGGAGTAAATAAGTATATGGTCTGTATAACTGCACGTGTAAATAGCAGATGGTGTTACAAGCTGCAGGATTCTGCCTAATGATAGACAGGATACCACATTACTATTAATCTCTGACATTTGTGCAGAATACATTGAAGGTAGATCTAAGCGTTGTTAAAGGGCAACCTCAGAACTCTTTAGTTTCTTCTTGAAGGAGGCAGAAACTGGGGAGGTTAAATTCCTCATTAAAAAAATATGGAAATCGCATGGAAGAAACTAATAAGTAAATACAAGCAAAAATGGCCTAAAATAGAAATAGTTTCTACTAATTAAAAATAAGTTCTGTAATTTAAAAAAGTAAAGTAATGCCCTGAATAAATCTAGATCATCTAGGTCCATTACCTACCAAGAGTGCCATTTCAAAAGGGACAGCTTCACACCAATGAAACATTCTTGTAGCATCCAATGAGCAACTATCAATTTCTTCTTCTTCTTCTGAATGTCTAGGTGGACAAAATGACAGATTGTCATAGGATGACATCTAAGATCTGAAGAATAACAGAAGTTCTTCAAATTTGCTTTACCAAAACATAGCATGTCATACAATTGGATGCAAAGAAAAAAACAGAGGAAGGCAGACAGGCAGACAAAAGTGAGAAGGACATAGTCAGAAGATACAAATAGGAAATTGAGATACTTTGCTCTCATTTATGAATCAGCTTGTTGAATGAGATCTCAGTCAAGACAATTCTGCTTTTATCCAGTATGCTTTAATTTAAGGACATCTGTACACTTGAATGGAGAGTATCAAGATCACATTTTAAAAAGTATCAAATACAGAACAAGGATTAATATATTTTATCCGACTGGTAAGTTATTTGACATTTGTATTATGTTCTTTGGTAAACAAGGCAAAAATCCCAAACTGATAGAAACTCATGACAATTTTGGGTTCATGCTAAAATGTTCCTTTCTTTTTGACATGGTGTCTTTTCTACCCTTTATTGATTTCTGGGCATTAGACAATGACATGTGTCAGAGAACATAGCATTCCTTTTTTGTATTATACATATGACTTTGAGAAGGTGTAATAGATATGACTGTAATAGATATGACTGAAAATATAATTGACAATGAGGCTATATAGTCTGTAATGTATCTTTAAATGTTCTGGCGGGAAACAAGCACGTTGCTGATTGGTTGAAGCCGCCGGCTAAACTGTATTTAAGGAGAGGTTTTTCCCCAGCCCGGTTGCTGGGTTCACTGTATATTAAAGAGCAGTTGTCACTACCCTGGTCTCCTGCCTCATTACTGCCCAAACCTAACACTGGCGACGAAGGTGGGATCTCGAGGCTAAAAGCACCAGGAACGAGCTGAACGCACGAAAGAACCGAACCCAGCAAATTCAGGGCGGAAACGCAGAGATGGCCAGCTACACACCGCCCGCGCCGTTTGACCCATCCAAGGAGAAATGGGGAACGTACATGACCCGTTTCGAGAGCTTCCTCGAGGCGAACGAACTGCAAGGAGTTCCAGATAACAGAAAAAGGGCATATTTCCTGAGCCACTGCGGTCCCGAGGTCATCGACATCGCAGAAGCCCTGGCAGAGCCAACGCCGGTACAATCGGTATCGTGGCAAACTCTGCAGAACCTATTGAAGAACCATTTCGCGCCAACACCGTCCAAATATGTACGGCGTTTTGAATTTGGAGAGCGCAGACAGCAAGAGGGCGAATCCATCAGCGAATACATGGCCGCACTGAGGAAAGCCTCCAAGGATTGTGGGTACCGAGATTTGGATGAGGAACTGTTAGAGCAACTCATCCGTGGGGTTAGAGACATTCGTTTGCGGAGGCGGCTGCTATCAAAAAGCAATCTAACGCTGGCAAACGCTCTGGACGAAGCCAGAGCTCATGAGATGTCCACCCAAGCAGCGGAAACCCTACAAAAGCCGCTTACACCAATGGCGAGCGCGAAATCAACCCCGGTCCACAACGAAGAAATCCAGACCGAATCAGACGGCGAGGATGAGGAAGGAGTTTTCCACACCGGGAGAATGAGCAAAGAAGACCGGGATGAATGCGGAAGTTGCGGAGGGCAACACCAGCGTCAACAATGCAAGTTCAAGGACGCCACATGTCGGCGGTGCGAGAAGAAGGGGCACCTGGCTCAAGTCTGTCAAGCACCCCAACCTTCCCGCCGAAAATTCAAACCAACCAATCAGAGCGCGGGATCGGCAAGGCGACCCGTGATTGGTCAAAACAAAAAGGGCGCGAAGTCAAATCGAACGACCGTGATAGTGGGTCGCAGCAACCCGCGAGAGAAGAAAATCTTCACAAAACCGAAAATCAAGGAGTGCCGTGCCGACTGGAAGTGGACACAGGGTCAGCGATCACAATCATGTCCTGGGACACTTTGCAGCTTTGCGAAAATCGCCAAACGCAAACTGCAAACACAGCGGCTAAAAGTTCAAGACTACCAAGGGAATCGCATCCCTGTTCGAGGGACAACCTCCGTCCGCGTCGAGTATGGACCACACAAGAAGACCCTGCCCATCACGATAGTCGAAGGGACCCTGCCAAGTTTGTTGGGACTAGACTGGTTCCGTGCGTTGGGCATGGGAGTGACTGGCATCCACAGAAATGACTTTAACCTAAAGGACACACTCATGGACGAATTCGAAGATGTTTTCAAGGACTGCCTGGGCAAGTACAAGGGGACCCCTATTTCTTTCAATTTAGACCCCCAGGTAGCCCCCATACGGTTAAAAGCAAGGAGGGTCCTTTGCCCTTAAACCCAAGATTGACAGGAGATAGACAAACTCATCAGTCAGGGATACTAGTGCCAGTCGATCACGCATAGTGGGAGACGCCAATCGTCACCCCAGTGAAACCAGATGGGTCAGTTAGAATCTGCGCTGACTACAAGGCAACGTTAAACAAAGCCTTGCAAAAAAGCGCTTACCCGGTCCCCGTGGTGCAACATTTGCTGCACTCGCTGGGGCAAGGGCACGTTTTGCCAAATTAGATTTGGCCCAAGCCTATCAACAACTGCCTGTAGACGCCAACACAGCGAAGCCCAGACAATTGTGACTCACAGAGGTGCTTTCAAGTGTACCCGGTTACAGTTTGGGGTGAGTGTGGCACCTGGTCTATTCAAAATTTAATGGGCGACTTCTGCAAGGGCTCCGGGGTAGTCCCTATTTTGATGATGTATTGGTATCAGCGAAAATTTAGAAGAATTGGGGAGCGTTTGAGAAAAGTTTTGGGCATTTTCCGGTCAGCCGGTCTAAAGGTTAAAGTGAACAAATGCCAAATAGGGGTAGAATCCGTAGAGTTCTTGGGCTACAGAATAGACAAGGAAGGAATCCACCCCACTGAGAGCAAGGTCAAGGCAATAAGAAAGGCTCCAGCGCCCAAAAACAAAACAGAGCTACAGGCATTCCTGGGTCTTGTGAACTTTTACGCGGTCTTTTTGAAAAATAAGGCAACCGTTGCCGAGCCGCTACATAAGTTACTGGGAAAGAATACTGTTTGGTCTTGGGGAAAGACGGAAGCGAGGGCTTTCGAAGCAGTAAAAAACCTACTCTCGAGCGATAGCTTACTGATCCAGTATCATAGCACAATGCCATTGGTATTAGTTTGTGATGCTTCCCCTTACGGGGTGGGTGCAGTGCTCAGCCACAGGCTTCCAAATGGCACAGAAGCCCCAATAGCCTTCTACTCCAGAACGATGTCCTCGACAGAGAGGAACTATAGTCAGTTGGATAAGGAAGCTCTAGCTATAGTATCAGGGGTAAAAAAGTTTCACGAATACGTTTTTGGTAGAGACTTTGAAATTGTTACAGACCACAGACCACTGTTAGGGTTACTGGCTGGCGACACCAACGCCTGTGGCACTTTCGCCCGATTGACCCGATGGACTATCTTTTAGCCGCCTACTCCTATAAACTGCGGCATCGGCCAGGAAAAGAGTTGGGGCATGCGGACGCTAAGCAGATGCCCACTGCCAGGGGCGATCGAGACCCCACCCGGGACGCCCATACTGTTAATTGACTCTCTGGACTCTGGCCCAGTCACGTCTAAGGAGGTGGCTCGGGCGTCATACCGGGACATTATTTTGAGAACTGTACTTGATTGGGTACAAGAGGGTGGCCGCTGCGCCGGGCGGCGTTTTAAAGAGTTTGTAAAGAAACGTGGGAACTTTCGGCTCAAGGGGTGCCTGCTATGGGGGATCGAGTGGTGATCCCAGAGAAATTGAGGAAAAGGGTGTTGGATCTCCTCCACGAGGTCACCCAGGGATCGTGAGGATGAAGGGTCTAGCGAGAAGCTATGTGTGGTGGCCTTTAATGGACTCGGAAATTGCTGAAAGGGTAGGGAAATGCCAGGCCTGCCAGGAGTCCAGACCGCTACCCCCAACGGCCCCGGTTCGGGAATGGGAGAAACCCCAAGGGCCCTGGTCTAGAATCCACATTGACTTTGCCGGCCCCTTCCACGGCCAAACCTTTCTGGTAGTAGTCGATGCCTACTCCAAATGGCTGGAAATCATTCTCATGAGATCCATGACAGCCGAGGCCGTGATCTCAGTCCTACGACACCTATTTGTAACCCATGGGTTGCCCGACACGTTAGTATCCGATAACGGCCCGCAATTCACGGCAACCCAGTTTGAGGAGTACTTGGCAGAAGAGGGCATCCGGCATGCCCTCTCGGCGCCTTTCCACCCTGCGACGAATGGCCTTGCAGAGCGTTTCGTCCGGAGCGCAAAAGAGGCATTGTCCAGACTCAAGCCAGGCGACTGGCAAACAAAAATCGATGTTTTCCTGGCCGTCCAACACAGAACCCCCTGTGTCACAACCGGCAGAAGCCCAGCAGAATTATTAATGGGCCGAAAGCTCAGGTGCCCACTAGACCGTTTAAATCCAAACTATACACCGGAGGGTTACAAGGGGGGACTCGAAAAAACAAGAGGAATGGACATAGGCGACCGAGTGTGGGCACACAACTATGGTGAAGGCCCGACATGGGTAGCAGGAAAAATCCTAAACATAACAGGTCCAAAATCATACTTGGTGGAGATAAAAGACGGCCGGGTATGGAGGCGCCACATAGACCAAATAAGAAAACGCATAGCCGAACAATCCGAATTAGACGAAACAGGCCCTGACTATACAATGTTTGAATCCACAGCTGACTCAAACCCGGGGAAATCGCAGGACTTATCTGAGTTCCAGGAGGTCCAGCGACGCCAACAGGTTCCATTAGAAAACAGCAGGGACGACTCGGCAAATAATCCAGGGCCGGATGGCCTAGAGGAGGAGCTGAGAGGAGCAAACAGCCCCTCCAGTCAGCTCGACCCACTCCCAGGGAATGAATTGCGCAGGTCCGAAAGAGTCAGGAGACGCCCAGTCTATTTGCGTGATTACGTTGAAAAATAATATGTAAATATCATGTAAATATTGGTAAAGTGTTTTCTGGGAGGGAAGGAGTGTAATGTATCTTTAAATGTTCTGGCGGGAAACAAGCACGTTGCTGATTGGTTGAAGCCGCCGGCTAAACTGTATTTAAGGAGAGGTTTTTCCCCAGCCCGGTTGCTGGGTTCACTGTATATTAAAGAGCTGTTGTCACTACCCTGGTCTCCTGCCTCGTTACTGCCCAAACCTAACACAGTCAAACGTTATCAAGCAAGGATGAACCTAAAAAACAAGAAACAAAACAAGTCCTTAATTCCACCCAATGGAATCCTTGGCAGAATTATTTTACTTCCTCTTACTTCCATCAAACTTCATTTCTGGGGCAGTGCACAAACATCTTCACAAAATACCTTATTGCCAAAAATAATTTCCAGGATTCATAAATACACGTGCATCACAAAATCAACACAAGTTACACCTGCCACAGATGGCTGATATTTAAGTAAAACCAGGAAGGAGTGACAGCTCCCTTCTCACCAAATAATATCCCAGCCTTTAGTAAGTAAGTGTCAAAAAGAATGTCAGGATTCAAGTTTAAGCAGCAGGAAGAAAAAGAGTCAGGGACCATCTTCCTTGCCATTCTGCACAGGCTTCTTTAAAAGAGAAGATATGGTATTAGTAGATAATATGGGGAAAGAAATTAGTATGTGTATCTCAGTGCGCTTATGCCAAGAATAGACATTTTTGTCCATTAGTCATATGGCACCTCCCCAGCATTTGCAACCTCCTCCTTGCTGCCCAGATGATGGATTGGTCAGCTGTTGATTAAATTGTGTTTTGGCATGAGGGAAGCTATCTTGTTGCAAGCTCTTTTTAAGTCAGCCCAGCTCAGCAAATCAATCAGTGCACACTTTTCCATCATCATAAAACCATGATCTATGTACACAAGCTGTCACAGACAATATCTCCCTTCACTCAAATGTTATAGGAAGCATCTATGCCCTGGAGGGAACACCTGTCAGAGCCCTGGGCAAAGAAATAAAAAGGAAAGGCAATGCTTGAAATGCACTTCATCATAAAGGCATCTTTCTTCAGATATCATTGTGAAAGTGAAAGGGGGAGAGGGTGGAGAGAGTGCTCATCTATCTCGAGGTGCCTTAACTACTCTTCCCATCTGCCATATTTTCCACAAGCAATATGAGGTTGTCTAGAATCTACTGCCCTAGGAAGGTCAATGAGCAATTTTAATGAATACAGCTTCTGTGGTGGGAGGTCTCGGGGAACATGAAATGAGAAGGAGAGAAAAACAGAGATATCAAAATAAGGATCCAGTCTTCCAAGGAAGTTCCCTGAGTGGCCACAATTTTGCTCAAGCCTATTCAGCAAGCTAAACATTTAGATCCACTACAAAATCTAGATTTTAGGCCTGAAATTTAGGAAAGGATCTTCTACCAATCAACAATGGCTTTTTTCTAAGATGCCATCTTTGAATGGCATCATTTTTTTTCTTTACCATATCATCAGTTTCCTTTCTTTTTTCCCAGCACAGTCCCCATGATTGCCTAAAGGGAAAAGGCAAGTTAAGTAGATGATTATGTTCCCTTTTTATTGTTACTTCAAAATAAATAATAAAAGCTAAGGTGTTCTAGAATATGTCACAGGTCTGCTTTGTTACAGTTGATGTACCTTGGACTGTAAGCACATTACAAATCAGGCAGTTCATTTTGCTAGGCTGACATTATCTGTTTTCTAGGGTTTAAGCTGAGGATGGATGGCCAGCTATTCAAACCAACTGGGTGAACATTTTTGGATATACTTATTTAGAGTGAAAGTCAGATTCTATTTCAAAAACTTGGGGGAAGAATGCAGGGACAAAATCTCATACAAAATTATGTTTAAAAAACCCTCTTTAAAATTTTGCTCTGTCTCCCCATCCTACTTTAATTATGTCTATTAGATTTTTCATAGCAAGGATGACCAACCCTTTGCAATTGAGACTTTCTATTTGTCCCACTTTTAAGCAAATTCTTACTATTGAGGTAGAAAATTGCACAACATATTTCCTTCCAACAAGAAGGGATCTCATCCCGACTTTCAGCCTCCTGAAGATCTGTTCAATTGCTGGGAAGATTTAATTTAATTTATTTTATTTGTCATAACAGCATACATAAGCATAAGCATGAAGTAACTATACAGCATATGAGTATAAACATGTAATAACTATATAAATTGGATATAATGAAAGGAAACAGTAGGACAGGAATGGTAGGCACGTTGGTACTCTTATGCACGCCCCTTATAGACCTCTCAGGAAAGGGGTGAGGTCAATAGTAGACAGTTTTTGATTGAAGATTTTGGGACTTTGAGAAGAGACCACAGAGTCAGGTATTGTATTCCAAGCATTAACAACTCTGTTACTGAAGTCATAAGTCTTGAAGTATTTTGAGGAAAGATTTCTGTGGTATAGGTTAAAACTCTTTTATATGCTCTCAGGATTGCTGAAGAGAGAATGTGATCAAGAGTTGTTGAAAAGAGAATGCAATCTGGTAATACTAGATCTTTGTCCCAGCTTTCAGACAAATCTGGAAAAAGGGATCTGATTTTTTAAGGTTGGCCAAAACGTACAGAGAGTAATCTAAAGTTGTATGTGGTAAGCTGTCGTGTCCCACTCCTCCACTGACGGCCGGGTCGGGGAAGTCCGTATCAGGCATGCCTCTGCAGCTCTGCCAAAGTCCTAGCAAAGTTCTCAAGGCAGGCAGGAGACCAGGGAGTGACTTCAGCAATATAAGGTAGACTTTGCCTGACTCAGAGAATGCCAGAAAGCAGTTCCTTTATATAGGCCATGGGGTGTGGCTCCATGACTCAGCACTTATCCAGGCCTGCCCCTCCCTTCCTTTTGCTGATGCCACCTATCAATTCTCCTGAAGTGAGGATCTCTCCAAGCTCCAGCTGTTGGCAATTCACATTCCTCAGGCTCACATGCTGTGGGGGAGGGGGAGGGGTCTAGTTGCTCCGTTTGCCTGGGCATGGAGCCAGGGCTGGGGGCTGGAGGCACGTCAGGCCCTTCGGCCTGTCTGGGCATGGTGCCAGGGCTGGGGGCTGGAGGCATGCCAGGACATTCCTCAGCGTTCGGCAAGAGATAAGAGGGACCCTGCTGCAGGGAAAGTGAGCGAGACACAAGCAAAATGAGAGCTGCTTGAATCTACCCTTAGCAGGCACAAGGAACTGAACAAGTTTGTGAACAGACCAAAGCAGTTCTTTATTGTTGGTTACATATATTACAAGAATCTCATCAGGCTGCCTGCATTCCCTTGTAAACCAGCAGGTAAGGCTTTGCTAGTATGGTCTATGATGTTTCCTCCCCTGGAATGACTCCATAATGGCATGCCTCTTAACTCTCCTTTAGTTGGTGATCCCACTATATCCCTATAGAAAACCCATTGCATACACAATACTCACTTTTAATATTGTTCTCCCCCCACCCAATATGTGAGGTTTTTAATTAGTAATTTATCTATGCAAATGCACCAGAAGGATTAAACTGAACAAAATGACAGTACTAAGGACCTTGAGAGCTGAAGAGAGCCTTGGATTTGAGTATCCCTAACTCATTTAACTGTTATGTCATATGGGTTTTCATTTCACCCTACAGTAGTAAGGCTTGATATGAAATGCACAAATACTTACAAATGTGTATAACATTTCCATGTCACTTTAATGCTATGTTTATGGGAAGCTGTCATCTCTTTCTCTATTTCCACTTCATTACCCTGAATTAATACCACTCAATTTATAATAATGAAGGGTTTTGCTTGCCATCAATTGAAATACTATAAATTAAGATGCATGCAGAGTCTCAGTTTGTATAGTTCTTTTAAAAAAAAAGATTTATAGCATTTCAACTGCTATCATGAAAAACCCTTGCAGACAGGTAAATCTAATAATCAAACAAGCAGCAATATTTCAGCAATAGTTAATCTATCAAATAAACTTAAGCATCAAGAATCTTCTGTCAATGTCCTCTCTTTTAACAATGGACTCTTCTTCTCAATGGTTTGCCTTCAAAAGTTCTGGGTGCTCCATCACTGGAGGCTTTTAAGAAGAGATTGAATAGCCACTTGTCTGAAATGGTATAGGGTCTCAAGCAGGAGGTTGGACTAGATGATCCCTAAGGATCCTTCCAGCTCTATTATTATAATATTCTGGTCTGCAATTCCCTGCGCTACATGATGGAATGAGCTCCCTGTCCTCACCTCAGTTCCTGCCAACTTACCAGTTTGAAAGCATGCAAATGCAAATAGATAAATAGTGGAAAGGTAACAGTATTCCATAACACCATTTTGGCCACATGACTGGAAATGTCTTTGGACAGCACTGGCACAATGGCTTTGAAGCAGAGATGAACAATGCCCTCTATAGTTTGCAACAAATAGGGAAGTGAAATCTGCAGGGACTCCTTTACCTTTATTTTGCCTAATACAACTTTGAGTTGGTTTAATACTAGACTAAACCCAAAAACCTAGTCTTAAAAATTTAGGGTGTTTTATAGCATTTTAAGA
This sequence comes from Ahaetulla prasina, assembly GCF_028640845.1. Lineage (NCBI taxonomy): Eukaryota > Metazoa > Chordata > Lepidosauria > Squamata > Colubridae > Ahaetulla > Ahaetulla prasina. Next base: position 29,765,137 of record NC_080547.1, on the reverse strand, counting down.
ATGAGGGAAACAAACAGATGCCTCTTTTAAAAGAGAAGGCAGGTTTTGAAGGATTGGAAAAAACATGCCGTCCAATAATGTAAAAAGTAAAGCCAGAATATAATTGATTATTTCATATTCTAGATAGCAGACCAACACTTTGCATTTTAAATATTTCATTCTAAAAAGAAGGGGGATCCAAACAAATAAAGTATTGCAAGATTATTCTAACTTTTATTGCTCAGAGAAAAGGATATGTTTAGGATACCTGTAATCTTTAGCTTGTCAAATGTTGGGGAAATCAGGAGATTCAAGCAGCTGAAATGAGTATAAAGATTTATTGCAAGCTTATGCTTGCAACAAGAATCTGACCTAGTAATTGTCAAGGGAAATAAGCAAGAATAAGAAAGTATTCAAGGTGGGTTGGGCTTAATTAGAACTGCAGAAAAAATAATTGCTACCAATTTGCCTTCCATTGAGGACCTGTATACTGCACGAATCAAGAAGAGGGCCGTGAAAATATTTGCAGATCCCTCGCATCCTGGACATAAACTGTTTCAACTCCTACCCTCAAAACAACGCTATAGAGCACTGCACACCAGAACAACTAGACACAAGAACAGTTTTTTCCCGAAGGCCATCACTCTGCTAAACAAATAATTCCCTCAACACTGTCAGACTATTTACTGAATCTGCACTACTATTAATCGTTTCATAGTTCCCATCACCAATCTCTTTCCACTTATGACTGTATGACTATAACTTGTTGCTGGCAATCCTTATGATTTATATTGATATATTGATCATCAATTGTGTTGTAAATGTTGTATCTTGATGAACGTATCTTTCTTTTATGTACACTGAGAGCATATGCACCAAGACAAATTCCTTGTGTGTCCAATCACACTTGGCCAATAAAAATTCTATTCTATTCTATTCTATTCTTAGATCCAGTGGTGAAATTCAAAAATTTTCCCTACTGGTTCTGTGGGTTTGGCTTGGTGGTTGTGGCTTGATGGTCATGTGACTGGGTGGGCATGGTTTGGTAGTCATATGACAGGGAAAACCAACTATCATACTTTACACAAAAATAACACAAAAGCTACACAACTGACTCATACACAATGCAAAAGCAGCTGTACTTCACACACAAAATGGCCCCTGCAACAAGCAGGAATTTCACAGAGTCAAAAAGAGCTCAAAAACAAACTATCACACTTTACACAAAAATACAAGTTTGGGCAATAGATAGCAAAAAAATGCTTTAAAAACTTTTTTAAAAAAAGTTTTAAGGATTGCACAGCACAGCTGATTGTCACAGTTGATTGTTGGAAACTTTTTCCCCCTTTTTTAAAGCATTTTTTTACACCTATTCACCTGAACCGGTAGTAAAAAAATTCTATAAAAAGTTTTTTTTAAAGTTCTGACAATCAGCTATGCTGCACAATCGTCGGAACTTTTTTTTTACTTTTTAAAGCATTTTTTTCTACCGGTTCCAGTGAACCAGTAGCATTTTTACTACCAGTTCAGGTGACTATCCTGAACCAGTAGCATTTCACCCCTGCTTAGATCTCTTGCTGGAGCACAGGGACTCATCACTTATGCGTTTGACCCCTTCCATGGGCTCAGCTTGGTCATCTCCTACATAGTCATTGTGAAGCTATAGATCATCTCATCATTGCCAACTTTTTGATCAAGACTTGATTGGACTAAAATTGAACAAGAAATGAAGTGCTACAGCTTCCCTTCTTGTGGTGTCACCACCCTTTACAGTGACTTCAACATGTGTCCCAACAACAGCAATTATAGGTACACATATATATGATAAATTCTAACCCAAATTTACTATGTTGATTTCAGATTTTCCCCACCCATCAAACTAGACCCCGTATTCGCTTAGAGGAAAAAACATAAATGGAATGACATGAGAAAATTAGTAAGGCAATCATCTCTTTCTCCCTACATTAACCCCTCCCCCCAAAAAAAAGTCTATAGCCTTCTATAGCTTTCTAATCTGGAACTGTTTTTAAATATTGTAGATCAGCCCTTGTAGCAGGCAAAAGCCAATCAAATAGATTCCAATTCCTGGAATGAAAACCCTAAGTATACCAACTTTCTAATTTGGCATTCTTTTTTTTTTTTAATGTGCTACTATTTGTTGCCCAACTGAAGTCAAGTGTGTGTGTCCCTCCCAGATATAGATATAGATATAAATATAGATATAGATATAGATAGATGCATTGGGAGCTTAAATTGAAAGCTCCAGAAAAGGAAAGCAACATCATTATTAAGAACAACAAAACCTAATGCCCTTAAGAAAGCAGAAAGGGAAATTGTGACAACCAGTAATCACCACTGACAACATTGTCAGCTGTAAGACATTCTTGACAACTCTTCATTGTATGTGGCCACTGCTAATCAGCTTGAATAGAGTGGTTAATTAGTAAGTTAATTTAATTATGGGTACTGCTTGTCTATAGATTGGTGGGGATCTGGATAGGGCAAGGAAGCCTTCTATTTTATTTTTCTTGATTACGATGCCCACATGGGAAAATTCTGAGACTGATCATTGCCTTATTTTTATTAATGAGAACATGTTTTTTTCTGATAATTTGGGGGTGTCATAAATGGATGGAGCCAGGTCTTCCCACCCTCTAATTCAAAGCACATCTACTTTTAACATTGTACAAGTCATGATCATTTCAAATGAAGGATTTCAAAAGCATAATTCAAACACGAGAGGGCATGAAACTGGTTAGAGGTTAGAGATTGTGCATGTGAGCCCCCATTCTATGATTCTTCATATTCTTACCCATTCTCTCCATCCTTTGCTTTCCCCACCTGGCAGATTTGAAGGGTACTTGTGTTCATATGTATTTCAGTCTGTCTAACTGTCGAATAATGGATTATGTCAAATGATTCAGATACATCTAAGCTCACTTTTCTTTCCATTATGGGTGTGCAAGCTGAAGTCACAGAACCACAAATACACTTTTTTATCATTGTGAAACAATCTCCCACAATTTTTTCTCCTAAAAAAAATTGCAAAAATGTATTCTGATATTTTGAGATGGAAACAGCCACAAAATAAAGTTTATACATTAAAATATGCTAAAGCTAATAGAAAGAGGGAGGAAAAAACTTATGTTTTTCCAGATCCCAAGAGAGAAACAAGTTAGATAATCATGACTGAAATTACTTACATTACTTACTCTCTGTCTACTGTGACTCTTGGTAATTCAAACATTTGTCCCAATACATAGGAAGTTCCCCAGTTCTGCTTTAATTTTGTTTGTTCCATGCAAGAGAGAGTAGATATAGGGGATACAGCCAGCAAACCAGGCCCTATCCTCTAGCTACTTTTAATCTCTCCACAATGTGTATAATATCAAATTAAGCTGTAATAACTTCCTTTTTATGATCTGTGGTCCCTTTTCAAGGTAGAATCAAGGCAACTAGATGGAGCTGTGTATTAGGCCAGATGCCCTATGAAGAGTTTGCCACTACTTAGGATTGAACTCTTAACCTTCCAAGTGGAAGTCTAAGACCACCACACTACTCAATCCAAATTAAGCTATAATGATTGATGCAAAATGTACCAGAGGAACCAGGGTAGAAGCACAGAGAACCATAAAGACAAATATATTGGAAGTTAGGTAATTATTATTTCTTCCATATACATGTATGCACCTGACTCACATGTTACTTGCATGAATGACTTTGATATAAATTTTGTATAGATTCTCATTGCATGGATTCTTTATACATATGCAACTGCTCATGTATATGTATCTAATTGATTTTAATTAGGCTTAATAGTGATGACTGGATTGGGGAAGCATAGGATATGCCATTTGGGATTAGAAATAGAATTCTTCTTTGCTCAATACAACATCCTACAAATGAAGTCCTAAGCAAATTGCCTTACATGAAACACATCACACAGATGGGAGGAAAATAAATGATAGGGAAGGTTACCTAAAAGAATTTGTGGGTCAATGAATATCCAATGCATACAGTATAAGTGTGATAAAAATTCAGATATTTTGACTTCCTCCCAAGTCATAGTGGAAAATCATTAAAAGGTGGGTGCAGGAAAAACTTGACCAGGAAAAATGAGTTGTCATATTAATGTCGATCTATCTTTTTACAATAGGCCAATTTGCATAATTGCTTCAAGTTTCTTTTTAACAAGGTATGACACTACTATCTATTTTTGAATGCCTCCTTCCCTAATACTTGCTGATTTTATACAATACTTTAGAGGAATGAATGCTTAAGTTAATAAGCAGGTAGGAACTGAATTCTGTACAGCATTACTCAAAAGTGTCTTTTATGAGGTAGATTGCATTTTTGTCATTAAACATAGGGAAAACATTCATAATAAGGAAATAAAACAAAGAAGGCATGTAAGATACACTAGATCTTGATGAGTCAGGTTCCTGATGAGTCGGGGATATTTTAGATATCCCAAAGGTGCTTTTTCAAAAGACAACTGGATTTTCTTTCTTTTCACTTGAAGACATTTTGTTTCTCATCCAAGAAGCTTTTTAAGTTCTGACCAATCATTTCATTCGCCACCATTCAGTCAGAACTCAAGAAGCTTCTTGGATGAGAAGCAGTATGTTTTCAAGGGAAAATAAAGTCCAGTTAGCATTAGCAATAGTATTTTCCAGCCCTTGCTAAGCGTTTACAGAGTCAGCATATTGCCCCCAACAATCTGGGTCCTCATTTTACTGACCTCAGAAGGATGGAAGGATGGATACTGTTGATGTTATTACATTTTATGTTATTTTGCAAAACCTGCTAAAATGTTCAAGATTTTTTCCTGTAAAGGGAGAGATTTTTTTCCCCAACATAACTTCCAGTTTGTGTTTCTTAGAACCTTAATTTCCTTCTTAATCCTCCTTCAATCTCTTTAAACTTGAGTCCCCAATCAGTAATTCAATAAGGGCCATTATGATATGATTTATGATATGTGTGTAATTGTTAGAATTACTCTGGGTTATTAAAATATAAAGTAAGCATTGCCAGGAGGGGTCTGTCATTTTCCACATCCTCAACACAGAATTAGGAACTGGCCATATTATAAATAGGCAGATTTGCACAAGTGCAGAACTAATAATTAGCTAACATCTTTATGCATCTGGATTAGACTGAGTAAATTCAGATAATCAACTTTTTCCCAGAGTAGTATACAAGGAAATTCTATCTGGATATATGGATAACACATTTAGGGAACACTGATTGATAAATATGTGAACATCCCATGTACGTGTGTGTGTGTGTGTGTGTGTGTGTGTGTGTATATATATATATATATATATGTATATATTGGAAGTGTCTACGTTTGACGAAGTCTCATTCATCATCTTCAGGCTTCAGCCGTGCTTCTGGGAGCAATGTGATTGCAGCTGTTTCTTCCTTTGCTCCCAGAAGGATTGCTCACACATTGCTCCCAGAAGCACGGCTGAAGCCTGAAGATGATGAATGAGACTTCGTCAAACGCCGCCAAGACACTTCCAATTTTACGCAGGAGAAACCCAATAACCAAAGACCTACATACAAACACCGAAAACCTCAGAAAACAATATATATATATATATATATATATATATATATATATATATATATATATATATATATTTTTGTGCTCTGATTGGCTGGGGTGTGTCCTTTTGGGTGGGGGCTTGGTTGTGCTCAAATTAGTCTGAGTTGCAGGGGGATCTGAGCTGGTGAGCTGCACTGCTGCTGTTTGGCTTCGTGTTCGTGGTCGTGCTACATCTTCGTAGTGGGTGTCAGTCTGCTGCATGTATGGATTGGAGGAGTTTGAAATGGCTAATGTTGCAGCTGCGGTCTGGCTTCTGGTCCTTGGTGGTGCTTCCTGATCAGTGTGGGTTTGGGTGTGCTTTCTGGGTGGATGTGTGGTGGTGGCATCCTGTGTGGACCTCGTGGTGTGGGTCTGGTGTCATTCCTCGTGTTAGGGACACGTTTGTCAATCAGCGGGTTTCAAATGGCTGGTAGGCGGGAGGTATCATCTCGTTTGTTCATGCTGTGTGGGCGTTTTTCTATCTGGTGGCTACTCTGATTATTCTGTTGACAAGTGTTCAGTTTTGACGAGGAATGATACCAGACCCACACTCACGAGGTCCACACAGGATGTCACCACCACACATCCACCCAGAAAGCACACCCAAACCCACACTGATCAGGAAGCACGACCAAGGACCAGAAGCCAGACCGCAGCTGCAACATTAGCCATTTCAAACCCTCCAATCCATACATGCAGCAGACTGACACCCACTACGAAGATGTAGCACCACCACGAACACGAAGCCAAACAGCAGCAGTGCAGCTCACCAGCTCAAATCCCCTGCAACTCAGACTAATTTGAGCACAACCAAGCCCCCACCCAAACAGGACACACCCCAGCCAATCAGAGCACAAAAACCCACATCCAATCAGAGCACAGCCAAGCTCCCACCCAATCAGTTCAAACCCCACTAGCAGTTAAAAGGAAGAAACAGCTGCAATCACACATTGCTCCCAGAAGCACGGTTGAAGCCTGAAGATGACGAATGAGACTTCGTCAAACGCCGCCAAGACACTTCCAATTTTACGCGGAGAAAACCCGAATAACCAAAGACCTACATACAAACACCGAAAACCTCAGAAAACAAATATATATATATATATATATATATATATATATATATATATATATATATATATATATATATATATATATATATATATATATTCCTCTCTCCTGTTGTATTTTCTAAAACCAGTGTTGACAAAGTGCCTTTTTTTTTTCTTTTGTGGCCAAGGTCAGAATTCTCTTTTTCCCTCTGCAAAAAATTATGGTACATGGGGACACAATGCAAGAAAATATTTCTGTGATGGGAAAAAAAAGGAATATAATAAAGCAAAGCAATATTCTGTTATGTTTATGAGTGCATATTGTCTTTCTGTTATTCAACCATGCTTTGCACCCCTCTCTCTCTGAAAAAAAGAAAGATGATAGATAGATAGATAGATAGATAGATAGATAGATAGATAGATAGATAGATAGATAGATAGATAGATGGTAGACAGACAGACAGTTTGGAGGTATTATGTGAGTTTTGGTTTGCCCATCCTGCTTCAAGATATAAGTCAAAAAGAAATGCAAAGATTTTCCAAGATGTTACATTTTAAAAGATAGGAAAATGATTCCATAATCTAAAAAGAATCAAAGTGAAGATGGCTTCTATAGTCCCATTCTGGGCAGGGGGGTTGGGTGGGTGGGTGGGAAAGTCTATTGGCACTGAATCAATTATACATCACCACATCCTGTAAACATCATGCAGCACTGATTGACAAATCTTCTTCATATGTCAATTTCCCATGCTTCAAGGTACATCTCAAGTAATAAGATTTGTGAGCATTACTTAATTTGCTCTTTTGCTTACTAAATTGAAGTCATTTCCTTTCCCTCCCAGACCCGTTTCTCAACAAAGCAGCCCCAAATTCACAAATGATTGAAGAAAAGACACCCATGATTGCATTCCTACAGACATTCATGAGAGAAACCAATCCTGTCTTCACTCATCTGGAATAGTCCCGTGAAAGATCTTCATTATACGGAAGACACATTTTCCTGTCTCTCCATCTGGGGAGAGACAGTCCACAAAGAAATTCTCTGACATTCCAGCTGAGGTCTCTCTTGCAGTCTATTTATCTTGCATGGGTCCACCATCGCTAGAATATAGGCAGCTAGAATTTTCTCAGGTCCCATTGTGAAATAAAAGGTGGTCAGATGCTAGAGTCATCTTGTGTAAGCTGATAAAAAAAGTCTCTCCCTCTCCCTCCCTCCCTCCCTCTCTCCCTCCGTGTGTGTGTGTGTGTGTGTGTGTGTGTGTGTGTGTGTGTGTGTATAGGCTTTCTGTAATGTCACAACACATTAACTAACCCTGTCTGTTAGTTCCCTTCCCTTTCTGGAGAACAGAGTTTTACACTTGTCCTTCACACAAATAACCCAAGGGTGGGAATTATTCAAAAAGCTCATGTTTGACACCCCATCTGTTCATTTCTGACAGCAATATATAATGTAAAGCTATAAAAACTTGAAAAATAATGCAACATAAAAAGGGATTGACTCGGCTCCAAGAGGCCATAAACGGTAACAAATACCACTGTGTGATTTATTTTGTGCTGTAATCTTTACAGTAAGTCATCTTTCAGACATTTCCCTGTGACAGGTTTTAATAATATTAATGCCCAGAGCAATCCAAATCATTGCCAATAGACATATTTATCAAGCTGCCAATCCAAGTAAATGAAATTCTATAAGCAATAATGTAACATGTTAAAAGTGAGCTAATAAAACAAGTCAGCGAAGAAATATTACTTCAAAGAATTCTTCCCCTGCTCTCTCTAATCCATCCCTGAATGTTATACAGCCAAAATGCAAATCTTCCTTCTCTTTTGTGATTTATCACTCCAAAAATATCAGTGACCTTTCTGTAGACTTCGGCACAGCCTCCCCTTCACATTCATAAAGAATGCATTGCATTCTGCCGCATTAAGGGAAGGCAAAGTGCTTAGTTCTAGTCTCACTCCTACCCAAACTCATCCCACGCCCCACTTGCCCTTGGACCTGGATGTGATGGATAGCATCAAAGAATAAAATCTTAAGAACTAGGGATTTATGAAAGACTGACACACCTTGACAATCAACAGGTACTTAGGAATAATTATCCAGATGTTAGATAAATTTCAATTAAGAAGGAACACAAATTTGGGTGGAGGTTCTGTTTAGAAACAACCAAGAATCCATTTTCTCTTTCATCTAAGTTGTTTTAATCTTATTTTACATTGGCAGAAGTTGGGTTGGAAGCTTTTTAACTTGAGAGAGAGAAAGTATTTCTGCACCCATTTTATGTCCTTGTGCATCAAATGACAATCCCACCATCTAAGGTGAAACATAACCAAAAGAAATCTGGAAAACTTAATGGTGTCACCAAAAGGAGATTAACTAAATTTAGAAATAAAGTGGCCATCCTTATAAAACAAAACAAGAGTTATGGTAATTTTGGTTATAAAAGAACCATCCTGCTTTGACATGTGGAATAAACTATTCCACAAAGAGAGAGAAACAGAAAGGGGGAGAGGGAGAGAGAAAAACATTCTATACTTTTTCCCATAGTTTTGCCAGATTTTTGGCAGGGGCACAAAAATCTTATAAAACTTGTGAGTTTTTGAGCATTTTAATTAAAAATAATAATGTTGGTATCTGCTAGACAATCAGGCACAAATATGTGATAGTACCTCCAGGCACTCGGCAGGCAGATGCTGAATTAAAACGATGCTCTTCAAAAACTTATGTGGTGCAGAAACCCATAAAAAAGAAAACCCCAGGAACTGCTGATTTAGATAAGAGTGAATTTTAGGAAGAAAAGAGAGAACAAACGGAAGAAAAGGAAGAGATTGCAGGAGATGATGAATCCTATGGTGATTTACTGAGATGTTCTGCTGCATTCAACAATTTTCAGATAAATATGAGTAAAACTGCAGCTTCGGTGTAAGAAGGTCCAACTGCATGCTGAATTATCTATCTATCTATCTATCTATCTATCTATCTATCTATCTATCTATCTATCTATCTATCTATCTATCTATCATCTATCCAATCATCCATCCATCCATCCAGTGGTGGGATTCAAATAATTTAACAACTGGTCAGGTTGGCCATCTTGGGAGGTGTGGTCAATCCCATCCTCCAGCTCAACCACACATGCGGGATGAGCCTCCCACGACAGCCAACCTGACCCTGGGTGAATTGGTTGCTATATTACTACCACCCAAAAACACACTATCAAAGTGGATCCTGGGCGCTGCACTACAACGGAGAAACAGGAAATGGAGTGGCTGGCATGAGAGAAGGAAGAAGAGCAGGGAGAAGAAAGAGGGAAAGCGGCCTTCTCCTTCCCTCCCACCAGCCACTCCATTGCCCATTTCTCTACTGCAGCGCAGCACAGCACCCAGGATCCACTTTGATAATGGTGTGTGTGTGTAATTTAACAACCAATTTGCCTGAACCGGTAAAAACTGGTTGAATCCCATCTATTCATTCTATCTGTCTGTCTGTCTGTCTGTCTGTCTGTCTGTCTGTCTGTCTGTCTGTCTGTCTGTCTGTCTATCTATCTATCTATCTATCTATCTATCTATCTATCTATCTATCTATCTATCTATCTATCTATCTATCTATCTCTCTCTCTCTATCTACCTACCTGCCTATCTATCTACCATATTTCCCTGAAAATAAGACCCAGTCTTAAGAATTTTTTTGGTCACCAAAATAAGCACCAGGGCTTATGGCTAGGATTTGGCATTGTGATTGCTCTGGGGTGGGGTGGAGGTTAGGATTTGGCATTGTACCCCCACCTCATCCCAGAGCAGTCACAATGCCTTCACAAACCTGCTTTCCAGCTCCATTCTCTGCATCTGCCTGCCTGCCTGCCTGCCTGCCTGCCTATCTATCTATCTATCTATCTATCTATCTATCTATCTATCTATCTATCTATCTATCTATCTATCTATCTATCTAATCTTCTCCAAATTAGTATAGAATCACCAACATTTATGTAAACAGTTTAAAATCCTACAAAGTTCCAAATCATTAATATCATGTCTAGTAACCATGATAGGACAGTACCAGGCCTTGGAGTCATCTCCTTTCCTGTAGAACTGCCTCATCTGATGGCCGGGGTTAGCTTCCAATGGTCAAAGGAACAATGTTTTCCCACCATATCTATTCTCTTCTTGTGAGGGCTATAGAATATCTGACTATGCAAGTCTGCTCCACTTTTAAGTTAAACAGCTGCAAAGAATTCAGCAGACTTTGTAATCCCCAAGGTGTAATCCAACAGTATGGAAACTTGCTTCTCTTAAATACCTCCCTCAGGCATAATTGACTTTTCATGCACATTTTAATAATGATATTTCAGCAGGTTGAGAAAGGGGTTTCCTCTCCTTCCTTTTTGCTTCAGATTATGTTATGGGCAGAAATGGGAGGGGTGTTATAAACTTAATGATTCTGTTTTTGGTGAAATCCACATAATGCAATAGTATGGATATTTTTTTTCATGCCTTTTAGGGTAAGTTTCTAATCTAATGTGTCCCCCAGACAAAAATGGTTGTCAACAAATGGCTATGGACAACCTATTTTTCCCCTTGGTCAAACAGCAGCTGAGAGAGGGGGATTTCAAACAGTGCTAAAACAAGAGTAAGGAAACAATAGTCCCCTATCCATTTGTGTGGTTCCCATATCACTCCTTGGTCATTACAGTTGAATGTTAGCAATTTAATTGTTGAAAATTGGCACCAGTTTCCCACAATTTTGAGATAGGAACATCTGGAAACTGTAGTGTAAATATTGAAAGAAGCTTATAAAGGAGGAGGAGAAGGAGAAAGGGGAAGGGAGAGGAAGAGAATGAGAAGAGGAGGAAGAGGGCCAACGTTGCTCATTTTAAATAACTGCTTTATTCTTTGAAGCCTACAACAGCATAAAAATGTTCATCATGGTCCCAAACCGCACAAATATGGTATGCTTCTAATTTTTTCTTTCTCCTGGCTGTATGTGCTTGATATCTCACACACAATTACTAGACAAAGATACAGCTATGGCAGAAGATGAATGAGTTCCTTGGTGTTTGCAGTTGTTCTAAACTTAATCCATAGCACCATTATGCATGGAAATTTGTGTTTTAAGATAGTTACTCCCACTAAATAAATCACTGAACATGGAGGATCTGGCTAGAAGGGGGTGAGAAGCTCCTTATTAGTTAGGTTTGAATACAGATTTGGATGCTGTTTGAAACATGGCATATTATTTTCAAATTAATTTCCATTACTAGTGAAAAACTGGCCATAATCTTTAGCCCTTTTTAACCATCAAAGATAAATACCTAAACAACTTCTAAGATATAAAGAGAAGCAAAAATCTATTTCTCTTGTTTTATTCCCAAATTACCTGGGAATCTAGCTAAAAAATGGATTTGTAATATAAGGAGAACTCTGTTTAACTCTCTTACCTGGGGAAAAAATCCAAGAAGGAGAGAATTCCAAGGGATCGTGAATGTACTATAGCTTCATCTGAACGTCTCAAACTGTGCATGCTTGATGTGTTTTCTGAAATGAAAATTATTAAGAGGGGATTTCTTCTTTCCTTCAGGTCAACAACCTATGTTCTGCTGAAGCTATCCTGGCCATGTACTCAGAGCAAGTACCTGAAGAAATTCTTCAAGTAATGCTAAATTGCCAATATACTAGTTTACCCAAGTTTATAATATTTATCAATCCAGGCAATGTCAAGAAGCCTTTGAAAATGTTTTCCTCCTCCACCTCCTCCTCCTCCTCCTCCTCCCCCCTAATTCTTAACATCTACATAGTACTTAACTGTTCTGTAAATTCAGCTTTACTAATTAGGGATTCCAAAGAACGACAACTGAAGTTGCATTTGGAAGTAACTGACCTCCTGAAGGATTGGGATTACTACACCCATGAGTAAATAGATTTAAAAATATCAGGTGGACAATGGAAGGTGACCAAGAAAAATAAACAATAATCTTTGCTTTGCAAGTTGACAAGTCAGTGGACATTGGTGCTAGTGATCAATGGCTATCACTGTTGCTTTTTTCATGGCAGAAAGAAATATAAAGCAAATAGCACTGATTACAAACTTCTCCTGGTGAATGCTAGAAAAATTGCCTTGTTCTTTTGAAAGTATTGCT